>NC_067163.1:36244238-37689238 GCF_903995435.1 Acomys russatus
AAAAATGAGTGACGTACCTCCTTCAACAGGGGTCGAATTTGAAAACATGATGCCGAATGAGAGAAGCCAAACACGGATCACATGACCTCATTTTATGGCAGTCAGCATAGCTAAATGCATGGAGACAGACTAGTAGTCACATAGAGTAGGGGGTGACGGGTGAGTTTGGCAACATTGGCTGAAGGCTGGGGAGTTTTTTTCAGGGTGCTGCAGACACCCTGAAGTTGACTATGCGTGGTGACTGATGAACTGAAATACGTACAAGCCACTGTGTTTTACACCTGAAGTGGATTAACTGTATGGTACAAGAATATGGCTCAGCAAAGCTGGTATTCCTCTGAACAATAGTCTTTGGGTTGGACTCTGTCATGGTAAAGCATGAGTGGTGGCCACCTCTTGTTTGCCCTGGACTGGTTTTGAACTTCTCCTGGTTTTCTAGTTATTAGGCCATCCATTGCTCACTCACTTTCCTAGCAAATGCCAGGCCAGCACAGAGGAGAGGGCTTCTTTGCATTATAAAGCTCATCTATTCTTGCTGGGTACTGCCCGTAGCAGAAAGGAGGCAAATTGCCCCTTCTGTGTCACAGTGGCATGTGGCTTGAGAAGAGGGACAGGTGTTTTCTGTCCCAGTGATGCGTGCAAGACAGACATGATGTGTAAGGCACATATCATTTGCCATTTAGAAAGTGTCAATGTTAGCCAGGCATGGTGGTGCACGCCTTTAATCCTAGTACCCGGGAAGCAGAGGCAGGTAGATCTCTGTGAGTTTGAGGCCAGCCTGGTCTACATAGTGAGTTCCAGGACAGCCAGAACTACATAGTGCAATCCTGTCTCAAAAAATACTCCTCCACACAACCCCCCCCCCTCAAAAGAAAGTGTTAATGCCTGGCTACTGCCTCTGCTCACAGCCATAGGGCTCCTTTGCTGTCAACCATTGTTGTTTAGATGTGTGTGTGTGTGTGTGTGTGTGTGTGTGTGTGTGTGTGTGTGTTTGGCTGTACATGTGTCACAGTGCACATATGGAAGTCAGAGGACAACTTGTAGGAGATGGTTCTTTCTTTCTACCAAGTAGGTTCTGGGGACCAAAGTCATGCCATCAGGCTTGGTGGCAAGTGACTTCACCGGCTAAACCCATCTTGCCAGCCTTATGTAGCTTTTCTCCAGAAAGGAAAAGCACTCCTACCAAGCCAACAGCAGGGTCCAACTGTGCTTATTTCCTTAACATTTTGCCAGCGGTGTGTGCTTTATTTATTTAGCCTTTTAAATTTGGGCCTGATGGCAATTTGTTTTCGTTGACATTTCTTCTCAGTGCTGCGGTTTGAAATCCACCAAGTTAGCCTAGGACCAGATGTCCAGAGCAGGTCTAGATAGGAATCCGAGCATGAAAGAGTTGAGCCACAGGAAAAAAAAAAAAAAGTATTGAGCCACCTTTCCTCAGGCAGTGGCTTCTCTTTCACATAAGCCATGCGTGAGTCAAACAGTTGGTGCTCAATGAATGCAGGCCCCCTGAGTTTGTCCCTGAGAGAAGGCTCCAAGAACTATCTATATTAACCTGCACTTGTGACCCCTAAATCCCTGGTCCCACACCAGGTTGGGTATAGCCTCCCAAGTTCATTGCTTAGGGAACATGGGCTAGCACAGAGATTCCTTGGCTTCAGAGGGGTTTTCTGAGAAACCATACAGGGGTGAGGGGTGTGGCTCCTACCTTATTTCTCCTACTTAACCTGCAAAGAAACCCCCACCCTGACCTGGTTTGCTTGCCAAAGCAAAGCACCTTTACGGTAGCATCATTGGCAAGCTCTTCTGTTGAGAGGTTTTTGAGCCACTTGGGGGTGAAGACCCCTTTTTCCAGGTCTCCAATTCTTCATGAATTATGTACCTGGCACAAAGATGTCATCTGAGCATTCCTTACTCCAAAATAAGTGGGAACAGAAGCACCTGACTTGGAATTTTCCAATTCTGGAATACTTTCTATATGTATTGTGATATCATGGAAGTAGGACCTAGGTCTAAATATGAAATTAATTTGTTTTATTCGTACCTTATATACCTAGCCTAAAGATAAATTTGTGCAGCATTCTCATTGCACTCATGTTCTGAGTAGGATTTATCATAAAGGTCAGGTGTGGAATTTTCCACCGGTTGGGCATTTGACTTACTGTTCTATTGCTGTGAAGAGACATCATGACCAAGGTAACTTATACCAGAAAGCATTTTATTGTTTATTTACAGTTTCAGGGGATTGGTCCATGATCATCGTGGTAGAGAGTATGGTGGCAGGCAAGTAAGCATGGTGTTGAAGAAGTAGCTGGGAGTTCACAACTGAAAGTTGCAGGGAGGGAGGGAGGGAGGGAGGAAGGGAGGGAGGGAGGGAGAGAGGCACTTCAAATTTTGGAACATTTTAGATTTCAGGCTTTTGAGTTAAGGATGTTTATCTTGTGTTAGTACTCAACACAGGTGCCTCCATGTAGAAAAAGGGATCGGTGGACTGATAGATGGATGGGTAGGCAGAAGGATGCTAGGTGTATGAGTAGATGGGTGGATGAATAGATAAGTGGGTGGGCGGGTGGGGTGGTAGATGGGTCCATAAATGGGTTGGTAGATGGATAAAAGGATTGGCGGATAGATGGGTGGATGGGTAGATGGATTCATAAGAGAATAGGATGGATGGGTGGATGGGTAGATGGGTGGGTGGATAGATGGGTAGATGGATGGATGGATGGGTGGATGCATGGATAGATGGGTAGATGGATGGATGGGTGGATGAATGGATAGATAGATGGATGGATAGATGGGTAAATGGATACATGGATGGATGGATGTTCAGATGGATAAAGGGTGGGCAAATGAAAACACTTGGGAATAGTTATAAAGTATTTCATGCCTGTAATTGCTTTCATAAATTTGTCTCCTCTTAAAAATGGAATTTTCCTTCCTGAGTGTGCGGACAGAAATCTTTGTGCTGATAATAGCCACAGCCCTTCTTCCACAACAAGGCTGAATAAGACCCTGCCAAAAAGCACCACGTTGGCATCCTGCCTCTGAGCCATACCTGTAGAAAGCAGGTGGGCCAGTGGCTTCAGGAGCCATGCTCAGTGGCCACAGTCTGTGATCCTCTTACCTAAAGGCCAGTGGGTCAGCAACATGTGATGGTACAGTGTGAGAGAAGAGTGTAGGAGACAGAGCTGTTTAGTTGTGTCTTGGGAGAAACAATGGGTTTCACAGGCAGGCTGAGGAGCTGAGCTTGCCTGCCAAGCCCTTCCCATGGTTCAAATCCCTGATTTTAGAAGAATAAAACTCTTGACAAGGGCGCCTGGTTCAGGTCATGCACAGTAACAAACAACCCAGCTGTAGATGCACTGACGTTTCACCTTCCCTGAAGGCAGGTTGGAAAAACAAACTACAAGGTAAAAATAGCATCTCATTTATTGAGAGCCCATTGTGTGCTCTGGGAGTCCACACATTGCCACCAGTGTCCTCAGTCACCCTGAGGAATACTGATGTTTTATTATCTGTTATGGACCAGGAGACAGGATGCTAAGTCACCCAAGGTCATATAAGTTTTTTATTTTATTTTATTATGTATACAGTGTTTTGCTTGCATGTACACCTGCCTGCTGGAAGAGGACACTAGATCTCATTATGGATGGTTATGAGCCACCATGTGGTTGCTGGGAATTGAACTCACGACCTCTTAACCTCTGAGCTATCTCTCCAGCCCCCAAGGTCACATAGCTGTAAGTAGCAGAGTTAAGCTTTGAGCTCAGGTTTTTCAGATTCTAGAAGCCAACTCCTTACATTTCCCTTACATCCATTTGTGCTATAGGAAGTCTAATCTGCTCGGAGGGGTACGTGGAAATCTTTGATACTTCAGAATAATAACGTTTTGAAGGTAGCATTAGGGTGAATTTTCAGAGGTAATGCTTTGAATGTGAAATGTCTCCCGCCACACGTTCATGTGGAGGTCTAGCTGGCAGACGTAGGACTGTAGCAGGCTTGTGAGTCATACCTTGGTGAGGTCCCTGCCTGAACTTTTCGGTACCTGCTCCACTGACATGTAACCAAACCGCCTCGCTGCCTCAGCACCACCCTGTCTTCACCATTATGATGGGCTGTATCCCTTCAAACTGCAAGCCAGAGTAAGCACGTCTTCCTTCTGACTTCTTCTCAGGTGTTTTGTCACTGCAATTGGGAAAATAAACCGACACAGCCTGGATGGACTACTGTCTCTTTTTGGCTCTGTGGCTGCTCGGGGCACCCTAATGCATGCCCCTCCCTCACCCCAACTAGCTGGAGGAGTCTGTTGCTCGGGAATGGTGTCTCTGAATAAACGGGAAGCAGGTGTGTCAAAGGCAACAAGTTTTCAAAGGAAAAGGCCGTCACCGAAGACATCACCTCAGCGCCCGATTTTTTTTTGTGTGTGTGTGGGTGAAATGGGAGAGTAAAACCTTCTGCCCTCCTTAGTGTACTGTTTTCAGGAAACACGTGGAGCAGTCGGTGGAGAAAACAAAGAGCCCCTGTGTCCGCGGACGCAGGTGTTTCAGCAACAGCACGTGAACCTGGGTGGGAAAGGGAGACCCACGCTCCCCTCCTGCTCCTAACCCAGTTGCATACTGCTAGGCTGCCCAGCGTTGCTTGGTGTGGGACTGCGCATCTGCCAGAGTCCTAGGCTGGCCGTGGGGCGGTGGACCGTTCCAGGGGGTCCCCCAGAAGCCTCTAGAAATGTCTGTAGGCACGTAATCTGAATTCCTCTAGTATGTTCCAGGATCTTTGAGATTTGGTGAGTCACGGAGCAATGGAAACGGCGCGTCCCCTCCTCTGCCTCGAAGTAAGCCTGGCAGTGACAGGCTTGAACCGGAGCTCTGAGGAGCCGAGCATGCGCGCTGGTCTAGCTTCCTTTCTATTGCTGCGATGAAATCTTTTGACCAAAAGCAACTTAGAGGCCGAATGGGGTTATTTGGTTTATAGTTCCAGGTTATAGTCCGCCATTGAGGAAAATCAGGACAGGGACTCAAGCAGAAATCATGGAAGATGAGGCTGGAAAGATGGCTCAATGGTTAAGAGCACTAGTTACTCTTCCAGAGGAGCCAGGTTCAAGTCCCAGCACCACATGGTGGCTCGCATACATCTGGAACTCTAATTCTAGACAATCTGATGTCCTTTTCTGCGGCTTGAGATCCTGTACTCATTTGGGAGACTTAAACTCACACAAGGAGCATACACATAAAAACAAACAAACAAACAAAAACCAAAAAACCCCACAACAACAATAACAACAAACCCCAAAAACCAAAAAAAAACAAGTAAACAAACAGGAGGAGCACTGCTTGCTCTCTGCCTTTTAGTCTCCTGCTTAGCTAGTTTTCCTATACATTCTAGGACTACCAGCCTAGGGAATGGTGCCTCTCACGGTGCTATAACTTAAATTAGCAATTAGACATCCCCAACCCACAACCAGACATGCCCATAGGCCACTCTGATCTTGGGGAATCCTTCAGTTGAAATTCTCTTCTCACGGGACTCTGGGATGTGTCGTGCTGGGGTTTACAGTGAACTAGGACAAATTCAGAGGTTCATGGGTACTCATTTAAACTCTTTCTCATAGAAGGCTTCCTTTAGCCGTCAAATGTGTATTTTTTTTCTACCAAAACCGACCCTATTTCCATATGACACAAAACAGGGATGTGACAGGTTTGTTTTCCCCCTTTGCCCAGGTCTGGCCTGTGGCAGCTCAAGAAACATGTGTTGAAAGGGCTGGGGGAAGTGGCTCAGTCACTAGCGTGTTTACCACACAAGAGTTCAGAGCCCTAGCACCATTGTAAAAGACTGGTGTGGTGGTGATGAGGAGGTAGAGGTGGGCAGATCCCTTGAGCTCCCTGGCCAGTCAGCCAGGCCAAATGGATGGACTAGGTTCAGTGAGGGACCCTGTCTCACAAAGTGAGCGGAGAGTGCTTGAGCTCTGGTCTTCACACGTATGCATGGTCACATGTATGTTCACACACACACGCACACACACACACTCTCCCAAGCACACACTGCACCACATACATTATACAAAAACGCTCGTTGGATGATTGACTGGCAATACTAGCAGTTTCCTACAGCAGATCTTTTTGGTTAAAGTGAAAAATCAGAAGTGAGTGGCCTGTGGGGCTGCCTGGGCGGTAGCATTTTCATTACCCTCTATGGGATGGCTACTCCTGGGAGGTGTGTGAGTCAGGAACATTAAGGGGCCCAGTGCACACTTGGCATGGGAAATGATGCAAACTCAGAACCCACCATTAGTTTCCAGAACACCTTAGTGTTCAGTTCTGACTGGGCAATCTTTGCTACGCTAAGGTCCCCAGGCTGACGGTAAGGCAGAGCACACATGAAAGGCATGCAGGCTCTCTGCAGTGGCCCCAGGTTAGGCTCCGTCATGGAGCTATTGGCTCCTGTTTGTGCTGTCCAGGACCCTGTGTTCCCATCCCCCAACTTCCCCTCCCCCCCCCAATCTCCCAGCATACTTTGCAGCTTGTGACAAGTACCTGGCTGATGGCTGCATGGAATTTGGTCTCTAACCTGAAGAAAAGGACAAACATTGTGATGGCTGGGCCTTAAGCGGGGCTGTGAATTTCTGCTAAGCCTCATGCCTTGGGAAAGAGTGAAAAGAGCCCAGAAACCCAAACCCTGCGGCCATAGCTCAGTCCTGTCCCTGAACTCCAACCAGCTCTTTCAGGCCTCAGCTTCTCAGAAAGGGAGCCACTGTGGTGTCTGGGGTGTCTCCTGCCTCTGGGTTCCTGTGACTCACTAGACACCCCCCTCAATGAGAGTAAGTAGCAAAAGCTGTTGCTCCAGCCTGGTTTGTGGCGATTCCCCCACCAGATAACTGGAAATTAGCTTAGCCAGAGACCTGAGAGCCTAGATTAATATTTAGAAAGGATTTACAAGGTAAAGAACCCCGTTAATCCTGAGCGAGAGGTCTTTTCACTTCTATTTGTGGAAGGGGTGGAGACTGTGTCCCAGGTTAGGACAATTCCCGTAATCCACCCCCCCCCCCCCCATGCCCCTCCATTCCCCCCTCCCCCACCACCCACAAAGCCCTTTTCCCATTGTGGTCTCTAATTTTACATCCATAGAGCCAGCAGATGCTTCATGCAGTGCCAGTGCCCATTGCTGGAGCACACACTCGGAGTTCTGACTCTAGTCTAGGGAATCACCACTGCCAGTGAGCGCTGACGGGAAGCAAGCAAAGCTTTAAGACAAAAATGGAGAAGCTATTGTGACTATGACCAATGAATGGTGTAAAAGATTAAGGCTGGACACGGACAGGCCTGGACTTGCCTCTCTGCTATACTGTTCCCAAGCCGTTGAGTTGCCTTATTTAAATCTCCATTTCTTCCTCTGTCAAATGGAGATTATGATGGTGTTTGTGTCATGGAATAAGTACGGTAACCTCCGATGTGCACACTTACAGACTAAACAGCCATGTCTGGCCTTTGGTGCGGATGCTGAAGATTTGAACTCAGGTCCTTACACTTTAACAGCAAGCCTCTAACCCACTGAACTGTCTCCTCAGCCCCGGGATTTTATTCTTTAAAGCCAAAAAAATATTTCTCTCTCTCTTTCCCTCTCTCTCTCTCTTCTATCTAATTCAAAGGCACTGAACTAATACCCAAGTTGGTTATAAAACTGAACTAATCAGCTGGGCGGTGGTGGCGCACACCTTTAATCCCAGCACTCAGGAGGCAGAGGCAGGTGGATTGCTGTGAGTTCAAGGTTAGCTTGGTCTACAAAGCGAGTCCGGAACAGGCAAGGCTGCACAGGGAAACCCTGTCTTGAAAAACAAAAACAAAAACAAAACAAAAAACCTCAAAATAAAAAACTGAACTCATCAATGCAACTAGGAGGTAAATGATTTTAAATGTGGTATATGTGAGTATTTTCCCTCCTAACCACTGACATCTTCAGCCTCTGAGGCAAGCTGGCACATTTTGGAGGCCCCAAACAGCAGGCCATCAGGAACCTCACCTGTTGCAGAAAACACTAAAGAGAGCCAGTACAAATCAAGCAGGATGTGTCACAGCTGGGAGCTGACAGAGTCAGACAATCTAGGCTTTGCCTTGGTACTGGCATACACACACACACACACACACACACACACACACACACACACACACACACACACACACACACACACTCACCCTTTACCACTTCTTAATTATTTGGCTTCATTTTTATCATGGTGTATGCTTGAGAGTTATTTGTATCCTTGGTCTCTCTGTGACAAGACACTCCCATGGTGGCTGCTGTACCCCTGTTCCCAGCTCCCAGTCAGCCATCTGATGTGGACCCCAGTGAGACCCTTCATACTGAAGATGCTGGCAGAACCCACCACCCAGGGTTCTCCTCCTGCCCTGCCCCAGCTTTCCACAAGGTGGAACCCAAAATGCACTTGGAATAAGCTCCTTGGGTGGTTTCTTTGGAAGGGACAGCATTCTAACACAGATGTAGGGGACATCCCAGGTCACCTTTGGGTTCTGAGCATTCATTCTTGGGCTCCAAAGGCTTGTAGTGCCTCTGGGACCACGTGAAAAAGACTTGGCTCTTCTGTGCTTTAGTTCTATCTCCTATAAACTAAGGCGCATAGCATGCTGAGTCCCTGGGTTCAATTCTTAGCATTGCAGACCTGCCTGCTGCTGGCTCGCTGTCATTGATTGACCGAAACGGCTGCTGAGACAACTGGTACTAGGGGCCTCTGTGCAATGTCTGGCACACAAAAGACGCCTCTGCAATTGCTTCTCACAATGATGGTTGACAGAAAGGAGCTGCGTCCAGCACACACACTCTCTCTCTCTCTCTTTTACAGATTTCCATTTCACCTTAAGAGACTCCTTTGTGCTTTCTACAGAAAATTTCAAAAAACATCACCAGTACCGTATGAACACTGGTGGTCCTGCACTTTCTAGACTGTGCATGCCTGACAATCCTGTAACCCAAAAGGCCTCAGCAGTTTTTCCTATCCTACTGCAGCTGGTATCCCCAGATGTTCAGTTACAGCTGGTGTTATCCTCAGTATGAAAGGCCACTGGCACTGGGCACAGCATCCACAGTGTTGACATTCTGTCCTTATTCTAGAAGGGTCCATCAAATCCGTTCACAGTGCAGACATTTTGATGGGCACACATAAAACCCAGGGTGAAGTGCTGGAGGGTATGAGGGTACCAGGAGCCTTGGCCTTATGAGTGAGCTGAGAGTTACTAGTTACAAGAATAAAAAATGTATATAAAAACAAAATGAACTACAGGTTTTTGTGTTTTTCCTTTTCTGTATTGGAGACAGGATATTGCTGTCTAGCCCAGGCTGGCCTGGACTGGTCCAGGGTCAGGCCCCTCCTGCTTCGGTCTCTGGAACTACAGGCTTTCTTTAATCAAATCGAGCTGTGTTTGGCAGGAAGAATCGCTTTGTCTTCTTGACATGTCAAAGTGACAGGGAGAAAGGGCAGACGCTGTGGTGAGTACACACCCAGGTGCTGGCCACAGAGGCGTAAATGGCCTTTCCCATAGCTGGTTCCTCTGTGAACATCCTTCCTGCCAGCTCTCCAACCATGACAGAGACTTTATCATGTGCCTGACATTTGCCTGTAGTCTGGCCCAGTGCCGGAGCACATACCGTGGAATGACAAGCTTGGATCTCCAGAGCTGGAGGAATCATTTTTATTTAATTATTTCTCATTTTTATATAATTTACCATCATCTATCTATCTATCTATCTATCTATCTATCTATCTATCTATCTATCTATCCATCTATTATCTATCTATATCATGTGTCTGTCTATCTATCTATCTATCTATCTATCTATCTATCTATCTATCTATCTATCTATCTATTTATCCATCTATCACCTGTGTGGAGTGTGGAGACCAGAGAAGAGCCTGTAGGAGTCAGTTCACTCCTTCTACCATGTGAGTTTTGAGGCTCAATGGCATAGGCTTTGACTTGCTCAGCCATCTCGCCAACAGTGGAGGAGTTAAAAAACAAAAACCAACAACAAACAATTGTTCTGACAACAGGAGGTATACCTTTCCTCCGACCTTAGGATCTCTAGCTCTTCAATGATGTTGCTCTGCAGTCTCAGTCTCTCTCTCTCTCTCTGTCCCCATCCCTGCGGCAGGACCTCTGCTGCCAGCTGGAGGAGTGGGAGTACAGATCTAGCCCTGCCAAAGGCCCCAAGACACTTTGAGCACCAGTCCACCCACGGTTGGTCTGTAGACAGTTTGGTTGTGGCTTTTGGATCTCGGTGACACAAAGAAGGACCTAGGAACCACCACTTAGTTTACAAAATGCGGACGTGGTGATGCTGCACACTTGCCTTTCCAGGTTCTTCACTACCTTACGTTGAAATCCCAGAACTTGGTGTCACACACCCTGGCACCCTGTCCAGCCTCACATTTATTGGGTTCCCCTGGTCTTCTGTGTTCTAGCTACTCTGTGAGACCCTGCTTCACTGCAGGCCCCAAGGCAATGGGCAAGAGACCAGAAATAAGTGAAAACAATTTTTCCTCTTTTTATTTCATTGACAGGCACTGAGTATATGGACCCAGACCGGCCTCAAACTCAGAATGTTCCTGTTTCTGCCTCAGTGGTACTAGGGATTACAGGCTGGTCCACCTGACTGTTGCTTCTCCCCTCCTTAAGTTCCCTCAAGTATTTTCTTATAGTAAAATAACTTAAGCACATCTGCCTACATCAGTCACGAGCAACATAGTCTTTTGAGTTTTTTCTTCTTTTTTCTGAGACACTATGTAGCTTTGGCTGGCCTGGAATTCACTACATAGATCCAGGCTGACCTCGAACTCACTGAGATCAGCCTGCATCTGCCCCACAAGCCTTGGGAATCAAGGGCGTGGGCCACTATGTCAAGCTTCTTTCAACACCTTTCTTTGATTCCCTCCCTTTTCCTGAGACTATCGCTTCTTCTTTCGCACTTTCTGTTGGAGTGTTTAACTATTTTGGGCTTGGCTCATCTGAACGCATAGCAAGTGCCCTCACCTGTAACATGCTCACTGATGGGGGCCAGAGGCTCCTTGGCTAAGGAGTGAACCAGGAGGGGCAGACTAGGTGGGTAAAGGGAACTAGCACAGGCTGGCAGTGGCAGGAGTGTGCGGCAAGTGTGTCAAGATCAGCAAAGCTGGTCCACTTCGATCACCACAAACACAGTCATGAGCTTTAATGACAGAAAACCAGAGAGGGGCCATCGTCCCTACACAAGGCTAACATGGGTCTCCTAGAATGCAGATCTGGCCAATGGCTTCAAGAACAGGTTGATGGGATCTGCGTTTGGTGACACGTTTATTTTGCAACAATTGTTGCAGGCATCTCCAGTTTCAGACTGCTCCCGGAATGAGTCCTCAGCCCTTCCTGAGTTGAGCTGACACCGGCTCTGAGCAGGTTTCAGACTGTGTCTTCAGGTCACTCAAACAGCAGAGTCACAAAATACCTGAGCTGCCTGTCTTAAACAGAAAGGTACTGGGATGGTTTACTACAGCATGCGTCTCTACTCTTGCCCCAGACCTAGCGGTTTCTTCTGCCTCGTGATTCTTAGTGTTACATTGTGACAGGGCCTGGTGAGCAGGAATGGCTGCGCCTGCTGTCCTTCAGTGCATGCTGGCATGGTGAGTGCTGTCTCTCTGTCTCTCCCCCTGAGACAGAATGAACACATACAGATTAGCGAGTGGGTAGAAATATTGGTCCCCTGGCTGAGTGTCCTCACATCCATACTCTAGAGGTGGGAGCCCTCCTGCTTCTGGATCTGAGGTTTTCTCCCACTTGCCAGCTCCTTGCAAGATCTTTTTGCCTTTGGGCCCAGGTATCCTCCCAGGGTCCTTAAGCCCCCTCTCCTTGTCTCTCTCTCTTCCTCCTCCCTCCCACCCTCCCTGCCTCCCTCCCTCCCTCCCTCTCCTCCTCCTTCTCCTCCTCCTCCTCCTCCTTCTTCTTTCTTTCTCTCTCTCTCTCTCTCTCTCTCTCTCTCTCTCTCTCTCTCTCTCTCTCTCTCTCTCTCTCTCTCTCTCTCTCTCTCTCTCTCTCTCCCCCTGGAGAGATGGCTTAATGGCTGCTCTTCTAGAGGACCCAGATTCAGTTCCCAGTACCCTGATGGTGGCTCACAAACACCTATAACTCCAGTTCCAAGGGACCCAACACCCTCTTCTGTCCTCACACAACGTGGTACAGAGATATACATGCAGGCAAAACACCCATATGCATAAAAGCAAGACAAAAATAAATTTTATGAAGTTAGAATTGAGTTATTTACATGAGTAAGCATGTGTGTGGTGTGCACACACTGCTGCATAGTTGAGATCAGAGGATATCTTCCAGGCTTTGGTTCTTTCCTTCTACCAAGTGGGGCCTCGGGATGCTACTCAGGACATCAGGTTGAGAGCAAGTGTCTTTACCCACTGGGCTATCTGGCCTGCCTCTCAGCTCTTCATTTTTCTCTGGCCCTATGATTTAGTTGTTTGCCAATCTTCCTTCTTTCTTCCCTTCCTTCCTTCCTTTCTCTGTGTCTCTCTCTCCTTCCCTTTTTCTACCTCCCTTCTTTCCTCTTTTCCTTCCTTCCTTCCTTCTTCCTTCCTCTCCTTCCTTTCTTTGAGACAGGCTTTCTCTATGTATCCCTGGCTGTTTTGGAACTAGCCCTGTAGACCAGGCTGGCTTCAAACTCAGGTAGATCCACCTGCCTCTGCCTCCCGAGTGCTGGGATTAAAGCTGTTTGCCACCACTGCTGGCTTAAAGAAGGCTGTGTCAGTGTGTTATCAGTGTTTCCTGCTGTGTGGACCTTCATCATCCTGCCTGGCTATGTAGAAAGTTTGCACCTCATCTTATCCCAGCTCTTGGTGACAGGCCTCAAGCCCAGTGCCAGCCCTTTCTGGACCATGTGTCTTATTGTCTTACTTGACTGTATTGAGGACATGAACTACCCTATGGAATTCTGAAAGGAGGAGGCTAGTAGTGGTGGGACAGCCTAATGGTAGTGTGCTTGGCCTTGGGACCTGAGCCTAGCACTGAGGAAGAAAACAAAACAATATTTGTGTGTTAGCAAATCTTATTTTGAGGTGCTGGGATGTAGCCCATGGCCTTTTGCTCTACCACTGAGCTACCTTCATCCTGCCAACCTTGAAAATATAAGCCGAAGGCAAGAAACAGACACCAGCCCTCTAATACTACACTTAGGCTCCCCAAGGGTACATCGGGTTTTAGAGTCTGTATCAGTGTCATAAATGACCTTCTTTGGTCCTCAACTGCTCTTCTCCTGTGCACCATGAAGCAGGGTGGTTTTCCTTCGCCCAGCAGCACTCATGAAGGTAGGGGTTCCCCTGTAGGATCTTATCTGTTCTCTTGGTGTGGGTGCTCTTAGAGAGGGGCTGGACAGAGATAGAGTAGCACTGGGAATCCGGAGCATGCGGCCTTTTGTACTAGCCTGGGAGGCCCAGTGTTCTTTGAGGAGGTCATGCTCGCCTGAGGTATGCTCTCAAGGTGTGGCCCAAACCAAAACAAGATGAAGCCTCAAAGGTCAGTCCCAGCGTGGCTATTATTCTCATACCAGACTTTTGTCTTGAAACCAGCAGGCGCCTCTGTGCCTGCAGCTCCTCTGCCTTTGCAGGCAAAATGGTATGGAAAGCCCATGTCAGGGCAATAAACAGCTCCCGAGACATCAAGGCTTCACCCAGTGTCTCTCATGACGATGACAAAATGGTAGGAGGAGAGCTGGAGTTTCCCACAATGCCCCTCTCCTCACTGACTTCCTCTAGGCATCAACCCAGGTCCTCTCCATTTTAATTAGCATGCTGAACCTGGCTCTAGCTTTCAAAGGAATCTGAGGAAAGCTTCCTGCCAAGTCCCAGCTGAGTCCCCATGACACTCAGGGACATGGGCCGAGCTCTTGTGTAGGTTAAAGATGTCTGAGGAGACTAGAGATTATAGGGAAAACAGTCTACCTTTCTTTACAAGGCCTTGTTTTGCATTCCTGAAATCTCAGATGCAGCTATTACAATGAGGTCCTGTTGTGGGAAGAGCTGGCCTTTTATCACCACTTAAAATCTAATTAATCCATATTGAAGCACAAAGATTTCTGTTGTACGTTAGGGTGAGGGGTCACAGAGACCTCTTTGTTCATCTTTAGACTTATACCCGTCAAGCGTTGGGGATGTAATTTTACCACGCAAATTGGAAGGGAACAGCTCAAATCCTTATCAGAAAGCCTAACTCATAGCTTTTAACAGAGTCCTTCGCCCTTTACATGAAACACTATATTCAAGAGGAACAAAAACGTATTTCAGGGTTCCCAGAGAGCTATTGAGCAAAGCTTATATTCTGGGCGGCATAGGGTCGAGGTCATCACAGTACTGCCAGCTGCAAAGGACAGCAGAACCTATAGAGAAGCCGGGTTGTAACATCCATCCCCATGGCTTTCATCTTCAAGACGGCTGTACGATCTGTAGGGCTTTCACTGTCACTGCTGGGATGGGTTCTAGCCATTATCGCAACGTATCTGCCCCACTGGAAGAACCTCAACCTGGAGCTGAACGAGATGGAAAACTGGACCATGGGGCTCTGGAAATCCTGCGTCATCCAGGAGGAGGTGGGGAGACAATGCAAGGACTTCGACTCCTTCCTGGCCCTGCCAGCTGAGCTGCAGACCTCCAGGGTCTTGATGTCCCTGTCCAACGGGCTGGGGCTGCTGGGGCTGCTGGGCTCTGGCTGTGGCCTGGACTGCTTGAGGCTTGGAGAGACCCAGAAGGGCCTGAAGAGGCGGCTGCTCATCGCGGGAGGGGTCCTGCTCTGGACGTCGGGAGTGCTGGTTCTGGTGCCTGTGTCCTGGGTAGCCCACAGGACAGTTCAGGAGTTCTGGGATGAGACCGTGCCTGAGATTGTGCCCAGGTGGGAGTTTGGGGAGGCCCTGTTCCTTGGCTGGTTTGCTGGCTTCTGCCTGGTGTTAGGAGGGTGTCTGCTTCACTGTGCAGCCTGCTCCAGCCCAGCTCCCCCAGCCTCGGGACACTATGCAGTGGCAGGACTGCAGGACCATGGAACCACGGCCTAAAGTGTAAGCTGTCAGCAGGGCTGAGCCATATCCTTAGTCAGCTGATTATTAAAAAATATCTCCGTTCTGTTGTTGTAACTAAATTGTGCTGCTCACATGCTTTTCATTCAATAACTTTTTTTTTCTTATACTAGAGGTTTGTCTTTCAAATCTGAATGACAGAAGTCTACCTATAAGGAATTTATTCTGACAAACATTACGTAGCTATGTGTGAAAACAAACTAACAAAAAAAACCCTGCCATCCATTTGGTTGTTTTGTGGGAAAGGCGTGTTGCTGTTTGTAGCTGGAAAGGATAATTACTATCCACTTCCTAAAGAAAATAACAACAATTTGCACTCTTTTAAGGACTAGAAGAGCCACAGGTTAAGCCAGTCTTCAAATGTCAAATGTCATCATCCCCACACCGATTCTGCTCATTAAACAAAAGCATCTTGTGCTTAGGTAGTACCAGGAACCGTTGAGCCATATGAACACTCTAGGAGGCTGGCTGCTTCTGGCTGCTTCTCTACTATTTCCAAGCAGTAGCCCATCTCTGCTTTCACCTCTTTCCTCAAAGCTTCAAATTAAAAAATAAAAAAAAGCTTCCAAGGGGGATTTTTCCCCCCTTCTTGTTATCTAGACTCTATCAGTTCACTTGTCAGAATGAAAATTTCTGTATTTAGTTAGAAATGTCAAATGTTGGGGATATATATATATATATATATATATATATATATATATATATATATGTGTGTGTGTGTGTGTGTGTGTGTGTGTGTGTGTGTGTGTGTGTGTGTGTGTGTATATATATGGAGTGATGGGCAAAGATGTTGATTTTGACACAAAAGACTTGACCCTCCTACACTTGAAACATATTTCGTTAAAGAAGAAGCATGAAGCAAAATCTCCCCCCCACCCCCACCCACTGACAAGTGTTTAAGGCTTATGCACGTGAGGGTCACAAAGGCACAGAGATAAGAGACCTGACATTCTGTCCAGCCTTTTTCCACGTCTCTGTAGTGTATGCAGCCAGAGGCCTTTCAAAACAGGCCCGATTTAAAGTCTAAAGGGAATCCTGATAAGATTGATTTATTTGCTTAAGAAATACTTCTCTCTGAACTTTTTTTTTCAAGGAGGGTAACACCCAGTATTATCATAACACACATACTGAAATATGAGAACTCTTTAGCTGATGAAAATCTTACAGGTGTAATTAGCACAAGGCAGGAGGAGTTGAACCCAAACCTCCAATTAGACTTTTTTCTTTTTTTACACTCAGACTTAACTCTCTGACTTGTTAGGAACGTTGGGAACGTGAAAGCCAGGTAAACGTTCACAATGAGAGGATTAGCACTACTTGACCTGCAAAAAGCACAAAATTCAGCCCAGGGCACAAACGTGGCCCAGGCCACACCTTAGCATTACTGGTCCATAGCAGCGTTTCCCTGTCCGCTTTTGAAACCTTTCAACATGGAATCAAACAATAGCAGATCTGGCAAGCGTCCTTCTATACACACAATGTAAAACTATGTCTGAGCTCTGCCAGTGATAAGTATCCTGCTTTTTAGAGCAAGCTGAGGGCAGGAGTCGGGGCAGGCTCAGACTCCCAGGACGCCCTAATGGGTTTAGTCTTTCGGACGGCAACGCAGTCGGCTGCGCTTTTGTTCTCCCTGCTGGGATGGGTGTTATCCTGCCTCACAAACTACTTGCCCCACTGGAAGAACCTCAACCTGGAGCTGAACGAGATGGAAAACTGGACCATGGGGCTCTGGAAATCCTGCGTCATCCAGGAGGAGGTGGGGAGACAATGCAAGGACTTCGACTCCTTCCTGGCCCTGCCAGCTGAGCTGCAGACCTCCAGGGTCTTGATGTCCCTGTCCAACGGGCTGGGGCTGCTGGGGCTGCTGGGCTCTGGCTGTAGCCTGGACTGCTTGAGGCTTGGAGAGACCCAGAAGGGCCTGAAGAGGCGGCTGCTCATCGCGGGAGGGGTCCTGCTCTGGACGTCGGGCGTGCTGGTCCTGGTGCCTGTGTCCTGGGTGGCCCACAGGACAGTTCAGGAGTTCTGGGATGAGACCGTGCCTGAGATTGTGCCCAGGTGGGAGTTTGGGGAGGCCCTGTTCCTTGGCTGGTTTGCTGGCTTCTGCCTGGTGTTAGGAGGGTGTCTGCTTCACTGTGCAGCCTGCTCCAGCCCAGCTCCCCCAGCCTCGGGACACTATGCAGTGGCAGGACTGCAGGACCACTGTCAACACCTGGAGCTGAAACATGCCAAGCCAGAAATCTAAGCCCGAGGGACCAGTGGCCTCCCTGCTCTTGCTCCAGCTGGACTTGGTAGGATCCCCCTGTTATAATCACCCCTACTCCTGTGCTTTTGATTTTTCTGAAATGCATACTTCCCTCCTGTGGCTACTAATTTCTTCAAATACAATTTCTTTCTACCATGAGTAAAGCACGTCTACCTTCTGTTTGGAGGCCAAGTATATCAGGACCTCTTAATGCAATCAGCAAACAGCAAAAAAGCAAGCTGTTTTGTTTTGTTTGAGACAGGGTCTCTCTGGGTAGCCTTGGCTGTCCTGGACTCACTTTGTAGACCAGGCTGGCCCCAAACTCTTCCAGCTTCCTCCAGTTTTTAGAGTAGGCTGTGACGGAGTGCACACACAGGGCACGTGCTAAATAAAACTTGTCTGAGCACTTTCGTATTTCTGAAAGGATCACTCATGTGGAGAGGAATCATTTGGGAAACAGATATGACTGTGGATCACGTGCTTTCAGGTGTTTAACAGAACTTAGAAAGCTTGGGTTTCACTGGATGCTCAGTTAAAAAAAAAGTATGACAACTGATGAGTTAAAAAAAAAACAAAACCCACCTATTTGATCCTTTTGTTTGTTTGTTTTTCTTTTAAACATTTTATTTAATTTTAATTTATGTGTGTTTATGTGAGGGTGTCAGATCTTGAAGTTACAGACAGTTTTGAGTTGCCATGTGGGTGGCTGGGGATTGAACTTGGGTCCTTTGGAAGAGCAGGCAGTACTCATAACCACTGAGCCATCTCTCCAGCCCCACCTATTTGATCCTTAAAGGACCCAGTGGTGAGATGGGACACCCCTTTTTCAGACCTTTCTACATCAGACACATGCCTCCATTCATGTCTCTGAGCAGAGCAGGGCAACCCTGGATTCTGGGAATTCAGGTAGAATTCTGCCACGTAAAAGAGCCCCAGCTTCTGTGCCCAGTCTTGCCGAGTGCAATGTCCTGCCTGCCTTGGCTCTGTGGCAGGTAACAGGACTGATGCCTCCGGGGACAGTGCCTCCTGGGACAGCTGCCCTCTTTTGGAGCACACTGCCAGTTCGGGTAGTTTAACGGGGGACCATGTGCTGGCCAGTCCTTGCTTCCCTTGAGCAATGAAAAGATCCCATTTCATTTATGTGTGATATAAACAATCTAAAGAAGAACTATTTGAGACAAATTTTCTGGTTTGAAGAATTCTTCATGGAATGTTATGTATTTGCTTGGTACTTGGTTCAAGTAGATTCTTGCATTTGTGCCAATCAGGGAAATTAAGTGACTAGCAAGCAACATTAAAAATGCAGTGTTCGGAAATATGTACTTTTTGTTTTAAAAAAAAAAAAATCACTGAATTTGCTTTCCATCCACAAACACAGGGCAAGTGCAGCGATGGAAGCCAATCTGTGTGATGTATTTGCAGACTTTTACAAACAGGAGAAACGAAGACAGAAACATACTCAGAATTTAACCTGATTAAGTATTTAGTTCAGTTCTGAGCTTCTCATATTTAATACAATATAGAGTCATAGCAAAAAAGTATTTAATTTGTATGCTACAGAGACTCAGTTCAACTTTGTTCACTTGGCAAATAATATTCTTTTTGTACCTGTAACATGTGAGTCTCATTTACAAAGCTGTAATAATATACTGATAATCCAAACTTGAGGGCTAAATTTTAAGTTCTTTTTTACCCTGTGCAGAATAAATTCTACCTTTAAAACTATTTTTTAATAATATTAGCTTTTTTATTTGTCCATTGGTTTTGTGATTGAGTTAGTAGAACACATTTTGAATCATTTGAGTTAATACAAATGTGACAGGCCTACAAAAAGCTGCCTGTACACACATAACACGATTACTGCTGACTTTTTAGAGTGTGGATAAAGAATTCTATTAGAATGAACTTCTCTCACATTAGAGTCGAGCATGTTTTGTAAAATAAAACCAAAGCCCCTCAGTCACAACTGTGAACTACCAGCCTGAGACACACTTTATTCTTTAATACTCGTCTGAGACTTTTTGTATGACAAAAAGTTAGCAATAAATCTGATGAAGACCATACAGCTGCAAAGACTCCGATACAGCCTCTTGTAAGCCCAACACTTAGGATGGCCAGAACCAAACTATATATTAAACAGAACATAAATAAGACCGTAAATAAATAAATGAGGAAAATAAAGTCGTACGGCACAGCTACACAAAGCCCTATGGACATTTTCATGGGTCAAACTGTGGTGCTGAAAGCAGCTGACCTTCATTTAGAGCTATCTAAGTCAACCTTTGACAAGGAAGGCCAGCAGCCAGCATCCTCCATCACCTGCAGGGCAAACGGGGCAGCCTGGGAGGCTGTGGTCAGTCTGCCACTAATACTTTTATGTTCTTCGTCCCAAGTAGCGTTGTGTCCAGTTACATCTCCTAAGACGTCGGATATAAGCGGTGGAACATTTAGGGGGAAATGATTAAGTTTCAGGTGCAGTTAACTTGATAATTGAAGCTTTGGCTGAGTAGAAACATTGATTCTGATAAAAATGAGCTCTTAAAAATATGCATAGATTCATGAAAATAAAAGTCCTTACTAATGGGGATTCCAAGCAGAACATAATTAAGAAAACAAAACAAAACAGATTTTTTTCTTGCCTTTCTTCTTTTAATTCCTATAAAATTATTTTGCATTAAAAAAATAAAAATAATTTAGCTTGCTATATAAGATGGCTCACCAAAACACAGCTTCTTCCAGTATGACAGACTGAGTAAGTATGGTTTAAATCACCTAAGAACTATGTATTTTTAACACTTTTATGCTGGCAAAGCTATGCTGAGCCTTTTTTTTTTTTTTTTTTTTTTTTTTTTTTTTGTTAAAAAGAAGTGCCTGGGTCTGGTAAGTTAAAACCCAGCCTAGAGAACAGGACATGTTGACCAATTGCTATCTCGAGCTATCTGTTCATCCATACAATTATATATTTAAATATAAATGATGCAGTCCACACTCAGGCACACCCTTTGTGCCTGCTTCCAATCACTTCCTGTGTGTCACTGATAGAATCCCCTAAAGGTGACAGCTGCAAACTCAATTCTAGTGAGTGTGGAGGCCTGAGGATGAACTCTCTTCTGCTGGGCAAGTTTGAGCTCACTAAGATCCGCCTGTCCTCATGAACATGGGTGTGTCCCCTCTGCACTGCGTGTACTGGCATCAGAGCCCAGGGCTACCACACGAGTTTCCATGGCATTGTCCTCACCCCTAGGACAAAACCCAGTGCCTGCCGCCCAGAGGCTGACAGGAAGCCATGCCACTTCAGGCTGTGTTGGAAGCAGTGGCCACCCTGCTGAGTCCCTTTTAGTGTGTCTTGTGGTAGCTGGTGGCTCTCCCACCCATTTTCTTTCAGTCCCTGACCCCGGCTCTCTAAAATCAGGGGTGCACCTGTACCTCTCGGATTCTAGTTCTCAGCTTTTCACACGTTTGTTTTCATCAGACAAGTTTACGAGGGCAGAAAAGAAACTGTTGTGCAGAAACGAAGTGGTGGGCTGTGGGTGATGCAAGGAAGAGGTTGCCTGTTTCGGGTGGCCTCAGAGTGATGCTCACGAGTGCTCACATTCGATGCAGAGTGTGGCTCTCTAGCTAAGGGGTATGCTGTGGCACCAGTCTCAGGGCTGCTGGACAGCTGCCTCCTGCAGTCGGCTCAGCCGGCAGACACTAGGCACCGTTCCATTCTGCACAGTCAAGCCCACTGGTAACACATACGGACTGTACAATGCTTATGAACCAGATTACCCCATTTTGGTTATGTGATTTTTTTTTCCTTCTCAAAGTATGTAAGAGTTACATTCAGAGTACTTTACAAATTAACCTGATGAAATTGGCGTGAAATGAAAGTTCTTCAAGAGTTGACAGTTACGTTACAGGAAACAAAAGCCCTGCCCCCCAACACAAAATAAACAACAACAACAACAACAAAGTAAATGTTCAGTCTTTGACCCTCCCTCGGAAAGTGAGCCAGTGACAAGTAGTGTTAAGCCTCGGGTCACACGTCATCAGCGGGCAGGGACGGGATGCTGATCTTCGCGCGTGTGAAGTAGGCTATCTTCTCCCTATAGGGAGAGACGGAGGAAAAACCACTTAAATTCGATGCTGGAAGTTCTGAGAGCCCCAAGGCTGTTTCCACAATACCAGAAACTACACTGAAAAATCACAAGAGCCCTCTTCATTTTTAATAATGTTTCTTTTTATAGGTATTTTTATTTAGTGTATGTGTAAGGGGGTGTGCATGTCACAGTGTTGCGAGGCTGTGTTCTTCTCCCACATGCATCCTGGGCACTGAACTCAGATCATAAGCATGGTGACAGGTGCCTTTCCCCACTGAGCCATCTTGCCAGGCTGAGTCTACATGGTTTTAAAGGTTGTAGTACACTATAGTTCTCCTGACTAGAAATCCTCTATAGACAAAGCTGGTAAGTCCCCACTCCCGCCAAGTTTCCAAGTGAAAAGCACTTGTAATCCACCAGGGAGTGGATCTTAGGCTGTGTTCAGGTATTTCTAAGCCAGGGTGGGAGAAGGTTTAAGAGGACCAGAATCCTGAGCTGAATTTCCCAGAGACCTTGACAGAAGCCATGATAGCAGGAGGCTTGTTAAAACTAACGCATGTGAAGGCAGAGGCGGGGCCACTAAGAGAGACACGCGATCATCTCCGTGCGTGATGGGGGAAGCACTGCCCATGTTTTCCTCAATTGCGCTCTACCTTATTATCTTTAATCTGTTCACTGCATCTATTTACATGTGTGTGTGGGGGGGGGGGGAGTGGGTGGGACAAGAAACAGCGCAGATGGAGAAAGACTACAGGTGAGAAACACAAACTCGGATGACCATTCTGACATCTAAGGAGAGGGAGAAAATGGCGAGTGAAGGCAGGAGCCTGGACAGAGCTACTTTATGCCACAGCAGCCTTTAGAGTTGGCTCGGTTCCCTAAAGGATGAATAAGGATGCTAGAAAGGCTACAGTGTGTGGTCACGATGTCTGGGAAGCCACAGGCCCTGCTGAAACCTGCAAGGATTTACCTGCCTGGTCAGTTACAGCCCTCACCTTAGCAACATGACACCCAGGGACACTGGGCTCCTGGCTCCACATGAAACAAGAGGAGGGTGCGCCTGTGCCCCGTCCGCTGCCACCCTTGATCTCTCACCACTCTAGGCATCATTCCATAGGTATCACACAGTCCCCACATGGTGTGTCTTATCTCACTCCGTCATGCTCTGGGATATCAATGATTAATTTCTTTTTTTCTTTTTAAAGAGAGATCTGCCAGCCTCTGCCTTCATCCTGCTGGGATAAGAGGCATGCACCACCACACCAGGACAGGTGGGCTTCTTACAGGGAACAGGAATGTTTAGGCATTCTTTACTTTGGGTTTTAACAACTGAAGTTGTAGGAGTTTCCAGAGCTGACACCGCTGCTTACTGTGGAAGTAGCTGCAGCATCCGGAGCAGGAAGGGCTCCTAATGTCAGTTCACAGCTAAAACACCAAAGAGTACCACAGTGGCTGTCTAGCACAATGGGCGGGTAAACCCCAGCCCTACAAATAGGACCCAGACCTGTGATGCCTCAGCTTCCTGTCCCCACACTGAAGCTTTGGAGTGCTCAATGCCCTCAGTGCCTTCATCACGCTGCACCTGTCTGACGCCAAGACTCAGCCTTCCAAGCTCTCTGCTCCCAAATAGCCTTTCTTCCTATTTCTCTCCACAATCTAAAAGCTTTATGTTTCCTTTTACATATATTTGTATCTGTGTATGAGCATGTGCACACACATGTGCATGGTGTGTGTGTGTGTAGTTTGTGAGTGTGTGTTTATGAATATGGGTGAGCATGTCACAGTATGTGTGTGGAGGTCACAGGACAGCCCATGGCAATTACCTTTCACCTCTCACCATGTGGGTTCCAGGCAATGAACTCAGGCCATCAGGCTTGAGTGCAAGTACCTTTGTGCACCGAACCATCTTGCTGGCCCAAGCTTAGCAGCTTTCTAGCGACTCCTCTGTACAAAACCTAGGCCAAAACTAAGGTGACCCTCCTATTACCTGACAGTCTGATACAGTCTCTGAGGCTTCTGTGTCACACAATTTGGGGGTTAATCCTTTTTCCCCCTCAGTACTCAGCAGATGTCTTCCCCTGGCTGCCGCCTCCCACTCTCTTGGATGTGTTTCCACCACGGCAACCACCACATTGAACCTACAGGCTCTTTACCCACCTTACAGTTTGGACTGTCCCTGGCTGAAGTTGCCTGGGCTGCCCTGTTTTTGCTTTTGTTTTTGTAGACAGGGTTTCTCTGTGTAGCCTCAGCTGTCCTGGGCTTGATTTGTAGACCAGGCTGGCTTCGAACTCACAGTGCTCCGCCTTCCTCTTCTTCGCAAGTGCTGGGATTAAAGGCACGCGCCACGGTGCCCAGCGCCTAGGCTGTCTTATAACATGGTTCACCCAGGCTGTGCGAAGGCAGGACACAGGAAGTCCTCACTTCTCTCCTCTCCTCTGCTCTCCACCTCAGTCTCACTCCACTGTGGTGGCCCAAATACCTTCCCCCACAGGCTCCCTGCTTAGAGGCTTGGCTCCCTCAGTACCCAAAGCCACAAATGAAATTAATCAGTGTGGCATTCAGAGCTCTGTGGAGTCTGAGCCCTGCTCTACATGACAAGCTTGCCTGGGGCATCTCTGCTACAGCCCAGCTGGGCCTGACCTCTGAGGCTGGGTGGCTCTGTCCGTGCTGCTGCCCACACCCACTACAGCAAGTGCCAGGGGAGCTGGTGAAATCCTCCCAGGACTGTAATGATAGCTTCTTTGAGCTGACCTAGCATCTGCATAGCTGACCTACACAGATTGAGACTCTTCCTAGAGGCTCTCAGAGTCCCTGCTTATCCCATAATAGCTTCCACATAGCGCTGTCGTGGCTGCGGAACTCTGTCTTCTCAGACTGGAGGCCCTCTGCAGAAGCCGGAAGCACGTGTTCTGTTCTCTTGATGTACTGTAGGGATCAGCACAGTGCAGGGTGTGTGTGTGTGTGTGTGTGTGTGTGTGTGTGTGTGTGTGTTGGGAGGGAGAAGAATGGTACCCAAGGAAGGTCCAGAAAATGAGCGAACAAGCCCCCTAAAGATGTATGCCTTTTGTGTACCTTTCTACATGCTGGGACAGCTTTCTCAGTGAGATACATTCATAAAGATAAGAAGTGGGGTTCTAGGGCTGGAGAGAGGGCTCAGTGTTTAAGAGCACCACCTGCTCTTCCAAAGGTCCTGAGTTCAATTCCCAGCAACCACATGGTGGCTGACAACCATCTGTCATGTCATGTGATGCCCTCTTCTGGCCTGCGGGTGTGCATGCAGGCAGAACACTGTATACATAATAAATAAATAAATCTAAACAACAATAACAACAACAACAACAACAACAACAACAACAGGCTCTCATCTGTCTGGAGCCTTCCAGTGGGTGTCACCTCAGGATGGACATGTAGAACTATATTCAAACCAAGGGCAGGCACAGTGGCAACAGCTCTCACTTAGTCCTGAGGTGAGTTGCGTGCAATCACACTTGAGAGGGACACCACCTAGCCGGCCCCATGAAGCGGGTTACCTGAAGGACTGCACCTGCCGAGGCACCTTCTGGCTCTGCTCCCGCAGGCGGCACACGTCCTTGGAGACCTGCCTCATCAACTTCTCTGCATTCAGGCCCTGCTTCTGTTCTTCCTCTGTCTGCTCAGCCTGGCGAAGGAAGGGAAACAGTGGAAGCTGATGACACGGTGCAAGGCTAAGCTGGGAGGCCATGCTGGGCAGTCAAGGGGGTCTCGCTGGGCAGCAGTGGACAACACCCACATACTCAGCTCCTGCCAAGGGGAGGAGGCTGCACCCAGGGTGAGTTAAAACGCTTCACTAACGTACAACCAACCTACTGAGCAACGGCACACACCACGAGCTCAAAGACCCTCACACAGGAGCACCTGCTGCAGGTGAAGGGCACAGGGATGCTCAGTGCCCAGCATCCAGAGGGCCCTTCTGAGACAAAGTTCACACTGCTGACTAGGACGTTATTAACATTCCTTTTCTGTGTTACTGCTGGTGACACCGAGATATTCCGTAACACGCACGCACGCACGCGCGTGCGCACGCACGCACGCACGCACGCACGCACACACACACACACACACACACACATTTTTAATATAAATAGACCAGTATTATGGCTGCTTCCACATCTCATTCATTGGTCATCTAATCAGCAAAAATGTATTGATTACCTTCAGTCTGGTCTACGATAGTGGTGAAGATGGCAAACCCTGGGGCAATACTGTCTCATTTCAAATTCCCTTTTGATCACTTCCTAGCTACGAGTCTGGGCAAGGGGCCTGGACAGCCCTGGGCCTGAGTTGCTTTGTAAGTACTTCAAGGGCTGTTTGGAGTTTAAACGAGCTAATACTAAATCACTCAGGTGCCTGAGCCAACACATCTTTCGACCTACTGTCTCAGTGTTTAGCCATTCCCGTGACATTTCTGATAGCCACACTCTCTATCCGAAGGTAGGGTAGAGCTGTGAACAAGACAGAGGAAGTTTAACGAATGAGAAAAAAGAAAAAAGAAAAAAAAAACACACAATAGAAAAGAGTAGGGAGTGTAGTAAGTATAAAAACTAAAAAGACTGTCAATGTTTTCTCTACAGATTTTTTCAACTTAACACTTAAAAAGCTATTTTTAAGAGCTAGGCACAGTGGCTTGGAAGGCTAAATTAACGTAGGAGGATGGTGAATTTGGATCAGCCTGAGCTACCTAGAGAGCTCCAGAAAAGCCTGGAGTGCATAGAGAGAGACTGTCTCAAAACAGAGCAACAAATGAATTAATGAATAACAAAATAAAAATAAGAAGCTGGATGAGGTGCTTGTAATTCAAGCACTCTGAAGGTTGAAGCAGGAGACTTGCCATCAGTTTAAGGCCAGCCTGGGCTAAGGGGCTCAAGTTCCCTACACCCCACTAATAACATCAAATAAAACAGCAACAATCCACCAGCAATAAAAAGACAAACAAGGGGAAACAGGAAAAGAAAAACAATTAGGGTGCTTTAGTTAGTAGCAAAATTGAGCAGAAGGGGCTCTTCATAATGCTCTACCCCAGCACGGCCAATTACACACACACAAACACGCATGCACGCACGCCTCTCCTGGATCCTGCTGGAAATCTAAAGTCAGGTCACTATGTTTGACTGACAGTATTATACCCACCGAGCTCCTTCTCGGCTGGACTCTACGTCCTCTTTAACGTTGAGTCCTCGTGTATTTCATCTAGCCTAGTACAGGTGAGTGTGTAGTTGAACTTGGCCCAGTGAGAGACAAGAAGGAACCAGCAACAGAGCAGTCATTTCAACACCTGGAGTCCCGAGGCCTTCGTCTCCACAGCTTTCCATTTCACATTAACTGACCATAGCTAACCATAGGCTGGCTTGGTTTGGTTTGGTTTGGTTGGTTTTTGTTTTCTTGAAAGCTGCTTTACAAGGAGGAATTCAAGGGCAAACCTTGGTGTCCTTCCGGGCTAACTTCCCTCCCATTCTCCCCACGGCCTGGGGAAGTGGAGCTGATCAGGCAGCACCTGGGAAAGATGCCAGGACTGTGACCGACCCCTGCTCCTTTCACTCTGAGTGACAGACATGCTGCCCTGTGCATGCTGCAGTGGGACTGCTCACTCGGCTTCTTGAGACTTTAGTCCATTTCTGGACTGCCAGCCACCTTCAGCTTTCCCTAGAGTCTCCTCAAGGCCTTGGCCCGCCTTGTCCTTTCCCCACAGCCAGTACAGGACTTGCCTACTTTCTGCTCCCCATGCAATGAGAGCACCCAGGAACTTTGGAGAAGAGCCAGATATAACAGAATATTAACACCTCTGTCATTTTTTTTTTCCAGTATAGCCTAACTTTGGCATGTTGGCAGGGAGACAATCTGGGGAAGAAAAAGAAATTTCTGGCTTCTTTGGAAGAACAGAGTGCACCCTGCGTCTCCTCTGCCTCAGAGAACCAGCCGCCTTCCATGCTTCAGACTCCAGGAGGGGTGGCTAGGCCCAGTTTACACAATGGGAGCCTGACCTGCAGAAAGGTCCATCGACTCACTTGCAGCCGTGTTAAGGGGCCTGATAAAACAAGCAACACAACAGCCTTGATTTACAGTCCTCAGCTTCTCACTCTGCTTCCTAAGGGGGAAGTACAGTCCGAGGGCACTAACGTTTGGTTTTTATTGTAAGCCGTAAAAAACGCTGTTCTTTGCCAACAAGGAGTGTTGTGGAGGACAACTCTGAGGGCCGATCGGGGAGGCAGACCCAGGGTCTGCTGCTGCCTTAAGCCTCTGCTCCTCTGGGAGGCATAGTTTTTATGGCCACCAGCAGGGTTACTGTTAGGTACTTCCTTATGACATGATGAAACTCTTACAGGTCCCCAGAACCACAGGAAATGGTGGAAGTGAAAGGGCGGTGTGTGGGTATGTGTGCACCAGTGGCAACTGCCCACTTCTGCTGCCACAATGAAACGTCCACAGCTGCTGAATGGCCTGGATTTTTAGAGCTGTTTATTACAAATTTCAGTTGTAGGGGGAAAAGAACACAATAAAGATAGTTTATCCACCCACAGAGCTGGTAAAAATAAAGATAAAACCTGTGCTCAGGGACCCAGAGTCATTTTGAAAGCAGTATAAATGTGCCTTGTTGTGTGAGCCTTGCAATGCTGCCTGCTGTAAAGCTGTCACAAGGCAGAGGGAACAGCGACAGTGAGCGGAGGAGTTGGCTCGGGCTGTAACTGAAGTCATCCTCCAAGACTCATGTTGTAATCTAACTGTCCTTGTAACAGCATCAAGGAGTGGGGCCTTTGAGGGGTGTCAGGCCATAGGACCTGCCCACGTGGGGGTGCGCATGCCTTAGGGCCTCTGCATCTACTTCCACTAGTGACAGTGACCCCAGTCACCAGAGTTGCTTCCTCCTTCCCTTATGATCTTGGTGGCAGAGGGAGTCTGAAAGCAAGCTTATCAGAAGGCACAGCTCAGGATTCTGTTACCTATGAGCCAATGACAGCAGCCGCCATCGGACACCAACGGGACACATTCGAGTCAGCATTTAATATCGAAACAAACACAGATTAATGCTGAGATAAAGTATCATTTTACTGAAGAGAGTTCTGAGGTGTCAATCTTAAAGATAAGTTTCCAAAACTGGAATAGGAAGCCTGGCAAAGCAAAGGAGATCTTGGCCACTGCATCTTTGACTTTTCCCCCCCTACAGTATGGAATGGAACCCAAGCCCTCTTGTGTGTTAGGGAAGTGCTCAACCACTGAGCTATAACTCCTGTCTTGACTCTTGAGAACTCTTGTTAAGACCAGGTTTCTTGTAGCCCAGGCTGGCCTTGAACTTGCTATGTAGCAGAGGAAAGCCTTGGAACTTTTAGTTCTTCTATCTCCATCTCCGGAGTGCTGGGATTACAGGTATGCACCTTCAGGCTCCATCTTCTGCAGTACGGGGGGCTGAGCCGCAGGCCTCAGGTACTTTAGGCAAGCACTCTACATCCCCAGCCCCTCCTTGAGTACTTAAATCCAAACTGGAGAGGACTGGTCTCCAGTGTTTCCAGGCAGTTCTGAGCGCCAGGGATCAGAATTGGCCTTATATACGTGGCCATCACCTTGTGTGTTGCACAGGACCTGTTCCATGAGCAGAACTCATGCAATACAGCGGTAGCTAACTGCTGGCAAGGGAACCATACTCAGCTATGCTCAGGTAGGAGCTATACTGAGACTATACAGAATCACAGGGGCTGTGAGACACAAGTGCCTGTATGGCCACAGGTGCTGAGCATGCACTGGGGATACACCATACACCAGACACATGTAACATTGGTACCCACTGTCATAAAGGAATTGTGGCACAGATAAAAAAAGGCTAATAAATCAGAGATGTAAGTGGAAATTACCTCTTTCATCATACAAATTGTTATATCAGGTCTTCAAAGAGATCACTCCTTACACACACACACACACACACATACATACATACATATATATATTATATTAAATATATATTAAATATTTTATATTAAATATTACATGTGTTATGTTTTATATTAAATATTATATGTGTTATGTTTGCAGGCCTGCCTGACACTTCTAGGAACTGCATAAGAGGGAAGGGTGAGATATAGGGAACACCCAGATAAAAGAGAGGTCTCAGGCACTGGTGTCTGGAGAAGCTAAGTGGCCACTCCTGCCCTCTCACTGCCATTACTTGCTTAGATGTGACATCTTGAGAGGTTGGCAGCAAAGCAACAGGAAGACCCCACTTTAGAACAACAGTTCCTGAGAGCCAGGCGTGGTGGTGCACGCCTTTAATCCCAGCACTCGGGAGGCAGAGGCAGGCGGATGCTTGTGAGTTTGAGGCCAGCCTGGTCTACAGAGTGAGTCCAGGACAACCAAGGCTACACAGAGAAACCCTGTTTTAAAAAACCAAAACAAAAACCAAACAAAAACAACAACAAAAACAACAACAACCAAAAAACACCCAGTTCCTGAGACCGGAGAACAAGCATAAGCCCTTGCTTTACACAGGATGCTAGGGACATCCACGGCTGAGGCTGAGACTCTGGAGCTTGTCCCAGAGTGCCAGCACAGGGTGGACTATGGGTACTCACACCACAGTCATGCCTAACCCCAAGGGCCAGCAGCCCCACCTGTCGGTGTCTTATCACTCTGCTGCATTCATTCATTCTCACCAGTAAGCGAAGGAGCAACAGCTGTGTCTCAGAGTGGGCAGAGTCAAGCGAAACTGAAAGCAGATGGAAAGGGCTAGCAAAGCAAACTTACTAATGAGCCCACAGAAACTGTCACAGGGGAGGAGGGGTGAATTTATAGAGCGCTGTGATACAGAAAAAGCAAACGGGGAGTGTCAGCACGAGGCCCCTGAAGGCGCCAAGAGGGAACATTTGCATTACAAGACTTGTTAGGCTCAAGGTTATGACTTCATTGGTGGTTGGGTTTCCTATGGACAAATCCAAGGGCTTCCTGGGTCTTTTGCTGAGGATGTTAATGCTCTGTGGTCCAGCTGCTTTTCAACACTGCCACCAGGTGGGACTCAGGCCTTTTGGTCCAAAAGATAAATTTGTTACGAGGATCTTTTTCTATCAAATACTGTAAGGAAATAGCTTCTGTACTCCAAATTCCTACCCAAAGGACCACAGTAAAAGAAGACAATTTTTAAGCACTTGTAACATACCAGCTGAAAAGCTCCATTTCAAGATTACGTGTAGAAATGATTACAGATTGCTAAGCAAAAATATAAACCTTAACCCTGAAGTAAATCAATATTATACTCAGGCAGAGTCAGTAATATTTACGTCACACATTAGAAACAATCCCTTTAAAATATTCAATTTATGCCAGGCAGAATGGCGCATGCCTGTAATCCCAGCACTTGGGAGGCTGAGGCAGGGGGATTACATGTTCTCTTTTGTTTTGAGACAGGGTCTCATTATGTAGTCTTGCTGTCCCGGAAGTCACTCTGTAGACCAGGCTGGTGCTGAACTCACAGAGATCTCCCTCACTCTGCCTCTCAAGTGTTCAGCCTGATCTATTAAGTAAGAAACTGTCTCAAAAAATAAACAAAACCAAAAAAAAAACAAAAACATAAAACCTCTAACAATATAACCTATGTGACAGCACTTTGCCTTTAATTCCAACACTTGGTAGACAGAGGCAGGTGAATCTCTTTGAGGACAGCCTGGTCTACATAGCAAGTTCCAGGCCAGCCAGGGCTATATACTGAGATGCCTCAAAAAACACACGAACAAACAAACAAACAAACAAACAAACCCCAAAACCAACAAACCAAAACCCAAATTGTTCATTCAGTGATTTAATCTTACTTTCTATGCATGTTTTTAGGGTGAAAGGCAAATGCATATCATTAAGTGAAATGTAATTTTCTTTGAGGAAAGTGAAAATTTAGAAACATTAAAATTAGCAATGTATTTATAAGTACCCTGGCTGACGAATCTGCAAAGGGCAGAGATGTAAACACTATGTAGCATTTGCTGAAACACTGAGAGGGCTGAGATGCCCCATTCCCATTGGAGATTGCAGGGCTGCCTAGGGGCTGGTGCTATCATTCACAGATTGACAACACAACTGCTACCCACAGCAATATTTGGAAAGGTGCTATAATGGCAGGGTGGCCACGTCCCAAGTCCTAGAGAAAGGATGGGAAGATGCCTAAGTTGGGAACCACCTCCAAGGTGCTGCCCACCCCCAAAAGATGCATCCTCACCAGCCCCACCCCCCCATCCCCTTACATGTGACCCAGAGCTCTGTACCTGCTTCTCTGCTTGCTTCAGAAGCTTCTGGAATCTCTCATCTTCCAGCACACCCGGGGGAAGATCAGTTTCTCCCTGAGCTTTCAGCTCCTCCAGCTTCTGCCGTAAGCCTCTCAGGGCCTGCAGCTCATCGTTGAGACGACTCTGGCGGGTCAGTGAGGCCTGTAAGTCCAGCTCCAAGTCCCAGAGATGTGCGCACGGGGCACTCCTGAGCAGTCCTCCTGAGGGTGGGCTGGCACACGGCCTGTGGAGGGAGGTAACAGTACCCTTGTTACTGTCTCTGCCCTTCCTGCACATGACAGGAGGTGGAATGGCCACATAGCTTGTGCTGGTGAAAGTCGGAGCAGTGGGAAAAGTAAGAGCTCTAGGAAGAAGCTTGTCAAAGGTGCCGTGAGATCTGAACATTTCCACCTTTACACAGCAGAAAGCTAGAAAGGCAGGTCCCACTGAGTGTGGGACCCAGTGATAACAGAAGAGCCGGTTTTGAGCCAGCCTGCCACACAAACTAGTCGCTGAGCGCGAAATAAAGCCACATCATCTTAAACTATGAATGTGTGATCTCCTAGTCAGCCTCCCATGTGCCTGGGGCTTCATACGGGCCTTATTCTGTAGCAGTTCTCTTCAAGGGTAATGAGCGGGACTTTGGTGGTATTCACACTTCCCTGGGGAAGAGTGTCACATGACAGGCCTGTCCCACCGGTCCCAGCTTGGACTAGCTTTGTCTTCTATCCCCTCTCCTTTTTGCCCAATGTATACCTGGTCACTAAGTATCTGGGCTTCTGTAACACTGTTATTAGGCTCCCTGATTCAACCCTTGCTCTCTCTAACACATGCACAGCATGGCAAGAAAAATCTAAGCATGTAAGTGCTTTGCCTACACGACTTGCCTGAGGGTCAGAAATCTTTCCCAGGCTGGGGTAAACATGGTAACCACACAGGACAGATGACCCAAGTCAAAAGGCTGGATGTGGGAGTATGCGTCTCACCCATATACGCTGGGAGACACAGACAGAATTGCTCAGAAGCTCGCAGGCCAACAAGCCTAGATGGAACATCAGCACAAACGAGAGAGACCGCACCAACAAGGCAGAAGCGAGAAACTAATTCTCAAAAGCTGTCCTCTGGCTTGCACACCCACGCTGTGGTATGTACATACCTGTTACACACGCACAAACACATGCACACCTCAGCCCCCCAAAAAAGTGCCTGGAGCCTCTAAAAAAGGACTACCATACAGCGATGTGTTGGTGTGTTGGCCGTCAGCGCTCAACAGTGAGTTCTCTCAGGGGAGAGGGTAGCACTGACTTGTGGGCCTCGTTGGTTTATTCCCTGTATCGTCTTCAACACGCGGCACTAAGTTGGGAAGAGCTGAGCATGGTAGCTCTTGAGAGCCAGTGTGAGGAGGGCCAGGCACAGCACTGTCAGGGGTCCTCTTGGACTTCACAACTCACACTGTGACAGCCATGCAGGTCTTAGGCCTCTCTACAGTTTTCACACTGGTATTCCTAAATCAGAACACCATCCTCTCAGATTACTGAGCTGTATCTGCCTTCCCGGAAGCCAGCTGAAACCCCCAACTTAAGCCACATTTCAGGATTCACCTGGTCTATTAACTAAGCTTTTGAGTAACCCTGCTCCACTCAGCTCCTCAACACGTCTGGTTAAAACGCCTGTAAGCTGCCATCTCCTAAGAGCAGGAGCTGTTTAGGAAAGCAGTGACTTATAAAGAAGTAACTTTTAATCTCGAAAAATAATTATTTATGCAGGTTATAAAATTTGTAATAAAAAAGACATCCCTTCCTCCCCCTCCCAGAAACCCCACGAAGCACCCACGTGTGACTCCTCTGTGGAATATCTGCCCAGTTTTACGTTCCCCCTCAATCACTCAGGAGCTGGACATGGTGCAGACAGTGAAGCCTCAATAGACACATGCAGCTCAACTCACTGACGCTGGAGGCTTAGCAACCATCTTCCCCACAGACACTGTCAACCAGTTTCCAGCGTTAATCACCGCAGGCTCCAAAGCAGGGTGGAACACATCCTCCCTGGCTCAGGAAGTGACTCAGAGCTGCGGCTCCATCAGATCCAGCGGCCTCAGCCACCAGCGCTAGAGCTGGGAATGCTGACACTCAACCCCTCTGGAATATGCTCTTCAAGTCTGGTGTGTGTGTACACCCTCCGGTGTGTATGTGAATACGTACCCTTTTGACCCGCAAACTGCGCCGCTCAGTGGAGTTTCTCACAAACAGTGACTTTTTGGCCAAGGTTGAACTGTCGCTGTCACTCCGATTTAGCTGGTAACCAAAGACAAAAGAGAAATAAAGCAATTACCAACTATCCAACAGAGCTAATGGCATCTGAAAGGAGGCGCTACAGGATAGATAGAGCAGGTAGTGAGAGACACTGGGAGCTACCTTCTTTTCCCTTCTCTTTGGTGCTGAGGGTGAAACCCAGGGCCTCACACACGCTAGAAGGGACTGAGCACAGAGCTACAGACGCAGCCCAGGAACTGTATTTTAAAGAAAACCTCTCATAAACAATTTCTTCCCTATTCTTTGGTTTTCTGAACTTAGCTTTCTTAAATAACTGAAAGAGCTGCCGTTTGGTACGAGTTATTAAAGTCTGTGTCAAAGATCAATAACTTTAAAAAAAAACCAATGAAATGAGAAATGAGATCTGTACTTGAAGCTCACAGGTGGCTTGCTTCTCCCGGACAGCACTGAGAACCTCTGCTGTCTGGGATGCACGAACTCACTCCTCCCCTGCCCGGGCTCTGCTGAAGGTCACCTTACCAGGAAAGGTCACACAGAGCCCTCCTGCTCACTCCATCCCTTAGCCTGCTCTTCTCTTTCCCACGGCATTGACCCACACCCACAGCTCCCAACGGCTCCTTCAGCGTCTTAGCATTTATGGTCAGGCTCACTCACAAGAACAAAAGTCGTACGAAGGGAAGGGGCCAGAGTCTCTGCTTCTGGGAAAGTGCTCAGGTAAAGTATTTTATTGCCTGAATAAGTTCAGGATTTTAAAAGTCTCTATCTTATTGTATGCAATATTAAATCCATTTACTGTAACACATAATTCATAAACTAGGATTTGGGAAGCTGATGTAAATCTCACACTTTTCTTCACAGGACTATGAGTTTGACTGGGGACCTGAGGTCTCAGAACGCAACTTTTGTTGTAAAATCCAATTCACATTTTCTCTTCAGCAAGATTAACATGGTTAGAAAAGCATATGAAATATGCAAAAACACATTTAGGTCACTTTAGGTTCCTCAACACAGAAGAAGTTCAACAATTCTTAACATCTAAACCCTTAAACTTTACTTTTTTGCCAAGTAAATTCCATTAGCACCAGCAAGACGTTGAGTGTATGGGAAAACACACCAACTAAAAAGAACCCCCAGGGTATGACTGGCTACACCTGTCCCATGGCCTCTCTAGCCATTAGTGGCTCCAGGCAGATTTGCAGTTGCTGAGCTGGGCTCTGGAGGGCCGTGCACTGACAGAGGGGAAGAGGCCGCCACTGCTGGTGCATTGTCCCTTACCCTGCAGATATACTGGCTCCGCTCGCCTGGGGAGAAGGTTTGTGAGCGCACAATCACGCTGCTTCTCATGAAGGGATGCTGCCGAGAGTTCAGGCTGCTACGGTCTTTGGGGCGAACTGCCATATTGCTGTCAGCTGCTTCGTCAGTGTTCGTCTCCTTATCGACCTGCAATGAAAGTTGGTGATTCGTCAGGAGCTGGCAGGTGCACGGTCATGTGCATGCTGTTCTCACGTGTGTGTCGTTCTCCTAGGGAGTGAACAAATAGCTAACGGTAAGCTGAGACTCGTCTAGCGCTGTGAGCAGGGCTTGTCCTACTGAGAACCATGTTTCAGAAAGGAGAGGTTGAGGGGGGCTTTCTACTGTGAAGAATCCTACTTGGACATGTATCACCCTTGAACACTACTGATCTCTGTCAGAACACGGAATAATGATAAGAAATGATTAAAAATTCAATATAGCACCAGGAGAGATGGCTCAGCATTTGCAGGCTCCCAAGTTCAATTTCCAGCACCTACATGGCAACTCTAATTCCAGGGAATCTGACACCTTCTGGGCACTGCAGCCACACGGTGCACAAACATGGATGCAGGCAATACACTCTTAAACATAAGATAATAAAATAAAAAAATTTAAAAAATAAATAGATGTCAGGGGCTGGAGAGATGTCTCAGAGGTTAAGAGTACTGCCTGTTCTTCCAAAGGTCCTGAGTTCAATTCCCAGCAACCACACAGTGGCTCACAATCATCTATAATGTGATCTGATGCCCTCTTTGGGACTGCAGATGTGCATGCAGGCAGAGCACTGCATACATAATAAATAAATAAACAAATCTTTAAAAAATAAATAGATGAAAGCAAAATGCTAATAAATTTTGTAAGTCAAGAGGAATTCCCCCTCACACTACACAAGCCTAACAACTGCTGTGACGCTGACTGGATCTTTGGAGAGGTAACAAAACTACAACTGAAGGAAAAGCAGAAGCGCCTCCAAGTGCCAACTCCATGAACGAGCAGTTATCTGTCTTTTGTCTCTACCATGTCATCACCCTCGAGGCTTGTCTATGCCAGGTGCCCATTCCCATGCTCTTGATTGCAGCAGAGAATGCAGGCATGAGCTGGCACGCTGTGCTGGAGTGGCCAGCAGACAGCCCAAGGACGAGTCTGTACTCTCCGCATAGAGACCCTGGCGGTGTGAGCGCCCACTATCTACTCCGAAGTAACTTGCTAACCAACCACAGCCGATAGGCTCCCACTATATAAGTGGTTGCATACATGCAATAAAGCAGACACTGTTCCCTGAAACCGGCTGCAGAGTGGCTTGTCTCCATGTCCTTTGGACCCATGGGTACTGCAGTCTTGTTAGAGGATGCCCCAGTAATGACAGCACTTGATAAACGTCTCATGCACAGGGTCAGGTTGCCTGTTTCCCAACCATGGTGCCTGAGTCTAACCAAGTCAGTGTTATATTGCAGAGCAGGTTTCAGCTAGAACTCCAGGCAGCCGAGATGAACTTCAAATTCTTACTTCATGCCTAACCCTGAAATAGACTGTGAAACTTGGTGCCATTAAGTAGTGCAACCCCCCCCCCACCCCGCGCCCATTTCTCTGTTTGAGACAGAGGCTGGCCATGGAGCCCAGGCTGGCCTGACACTCATGATCCTCCTGCATGGCCTCCTGAGGGTTGAGATTACAAAAAGCACCACACCTGGGTCAGAAGATATAATTTAAAAAGTTGTTTTGTTTTGTTGGGTCATTGTTTACTTGGTTAGTTTTGGAGACAGAGAGAGCCTCGGGTATCTCAGTTCGGCCTGAAGCTCACTATAGAGCCGATGAGCCTCTGCTTCTGCCTCCTGAGTGCCATCATGACAGCCCACTGTGGCTGTTTGTGTGGTGCTGGGGACCGGATGCAGGGCTGCAAGGTACAACTCTATCCCCAGATGATACTTTTGACGTGCCCTTACAGAACATTTAGAGAGATATAAAGTAGTGAGTATTGTCTCTGTCAAGAAGAAAGAAAAAAAATTAATATTCTGGGCCCATGTGAAAATTGTCAAGTGTTTTCCATACTTGGTGATATGCCCATAAAAACTGCTCACAGTCAGCTTTGGACCCAAATAAATCCTGACTTAGAGGAGAGAACAGCACCTCATGGAGTAGCGTCTACATGGGTTTTATTTTAGGAGACTGTAGCCAAATGTTTACCAGGGTGGGAATTCCAGTTGGTGGCTGGCTAGGGTCTTCAGCACGCTCAGTTTCTTTCCTACACTGGTCTTCGCTCGTGCCAGGCCTGCCGGAGCATGAACTTGGGTTTTCTCTGCAGCGACTGCCCTCTGCCAGGCGAACCTCAGCCTCCTTCACAGCCGCAGCTTCGTCAGAGGCCTCTCTTAGCATCGTCAGGCTATGGTGAACCAAAACAAAACAAAATCAATAGCCACTGTTGGTCTGGCAGGCCTACCCCAGGCAGCATGACTGGGCATGTCAATCCATTACCCGAGAAGACCTGAGTCATACATGTGTGACGCGAGTCACATTGTGACAGCTGGAAGCTAACTAGACCAGCGGGGGGCATACGAGGACCCAGAGGTGACAGGAGCTCCACAAGGAGACCAACAGAGCCAACAAACCTGGGCCCAGGGGGCCAGCAGAGACTGATGCAGCAAAGAAGGCCCATGCATAGGCAGCTCAGTCTCCACAGGGGTCCCCTAGTAAGGGGAGCAGGGGCTGCCCCTGCCATGGACTCTGTTGTCTGCTCTTTTATCACTTTCCCCTGGCGGGTGCCTTACTGGACCACAGAGGAAGAGGATGCAGGCAGTCCTGATGAGACTTGATAGGCTGGGGTCAGTTGACAGGACAGAAGTGCTCCCCCTCTCTAAGGATGAGAGGAGGGGCATGTGGCGGGGAAGAGTGGGAGCAGGAGGAGACTAGGGAGGGGCTATGACTGGGATCTAAAGTGAATGAATTAAAAAAATATAAATTTAAATAAAAAAAGAACAGCCTAAATGACATGTCTCAGAGAGAGAGAGAGAGAGAGAGAGAGAGAGAGAGAGAATTTTACCTTATTCCCTAATGTTGTGGCCCTTTAATACAGCTCCTCGTGTTGTAATATATATCTGTTACTACTTCATAAAGGTAATTTTCTTACTGTTATGAATTGTAATGTAACTCTATGTGTTTTCTGATGGTCTTAGGTGACCCCCGTGAAAAGGTCATTTAAACCCTCAAGGGGTCATGACCCGTAGGTTGAGAACTGCTGCTTTATCATAAGTTATCATAGCGAAAGCACAGAAAGCAGGAAATGCTATTTCCAGCAGCAAGGAAGGGCAAAGAGCCCAGTCACTGAGCTGCCTTTGCCATAACCTCACCAGTTCTTCCTCTAACTCTCTACTGACCAGGAAACCAGCCCTCTCTGACGTCACACTGTTTGCCACAGTTCCAAAGGAAGATATGAGCTGATAAAGGCCCTCAGAAGTTCCTCTGAGAAACTAAGAATGCCCCGAGCCTCCCAGAGAAAGGCAGCATGTTTACCAGTCTCTCCCTGGCCTCAGCTGCTCTTCGGGCCTCAGGTCCTCCTCCTCCTCCTCCTCCTCCTGGGCCAGTTCTTGCTCCACAGCCAACAGCTCCGCTGAAGTTCTTGCAAGTAAGGCTGACACGGCATCCTGCAGAAGGAAACCATATGGCAGTTAACACCAGGCACTCCAAACAGGATTCAGAACTCCTCGGATACCAACTTACATTTCCAGCTGTGAAGAAACAGCTTGTACCAGACCCGGTTCTCCCGCCGAGAACAAACATGAAAGCTGAACAAAATGATACCAGAAACAACTACAAACTACTCCCACACGTTCTGAAGTCAGAAGACTGACAGAAACTGCCAGGGCTGGAGGGCTGAGGTCCCAGGGAAAGCAAAGGTACAAGAGAGGTGGCCACCACTGCCAGTGTTTCCTCTAAAGGCATTTGTCAACCTAGGCATGAGGCCTGCAGGCTAAACAGAGGAGCTGCCTGGGACAGCGGCCCCATAGTCCACTGCATGAGAAGCCCAGCATGGAGTGTGGAGCTACCAAGGCAGGCCACACACAAGGGTTGAAGGAAATGAACAGTGGTGAATGGGCCCTACATCACCCAGGATGTTTCTGCTCAGGCGTTTGCCTTTCCTAAGCTGCATCTGTATAGAGCAAGGCAGAGAAATAAAGCCCAAACCAGCTGCTAGGAACCTAAACAGCAAGCAGATATTTTATGCCTCGTGGGGTTCTGGGGAGAGAAAACTTGCAAGTCAAAAGCCCCAGGTGATGCAGGCAACGTTCCCATGTTGCCATCTGCCTTCCAGAAGGGCTTCAACTCTCTCTTGGAGAATACCCCAGCTGGAGGGTCTACAATCCCTCATTCAATATGGCCAGCACTCCACTAACAGCTAACGGTGGGAAGCCGAAAGAAACAACAGACAATAGAGGCAGACCCACAGGTGACTCACATCACACAGCGCAACTTATTAGAGAGAGCAGTTACACTCGCACAGCTCATCCTAGCACGGGCACAAAGAAAAGCACATCAGGGCGTCGCAATGAAGCTGCTGCAAGTTAAAGGAAAGGAAAGCCTGACCAGCAGTGGAAGGAAGAAGGGTGAGACACATTTTAGGAATCATAACACTGTGTAGATTGGGTTGGTGGCAAGATGACAGGTTATAAGTCCGTGTCCGTGAGACCGTGAGAATGGATGGAAGAGGAGTCAGTATAAACAGCCACCGATGGAGAAGACAAGGAGCTACAGAGAGGTGAGTTGGTGCCCCAGTCGCGGTGAGGTGCTTGTGCCGCAACCAGTCCCACCAAGGGGAGTGTGTTCCAGGACTCTGGCCACTGAGTGCTGTGAGGTAAAGCGGAGCACAGTGCCTCATGGGCGGCTGGGTATGAAGGGATCACCATCCCTCAACCTCTGCTGCTTCTGGGAGGATCAAAGGACCCGCGCCACAGAAGAGCGCTCCTGGAGGATCAGCAGAGCCTGGAGACGCAGTTTGGTAAAGGAGTCTGCAGCAGATAGAGTCTTGACCTCTCTACCCTCTGATACCCCAGCCACTGCCAGGACAAGCTATTTGGGGACCCTCAGATCAAGGGCCACAGGAAGATGGTGGCAGAACTTGATGCAGCACCCTGATGGACCAGACAAGGGTAAACACACCCTTGGAATCCGAGGCGCAGGGTCTTGCACACCAACTGAGCCCCAAAGCTCCAGAGACAGAGCTGTAATGTTTACCCTGGGGACGTCAGACTGGGGAAACACAGCAGAAAACAGTTTGGCCACACAACTTCTCTGAAGGGTCCAGTGGCTTAATTTGGCTGAACTTCTGGGACCAACAGCCCTTCTTGCCACACCTGTGGAGAATGACTAGAAAAACAAACAAATAAAGGGAAAAAAACCACAATGCAAGGGGCAGGAGAAACCACACTTCTCCAACCAGAAAACACACTGCCAAAGCACACAAGTACTTTCCAGCTCATCCTATTGCCTGGTTTCTTTATTTTTTAAATATTAATCTTTTAAATCTTATTATTTTTAGTTTTTATTTTAGTGTTTATACTTCCGTATTTCAGTTTTAGTAGTTATGTACAATTATAGAAAACCTTTTATGTCTGTTCTTCCTTTCTCCAAGCCTAACACACAATATTTTTCTATTTTTGTTTTCCTTCTAACCATATATTTTCCTCCCATTCTTACCTTCCATTTCCTATCCCCCCTCACATCACTATTTAAATGTTGATACCCTTACCCTCCCCCCTCAAATCTAGAAAATACATTTTCCCCAAACAGCACCATAAAGACCTACAGGGGACACAGTGAGGCACTCAAGTGTTTTCTGCTGCAGTTGGCATTGGGACTGGCACACTCCCACACCTGTTACCTTGGTCAGCTCCCTTCCCACCACGAACAGTACCACCTAACCCAGTGGTTATCAACTCCGGGGTAGTGACCCCTCTAAGGGTTGCATATCAGATATTTACAGTAGCAAAATTACAGTTATTTAGGAGCAACGAAATAATTTTATTGTTGAGGCCACCACATCATGAGGAACCGTATTACAGGGTCGCAGCTTCAGGAAGGGTGAGAACTGCTGATCTAAGAGTAATGGCAACTCACCAGTTTTCATGTAAAATAAACAAAGCAGTGGGGACAGAAGGAAATAATAATAATAATCATAATAATAATAATAATAATAATAATAATAATAATAATAATAAAACAACAGGAGGCATGGTGCATACCAATAGATGTGCAAATATACTGTCCATGTAGAGGATTCACATCAGCAGATCAATAAAGAAATCAACTCAGAACCCGGACAAGAAAGTCACCCAGCATGTGAAATGGTCAGTGACGTGTACAACATGGAAGACACAGACACACTGAAAAGGAACACACATAAATTATGCAAATTCTAAAAGTCAATGGATTAATTAGCAAACATAGCTGAGTGCAGCACCAGGAAGCAAGATTAAGCAAGAACTCATCTCAGGAATAAACAGCGACATTGAGACAGTGCACACAGATGCGTATGAAGAAAACCACATGACTATGACCAAACTTCCAGGAACTCTGGGATACGTTCAAGAGACCAAACCACCACATAAGGAGCTGAGATAAGCTTTAAAGGCTTTGACACTCTATTCAGTGAGATTAGGGCTACAGATTCCACAAACCTAAGAGAAGGAGATAGCTTCCCAAACACAAGAAGCATTTGGAACTGCAGACAGACATGGTCAGAGAAGAAAGAGCCTCCTTAAGTCAAGGTACCACAGTGCAAGGAAGGGGCTGGGGAGATGGCTCAGGCAGTGCAGCGGTTGTCTTGCAAGCATGGGGACCTAGATTAGATTCGCTGAAAGAGAACTGGGCATAGCAGCAGCATCTGTAATACTAGTGCTAGAGAGGTGTGGCTATGTGGATACCTGGGGCTTGCTGGCCACTAAGGTACAGGGAGGTGTGGCTATGTGGATACCTGGGGCTTGCTGGCCACTAAGGTACAGGCAGGTGTGGCTATGTGGATACCTGGGGCTTGCTGGCCACTAAGGTACAGGGAGGTGTGGCTATGTGGATACCTGGGGCTTGCTGGCCACTAAGGTACAGGGAGGTGTGGCTATGTGGATACCTGGGGCTTGCTGGCCACTAAGGCATAGGGAGGTGTGGCTATGTGGATACCCTGGGCTTGCTGGCCACTAAGGCATAGGGAGGTGTGGCTATGTGGATACCCTGGGCTTGCTGGCCACCAAGGCATAGGGAGGTGTGGCTATGTGGATACCCGGGGCTTGCTGGCCACTAAGGCATAGGGAGGTGTGGCTATGTGTATACCTGTGGCTTGCTGGCCACCAAGGCAACGTCCAGGCCAGTGAGGTCCTGTCTCAGAAAACAAAGTGAGAAACACGTGAAGAATGAGAGCGGAAGCTGTCCTGCGGCCTGTACATGTATGCTCATATTAGTGCATACGTACTTGCACACAAATGAACACATGAATAAACCACATATGTGCACACAAAGTAAAAGACCCTAATGAAACAAAGCAAAGGGGTCACTAAAAGCTGTAAGGGAAAAACGCCACCTGCATGAAACGGTAAAACATCAGACTTTTTGTGAGCAACCTACACCCAGGAGAACACAGGACAGCATTCCTGACCACAAAGCTGCAGCAGCTGGGAATTCTGAAAGAAACACTATGTATGGAGGAAGCAAACAGTTCTAGCTACAGAAACATAGGAAAGGACACATCTTACGTGAGAAACAAATGAATCTTACGTATCAGAGCAAACCATTAACCCCAGCACTAAGTTGGCTGTGTGTGTGTGTGTGTGTGTGTGTGTGTGTGTGTGTGTGTGTGTGTCTAGAACAACAATCAATCCAATCAGCCAGACGACCACCAACAGAACCATGGGAAACAGCAAGCTCCTCTCAAAACAAAGGCTAAGTGCAACTGTCCTTAACTCATCAACTAATGCCGGCTAACCAATGCTCCATTAAAAAGCAGGATTCAGCTAGTGGCTCTCTCCAAGAATCTGACATAGTTAGTAAAGACATCCCAACTTAAGAGTCAGAGGCTGGAAATCAGCTACCAACCAGATGGACGCTACCTCAGTTATCAGGCTGACTGCTTCACACCAGTTTGTGGGCTATGCCCTTCATCGAGTTATGTCAACTCCGAAGCTCAAGAGTAGCGATGCTGGCAACATGGGCCTGCCAAGGAGAGGCTATAGCAAGGGGCTCGGCCTAATAAGGAAAAAACATGTATGTGCAGAGTTGCAAAGACCTATGGAGAAAGTGACTTTTCTGCGCAGTTGTGAAGAAAAAAAGACAGGGGTCTCTGTGTGTCCTTGGTCATCCACAAACTTGCCCTATAGATCAGGCTGACCTCCAACTCTGAGGAGATCTACCTGCGTCTGCCTCCCAAGTGCTGGGATGAATGGCACGCGGCACCATTGCCTTGCTAGATAGGCTGGTCTTGCTGCCCGGCTTCAAACACAGTGACAATCACAGTGGGTGGAAATGCCAAGACAGAGAAGGCCTCACAGCAATATGGGAAGACACAAGGCAAAGAGCACATATATGCCTGTCAAATATGGGATGGTGAGTGAGGAACCGTATTACTGATGATTTAATGGGAAGGAAATGGAAATTTAAAACTTGGATTGATCCAAAGAGGGGGGCAGAGATGGGGCTAACAACAACAAACTATAAGGCAAATAAATTCAAATCCAAACATGTGAGTAGAATAAATGTAAGTGTAATAGGTATTCCAATTAAAAATTGAAGACACTGATCGGACAATAAACTGACATTAACTACATGCTGTTTTCAAGTAAAACAACATAAATAATAAAAATCTTGAAAGAAAAAGAATGAAAAATGATAAGCCATGAAGACAGTACATTAAAAAAGGATTTACAGCCTTTAATCCCAGCACTTGGGAGGCAGAGGCAGGCAGATCGCTGTGAGTTCAAGGCCAACCTGGTCTACCAAGTGAGTCTAGGACAGGAAAGGCTACACAGAGAAACCCTGTCCTGAAAACAAAAACAAAACAAAACAAAACAAAAAATTAGATTATAGAAAACCAGACCAGTCCTATGCTGTGCTGGTTTGAATAGACAGGGGCCCCATAGAGTCATGTGACCATAGGGAGTGGCACTATTAGGAGGTGTGGCCTTGCTGGAGAAAGTATGTCATTGTGTTGGTGGGCTTTGAGTTATCCATGCTTAAGCCATGCCCAGTATGGCACACAGTCTCCTTCTGTTGCTTACAGGGGCAGAACTCTCAGCTCCGTCTCCAGCACCATGTCTGTGTGCGGGCCGCCATGTTCCCTACCATGACGATAATGGACTAAACCCCTGAAACTGTAAGTCAGTCCTAATTGTTTTCCTTTATAAGAGTTTCTGGGGTCATGGTGTTTACTCTTCATAGCAATGAAACCCTAACTAAGACACGTGCTAGTAAAGAAATTATACCTTTAATTTACAAATAGCCTTTGTTCCAGGCCCGAACACCCAGTGAGTGTCCTTGACGTTAATACAAACCTGCACATGTAGAATGGGAGATGTGGGAACTCTGTAAGCTGTCACCTGACTTTTATCAGGGCTCCTTCTCTTACAGAATCCTGGCTGCTTCTTAGGAATAATTAAGGAGGCATGTTCAAAACCAGCACGGTGTGCTTCATTATCTTTTCACACCCAGGAGGACTTTGCTGTATTTGTTTTCGTTCTTGATGTCAGTAATTTGTGCCCTTTTTATGCATTCTTATCAGATATTTGTCAAATTTTAAATTTTATTTAAATAATTACAACAGTTTCTGCAGTCAGAAAAATAAAAAAAGACATTCCTCAACACAGAAGGAAGACAGAAAAACTTCAATGCCAAAGTGAAAATGAGGGGGAAAAAAATCAGTTAACTGAATTCACACACACACACACACACACACACAAAATGTACCATGGTTATGTCTGCTTTAACATTTAAAAGTCACTTAAGGCTGGCAGGACGGCCCAGAGAGTAAATGTGCTTACTGCGCAGGCCTGCCAGCCTGAGTTCGATCCCTGGGAGCCACACTAGGGGTGTGGAGCAGACCCCTGAAGTCACCCTCTAACGGCTACCTAAGCATCGTGGCATGCATGTCCCACCTCTACCTAAGCACTGTGGCTCGCATGTCCCACCTCCTGATAACGATTATCCCCAGAACAATTGTTTAAGTGATGAGCTACTGAAAGCCTGTGAAAAGCACAGCACTGTCACAAAGACAGATAACGAAGCCCATGGAACAGAATGGAGGAGCACACGCAGGTCACTCAGATCACAACAAAGGTAACAGCTGCAGTGTAGCTGGGGCAGAGCCTTCAGTGCACGATGTTGGAAGAATCAGCTCCCAGGAGGCAAAGGAGCCCGGACCTACACACCTCATATCCTATGCAAATTACTTTCATAAGGATTACACACTAAATCTGAAAGACAAGCAACAAAGCTTGTGTGAGACAACACTGAAAAAAAAAAAATCTCAGGCCCTGCAGGCAAATAGTTCTTAAAAGGGAAAGTTCATAGTATAAAGGGGAAAACTGACAAAAAGTTTCATTAAAACTGAGTTTTATGCCCCTGAGCAAGGACGGCACCCAAATTCATGAAGCGTTTCATATTAAAACAAACAAACAAAAACAAAAACCCCAAGTGTTTTCTAGGCTGGAGAGATGGCTCAGAGCACTCTCTGCTTTTCCAGAGGTCCGTGGTTCAATTCCCAATACCCACATGGCAGCTCACAACTGTGAGTAACTCCACTTCCTGGTGACCTAACACTCTCACAAAGATACACATTCAGGCAAAACGCCAGTGCACATAAAATAAAAACAAGTTATTTGTAAACACTGAATTATTCCATTCATCCAAAGATGATAGTATGAAAACGAAAAGGTAAGTTACGGAGAGTAATAGACACTTGTGATAAATTTATTTAAAATATTCATTTTAAAATTAAGGACCTGGGGCTGGAGAGATGGCTTGGAGAGGGCCCGAGTTCAAGTCCCAGCACCCGGAGTGTGGCAGCAGTTTTACCAACTATATGTACACAGGTTAATAGCAATAGTATTAACAATCAGACCAAACTAGTAACAACTCAAGATGGTCAACAACAACAGCACAGATAAGCTGAGACACAGTTAGCCGATGACATACTGCCTAACCACGGGAGCTAATGGGCGGCAAATACACAGGGCAGCAGGTGAGTGTCACAAGATGCCACACGCAAGGGGCAGACTCAAATCACATCCAATTCAATGACATGAAAGACAGACACAAAGTGGGGCCATTGCTTTGGGGAGACGGTGTTAACAGCAGGGGTGGGCACGTGACAACGTGCTGTGTTGATGTGGGTCAAGGCTACACAGGTGCTGCTGCTTTGTGATAATTCAGACTGCTGGGGTGAGATTTGTGCTCTTTGTTGTAAATCTCTCCATTGTCTTTTTCCACAAAGCGAATACCAGAGGAGAGAGATTAGATGAGGATGAAAGGTGAAATAAAATTAGTGTAGGAGCACAGACCTAAGGAACATCTACAAACACTCTGGACAATTACTTTTCTCAAGTGCGCACAGACATTCTGTAGGATATACTGGGCCATAAAAGTGGGCTTGGTAAATTCCAGAGGACCATATCATGCTGAGTGTGGCTTTTGGTCACACTGGGATGAAACTAAAGACCAGTAACAGAAGAAGACATGAGAAATTAACAAATAAACAGAAATTAACATTCCCAAACAAGCAAAAACGTAAAGAGATCACAAGGCACCTGGGAACACACCGAGCTGAGTGGAGACAGATGCCGGAGATGCTCTCGGGCTATAGCATGTCCATTATAGGAGGGAGGCATCAACCCAACTTCCCACCTGAAGAAAGTGTGAAAAGCTGGGCCAAAAAACCCTAGAGCAAGCAGAAGAAAGGACTGAGGAGACCAAGGAGGAAATTCATGGGAGAAGAACATTCCAGAAAGAAAAACCTGGGTTGACTCTTCAGAAATCCCCAAAACAATAGCACACCTGCAGTCAGCCTCATCAAGAGAGTAGCAGGAGCTTCAGAATGAATGATGGCTTGGTTAGGGGCCAGCTTTTAACAGCTGAACATCTCTAGAACCTTCCAGATATGAACTCAATTATGAGAAAACACTATGAACAGCTATATAGGAACTAAATTAAAATGATCTCATTGAAATGAATATGTTCCTAAAATGACATAAGCACCAGAACAAATTCAAGACCCAAATTCTGAGAGTCAGAACAAATAAAGACAGTGAACTTCGAACCACAAAGACCTCCACAGCCGAGGCCCATGCGGCTGGTGGACCCAGACTTTTAAGGAATTAGTATTAATATTCTCTCAAATTCCTCCTCAGCGGAGACGAGGAGGGATCGCTTCACTGCTCATTCTGTGAGGACAGAGGAGATGGCTCAGTCCATAATGTGCTTGCATGAGGTCCTGTGCTTGCTCCCCAGCACAATTCAAAGTCTGGCTGTGGGGTACACACTTGTAATCCCAGAACCGGGGAAACGGACAGGGAGAACTCTGGGTAAGCAGGCTGGTCAGCCAGTCTAGCCTAATTCAGGAACTCCATGTTCCAGTGAGAGTCCTTCCTTCAAAACAAAAGAAAACAACCAACCAACCAAACAACAACAACAAAACTCAAACCAAACCAACCAAACAAAAAAAATCCAAGGTGGAAGATGCCTAAAACTCATCGATACCTGAGGTCGTCTGTCCTCTCACCTCCATACACATGCACACACAATGGCTATACACATGCACACACAATGGCTATACACATGCACACACAATGGCTATACACATGCACACACAATGGCTATACACGTGCACACACAAGAAAAACATGAGGACAGTAACAGGAAAAGAATGGATACGCACACAAGAAAACAATCCTCGCCAAAGTATTTGCATGCTTATTTAAAACAACAACAGTAACAGAAACACCCAACCTATATGAGGTGGGTTTTTATCAAGTAGGCTTTACCTTAGGAATGCAAGATTAATTTAACACCTAAAACTAAACAACAGTAACCAAATGAAGAATGGCGAACTATATGAAAACCTAAAGAGATCTTGTAAAAGTAAAAGAAGAATTTCGCATTCAAGTAAGTAGGAAGAAAGTCTTCCCTAATCAGATAATGGGATGAAAACACTTCATCACTTCATGGTGAAACCTTCCCACCACAATCAGGAGTGTGGGGCTGGAGAGATGCTCAGTGGCTGAGAGCGACTGCTGCTCTTCCAGATGGGGTGGACCTGAGTCAGTCCCCAGGGTCCAGGGAGGATGCTCCCCACCTCTTCTAAGCCTGACTCCAGGGGATCTGATGCCCTTTTCTGGCTCCGACAAATACCATGCTCTCAGGCATGCATGATGTGCACACACATGAACACAAACACACACACACACACACACACACGCATGCACACACACACGCATACACAATAATTCACTAGTAAAAATGCGACTACTCTGTATATCAAGAAAACAGTTTGCAATCCTGCAGAATGCTAAGCATAATTACTGTGCAACCTGGTGAGGACAATTCTACATACGTACACACACACACTAGGACACAAGCTTTCATAGCAGCATCATTCACAGTAGTCAAAATGTGGAAACAACCCAAATGTGCATCAGCTGAGGGGTGGTAAACAGACAGTGGGGCACCTGCAATAGAACGCTGTCTGGAAATAAAATGGAAGGAAATGCTAATGCTGTTCCCCACTGACAGACTTCAATATGGCAAGGGAAAGAAATGAGTGCAAAGAGAGCAAGCCTGCGTACTCTGTCAGCTCTATGAAATGCCCAGAACAAGGAGGCTTACAGATCAGGAAGCAGTGAGAGCGGCTAGCCACAGGGGCTCTTGCCTGGGACACGATCTATATACTGCTACGATTGTGGAATAGTTGCACAACTCTGTCACTATATGAAAAGACATTTGAACTGTATGCTTCCCACGGGTGAATTGTATGGCTTATGATTTGAATTGCTGAATAGCAATTTCAGAAACTTTATCAAAGATAGGAATTACATTCCATTCTTTTACTTGCCTTCCCTGTCTTCCGAAAACTATTTTTATGGGAGATAAGTCCCACTTGAATCTAAGATGGAAGTAATCTTCGTGAGGATGCTGGGGGCAGGGAGGGGCTGAGAGAGGAGGAAGAAGTCATGAATGGCAGAAGGACCCTCTGTCTGTGTTCCACATCACACTACTGCACCTCGAAGATGCTGCTTCCCCGTTGTGACTCACCAAGTCTATAGGATCCAGTTCTGGCCGGTTTGACCGAGCTACAGCCTCCTCATTTTCTTCTTCATTCTTCTTGCAAGACATTTGCTTGGAAGGAAGTAAATTATACCACAGCATGAAAATTTCATTGGAAAATGGTAAATCTGCCAGGCTGATCTGCGTCCCAGCCTACGGGAAATGGAAGAAATAAAGGGAGAGAGAGAAAAAAAGAAATGTTTAGAGTAGTGTTTGTTTTCTCTGGTAAGACAGAAGACGACTGGGCGAGCTTGTCTTAAAGCAGAGCCAACAACACACTACTGGTGACATACAGCACTGGGTGTGTGCGTACCTGTGTATGTGCTCATGTGTGCCTGTGGGTTCTTGAGTGTGTGTGTGTGTGTACTTCCATGCATGTACATGTTTGTGGAGTGGTCAGAGGATAATTTTGAGATATTTTCCTCTCCACTATTTGTTTATTTACTTAAGATGACAGGGTCTCTCACTGAACCTGGACCCACCAGGCCTGGAATAATTCTGTAACGTCAATTTTTCCCAACTAATGTCTCCAATGACTAAGCATGCGACTTTTTCTAAGTGTGGAATTATACTCAAACTTTAAAATATAAATGAATAAGTGACTAAGTTGAAACTAAAATACTTCTATTAACGTGTCAGAAGAGTGACCTGATTATTACAAAAACATCATTATAAAGAGGTTTAAAGATAGAGACTCTGAATTTGCTCTTGAATGAGAACTTAGCAAGTTTTCTTTGGATCTGTGGGTTAGTAGAATGCTAAAAAAAAAAAAAAAAAAGTGGTAAAAGAGCCTTCAGCTCCCACCCAGCCCTGGTGGAGCCTAATCTCAGCTGCACTGCTTCTGCGAGGTGACTAATCACCATCTATGCATGTACTATAGCCTCTGACACACTCAACATGGCGTCTACTGTGTTGACACTGTCTAATGGCCTAGCAGAACCATCTTGGTTTCTTTCTAATTTTATTATGAGACAGTGTCATTTTGTTTTCCCCCAAACAAAGGAAAGAGAGGAAGACAACTGTCCTTTTTCCTGTGGCTATCATTAAGTATGTGCTCGTCACCCCCTGGACCACAGAGAAATAGCTGTGTTTGGCCATGTGTGTCCGAGCAGGCCATCCACGGGGAGAGGCTGTCCTCACTGTGCATGACAGCATCCTAGACACACAGGTAAGCAGGAAACCTTCCTACTGCTTATCAAATCTAATGACATTGCTCCAAGTAGTAACAGTTCTGTCTGGATGCTCCAATGCAACGGGCAGCGGGCGAGGTAAAGGGCCACATAGTGAGCACTCGCTTAATTTCAGTTTGAATCAATGACTTATGGACAGGATGGTTTTGATATCCAGCTCCATCATCTATGAGCAAAACCCACTTTGGGCGGTTTTTATGAAAAAAATGGAGCTAAAGGCATTTTCCATCATCAGCCTTCCATGATATTATTCCGGGCTTAAGGAGCTTATTATAGAAAGCATCCCACACATGAGCTTAGGATCAGGAACTGCAAGCACACTCCACAGAGATGGTCGAAGCAGAGGCAAAAGTTCTTCCATACTCAAAGCACAGGGATGAAAGTCAAGTTTTACAGAACAGAACAGATGTAGCTGTTGTTGGCAACGTGGTAAGCAGAGAACGGCAGTGCAGAACAGGGAGGGACCACGGTGTTATTTGAGAGCGATTACAAAGGCACCTACCAGGCATTCCTCCCTGTGGTGTTTACTGACAGAGCAGAGATCAACCCTCAGGGTCTTCTGTTGCAGGGCTGCCTGAGAAATGGCCACCCTGAACACATCACTGTACAGCACGGACTCGGTGGGAGGATGGACTTTCGTTCGAAACAGACAGCTAACATCCGCGGAGGAGGGAAGCACAGCAACCCTACAATACCTGCGAAGACCAAGCACAGACTACATCCCGTGGCCTCCGACTACAGTGGGTTCACAGTTATCATTGGCAACTTGCCACAAACGAGAAAATGTGAGACACGGGGAGCAATATCCAATCAAGGCGCCATAATGGCTCCAAGCTCAGTGGCAGATACTCCGTTCTTAACCCACCCGTGCCCACCAGGCCCCTGTACATGAACATTCCAGTCTGCCAACACCACGAGACTGCAGCAAAGGTGCCATGGGAAATGGAGGAGGTGGCGTCTACAGGGCTGACCTCTCATCATCCACCAACTCAAAAGTAAGTTAAGTCCACTCATGTGGACTCAAAGAACTTCCATTCTGAGCATCAAACAAGAGGTTGCTGATGAGCAACCGCAGCCTAAGCAACATGCTGTTAACAAGGCGGGGAAACTGATGAAGTGGCGGCAGAAACATCATTGTCAGACAGGCGTGGTGGCACACGCCTACTTGGGAAGCAGAGGCAGAAGGATCTCTGTGAGTTCAAGGCCAGCCTGGTCTTCAAAGTGAGTCCAGGATAGCCAGGGCAACACAGAGAAACCTTGTCTCGAAAAAATAAAACAAAAACAAGAAAACAACAACAACAACCAAAACAAAGCAAAACAAAAAAGAAGGTGCAGATGTGACACACTCCCCGCCCTCTTCAGGGAACCTATCTGACACTCCGTGAAGCTCACAGTCCTGGAAGCAGCCTGAGGTGTTTCTCTCCTAATTCCAGAAAGAGAAATCCATTAACTCTCCCCATCCCCACTCTTGTCTAATTTATATTTTAATATATGGCCCCTCCCTTTTTACTAATTGGAAAAAAACTGTAAATTCAATCCCACAGCTGAAAATTCTGTTATTATTTTTTATTTCATATCAACATTAATTACAAAAAAAATCCAATGGTGGCCGATGCAAGGGTCAGCGTCCCCAGAGGCCTGCAAGCTCAGGAGAGCAGTCTTTTTTTTCCCTCTGCCTTCATGGAAAAGCAACACAGTGGTCGCAGCTGAGGCCAGCTGATACCCAGGCTCTCTGCTAACCTTGTGAATGAAGTGGGTCCGTGTGCTCTACTCAGGAGGCCCCTGTGCCCACTCTCCTCCTGGATCCCAACACCGGCTTTGGTGGTCATCAATGGATGCTCTACCACTCCCCACTTTCCTGTCAATGTCAATCTCCATCTAGTTCTGCCTTTGCACGCCCCACCCACCCCCGTCCCTTGATGGTGGGGATGTGAACTCAGCAGTAACCCTGTTAGGAAAACATCCAGCATGCTTACACATATTCTGCTAAATGTCCTGGCCTCCGAGGAAGACACCGTCATTAAGAAAACAGCCACCTGGCTGGGCACAGAGTCACGGGGCTGCTTTTTTGCCTCTGTACTGCCGTGTTCAGAGGCAGCTCAAATGCAGAGAAGACACAATCTGTGTCGCACAGCCACGTGCCCTTCTTAGACAATCACTGGGGCTCTGGCTGTAGAGGACACTGGTGGCAAAGAGCGTCCCTAGCAGAGCGCCCCGAGGCAATGGAGAGTGCAGAACTATGGCAGTGCTGTGCTGGGATTCTCCCCCTACCACTGAGGAATTACTGGTTGCTGGAAGCGAATACAGGGCAGTAAAAGCTCGCTCTCTGACGTAGCATAAAATGTTTCCATGGCGATGCTTAATCACTACATAATTATGTATGATATCAGAAAAATTCTTTCAAACCAATAGTAGTAATTACTATGTAGTAATAAAAATTAAAATCCTATTTCCAGTGATGTGGTCCCAGCCCAGCCTCTGGTCCAATAAAGGAACTACTCAGTCTTGCTTCCTAGCCTTAATAATCACCTGAATAAAGACCTACCCCTTGTTTGCTTTTCTTACTCTTTCTGCTCCATCTTTACCTCCTGTTGGCTCAGACACAACCAGCCTAGCTATTTCTCCCCATATCTTCATTAAAAAAAAAAACAGATCTGTTCCGGTTTTAATTTATGTGTATCAGTGCATATCTGTGTGTAGGCATCTTGCCAGGGTCAGAAGAGGGTGCTAGTCCCCTGGAACTATGGCTGCAGGTGGTTATGGGGTGCTGTCCAATGTAGGTGCTAGAGAAACAAATTTGGATCCCCTGGAAGAGCAGCCCGAACTCTCACCCACTGACCGGTCTCTTCACTTGCCTGCCCCGGTCCCCATGTCTTCTTTTAGCTGTTGGGTCACGTGCAGAATTACTGTATGCAGGAAATCTTAAGCTCCTACTCGTCTTCTTTACTGTCTTTACTTACACTTTTGAAGAATGAGGTATCAAGAAGGCATGAAGATTTCGGAGTTGTGCTACAATCACCATGAAACTTGAACTTTTTGTATCGTATCTGCCAAGAGAGAAGATGAGTCAAACAGGGAGATCACAGCCACTGGCCAGGCAGCTCCACGGCCCACCACCACCTACAATGCTTTACCTGAGTCCGATCTGCACCTGGGCAGTCTCCACAATGGTAGCATCCTCTTCACCATAGGGACCATCCTCGATTTCACCAGGCCTAGGGACCAGGCATGGGTGGACAGTCGGTTAACAGGGGTATTGCTTATGGCTACTCTTTGCCTTTCACTCCTGTGGAACTGAACCCTCTGGAAGCTTCTTCAGCCCCACTAGAGTCTGACTCCGAGGGTAGGGAACAAAGTTCCTGTGTCTGGCTCTCCTGAGCCCTGTGAGGCTGTCCCATTACCTGGGTGGCTGGGGGGTGTTCAGACACCCAAACAAGGTACTTCATGTGCCCAAACAAGCATTGGCTAATCCCCAAACTCCCAGAAAAACCAGTGTCTAAAATCTCAGGTCAACTGCCTCTGAGTATGCCAGTCTGCTTGCCATTTCCACAGCTGGCAGGATGCTCTGGCAGGGGACCGCATCACCTTACAGTGTGCACGAGCCTGGCTGACAGGCACGCAGGGGACCGCATCACCTTACAGTGTGCACGAGCCTGGCTGACAGGCACGCAGGGGACTGACTTCGCCCCTGCAGGCTACTTACTGTTTCATGGAGGCTTCATAGACCCCACTGTCTCCAGCCACGGATTCATCAGAGGCAGCCGCTGACACACAAGCAGTTTTGTCTCCTCGCAGATGGATTCCTCTTCTTTTGGGTAACGACTTTTCCACATCTAGGGTAGAGAAAGTTATAACATCATTAGTTTCTTAGTGGGAAAAGGTGTAAAATGCTCACGCCACAGAAGCTCAAGGTACAATTTCTTTCTTAAAGTCAAGAACGTTACTTCCTATATTAACAGGCGGGGTGAGAGAAATGCTGGAATTCATAGGGTCTAGGATTTGGTGACTTGGAAAACACTGTGTTTTGCTTCTGTCTGAAGGGTTTCTTAAACATTTATTTTACGTGTATTGAGTGTTTTGCTTGCATTTATAGAAACACACCATGTGCGTGAGGTGTCCATGGAGGCCGAAAGTGGGGAGTGACTCCCCAGGTCTGGAGTAACAAGCAGTTGTGAGCCACCATTTGGGTCCTGGGAACTGAACCCCAGTTCTCTGTTAGAGCACCAAGTGCTTTTAAACACTGAGCCAGCTCTCAAGGCCACCAAAATTAAAAACGGAAACCACCACCCCCAAAAAAAACCCAAAACCCAAAACCAAGCTTATCTATTTAAGCAAGTGCTTGCATGTGTACATGTGTGTACGTGTGTGTGTACATGCGTGTGCATGTGATGGACATGTGGAGGCCAGAGGTCAACCTGTAGGAGACGGCATATGAGTCCTGGGGATGGAATTCAGTCCTGGATGCAAGGACCTTCATCCCCTGACCCATCTCACTGGCTCTAAAATATTTTAAGGCAAGGGACACAGTCTCCCATTACCTCCAGCCTCTGTGCTCCAAGCTCTTATGAAGCACTACAAAGCTGGCCAGGCAACCATGCCCCATCAAACACCGCCACTGCTCCTCCTTGACAAACTACCCCTAGCGACTCCCTGGAGAAGTCTGTTCTCCTCCTCTCTCAACATGTCCCTTTCTCCTCCTCCTGGGCTACTCTTCTACAGACATTAAAGAGAAAACATCTTTGACTAGTATGAATTCTCATCAGCTACTACTAGAAACAAAGCAAAACAACAACAACAACAACAAAACAGTGACAACAACAGAAAAACCAAAACTTTTTGTGTGCTGAGTTTTTAGCAGCAGCTACCACTTAGCGCTTTTATCTCTAACCCATATTTCATATGCCAGCACCCTGCAGGGAGCGAGGTGCATTCATTTAAAGCTGTGCTCTGTACTGTAATAAGCCGAATGCCCCCCGGAGTTTCTTTCATCCTCCAGTGAGTGAGCCAGAGGAGCCATGTTGGCATGCATCCGGCCCCCTCTGAGTCGTGACTTTACATCCTGTTAAGATGTTTAAGTTTTAAGGCTTCAGATTACAGGATTGATTGCTGCACTCTCTCTTTTATTTTTGGCAGTGAGAATGCTTTCTCCTTGACGATGATGTGCCTTCTCTTTGCCCACCCCCACCCCCCACTTTGTCAGGGGTGAAGGTGATGACATGATTTATTGATTACCCTCAGGAATAACCACAGCAGTCTGAAAACTGACTTTGACAATGACGGAGGCCGGCTGTGGGAAGACTTAGTAGTCATTCCACCTCGGCGGCTGTCATCCAGTGGGGATTGGTGCGGAGGAGCAAACTGGCCATAAAATGGAGTTGGCTTCACCTGTATAAGGCCCCGGATGTCAAGACAGGAACAGTGTCCTTCCACGCGGCCCCTCCCTTTACGAGATTATTAGATATCCCTTGGATAGCATTGGCACCGTGGTGGTTGAAATGCATGCCCCCTGCTGCTTTAAGACAGGAAACTGAAAGCTCACTGCAAACAAAGCCCTTGTGCACATTTTTTCAAGTGACAGTCCCTGAGGTAGCAGAGATGGAACCTGGGTCTTCAGATGGTGCAGTAGCGCCACTGAGCAGCTGTGCCTAGGGTGCCTTTGTGCTGTGTAACATTTAAAAGTAAAAACAAAAACAACAAAAAAACCAAAACATTGTGGGAACTTTTTCCTCAGGCACCTGTCTCCAGCCACAACCAAGTCATCATCAGAGCTGGTAGCAAGCTCAAGTGTTAGGAACTTGGCAGCAGTTGAGCCATCATGCCTGTGTCACTGGCTCAGGGGCCTCCATATTGGCAGATGATGGCCCTTGGGCTAGCGTTTTTTGGGACTCTTCCCCCTTTCAAGCAGCTCCCGTCATGTCCTGGGCTCACCATGCTGATGGGATATTGAGACGTGCGGACTATAGAGAACATCCCCAATAAATAAAGGGCAAAATCAGTTGTCAATGCTCAAGGAGTGTCACGCTGTGAAGTGGGTAGCTGCGTGGCATGGCCTGTAATGTTGGCACCTCTCTGAAGAGGGCGACAAGGCACAGGAAGGTCTCATGCACTGGCCCATATAGCACTTCAGCGTTCCGTATTGGAAACCCCCAAAGCCAGCTGTATTCATCTTTAGAGCTTTCAACCGGCCAATCAATTACTACTGAGAATTCCAACACCTGTGCATACAAAAGCAAACAAATAATGCTTCTAAAACTGCAAGGACAGGGTCCTACAAAGGCTGTTCCTCTCTCCATGGTGGGACAAGCTGACACATGCTGACTGAACAGGACTTCCTGCCAGGGGCAGGAACGTTCGTGTGCTTCAAGCTATAGAATGGGCCATCCTTAGAACGCAGGGCAGCGCTGGAAAACAAGGGTGCCATCTGCTCTGTACACCGGAACGCTTCCACAACGCAGAGGAAAGCGACGTTAAAAGACCAAAGCTCGCTCCTTCCTGAGACCTCAGCTTGCCGTCGGCAAAGCTGCAGCTGGGAGAGTGGCCAGCAGATGGCAGAGCAATGCCGGACACGGGGCTGCAGCCGCCGGAGTAACTGGGGCAAGAAGGGGAATCCGCCATCCACCGTTTATATAGAACTCCCCAAGCAAGCTAAACACGAAACCTCCGTGCTAGCCAGCCAATATGCTAATTGACTTTGTTTTCATCTGTGTCAGGTCAGTTTTAATGAGAAAGTCCTCATCTCTTTGCTATTTCTGAACCAGAATCCAGGTGGAAGAGTGGGCTACTCACAAAAATACCTCCTAGGCATCTACCTCCCGCCGAGGACCCCTGGACTACAGATCAGCACCGAGGGTCGAGTCTGCTAAGTAGGGAGGCAGTATGTTCTGAGTATGTGCTGGGCATGTCTGTGTGCACGGGTGCTTGTAAACACGTAAGCTTGTGTGTCTAGGTTGACGGCCGACACTAGGTGTCTTCTTCAGTTCACTCTCAACCTTAACTTTGGGGACAGTCACTCACTGACCGTGTGGTGCCAGGAAGTCCTGGTGTTTCTCCCACCTTGGCCTCCCTATCTGGGCATACAGGTGTGAGTTGCCATGGCGACTGGTGATGGAGCTCGGAAGTCAGATCTTCAGACTTGCCTGCCAAGCACTTCATAGACTGGCATTGCCTCCTCAGTCCCTGTGTTTATTTTGTGGCACTGGGGTACTGAACCCAGAGCCTTGCACACGCTAGGCAAGCTATCACTGAGCTATACATATAGGCCCCTGTCTGGGATGGCAACTTTCATTTGACAGAGAAGAAAGTCTAGGTATGGGATAAATACTCCTTAAATGAATACCCCGGAGAAGGAAGAAGGGAACCATACACTTTTTTTATATGAAAAAAAAAAAAAAAAAAAGCCAGGGAATGCTTCCTAACATGGCTCAGGGGCACACGGGAAAGCACAGCCTCCCTTACCTGGTGTTCCTCCACACAGCAGGTCCCCAGTGCACTCGTCAAGGTCTTTATCCTCGAGGAGAGACTGGGATGCTCCTCCCGGGTCTGAATCCGGCAGGATCTGGTTTTCACCGAGGCCGAGGTCAGCAAAGTGGCCGCTCAGTTCACAGTCCTCAAAGTCAGCAGTGAACTGGTGCAGAGGGGTGTCGTGAGAAGACCCCGGGAACGTGCTCTCCAAGACCAGAGGAGAGCCGGGAGGGGACAAGGAGGAGAGGGAGGACCTGGAGGAGAGGGATGTCACAGACTTGGAGGCCTCCGTCAGCGGGGGAGTGTGGCTGGTCGCTGCGGCTGCCACCCCACAGAGTCCGCTCTGGCCAGGCTGGCTGGGGGTCTTGACCACCTCGTTTTCGTGGATGGTGGTGATGGGTCCGGAAGGAATGTAGCCGCCCTTCTCTTGAAGAAGGAAGTCCAGTTTATACTGATAATCTGGGTCCATCTGGTCTCCCTGGCTGCTATAATAGAGTTCACTGGAACTGAGGGAGTTGAGAGACCCTCTGCTGGAGGTGTTCAGAGAGCCCCGACTGGAGGCCAGCGAGCCCAGACTGCTCCCGGATGACATGGACAGTGTGCTGGAGGAGAGGCTGGGAGGAGAAAAGCACACAGTAAACCCTGCACACCACAGGGAGCACAGCCACAGTCCCTGCTGGCTCCTTCAGACTCACTGGGGAAGGGAAGGGAACTGGTGAGGCCTGGGCAGGGGAACTCACTGCTGGGTCAAGGATGTCCCTGTGCACTCTCTACCATTACCAACCTTGCTCTCCACACACACACTTTAGCAATTCTGATCTTGTAAAATGATACATGTTATACCGCTGACGGTGGCGGGGGGGGTGTGTTGGGGGTGGTGGTGGTGAATGCCTTCAATCCCAGAACTTTAGAGGCAGAGGCAAAAGGATCTCTGTGAGTTCGAGGCCAGCCTCATCCAGATAGCCAGCTCTAGGATGGCCAGGATTACACAGAGAGATGCTGTCTCCAAAACAAATGCATAAATGAGTTAACCATTAATTTTTTTAATGATACAGGCGGGTAAAGCGGTGCAGCCCTTTAATCTCAGCACCTAGGATGCAGAAACAGGGGGATCTCTGTGAGTGCAGGTCTAGTCTGGTCTACATAGTGTGTTCCAGGCCAAGCCAGGGCTATGTAGGAAGATTACTGCCCCCAGCCCCAATAACATGCCTTTTGCAAAAGTTTAAATAAAAAACCAAGCCAAAAGCCCGTTTGCATGTCAACGTGCAGAACCATTCACAGCACTGGATACTTTAAAAAGACTGAAATGGACAGACAGGAAATGTCAGTGTAGCTACTGTGGCTAGGAGGAAAAGGCTACTTACAAAGACTTCAGGTGACAGACCCCTGGGCTCACTCCTGGGTATGGGCGTGGATATGCTAATAAGCATGGGCGTGGGTATGCTAATCAGTGTGAGAAAGTCCCAGGCAGCTATCTCACAGAGGGCCTCCTCCATTCCCCTAGGTAAGAGGATAATGGCGGCAGCAATATGGTTTTCTCTCAAGTTTTCGTGACAGACACAGCAACCCTCTTTCTGTAGGATATTTCAAAATGCATTCCAAACTTGAAGTAGGGAGTTATAGGGAAAATGGCATTTCTAAAATTGGAAACTCAAGCATCAATTGTACGGGCATGACTTGTTTACCTTTAAGCAGCTAAAAACCAAGAGGAACCAGGACAGGCCACGGTGGTGGGGAGGCCATTTCCCGTCAAGGAGCCAACAAGCTTACCTTTTAAGTTGTGAATACAAGTAAGTAGTTAGTTTAGTCGTTTCTTCAAGTTTCTGTAGCAGCTCTTTTCTTTTCTCTTCCAATTTCAATCTGGGAGAAAAAAAAAATTAACTTTCAAATGATATGTAGAAACCCAAACTAAACAACAGAAAAGCTCAATATCCCAGAACCATGTGAAAGGGGGGCGGGGGCGTGTCTGGATGAACTCAAAACAACAGACAGGAAGAGAATGGGCAAAGCTTTACAGCCGCGGTCAATGAGGCTGGAGGGTTAGGTCCGGTCCCGAAGCTAGGGAAACCTTACAGTGCTGACAGCATAAACTTTCCTCAAGTCAGTAAATGATCTGGCCCAAGTCACAGAAAAGTACTGAGATAGCGACCACAGCAAAAGCCTCAGCCAAGGCGGGGGAATCTTAGGAGACAGCCCGCTGGCTTCTGGTTTGCAGAACAGCAGCAGGTAACAATGACAAGGAGTGTGACAGGCCACCTTAGAACTGAATTTAGCAAGCGTGGCTGTAAAATAGCGCTTATTGATGAAAACTCCAGGGCCAACTTCCTGGGAGGTTTGGCAGTTGAGAGAGACCGGACCATAGTGCTGCTGTGGGCTGAGCTGGCCATTAGTCTCAGCAAGAAGTCCAAGTGCTTTGCCTTCTGAGCTCTATCCTGTCCCATCACCCGGAGCAGATTATCATACAGGTAGAGAGCACTGTAGAATTTTATCTTGAAACAAACTGTTTCAAAACAGGTCAGGCATCCAAGGAAAAGCCTAGGGCTGCATTGGCTGGGCCTTGAGACGTCATCCAAGGAGGCCAGTGCCCTGGTGCCTCTTCTGGGATTTGTAGCTTGTGAGGCCCCTCTGTGCACCCCCCCCCCATGCCCTCTGGCAAGCGACTCACTTTCTCCTCTGTGAATGGTGATTGTGATCCTCCTGTGCCTACCTGATAAGGCAGTTAAAGGGATCTAACAGAGTAAGGTCACAGAGCCATGGCACTTGTGCACAGCCCTGCAAGGTGGTGGGTGGTGTGCACAATGGGCCACACTGGTTTGGAGAAAAATAAAATCTCCCTGATTTCCAACCTCTTTGAACTTTTCTGCATGTCTTGGGTCATAAGGAGATGTACTTGTTTATTTATAGGTACCTATACCTTTGATGGCTCTACAACAGAGTTCCCATTAGATATTACAATTAAAAAGTAATTCTTGCCATTTTTCTACAATACTGGCACGATCAATTCTTTTAGTATTTCTGCAAGTGCATTTTTAAGAAGAGCAGTCTGTGTTTTGAAATCTCTCAAACAAACCAATTCCATCAGAAAGAAAATTTGCCATAGAGATGAACTGTATTGGAAGGCGCAAAGGTCTGGAAAAAGCCCCAAACGCTGCTAAAACACACAGTCAGTATCATGTTTATTAATACACAGCGTTTCCTCACGTTCTCAGGGCCTTCTGATGCTCAGGAGCTGCTGTGTCAGATCCTGCAGGCTGCCTCTCAACTTTCAATGCTTGACATGTGTGTATGTATGTGTGTGTGTGTGTGTGTGTGTGTGTGTGTGTGTGTGTGTGTGTGTGTGTAGTCTTTGGAGATACATTTTTACTTTTTATGTTTATATGCATGGGTGCCTTGCCTGCATATATTGCCTGCAGAGGGCAGAAGAGCATGTCAGATCTCTCTGGTCTGGAGTCACAGGCAGATGTGAGCCACCATGTAGGCACTAGGAACTGTAAAGAGGAATAGGCCCTCTGTAAGAAAAGCGAGTGCTCTGAACCACTGAGCCATCTCTCCAGCCCCTACCTTACCTTTGAGACACTGACGTCACTGAACCTGATGCTTATGGATTGCCTAGACTGGCTGCCTAGGTCAAGTCCTCATGCGCACAGAGCACACAGTTCACAGTCTACAGCATCCCCGAGGCCCCCGCTTCTGTGGGCTTGCTTCCCCCAAATGAGGCTGAGATCTCGGAAGGCAGGCACTGGCTCTTCCTCGCTCCTCTACACAAACTTCTTGCTGGCGTCACCAGAAAAGCGGTAAAGGAACTGTGGACAACCACAGGGACCCTGTGCTGGGGCAGCATTTTGTGCCTTTAGTGTAATCATCAAGCCTTGCTGGTTGAGGGTAGCTGGGCTGGAAGTGTTCCTCAGACATTAAGTGTCCGTCCTAGGTGATGGGGTCTCCACGCCTAGGGGATTATGAACATAGTCCTCTTTCTAAGCCTGGCTCTCCCAGCTCCTCGCCAGCCCTGCCCTTCTAGTCACCTCAGCAAGAAAGGGCCTTTTCACCCTGGCCCCTGAAAGAGCCTCCCATACCTGTTTCTCTTAATTACCCTTCAGGCTGCCCTTAGCAACATATCAGACCATCATCTTTGTGTCTCTACCTCAGCACTGGAGAGAGAGAGAAGAGCACTGTGTCTGAGCTCACAACTCTGCACCTGGGAAAGCATTCACACAGGAAAGAAGCCTCTTTTACATTAAAATAAAATAAAACAAATGGCACTCACACCCTGCCCACTTGTTTTAAATAATCTTCGGATGCTTTAGCAAAACCACTTATGTAATCCAGGCACACGGGCGCTTTCTAGGCGATCCACTGGGAGTTTTAGGAAGCAGCAAAGATCTGTGAGCTACAGGAAACCACAGCTTAAGGAGTGCCAGCGCTGTGAGTGAGAGTATGAAAGGGCACGGGCAGGGAGAGCAGTGTCTCCTTCGGCCTGATGATCTCCCACAATGAACATCTCTGGTTTATGCAGATATGCTTTATTACCACTAGGGGGCGATCTCAGTCACTGCTATGGGCTCACTGCTGGTGTTACACAGTGGCAGCAGAAACAGGGATCCCGAGGATACACAGGATGGTTGGTTGGGGATTCATGTGCATTTAGTGTCCTGAGAGCACAGTTTGAGTCACTCCACTCCTGAAATAATGAGGAACCCACAAAAGGAAGGGAGACAGGGAATCTTAAAGCAAAGCAACAAGGCGCTTTCTTTGGTGATGGTGTCAACACCAGGAACAAAGTGAGGGTCTGGTGCTGACTATGTGCTTGATGATGAGACTGCGAATTCTCCTTCCTTGGGTGTTTCTAGCCACCACCTACCTGCTCTACCACTGAGGAGATGTGGCTTGGAGAAGAAGGCTCTTGCTTACCAAGGTTCGAGGACAGCTGGATGGAAGCAACGTGCAAAAATAAATATATATAGTAGGAAGCAAGGATGAGGGATACAGAATAGGAAGAGATGACGGAGTGCGATGGGGCGGAGGACAGAGGCATTTCCGAGGAGAGCCGGGCCTGCTGTGCTGCATCTGCTTGTGGCGCGAGGACCTGGTCTAGGGCTTGCTGCCGCACAAGGCTCTTTAGGAAAGGTGAAAAGGACCCGTGAGCAAAAACAGTGGAGCTAAGTTGGTCAAACAGGAACATCTGAGTTCCTTCCCTCCCCGGCCTGCACTGCAGCATAACGATGAGGATTTGCCCTTGACCACAGAGACTAAGAGGAAATTTGTATGCACTTACTTGGCATGCCAAGTGGCTTTCCTTCCGAAGGACGCAGAAAGTCAGCATACTGCACAGGCACATCCCTTCCTGTCACTGTCTAGTCTATGGCAGACAGGCTGTGCAGGCGAGGAAAGCTACACACACACCCCATGGCTGCCTCTCACTAAATATTAGCACTATTTATGCAAGGACTCTGGAGCGTCTGCTCAGCCCCAACCTGCCGCTAGAAATGTGACAGTCACTACGTGTCTGCAAGCAAAAGCAAGCCATTCCCGATAAAAACGACAAGCAGGGTGCCATGCCTGTAAATGCTGATAGCGGGAACAAGCCCCCCCTCTCCCAGTACAAAGCTAAGGAGAACGACAAGGCCTTTCCAGGTTGGATGAGTGTGAACACCGGGGAGTCTCCACACCCCTGCTTCTATAAGCAAGGATTCAGCCAAGCACAGATCAAAGTGCTCAGGGAAAATGCTGAGTATGCACTGACCACATCTGGACCTTTACCGTGCCTCTGTTTTTCCCTAAGCTATCCACAGCATTTCCAAAGCATTTACATTGTATTAGGAATTCTAAGTAAGCTAGAAGGTGTTCAAAGCCTATGAGAGGACATGTGAGGTTTCTGTTAACACTGCACAATTTGTACAGGGGAATTATGGCGTGGGTGTCAGGAGGGGTCCTGGAACCAACTTCCTGGGACAAGGGGACAAGGCTTGGTATTTAGTAAGTGCTGTTTCACACAGCAAGCCCATGGAGGCCACCTGCTTCATGACATGCCCTGGTGAGTGTATCTGCTTCTGTGCCTGTTGGTGCTGATTTTCCTGGGTCCCTCCTCACACCTTAAGCTAACTCCTATCAGCACGAGACAGAGACAACAGAGGAAAGGAGGACAGGAAGTGGGCATGAGGCCACGGTCTGCAGATTGGGGTACGTGTGCATGGTGTCTGCATCAAATGGCTCCCCCAAATGGCTAAACTCAAATCATGCACATGAGAAGGCCTAATGAGGAGCAGCATTTTCCTCTCCATCCCATTGTCCCCACACTTTCAAATGCTTTGTTGTTTAAAAATCTAGACACTCACTGAGAAACGGGGATTAGAAGGCAAGAGGCCAAGAATTTAAAAAGAAAAGGAGCTAGGTTCCGGAGGGGTGTTTAAATTTATTTCCAGGTCACGTGGATTCACTCTGGGCCAGACACTGCTCCGCTAGAGCTGGTCTTTGTCAGGCACGGGATCTGAAGGGCCACGGCGGCCAGCAGTGTCTTGGCACTGGGCTCTGTTTCAGGTATGCTGGCATGCAAGGGGTACGCGTGTTATCTGATGAACATTCCGGCCCGTCTGTTTGTGGCACTGGATAATTTGGAATAACAACTCACACCTTCCCACAGAAAAGTCAAACAATTGCTCAGAATGGTCGACAAGCCACATGCAGGGGACATTTCGTGACTGATAAGGCAAGCCAGCTGCAATAAACATATGACTTCTTGTCAGTACAGAAAACAAGAGCAGGCAGGCTCGCTGTCCGCTACGGAGCCGCTCAGTGATGTACCGCAGTCCTGACTCTATGTCAGCATCCCTTAGTTATTCAGCATCTGCCCCGAGCACGCTCACATTCCCAACAGACACAGAAGAACTGATACTCGGGGCACAGGAGCGCATACTTTATTGCTCTGCAAAAAGAAAATTCTCGTGCGCTGTTTCTGAGTTCTCTAACGACAGACACTAGTGCGTTTTCCAAACCCGGGGACGTGTCACCAGTAAGACACAACCACAAGCTCAAGTCACCCTGTCCCCAGGAGAAAACAAACCTCTCGGTCAGGGCCCTGCTCGGCACGCCCCGCGCAGACATCAGCTCCTCCTCCAGGCGCTGGCGCTCTGCTTCCAGGCGCTGCAGCTCGTCCTGCGTGCGTCTCTGTGGGGTGATGAACTGCAGCTCTTTCAAAAGCTCTTCTTTCTCATGTAGCAGCGTCAGCTTCTCCTTCTCCACATCCAGGGCCCCAGGCCAGGCCTCGCTGTCCAGCTTTGACAGCTCGACTTTCAAGTTAGCCATGCTAAAAGACAGAGGACACAAACATTCACGACTCCCAGGAAAGGAGAATACAAGGCCAGGTGCTTGGCTGCAAATGCAATCTATGTCTTCCCAGAGATGAGCAACAGTGCACTCCAGGTCAGGGGACAGAAGCATGTAAGGCAGAGAGCCACAGGCAGGTATCCCTGGTGTGTGTGTGTGTGTGTGTGTGTGTCTGTGTGTGTGTGTCTGTGTGTGTGTGTCTGTGTGTGTCTGTGTGTGACATGGGAGGGTTACCTAGAAGCTTCCATTAAGAAACAAACTGAGGGGTGGTGGTGGCACTCGCCTTTAATCTCAGCACTCGGGAGGTTAGAAGCAGACGGCTCTCTGTGAGTTCGAGGCCAGCCTGGTCTACAAAGCGAGTCCAGGACAGTCAGGACTACAAGAGAAACTCTGTCTCGAAAAACAAAACAAAAGAAAACAAAACAAAGAAGCCAGTGTTGTAGATTAGAGTTTTCTGGGTAAAGCTTCTATGGCCCACATAAATGGCACTTCCCAGAGCTGGGTAGAAATTGAGGTATTAACAGGTCATAGAAAGAAGAAATGAGAAAGGATCAGAGCCTTGGTCAATTCATATTAAAGCCAAATCAATTCATTAAGGTTTCACATCACCGAGGATAACGGCAGCCACTTTCCTCAAGCTTCACCCTGGGAAATCTCCCTCCACTGGGGCCTCTTCATGGTAAGTAAGCTCTAGCTATGGAGCAGTCCTGTACTACCTCAGTGTTCTGGCTTCTGACCCACATCCGGGAGCATCTGGTTATTTGGCTGCACAGGAGCAGGCACGGTGGACCTTAACCAGCAAAGGAGCAGCAGCTGGTGTGGCAACCACGATGTGAAGGAGGGACGCATGGAGGGAGAAGAGAGGAAGGAGCACAGGAGAGCCTCTAGTGCCACAGGCTTGCCTGGCTGAGGGCTTCCTTATGTCCAGAGTCCAGTCACAGATGACCCTGTCTACAGAACTCCCCACACAGCAGTCTCTGGAATGAATGGGTTGTCCGGCTGCACTGTGCAGGTCACCTGGATGACCACAGGATGACACAGACGGCTCCATGGCCATGAGGTGCAAGATGCAGATAAACTATGGACGTAAGTGGCACCAACGCAAGAGAGCCATGTCCCTGCATAGACCGAGGGATGGTTGCTTTGGCTACTGGGCAGCCCATATGAAAAACAGAAAAGGGGACCCCACCCCTATTTTGAAGGAAGAAACTATTACGAAAAAACAACTCAAAACAAAGATGCAAAGTAGGTCTGCGCCCGTGGTGCCTTAGACAAAAAAAAAGAAAGAAAGAAAGCTAAACTGGGTGCAGTGGCACACACCTTTAATCCCAGCACTCAGGGAGGCAGAGGCAGGTGGATCACTGTGAATTTGAGGCCAGTCTGATCTACAAAGTGAATCCAGGAAAACCAGGAATACAAACAGAGAAACCCTGTCTTGAAAAAACAAAGAAGCAAGCCACCTTATATAGGAGTTGTGCCGTGTGCGCGTCTCTTCCCACCTCCTGTCTGCACTTACAACAGATGAGGCATTGGCTGCTCTTCAGCTTTCACCACAAATCCATAAACAACCACCTCAATGCAGTGGAAAGGTAATCACCAAATTGCTAAACAAGCACGATATTATTAGCTTCATTGAGCATATAAAACAAAAGCTGGAGGAAGTGTAACTCACCTTTGCCTTTGCTAAGAATCGAGGAGGAAAACTTACTATTTTTTTTTTTTTCTTCTGTTTTTTGAGACAGAGTTTCTCAGTGTAGCCTGGAACTTACAGGGATCTGCCTGCTTCTGCCTCCCAAGTGCTGGGATTAAAGATGTGTGCCACCACGCCTGGCAGAAAATGCATTTTCAAGACAGGCAAAGATCCCTCGAGGGTCACCAGCAACCCTAAAATCAATTCCAAATAACACCGGTGCAGCCAAATGGCCAAGAAGCAATGGCCTAAGTTTTGATGTGGTCAAGGCAGCCAGCAGCTGGGAGCAACAGCACAGTGCAGGCAGGAAAGGTGTCAGCTTAGTGCTTGAGGGCACGGGATTAGGTAGATGCCGGGTTTTACTTTGGAAAGGGGGCACAGATCTGACAGGGACACTGTGGATGGACTTCCAGGAAGTGGCAAGGGAAGTATCCCGTGAGCTCTGGAGGAAATCAACGGTTACAGTCAGTCCCCATAGAGGGAAAGCTCCAGGTGACCCACAGGCAGCAAGGTCAAGTCCACAAGAAGCCATGGTTCAAGGTTGGGTCCTCTTTAGTGCTGAGTCCTGGCCGTTAGCCTTCAGAAAACCAGACGTAAGTCTTGGGCTTTGTCCATGGCAGAGCCAAGGAGCTCTGACTGTTAAAGGGTTGGACTGCTCACAGCAAGAGAACCCCTGAACTTGTCACCCAGCAGCGGCTGGCATGTCACCAGGCTTCCACAGAAGACCAACCCTCAAAACCTACCGAAGGCAGGGCCCCAGTTCTGCTCCCGGAAAAAAGAGAACACAAAATAAAAACTTTTCCTACCCTCAAGACATTTAAAGTCTATCAGGGCAAGTTTAAAGACATTAAAATGAGCCGAGTTAAACGCGGCTTGGAATGACCAAGGGGGCCGTACAAGGTCATTTGGCTAATCATTTGTGGACTAAAGCTTGGGTTTCTGTTCAGCAAACTAAAGAGCCAAGCACTACTGGAACCCTGGCAAACGCAGAGGCAAACAGTGTAGTGATGTTCACTCCACTCTAAGACCTACAGTCAACTGCATGGCCCCCAGGAATGATGGACACATCCGAATGGCCGAAGGCCCTCCACGTGGTAGGAGGCCCAGCACACTGGGAGGGTCCCACGGTCAGAGCAGGAGGAACAAGATGAAGTCCTTGGTCTTCTGTGTGGCAACAGTGCAGTTGCTCCTAATGTCTCCTAAATGATGACTCAGTGGCATTTGTAAACTCTTAAAAGAGAAATGATGAAATCAGTGGTATCGGAATGCAGCAAGTAGGGTGCGCTGTAGCATGGACCTGCTGTGTCAGGACCATGTGGGCTCTTGCACCGTATCCCAGCAGTCACAGATTTAAAAGCACAAGACCATGAGGGTTAGTAAGAGCTTATGAGGTAAAGGAGAGATTCCCAGCCTCCTTCCCTGGCCTGTAGTGGGAACAGAAGCAGCATCTTCCAGGAAACAGTCGGAGGCCTCCGGGACAAAGCTGATCAGAGGTACCTCCTGGCAGAGGTGCAGCCCAGGCCACTGCGAAGGGTTTTGGTCTGAGAAATCAACCATCTCACTCTCCATTATAAGTATTATACAAGCTCAATACCTTTTTCCCAGAAGGGAGGTGAAACCTTTACACACACACACACACACACACACACACACACACACACACACACACACACACACACACACACCTCATTAAATTCCCCTTTCAAGTCAGGCATGGTGGCACACGCCTTTGATCCCAGCACTTGGGAGGCGGAGGCAGTCAGATCTTTGACTTCATGGCCAGCCTGCTCTACAGAACGCGTTCCAGGATAGCCAGGGCTACACAGGAGAAACCCTGTCTTGACATGAATAAAAATTTAAAAATAAAATAAAATTCTCCCTATTCTTCAGCTTTGCAGGGAGAGATCTGGAAGCAACCTTTGCAGGTTAAAGCACCAACGGTGGCTTGGTGAGACTGGGAGGGGAGTGGCCACATGTCACGTGCCACCACAGCAGCCAAGGTTCACCCTGGAAAGGAGACTAGCCTCCTAGCCGGAACCCTGCTGGTCCTTACCTTCTTTTAGCTCCTTCATACTGGAGACTGAGCCTGACCTTTTCAGCTAGATTTGATCTGCCTCGCACCCCAACCTAGTCAAAACAGAAGGAAAAAGTCAATGAGCTCTGCTGATGAGTGAGGTACACTGCTTTTGTTTCTAGGAAGCTGGAGTCATTGAAAAGCTGGCGAAAATGGCTGTGACACCAGGACGGGGACGGGGACGCACCAGCTGAGAGGCACTCACTCTGTAGGGGAAAGGTTCCCTCAAGTCAGGCTCATCTGCTTGGAAAGACTTTAGCACCACTCTCCCAGCAGCTTTGATTCCAGACAAAAATCTCAGGTAAATGTGTGCGGTATCTGAGAGTTTATGAAGGGAGCACAGGTCAACAGAACTGGTGGAGTGGAGCTCGTTTCTTAGGCAACATTTGGACCATTTAACTCATATCTACACAAAATGTAAACTAAATAACCCCAGGAATTGATTTTCAAATGGGTAAGGCCTACTGCCAGCATCCACCTACTTCATTTTCCACAGCCCACGCGTTTACGAGATACAAATATACCCGGGAACCTAACAAAAAGTAAATATTTGGGAATGGGTTTTCATGAAGGAGAAGGGAAAATAATGATATCCGGATCATAGTAAATATTTTCAAACGTCAGCTATAACTCACAGTACTTAATCAGCTTCAAATTTATAAAAACAATTTCTTCAAAAATAACAACAAAACCAAACCATGCCTAGCGATGTGTGGCCTGTATAAGTCTATGCCCCGTGTGCGGGGTGTCTGTGGAGGCCAGATCAGGGTGTCAGAGCCCCTGGAGTTGGAGTCATCATATGTGGTTGCGAGCTGCCTGCCTGGGGTGCTGGGGGCCCGACAGAGCGAGATCCACTCTTAAAGGCTGAACCATCCTCCAGCCCCTTTGTCAGCATTAAGAAGGACCTTTTCTGTTTCTCACCCCCCTCACTGTTCATGTGAAGTGACTCCGATTCACAGGACTCTGAACTGAGTTGGGGAGAAGTTAAACTTGGAGGCCTTTCTAGCTTCTCAGTAGCATCTGTAAAGATGTGCAGCCAGAGAAAGTACTGTGCACTTTGCACTTGGACAGAAAAGATGAGGTGGCTTTTTTTTTTTTTTTTGAGACAGGGTTTCTCTGTGTGGCCTTGGCTGTCCTGGACTCACTTTGTAGACCAGGCTGGCCTCGAACTCACAGCGATCCACCTGCCTCTGCCTCTCAAGTGCTGAGGGAGGTGACTTTTAAAATGAATCTGGAGGATGAAATACTGAATGCACACTCTAGCTCCTGTTCTGGTCCTCTGTACCCCCATCCCGTCACCACCAACCCCATCCCCCACCCCATCCTTTGTCACTACCAACCCCATCCCCCACCCCATCCCCTGTCACCATCAAGCCCATTCCTCCCCCGCCACCCCTCCTCCCCGCCCCCTACCCATCCTCAGGGCACGGAAGACAGCACTGGGGTGGCTGATGCCCTCTGGCCACTTACGTCTCCAGAAATGCTCGTCTGTGACCCAGCATCAAGGGTCTGTCTGGACAGAGAGAGATGCGAGCTCACAGGACTCGATCTTAGATCTGGCTCGGAACTGCCCATGTTCTGATCCAAATGAAAGCGCTCCTGCAGCTTGGCAAGACTCTGTCAAGAAGCACAGAATCTCCTGAGTCTGAAGTGCAGGAGTGCAGCCTTTCTCCAGCGTCACTAAACGGAAAGAACTTTCTCCGTACATTTTGGACAAGGACGGGATTCTGGAAATACGTGAGAGATGTTGAGCAGACAGCCCACTTCTCCTGCAGACACCAGAATCCATCTTTGTACTTATTTACTGTACGTGTACTGTGTGTGAGAGCCACATGTGTGCAGGGGCCCGTGGAGGTGAGGAGGGTGTCTGGTCTGGAACTGGAGTTACAGGCAGTTTGTGAACCACCTGATACAGTGTTGGAATTGGAGGGACTCGGGTCCTCTGCAAGAGTAGCGAGCACTCAACCACCGAGCCATCTCTCTAGTCTTGTTCTCAAATATGCTATCGTGTGTGCAATTCTTATTTTTAAACACTTTCTTAAGTCAATAGGGATCTACTATAGTTTGAATATGGTCTGTATGCCACCCCTGGGAAGTCCCTATAGAAGGTTCTCAATGTAATGATGCTTAGATGTGACAGAGCCTGTAAGAGGAGGTGTCAGTACAATATTCACATAGTTCTGAGATGACCCTGTTCATTCCCAAGAGAGCACATTGTTATAAAAAGTGCAGGCTTGGTCTCTGAACTGCTCTGGCTCCCTGTCTTACCAGCAATCTCTTTAAGGTGCAGACCTGTCGTTGTGATACCAGCCACATGAGGACTTTACAAAATTCTGGGGGAAAAAAATGAGACCATACAATCTTGGGCTTTCAGCCTCTGACACTATAAGCTTAAAAAGCCTCTTTTCTTTATAAAGTAGCTATAGCTACACAGAACAGACTAATACAGAACTACTCACTTAACATAACAGGAATTATGGAACCATGCAATATTTATAGTGCGACCTCTCATTTTAGATATATAGTAAGGCATCTTCTTATTTGAAAAGAGCTACAACTATACTATTTTACATCTAGGCAAATCCCAAGAGGTGATTACACTGATAGTACAGATTAGGAAACAGCCCCAGAAGCTGTTAGGGAGTGGCCTGGCCTCAGTCATGGCCATCTACATGCCAACAGCACAGCACTGCCTATGGCAGTGACAGCTCATAGTAAAGTGAGAATCCAAAGTAAACGTGTCTTTCATGGCCGCGGAGGCTGAGCACACTAGGTTAATTCTGGAGGGAGGGTATATACAAACAGGGCACTAAAAGAAAATCTCAGCCAATCGGCTGTTTAAGAAGCCCTAAAGTAGCACTAAGTAAAGAACAAACAAACAACAACAACAACCTATTGCTGTTAACCTAAGGACCATATTTAACCCGATGTTTAGAATTTCCATGCTAAGATAACAGATGTAAACCTGACGTGCACACATGTTGTCTCAGCCCTGGCAAGGAGGATTAGGAGGTTCTAGCTCAGTTTGGGCTATGGTTGGACATCTTGTTGCAGGGACGGACAAATGGAGAGAAGGAGGGAGGGAGAGAGGGAGAGAGGGAGGGAGGGAGAGAGGGAGGGAGGGAGGGAGGGAGGGAGGAGGGAAATACCAGAGAACCAGTATTTAATTCTCACAGTTCACAAGGACAGACATATTATATACATGTATGTGTGCACATGATAAAGCACACGCAGACACAGCAAGTTGCATATATGGAAAAGAACCAAGAAACATTTGGTGACATGATAAAGTCTTTTCTGTTTCTCTTGAAATGGAAAAGACCAATACTTTTTTTCTTCCCTCTGATGATGACATAGTTAATCACTTTGGTGGCTTGTGATTAATATGTTTCAAAGAAATGAGATATTGGAAACTAAACTTGGAACACAGTGGCAGTATGACGAGAAAGAATATTACTGTGGAATTGGTTTTGCGTGGCTGCGTGCTTATTTTTAGGTGTACATAATTGATTTACGGGATTTTTTTTTTTTGGTTTTTCCGAGACAGGGTTTCTCTGTGTAGCCTTGGCCATCCTGGACTCACTTTGCAGACCAGGCTGGCCTCGAACTCACAGTGATCCGCCTGCCTCTGCCTCCCGAGTGCTGGGATTAAAGGCGTGCGCCACCACGTCCGGCTGAGTTACGGGATTTTTATGTAAAATATTTGCTACTATGCACAAATGGGTTTGAAATCAATCAGCCAATGCCTGATTTCCTGTCTAGTTCTATTGTTGACCTCAGTAACTACAAATTAATTCTTCTAAGTACTTTAATAGCTAAAAAGAATTCAACCCGATCTGTAGAAGAGACCAAAGTTTACAGAAGAAGCAAAGGTGATTCCAGTAGGACCAGCTACAGGCTCCAGTGCAAATGTGCTCTAGGTTCCAATGACGACACTACTGTGTGCACTTCAGAAATGACCAGTTTAGTCAACAGAACATTTGTAGAGCAAGAATGACATGTTCAGTGATGTTTTTCATGTGCTATATATGTGTTTAAGGTGGTTATATGTGTGTTTTAAAGATAACACATACCAACACTAGCAGACCTTGCCCCTCGATCTTACTACTTACCGGCTCTGTGCTCTTGAGTAACTTATTGGATTGCCTATGCTATAGTTCATGCACTATAAAAAGAGGCCCACACGACCTCAGCTCAGGAAGGATAAGGGAAGCACACACGAGTGAGGCACTCAGGAGAGGACCTGGCACCAAGCCACACTTCACGTCCTTATCATTATTGGCTTTTCCATCAGATCCCTTCTTGCAAGTGATTTTGAAATTCCAAAAAATTAAAAAGTCACATGGATATAAGGATATTTATCTTTTTCAGCTAGCATTTGGGAAGCAACATGCAGAAGCTGAACATCACGTGTAAGTGATGTTAAAAACACAAGCATTATCGCTGGCTCTGACACTAGTCAAAGATGCAGGCTAGTGCCCGACTAGATGATGCTGAACTCTTTATGTTTTCGTAATTATGAGGAAGAGGGGAAGGGAGAGAAGAGAGAAGCCCTTAAGCTGGGGCCATGCTCTGACAGGTGCAGAGCCTGTACCACTGCCTACTGATGATGGTGACCCACTCCCGTGTACCCAGTGTGTTTAGGGGTGAGCCCAGATGCCAAGCTCTTTGGATAGGCTCCAGGCTCTACCGCCTCCATTCAACTCAATCTGAAAGGACACCTGACTGAGGCCAGCCTTCACAAAGGACACGGGAAGGTGGGAAGCAACTCATTCTCCACACGTCTCTCTCAGAGCCTGTACCAGTCCTGGGTGGGCACGGTCAGCAGGAGTGGAATGCTTCACGGGCCCCAGGAGACAGACGCAGCTGTCCCACCACATACCTGCATCAGATCTTGCTTTTCTTTTTCTCCTGAGCTGATGGCTTTTCTGATAGATTTCAGTTCCGTGAGGATGGCCTTGGCTTCACTAAGTTCATACCCGCTCTGGCCGCCAGACATCTTTTCATCAATTCTATTAAGAAAGGAGGAGGTGAGGGAAAAGAAATTAATAAAAAAGGTGAATGCAGGGGAGCCGCAGGGGTCTTTCCTCAGCAGCTGACTGTGCAGAATCGCCCTCACACAGCACTACATAGACTGAGTGCTTCTCCTTAGCCCCGGGGTTGACTTCTCCATCATCTACGTCATAGCTTGTCTCTTTCCAGCCATTTTTTCTTTCTTTCTTTTGGGGGGGGGGAATTTGAGACAGGGTCTCTCTGTGTAGCCTTGGCTGTCCTGGACTCACTTTGTAAACCAGGCTGGCCTCGAACTCACAGTGATCTGCCTGCCTCTGCCTCCCAAGTGCTGGGCTTAAAGGCGTGCGCCACCACGTCCGGCATTTCTAGCCACTTTCAAGCACAAACACATTTTGGGGTGCTCCTGATGCTGACCGAACCCAGTCTTTACCACATTCAGTCTTATCTGGGAGTCAAGAAAGAATGGCGGCAGGGACAACATTGTAGGAGCAGAAGTACCACAGCTGTTGTCCGAGCAACAGCAGGCAGGGGCAGGGCGCTGACAGCACGGCGAGGCTTCAGGGAGTGCTTGAGAAATGCCTATTTGTGCTGGTGAACCTCTTACATATTTGGATTCTGCAGTTTCTTATTTCTGTCAAATACATACAAAGTATCTATTAAAGCCACGGAGTGAGATGAAATATCTCGCCTTGCTGAATGGGCTCCGACTTAGGAACAAGGCAGATGGGCAGATGTGCTCATTTGCCGCTGCGTACTGAAAAAAGAGCTCTCAGTGAATTAATCTGTCCCTGTCCCCACAGACGTCCTTATTTTACATCGTTATTACTGCAGGCTGGAGGATTTGGAGATTGTCCCTTTTGAAAGGCTCGACCACATTTCCTACTTCTTTTTAAGAAATTGTTGGGTTTCTATTCATGATCAACGTCCTATTCTCTCCGGTTCTGGCCCTGTCCAGGGTTCTCTATGGCTAAGCCTCTGGCCCACCAGCCTTAGTGCTACACAGCTTCTCAGACCTGCTTTAGGACTTATCAACAGGCCCCACCCCCAGAGAAAGGGCAGGCACTAAATCAGAAGTGGCCTGACTCCAAGCCCATCTGGTTTAAGCCACTTAATAATTAATATGCACTCTCAATGTGAAAGGTGCAATCTGAATAAAGCACAGTGCCATCTTAATCACTTTGCCAAACAAAGTTAACTCAAGCAAGTACAGTCTGCAGATAGTGCAGTTCCCCAAGCACTCTTTTAGTAAATATTTTATGCTACTGAACAAGCAATTAAGCTTTAAAAGCCTAGCAAAATAAACTTGATTATAAGGTCATTTGATAATGAAGTACAGCCAACAAAGTCACAGAATTAGACACACACACACACACACACACACACACACACACGTGTGTGTATGTGTGTAAGGTAGGAAGGTGGAGCTTGGAAATCCCATTGTCACTTTTTCCAAATGAAAAACTATGAGGCCAGAAAGCTTATGCAAATTTAACTCTTAAGCCACACAGAAGAGGTAATAGGGTGACAATTCCACACCCTGACTGAGGAACCTTATAAACACTAATCTAGAATCTTTCATCCAGACAACACTGTGACTGTTGCTCAGTTCCACTTATTTGGAAATGGAATTATCAAAGTATTCGTTGGCTCCTTAAAGGATTATGTCCATCAACTTGATACACGTGAAGGCTCACTAACTAAGAGAAATGCTGTTTTGGCATTTTTAAGCAACACACTTTATGTTAAAAGCAAGCAAACAGGAACTGGAGACAAAGTAGGATTGCATGAAAAAGGTAACAAAGCCAGAGCAACCTCTTCCTGCTTGTGAAAACCCTCAGGATGTGATGGTAAAACATACCTTTAATTCAGAAGTGCACTACCCCGTTTATAGATAAAAAGCGGAGTTAGGCCAGACTGCCTGCTAGTTTAAATTAAATGAGAGTTTCACATTTTGATGGCAATTCCTTGGCTATCTTCCTCCAGATGGAGCCCTCCCTCAAACTGCCCTCATCTTTTTTACCTCATTTTTCATCTCCATTTTTAATTTCACGTTTTTACCTTCTACTCTTTACTCCCCACTTTCTTCTCTCTTTTGACTTGACTACAAAAATATGAACATAGTTTGAAGGCTTATTAATTTTGGGGTGGCTCTAGTTATACAGCCATAGGCTTACCACCTTCTGCTTTTAGAATGAAGTATCATGCTTTTATTTTTCTATGTTTGAGTGAAAAGAAGCTTTATTTTCCCCTAATTTTCTTTTTTTATAGTTTAAAATGTTTACTCTATTATCTGAAAGAGATTTTTCACTTGCATGCTTTCTTGGGAAAATGTGCCTTGGAGCCAAATTTTCATGGGGACCACATGTGCCTTTGATTTGATAAGTGTTGCTATCATTTCCCAGTTGGGGAGGTAGCATGGGTGTTCCTGGTATCCATCTAAACGCAAGCCACACTCCTGTTTAGGCCACAGTCAAATTTGAGGTTCAGGCATAAGCCAAGTAACACAGACAGAAAGATATTTGTTCAACCCAGCATAAAATTGTTGTACCAAATTAAATGAAGCCTCAAGGGGAAAAAATAACATTATAATTCAAGAGTCAACAAAAATATCCCATTCTGTGGTGAAGGGAATGGTAGATGAGAAACCTGCAATGGGATTCTACTTAATTTTTCCCTGTCATAGCGATAGATAGATAGATAGATAGATAGATAGATAGAGATAGAATTAGTGGTGAGGTTTTTTATGTCTGGTCTGTGGTCCCACCAGCTATGGGTCAGCATTTTAGCGAATGGTGGTAACAGCGAAGGAAGAGCTTTGCCTTGTCCATCCCTGAGAGCAACATGGAGAAGTCTCTGTCCTTAGACACTGTATCCTTCTGTTCTTGGATCCTTCCAAGAGAAGCCTGGACTTCTACACAAATGTCTATTGTTTTCTCATGGCATGTTACTGACAGAGTCTTAAAGATGCCTGAGATTCCTGTGAGCAGTGTTTGCAAGTCGACTGCTTTGAAACACTAGCGTATTGTCAGACCAGCACAACAAAACAGCAGGTTTGGCTAACCTTTAGCCCTGGGTGGTGACATGACTTATAATTTCACGTGCCTTAAAATGTCTAACGTGTGGCTAAGTACTTTGAGGCACTCTTTAAGTCTGTTTAATCTCCTCCTGTCCGCAACAGTCCTGCTTTTATGTTGTGGCACAAGTACTAAACAACACATCTAGAACATTCTAGCCTGCAAGCGGCTCAAGCTGCTACACGTCTGAACTGGAGACGTACTTGGCCCATCAGATTCACCTGGCGTAGAGACCTGTACAGGGCTCTCTTGGGCTTCCTTACTCTAATAGTCAGGGTTGAGGAGCACCAGGCTGGACCTACCTGAAGAGTGCCAGTGCCCTGATGCTACGATGCAAGGAGGCTGAACCACAGCAGGTGTCTGACCGCTGGTCAGGAGTAGTGGGTGAGCACCACTGGCTACAAGGCACCACTCAGCATGCAGAATGCTCAGCTCATGGTAGGCCCGTGAGACTCACGAGCCGTAACGGGCATAGTGCCTTGGACGGCACTGGATTCCCTAAGAGCAGAAGGCAGACTGGGATTCCCTAGGCAAAGGAACGGAGCTCGGTACTTGCAGATAGGTGGCTCCTGTGTTAGCCTGGCAGTGCTCACACGCTGCGGAGGACACTGCCGACAAGAATACGGAACCTATCGGAACAGGAAACTGATGGCGCCCAATTCTGCCCAGGCAGGACACACAAAGCCACTGAACATCGCTAGAGGCCACCTCTGGTGCTCTCTGTGGCCACATGGCTGTGAAAAACCACAGGATTCTTCCTTTCCACGTGGTATCTGTGGACTGGTGAGTGTGGGAGGCAGTGTCTCAGGAGAGTCTGGCATAGTTTAGTGTGAGCTCCATCCGTAGAGAAAACAGAGGCTTCTGAAGGCTGGGGATGGCACAGATTCTTCCAGAACTTTGTTACTCACATTCTTACCCACATTTCCCCTTAATCTGGCCTATCTTCAAGCTAGCCCACTGACCTACCACCATTTAGAATTGGAATGCAAGGAACAGCAGGAATGAGCCAAGTGGGGAGCGCCAGGCTCCTCTGCAGAGCCTGACTTGCCCTGACTCCCTGGAGCTGGCGCCAGGCTGGACTCCTTACGGTCTCTGGGACTGACAGAAAGGTGGATAGAGTCAGTGAGAGCTTGGAGCCTCTCACATGCAGCCCGCCCAGTCCAGCCATCAAGGCAGACCTATGCCACAGTATTCAAGAAGGCTGGCAGTGGTCCAGGACACAAAGTTAAAATTTTCTCTTTGGTTTTCTTGGCTCACCTTCAATGATTAAAAAAAAGTTCAGACCTTTTCAAAGTGTATAGATTTTTTTTCAAGTTTTTTTTTTTTTTTTTTTTTTTTAAGTTGATTGCTTTTGGACTTTTGGCAAGGGCTTTAAGCCTTTTACTTTCTATGCTTCTTTGAGAAATCTCTTATGTAATTGGTATATCTATTTTTTTTATTAGGGAGCTTTGAATTGCTGTGAAGTCAACTTTAGTATTTTAATACTCACTGTTGCAGTGTTTCAAAGCCTTGCTGTTTATAGAGAAGTTCTTGCTTCATCTGGGAGAGTTCTCTCTTCAGCTTTTTAACCTTGCAAGAGAAATCAGTGTGGCCATTAAAATGTTTGTGAATAACTAGAAACAGCACATTATTTCAGAAGATAAGCAGTTAGCAAGCTAATAAACACTCTACCACTTCTCCATCACATAAATTCTAGGGGAAGTGTACAAGGCATATTTAAGTTATCGGTGATGGAACATAAGGACCACTTCTCATTGTCACTTAGCAGCACGGTGAAGGGCTGGGCACCATCCTTGTCTCTGCTGTGAGGTAAGCAGCCAGTCAGGGTCAGATGAGACATGTAACCATGTATCGCTGACTCTATACCCTTGACCTCTTCCCTTCTTCTACTGGGCTCTGGATGGTCAGCCACGCCATGGTTTCTCACACACACCCACAGACACACACCTCACGGCCTCACACTTGCTATCATACTTTGCCTGAGGCTCTGCCCAAGCCTCCCATGGTTGACTCCTCCCATTACTGCTGAGTTAGTTCACTTGTCATCTTTTCATTTGGACTTCTCAAATCACCCTCCCTACGCCACTGCTCTGCTTCATTTACCCCAGAGCAGTCTTAAGAGCTGCAGTGCTCTGTCTGCCATGGGGACAGTAGGCTGCACAGGTGCTCTGTCTGCCATGGGGACAGTAGGCTGCACAGGTGCTCTGTCTGCCATGGGGACAGTAGGCTGCACAGGTACTCTGTCTGCCATGGGGACAGTCAGCTGCACAGGTGCTCTGTCTGCCATGGGGACAGTAGGCTGCACAGGTGCTCTGGCTGCCATGGGGACAGTAGGCTGCACAAGTGCTCTGTCTGCCATGGGGACAGTCAGCTGTGCAGGTGCCCTGTTACCATGGGGACAGTCAGCTGCACAGGTGCTCTGTCTGCCATGGGGACAGTCAGCTGCACAGGTGTTCTGTCTGCCATGGGGACAGTAGGCTGCACAGGTGCTCTGTCTGCCATGGGGACAGTAAGCTGCACAGTTGCTCTGTCTGCCATGGGGATAGTAAGCTGCCCAGGTGCTCTGTCTGCCACAGGGACAGTAAGCTGCACAGGTACAAAGGCTCGCAGAGTACAGGTGACCAGAGCTGAAAGCCAAGGAGGACTTAATTCTTGGGACCCTTTAAAGAATACTCCTGTTGCTGGGCCACAAAGGACTAGGAAGCCTGGGGCTACAAAGGAAGGTCAGAGATGCATCTTGAAGCCACGTTGAAGATGACTACATTATGTCAAGAGCAATGAGAACAGTCCTGGTTACGTTCTGTCAGTGTGGCTTCTCTCTGGAAGAAGAATCTTAATTGAGAGAAAACCGAGGTCACCAATAGGCAAGTCTGCAGAGCCCTTCTTGACTAGTGACTGACATAAGATGGGCAGTGTTAAGCCTGCAAAGGTGGTCCTGGGCGGCATCAGAAAGTGGGCTGAGCAAGCCAGGATGAGGGGAGAGAGCAGCCAGTGAGAAGCTCTCCTCTACGGCCTCTGCTTCAGTTCCTGCCTCGAGTTCCTGTCATGACGTCCCTCAGGGGTGGAATGACAAATAAACCCCTGTCTTCCCCGCGTTGTTGTGGTTATGGTGTTTTATCGCGGCACTAGAAAGCTCACCAACAAGAGTCAAGCAGGCAGGGGCAGCAGGATCTGCTATTCGATGCTGAAGGATCTTTGTGATGGCTGCACTTGTTGGACCAATGGGACCTACGGTGCGTGCCTGCCCTGTGGAGCAGGACGTGGGTCACTGCTTCAGGGAGCAGAGGCCAGAAGAGGCAGAAATCCATGGGTCTTAGTGACAGGCTGAGTGTGGTGGGTAAAAGGGAGAAGAGGTAGCAAAGATTCCTTTCAAGTACCTAGTTTGGCAGCTCTGGGGGGTGTGAAATTACCTCCCCAAAGAGCAGGACTAAATGCGGGGAGACTTTATAGTCAGATGGAAAATATGGACTGGATGATTACAAAAGTGTCTAGATAGAGAAAGAACCAGACTCAGGAATGTGCAGATGACACTTAGAAGTATGAGAATGTGTGAGATCACCTAGACAGAGAGGCCTCAAATACCTTCATTATTTAGAACTCCAACAGTAAAGACCAACTAAACGCCAAGAGTGGGGGGCAGAGCAGGAGGCAGTAAGGGCATCGTGCATGTAAGAGAGAACACAGAAGAGGAGGCAGGGGCTGTGTAAGTCACGTCTGTGGGGGGTAAAAGCAAGCACTTTGATATACTCAGCATTGTATGCGCTAGAGTTCAATCCGATGTTTCACTTTGTGCCCACTTATATTTTATCAGGGAAAATAGTAATTATATTTCGAGGCTCAGTTTGCCACAACAAAGAGAAGAGGTAAGACCAATGCTATGAGATGACTTGGGTGGGGCTGCCTGATGGGGACTGAGATCCATGATGGAATGGAAGCTGTACTAAGGAGCAACAGAGAATCGGTGGGGCATTATGGGAAAGACATTAGCAATGCACATGTCAGAGGAGCCTGAGTCAGCAATACCCCGGTCCCTGTGTACTTGTGGCATTCGACAGCATTTTGTACTTTTGGTTTAAAAAGACAATAATCCTCTGTTTAAAACAAATATATCAAGAAATCAATAACAACTCAAAGACATGGGCTGCAACCCTTCTTTACCTTTGAAAAGAGAGTTGGTAGAAGCTGTTATTGAGATCTGGCAGAACTGCTGAACTTGGTTGGCATCACACTAAGAAAAAGTGGTACTGGGATAGAATGGCAAATCCATTTCAATTTCCATAGCTCAGAGACACACTGTTACATTCACCACAGTAACAACCCGGAGGTGAAAATACTAAATGTTCATTCCCAATAAACAGAGGAAATACGCTCTGTACCCACAGTGAACAGTCCTCGGGTTCACAAAGTCAGAAGACCCTGCCGTGTGCTTCATGAGTCTTGAAGACATTACATTAAACGGAAGAAGCTACTCACAGAAGAACAAACAGTGCTTGGCTCTACCTGACAAACCTGACCTCTGCATTTCACTGTGAACTGGATGGCAATGACTCAGGATGCTAGACTGAGGGGCCTGGCTCTTCTTTCCCAATCTTTTTGATCTCTCTTAATTTCCCAATCTCTCAATCTTAAAACCGAGTGGATTTAATTCCTTAATTATGAGACAATTCACTTCCATTATATCAACAAGTGAGAATAGAGCTGGTTTCCAGCCAGACACTCTTTCTAATTGTTCTTCTGTTTGTGGGTATGGACTGCAGTAATAATTCACTCACCTTTCCTCGCTAGCTATGGGAGCGCCATGGTTTGCTTTTGTGTTCCACTCCGGGCCACCCTCAAATGCCAGGCACAGCTGGAGGCTTAGGCCAGCACTGGTCTGCAGGACGCCAAGCACGCACTCTGCGGGAGGCACTAGCGAGTAGTTCTAGTAGTCCAGGCATTATGCTGACCAGGTCCATCTTCAGCTCTCACAACTATGTATGATAGTGACATACTTCTAAAGCTTATCATATAGGTGCGGAGTGTGGGACCCTAGCAGAGACCAAGATGGAGCCTAGAAGTTTTAAAGGTACACTTAGAATTACAGCACACCGGTCTGAGTGAGACCTGAGACCCTTTCTTCCAATTTAGCTATTCCTCAGCTCAGAACTGAAGACATGGACGGCTCCACAAGCCCAGAGCCAGCGCTTTCTCTAACTCCTGAACCTCGTGCAGTGGTAACCATCTAATTTTACACGTCAGCTTCCTCTGAATCAAATCTCACACCCAGAGAGCGAAGTTAGAGGCAAGAGATACGCGACTTTTGCACATTTCCTGTTTCTCTACTGACTGAGCTACAGTAACTGACATTTTAAATTGATTTCAAAGTTATTTCTGAAAACTAGGAAGACACTGTGATCAAACGTGTACGGCTGAGACCACAGCAGCCCTTCCCACGTTGCACAGTCCTAGTGCTCGGTTTCATTTCAAAAGCAGGAGAACGAAGAGGATGATGACAAGGAGGAAAAGTAAATCCAAAACCTGTAGGCTTCTGAGAGATCAGGACACAGGCAGGGTTCCCAGGCTCGCCCCTGAGGTGAACCTGGCAACATTAAAGCTATAATGAGCAAAATGGTATTTTGCTAATGAGTTCCTTCCCCTCTCTCGGTCACTCCATTGTCTTGCAGGGAGCTCCTCTATAGACAATAAAGGGCAACTGTCAACCTGCTCCTCTGGGAATCTCTCCTGACTGCTGCTTCTACCTGGCTCCAAATCTGCACCGCCCATCTCATCAGCCCCAGATAATCTTGGGATCAAGAAGACCATTTTTTAAAGTTTAAAAAAACAGAGGAAAACAGAACCTAGATGCTGCTAGAACCATTTATGGTGACTAATCAATTTTTGTCCTAAGGTACAAGATGGTTAATAAAATAATTTTTAGTTAAATAAAACATTTTTATAAAGCCAATGAGAAAAAAAGCTATATGAACATCTATGAAATACAACGTCTGAAGATAAAAATAAGAGGAAAATGTAAACGTTTTCTACAAACACACAAAATCAACCAGCAAGTTATCATATAACTCAATAATTCCATTCCAAGCAAATATCTGGAGAAATGGAAATGTATCTTCATACACGTGTATACACGTATGTTCACAGCCTCACAGATGCGGAAACAACTACAACTCAACTACACTCATGATGGAAGGATACATACAGTATGTTCCTTAATACTAGAAAGGACTATTGCTTTGATGCTTGCTACCACATGGAGGGACCTTTGAGACATTTCAGAAACAAAGAAGCCAACTATAGAAGACAAAATGTCACAGATGACTGTCTCGGTCACTGTTCTAGAGCTGTGAAGAGACACCAGGACCACAATAACTCTTCTAAAGGAAAGCATTTAAGTCAGAGGCTTGCTAATGGTTTCAGAAGCTCAGTCCATTATGATGGTGGGAAGCATGGCGGCACAAAGGCAGGCGTGGCGCTTGATGTAGCTGAGAGCGACATTCTGATCTCTAGGCAGGAGAGGGATTGAGATAGAGATGGAGATAGATAGAGAGAGAGAGAGAGAGAGAGAGAGAGAGAGAGAGAGAGAGAGAGAGAGAGAGAGAAAACACCTTTGGGCTTTTGAAACCCCAAAGGAGGCAGAAGCAGGTGGATCTCTGGGAATTCAAGGTCAGCATGGACTACATAGTGAGACTCTGTTTCAAATGAGAAAAGTAAAAGTGTTAAAATATGCTTTTATTTATCCTTTGAGAACTTTACACAAGCATACAATGTATTTCAATGTATTGGGACTCCCTAGTTCCAATAAAGTGTTTTAATCTAAAATAATTTCTATTAGTCTACTTTAAGTGTTTTCTCTCCCCCTGTTCTGCCTGGTTGTTTGTCCAGGCTTTATAAAACTATCTGAATTGATCATTTATAAATGAATTTGTCTACCTGCCAAGACTGTCTGTTCAGACACTATATTCTTTGCCAAAAAAGTCAACTGCACTTAATATTGTTAAATGCTCCAAGCATGGTAAAAGTCAGGGTGCCTGAGAGAAAGGGTGGAGAGGCTAGCGACTTACATGAGTGAGAAGAACCTAAGAATCTCTCAATAACACAATGTCAACAAAGAAATTCATTTGCATATATTATTTAGCCTGCAGTACAGCACCTTTAAAAATTAGGTAAAGTCAAAATCATTAGTGGAAAAGAGAAATAAAATATCATTAAATCCATGAAATAATTGTAACTTTTCAAGGTCTGATTTTTTTTTTTTTTAAAGGGAAAAAAGAGGCACAAATGTGCTATGAAATTACTCTGAAGTTACCAGCTGGGTAGGAAACTGTTTTAGTTGGGACAGTCTTCTCATGGTTCCTCTTTCAGTTTCCTCTTTTTCTTACTCATATAATTTTTAATTTCATTCAAAACCACTAAGAAAGTTGTACTGTACTCTTTAGCCAAACACCAACTATTAGTAAAATAAATTGATCTAAGCATTCCAAGAATAAAACATCTAGTGCAAATGCTGGGTTACAAATTAGCCCTGGTCATGCCTTCATTCCAAAATAAGATTAACATCTGGGACTCAGAAAAGTGTGTGTGTGTGTGTGTGTGTGTGTGTGTGTGTGTGTGTATTTATGTGATGACCTAATAGGACTCCCCAAGCTGACGATGAAACCTAAGCAGGCTAGAACTTGCAATCCCTGCCTCAGCCTTCCATGTGCTGGGATCATAGGCAGGTACCGCCACACTCTCATTAAGTTAAAATTTATAAAAAATACAAATACAAAGAACTTTTATGTATAGTCAAAAGTCAGTCCTTATTTGTGATTTATATTATATAGCATATTTTTATTTCAAGCACTGCTATGATTTTATTGCATTATTTGGAACACTGTTTAAGGTGAACTCTTTCATATTCTTTCAACTCTGTTTGCAGTCACAAATCAAATCTTAAATTTAACTGCCCAGGGGACTCCAGGACGCAGCTGTCATGAGTCTCCATCATGCTGAGCTGGGCTTTTTGGTGTCTAAGAGTCACTCATATTTGGATAAGTAACCCCTCCCCCATGCTGCTACTAAGCAACCTTCCTGGACCACCAGGATGGACCCCATGACAGTACTTTCTTTGGCCTGTTTGTGTCCTATCTGGGTGAGCAGGCATCTGTACATCTCCCCAGGAAAAGCAACACAGAAACTTGCTAATATTGTTACATCAAAACAACAAAGTATGAAACTAGTGCCTAAAAACTGTCAGGGTGGGCGGTGGTGGCGCTCCCCTGTAATCCTAGCACTCGGGAGGCAGAGGCAGGTAGATCTCTCTGAGTTTGAGGCCAGCCTGGTCTACAGGGCGAGTTCCAGGACAGCTAAGGCTACACAAAGAAATTCTGTCTTGAAAAAGCAAAAACAAACAAACAAAACACCCATCGGTGTAATTTAAAATGCAGCTAGGTGTACATAGCAGTATGGCCAGTTCATTCCTTTATCACCACCTTCTGACATCAATTTATGAAGGAGCTTGTGTGCATAGGGATTCTGACTCTGGTAGGCCAGCCGAAACAACCCCAGGGACTCTGTAATGATAGCCATCCCCTTCCCACGTGGTCCCCAGCTGAAAACATGTAGAGTTAGTGGAGCCAGCCAAGTGCCCACAGTAGTTTCCAGCTCCAGCATGGGGCAGCGGCACAGTCAGGGGACCGGAGTCTTCTCAAAAGCATTTTCAACTGTCCTCAGCAGTGGATGGAGATAGAGGAAGGGTGGGTGACTGTCTCACATCCTCTTCTTCCCAGAAGCACCTTCTCAAGGAGAGCATCTCTCTCTCACTCACCTTGTAGTCACAAGGTAACAAAACAGGTACAATATATAACGTCCCTAATGGAGACCAGAAATCCTGGCATAACATAAGCCTTGCCAAGAGACTCATTAGGAAACAGATCACATGACCACATGTGGGTCTCCTGATTGACAGGTCCCTTTTAGTGGTTATTTGTACCAGGGACCTTAACATGTTTTTGTTTTTAACCATCCTTCCCAAAGTCTGAATATTTCCTTCCTTAACTGCACAGACGGCAGTAGTCTCCTGTGGCTATGACTTATGTTACAAAGATAATTACGAAAACCAGCTAACATTTCCAAGGACAGTAATAACTTCCTGAGAAATCACAACCAAGTGGTGGTAGAGTCTGGTAAGAGTGGGTGTTAACAAAAAGGCCTTCATTCATTTTCGTGTTCTGAAAATAAGTTACCTAGCCCAAAATAAACCACAGCAACATACCGACATGGCACACAGATACAACCCCAAAGCATTTGAGTCCACTGAACAGTAGTGCTGAGAAATGTATGGAGAACTGCAGACGAATTGACAGGCTAGAAGGTCCATGACACTGCGAAGAGCACTTATGCCCAAATAACACAGATCACAGATCGCCTCTACACCTGATCTTACAAGCTAAGTGAAGACGATCCAGACTCCCAGGGTGTGAAACGTGGGTTTTGTTCCTGTTCCATCCTGAGGCCTGAATTTAGGGTCTTGGCTCTACTGCCTAGGCACACCCGCAGCCCACACACAAACCCAAGTGTGAACTGCTTCCATGGTTTGCTTTCTGAGAATGAAACTATATAAACTGTAAGGAAAACAAAACCAAACCCTCTATCTGCAGATACCAGAGAACCACTAAGGCCAGAGAGTTTATGTTGAAAACCCATAAGGTAAGGGGAGCACAGCCATGATTCACTGGGCACTGTTGCTCCTGAGAACCCTGCCATGCAATAAGCAGAGCAGCTGGAGGCATACAGGCGACTGGGCTGCGGGTACAAAGAGTAATGGGTAGTCAGGCCCACACAGCTAAGCGGAGAGGTCGGGAAGGTGATCTGATGAGCTGATGGGGTTGGGGTGGCAGATTCCTTGGGATCATGAGCACCTTTGAAAGCTTAGCCTAAGAGATGGGGTATGGCAGAGCCAGGCTCACCCTGAGAAAGACTGAAGACTGGATTTCTGTCATTCCCAATCCTGACCGGATTTAAACCATCTGCCCCTGACCCAAAGGCCTATAGGAAGCAAAGCTAAGTGCTCTGAAAAACCCAAGACTGCCCAGAGCTTACAGGTATCTCTCATAGTGCACACACACTATGTATATGGCTGTCTAAAAGCAAGCATCTACAAGGGTCAAAAACTGAACAAACTCCAACAGAAGCGCAGCCTAGACCCAAGGACCCCAAAAACAGGAAACCAGGTGCCGCGGACTAATCAAGGCACGAAGTGTAAAGTACTATGGCTACTTTTGTCAAAAAAACACATATTCATGTACGGAATGTGGGCAAGGAACGCGAAAACAAAATAAACAAATAAAACCATTTTAAAAGAAATGCAAGTGGAATTCGGCTGCAATAAGTAACAATGGCAGGACTCTGCAGGCGTTCGAAGACGAAGCAATTAATATACTACACTATGGTTTCCCAGAGAGGAAGGAAAAGATTGGAAGCACATGGTAGTGGAAATTCAAAATCTATGGGATGGAAGTAAAAGTCGTGTGTATTAAGTGATTTAGAGCCTTAATGCAAATATTTGGAAGCAAGAATGGTTGAAGCTCTTTGGGACTATTCACTGAAAAACAGAGGGTGGGTTTGTCTGCTGGTCTGTTTTGAGGCCCAGGCTAGCCAGGCACTCGACAACTCAGCTAGTCCTACTAAAAGATGTGCTTATTCTCCGAAATACCAACTCCACTCTTCTATCAAAAATGTGTACATGTAGCTGGTCGGTGGTGGTATACACCTTTAATCGCTGCACTTGGGAGGTAGATGCACACTGACCTCTGTGAGTTCAAGGCCAGCTAGGTCTACAAAGTGAGTCCCAGGACAGCCAAGGCTACACAGAGAAACCCTGTCTCAAAAAAACAAAACAACAACAAAAAAACAAAAAACAAAACAAAACACATGTGTATACCAAAAATATGCATAATGTATACATACAGGCACAGTTATTAACGAGCAGGGACTGGAATAAATGGATACACATCAGTGGTAGAACCGAGAACTGCGCTTCCCAAGGGGAAAAGATGGCACGGAGCCATGTACATTGGAAGCATCCCAGTTTTACAAATGCTAGTGACGGCATCAGACGAGCAAGGCGGGCATTGCTTCTCAGGGAGAGCGTGTGTGAGAGAGGGCTCAATGGAGGCGTCTGTGGTTATGATGATAATTTACTTCATGACCTTGGTATTTATTAAGTATGAGGTAATTTGCTCATGAATGGTCCATATGATCCCCCAATCAAGAAAAAATAAGATCGGTATTTAGCAGCTGATCAAAATAATTAGAGCAACAATCAGGAAATAATCCCTTCTGGGAAGGAATGACAGACAGACAAGGTAGTGGAAGTTGCAGGCACCTTTTTAAATACCAGGACGTCTAATGAAAGAGCAAAATGGCTTGTCAGACAAAGAGAAAAGCAAATTACCAGGATGCAGATTTTCCCCTTGCCTATACTAACTGCTAATAAGAAAAGCCAGCAAAGCGACAAGGGGAGTCCCAGCCTGTGGCCATAATACCTGAAGGTTCCCCATCTCATTTCATCTCTGAAGCTAAGCAGGGTCAGGCCTGGTTAGTACTTGGATGGGAGACAAAGGTAATGCCAATTATCAAACTTCAAATAAAAGAGAAAGGGCAGGGCGGGGAAGTTTCCTTCAGAGTCAGCAGGGGCGACCACTCATGCCTCCCCCACGGCTTGAAGCATCTATGCACGTGTTCAAGCAAGGACATGGTAAAAGCACTCTTACCCTTAATCGCGTGGTGGAGATCTCAGCTTTTAAAATATCGGGGTCATATTTAGTGCTAGACGAAGACCCTGAGAAGACTTTTAAGAGAGAGAGAGAGAAAAAAATTACTTATAAATTACAATAACTGAAAGCTTGCAGTTTACTGAGTTTACAAGTAAGGACCTGGCATTCTGGGCCAGACCTGTCATCCCAGCTGGATGGGAGGCTGAAACAGAGGTTATGAAATCAAGTCATCCCCAGGCTGAAGGGCAAGTTCAAGGGCGTCTTAAACACCTTAGTGAGATCCTGTCTCAAAAGAAAAAGTGGGTGGCTTGGAGACATAGCTCAGTGGTCCGGCCACGCCTAGGACGCATGAGGCCCTTCCTGATCCCTGTAACACACAAATACACAGGGAGCCAAGCGCCATGTTCTTTTGTGGGTACACTTTCTTTTTTCCTTTTAGGAGATAAATTCTCACATTTATTTCAAACTTTTTTTTTTTTTTTTTTTTTTGAAACAGTCTCTTACTATATAGCCCAGGCTAGCCTCAAAGCTGCAGTGGCTCTCTTGCCTCAGCCTTCAAGTGCAATGATTATTGGCATGAGCCACCGGGCCTAGCTCTTCAAGCCTTTGTCATACTAAAAGACAGAACAAAACAAAACCTCGGGATACAAAACATACTGCAAAGGAACTTGTCCTGGGTCTTCCTCCTTCAAGACCTCTATGGTATGCTGCTCCTTCAAATGCCTGAGCCCATCACTGCTGCTTCTTTAAGTAAAGCCAGCTCCAGATGATTGACACATGAATAGAGGAGGGGGAGGGACCTTCCATTCCTCCCTAGTATCAACAGCAAGCTGTAAAGAGTGCTTGCTGCTCTTCCAGAGGGCCCGAGTTCGATTCCCAGCACCACCCACACCGAGCAGCTTATAACTATCTGCGACTCCAGCTCTACGGGGATCAGATGCCTCTGGCCTCCTTTGCTTGTTCTGATTGAGCAGTTAGCTCATTAAAAAAAAGGCCCAGGCAGAAGTGTCAGGAGGTGGGGCATTTCGCTGAGCAATCTGTAAGGTACCCCTCTCCCTCTCCTGGCCCAGAGGAGTTCTTGTCTAGGGGACAAAGGGCTCAAAATGGAACCCCACAGAAGTGTGAGTGGCCTTCACCTCTCCACATCCGTCTTCAGGCCTGGAGTGGGGGCAACTCCACTGTACTCACGGCTTGTGCGAGAGCTTGACTTCTCCTTGTAGGCGTCGTTTAGGCGCACATACTCGTCCAGGGCCAGCGCCAGCCTCTGTTCCTTCACGTGGTACAGCTCCTTCTGCGTCCTGAGAGCGTCCTGGGCCACGGAGAGATAGTCCTTCAGCATCTTCTCCTGCTCGCCCCGCCACTGCTTTCTCGGATCTTCAATCTGTGTGGTTTCTGCAAAGACAGTAGGCGGGAGTTTGTGTTGGGATTTGGTTAGGTTCAATTCTTGTGTCCTCTAAAGCATCTGCAGGAAACATCTAAGGAGTGACTTCTCTAAAACTCAGATATGGGATTGTTTTCTTTTATTTACTGCAAATCCACCCCTTGGCCCTTCATTTACAGCCCATGACAACAATGTACCCTGACTACAAGCCCTTCACATGGACGTCACCCACCCCAGTGCAGGACATGTTACACTATGAAGTGATATTACCAAACATTCTAAGTAGTCAGAGCTCATCGAGCTGTGAGTATGAAAGAGAGTTTGAGGACCACTGACAGTCTACGAGGGCAGGAGCCCTGTGCTGTTAGGTCAGAGGACGTGTGGCCCTCTAGAAGTCCATTTGGCTTGTCTCCATGGCTCAATGGTTAAGAGCACGAGCTGCCCTAACGGAGGATCTGGGTTCAATTCCCAGCATCCACCCGGTGGCTCACAGCCACCTGCAACTCCAGTTCCACTTGCACGCCCTCTTCTGGCCTCCTCGGGCACTGCACTCACATGGCAGACATGCAGGCAAAACAATAAAAATTAAATGTAAAACTGCCAGTACCAAGTGTTAGAGGAAATGTACAGCAACTACAACTCTCATTCACAGTGACTAAAAATATCCAATGGAATCATTGTTTTATAAAACATTTAGCTTATTGTCATAGGGCCTAGTATTTGGCAATGTATTTACTCAGTAACTATAAGACTATGTATTAGCCGGGCATGGTGGCGCATGCCTTTAATCCCAGCACTCGGGAGACAGAGGCAGGCAGAGTCCAGGACAGCCAAGGCTACACAGAGAGACCCTGTCTCAAAAAAACAAAAAAAACCAACCAAACAAAAAGACTATGTATTAGTTGAAATCCCTGTATAAAAATATTTCTTAATAGCTTTATTCACAATAGACAAAGGCCACTCACTGTTGTATTTAATTTTCAGTGTATCCATATAATAAATACTACTCAGCAATAAGAAGAAAAAAATATACAAACAATTAGCATGAGACTCAACCCCAAACAGCACTTACTGTCTAACATTTATATGAAGTCCTGGTGAAAGGCAAACCAACTCTAATGACAGAGGAGCGATCAATGGCTACCTGGGAAGTCCTCACCACAGCCAGGGGCAAATGTCCTTCCTCAGGGGACAGAAGCATTCCCTCTCTTGGTTATTACAAAGGTTATGTGGTATACATGCCTGTCAAAACTCATGAGCTGTGTGCTGAAAACAGAGCAACTCACTGTATGCTACATCTTAACAAAGCTGACTGAGGGGGCTCAGTGGTAGAGTGCTTGCCTAACACATGTACGTACACATACATGTACACACACACACACACACACACACACACACTTGGGTGAATGGCTACCACATTAAAGACACATGGGGTCAGAAAAGTGGCTCAGTGGTTTCAAACACTTGTTGCACTTGCAGAGAACCTGGGTTCGAGTCCCGGCACCCACATTGCTAGTTCACCACCATCCGTAACTCCAGTTCTGGGGAATGTAACACCCTCTTTTGGTCTGGCCACCAGGCTCACACATGGTGCACATACACAGACACGGAAATAGGCAAACACTCATACACACAAAATAAAAATAAGTTTTAAAACTTTAAGCGAGAACTGAAGAGGTCTTTGTTGGTCCACGGGACTGAGTCTTCAGGGGCCAGTGTGTCCTGGGAATGTGTGACTTGACCTCCAGGTATAAGGTTCAACTGAAGCAGTCCAGACAGGCTCGTGGGGCTAAGGGAGGCCCCGGGGGAGCCACAAAATGGTTTCGTTCAGCAGGGCATGCCACATTGCCTTAGACTCGCAGCTCCTGCTTCATATGCACCGGCTAATAAAAGCTGGCTTTTCTCTAAAGCACAGTTTTTAATACTCATTTTAAAAATATAACTATTTCAATGCACAGAAGATGCACATCTCCTGTAATTGTCTCCACAGGGCACGACCTGAATGTGTAGACCCGCCGGACAGGAATCTTCAAGGAGAAACCAACACGAAGTCACCACCTGGAGCCGTGGAAGGTCACCAAATAAGAGCCTGAAGTATTCAGCTGTATGCTCATCTATTCATATATAATCGCATAACAAATAGGAATTTATGGCCCTGAGCTTTTGGGGCGCTGCAGAGGGAACAGCGCTGTGTTGCTTTCTTTCTTCATCTCATCCCTACCACCACAAGGAAGCCAGCTGCCATGGTGTGAGGTGCCCAGTGGCGAAGCCCCCTTTAAAAGCCGTGAGGCCGCCTCTGGCCAGAAGCAGAAAAGAACACTGCCCAAAACCACAGTCTGAATTTAGAACGGTCTTCTCCAGCAGAGCCCAGGCAAGATTACAGCCTGGCACCCTGGTTACAGGTTTGTGAAAACTGTAGCCAGGACAGCTAAGCCGTCTCTCATTTCTGGCCCACAGGAATTGAAAGATAACAAATATTAGTAACTTGTCATGGTGAGATATGTAACTATTAAACCAATCAAGTAAAGCGATACAAAGATTTGGGTGTTTTTAATTAGAACGGCAAGCGGCCATGCCGCAGGCTCGGCTTGTCATGTTTTTCTCCGTGTTTGAGAACTGATATACTTAAGATAAATATTTATCGACAGGAAAGGTCATGAAACATTGCTGGAACACTGACACTCAAATGAATGAACTAAAACAACACTAAAGATGACAGCAAACTATTAGAATTTTGAGTGATAATAATGTATTTTAGATGGGTCTGTAAAAAAAAAAAAACAGTCTAGTATACTGGTTTAAATTTGTTACAAGAGAGTCAGGAAACATTTATATTTCTGAAATACTGCACACTTCAAATGTGAACTACAAAAGAGGACTCCCAGAGGCATCTTCGAAAGTTTCATAAAGCGAGACTAGGCTTCATTTCCATCTGTTATATTTACAGAACAGATTTGAAAAGAATATTTATTAAAATGTAAATATACAAGGAGAGTGTGTTTTACAAATGTGTGTGTGTTTTTTTTTTTTTAAATTAAGACCTCCTGGCCTTCAGAGATCTCTATATCATAATGCAATATAATTTGTATGCTGTCTGCTATATTAAACAAGTAACATATTACATGCTTTACACCACTGCACATCTCAAGAGAATTCATGTCCCATCAGTTTCACAGACAGGGACTTTACAGATAGGAAACACAAGCTTATCACGAAAGACAACATTACGCTTCAGAGAATAGTGTTTCTGTCTATAACGCAGATTTCTATTCTTCCTGCTGTGCTCAAAAGACTGAATGAAATAAATATGAACAACTTTCCTTATCTTCGCTTTTATAAAATATCTGCAAATTTTACTTGTTGCTCATTTCTTCCACATACAGATAATTAAGTATCTACTAAATGCATTAAATAAGATGTCGGAGGAAATCATTATGCGCAAAGCAAAGCAAAAAAGTCTCACGCATTTATACTAGAAGAAGATAACTGTCTTCGGAGAAGGATGGTTAAGTATACAACAATTTAGAGAGAGCAGGGTTTCTTCTCATTGAAAAGTATGATGCCAGGGAGTGCAACAGTAATTAAGCAGGCGAGCGACCTGGCCCCCTTGCACTTCTCCGTGCACAACTCGCATGGCCCAGACATTGAGTTCTCTGAAGCCTTTGACTTGAGCTATGGTCCTCTCCGCTCCCCATCCCCTAAACTCCACCACAGGCTATCTTTCCCCTGCTAACTCTGCCAACCTTCGAGGGCCAGCCAGCACTTTCTGCAGACAGCACAGGCATGCTTCCGGAGAGAAGGACGTCTGTCTGGCCCCGCACTGTTAGTGCAATGGCAAATGCTCTCGTGTGAAATGGGAACTCACTTTGTAAGCCAGTGTGTGCCACGGAGGAGGACACACAAATGTGTGAAAAGACCTTAATGCTATTTCAGAAGATCACCTGACAAAAATGTGCGCCTCCACTGCCCAAAGGGTTGCTGTGACAGCGCAGATGCCTTCAGCCATGAAAGTTAAATAGTACGTGAGAGAAAGCAACTTACAAAACACTATAATCGTACTTAGAAGCATAGCACTAATTTAAAACACCTAGTGGGAGTATGCCTGTGCCTAAACAGGAAAAGGACTGAAAATATGTACATCCATGAGTGGAAATTAGTTAGCACTAGGCCTTGTGAACATGAGATTTTCTTTTATGCCCATTTCCCCTATTTGGCACTACGACTTTTATAAACTATATGAGGCTGCGATGGCTGAGTTGGGAAAATGGAAGAAGATGGAAAGGAGAGACAGCACCATGAAGAAACGATAAGATGATTCTGAATTCTGTTCCCAGTCGTTGGGAACTTGGTCCTCGGTTGTTGCTGATGCCTGGGGAGGGTTGAGAAGTTTGGCCTGGCTGGAGGAAGTGCCACACACAGTCAGGCTCCGAGCTTTCAAAGCCACACACCACCCCCAGTTAGCTCCCTCTTCTGTTTGCAGTTTGAGACCTGACACCTCGGTGCTCAGCGTCTGCTCCAGCCAGCCACGTGTCTGCGCCCGCTGCCATTGTGGACTCTAGCCCTTCACATTGTAAGTCCCACACGAGCGCTCCTGCAAGCTGCCTTGACGGTGGTATTTTATCACAGTGAAGGGAAAGTACCTAACCTGCGGCTGCACTGGCAGAAGTGGAGGCTCACAGCTTCCCTGCCTGGCTCCAGGCCTGAAGCACCAATATCTCTGCATTTAGAAGTCATCTTGATGCCCAACAGCAGCAACCAATAGCAGGCTATGCCTCCTGGATGGGCCTTCTGTGGTAGGTCCCACAGTGGCTGGTGTTACATCTTTGGTGTTTGATCCTTCAGTCTTTACAGTTCTCTAGAACTTTCCCACTGACCAGCGCTAGTCAGTTTTCTGTCTTCAGTGACAGTCTGTCAGTTTTACCATTCTTGTTTTCCAAGCCGGCTGCCCTCACGTCACCATTGCTACAGCCGTCACTGCCATAGCTGCCACTGAGGCTTCCACTTCCGTGCCAGGACAGTCACCTTACTAATGAGCAAGAGCAATCAAAGCAGACCACTGAGGTTATGAAGGCAACTGACATTCTCAGGTTGCGTGGAAGGCCTCCACTGCAGGTACCCTGCCTGGTACTGTAAACCTGGCCAAGAACCCAGACCTGTGGAGCCCGTGGACACCAGTGGGAGCCTATTGCTGCTACTCCTCTGCAGAAGGGACATGGACATGGCATCCAGCTGCGCTCTAAGCCCGTTTCTACCTCCATAGATTTGTGCAAGTCTCAGACCTCCGCAGGAATTCGCATCGTACAGTGGACCAAAGTTAATGTGAAACTCAGTTACAGGGATGACAGTGCAGGAGACAGATGTCACGGAGTGTTCAGCCATAAGTGAGGCATAGCTATCACTCCCCTCCTTAAGGCCCAGGAACCATCAGGGAAAAAGAAGAAGAAAAAGAGGAGGAGGAGGAGGAGGAGGAGGAGGAGGAGGAGGAGGAGGAGGAGGAGGAGGACCCACACCCTTGAATATCAGTCAGAGAGAATCTGAGTGAAACAGCTTCTTCCGGACATGACAGGACAGCAGCATTTATGAGCTCCTGGCAGCTGCGGTTGTCTGAACAAGACCTGTATGAGATCAAGCCAGTCAACAGTCCAGCATGAAGGAAGAGGGCTCATGAGTTCCCATACCTAACCAAGGAGTTACTGGCAAGTACATCCCCCCTAGGGGAGGGAGTCGGGTTTCTTTGAGGGTGTAGCCACTGGTGGGTGGGCCATGCTCCAATGGATGATCCCACACCTTTGAATATTTAGTCAGCACAAATCAGACTTGAGATTTTTTTTTAAAAGGGCATAAAGCTGGAGGAATAACTGGGAAGAATTAGGAGGAGAGGGAGTGAGTGTAATTAAAACACATCTATGAGTGCTCAAAGTTCTCAAAGAACTAATAAAAATACAGTAACTTTAAAAAAGTCCATTCAGGAGAATTCTTCCAAGGAGCCCAATATTGCAACACCCCAGGGTGGCATAGGAGGATGCTTTGTCTTAGTGAGAGCTCCTATCGCTGTGACAAAACACCAAGACCAAAAGCCACTTCAGGAGAAACGGGTTTCTTTATTTCTTCTTAAAACTCTCAGGTCCTGCTTCATCACTAAAGGAAGTAGGGACAGAACTCAAGGCAGGAACCTGGAGGCAGGAACCAAAGCAGATGCCACGGACAAATGATGCTTACTGACTTGCTCTTCATGGCTTACCCAGCCTGCTTTCTTGTACAACCCAGGACTACTTGCCACCTACCCAGGAGTGGCACCACTCACAGTGAACTGGGCCCTTCCTCATAATTGTTAATAAAGAAAGGGCTTCACAGACTCCCCTCAGGAAATCTGATAAGAGACACACCTTTTTTTTTTTTAATTTATTCACTTTACATCCCAATCATAGTCCCCTCCCTCCTACCCCTTGCTCCCCTCCCCCAGTCTTTGGAGATGGGGAGCCCTTCTCCCCTACCAACTGACCCCAGCCTATCAAGTCCCATCAGGACTGCCTGCATCCTCTGTGGCATGGTAAGGCACCCCTCCAGGGGAAGCGATCAAAGTACAGGCAACAGAGTCCATAGAAGAGACAGCCCCTGCTCCCCCTTACTAGGGAACCAATATGGATACTGAGCTGTCTACATCTGAGTGAGGGACCTAGGTCCTCTCCATGTATGGTCCTTGTTTGGTGCATCAGGAGAGACACTTCTTAATTGACATTTCATTTCCCAGATAACTCTGGCTTGGGTCAAGTTGACAAAAGATCAGCCAGCACACATCCCTAAGCTTGCTAGAAAAGTGAGCTGAACTGTCTCCTATAGCCACAGTGCGGGTGGGACAAAAATGTTTACACTAGAAATGGCATCTTCATGCACTCAAAGGGCTGTGTTTGCACCAGCAAGTGCAGCCCTTTAGGTAAATGATGCACAGTATTTACATCAATATCACCAATATTTCTTTGCTAGACCACCCTGGGAATTGCTCTTTGCCTGGCATGGGTAAAAACACCTGATGGAGTCCATTGAGGCTTGTGAAAGAAAGAAAAAATTAATCTGTCACATGCTGTTTCAAATGGTTATGGCTGGAATAACAGCTTCTGGAGCCAAAATTGTGCTTCTGCAGCAAGCAGCTGTAGTTACAGCACAACTTCCTCCGGGCAGTCTTGAAGTTCAAAGTATCCAGGCTGCCAGAAAGTCAGCCTCGTCAGCTGTTTGGCTAGTGGTCCTCCACTAAATGCTGTTAGCACATCAGGGAAGGGTCTAACTATGTCAGTGAAAGTCTAATTATCTCAGGGGGCCAACAGCTTAAAGGAGACTTACCCACTAAAGGGTGCCTACAACGAAGGTCTATCATTAGCGCTAGTGCTTTAACGACTAACAGTTAACGACTAGCAGCGGTTAACACTACCTCACAGTGTTCCAGAAGAGGCGGGTCCCAATACATCCATCTCATTTATATTAGCTTTTACTTGATTATGGTGAGTACCCAAGAAATCCAGCTATCTGCACATTTTCTTCCTTCTTAAAAACAGTTTGCCTACCGAGGGGTCTTAGAGGATGCAGACAGCAAAGCAACAGAATGGCTTGAGATTAATGTTCTCCACTGAGAGATGACATCGCTATATAAAACAGAGAGACATCAAAACTCTTCTTCAAATCCCAGCAAAACACACGTTACCTGGGAAGCTGTTTCAGGGTAACATGGACCAAGCACACACCATCCATCATTCCCAGAGGTTACAACTACAACCAGAGTGCAGAACCCAGAAAGCAACCAAAGGCAGACTAAACAGCAAGAGGAGGGACTCGGAAGAAAACAAACACTGCCACAGGAACGCCTGCTCTTGCTGTTTTATGCTTGTAATAGTTCCTGTTATTTCCTGGCTTTCGCGAGATTACAAATGGACTCCAAAGAGACAAAAGAAGGGGGGAAAAAAAAAAAAAAAAAAAAAAAAACCTCCAAAACAAAAATCCACTTCTTGTCAAAAGAGTGTGGGGAAGGGCCTGATGTTGCCAGACATGTTCTTGAGTCTCCTGAGGGCCATCTCAGATAAACAGCAAAAAGCCTCAAGCAATCGCAACCCACCTGTTCTTTTCTGATTTCTCTTGCTGTGATAAAACATCGACTAAAGCAGTTGATTCTCAACCTTCCTAATGCCACGGCCCCTTAATATAGTTCCTCATGCTGTGGTGGCCATCAACCATAAAATTATTTTTATTGCTGGGCGTGGTGGTGCACGCCTTTAATCCCAGCACTTGGGAGGCAGAGGCAGGCGGATCACTGTGAGTTCAAGGCCAGCCTGGTCTACAAAGTGAGTCTAGGACAGCCAAGGCTACACAGAGAAACCCTGTCTCGAAAAAAAAAAATTTTATTGCTACTTCATAACCATAATTTTGCTAGTTATGAATCATATTATAAATATCTGTTTTCTGATGGTCTTAGGAGACTCCTGTTTGATCCCCGACAGCAGTCAAGACCCACAGGTTGAGAACCACTGAACCAACGCAACTTAGAGAAGGAAAGGATTTCTTTGACCTAAGGTCATAACCCATCAGGGACAGAAGCAAAGACCACGAAGGGGCACACATGACAGCATTCCAGGAACTGCCATATGCAGCAGCCACAGCACTAGGGAACTGTCTCAAGACCATAAAATGAGAAAATAAGTAGCAATCATAGAAAGAAAAATAAGAGCTCAAATGAAAGCTGACTCAATAATTGCAAAATTAACAATATTTTAAGATATGCATTGAGCTTTTTACCAAGGCTGATCATATTTCAGGGCTGGGAGAGAGAGACAGGCGCGTGCACACACACACACAGAGACAGACAGACAGACAGACACAATGAATTACCACTAGAGAGAACAACAGAAGATTGTAGGCTCAATTTTCTTAATCAATATATTTTATTAACAACTTAGTCACCGAGCATACGTCACTTATAACCTGACTAACGAAAACAATAGGAAATGAGGATTAATGGACACAATAACAAAACGGTAAGGATACCAGTTCCGAGGAACAATTCTCCTGGCGCAATCTGCAGGATTTCTTCTGCTGGAACCTGGAGTAACCAGAACCCAGAACCTCAGCAGGAGCCCCGAAGCCTTCCTTCGAGCGGTTCTCTCTAGGAACGTCTCGAAGTGCAGCGATGAACAGCCAAAACTATTCCAAGTCTCCAAAGGCCCCACCTCCAATTCTGGGCTCATTTATATAGCTCCTCCCAGAGTCTGTTCACGGGATCTTTTCAGCTGGCAACAATTAAGCTCCTGCACGAGGTGGTTGCTCTTCTAGGGAATTAACCTCATCTGTTCTCTCATGAGACTGTTCCAATCTTGCACTTGGGATCCTAAAAAACAGGTTTATCTCTCCTTCAGAAGATCGATATTCCTTATAAACAGACACAAATTTTGGCTAAATATGAGAAAACTGAATTGCAAAGTACATAAAAAAGGATAAGACAACCCTCTATATTTATAGGCTTTACATATTCACCAACCCAAACAATTGCAGCTGCATTTTGTCGTGACTGTCTAAATAAGACAGCAGAGCAACCATTCACATTGCAGGAGCCTTGTACGTAACCTAGAGATGATATAAAGCATGCAGGAAGACATGCAGGTTGTATGTCAACACTAGACCACATTATAAAGGGGGTGGAGGCCAGGTATGGTGGTGCACACCTTTAATCCCAGTATGGGGTGGGGGGGCAGAGGCAGGCTAATTTCTGAGTTTGCGCCTAACCAGATCTACCTAGTGAGGTCTAAGCCACCCATGGCTATACAGTGAATCCCTGTCTCTGTCTATCTCTCTGCTTCTGTCTCTCTCTGTCTCTCTGGCCCTACTCACCTCCATCCCCTCCGCCTTGCATAGATGTGTGCATGGGAACTGGGCATCTACATAGGGTCCTGTAGCCAGATCTCAGCAGACACTGAAAACATCTGTGTATTTTATCAATTACAGTCTATTTGGCTTAATGTTAAAAATAAGCATAATACATTCCATTAATAAAACAAAGAAGCAAATCACTTCAAGAAATACTGAATAATCTGATTATCAGTTCTGCACTCATTCATAATGAAAGCATCTCATATAAAGCCCCAGGGACTATGACTGAAGAGCACTTCTAACTCATAAAGGACATCTTAAAAAGTACAGAACACAAGGGACAGCTAGCATTGTGAGTTCAGAAGGGCAAGAAGTTCAAATTCTGTTCTTACCATTTTCCACCAATTCAAATCACCAAAGATTCTAAAATAGTGCAGAAATTAAAAGCAAAAGAAGGGGGGGAAAAAAAAGCAAAAGAAAGGAAGAAGTTAGGGAAAAGCAAAGTACAGATGAGTAAAGAAAAAATAAAGCCTTTCCTATCTGAAGGAGTAGGAATTTCTACACAAAACGTCATTTACTGAGAATGGAGTTGTGAAGTGAAGCTTTAAAAATTATTACCCAAGCTGGGTGCGCTGGCGCACGCCTGTAATCCCAGCACTTGGGGAGGCAGAGGCAGGTGCATCTCCTTGAGTTTGAGGCCAGCCTAGTCTACAAAGGAAAATCCAGGACACTCAAGGCTATACAGAGAAACCCTTTCTCGAAAAACTAAACAAAACAAAACAGACAAGTAAAATCTATTTTTAAAAACTTATTATCTACCATAGCACCCAAATATCCAAATATAAAGTAATGGGATAAAGCGCAAAGGTGAATCACCCTTCTGCAGGGCAAATGCTAGCCGAAAGCTAAGTGGATCCTGGAGTTGAACACAGAGACGTGCCATCCTTACAAGACTCAATAGTTTTCAGTCCTTCAAGTTGTCAGCTAATTTACCAAACTCAGAATTCCATCATGGGTTTTAAAATATAAATTGCTAAGATGGTCCTACAATCTACAGAGAAATATAAAAATTTGTGACTCTTGAAGAATAATTTTAATAAAGAGCCAAGTTAAAGAACATACATCAACAGGTTTCAAGGTATGAAAGCCTTTTAAGTACAATTATATGTTATCAGCATAAAGACAGATACGCGACCAACTGAGCAGAACAGAAAATGCAGACCCAGACAGACAGTGGTACACTATGCTGGACTGAACGAGAATGCCCACCCCTCATATATATGGATGTCTGGTTCCCAGTTGGTGGACTGTTTATAGAGGATTAGGGGGTGTGGCCTTGTTGGAGGAGATCTATCACTAAGGTTGGGCTTTGGTTTCAAAGTCCTGTCCAGGCCCAGTCTGGCTCCTTCCCTGTCTCCATCTTGGTAATAAGATGTAATCTCTCTTGAGGGAGAAGGGACTGGAGAGATAGATCAGAGGTTAAGAGCACTGGCTGCTCTTCCAAAGGACCCGGGTTCAATTCCTAGCAACCACATGATGGCTCACAACCATCTGTAATGAAATCTGGTTCCCTCTTCTTATGTGTATGAAAATAGAGCACTCGTATACATAAAATAAGTAAATAAATCTTTTTTTTTTTTTTTTTTTTTTTTTTTTTTTGGTTTTTCAAGACAGGGTCTTTCTGTGTTAGCTTTGGCTGTCCTGGACTCGCTTTGTAGACCAGGCTGGCCTCGAACTCACAGTGATCTGCCTGCCTCTGCCTCCCGAGTGCTGGGATTAAAGGCATGTGCCACCACGCCCGGCAAGTAAATAAATCTTTAAAGATGTAATCTCTCAGTTACTGCTCCAGCATCAAGCCTGCCTGCCTGCCACCATGTCCCCTGTCATCATGATTGTGGACTAGCTCTCTGAACTATAAGCAATCCTCCAATTCAATGTTTCCTTTTATAGGTTGCCTTAGCCATGGCATCTCTTCACAGCACTAAAACAGTAACTAAGAACATCAGCATATGAATATCCACACAAGAAATGGTTCAGGAGGGGCTGGGACAATGGCCTTGTGTGTAAAGTGCTTCCTATGCAAGCATGAGGGACTGGGTTCAGGTCCCCAACATCAACGCAGAAAGTCAGGAACAAGTTGCTTCTGTTACCCCAGGGCTTGGGGATGAGGCAGACCCCAGGAGCTCACCATGCAAGCCAAATCTGTGAGCTCCGGGGTCAGCAAGTCGAATTTAAAAAATAGTGTGACCAGCAATGAAGGAAGACACCTGATACTAACCTCTGGCCTCTAACATGCATGCATGGGTGAGTGCGTGCGCGCACACACACACACACACACACACACACGCACACACACACACATGCACACACACACACTAGACATGAGCACTAAAGAAAGAAAAGAAACCATCTGGAATGATACAGTACTGACTCAGAACAGAAGAGACCTCAATTTTAGTTCATACAAAACTCAGAAAATAATTTGGTGTAGAGCAACAACCTAAACTGTAAAAGCTTCACGAAATTGCTACAATAAAAAGTAGACCATTTCACACCTTCTCAGAGGAAAAAGAGATTTCTTAGAACTCAAAAGGTAGGAGGCATTTTTAAAAATTAATTGGCCTTTAAGAATCTTCAGCTCTTCAAGTCTGCTGTAAAGAAACTGAAAAGGGAAGCCACAGGGTAGAAGAAAGAAAAAGGTTCGTAAGAGTTTAATGTAAAAACATAAAAAGGTCTAGCAGCTCATTAATAGGATAAGTGACAAAAATATGGACAAAACATATGAACAAATCTTCACATATGCAGAAATGCGTGCACACATTCACACAGCAATGGGGATGGATACACTTAGAGGCGTTCAACACCATTAGCCTGCAGGAGGATGCCAATCAGAACTACACACACCGGAACCGGCTGACGCTGGGATGGCAACAGGGTAAGAACCGACAGCAGCTAGGGCTCTCCAAGACTCAGGGTGACAGCGCTAAAAGGCACAGGCACTGTGTAGGACCATTTGGCGATTTCATCTAAGAGTCACCCTGTGGTTAGCATGGCTCACACATGTCTTGGGACTTTACACTACACATGGGGTGTCTGTTCACAAAAGAGGGCTCACAGTAGGTTCATTCACAACAAGCAAGCCCGGGCATCCATTCCAGGTATATCCACAGAGCCATATGCGACTAGGGAACAAGAAGAGCCACACAGCATCTATATCCTCCGTGTGGATGGATCTAAACTGTCATTTGTAGGCATTTTTAGAAAAAAGGCAAAACTAATCTTCAGTGGCAAAGGTCAGTTCCCATGATGCTGGAGGAAGGCTGGCTGCCAAGGGCAAAGACAAATTCCTCTATGACTAAAAATGCCTTTGTCTTGACTGAGACGGCAACATACTTAAACTGTATATACTCTGTATGTAAATTATGCATATAAGAGTTGATTCTGGGCTGGAGAAATGGCTGAGAGGTTAAGAGCACTGGCTGCTCTTCCAAATGTTCTGAGTTCAATTCCCAGCAACCACATGGTGGCTCACAACCATCTGTGATGAGATTTGGTGCCCTCTTCTGGTGTGTAGTACATGCAGGCAGAACACTGTATACATAATAAATAAATACATCTTTTTTTAAAAGTTGATTCTATAATACTACAGTAATTGTATTCAGAAATTAGAAACTTTTACACAAATTCAACGGAAATAACAACAACAACAACAACAACAAACAAAGACCTCCATTCTGAAAACCCCTGGGAACTAAAACTTTAAGTAAATGGCAAGTTATATCATGTTCCTAGTGTCATCATAATAGTCACGCTTCCCAAACTGTCTGTAGACAGTCATCATACTTCCAACAGGATCTGTTGGAGGAGACTAAACTAACAAATTGATTCTACAGTAACTATCACCCTGCGCACTGATCTCAATTCGCCAGTATACATAAGAGCCAGCCTCTCCCCTCACTGCTCATCACACGCAGTACTCGGAGGCATAAGAGCCAAAGAGAATGGAGAAACGCAGTTAAATGGGACGAAGCAGAGTCACACAGATAGTCAAACTACTTCCAACCTAGACTCTGGACCAATTCAGGGTGGAAAATAAAAATGTTGACAGCTCTGTAACAACCTTGAATACATATAAGAGCAAGAGAGATCACACACAAATACTGAACCATAAAACTTAAACCTAGAAGCAATCACGGGAGACTTTTTCTCTCAGCTAGAACACAAAACAAAACCCACCAACCATAAAGCAGAAAAAAGGATGGTGTGTTGAGTTTCATAAAAAAATAAGATTTTGTTATTATTAATATATATATTAATGACATATGTCATATATGTTATGACATATGTCTTTGTGTGTGAGCACAGGTGTCTGCAGAAGCCACAAGTGTCACATCTCCTTAGAGCTGGCATTACATACAGTTGTGAGCTGCCCAATATGAGTGCTAATAGATCAAGTTTATACCCAGCACCCAGGAATCCAAGGCCAGTGTGGATACAGAGTTAGACTTTCTTCATAAAACCAAAATAAACAGATTAATTTTTAACATTTAAAAAGGAAATGAAAGTTCTACTTCTCACCAGGTGTGGTGGCACACGCCTTTAATCCCAGCACTCTGGGAGACAGAGGCGGGTGGAGCTCTGTGAGTTCGAAGCCAGCATGGTCTATAAAGCAAGCCCAGAACAACCCTGTCTTGAAAAGAACAAAACAAAAGAAAAACAAAAACAAACAAACAAAAACCTTCTCTAGGTAAATACATTCTAGACTTGAAAACAGGTACTTGTAAGGCATGTATTTGATAAAGAACTCCTGTACAGAATACGCATATGAAAATTCCTACAACTCCAAACAACCCAGTTAAAAAGTAGGTCATGGCCTCAACTAGACATTTCCTCAAAGAAGATATTCGTGTGGCCAACAAACATAGGAAAGGATGTTTAACAACACTAATACGCAAGGAAATGCACATGAAAACAGCAACAGTGTATCTCTTAGGCCCCTTAGGATGGTCACCATCAGTAAGCCACCAGAAGAGAAAGGCTTAACTAAGAAGATGCTGGGAACAGGACTCCTTGTGTGCTGCAAGGAGCTGGGTGTGAAAAGCAGTTGAAATTCCTCAGCTAAAACGAGAGCTGTGATCCAGGCATCCTACTTCTGGGTATTTCTCCAAAACAACTAAAAACAGGATCTCAGAGAAAATTTTCACACTCGTGTTCCTTGCAAAATTGTTCACAATGACTAAAAATTGTAACAACCTAAGTGCCCATCCGTGGATGCGTGAGCAACACCAGTGAATATAAAGCCACTTACAAAATAAGGGCATCCTGCCCTGCGCTACATATGACACACAGGAATTTTAATCACAAATTCTTAGTTCAAACAAATAGATGAGGTTTCTAAAGCAGCAAGAGTGATGGCTGCCACGAGCACAAATAGAGGCAGAAACACTATCCTATTGGTCTATAATTTTATTTTTCCTCATATAAATATATATATATAATTTTATTTATTTAATCACTTTGCAGCCTGATCCTGCACCTCCACCCCCCACCCCCACCCCGGTCCATAATTTAATATTCTACAAGTCTGTTGGACTCAGAGCTGTGTGCATGGAGTTAACACCAATGTACTGTATACTTAAGAGGCAGCTAATGAACTGGGGTGTTAGTTCCATGGTGGAGCACTGTGCCTGGCTACACAAGGTGTGGCTTCCATGCACGGCAGTCACAGCGTGCACATGCACTTGCTCACACAAGTGAAGACAGAGCGGTTTACATTTCATTGTCCAGTTAAAAACAAAACAACGTTCTATAATAATGCTCACAGCAGCCTGTTTCATGATAGCCCCAACCAGGAACCATTTCAATTTCAGAGTGGACTTTTAGGTAGAATACTCATAAGCAATAAAAAGGAATATATTATAATATATTGGCATCACAGATGAATATAAAGGAGGCCACTGTTGCGTCCGTGAAGTATCTAGGTTTGTTGTTTATTTTGCAATTAGTTTTTCTCATTAACGTTGGCTTTGGCAAATTTCTCATATGTTTTAAATATGAGTTCCTTGTCAAATATACGTAATAAAGCATATTCTACCATGCCATTGTTCAAGTCATTAGGACAGTTTATTTTTTAAAATGTACTTGGTGTGATGTGTATGTGCCCCAGAGCACGCACGTGCACCATGTGCACACAGGAGGCCAGAAGAGGACGCTGTGTCTCCTGGAACTGGAGTTGCAGGGAGTTGAAAGCCAGCTCTTGTGGCTGCTCGGAACAGAACCAGGTTCCCTAAAAGAGCAGCAAGGTCTCTTATCTATTGAGTCATCCTTCTAGCCCTAATCAGTACAGGTTTTCTGTTTGTTTCATTGGTCAGTTTTGTGTTTTTGTTTTGTTTTTCAACATTTTGGTGATTCTCTGTGAATTTCACATCATGCACCCCAATTCCACTCATCTCCCAGGCCCTCCACATCTACCCTCCACCTTTGTGACATCCTCCACCAAAGAAAACAAACAAAATAACGCCATGGAAGCTGCAGTGGGTCAGTGTGTTCCCCAATACACCCTTTTGCCCAAACAGCTTGACTTGCAAACGGTCACTGCAATGAGTCAATGCTCTGGTTCGAGGCCTCTGGTTTCTGCTACACTAGGAATATGGATCCTCGCTGGGACTCCTCTCAAATGTCGTGTGTCATGGAGCTTTGGATCTGCAGGACAGGCTCCTTCACAAGCTCCAGCAGCTGATGGACTGTGCAGGCCACCTGGATCTGGGCCTGGATGGTAGCTGAGTTACTTGGCCTGCCAGCTCTCCTACACTTGTACCACCAGGGCCAGCTCTCCAGCACTGGCCCTGTGAGCAGCTCCCATCTTCCACCGCATGCTTGTCCAACATGGTGGTGCCTGCCCATGGGCAGGCCTGTTTGCTTGTTTTCAAAAACATGTCAAAAAAAAGAGGCTACTTGTAGCGAGGCATGGTGGCACACGGAGGAAAAGGAAGGAGGAGCTCTGTGAGTTTGAAGCCAGCCTGGTCTACGTAGCATCCAGTCCAGACAAGACTACAGAGTAAGACCCCATGCTTTAAAACAAACAAACAAACAAACAAACAAACAACACACCCGGCAGCACCCTTTTACAGGGAGTTCTGGATTAGCCAACTTTAAGCTATGGCGAAGGAAGTCTGAACAATGTTTGGGGCAGGGAAAGAGGGCTGACTGGATGACAGAAGTAGTCTGTGTTCCATTTTGCATGAGAGTTACAAAGGATCACATGTTGGTCAAGGCTCATTCACAAAATATGCAACATCTGTACAGTTGTGCGTATTAACAACACTTTGATTACTAAAAGAATAAGATCATGGTGGTGCTGAGCTGTCAAAGGCTTTTCGCTGGAGCTAATGAGCCGGCAGCCCGGGGATTAGAGATAACCCACAGTGCTTCAGAGGACCCAGGTTTCATTCCCAGCACCCACAGGGCAGCTCAAACCTCCAGGAAGTCCAGTCCCTGGGGATTGTGTACCCTCTTCCGGACTCCCTGGCTACTGCACACACATGGTGCACATAAGCTCATGCAGGCTCGCATATATGCATACACATAAATAAATCTTTTAAGAGTGATTTTCCTCTGGTAGCAATACTATCAAACTTTTATAAACATCATACTTACTTTCTAGGTAACGCAAATACCCTGTCCTTACTTTCTGCGTGCCACACCCGCTGAGAAGGCAGAATGCAGCCGAGAGACATGCCCGAAGTTATTTCACTGTCAAGGTCAAACCCTTTATTGCTAATATCTAAGAGTGTTTTGCAGCAATACTATTAAGCAACCAAACATTCCTTGTTTTATCTTTTATCTAAAAAAGGGGGGGGGGGAATAATGCTGAAAGCATACAATGTCAAAATACAACATATGTGTGGACCAGCTGTTATGAAGAAGTAATACCATTTGCTCCTGATAAACTACTTTGCAGGAATGTCTTGAAGATTAATGAGATTACAGGCAGCTCCTTCTCAGTAAGGAAACTACTTGTTTCAGGTAGCTCGGGCCCCTCAGGGATAGTATATCCATTGGGCCACTAGGCTACAATTACACAATAAAGCAAAGTGTTAGGCTTAAAGTTCATGTCCTGATAATCAAAGTTTTACATATGCAGAATGCTACTTTCTGAAGTAACATATGCTTAAAATGCACTTTAAAGCCTTTATTTAGGAGGAAAAAAACAAACCACATCAGCTTTTATTCTGTGATTTAAATAACACAGCTCTGCCCTCATGAGTTTAGACGAGGTATCCAAAGATAAGTCCTTAAGATGTGGTCACTGCCTCCCAAGAGGCTCACAAGCTGGTAAAGATTCATGAAGTGCAAACAAACACCAGTGTAAGACAACAATGCTTTAAGAATTCCCGACATGCCAAGGATTGCAGAAACCCATGGACCAGGTGCCTCATCCCTGGGAGGGGGGCTGTAGAGTGGAGAGTGCAGCGGAAAGCATCTTGGAGCTGAGGCATCTGAACAGTCCAGTTCTAGAAGGGTACAGTCAGTGGTCCTAAGGGAAGGCCTAGGGGCTGCACAGGGTTTGGGGCTGGAGTTAGACTAATACGCACAGAACAGAAGCCAGCCGAGGCTCCACTGACGCTGCTGTACAGCCTTCCATGGAGTATTAGCACAGCGCAGGGGATGAACACAGAGAGGCAAGTGGGTAAAACAGAAAAGAAGTATTCTAGAAATAAGTCAAATGCACACATTCAGGATTCTGGAAGGCTCGAGGGACAAATTTAACAGCTATCGGCCTATAAGAAGAAACTGAAGCTGAAGGATGAAAACAGCAGAAGAATCTTCCAGAAACCCTACAGGAAGGCGCTGGTAAAGAAAGGTCAAGTAAGAGGCATGCTGGAAGCAAACAATCAAGTATTGAAAAGGACCTTCAGGAAAAAGAGCCCACACAAGGCAGAGAAGCCAGGAAGGACTGGCCGCCCATGGTGACAAGTCAGAGAAGTCAAGATCACAGCAGTGCCTGGCTGTCGCCATCTTGTGGTGGACACTGAGCAAATAGGAAACAGTGAAGGAAGTGAAGTTCCTGGCGGCCATGGTTTTCAGGAAAGGGACTGTATCTGGTGAAGGCTGCTTGCATGCAAATCTTTTGACATCCTGGCAAACAACATTAGCATCTACAAGGTTCACACTCAAGAAACACATAAAACAAGTCATACACATAAAAACAGTGTTTAAGCAAGCAATGACGTTGGGTCAGGCCTCGTTCACAGCTATCCTGGAGTGGTTGTGGACAAACCTGGAACTGACAGTTTTGAGGGGCAGGGAGAAATTTGTTACTTGCTTCTTTTTTTTGCAGTTTTGGTTTAGATTCATTTTGAGAATTCCCAGTGCTTATATACTAAGACAGAAAAACATGAAATAAACACTAAAGGGCTGGGTGTGGTGGCCAATGCTTTTAACCCTAGCATTCGGGATAAAGAGATAGGCGTATATCTGTAACTTTTGAGGCCAGCCTGATCTAAATTCTAAGCTCCAGGCCAGCCAGAGCTTCTTAAGACTGTCTCAAACACAAACACATGCCCAAGTGTGAATGCACACACATTAACACACGCACATGCATGCACACACGCATGTGTGCACACACACTCACACGTGCACACACATGTGCACACATACATGTACACACGTGCACACATACACATGCACACACATGTGTGCGCACACACACAATTTTAGAAGCTGGATCAGGTCAGGTCGTTAGCATGACAGCTTATTTTTGTTGAGCCTTGACAATTGGTTGGCTTTTGGTTTCCCAGATATTACCTGATGGAAAGAAAACTAATTTTATCCATCTAAAGTAAGTATGGCAAAGTTAAATGGCTATTTCAGATATCCCAGTGAACTGTGTATTTGCAAGAATGGAATACACTGTTTACCATGAACCGCCACTCTTGAAGAGTACAGCGTTTGGGGGTTCATCACTGACAAACCATAGCCGTATATTAGATGGACAGACAGGTGAGCAACATTATTACTAGTATGTAATACTACTCTAGCAGGAAAATCTTATTTTAAAAGCACACAGATGGGCTGGAGAGATAACTCAGTGGGTATGAGCACTGGCTGCTTCTCCAAGGGACCCAGGTTTGAGTTCCAGCACCCACTGGGCAGCTTGCAACCATCTGTAAGTCCAGTTCCAGAGGCTCCAGTACCCTCTTCTGCCCTCCCTGGACATCAGGCACTCAAGTGGCACACAGATATACATATATGCAGACAAAATATCCATATACATACAATTTATTTAAAAATAAATAAGTAGGCCGGGTGGTGGTGGCGCACACCTTTAATCCCAGCACTTGGGAGGCAGAGGCAGGAGGATTGCTGTGAGTTCAAGGCCAGCCTAGTGTACAAAGTGAGTCCAGGACAGTCAAGGCCACACAGAAAAACCCTGTCTCGGAAAAACAAAACAAAACAAAAAATAAAATAAAATAAACAAAACTTTAAAACCCCATAAAATTAAAGCTAACTTTAACAAGGCACAAACTTTTAGCATTCACAAGGTGTTGGGATCTCAGTACAAAATGAGCATACACTTGCGCATGCGCGCACACACAAACTGGGTGCCGCTGCCCTCCCGTTCTTTGGAACACTGACTTAGTACCTTAGAGTGTCTGTTCTTTCTGCTCCTGAATCGCAGCACCCCTTTAAAAACATAAGCTATTTGGGTCTCTCAAAAATCATACTATGTTGGGCTGAAGGAATAGCTTAGCAGTTAGGAACACTTGCAGAAGACCCAGGGTTGGGTCCCAGCATCTGCGTGTGATCCACGACCATCCATAGCTTCCGTTCCACAGAACTGGACGCCTTCTTCTGACCACTATGGCCACCAGTGCACATACAGTGTGCATGCATTCATTCAAGCAAAGCATTCATACACGTGAAATAAGATCAATTATATTTTTTAAAGAATGTATTACACGCTTACATAGGGCACTACAAACTAGCACTGGTGAGGATTAAGTGATGTAATTGCTAAAAATGTCAGAGCTATCAGATAGTACTGTCTGCAAATCTTTTGATGTAAGAACAAGATCTAAGAAAAATAAGATAATAGGCTGTCAATTGATTATAGACTCCCTTAAACCTATAAAATAATTTTAAGTGAAATAAAATGAATCATCTTGATTTCTGTGGGCTGCAGTTTGAATAAACTTTTAAAAGGCTCAATAAAGAAATAAATATTCATGTAACATGCACTCACATATACACAAACGAATAAAAATTACTTCAAGTATGAATTTGTAAAAATGTATCACTGGGCAGTGATGTTGCACACCATTAGTCCCTATACTCAGGAAGCAGAGGCAGACAAATCTTTGAGTTCGAGGCCAGCTTGGACTATGGAGTGAGTTCCGAGAAGCCAGGACTACAAAGAGAAACCCTGTCTCAAAAACAAACAAACAAACAAACAAAAAGGGCAGGAGAGATGGCTCAGAGATTAAGAACACTGGTTGCTCTTTCAAAAGTCCTGAGTTCAATTCCCAGCAACCACATGGTGGCTCACAGTCATCTATGAGATCTGGTGCCCTCTTCTGGCCAGCAGGTGCACATGCAGACAGAACATTGTATATATAATTAATAAATAAATCTTTAAAAAAAAAAAAAATGAGAACAAGAAGTATATGGCCAGAGGCTAGTCGCACTGCACTTGCAGAGGACAAAGTTTGGGTGCCAGCATCCACATCAGATGGCTCATGACTGCCCATAACTCCAGCCCATGAGGATCTGGGAGACTGATGACCTCTTCAGAACTCCACAGGCGCCTGCACTCACACACATGTCCATACACAGACACGTTATTAAAACACTTTTTAAAAATCTTTTTATGAGAAATTCATGGTAAGGCAAACCTAAAAACTATGAAAGCAAGAGCTCCTCCCCAACAAATCAGAAGCAAATGAGCACACAGAAGGAAAGGGGTTTGTCACTTTTCCACACAGCTATGCAGACTCCAGAACCAACGATGAGGGTCCACCCCTCCCCAGGTACCCAGGCCACAACAGTGTGGAGTTTACAACACATCATGTCGTGCTTTACTCTTCTGGGGACAAGCATAAGAGAACTCCAATCAGGGGAAGTGGGGTCTTAGAGAAAGGCACCCAGTGGCTGTAGACCACCCGGACTGTTGCTCATCACCTGCCCAACAGACAGATGGCAGCCCAGACACCCTCTCTCTTCTGTCTCCATAAGAATAGATCCTCAGCTGGGCAGTGGTGGTGGCGCGAGCCTTTAATCCCAGCACTCAGGAGGCAGAGGCAGGCGGATCCCTGTTGTGTTCGAGGCCATCCTGGTCTACACAGCGAGTCCAGGACAACCAAGGCTACACAGAGAAACCCTGCCTCGAAAATAAATAAATGATGATAATGATAAAGAATAGTTCTTTGTGCATGCTCCAAGTACTTACGTGGGGCCTGGAGTTGAGTGCTAGTCATTAAGAAAACAGGGGTTTAAAATAAGGCAATTTACTTTGTAAAGCATTTATCCTGCGTACAGAGATTTGGAGACTTGTTTTCTAATAAACCTTATTTCACAAGAAGGAAACTTACTGTTGATGTGGTCGATGTAGTAGGCACCAATCTGCGGGTCAAACCCTGCTTCCCATCCCCAAGGCAGCTCATCCCCGACACAGTCGGCGAACGACAGGGGCTTCGTTAACCTACAACAAACCAAAGAAACACACTGTGATTTGTCTATCCAACCAGACACGTCAAAAGTCAGCATCCTGACCGTGAGCGAAGCCTCTAAGTCGCACTTTCTTTTAGTTCTTCATTGTTCTTAGAGTTTGTGTTATTGCATCTGAAATTTACTTTTACATTTTATTTGTGTATGTGTATGCATATGTGCACTCGAGTAAGTATGGAAGTCAGATGCCCTGGAACTAGAATTATAGACAGTTGTGAACCAAATGACATGCGTAGTGAGAACTGAACTCTGGTTCTCTGGAAGAGCAACCAGAGTTTTTTGGGGGGGGTTTTTTTGGTTTTGTTTTGTTTTGTTATTGTTTTTTGTTTTTTTGAGACAGGGTTTCTCTGTGTTAGTCTTGGCTGTCCTGGACTCACTTTGTAGACCAGGCTGGTCTCGAACTCACAGCAATCCACCTGCCTCTGCCTTCCGAGTGCTGGGATTAAAGGCGTGTGCACCACCTCACAACCAGTGTTTTTAACCTTTGAGCTGTCTCATATTTTTACAAGGACAAAATAGCAGAAATGAATATCCAAAAATATGCAACAGATCATTCCTAAAACTGAAGAGAAATCTCTACAAATGAAGCGGGCCGTCTTCAGTGACAGAACCCGAGATGAGAGTGAGGACAGCCGGGACGTAGCTGGAAGGCTGGAGCCACGCAGATACCCCAGAAGAAACCAACATTACCCCTGGATTCAAACACTAACTTTCTAGAAATATCAGCATCTCTGTGACAAAAGCATGTGTCACGAGGTGGGAGATGGCTCCGTGGACAAAGCACTTGTAAGCTCAGACCCTTATCACCCACAGAAAAACTGAGCGGAAGTAGCAGCCCACGTGCAGTCCCAGCCACACAAGAGAGGGATGCCCCGGGAAAGCTAGCTATTTGGACTAGTTCAACCCTGCCTCAGTAAGTTAAATGGAAAACAACTGAAAACTTCTGGCCTCTACACATGTGCACACCTGTACACTTCACACACACACACACACACACACACACACACACACACACACACACACACAAGCATACATGTAGTCACCCGTGTGAGTGTGTGCGCATGTGCATGCGTGTGCACGCGCACGCGCGCACACACGTGTGACTACTTACTCTCTTTATACACATATCTCAGGCTACAGTTTCAGATTTGGGCACTCTGAATGATTTAAATGTTTGGCTATATTTAACTAGAGGTTTTCCCTGACAGAAGGACACATATCTGACGGAACCATGCACACCCAGTATTTGCATAGCAATAATACAGTTTCACCTTTCAAAGGTGCCTTATGACTTCTCCCTCTGCCTCCCTCCCCCAAGATTTTATTTGAGTGCTCTATCTGCTTGTGCACCTACAGGCCAGAAGAGGGCATCAGATTCCAGTAGAGATAGTTGCTGGGAATTCAACTCAGGACCTCTGGAAGAGAAGGCAGTGCTCTTAGCCACTGAGCCATCGCTCCAGCCCCATGACTTTTCTCTTAAGAGGACTTTGTCAAGACACTTTCTCTTTAAGGCTAACTCTGCCTTCTTGCTTCTCTCTTCTAAACCGACTGAAACGGCATAGTCGTCCTTCAACAGCATGCAGGGCTACACAGAAGTTCAAACTGAGTTCCCCCCCTCCCCGTCCCCTCCTTTTGCCTCAGGCATTGTCCTTGCTGCTGATGCAGACATGGCGGGTTGCTGCTGCAGGTTAGGAACACTCTGCTGCAGAGAAGCTGTCCCCAGTCACCACCGACTATGGCTCCACAGCACAGCATTGACATGGCTCTCACAGATGAAATCAGCCATGACCCCTTCTTGATGTGCTGAAGAGAAGCAAAGAGCTCTCACCTCCCAGACCATGTCATTCATCACAACAGCAAAGCTCTTCACCCACTCCTCAGAATGCTGGGAAATGACCCAAGAAGAACTCCCAACTACAACAGCCCCTCAAGGACACAAAACCCTGACGTGTTTTCACTTACCCTCCCCGTGGCCTGAAATCTGGACATGGCTGTGCGAGCCCTGGCCTTTGCAGCCCACAGAGTCCATACCAGCAGCAAGCAGCTCTAATGCAGCCAAGCTGGGTCTGTCTCTCTCTCCTCGGTCCTCGCTTGAAAGTTGATAATGCCCCTGTCTCCACACGCCCTTCCTGCAAAACCTAATACAGCCCTAAGATACAGGAACACTACCTCGGCCATTGTAAGTGGTTACTGACACCACCTGGCATGAACCCTACCAGTTACCCCCTAAGTGGCACTGATGTGTGTCCCAAATTTGTCCTGCTATTGCACTGTGGCCCCAGGACTGGCAGTATCAACAGAAGCACACATCTTGAACATTATGGTAGATCTTCAAACTCTGGGGCCCAGCAACATACTCTCCAGGTAGTTCTACCGCACACTAAGATTTAGGAGCCTCTAACGTAGAAGTTTAAGAGCTTAAAATACAGTGTCAAAGAGATCTGAGTTCAAATCTCTGTCCTGCAGCACACTCACTGTACTACCTGGAGAAACTTACCGTGAGAACCCCAACCCCTCAGGTGTTTGCTTTGTTTTGTTTTGTTTTTTCCCCCAAAGAGGACAGTAGGAGTAGGGAAGGATAAAATTTAAGTAAGGGTCACTTTCTGGGTTAGTTTTATGTCAACTTGACCCAAGCTGGGTCATTTAGAAAGAGAGACCCTCAACTGAGAAAATATCCCTGCCAGATTGGTTTGTGGGCAAGCCTGTGGTACATTTTCTTGATGGATGGATGGAAGGATGGAAGGATGGATGGATGGAGTGTGAGGGCCCAGCCCACCCCCTGGGCTGGTGGCCCTGGGTGCTGCAAGAAAGCAGACTGAGCCAGCAGCCATGAGGAGCAAGCCAGTCAGTCAGCAGCAGCCCTCCATGGCTGCTGCATCTGGTCCTGCCTCCAGGTTCCTGCCCGGCCTTCTCTTCATGAAGGACTGTGCTCAGGAAACGGAAGCTGAAATAAACCCCCTCTCTCCAACATGCTTTGCTCAGGGTGGTTTAATTACCACAACAGAACCCTAACTAAAACAGGTAGACAGTGAAGGGCTTGGTGAGCAGCAAATGTCAAAGTGTGTTGAGTGAGTCAGATGAGTCTCAAAGATGTTAAAAGCAATGTGTTCAAATGCACCCACTTCCACGTTTACTGTGTAATTGTAAAGTATGAACACAATTTGAGTTTTTAAAAAAAAAATCATGGTTTTAGAATCGTACTCAAAATCTACCTCATAGCATAAGCTGCCCAGGAAAGTACTATTTTTCTTCTGATAAAGGAATTATAGGCCATATCAAAAGATCTCGTGCCAAGAAAGTGATCTTGTCCACATCCATCACCCAAAGAACACCTCTCTGACCTCCTCACGGCTGTCTGCCCAGAAGCAACTGTGGTGTGTCGCTCAGCTCAATTTGAGGACTCTCGTTAATGTCACACGGAGGCTGTCAAGTGGCATACAGCCTGAGGAGTTGAGGGCTGGGGAGCTGGAAAGGCAAGCTGAAAGGACAAGAGGAAGAACTTGTACCTGGTGCCAAGCTGACGCGTGTGAGCCAGAGTACAAGGCACATATACTCAGTATGAGAAAAAATTTGAGAAGCTTCAGGACGTGTGCTATGATTGCAAGCCGTGCTGATGCCACTGCATTTGCAGATAATTCTGTTTTCCTCCCCCTGGACTGGTCAATGAGCTTTTATTTAGCTGTTGCTGTTTTCAGAGCAGAACTACATTTGCAGGTATAAATCTGACTGTGAACTTAGACAGACAGCCCTTCAGAATCCTCATTGATGAAAACGCTAATGCAAATTCCTCTTTCCAGTGTGACTTTAAGAGGGAATTGCATGCTTTATTTTCTGCATCTGTACAGCATAATTTCTGCTGGATTCCAGCCACACATAAAACCATCAGACATACAGACAGACGTCAAAGTTTAATGACTGAGCCATCTGATTAGAACACTGTGGCCAGGTACACACAATCAGAACCAAGCAGACGGCTATGCTGCTTTTCTGACCGTGGAAAGTCACTGCGATAGGCTTAGCTTTTAGAAACACACTCAGTCTCCCATCTTAGCAGAGTCTCTCCCCAAACCTCCAACTCCTATTTCAGACAATCACATCCTGGCCATATGCTTACTGTAGCTGGGAAATGACCTGGAGGGTTCAGTCTGCCTTCTGCACCTAATGTCCAGCTCTGCAGTTACCTCACCAGCACGCTCTGTGAAAGAAATGCTCGGGAGTGACTGGCACTTGAAAGGGCACATCATGTATACTGTGGTTTGTGGGACCAGATACACTACTGACAAACAGACACTTCCGTGCTTACAATAGTCTATGTGCAAAAAAAGGTGTAAATTTTTGCATATGGCAATTGTACCTACTACTACTATTTTTTTAAAACCTGTAGGCCAAGTGAAACAATAAGTAATATCGCACGATTGCATCACATAAAATTAATACCCCGCCCATAAATCCATAAGCAGAGAACAGATAAATGGTTGGTTACCAGAAGACAGGGAGAGGGTACCACAGACTCCTATGGGCTCCATAAGAAAGAGGACTCTTTCAAACAGAATACAGGCCTGCAGTTACACAGTGCTGTGGCTGTCATTGGTAATCCATCTTACACAAATGCTGCCTCAATCAGTTGTTTTAAAAGGTAGTAACAAGCATATAAGAAAGCCAAGGCTCCAAGTGAATAAATAATTAAAAACGAGGAAATGCTCAACATCCCCAATAATAAGAAGGAACGCCAAGTACAACAACACTGAGGCTGCGCTTCAAGCCTATTACGCTATCAAGGCTTAGCTTGGGCTTTGTTTGAGTAAGGGAGCTCAGGTCTGTGAAAATACGGAAAAATCAGTTACTTTCACTCACATGCAATGCCTTTTTTTTGGGGGGGGGGGGACAAGGTTTCTCTGTGTAGCCTTGGCTGTCCTGGAACTCTTTGTAGACCAGGCTGGCCTCAAACTCACAGCGATCCACCTGCCTCTGCCTCCTGAGTGCTGGGATTAAAGGCGTGTGCCACCATGCCTAGCTACATGCAATGTGTTTATGAAACAACTTGACAGTATTAAAAATAACAGATGAGTAAAAATAAAAGAAGTGAACCAGCAAGGTAGTTTAGCGTGTCCATGACAATTCCAGAAGCCCACACTGGAAGGAGAGAACCGGGTCGTCACCCGCAACTGGCCCTGTGCTCCTGGTCTCCCTCAGTCCTGCTCTTACCTGGCGTCCTTGAGTGCAGAGCCAGCCTCACAGCACAGTCGGGATGTAATAAATGCTGATTAAACAAATGACAATTAGAAAGGAAGGCCGAGGGTTTCTAAATTATTCTTTTTGAAATTTTCCGTTTATGGCAGAGTATAGTAAGTAGTACATGCCTTTAATCCCAGCACTGGGAAGGAGGCTGAGGCAGGCAGGTCTCTGAGTTTGAGGTCAGCCTGAGCTGCACAGAAAGTTCTAGACCAGCCAGGCCTACATAGTAAGCCCTGTCTTTTCTTTTCTTTTTTTTAAATTTAATTTAATTTTTTTTTAATTTTATTTTTAATTTAAAATTTTTAAGGTCCATCTGTATACCTTGATTGTAAGTGCATCTGAGCAAACAGCAATGTGAGTAAAGGCTGGCATTAGGGTGACGACGCCTGACAACTGGGACAGAAGAGAGGGCATCTTTCAGTTCTGCACCGGATCTGTGATTCATTTTTATTTATTACAGTTGTGTTATGAATCACCATGTATCTCTGATGTTCCAGGACTTGAGCAAGTTTCTTGTTGTGTTAGTGCTTTTACTCCACAAAGGAAAACAGATCAGTCAAGCAAACACTTTAACCTGAGCTCTTCTCCCTGCCAAGAGCCAAGAAAAATTTACTTGTCAGATTACTTGGTTTTGAAAAATGAGTTGAGAATGTAAGTGGCCGTGCCCGCCAAGAAGGTAGGGAGTGCCTGACAGGAAGCAGTCTTCTTAGACAACTAGTGCCCAAACCGAAGCCCGCCAAGATGGCTGCCTCATCCAGCCTGCCGCTCAACAGCACTATGGATGCCACGGAGGTGCCAGCTGCCCAGGGAGGAAGAGTGGACAGGCTCGAGCACTCACACAGCACAACCCCAGCCTCCTGTCACTCTGGGGACAGCTCTGTTATGTCTCCTTTAAAGAGGCTGAGTAAACATTGAGATGTAACAAGAATAAATTAATAAAAAAAAAAAATTAAAAAAAAAAAAAAATAAAAAATAAAGAGGCTGAGAAATGGCTGAAATGGACCTTTATGACTTTTGTCAAAGCTGCAGAACTTAGGAGAACTTTTTAAAATCCCTTTATCCTTACTATAGAGGAACAATCTCAGTTAACAATAGGATGCTTCCTCAGGCTGGGTTTATTAAATAATAGATACATGTGTACAAATAATTTTTAAAAATACATAGAGTTTACAAAGTTGAGATCATACGAAAGAAACTATACACACACCATAGCTTTGAATCTCAGCTTTAAAAATGCATCTTTTAGGGCTGGAGAGATGGCTACATAGTTAAGAATGAATACTGGTGATTCTTCCAGATGATCCAGGCTTAATTCCCAACGCCCACATGACAACTCACAAGTGTCTTTAATTCCAGTTCCAGGGGAGTAGACGTCTTCTAGCCTCTGCGGACACCAGGCACACAAGGTGCACAGACACACATGAGGGCAAAACACCCATGTGTGCAAAAAATTAAAAAATAAAAAATTAATGCCTCCTTTATACTCTATCTTAGTTAGGGTTTCTATTGCTGTGAGGAGACACCATGACCATGGCAACTCTTACAGAGGAAAACACTTACTTTGGGCTGGCTTCCAGTTCACGTTTAGCCCATCATCAACATGGCGGGAAACATGGCAGAGTGCAGGCAGAAGGTAGCTGAGACTTCTACATCCAGATCCAAAGGCAGCAGGAAGACACTGTCACACTGTGTCTGGCCTGAGTATCTGCGACCTTAAAACCTGCCTCCACAGTGACATACCTCCTCCAAAAAGGCCCCACCTCCCAGCAGTGTCCTGGGGCCAATGGGGGCCATTTTTATTCAAACCACCATATAATGCCACCATAAAGACTACATAAGCCAAAAGTGTATGCTGTAACTAAAGCCCTTCCATTTCCCAAAGTGATAGTTATTGCAGGAGTTTGGTACTTTCCTGGCTCAGGCATTTACTAGTAAATCCCTAGTAGTTAAACAAAGAATACACACATTTTTAAAGTTACAAAATGTCCATTTTTTTTAAAGTGGCAAAACCTCAATGTGTGTTAGATGTACTTTTAAAGATTATATTGGTACTAAGACATTGTAATCCTTGGGCTGAAGGGATAGCTTGGTAGGTAATGAATTGCAAGACTGAAGATATGAGTTCAATTCTCAGAACCTACATTTAAAAGGGGGGGTGGGGTGGAACCGGGGGCTGGGAATGGCTGCTGGTATGAACTTAGAATCCCAGCATTGGGGAGTTGGAGAGAGGAGGCCCCAAGGCTCACTCAGCCAGTCTAGCCCATTTGGTAGGCTCCAGGCCAACAAGAGACTCATCTGAAAGGAACAGAGTGACATTCTTGAGGATGACACCTAAGATTGTCCTCTGGACTACACATGCACGCACACACCAGTACATGTGAGTCTCACGTGCACACAGGAATGAACACTCACACACATGCAGACACACACATCAAAGAGCAAAAAGAGAATGGAATCCTCACACGTGCTCTCTTGCACATCTATAGTCTCCCACAGTAGAAGAATGGCGCGTGGCCGCATTCCACCAGCCTGGAGACTGTCTAGGGATCGGCTAACCTAATTACTACTCACGGAGGATACCTGTGAGACCAGATCAGCTTCTGGGTTTGGGGTGTTCTGTTTTTAATATTGCAAGTACATGAGATATTCTGGAAATGGGACCCGAGTCTAAACATGAAACTCATATATGCTTCATATATGACTCACACTCACAGCCTGAAGGTAATTGTATAAGATAATTTTAATACGTTGGTGCGTGAAATGAGATTTCATGGTGTGGAAGTTTTCACTTGCGGTGCTCTGTCCCAGGCTCACATGGGTTTGGATTTGGTAACATTTTGGGGTTCCGATTGGAGCTATGTGTGAGCCTCCTGTCGTGAGAGGCCCCTTCAGTGCTTGCTTTGCTTCATCTTACAGCTGTGTCACTGGGTTTGGTCAACAGCAGATCCTTACACATTCTGAATGTTAACCTCTTGGAGTTGCAAGTACTCCATGGAGACGCCGCTCATCTCCTGACTCTGTGGGTGAGTGGAGGGATGGTTATTTTTAAATGCTCGGAAGGCTGGCTGGCCAGCTAGTGAGGATAAAAGCTAAAGCCTAGTTCCATCTTCCACCAGGATTAATTCCAGATAAGTCAGGTTACGTGGGAAAAAAATGAAACTGACTAGAAGAAAAGGCGGCAAGTATGTGAACGTACTAGGAGGAAGTCAGCAAGACCCTTGAATGATTCCGGCTTCTATTCCTTCACTTGGTGTTTCCACTGTTGTCCTTTAAGAGCACATGCCACTGAAAGGAAATACCAGGAAAACAAAACCATACTATAGAATTATGGCCACGGGCTTATGGCATTGGTCTGTTTACTATGGCCAACAGGGTAATTAATAAGTATTAGAAAGGTATTAAAGACTTGTGAGAAAAGAAATCTGAGGGAAATGTATATAAATTTATATTGCAACCTTGTTTCACTATACCCACACTGGGGAACACTGTCTTAGACCAATAGAAGACTGGCTCAGATGATAAAGGCTCTTTAGATCACCACACCCTACGACCTGAGTTCAGTTCCCAGGAACCACATGGTAGAAGGACAGAACTGACTCCTATAAGCTGTCCTCTGACCTACACACACACACACACACACACACACACACACAGAGAGAGAGAGAGAGAGAGAGAGAGAGAGAGAGAGAGAGAGAGAGAGAGAGAGAGAGAGAGAGAGAGAGAGAGAGAGCCAGGAAACAAAACAGAACTTACAGATAGCTACAGGACTAGATAAAACTTACCACTTACTTGGCCTGTAACAAGCATTTAATTTTCTTCCTTCCTCCCCCTGCCCCCCCCACGAGCCCCCACGCCCCACCCCCCACCCCCCTTCTCTCTTTTGGACTGTAACAGGGAATGGCAGATGCCGGCAGCCGTTAGGCTTCGGAAGCTGAGTCTAACAGTGTCCTGCACTGGACAGACCCCAGGCCAGCGGCTACTGCCGCTGCAACTTTTTGGCAATGCAAACTCTCTAGTTCCTCTCACAGAAACCCAGCTTGCCAGCTCTCCCTCGTTAACAAGCTCTCCACATCGCTCTGAGGTCCTTCGGTAGCGATGCTTGTCACGAGGGGATGAGAAGTGGAAAGCCAGCTCCTCTGCTGTGACACCAAGAAGTAAGACACCGAGCTCAGTTCTGCTCTCTGGCGGTTTGTCTGGTACATAAAGGCAGCCTCTCCATCTCCATCTCCCGGTGGCCGGTGCTTCCACAGTAGCACCGACATGCTTACTTTGGAAATGAATTATGTTTTGCTACGTCCTCTTATCACACTATCAGAAAATTATTCAATTAATGAGGTAGCTATGTGTACAATGGAAGTAGGTGGGTAGTTGGTTAACACAAAATAATCCGCATAACAACAGCATGACCATTTTGCCTTCTCTCTGCCTCCCGACTGCCATAAAGTGAGCCCGTGACACGCATCCCAGACCACTTCCCAAGGCATGCCGGCATCACATCTGAAACCCACCAGCCAGCTAGCCATGTGCTGAAACTCCCAGGACAGTGAGCCACAAGTCTGTCCTCCTTTGAAAGCAGAACAATTATTTTCCAACGAATCACTGACTTTTCGTTACCTTTCCGCAGATTCCGTATTTGTTTAAAGGGGTAAGAAATGTACCTACCTCAGTCCACACACATGGGCACCAAGTCCACCTGGCCAGCCTGCCTCCAAGAAAGTTCCCTGGTCTGGGCCATTGGCAGTCATGTTACAGTTTAAGAATTCTAAGGTTGCTTTTAATATGGTAGGCAAAAAATATTGACATAGTGCTCTACACACACCAGACATCGGGGAAGGAGGAAAAACCTGCAGGTATCTAACAAGCTTCCTCATGAAATGCATCAGCATCCCTTCCCCTCCCACTTTCCCACCTTTGGCCATTTCTCTTTCTCGCCGCATTTGTCCTTTAAGAGTCAATATCTTTACAGCTAATTTAAACAACTTGCTGAAGAAGCCGTCCTCATCTCTTGGATGGCACTAATTAGTGACATTTTGTAAGCTTGGAAAATGTTTTTCTGTAGGCTCAACTTTCTTAACCAATATATTTTATTAACAACTTAGTCACTGAGCATATGTCACTTATAATCCAATTAACCAAAACAATAGGAAATGAGGATTAATGGACACAATAACAAAACGGTAAAGATATCAGTTCTGAGGAATGATTCTCCTGGCGCAATCTGCAGGATTTCTTCTTCTGGAACCTGGAGTAACCAGAACCCAGAACCTCAGCAGGAGCTGGTGCCCCGAAGCCTTCCCTCGAGCGGTTCTCTCTAGGAGCTTCTCAAAGTGCAGCGACAAACAGCCAAAACTATCCCAAGTCTCCAAAAAGCCCCGCCTCCAGTTCTGGGCTCATTTATATAGCTCCTCCCAGAGTCTGTTCACAGGATCTTTTCAGCTGGCAACAATCAAGCTCCCACACGAGGTGGTTGGTCTTCTAGTGAATTAACTTCACCTGTTCTCTCATAAGACCGTTCTGATCCCGCACTTGGGATCCTAAAAAACAGTGTTATCTCTCCATTTTTCCATTCAGATGTGTCAGTGTTTGCATATTTTAGTGTGTCCAGGCCCCAGAAGTCCCACTGGTTTTTCTTCTTTGTATGCCAAGCACCTAGAAAGGTATGAGGTGCCTGAGAGACATACCTTAAGGAAAAACAATGAATGTGTGGTTTCCAGCCAGCTGTTTCTACCTGGCAATGCCACAGGGCTGTCTAATACCACAGTAAGTGTAACTCCTGTAAAGTACAGTACTTGATTTCCCCTCCGGAACTGCCTCCCTCAGCCTTATCTCTCCCCTCAGACCATCCGATCTTAGAAGATGGCAGCATCACTAACTCAAATGTTCAAGTCACACCCTGGCTGACTTCCCTGCCCCCCCCCCCCCCGCCAGAACACAGCCTTCGGTTCATACAACTGTCTCTCTGCAGCTCACCTCTCTAACCAAAGCTCCTAGTGTGCCTGCTGCCTGACCTGCTACCGGAGCGCAGTATATGCTTGCATTCTACCCTCGGCACTCACTTCGCCACACAGCAGCTGTAGTCTTTTGAAAACAATTTTTAAAATCTTGTTATGGTTGGAATCAGGTGTGGTGGCACACCTTTACTCCCAGCATGCAGGAGACAAAAGCAGGCAGATCTCTGTGAGTCTGAGATCAGCATGGTCTACATTGTAAGTTCCAGATCAGCCAGTGCTACATAGTGTGACCTTATCTCAAAAAAACAAAACAAATAAACAAACAAACAAAAATGAAAGACAAAAAAAAAGGCCTAAAATGTTAGGAATGCATCTTTTTGGTAAAAACACTGTGGTACTGTAGCAAACGCTTAAGCTGCCATATTCTTGTCTTCAGAAAGGCCTTCTATGACAGTCACAACAAAGTCTCTCTAGACTTTACATGGAGCCAGGGAAATGCAAGGAATGCTCTTTTTTAAAAAATATTTATTTATTTATTATTATGTATACAGTGCTCTGCCTGCACATACACCTGCAGTCTAGAAGAGAGCATCAGATCACATTATAGATGGTTGTAAGCCACCATGTGGTTGCTGGGAATTGAGCTCAGGACCTCTGGAAGAGCAGACAGCGCTCTTAACCACTGAGCCACCTCTCTAGCCCGGGAATGCTCTTTATATAAGCAATATGGCTGCAGTTCACTTTTCACCTAATGATCTACCTTGGACTTTTCATGTTGCCAATGTATTTCCTTCACTGTTGAGACCACAGTTGATTGATTTGGTCTTTGATGTATAATCCGGTGCTGATGGGGTTTTAAGTGTCCTCAAACAACACAGTATCCTTGGATAAGCTTCCAGCTGAGATGCTGACCAGTATGTTGTCTGATGTAGGTTTATAAAGGTGACCTAAGAAGGGTGGCACTTGCCACACACGTGCACACACGCACGCACAAAGTATGTGGGCCAGTGACTGGTGCGAGGTGCTAGACTTGGGAACGTTTTGGGTTGCCACAGGCCTGAAGCCTCTCTTTCTGAAAGGAGTGCTCAGTTACATCACAGAGGTCTAGCTAGCCAGCAAAGCCAGCTCTTTCACAGACAGGACTTTAACTGACCCATATGGAACTGTCTAAGTGTCTGGCGTGCAGTGATCGTCCTGTGTCCTACAGTAGAGACCACACACTACACCCAGACACTCTAGCATCGAAGGCCACGAAGGCATCAGACCAGATTCCTAGACAATTAAATCCAGTCTGACTCTTCCAAAGAAAGCTTTGAGAAGGCAAATGAGTCAGACAACGCGGTACACCTGCAGCTGCTCGTTCTGGACAAAAAAAACATAGCCAGAAAGCACGCTTGCTTTTTCAAAAACCATAGACATGCTGAAATGGATGTCTCCGTCTATAAATGTTACTGATATAACTCAATACAGTCAGATTCTACAGAATATCCGTACACATATTTTATATAGGATGCCTTACTTAAGAGGAGGGAACACTCTTCTTTACATTTTCCTAAATCCTGAAGCACACCAAAAGAGGTAATAGGCATTTATAGTCTCTGACTGGGATCCTACAATGTCTGTGTCTTAAATTATTTTCCTTTTAAACGTACAAAATCTCTATTTAACTTATCGGCATTGGAATTCAATTTGACATCTTTGTAGTAGATGACCAAATATTTGACCAAGATTTGAGCTTTTAACACACATTTTAGTGACTGACTGACTGCCCGTGTGATGGTTTACATGAGACCTTCCTTATTTGAAGCTCAGTTGACCAGCTGTATGAGCAGAGGGCCACTAGAGTTTACAAGCTGCTTATTTCCTTAGCAGCACTGACCAATACGAGCGTGCTTTCTGTCACAGAACCCTTCATGCCTTACTGATACAATCTTCCTCTCTGCACACCCCCCATGACTCCCACCTTCCGGGGGGTGGGGGGGCGACAACAGTTGGGACTCCTTCCTCATATTCAGGGCATCTGGCTCTGTTGACCACATCTGTCCCAAACGGCTCCCATCAGTTACCCTAAGTCCCTCCCACAATCCGCACTAGCTTTTGTAAGTATTTATTTTCCTAAGTCGCTGCATGCTGGCCCTGAGTACAGCATGCATACAGATGGAAAGAATCACAGACTTTCTAAAGCTCCTAGACTGGAATTTCAAGACTCAAATATCAGAAAACCGAGCAACACTCCTAAGCAGCCTAGGAATGACATTAACATGCTGCAAATCAGTTCCATACCACGCGTTTGCTTTGCTAGTTAGACATATGGCTGGATTTTTCTACCTCTGTGGAGACTTTCTCTGGTGCTGCTGCCTCCTCCTCTCTAGCCTGTGTTTTCTTCTGGCATAGCACCAGATCCGCCAAGCACTACAAATTAGAACTATGGAATGAGAGGTATGTCTGATAACTTCAGAGATCAGCCCTCCGTCGTAAACAAAATTGCATGCCCTTTGAGCTTAGCCTCAGACTCGATTTGAGGCAAACAAAAGTCATGAGGCTGAATGCCAGCAAAGGGGACAAGGTGACAGGGGCGGGGCTTCTCCATCGCTGCTAACATAAATACTGCTTCTTCACTGTCCAGAGACCAGAGCCTCGCTGCGCTTCAGCCTGTTAGTGCAGGGTTAGAAAGGAGCTCGCTAGAGTCGCTGTGACCGTGATATGCTCTGTCCCCACGTGCTTTTCCCCAGCTCTCCCTTATCAGGGCCACAGCTTTAGTTAGTAATTGAGCTGGTTCTACAGGTGCAAGTACGTTCAAGATTAAATAGAACAAAAAATATAAAATAAATGGTTTAAGGATTTGCTCTACTCAAAAAGGAAATGTCAACTGAGGTATGCTTAGCTGAACTGAACTTATTTTTCTTTTTTCTTTGCCTTTTCAAGACAGAGTTTCTCTATGTAACATCCCTAGCTGTCCTGGAGCTCACTCTGTAGACCAGGCTGACCCAGAACTCACAGAGATCTGCCTGGCCCTGCCTCCCAAATGCTGGGATTAAAGTTGTTTGCTGCCATACCTGGCTTAATTGAACTATGAGAGAGAGGGGGAAACAACAACAACAACAACAACACTTTTTTGTTTGTTTGTTTGAGACAGGGTTTCTTTGTGTAGCTTTGGCTGTCCTGGACTTGATTTGTAGACCAGGCTGGCCTTGAACTCACAAAGATCCACCTGCCTCTGCCTCCTGAGTGCTGGGATTAAAGGTGTGTGCCACCATGCTTGGCTTCAAAACAAAACAAAACAAACAAACAAACTTCTTAAAGAAAACAGAAAGTGACAATACAAGTTTTTAAACACTCAAGACTGTATCACACACAGTTTTGCTTTTTTTTTTTTTTTTTTTTACCTGTAGAATAAGGATACAGCTCTCTAAGAGAATACTTCTGTCCTTGGGAAACATGCTAAACATCCTAGGAGTGACATGACTTCTGTAATCTGTCTTCAAACATTACAGCAAAGGCAAGCAAACATATAAATTCCTACTTCACACAAAGGTACACACACGTGCAGAATAATTCACACACGCAGAGGCGACGTAACAACTATGACAGAGTTCACTGCCGAGCACACATATATACATTTATACATTGAAGTATTCGTTCCACCGTTTCATGTTTCTCTCTCGGCTTTTGTTGAAAGAAAAAAAAAATTCCTGGAGCTGGCAAGATGGCTCACTGGGTAAAAGTTCTTGCTGCGCAAGCCTAAGGACCCAGGTTTGATCCCTGAAACCCACGGTGGGAGGAAACCAACTCTGAAAGTTGTCCTCTGATGTAGGGATGTAGCACACGTGCACTTGGGTGCACTCACATCCCCCACAAACACACTAAAAAAAATAAATAAATAAAACCCTTTATTATTAAGGAACTTCCAGTAACAGCTGCGACTCACTGCATGTATTTGTATGTATTATATATGGTTTTTTGTTGTTGTTGTTTAAAAGAAGGCAGGCACAGTCAAGCATGATGATGCCAACACTCAGGAGTCAAACGCTGGGGGATCATGAGTACCAGACCAATCTGGGCTATATAGTAAGACTCTGCCTTGAAAACATAACAAAAGGGCCTAGGGAGCTAATGCAGCAATTAAGAGCACTGGCCATTGGGTGTCTTCCAGAGGGCCTGAATTCAGTTCCCAGTACCAACACAGTGGCTCACAATTGTCACTAACTGTAGTCCCAGGAGACCAGATGACCTCGTCTAGTTTGAGGGCACTGGATACACATGGTACACTGTCATAAAGTTAGACACTCACACACAAAATAAATAAAATATTTTTTTTAAAAATTAAAAACATAAATACAAAAGGCTAAAGGGCCAGCAAACAAGAGAATCTTAATTAGGGGTGAGGGAGAGCGATGGCAGAGGAGTGACTTAGCAGACCAGAAAAATGGGGACCTGAGTTACCGAAGAAAAAGCTCAGAAACAGATCAGCTTCTACTGCAGCAGCCGAGAATGGGTTTGAGCATCAGAGACCTCACAGTATGTTGTGCCTGTGAGGGCTCCCTCAGAACCTGTTAGGAAACAGCCAACCGCAGCGCCTGGCCAACACTGAAGAATTAGTTCTCTAACGAGGTTTAATCGGAGGTCCTGTCCGCTTGCAGGCAAGCATCTGGTGCAGCTTAAAGAAAAAGTACCTTGTTAAAGACAAAAAAGGAAGGGAAGATGAACTCACTGACCAGCAAGCTTCCCTTCCCATCGCCTGTGGGGAACCCAGGGAACCGGGCTAACATTTGTCCGGCTGGTGACTGGTTGAGCTGCACCATGGAATGCTAACTAGGCCAAGAGGAAAGACGGACTGCTGGGGAGCTCTAGTAAAACAAGGGCTGTGCTTGCCAGCCACACAGCAGCTAGCACAGGGCTTCCATGAGGTTCTTTGTGTCTCCTTCTTCAATATGCCTAACAGCTGTGTGTGTCACGAAAGGTCAGGTGATATTGTAACACAAAACACTAAATCTCATGTCCTTCTCCCTCAAGCCGAGCCCAACCCTCTACTAGATGGCTCTCCAGGCTGCGAGCCTCCACAGTGCGGCTCTGCATCCATGATTGCATCCTTGATGTGCAACATTTCCAACCCGGGACAAGCGTGAGATACCAGGAGCAAGGAGAACACACACACACATCACCTCTGCTCTCAACCCACTGGCCAAAGCCAATTCTTAAGAGGAAGGGTGGTTAATCCATGGCTCTGACGGAGGTGGGTGGTGGTGGAGGGGAGTGGGGAGGAGACGAGCCAGAATGGTTGAGATTAGTTACCCCATGTTCAGACTATATGATAATATACTAAGACCCCCGCCCCCCAACCTCCAGCAAAAGCTCTTGGAACCAACCAATAAATGTGGCAAAGCAGAGGATTCACAACCAGTAGCTTTTGATAATGAGCTGCATGGGAACAAATTGGGAAGAACATTCCATGCGCCGCCTCAACAAGCAAGGAATACACCTAACCAAGGAAGGGAAAGACAGCACCAACTATAGTCACAAAACACTGAAGAAAGTGGGGGAACCGGAACATGGAAAGACATCCCATGTCCGTGGGTTGACGTACTGTGAGATGGGCGTATTACTGAAAGTCATCTACAGATTCAATGCAATCTCCAGCACAAAAGACTCAAGTCAAAGCATCCTGTTGGGGGGGAAATTTCTATAAAGAGCGAAAGAAGGGAAACACCAGACATCGACCTCTGACCTCCACACACATACACCCATGCATTCCCCCCTCCCCCACACACAAAAGTAGGAAAACAGTGTTTTTTTAAAACCCTAATGCTGGGAAGTCAACCCATGAATGTTTTTAAACAAAGATAAACACTCAACTGTCACGTATGTTGTGTGGTCCACCCTGGGGAAAGAGACTCTAAAGAGGACCAGTGGAGGAGGTGGAAACCCACTGTGTGCTCAGTCATCATGTGCAGGTACAACTGACCAGCGGGAAGTTGTAAAATCTTTAAAAGTCATTCCCCAATTTTCATTTTTAACATCGTAAAACTTCCTGTTGTCTCTATTTATTGCTTACAAACTCATCCCTAAGAGAAATCTCACAAGAAATTTTAAAGTTAAAATTTTCTTAGATGTTAATATAGTTTCAATACTCTAAAAGAATAGAAAAGCATGAAATATAAGGATATTAGCAACATAGCGGCCTTTGAGTATGAACCGCATTTTAGTGAGCTTTAGGTCGATAGTTACTATAACTGGCACATCTTGCTCTTCCTCCTGTCTTCTGTGTTTCTGTCTTTGTGTGGGTAGGCGTAAAAGAGAACCCAGGCCTCTCTTACTGAGTCACTATCTCGCTTTTGCTCTGTCACTCTCCACCTCGCTGCCTTGAGACAAGGTCTCTCACTGACCCTGCTGGAGCTAGTGATCTTTCCACTGTCTGGGTGGCCGCAAGCATCGGGGATCTGTCTCTCTAGGACTACAGGTGTGTGTGGCCACACCTAAGAACAGACCCTCGAGCACAACCAGCCACTGTGCCATCTCCCAGCCTTGCCCTGGCTTGGTTTTGTAGCGGGGTCTCATTCTGTGCCCCAGTCTGGCCTCTAACTCATTAGCCTCCCTTCCACCTTAGCATCCAATAAGCTAGGGCCGCAGGCATGCACCCCCACCTTGGCTGTGCAGCCTCTTATTTCCATGCCTTTTTCCGGTCAACATCCCACTCAAAGACCCATAAACTCCACCCGCTAGGAGGTTACTGTCCACTGGGAAGATAAAGCATGCCCAAGCTGTTTCTAGGGCAGGCAGTTGGTGCTAGGAATCTTGAAGGCAGCCGAGAAACAGCAGTGGCTGATGGGGGAAAATGTCCCTGTGGCTGCATTTGAAATGGCTGGCCCCTCTCAGTAGCCACTCTTCCTTATTTTACAAAGCAGCAAAACATACTAATTTAGGCAAATCACTCCTGCAAAATGCCATTCTACGGGAGTCAGTGATGAACATGTCTCTGTCTAGTTACCCACCATCCTTTCAGGACACAGCAGAAGCAGCAATAGACTAGTGAGACTGTGCCCCCTCTAGTGCACCCCCCCCCCTCCATCAGACCTCACAACAGTCCACAAATCCCCAAACCTGTTCTCCTCTCCAGCCCTGCCCATCACAGGCATGTAGGCCTCTGAATGCTCTTTCTGCTTTGAGCCTCAGTTAGGCTGGCCTGGCCTGGGAGCTGCACCACCCCCTCCAAACCATCCTTCCCCACCCCCCCCCCTCCAAACCACGACCCCCAACCCCCAACCCCCAATCCCACTGAGTCATTCTGTGGCTTCATCCTAAAGCTGTTTTACGGCCAGATGAGAGACCATGGGTCTTTTCTGGAAGGAACCTGACCGAGGGCACAGCAACCGTTCATCTGATGGTTTTGTCTTTTTAGGTTAATGAGCATTTGGACCGCTAATCCTCCAGCATTATTTCTGCTGCAGTTTTATGTTCAATTGGCCCAACAAAGCTACTATTCTCTAAATAATTTGAGACTCTGTTTTCCAAAGAAAACAATTGTCCTTCAATTACCCTGTTTTAAAGCACAAATTAGTGTCCAAGAAAAAGTGTTGGTTTTAGAGGAACTTTTCAACTTCGGCAAATGTCTTCCTCTCTGTTACATAAAGTAACATGGGATTAGGCTTTTAAAAAGGTTTCTGGGACACAGCAAAATTTCTTAACACTTTTTGATAATACAATCGTTAAAGACAGTAATTAGCCGGTTTACCGGTTTGTGTGGCACTCTTCACGCTGTCTTGAATGCCCACAGTTCCCTGCTTTCTTTAGCATGAGCACTGTGCCAAGTCAGCAAGTACGTACAAAGTATTCCTACCATCCACGGCCATTCCATGGGCATCCGATGGCCACCAAAAAAACAGTGGTAAAATACTGTCCATAACAGTATAAAAATGTGTACGTTATATTTGTGGCGTCTTCCTCAAACCTTAAAACTTTTATAGAAACACATATTTCAGCAGCTGTAGCCAAAATAAAATAAATTCCTTACATGCTAATTTATAAACTTGCACATAATTGATCATTTAGTTCTATTCATTAGTTCTATTTTTAACATAAACTCTCTCTTTCATGACATAAAATATGATTTCATACATAAAGATGGTTTTTTTATCTTGAAAAATGTTTAACGCATGCCAAATGTAAAGTATTTCCCAATGTGTGAGGGCAATGTCTATTGCCTTTGTTTTCCATCTTTCTACTTAATGACTTTTACCTCGCGGCATGCACTGGGCAACTCAAGGGCACACAGGAGGAATCTTGCATCACACACTCCCTTAACGTCTGCTGTCCTCGGACTTGCTAAGCTTCATCACCCGTTAAGTAGAACAGATTCTCGGCATCACAGCAAAGCCAAGACCCAGAGACCCTGACATAGCCAGGGCCAAAGTGAAGCCTACAGTTCCCAAACTACAGCCGCGCAGTGGAGTGAGAGTAGGGTCCAGCCCCATCCCTCCGCAGCTCCCTGGACTTCTGCCATTTAACCATGTCCGATTATCAGCTTTTTCATCAGTGAAACAATAGAACTGGATTCAAATGCCCAAGGTTAATTCATGCTTGAAAAACTTAACGATTTCTTAGGTTCCCGTAAATAGAAATCTAAATGACTCTTAATTGGTAGTAGGCTCTAACCATTTTGTTTTAAGCTGACAGATGCTGCCTCAGTGAATCAGGTGGAAGACCACCGAGGACCACCTGAAGACCACCGAGGAACACCTGCAGCCTCCACCAGCACCTGCACATATACGGTCCCACACATGTGCACATGTATACACACATACCATACACACACAGATACATGAAAAGAAGGGCTGGATTCCTTGGCCACATTAAAGACCTGTCTCCTTTGATGATGTCCTGTGTTCACTATGATGGCTTGCCCCTAACAGATTCACGTATGATGGTGAGCTGGGACAGGCACCACGTCTCCCAACCCCCTGGAGCCACGAGGACATTACATTTAAGTTCTGATACAGGATAAACTGAACTCTGCGCTTGCACGAGGTATGTGGGCCATCTTAGGAGAGCTTCAGAGATATATTAGCTCTCGGGACAGAAGGCTGGGGATGCCCTATTGTCCACCTCAAGGCGCGCCATCTGTATTCTTTATAAGCTATTGTCCACTTTTTGTTACATACTCGAGACAACACTTGAGGGTCCAGATGTGTCCACATTGATCAGTGTAGCCTCCGGAACACACAGAATAGCAAACACCAGAAAGGCGTGATGCATAGTCACAGAATTAATGCTAAAAGCTAGACATAAGTGACTCGGGGGGGGGGGGGGGGGGGGCACGACACTGTGCCTTGACTGAAATGGGTGTTCCTCTGGTCATGATGACGGACGCTTCAAGTAGATACCAGCTCGGCCCTGTTTCACTCATTTATTCCAACTCCTCAATGTGCAAAACTCTGTGAGGTCCAGACAAAGAGTTTCCCCTTTACAAATCGCTACAATACAGAAATGTGGCACATCATCCAGAGCTAGTGACAGAAAATGCTTCTGGAACTCAAACATTCTGCTCATGAGCCCCACCATCTTCTTTGTTTTGTTTTGTTTTGTTTTCGAGACAGGGTTTCTCTGTGTAGCCCTGGCTGTCTTGGACTTGCTTTGGAGACCAGGCTGGCCTTGAACTCACAGCAATCCACCTGCCTCTGCCTCCTGAGTGCTAGGATTAAAGGCCTTAAAAAAAAAATTTTTTTTAAGATTCATTATTTTAAAGATTTATTTATTTATTTATTTTATATGCGAGTGCTTTACCTGAATGTACACCCACAGGCCAGAAGAGGGCATCAGATCACATTATAGATAGTTGTGAGCCACCACGTGCTTGCCAGGAATTGAACTCACAACCTCTGGAAGAACAGTGCTCTTAACCTCTTAGCATCTCTCCAGCACCCTCACCTTTTCTTTTTTCTTTCGAGAGAGGGTTTTTCTCTGTGTAGCCCTAGCTGTCCTGGACTCACTTTTTAAACTAAGCTGGCCTTGAACTCACATCAATCCTCCTGCCTCTGCCTCCCCAAGTGCTGCAGGCCCACAATCTTGAACCACCCAACAATACAACTATGAGCTGAACAGGCATGGCTTTAATCTAAAGAAAACATTTACGCTGAGCAGTGGTGGTGCATGCCTTTAATCCCAGTGCTCAGGAGGCAAAGGCAGGAGTAGCTCTGTGAGTTCCAGGGCAGCCAGGGCTACACAGAAAAACTCTATCTCAAAAAACAAACAAAAAGAAAGAAAGAAAATATTTGCAATAAATGTTCTAAATATCTTTCCAAATTCTATTGCTTTATAGAAAATGAAGGCAATTTAAAATAAAAGCTTTTCGCCGGGTGGTAGTGGTGTACACCTTTAACCCACAGACAGGCGATCGCTGTGAGTTCGAGGCCAGGCTGGTTACAAAGTTAGTCCAGGACAGCCAAGGCTACACAGAGAAACCCTGTCTCGAAAAACCATAAATAAATAAAATAGAAGCTTTTCAACAGCTGTCTTTCTCCAGGCCCTGGATGGGTAAAGCTGCTAGAGAGAAAGGCACAACTTGGAGAAGGGGAGTTCAGTGCACTGGAAAGTGGAAGAAGAAAGCTTTAGTTTCAAGTTCCCATTTCTCACACACAATCCAAGTTACTAGATTAAATGCACATTCTACGAGCTGCCTGAGGCCCGTGACTCTTCCTTGTAAGTGCACACTGAACCGTGCAGTGATCAAGGTATTTTGGAGACACTGTAAAAGAGGCGTGTTGTCGTCCGCAATGTGTCCAATGTATATGGCTTTGACTAAAAGTTGTGAACCAAACAAAAGCAATTTCTAAAAAAAAAATCAAATAATTATTTTGGGTCCAAAGGTAGTTCACTATACTATATTCAATTACAAAGATGTAGGATTGGGGGCAAAAGTTAAAGCTTAAATGTCATGCCAGTTTTAAAAGTTCCTTTACTACCTGTAAGTTTCTACATTCTTTGTAACAGTAATTAAATTTAAGCCCCAATGGGCTCTGTTCCCATTTGCCGTGAGTCTGAAGGCATGAGAGGTATGTAGCATTTATACAACAGGAAATATCTAGAAGCATTCTGCTGTGGTTTCCTTCCCCCACACCCCCTTCCACACCCATTCCTTAAACTGCTTTCAAAAGGCCTGTTGTGTTCTTGAAAAACCTAAACTGTAGCTACTAATAAAAAATAGTGTACCTATTCCTTGGCATGTTTAGATACCACACCGCCACGGGTTGCATTTATGGCTTAGGTAGCTTCTCAGGCCCAGCACCTGACCCCTAATGCTCAAATATTTTAATGCCATGCAGGTCAAATATGCTTTTCTGGTGTTATCAGCATGGAATTTAGGAGGCAAAGGAGAGAGCTTACCAACTCAACTCAGCATACCAAACGCCGATCAAGAGGCCCTTCCCCCATCTGACATGAATGTGAGTGGCCACTCAAGTCAGAAGAGGCACTTTCACCCCTCTCCACCACCACCCCAGCCCCCGACTCCCTGACCTACCCTCAAATTCACTTGCCCAGCCATGGTTTGAATCCTTACAGGCATTTACCCTGCCGATGCACAGCTGAAACCAATGGAATATGCAGCCTGCACGCCCAGGAGTGCCTGCCGTATGTTAGAGGTGGAGACCTGGGCGGTGCTCAAGGCATCTGGGCACCAGCACCAGGGAACAGCTATGAGTGTCTTTATTAAATGCCCCAAAGGTACCTTTTCTATAGATTCTTTGGCCATGAAAAACTACTACCATGCCATGGCACCATCACCCTGGAGGTCACGCGTATATATAGGTACCTCACACTGAAGGCTGTCACACTGTGAGAACATCACCCTGGAGGTCACGCTATGGGCGCACCACACTGAAGGCTGTCACATAGAACTGGCACAAGGACAGCTGAAATTGGTCTGTCCACTTGAAAACATGTGCCCATGCCCCAGAAGCCAATCCATGCCCAGGAACCTCTCAGTTCCACCAAAGAGTATTTTTATAAAGTCAGTCTAGCTGGCCTAAGCCCAAGCCTATCTGGTGACCCTCACCCATCCAATGAGCTTACGTCTCTACTGGTTCCAAAGACAGGCATATTACAAGGTTCCCCTCCCAATGTAGAGTTGACTGAAATTTTTTTCTTAAGATATTCTTGACTAAAAAAAAAAAGAAGGAAGAATCAATGACTTTGCTCTAACTTTCTGTCTTTTGAGATTTCTAACTATGCCAATCACTTTAAAAACAAAAAAGTGCAAAATCATGTAATGTACTTGTACAAAGTTATATACCCCCAAATAAAGTAAAGGAAGCTTAAACACCATGTAATCTGACAAAGTAAAATCAGAGCACCACATGACTCTTCCATGGACCTTCTTAATTGCTGCTCACAGAATTTATTTTGCCCACACTGTGAGAGAATTTTAATTTCAGTTCCATTTTCTCATTAGCTACAAAAACTCTAAAAAGTACCGTTTTGTTAAATTGAGTCAATCCCAACTGAATAGAGTAATTCAGAAACCTGCTTCAATTGTCCATAGGAATACTAATTTCATTTTATCTAAAATTAATACATCTTGGAACATTAAAGTAAGCCACTCCCACCTGCCATCTTATTTGAAGATTCAATTCTATTTATAATTAAGTTATAAAATTATAAGGCACCCAAAAGCGAGATCACAAATCACTTTTGTATTATGGCCTAGAAAATACCATCTCTTCATAAAATGGAAAATATCTAAATTGATTGTTAATAACTTTGGGTAAGTACCTTCTATAGTGAATAACATAAGCCAGGGGGTACTTTCACAGTCATGTAGCAAGAGCCCCTCACTTGGGTAAAGTCAAACAATCAAATGAAAAGCAGTAAGGAAGAGCAGACATACCTTACCTGACATGGCTGTGCTCCAAAACCACTAACTTAGCACTCAGTTTCTTCATTTCATCAGCCCCACGGCAAACCAGAGATGACTGAACCTCAGTTTACCTAAATAAAGGCCCATAACCTCCCTATCATGTTTGTTTGTTTGTTTGTTTTGGCACAACCAGTCCCTGTAGCTGTTGGCTCCGGGCCTCTCCTGCAGGCTCAAACAAACCCCCCAGCTCCGGGACTCTGAAGGGCGGTGGCAAGCCTTGCTGCTCGGGGCAGGGGCAATGCACAGGAGTGAAGCAGCCATCTGGCCACCACTAGTCACCAGCACCTCTGCTCACAGCGGACACTGCGTCATCTCCCACAAGGCACTGATTTTCTGACCTGTCCATGAGTGGCCTGCTCTCCTGCTCACCCTGACCACTCCCTCCTCGTGCACCCAGCGATGTTCTCCTGGAAGGAGCCACTGAGGAGGAAGGAAACGGCCTCCAGCTTCACTCTCCCCTCCTTTTGTCTACACAAACCACCATGCTATCTTAAGGATTATTCTTGTGAAACAGGCAAAAAGAGCTCACTCCTTTGAGTCATCCCAACCAGCCAAAGCACTCTAGAAAAGAAAAACAACAACATTGACCACGGGAAATACCAAGGGTTTCTTATACAAGAGACGGGGGAATACAAGAGACGGGGGAATACATATGAAAAGGGAGAGTTGCATTGTGCTGAAAGTTTGCTGCCTGAAAACTTAAGTTGGTATAAATTAAACCAACCCTCAGGTCTGCAACTTGGAACCACATCCAAGGAAACAGAGGCAATGCCAGAGGATGGGTACCCTGGGAAGGCGCTAATCCTGGGAGTTCAACGATTGAAGATGCTGTTAAGAATCCAGGATGAAGCTGGGCGTGGTGGCGCACACCTTTAATCCCAGCACTCGGGAGGCAGAGGCAGGCGGATCGCTGTGAGTTCGAGGCCAGCCTGGTCTACAAAGCGAGTCCAGGATGGCCAAGATAACACAGAGAAACCCTGTCTCGAAAAACAAACAAACAAACAAACAAACAACAACAACAAAGAATCCAGGAAGAGGGGCTGGGGAGACCACTCAGAGAGCCCAGTTGCATAGGATGTCTGGGCGAGAGGTGCAGTCCACCCCACCCTCCTACCCTCCCCACAGGAGAACAGCAGATAATGCAGTTAGTCATGGCAACCCTTGTCTTACACAGCAGCACTACACAAATAAATGTGCAAGACAAGGCTGTACAAAGCTACCTCAATAATTAACAAGGAAACACTCAAACTCTTTAGTGACCCTCGGGAATCTTCTGCATAGCATTCAAAACTCTTTATGAATGTATTAAGGAAGTGAAAACCAGTAAGGTATCAAACTAGCACACTGCAGTTTAAAACATTAGAAGCATTGAGAGGTAGTGTTTACTTCTTTAAAAAAAAAAAAAAGGATCAAGTGAAGGAAGGTTTGTTTCCTTCCTGTTGCGGGCATGAGGGTGGGAGCACCCCCATATGATCCTCACCCCCCCCCCCCCCCCCCCTACCCTCCCACCCAGCACTCCTGGGAAGTTGAAACACTCCCTGTAAGTCTGAACTGGACGCCGACAGCTTCATCTTGGAACTTTCAAGAATGAATGAGGTCCAAGAAGTCTGTTTAAAGCAGCACACGTGGTCACCTCCGCCTCTGAGACACTGCTGGATGCTGAAAAGTTCGCCCTCTTTAAGTTCCTGTGGCTTTGTGTCTGGACCAGTGATGACGTCATTGTCTTATAGTCAGATATTTTGTCTATCATTCAGTTCCAATCTGGCAACACTACTTGAACAGTGTGGTCACACATTCGGCACGCTGTGCACATGTTACATTGTTACGTCCCTCTAGGATGCTCCAGTGTTTTCTAATGCATAAAAAATGCTGTGCTTCCTCCCAAGTTCAGCCCCTGTGATGCACATTCTCAGTCAGCTAGCTGTCTGAAAGGCCATGGAGACCAGAAGCTTCAAAAGCTGAAATAACTTCTTGGATTACCAGCTGGATTAATGAAACTGTATTTGTCAGCTTAAGACTTGAAAAGAATCAAGTTAACAAACGACAAAAAGTGTACATTCACAAATAACATTACTATACCATTTTAAGCATGAACTCAGACAAGAGAAACAAGCATCAAGAATTTAGCTCCATAATTATAGGTTGAAAACTTGCGATTTATATCATCAGCTTTGCAAACCAGCTCAAGAAAAAGCTATTTTGGCCCACCCTCACAAGACACGCTTGAGCCAATGACTGGAAATAGGTCCACAGCACCCACAAAAAGCGCCAAGGGAAGAGGTAACGTTACATAACATTTTTAAAAGTCCATGTTATTACTTTCAAGTGGGCAGCAGTGGTGAATGCCTTTAATCCTGCACTTGGGAGGCAGGGGCAGGTGGATTTCTGAGTTCTAGGCTAGCCTGGTCTACAGATCGAGTTCCAGGAAAGCCAGGGCTACACGGAGAAACCTTGTCTTGAAAAAAAAAATGTACCCTCAAGCACACACTTCTAACAGGGGAAAGCATACTGCAATAACTCTTAAACATGATTTTATCTCAATAACCGGACTCTACACAGACACCGCCATCACCCAGTTTATGCTACTCCTCTTCAGGGTGGTCCACCTCCCTCCACCCAGTCCCCTGGCAATCTTTCTTCCATGTTGCCATGCCTTCATCAGAACCACTTTAAAAGTGTTTGCAACGTAAAGATTTAGGATCAGACACCTTCTTTCAACATCCAAGATTTTTTCTAGTTCTCAACTCTCGTTTCTGCTAAAACTAGCTACCGTGTCTACATTAACCCCTCGCTCCTCCCTAATGATCCGATCCCAAGGCCCAGCTGGGCACCCACGGGCTCACGACACCTGTTCTCAATGCACAATTATCTCCTTTGCCATGGTAGTTACAAGGGAGGCAGACGGACGGACAGATGAACACAATGGCTGTCCCACTAAGTCCTAATTTTTCCCCTTTATGAGTGTCAGTTAACTACTGTGTCATTAACATCTAACATAACACACACACATGATACATCGTCTAGGTATTCCTCCTCCTCCTGCTTTGCAGGTGTAAGAGCGAGGACACGCACCACGAACACTAGAATCCCGAATGAGAACTCTGTGGGTGCTCATCTGCTCCCTCCTTCCTCTGTAATGTCATCCAAAGGCTTCGGAGTCATTTCAAGACATGTCCCGGGATCCATACTTTTCGAGAGTGGCATAGAACTTAGACACGGTTTACCTCATTTAAGGCAGGCAGTCGTGGCTATTACGTTTTGAGCAGCTATTAAATGAATCTGAATAAGCCTTTGCACGAGGAGCCATTGACTCCTTCTGGATACGAAACCGATCCCAGGGAGACTGACGAGCCTGGAGCTACACAGCAGAACCAGCAGCTTCTCTGTCACCATCTATACCGTAAGCACTACACAAAACAGATATATTCCCTAAAAAGGACACAGAAACTATGACATCTAAAAATAACCTCCAAATACAATATATTAATTGCATACGGTCAGACGAAGTTTGGGGGTGTAGTCCAATTTAAAGGCTACTGAATAACTATTTACTTATTAACTCACTCTTACAACATGAACTCCAAAGCCAGAGAGGTCGCTGAGAGTAAAAGTGCATGCTGCCAACTTTGATGACCTGAGTGTAATAAGAACTCACACGGCAGAAGGGGCGAATCAGGCGCTGGAGTGAAGAGAGGACCTGAGTTCAGCTCACAGAACCCACGTCAGGCGCTCACAGCCATCTGTAACTCCAGCTCCAGGGGAGTTCTAAGTCGCTTTTGGTTGTAATCTTTTGTAGGCATAAGGTTACTGTGTAGTTTAAATTCTGATTTCCCGTCTAAAAGTTGTGGAAACTCTGCTCCCCAATTGTTCCGCTGTTACATCAATAAAACAGCTTACAGCCAATCAATGAGCAGGAGAGAAAATAGGGCTGGACTTCCTGCCAGGCGCGGGGGAGGAGTCAGGGGAAGATGCCAGAGGAGTGGGCTACCAGGAGAGGTCCAAGGAAGAGGAGGAAGGAGCTGGAGCCGAGGAAAACTACAAAAGTGCAAGTTCTGCTGGGCTGTTTGCTGGGAGTAAAACAAAATAGATAAAGGGTTGAGAACAGACTTAAACTGCTCAGATTGTGTTGTGAAGCCTTGTATTGTAAGAGTCTCAATTATTTGTGTGATAGATGGGTTTAAGAAATAAGCTAAGAGAAACAAACACAGTTGTATAAAGTTAAATTCAACAGTCTTTTATCACAGCAACAAAACAAAACTGATACAACCACAGTGTGTAGCTCAGGCTACACTAGCAGTCACTGTGTAGGCCAAGCTAGCCTCAAACTATTAAGCCTGCCGCCTCAGCCTCCAGAGTGCTGGGGTTCCCGGTCTGCACTGCCACGCTCAGCTTGGCCAAGGGTCAAACTGGGACCAGAAGTTGTCCATGAACATGGATAATTGCTTAGAGCTACACAAAAGATGTTTATAAAGAAACCAATGTGAGGCCGGCGGCGGTCGGTGGTGTACACCTTTAATCCCAGCACTCAGGAGGCTGAGGCAGGTGGATCTCTGGGCCAGCCTGGTCTACAGAGTGAATTCCAGGACAGCCAGGGCTACACAGAGAAACCCTGACTGGGAAAAAGGGAGGAGGAGAAGGACGAGAAGGGGGAAGGGGCAGATGAGGAGGAGGAGGAGCAAATGTGAAAGCCACAATCATGTTAAGAAAGAAACAGAGCCAGCAGGGTGTGGTGGTGCATGCTTTTAATCCCTGCACTCGGGAGGCAGGAGCAGTGGACTGCTGTGAGTTCAAGGCCAGCCTGGTCTACAAAGCAAGTCCAGGACAGCCAAGGCTACACAGAGAGACCATGTCTCATAAAAACAAAACAAAACAAAACAAAAAAAAAAAAAAAGAAAGAAAAAAGAAAAAAGGGGGGGGGGGGAGCCAAGTTGGGCACAGCAGAGTCAGGGGCAAAGAAAAGACAGAATAACCTTCAGTGCAAACAGAAACACACAAAGAGTTCTTTGAACATTAAGCTAGGTTAACTAAGAGAACCAAAACCGAGTCTAAAGCTCCCTATACAATTCCTTATTAATAGTAAAATGGAGACTCTGTGAGCCAAACCATACTGTTTGGCTAAGATCTGTCTGATCTAATATAAAGACATTAAACATGCTTCCTACTCAGATTAAAATCCAAGATTCATTAGGAGTAATATGAAAATACGATAATGCAACCAAAATCAATCCTTGAATAACTTTTTTTTTTTTTTCCGAGACAGGGTCTCTCTGTGTGGCCTTGGCTGTCCTGGACTCACTTTGTAGACCAGGTTGGCCTCGAACTCACAGCAATCCACCTGCCTCTGCCTCTGCCTCCCGAGTGCTGGGATTAAAGGCATGCGCCACCACGCCCGGCTTTTGGATAACTTTTGAACGGTATTCTTCATTAGTATTTTATCTTCCAAAAACCCACTGCGTGTAAAAGTGCCAAAACAGTATTTTTAGATGAAGTTGAAAGGTGCACCCCCAAAGCTGTGTGCGAAAGCCACAGTCTCCCCGGTGTGTCCGAGTTTAAAGGCAGCTTCCCTAAGATCACCCACTGCAGACTGAGGTCTCACCGAGTTCTAATGTTCCTCATAGCCCACTTTAGTACCTTGCTGCTCACAACAAGAGCTGTTTGGTGTAATCCATATTCATTTTGCTCCCATTCATACTGAACAAGGAGAGTGGCATATGCAGTCATGTGCAAATGTGTATCTTACCAGAGGAAACGTGTCTCACGATTGCTCTCCATTTGCCTGGAGGTGCTTTCATGGTGTCGCTATGTCTGAAAACGCTCAAGTCTCTCGTGACAAAATGTAAACTGAAATCCTATGTGAAACATGATAGAAACTTCTGACCCATGTTCCACGACCCCAAACATGCTCACTTTCATTAGTTTCCACTATCTTTTATAGCCTTGAAGGAAGAAGTGCAGTTTTTATAGCAACCGTAGCCTGTGAAGTTCACTCAGGGTACCTGCCACATTCTCAGATCCCGGTGAAATGAATGTGTATAGTAGCACCAAATGATAAAACAGTCTTTATCTAAACTGACCTGACCCCTGGTTAAAAAAAAAAAAAAAAAAAAAGGGTAAAAAGTTTTACTCTGCTGTGCACTGACTATAGAGAAATGAAGTAAGAATCACACCATGGATTTTCCATTAACTCAAAAAAGCAAACAAACAAACAGAGCTGTAGCAGCCTTGATGTCTGGTTTAGGCAAAGTGGCCTATGGCACCTCTTGAGAAGCCAATGTTGTCCTCACACACAAGCCTCTGGGAACGCAGGAGAACTCCTGTCCATTCTCTTTGCTTTTCGGCAATGTTAAAGTAGCACAGATTGGGAAAGTGTTTGGTATAATGGACCCTGCGGTATCAGGGCCAGCATCATCTGTGGGCCTGTGGAAAAGGGAAGCTGTGGCACGGGCCCAGCACTGTCCCAAGGTGAAAAGCAAGCGCTGAGAATGGCCCCAGACACTGTCGGTAAACTGTCAGGTATTTCCTAACAATATTGGGAAGCAGTAAACTAGAAAAAGAAACCAGGCTGATGCTGCATCTCACAGTCTCCATTCCAGCTTGGCTTCGATTATTTTGTTTCGTGTTTGTTTGTTTGTTTGTTTGTTTGTACCAAGTTCCTACCAAGTCAGGTCATCTTCCTGAAAATGAACAGTCCTTTGCAATACTGAATCCCTCTCTGCTGGCCGGTCCCTCTGCTTATGCAACAGATATGTTTTACATCATAGAAATCCCAGTGTTCACTAGAGTGAAGATTTTTGTTGCTTCAGGGCTTAGCATCCAACTCTTTCAGGCTTCTCCCACATGGCCGAGACTGGGACCACTATACTCAGTGTCTGGCCAGGAGTGACAAGTCACATCCAGCTGAATGTTATCTGTGTTATGATTCTAATTATATAAAATATATATGTGCATAAACCATATTCAGAAGGTATACACAGATGTTTTAAATATCTAATATAATTGCTTTTAAATGTCTTTAATATTGCTGATCTTGTTTTTAATAGCAAATTAAGAAACTATTCTAGAAGCTGCAAGGTGGCTGAGCAGGTAAAGTTTTTGCCACTCAAGCCTGAAGACCTGAGTTTGACCCAGGAATCCATGCGATAGGGCCACATGCTTCGGCCTGCATATACAAAGACGTAAGAGTTACCTAAACTTTTCCAAACAATCAATAAAATATTATGGGAAAAAAGAAGAATTACTGCCTAGGAGTTCACCAGCCAGGGAGCAATACAGCAGAAACAAGACAGGCCCTGACTGAACATGGTAGAAGGAAAGACCTGGCTCCCAAAGCTGTTCTCTGACCTCCATAGTTACAACACCAGTGCTCACACTTTAACATATTACTTATACACACATGCACACACGCACCAACAAACATTTTACTAGGGAATCGGGGGGGGGGGGGGGACACGACAGCTGTCTTGATTTATTTCCAAGTAGCTTGAAAAATCCATATTGGCAAGAATTGTTTTAAGCCACTTATATTCTCTGAGTATGAGGCAGTTGTGATTTTAAATGTTTCACAAATAGCATCCAACTGAGGGAGAAAAAGGCAAGCATCTTGCCGTGGGGCTGCACTGTGCTAAAACAGCACCAAGATTAAAATGCTGTTCTGAGTCGGGGCTTGATGGCACTTGGGAGGCAGAGACAGGCAGATCGCTGTGAGTTCGAGGCCAGCCTTGTCTACAAAGTGAGTCCAGGACAGCCAAGGCTACACAGAGAGACCCTGTCTCGAAAAACCAAAAATAAATAAAATAAAATAAAATGCTGTTCTGCACCACGACATCAGGCTTAGCTGTGTCTGAACTGGCTACCCTTCTGGCCATCTGCTGAGCCCTAAGCCACTGAGAAATTGTTTGGCCACGGCGTTTCACCTGTTGCCGTACCTCCTTGCATTTGACTCTTGGCAGATCTCGTCATTCAAGCAAAACCAAATCTAGCCAGTATTGAAAAAGAAAGGGGGATGATGTTACTGAGACAACTCGTTTCCGATTGCTGCAGATAATCATGTTTGTTTGGGTGTTTCCTTCTAATTACAATGAATAACGTTCCGTGTACAATGAGCTTCATTAAACAGATCCTGTCCTGCTACAAACAATTAGTAGGAAAACAACAGAAAGCAGAACCCCTTATTAGTAAGACACAGCAGGAATAAGTAATGACGTCTGGGATCATCCATTTTCTCTCTCCAATTAGTCCTGGCAGTCACGGACTTAATTATTGCTTTCAGATATTAATTTTAACCTTCAAGTGAGTGACTGAACAATGCTCCAAGATTGGAAATGAATGTCAAGCAGTCTTCCTGACCCCAGGATGTACATCTTAATCTCAAGCTCCATCAAGATGCTCTCGGTTCTATAACTTATTTTTTCAGTTGACAACTGCAATTCCACAACAGAACACTAGACACACAGTGGTAAGGTTTTCTGGTAAGTATCTCTAGCTCTTCTGCTCAGATAGTCACAACTCCTCAAATTGCTACCTCACATCCTCTCTGCAGCCACTTCCGCTCTGTGTCTGTATGGACAGCAGAGAAAGCTGATTTGGACTAATGGGATACTAACTAACCAACTCGCCTACTATCAGCGTGTCTTTGTTCCTTCTCAGATATGAGGTCATTCAGAGGAAAAAGGCCTGAGACGGGGCCTGAAGGTGTGCAGCGAGCGGCCTACAGCTCTCCCCACACCTGAAGCTGTACAGAGACTGCTAGAGTTTCCATCTTCATTTCTCTAGGACAGTCTTACTTGCATAGTCCCTATGTGCCTGGTATTGCTGTCAAGAAATAGTTCAAGCTAGGAACACCCAATGATATAAAACCATCCCTTCAATCAAAATATACACCATTTTCAATTTTTTAAACATATTTTTGTATTTTATTACACATGAATAAAACAAACTACATACAGCAGGGAGAACCAAGAGACAATCATGAATTATATAAATGTTACAGTCATAGTGATTTGACTATTTGTATTTGTCAAACTTGAAATAAACCCTTTTCAATTTTAGTAAAAACTTGAAATGTATTACATTTAGTAATCTAGAAATAAAGTGGCATAACACTTGCCTAAGAATACTTGTTTATTATTAAAATATATAAGCCTTCAAGAAGGATAATACTCACTGCTCTATAAGCGGTCCCCAATTATCCAAATGAAGTTCATCTCTGCTTTGCAGGATGAGGTTACCAACCGCATTTCATCTCCAGGCAACTCTAATCAATTAGTGATGACTTCCTAGAGAAGTGCTGGGCAGGAGTCTGGGGCAGCAGAGACACCAGAATGCAAGCGAGGAGCGCAGAGGCGTTGGCTACGTATCTACGCCACCTACTACCGTGACTTCTGCTAAGTGTGGTGGGGGTGGCTCTCTGCTGACCCCCAAATGCCACTCGCTATGAATGAAGTCTTACTGGAACCAGAGACTGCCAAGCTGCCATGGTTTACAGCATAAGTCGGCCTGCTAAAGAATTCCAAAGCCAAAGACATGTGTGACTGGAAGAAATGGTTATCACTATATTTTCCAATTAGTTTTTCTCCTCTGCTGCTGCTAAGATGAATTTCACTGATCATTCTGGCCTGAATACTGACTTTTCTTATGCTTCTCTTTATATTGCTCATTTGGGGGGGGGGGGCGGTGGAGGGGGATAGCGTTTTCTTGGTTTTGACTTCATATATGATTTATGGAAGGAAACTGAACATTTCTGTGTTTCGCCTTACAGGATACTGAACAGTAAAACCGCCCAGCCCACACCCTAGTCCCCTTGGGTAACATTAGCCGGCTGCTGCACGTTGAGCCAGAACATACACCACGTGGCTCCATTCCAGGGCTGCTCATATTGATGCAGGCCGGGAGTGTGCCCAGAGCAAGCCACTCATCCACGGAGCAGGCAGCGCATACTCCCAAGTCACCACTTAAACACCATTTCAATATTAAAATAAGCACACACGAATTACTCAAAGGAAGACAAAATTGGATGACTCTTTAGAAGAGTTAAGAAGACAGAATAAGAAAAGGCTTGTTCTTTATCTGCAGGGATCTGAGCGAGCACAGCGCATGCGCACGTGCACACACCAGCCTCGTGGGCTCACTATAAGATACTCTTGGTGAAAATTCAGTGCAATAGAACATCACTCCATTCACAGGCCCAGAGGAAGACCAGAGCCTGTGGATGGGATGTCCAGCAACAAAAAGTTTATTTGGGGCAGAGAATTGTGTTCATTGTAACTAAATTCTGTGCTGTTTATTCAACTGTTAACAGCAACAGCAAACATTTACTGACTTTAAACACTTAAGGATCACGCTTCTGCTAACTCACCCAGACCATCCCAGTCGGGGCCCTGTATTTGGTGTTACAGCCATCTGTCCAGGGGCCCTCACAGACTCTCCCTGACTCAGACCCATACTCCCTTGCCACTTCTTTAAATCAGCACCCTCCATCCACCCCACCTGCGGGACTCCTCGGCCGTCTGGCCTTCCCTTGTGCTGGGTCTGCTTGCCTCCTAAGTCTGCCCCCCTAGTGTACTCCCCATTCCACGAAGCCAGGCGTGTAGTAAGATAAATCATACCTGGCAAAGGAATGGCTACTCCATGCTATCTAGTTATTTAGAAAGCTCTCACATAAGGACAGCCTGTATAATTCATAAAGATATGGAAACTGTACCCAACATGACACACACATGACAGTCCACAGGAAGGTGTACTGACAGGTCTCCACAGCACACCGGCACATGTAGAAGCAAAACAAACCTTAAACAAGAGCAATACAGATGTGGGCCTAACCCTGAGAGGCAAATTATGAATTAAAAAATGGACTCTGAGCTGGTGGGATGGCGCAGCTGGTGAAGGCTCTTGCCCCCAAGTGTGACAAAGTCAATTCCCAGGACCCAAAAGGTGAAAGGAGAGAACTGACTCCCTTGGGTGGTCCTTTCACCTCCGCATGTGAGATGTGGTGCACACATGTACGCACACGTGCACAGACACACATATATACAAATAAATATTTAAGAATTGAAAGCATACCCACACTAAGAGATACGGAAGAACGTACTACGCTTTGTTATGCTCTGGCGACAGTTGTCGCAGGTGGCAGGAGGGTGTTACGACCTCAACTGCACACTCACTCTGGAAGCTGTAATTCCCTCTCAATGTGACTCTATTTACAAACAGACTTTTAAAGAGGAAATCCAAGTTAAACGAGGCCATAACAGGCGTCCCTGGCTAAGCAGGACTAGATCTTTATAAAAAGAAACAGCAAGCTGCGCAGTGGTGGCGCATGCCTTTAATCCTAGCACTTGGGAGGCAGAGGCAGGAGGATCCATGTGAGTTGGAGGCCAGCCTGGTCTACAGAGAGAGTTCCAGGATACACAGAGAAACCTTGTGTCGAAAAACCAAAAGAAAACAAACAAACAAACAGCACTCTCATTTACACAGGGTCTAGTATTTTGCTACAGAAACAGAAACAGAGTAACACAATACTTCCGGCTTCCCTGTGATGCTACCTTTTCCTACAAATAACAAGGAAATGAGCCGGGCGTGGTGGCGCACACCTTTAATCCCAGCACTCGGGAGGCAGAGGCAGGTGGATTGCTGTGAGTTCGAGGCCAGCCTGGTCTACAAAGTGAGTGCAGGATGGCCAAAGCTACACAGAGAAACCCTGTCTCGAAAAAAAAACAACAACAACAACAACAACAACAAAAAAAAAAACAAACAAGGAAATGGGCTCTTGTGCTTCTCGCTCAGCCTGTACCCCTTATCTACTTGCTCCCCAAAGTCATCTCAAGTTCTTAGCGAACAAACCCTGAAAACAACTGCTTGAAAAGAAGATTCCCACGCCCACCTTTACAAGTCCTGATTTTGTGGGTCTTAGGCAAAGCACAGAATGTCCACTTAGCAGTCTAGATGATGCTAAGACAGGTTGGGCCTCCTGAGTCCTCCAACCCCTGAGCAACTCCAACCCCTACAGTTCACTCGTGTAAATTTATTGAGTATCTAGGTACACTGTGGGTGCAGCATACACAAAATAAGTCATGTTTTCAGAACTGGCATATGGGAGGCACATAGGTGCGTGACTGTCTCTACGTGTGTACACTTGTCACAATAAACTCTCCCAGTTAGGGCAGGGCAGGTCATTCTAAGATCAGAAGCACAGTGGAAAATCTTAATGGCTAAAACTGACAAAATTCCCTTGCTCCACACAATACCACCACCACCTGTGCACAGTGATTTGTGTTTCATCCTCACTCAGGAGCTTTGGCCAATGGAACCAGGAAACAAGCAGAAACGTGTTTGGGCCTATTGGTGAAATGAAAAAATAAACAGCTGATCGCAGGCGATAGATTGGGAGTTCAGCTTTGCACACTGTAGGGGTGAGGGCTATTAGACATCTAAGTGGCTGGTCAGTTTCTGCATCAACTACCCGACCCTGTAAGGGCAGTACAGTACATAATCAAAGGACTGCTGCCAAGTTCCATTCAAGCTTCGCTTTCATTGATGGAAGGCCCTGAGCGAGGCCTGAGCTGCAGACCCCAAGTTTCTTACTCCTGAGTTCTATTGTTGAGCGGCAGTTCTCAAACTGTGGCTTGCAACCCCTTTGTGGGTCGCATATCAGATAGCCTGTATGCCAGATCTCTGTATTATGGTTCATAACAGCAGCCAAGAGTACAGTTAGGACATAGCAACAAAAATAATGTTATGGATGGGAGGTCACCACAGCCTGAGGAACTGCGTTAAAGGGTCCCAGCACCAGGAAGATGAGAGCCACCGGTCTAGAGATTAAGCCCATTAGGCCAGAGACGAAATGCAAGCCTCCAGGTAACTGACCACCAAGGGAAATGTGTTCTCAGCCTGCCTACCCTGCTCTATGGGAATAACTAGAAAGCCAAGCCACTCCTGACAGGCGAAACTTAATAAAGGAAGGCACCAACCCTGCTCCTAAAACCTACTACTTATGTAGCCCTGCCCCCTACGTCTGCTTGAGCTGACTCAACCAGACCCTCCACCACTGACATTAACCCCAACTACAGGAAGCAGCTACTACACTCCCCAGTCCCATGTCCGCTCTACGACAGAGTACAAGGAACTTGAGGTACCACTGAGTCAGCTCATGCCACCAGCCACCACTGTAGCACCGGACAGTAAATGACCTGGGGCCACAGTAGAAAATGCATACACAGTGACAATTTCCAACCACATGAAAATCTCTGTGTCTGAGCTAGCAAGAAAAAAAAAATATTTGGGCCAGAAGTTCAAAAAGTAGGTAGAGACAGTAAAATGATAAGTAAGGCCCAAAAGCAGGGGTTTTCACCTAAACAGGGTGTCAGTAAATTAGAACGTTAGAGGTCTCGGGAGGCAGAGGCAGGCTGAGCGCTGTGAGTTCGAGGCCAGCCTGGTCTACAAAAGAGTCCAGGACAATCAGATCAAGGTTACACCACAGAGAGACCCTGTCTCAAAAACCAAATAAACAAACAAAACAAAACAAAAAACAAAAGGAAAAAGGAAAAAAGAAAAAAAAGAAAGTTAGAGGTCAACAAATGTCACCACACAGGTACCTTCCCTGTTCCATGCTGTCGCAGCTACCTAGTGTTGCCGCTGAAGAACAAAAGCAGTCATGGAAGTACATATAACAGCAAGTACTCTATTCAAATGCCACTTAGAAAATGAAGGCCCTAGCTGGGTTTGGTGGTGTACACCTTTAATCTGCCTCGGGAGGCAGAGGCAGGCGGATCACTGTGAGTTCGAAACCAGCCTGGTCTACAAAGTGAGTCCAGGCCAGTCAAAGCAACACAGAGAGACCCTGTCTCAAAAAAATAAATAAAGCCGGGTGTGGTGGCGCAGGCCTGTAATCCCCAGCACTTGGGAAGCAGAGGCAGGTGGATTGCTGTGAGTTCGAGGCCAGCCTGGTCTACAAAGTGAGTCTAGGACAGCCAGGGATACACAGAGAAACCCTGTCTCGAAAAACCAAAAAAGAAAAAGAGAGAAAGAAAGAAAGAAAGAAAGATAAATAAATAAATAAATAAAAAGAAAATGAAGGCCCTGGGTTAAACATGGTCTCAGCCCAACCTGCTAACCGCTGAACTAAGCAGGAGTTATCCTGATGAGTCTAGGGCCCCATGCAGAGTGTGACCAAGGTGAGGCACCTAGGAGCAAAGCCTACCACTAAGTGCCCATGCCAAGAACCAGGCGCTCATGTATGAGTGAATCAACAGCGACGGGCCCTGAGGCGACAGCCAGGAAACAGACTATCCCAAACTTAAGCACCAAAGCAGGGGAACCCTAACCCCCAATAATCAGTACAAACAAGACAATTTTCAGACAGGTTTTATAGCTTGGTTTTATTTTTTATAGTGGCAAAAGAACCAAACAAATAACAAGGACAAAACCCACAACTACAGAATTTGATTCCAGAAATCCTTTTGGAAAGAAGCTCTTTTGTCAAACTTCAAAGAATGAAGACACACGAAATCATGGTGGAAACAACCAGCCAAGCACAGTAAGATACACTTCTAACCCAAACAGGAGGCAGAGGCAAGAGGGCCAAAGAGCTGGAGGGCAGGGGCTGAGGAGTCACTAACATGCTTGCCTCGCAAGCTTTAGGACCTGAGTTCAGGCCCCGGCACATATGTAAAAGGCCAGGCAAAGTGCCATGTGCCTGGAATGCCAGAACTGACGGAAGAGGGAGACAGGCAGGCAGGCCCCGGGTACACTGGCCATCCAGCCTAGCCTAGTCAGTGTGCTTCTGGTCCGTGTGTGTGTGTGTGTGTGTGTGTGTGTGTGTGTACACGAGTGTGTACATAACCTTGAGATAGGGATAGACCTCACATCTATGGCATTTAAAATGTGGAAAAATAAGGCACTAGTGAACTGAAATCTAACAAATACAACAAAAACTGATCATTCAAGCCAAGTCAAGTTCTTCCAAAGAATGCAAGGCCACCTTAACACTGGACTATGAACTGATGGATTTACTATTACTTGCTCCACCTCCTCCACACACACACACACACACACACACACACACACACACACACACACACACACACATACAATTGTGAGTATATCAAAAGGAATTTTTTTTAAAGCTCATGATAAAATTCAGCAACCACTTATTTTATTTTAAAAATGCCTCGTGGTGCAATGCAAACAGAAGGAAATCGCAGCCACAACAGCTTGCTTGAGGCTGGAGCAGGGGCACCCATCCTCTACCAAAAGAGGCTTGGGACAGGGACGGGGACACACGCGCGCGCCAGAGCCACTGAATCAAGCCAGCTAATAAAAAGGGGGACAGATGTCACAGCAGATCATCCTCTGGATGACTTCCTTGACCTGAAGGTGGATGTCTACAGAATACCTGTGTAGGCTGACAGACAGCACTGCCTGCGGGGTATGGACCAAACAAAGACGCCCATTATTACTAGCACAGTTCAAGCCTGCATTCCAACTCTGAGCTAGAACTGGATGGTAATGAAAAGAAATACAGGAGTTGAGGGAAAACAAAGAGCTGTTATTCGTAAATGGTTCTAATGTCTTCACATAAGCAATCCGGGAGACTTTCTCGACCAAACGTCAAGATTTCTAATAAACCAAAATACTGAAGAAAATGTGACATCAGTAAAAGTAAATCAGTCTGGATTAAACATATAAAGGAAATGATACCAAAAAAAAAAAAAAAAAAAAGGCACATACAAAGATGCACACTTGCAGAACTGGTGTAGAATGGCATCATTCTGCCTGGTAACAAGGCATTTCATTTCAGTACCTGGTACTGCAACCAGAGACACAGAGCAAGGAAAGAAAGTCATTGTGTCCAGAATGCAATGCTCAAAACCAAGTCCTGAAGAGTTAGTGACTCAAGTGTGAGGCATAAATCTTCAAATCTTTGCAAAGAGAATTTAAAGCACAAGATTCTTGAGGAGGGGGGGGGAACCATAAATTAGAAGTTGGATAAATCTGACTGCATCAAGAACTGGTATGCATTTAAAAATGAAAATGAAACAAAAACACCTTGGGGCTGGAGAGGTGGCCCGGTAGTTTAAAGCACTCACTGCTCTTCCACAGGACCTCAGCTCAATTCCCAGTACCCACATGGTGATCAAAACCTTCCAGGGGGATCCAATACCCTCTTCTGTGGTCACCAGGCACACACACACATGGTATACAGACACACATGCAGGCAAAACACTCATACACATAAATAAAATTAATGATTTTAAAAACAAATGTAATTTTATAAAGATAGGATGCAAAGAGGGAGGGAGAAAGGAAGGAAGGGAGAGGGAAGCACAAAGAACCCAAAAGGAAATGTTCTAAACTAAGAATCAATAAAAGGACTCGATATTCTAAGAGCATATATAGGGGGAGGAGTCTCCCTCAATCACAGACATAGGGGAGGGGAGAAGGGGGGAAGTGAGAGGGAGGGAAGAATGGGAGGAAACAGGGGAAGGGCTAACAATCGAGATGTAATATGAATAAAATAATAAAATGAAAAAAAAAAAAGAATCAATAAAAGTCTGGCCAATAATGGGATGAGCGAACAAAAAGCCAGCCAGGAATTGCAAAGGAAAGGGGTGGGGGGCAACGGCTCCAAACAGGAGTTCAGTGTCTCCCTCAGCAGAATCCCTGCCTCAAAGTATTTAAGTTGGCTGAAATAGAAGTTTTTAAGTGAATCAGGCTTTTGGTGGCAGATCTGAGAACTCTTTTCACAACAGGAAGCCATAAAGACTTTCTCTCATTTTTTTTTTTTTTTATAATTTCGTGTTTTGAGCTAGGAATCATCTTGTTTTAATTTCTGTACATGATGTGAACATGTCTTTCAGAAGCACCGTTCAGTTGTCCCAACTGTTTAACTGTCAATCTGTACAAGCCACACTCCACAGTCGTGTGGTCCAAATTCACACACGGACATGCACATTTTCTGTTTGTAGGCACATGCTGCTTTTCTAGAGAATCCTGGAGAATGCTGGCTGCTACAGTTCCTAACGCCACAAGTCATGACTGCAGAGCACAGCCCTGCCAGCTTCATCCTTCCTTTATAAAGTGCTTTTTCTCTAGTCCAGTTCGACGTCTGCTTGTCACATAAATTTTAGAATCAGCATGGCCCTGCGTATAAGAACTCCTCCTTAGACTGTTGGGAGGTTGTTTTGGGTTTTGAAATTCTGGAGCAAACTCAGGCCTCTCATAAGTTAGGAAAGCACCCTCCACTGGCCTTCACCCACAGCGCTGTGTTGACATTTTTATTGGAGTTGAAGCAAATCACTTTGGGGGAAAAAAAATGACATTTTTGGAAGGTATTACATTTTTTATTATTATGTATTATTATTATTATTGTCTTTCACTAGGTTGATAATCATGAATAATCCGACCAAGAAAAGTTGCTGAGTCCAACTTTATGAAGTCCACGCCCTTTGTGTGACTGTGGACCCCTGGTGGCACGCGTTCAGCCCGTGCTCTGGATGAGACCTTGGCAGTTTCAAAGCTCAAGCCCTACCTAGCCGAATTTTGAGGGTGATTCCTGAAGAGCTCTTGGTGGCCTATCTTGCTTTCAGACAGCCAATGAGAGACAAAGGAATAAATGCCATTTTTAGCATGCTTATTATTCCAGTTCACAATGAAACTCCCCTATCGGTCTGTGTGTCTGTCTGTCTGTCTACCTATCACGAGGCAAAGCCTCCAGTATCCCATTCAAGTCTCACTCTTGCTATGTGGGTGAGCATGACCATAAACACTGGTTCTTCGGCCTCTACCTCCCGAGTGCTGGGACAGCCCACGAGTGCTCCCACGCCTGGTTTACAAAGTGTGGAGAATGAAGGCCAGAGTTCTGTGCATGGCAAACAAGCTGTCTACTGACTCCGCTGCATTCCTAGAGCCAGGCAACCTCAGTGGTTCAGATTTTCCTTGATTTTTTTTTTTAAAGCAGCATTTTGACAATTTCTTCCTTCTTTTTTTTTTTTTTTTTTTTTGGTTGGGGGGATGGGGTTCGAGACCGGGTTTTTCTGTGTAGACCAGGCTTTGTAGACCAGGCTGGCCTCGAACTCACAGAGCTCTGCCTGCCTCTGCCTCCCCGAGTGCTGAGACTAAAGGCGTGCAACACAGCGCCTGGCTTGCATTTTGGCATTTTCCAAGCACAGCATACGTGTGCACATTTAGTTAAATTTGCTCCCCGGGATTTCATTTTTCTGAAGCTTTTCTAGTCCTCACTTTCCATCCTCTACTGTTGTGATTCAGTGTCCCCACTCCACCGGCGAGCACGCACAATGCTCTTCTTCCAGAGACTGGCATGGAAAGGGAAAAAGGAAGCATTGGTTTTCAATAGGGGAAGCCGACAGACTGACACTCCCCTCAGCACTAATGCTGTCCAGCGTGGCAGACGTCAAATAAGGAGTCACAGTGTGGCCCTGGCCTAGCCTAAGATTTCACATACACTGAAGACAGTTCATTTGTTCCCTTTGTACCTCAGGAAGTGCTCTCTGACCTCCAACCCCAAAAGCACCCAGTGAGCGCCATGCTCCAGAACTGACTAGATGCGCTGCATAGGGTCAGCCTGTCTTCCTTATGAACTGGGGGCACAGGAGCTCATTTGTAGCTACTGTAACAGAAACGTAACATTTTGTCCAAGAATCCCATGCACACAGTGACTGCACAAAGGAACTTTTAAGGGGGAGGGAACTCCACTTCCTGGCAACATTGGCCTTTCCAAATACCCGAGACAGCAATTCTAGAAGCAGAACCTGTATTTCTACCCACTTGCTTCGCCACACAAGATGGCGAGCTCCGGTTAGAGCCAGCAGCCCGCCTAAGCCATAAGGACACAATTATGGTAGAAAAAGGTTTCTTTTCCATTGGGAAGTCTGAAGGACACAAGAACTCAAATCCTACTAAGAAACCGGCAACTTTCCACTGTTCCTCCTCTTTCCACAGACTCAGTCCCAAGCTGGCATTAGTGAATCCCAAGAAAAGCCTAGGACTTTCAATCTAGACTATCCTGTTCTGGGAAGGCGGTGGGAGGGTGGGGGGTGAAATAAACACACACATAGGGACCCTAAACTTCCAGAACAATCCCCATTCACATGCCCTCACTGCTCCTTGGGTATCACGCCCTGCCCAAGGACTATGTTAAGCTTGTCCTAGTTGATAAATAATAAATGTGGACCTCATATTATCAAATTCTAATGCGTTGACATTTAAATTAGCAGATTTTTAAGTCAAGTTGATTGCTCTTCACACCATGGTTTGTGATCCCCATAACCGTTCTTTTAGATCCAGGAAACTTCCTATGCAAAAGTCAGGCTTATTGGGTTAATGGTTAAATGTCATAAAGTCCATTGTCCTAGTCTAGTTTCTGCTGCTGTGATAAATACCAAGACCAAAAGCAACTTGAAAAGGAAAGTGGTTATTTGGCTTATGTGCCCCAGTCTGGGGTCACTGAGGGAAGCCAAGGGAGAAACCTAATAGGCAGAAGCTGATGCAGATGTCAAGAAGGAATGATGCTTACTGCCTTGTTCCCAGGCTCCCACTCAGTTACCTTTCTTTTCCTTTCTTTGTTTTTGTTTTTGTTGTTGTTGTTTTGTTTTGTTTTGTTTTTCATTGTAGCCTTGGCTGTCCTAGACTCACTTTATAGACCATGCTGGCCTCGAACTCACAGAGATCCGCCTGTCTCTGCCTCCCAAGTGCTGAGATCAAAGGCGTGCGCCACCACGCCCGGCTCAGTTACCATTCTTATACCACCCAAGACCATGTCCCTGGGTTGGCACCACCCACAATGGGCTGGGCCCTCCCACATCAATTATCCCACTGAGGTATGTTTCTATCAACTCTGACTGATGTACACTGCTCTACAACCACTACACTGTGACACAGAGGTCTTCAACACCTCAAGTCCCCACACCCTTTGATGTGGCAGATACTGATCTACTTTACAGCTTTTCAAGACTGCAACATATACTGAATTATACCCTACGTAGTCGCCTGAACGTGGTCCTTTGCTTAGGCCACTACATAGGTGAAGGAGTGTGATATTGCCTCCAGGAAGGAGAGCTGGTGACAGAGGCTGCAAAAGCCTGAGATACTGCATCAGCATGGGCTCTCCAAAAGACCACTGGACGTAAAGAGTTACGTAGCTACGATGTTACAGCTTCGTGCACAGGAATTGGCAACTGGGGACGCAGTGTCTGAAAGGGCTGAGGAGCTAAGAAACACTTAGCAGAATGCAGAGGTTCATCCACACTGCTGCGTGCATCGGTAGTTTGTTCCTTTCTCCAATTGAGCAGTATTCTGCTACGAGATTGTCAGCATGTTCATCCATTCCGCAAGTGAAGGGAAGGTGTGATAAGTCATCTACTGACATGGCTATGTCATAGCTTGTTGGGCTTACACTTCCTCTCTATCTAGAGAGCACGTTATATCCTCAGGGCTTAGCTTGGTTCATCTCCAAGGGGATAGTGGTTTCCCAAGGCTTAAGTTACAGTTGTCCAATGACGATGACAGATGCTGAACACCTACCATGCACTTACCCTGCATCAGTGTATTGTCTTGGGTCTAAAATAAAAATCAATCCAAATCTTGTGCCTGATTTTTACAAATTTTCTTTAGATTGTATTGTGGAAAAGAACTCAGTTTTAATGAGGTTAAAATGGAGTGCTTTATTACATTAGAAATCTGAATGGAAGGAATCCATCTATTAAGCTTTGCATCTGCCACCCAGCCTTTTTATATGCTTATCTTTAGGCTCTGCAAGCATTTGGAGTTCCCCATGGGTACCGCAATGCTTCGCTTTCTAGTTCCATCTCTCCTCAGTAAGCACATGTGGGGTCAGGGACATGCATCCTAACATACATCCCAAAGAGTTAAATACTTCTAGCCCACCTACTTCTCTTTTGTGGTATTTAAAAAAAAAAAAAAATCAATACTAACAGAAAAGTACAGCCATACTTTAAAAGTCCATGAGGAATATACACACACATACATGCAAAAACACAGACATAGACATGCATGTAATTGTATGTGTGTAAGTAAATATAATATTATAATTCATAAACATACGCAGATTTTTTTCCCTTTTCTTTTCCTTCTCCTCCCCCTCCTCTTCTTTTTTAAACAGAGACTCCCTGTGTAGCCCTGGCTGGCCTGGAACTCAAATATGTAGACCAGGTCAGCCTCAAACTTACAGAGATGCACCTACCTGTTTCTTGAATGCTGGGGTTAAAGGCTTAATTTATCACACCCTGCAGTTTCTCATTATTTTAACCACAATTCCCAGATCTAAAGTTTGTTGTTGGAAAAATATGGTTTAAAAACACTTTAATAAGAGTGTGTGTGTGAGCTGGGCGTGGTGGCGGACGCCTTTAATCCCAGCACTCGGGAGGCAGAGGCAGGCGGATCGCTGTGAGTTCAAGGCCAGCCTGGTCTACAAAGCAAGTCCAGGACAGCCAAGGCTACCCAGAGAAACCCTGTTTCAAAAAAACCAAGAGAGAGAGAGAGAGAGAGAGAGAGAGAGAGAGAGAGAGAGAGAGAGAGATAAAACAACACTGAGTTAATAAATTAGCCTTGGAAAAGTATCTTTTATTTGCTTGATGCAATTGTTATCTCATAGGCTTATTGTTTCCATCTCCTAACCTAGGCCTAGCCTGGAATTGTCTAGCCTCTGTACCATCTAATCTAGGCCTAGAATGTTCTCAGCCTCTGAAACTTACTGCTTTCTTTCTCACTCTGGCTGTCTGGTTCAATTCAGCTATTCTGGTCAAACTCCTCTCCTAGCTGGCTTATTCAACCTGGCTTTTTTCTCTTGGCCTCTGACTGCTTGTTTGGCTTCATACTAACATTGGCAATCTGTTCTAATCATCTGGTTCCTTCTCATTTTCTGGCTTGTTCCATTTTCACTCATGTCTAGCTTGTCCTCTCTTCAACCTCTCTCTGTAAAACTCTCCCAGTAAAACTGAACTGCCACAAACTCAACTCCACTGCACTGCCTCTCAACTCACTGACTCAACCCAACTGACTACACAGAACTGACTAGAACTCAGAGACCTGCATGCCTCTGTCTCCTGAGATTAAAGGCGTGTCTGGATTCCAGCCAGATCACACGGACCTAGAAGGTCTTTGTATGTGATCTCTTGCTAGAGCAACCATGTTCTGGATTTATAATTCCTCAACATAACCTAGAACTGAAATATAGATATTAACAGGCATCTGAAATTAGTGATTTGTAGCCAGAGAAGGAACTGTAAGCAGAGGCTACTTCAGGGCAACTCCAAACACAAACACCGTCCCCTGAACACGGCCCTAGAGCATTGGACAAACTGTGGTGTCTCACGACTAAATGCAGGACTAGAGGGGGAAAGCACAGAACTCCACCCACAATCTGCTGTGTGTCTGCAACAAAGACGCTGTGCTAAGCTGTGCAGCCAACATCTTGACAGAATATTGAACAAGCAAATACACTAATTTCTTATCAAATATCAACCTCTACAAATTGTTCCCATAGAATTTCATAATGACTCTATACAATGAATCATTTTCTTCAAGATTAAGAGCAAGCATCGGCATGCTTCCTCGCATACTCTCCCATATCCGCAGTTGAGCCAAGGCTTCAATTACTATTATTATAAATTTACATTAACTTAGCCATGATACCTCTCAAATTTGTATCCTGTCTCCTGAGCTCTGGGCTGCAAGTCAAAGGTGTAACTCTTCTACACCTCCACCCAAACGTCGCACAAATAACTTAAGCTCAACATGTCTAAAAGCTGAGCTCACACTGCCAAATGACGTCACCTTCTTCCCAAATACTAAGAACAGAAAGCTCGAGTCAGTCTCTACTTCCACTCCTAAGAACCCAGCAGTCAGCAGCTCCCTTCGTGTCTTTATAAACAGCCACATCCTAGCCATTTCCACTGCTATGTCTGAATTCAAGTCTTATTGCCTCCTGAGCTACTGGCATAGCTTAATAGTTACCTCCCTCCTCCTCAACTCATTTCCACTTCCCCACAAATTCATTAGATAAATTAAATAAAGAGTAATAAGTTGTCTAGATAAATTAGATAAAGTACATATTTGTAAGAGACTATAAAATGCCATGAAGAGGAATGAAATAAATCTTTTTTAGACTGACATAAAATGGTATCCAAAATGCATTAAGTTTAAAAAGTGAAGAAAAACTGTTGAATATTTTCTATTGGGGGTTTTTAAAAGATGGGAAAAATATGTACCTATGAGTCTAGGTATCTAGGTATAAAACGACTACGGAAGGCCACACAAGGAATGGAAATAGAGTTACCTTAAGGCAAAGAAACTTGATGAAGAGGAGACAAAGGTAGGAAGTCTGCACCACTGCTGCACACATTGGCAGCATTTGAATATCAAGTTCTGTTTTACCTAGTGTCCTGGTTGGCCTTACTCTTCAACTTGACACATTGTCCAGACATCTGAGAGAAGAAGCCTCAATTGAGGAACTGCTCAGACCAGACTGGCCTGTGGGCATGCCTGTGGTAGGCTGTCTTGACTGCTCAGTGATGATGGCAGACCCAGCCCACTGTGGGCAGCACCACCCATAGGCATTTGGTCCTGGGCCATGGGAGAAAGCTGGCTATGCATGTGCCTGTGGGCAAAACAGCAAGCAACATTCTTCCATGGCGTCTGCCTTCAAGATTCAGCTGGAGTTCCTGCCCTGGCTTCTGTCCAGGATAAATGAGGACCTAGGAGTGTAAGCCAAAATGAAAACTTCCCTCCCCCAAGTCGCTTATCAGTAGTAACGTTTTATCACAACAACAGAAGGAAACTGGAACATCTCGTCAAAAATAGACAAAATCAAAAGGCGGGAAAGAGGCATCTTGCTGCGAGGAGCAACCATCAAGAGCTTGAGCTAACCTTGCCTCTGTACCTACTCTAACATTAAGCCCCCTGCTGTCCACACCCACTGCTTTCTTGAATGGTTTCCCTACTCAGATTTTGCACGGGTTCTTTCCTTCTGAAAGCCAAATTCTAGCTCCTTCTACCATCTTCAAGCTTCCATGTGAATGGTTCCTCTTTATTTCTTAGCATCCACTGTGTGTTTTTAAAGTGTGTGTGTGTGTGTGTGTGTGTGTGTGTGTGTGTGTGTGTGTGTGTCGGCGGTACACCTCATACAGTGCCCAAGGAGGCAGGAAGACAATGACAGAGCCCCTGAAGCTGGAACCACCTACAGGCGGTTGTGAGCCACCTGCTGTAGGTGCTGGGAACAAAGCTCAGGTCTTTTCCTACAACAGTATATATTTTTAACCACTGAACCATTTCTCCAGACCCCATAAATGGTACGTGCTGAACCCCCCCCCGGGGGGGCATGCCTAACTCTAAGGGTAACGGATGACTGGAATATGCACTTGTGGGGAAATGCAAAGGGAACGTCTTACGATCTGGAGAAGCAAACAGAAAGGGCACAGTGGCAGGATGCCAGGATCCAGACATCAGCTGAGTGAGCGAGCGCATGAGCAGACACCCACCCACCCTCTGGCTCACCTCAGACAGATCTTTTGGCCTCTTTACACCTCCTTATTAAATAGAACTAGGCATGCCTGCCTCTGGGAGTTCTACAGAGAGCTAACCAAAGAACCAAAGAACCAAAGAATCAAACAGATCACTGGTGCCTGACAGAAGCCAGGGAGCGGCCATGGCACCTCCAGCAACAAGTGCACAGATCCAAAGTTTGCATCCCTTTCTGTTTCAAAGACGGTTCTGCTACGAAAAGCAAAACACCTTTTTGTTTAGCAGGAAAAGCGACACACACTAAAACAGACGTAACACAGAATGCCGTATAAGAATAGAGGGAACTGTTCCCCAAACCACAGGCAGCAGCAGGAGGTACAGGACCTGCACTGAGAAGCCTCCAGTCAAGAACAGAGCAAAGGTGGTGAAAGGGTTAATAAAAAAAAAAAAAATACAGCCCTGCACTCTACTGAATGACAAGGAAGGGCCTATGCATAATACAGAAAGGACAGATGCTGCAGCTGGTACTAGAGATCAGATGACTGGAGAGATAGGCCTTTCATAAAAGCCATCAAAGAAGTGAACCGTAACCCTCGGGAGTAGAAGCCAGGAGTACACAAAAGGTGAGCTACACTGATCAAGAAAACAGGTGTCTACATCACACTTGAAAAGAATTAGTACACAAGCATCTGACGGGCTGGGACTGATAGACTCACCTGACCCACACAGTGCCAGGCCATAGGGGGCGCTATGCAAAGACCTGGCATTCATAGCAACAAAAAGCACATCACCAACAACTAGGAGACTACAGGAAGCGCTTGCTCCTCCACGTCCTCTGGTCCTGTCCCTACCACAGTGAAGTCTAGTACTCTGTGCACATGGTGGACTTTCAGTTTTTGAAGAGTATTTAAGTAGGTGATCACGTGTTTTCATCTTCTAGGCTAACCCTACTCTATCCCGTCACCTCAACATAATCTTTCCGTTCCTGGAGAATCTTGTTTGAGCATCTAGTTCGCCCGCTCTCGGCGGCTACTCCTCCTCCTGCGGATCCTCCAGCCCCACCACCAAACCTCTACGACCTTGCTCCAAATGGCTTCCAGAGACCAGGAAAGGGATCTTCCAGGATTTGGGTCACAGGGAAAAGCAGAACGTATCCCTCTGGTCAATCACCATAGCAGAAACCATGTCACATCTTTCACCCAGATGAAGTCCAAGTTACAATTTAAACTTTCAAATCTTTTTCCATGCACTTCCACTTGGTAATCATATACTAATATGCCTGACAAAAATGCTCAAGATGCTCAAATTTTGTGAATGATGTCTATTAGTGAGATTGATCGATAAATAAATTTATTTATTTATTTATTTATTGTTGTTCAAGACAGGGTTTCTCTTATACTCCTGGCTGTCCTAGACTCATTTTGTAGAACAGGCTGGCCTCAAGCTCACAGAGATCAGCCTGCCTCTGCCTCCCTGAGTGCTGGGATTAAAGGTATGTACCACTGCACCTGGCTGGTGAGATTATTTGAAAACATGCTGTTTAGAAGACATACAAAGTTGGACACGGTAGCACATACCTATAAAACTAGTACTCAGGGAGGCAGAGGCAGGCTGATCTCCGTGAGTCCAAGGCCAGCCTGGTCTACAAAGTGAAATCAGGACAGCCAAGGCTACACAGAGAAATCCTGTCTCAAAAAACCAAAACCCAAACACCAAAAACCAAGCAAAAACCTGAAAATACAACAACCATAAAAAACCAAAAGAAGGCCTACAATGTCAACACAGAATATCCTAAAAGAAATAGAACGAAAATACACTTAATTTATTTACTAATTCATTCAATAAATACTCATCAAATATCCCTAGGTTACTATTTTTCTATTTTTTTGGTTATTGTGTGTGTGTGTATAGCGTATGTGAGTATGAGCACACACATGCTATGGCACACACACAGAAGTCATAAGACAACTTTTGGGAGTCAGCTCTCTCATGCCACCTTGTTCAGATCGGGTCTCTCTTGCTTTTCCCACAGGAGCGCTGGGATTCCAGATGTGTACATCTTTTTCACATGGGTTCCAGAGATAGAACTCAGCCTTGGACCACAAACAGGTTTACCCACTGAGCCCCCTGGAGAGCCACCCCCCGCCCCCGGCACTGGATTTTGGTTATAAAATTCAAAACCAGTAACTGTGCAGTGCAAAACTGAGGCAACGTCTTTTATGGGCAACCAACAGGAGCATCGTTCAGGAAAGAGCAGGGGAACATGGCATGCCTCTGGATGTAGCACCCGAGGCATAACTTATTTTATGCCATGCTGTGGTGAGATGCATGACCAAACACCAAACCTACACGGAGGAACACACTAACCCGCACACATCAGAATTGTCAGGCTGCCCGTGAAAGAGATAAATGATGTCGCTATCATAAGAGAAACAAAACTGAGCTGAGCTGAGAGAGGGTGGGGAAGACAGTGGCTTGTCTGAAAGCCACAGAGAGGGGATGGACTGCCAGTGGGAAGAACAGAAAGCCTGAGAGCACTGAGGATGCTTGCTCCACAGACACTGATAGACTCACCTGACCCGCACAGACCCAAGACAAACACGGTACAGCACTCTCTGAGGAAAGACCGACATGAAGTGAGTACTGCCAGTATGAACACACAGAAGCCACAGTGCAAAGCTACTGTTACACAGAGATCAGCGGCAGGCTCACCACATACACATACACAAACACATACCCGTGAGATCTTGTACCTAACACAAATGCAACTGAGAGGCTGAGGAGATGGCTCCGATGATAACGTACCTAAGGACCTGAGTTCCTTCCTCCACGCGCCCCTTAAGAAATGGGGCAGTGGCGCATGCTTGTGATCCCAGCTCTGGTAAAACAGGAACAGGCAGGTATCTGGGGACCACTGGCCAGACACCCTGGCTTGATCTGGGATGCCTGCATCCCAGAAGGAGACCCTGTCTCAAGAAACCAGGTGTCTGGCTTCTGAAGAACAGCACCTGAGGTTGACAGGTCATGTAAAGCCGGGCCCTGGGCTACCAAAATCACAGGGAAGCCCTGTCTAAGAGTCAGGCATTGCTGACCTTGCCTCTGCAGGATTGGCAGAGAACTGCCTTGCTTTAGTGCAGAGCCCGGGGTCACCCTGGACCAGGCCCGGGAAGACCAGCATTCCTCTCTCACCAGCAGTGCGCACCCACAGGAGAGTGAATCAGCTCGTCTACACTGTGAACTCAGGAAGGTGACATGGCCTTACTCCTTTCTAACCTAGACAAAGAATATGAGAGTAAGAGTGGATTCTTCTGGAACACTGAAGAGAAATAAAACACCTACGAAGACTGTACAGTTTTCTATTTTGAAACTACAGCAATTCCTAAAAAGGCACACAAAGTTGAACAGAGAACATTTTTAATGGCTTGAAGCTATAGGAGGGCAGGGAGAGAGCACTGAAAAGCAGGCTTACAAAAGTTTGCACCGAGCTGGCACACGCTTTTAATCCCAGCACTCGAGAGGCAGAGGCAGGGGGATTGCTGTGAGTTTGAGGCCAGCCTGGTCTCCAAATTGAGTCCAGGATAGCCAAGGCTACACAGAGAAACCCTGTCTCGAAAAACAAAACAAATTAAAAAAGAAAAAAAGAAAAGAAAACACAAATAATGGAATCTAAATAAGGGAAGGGTGGTGGGGGAGGCAGAGCCAGAGATGAACCAAGCTTAAATGAGAACAGGAGAACTAGCCACACAGCACAGGGCGAAAATGATGCCACACACACAGCCAGGACGCGTTCAAGATCAAACAAACTCAGGACACAACTCCACCCAGCTGCAAGGAACCAAACTTCTCCAGAATGAGAGAAAGATGGAAGAACCCCAATTATACAATTGCAACTCTGATCTGGTGGACAGATCCCGGGAGGAGCAGCGGGATTAGGCCACCCTCAGAAACACTGACATAAATGTTGTCAATAAAGCACACCACCAGGAGGTGCTTTGGGCCTTAGCACAATGGGAAAACACTTACCTAGCAAGTGCAAACCCCCCACCCCCCACCCCAGCCTTTGGTCCTAGGCACTGGGGTGGGGGTGGGGTGTCATAAAATATTAACACTAGAGTCACCAGAATCTAGCCATGTAAAGAGCCGAATGAACTTCAGACCCACAATCAAAGTTAGCAAACCCATTATTAACAAAATGTATCATAGTGATGGCTTCAATCACAAACTTTCTCTACATAGGGAGAGGCATACAGAAATAAAATGCATGCTTAAAATAAAGATAAATGAAAATTGGTTTGGAAACATGAAGTAGTATAGGTACCGCTTTGGACAAATCCTTTATGCCTGTCCCTCCCCAATCAATCAATCAATCAATCAATCAATCAAAAGATAAAGCCGGCTAAAGATACCTACAGCTGAAGCCTTTCACGGTGCGGTGTTTTATTTTGTTGCTTTATTACTATCTGGAGAAGGCTAGCCCCTCCCAGGCTCGCCCTTAGGTTTGACCCGTACTTGGGTACAGCTTAAAGAGGTTTCCCTTGGTGGAGTCTTTGCTGCGTCTCCATCTGAACTCAGCAAGACAGCTCTACCACTGCCTCTTCCTCCACTATTTGGAAGGCACTTTGCATTAGGCTGAAAAGCTACCTCCCCAAGGCAGAGAGGAAGTAGATTGCGGCTTGCAAGAGCTGCGCGATTACTTGGAGTCTCTCACAAACGGCTGCTACAACAGCAACAAAAAGTAATTACAAATCATGTACAGCGCACCGTGCTTTTAGAGACACTTGACACGCTGCCCACGGTCCCTTAAGCGTTGTTCCCAAATGTGCTCGGCCTCCAGCCCTGTGGGCTCTTTAACAAGAGGCAGACTAGGCTGGCCAGAGAGATGGGAGGCAGTGGAGGGTAGAGAGAAAGCAACCTTCTACATAAAGATCAACTCAGTTCCGAAGTCAGTTTCCAGCAGTCTGGCCTCAGGAAGTCCGGCCACACAGAGAAGCAGGCATTCTCCAGCATCCTTCTTGAATGAGGAGCTCCCCTTCAGCATCTCTCTTCCAAGCCATCAGTCAGCTTTTGCAGTTTGGCTGCCCCTCCCTCAGCCAGCTCTTCGGTGGTGGTCTCTGCCTCCTGGAGTCTGTCAGTAAGACTCTTCACCTGATCCTCGGATTTGTCTTCTGTGGGGGCTCCGCTTCTCCAGCTGCGCTCAGATGGTCCCGCCCACCAGTTAGAGCCACTCATTTAGCTCTCACGACAACAGGGCAGCCAGCTTTGCCCCACCCATCACACGGGCTCCAGGTCTTCTTCAGTAATGCTAACTCCCAACTTTCAAGCCACCTCTCCTGCGCTGTGTGCTCAGCATCTCTGAGTCCAGTTTCCTGGAACTCATCCCGCATCTTTTGGGGCCAGGTTTTCACTGACCTTCGTACCTCTCTCACTGGTGGCAGCAGCTTTCCCACACTCCCTCCTGTTTTCTAGGATGGGAGCGAGGCACCCCTGAACATTGTCCAGCTCCTAGTTAACCAGATGGGTCCTACAGTTGAAGGAGGCCGTCAGCCTCGGCCTGTTTCCAGGCTGCCTTTCTCCCCAGGTTCACACTGGCGGTGTCCCACCCACCCTTCGGAGCCTGGGTCGAGCACTAACATGAGCATGGGGGGGATCCAAGCCTGGAAGCCCATCAAGATGCTTCCTGACCTCAAGTCTCTGCCTCTTCTGTCTTTCAATAAATGGCTTTTAACAAGCGGAGGGGAGGGAGTGGGGGCAGAGTTCAACTTCACTCATTTTTCATAAAAGATGAAAAACGCTATTTCAGTGTCGTATTAATTTGTATTTCTCATATCCATTACAAACATCAAATCTTTCCAAAAAAAGATGTTGGGCAGAAGTGTGGGAAGCAAGCACTAATTCATGAGTTACTGAGATTATAAATTGATACAACTACCATGAAAAGCAACTGCAAGCAATGATGTATCAAAATTAAGAATACATTTATCTTCTGATGGCCTTTCCAAGTCTAGAAACAGATCTGCAGTCCAGAGAGGGCAGTGTCAACAAAGTGTTCTTTAGAACTGAAAAATAAAAACTGGAGGGCTGGAGATTCCGTTTTAACCTCTTTATTATTTTTGAAAAGGTGACACAATTCAAACAAACCAAAGGGTAGTTAGTGTTGTGAGGTAAGCCCAACTTCAGTGTGTCTGCCTTGGTTCCAGTGTGGCTGCATTTTTGGGGTCCGTGGCTGTTCAAAGGTTCGTGTCCAGGGAGGTCAAGAAGTGCTGCCTAGTACTTGCATGTGTAAGGCCCTGACACAATTCCAGCACTACAAAATGAATGAATGAATGAATGAATGAATGAATGCAGAAAAGGATGAGTACATGTTCAAAGTTTTTTTTTTTAAGTTCAGTACACTCACAAAATGAGAACATGAAAACACAAGCCTATGTACAAAGGGATCATATAATCTTCTAAGACCTATGAAGAGAAAAACGTCAGTGCAAAATAATGTGACAATTGTGTAAAAAGGCCAAGAGTGACAGGGCATGCCTTTAGTCCCAGCACTCGGGAGGAAGAGACAGGAGGATCTCCAAGTTTGAGGCCAGCCTGGTCTACAAAGTGAGTCTGGGACAGCCAAGGCTGCACAGAGAAACCTTGTCTCAAAAAAAAAAAAAAGGAAAAAAAGAAAGAAAGAAAAAGAAAAAAAGTATTGAGTGAGATAAGGCTGCAAAGGTGGCTCAGTCCATGTTGTGCACACAACAAGTGCACGAGGGCCTGAGCCCTGATCCCCAGTACACATGTAAAACTGTGGCGGTTCCAGCACTGCAGAGACAGGAGGTTCTCTGGGGTTTGCTGGCCAGGGGGCTTGGCCAGGGGAGAGACCTTGTCTGCAAAACCAAGGCAGAAGGCAGATGAAGAAGATAACTCAAGTCAACCTGTGGAACACACACACACACACACACACACACACGAATTAAATAAAAATATTAAAAAATAATTAAATGAAATAATGTATGTGAAAGCCTTGAGGAGTACATGGCTCAGAGCAAATACTCTAGCACATGCAGGAGGAATTATTTACATCTGTATGAGTTATAAGTTATTGTAAGTGTTAGGTGATATAGGTTACACTCATAACGGACACCAACTTCTAGTTTCCGCTTAAGTGACAGCACCAGAAAAACACACACAGAAATCCATTCCACTTTCACTGAAGTTATGACTTAGCAGCAAAGACAGGAAGCATGCAAACACTGTCCTTAACAGTCCAAACAAACCTGCTTCCCACAGACAAAGGTGACGCTGGTCCGAGAGTTCGTTAGTGCATGAAGTCGGGCACACTGACCAACGAGGCAGAAAACACAGGTGCTCAGAAAAACCCTCCACGGAGGCAAATGATTGACTTGGGTGCCGAGGCCATGCGGTGGGATGGACACACGACTTAGAGGTAGGCCAGGTTCTTAGGAGAAGCAGCTTCTCACAAAGGCTTCTCTGAGATAGTTCGGCTCTGAGATGTCATCCATGGGCTGTGTTTGGACACTCGGTCTCAGCTGGGGTGCTGTTTGAGCCCTCGCTGTGGTACAAATCATTGAGGTAGGCCTCTGAGGGTACGAGAGCAGCTCTCTCCGCTTCCGCGTGAGGACACGCACGCACACACGCATGCACGCACGCACACCTGGTTTCCTTTAGCTCTCTCTGCTTCCACGTGAGCACACACACACACACATCCTGGTTCCCTTTAGCTCTCTCCGCTTCCATGTGAGGACACACATGCATGCATGCATGCGCGCGTGCGGCACACGCACACACGTGAACTCTGCCATGCTTTCCCTATCATGAAGAACTATATAACCATGAGCCAAAATAAACCCTTCCTTTTTTTAAGTTTCTTCCATAAATTTCTTTTGAAAGGCCAGAGGACTAACTCAGCTTTTGTGGGCCATGCTTTCTCTGTGCCTCTTCAAGTTTGCCATCACAGTAAAAGGCAAGCAACCCGTAAATGAATAAGCAGGCTTTGTTACAATAAAATGTTACCTATGAACACTAAAATTTGAACTTTAGAGAATTTTCATGTCATTGGGGAAAAAAAGAAGCAAAGTATTTTCAGTTAGATGATCTTCAACTGCACAGACCTTTCTAACTTGGACTAATGTTTAACTAAATCAGGTAACTAAATGGTGCTAGTTTAACCCAGCAGAACTAAGTGCCACAGGCACTAAGGAAATCTGCTTCATTGACAACTCCTCACCACAGAGAACTCTGTGCTCTACATTAGGGGGAAAATCATCACAAGAGATTAACACATCAGCGACTTCATCGGCTTCTCCTGCAGTATCATTGTGAGGTCACTCGGTAGAGTGCTCGCCCACCACATGTGGCCCTGGCTCAATCGCCAATACTATGAAAAACAAATGTTAATGATATTCAAGTCTACCTTGCAGAAGATCTCAAGACAATTCGTATAAGGAAAAAGGCACAGTAAAGTTACACAATCTAAATATTTTCTCACTCAGTTGCAAACTTGAAACATTTGAACATTTTCTTTCTTGTAAAGGCAGAGTTTTATTAATTTATGACTTCTTAAACAATACAATTATGTACAGAATCATCAAGTGGCCTCCAAAACTATTACATAAACTTCCACTTCCCCCAATCTGCATTCACTTTCCTCCCAGAAGAGCCATTAATAACAATTCTTTATTCCAAATGACTGACTAGTTTACAGATGTCAGAATGCATGGCTTTATGCATTAGTTTTAACTCAGATGAAGCCATGGTGGAGATCTTTATATCTAGAATTAAGTATCTTTTTGTTATCAATTCGTAGTTTGTCATTCTGTATACCATGATTTCATGAACACAAATATAGGGAAATTTCAGGAAAATATGCAAAGAAATACCCTTTCAGGTAGCTGACCCTAAAATTCTTAAGATATGATTTTCCAATTGATTTCTCATTGTCCTAAAACCAGAAAAGGAAAGCCAGTTTTCCTGTGTTTTTTTACTCTCCAAATTACTGGTTAACTTAGAATGACTTAATCATAAAGTAGCCACCCTTCCATTCTATACTTGTAGAAACAATGTTTCTTCTGTATAGCATTTCATGGCATCTGGAGGAAATCACCTTTCCATTTCCACTGCGGTTTTCTTTTTTTAAAAATCCATGAGCAAATATCAGTGGATGGATTGCTGAATTGTCACTGAAACATAATTGAACCTAAGGTTTTCCTTGTAGTTTTAAAAATACCATCTTATTAAGATATGCCAAAAAAAAATGTAATTTAAAGAGCCGGGTGTGGTGGCACAGGCCTGTAATCCCAGAACTCTGGGAGGCAGAAGCAGGCAGATCTCTGAGTTCGAGACCAGTCTGGTCTACAAAGTCCAGGACAGATAGAGCTACACAGAGAAACACTTTCTCAAAAAACCAAAACATGGGCTGGAGAGATGGCTCAGTGGTTAAGAGTACTGACTGCTCTTCCAGAGATCCTGAGTTCAATTCCCAGCAACCACATGGTGGCTCCCAACCATCTACAGTGTAATCTGATGCTCTCTTCTGGCCTGTGAGTGTATATGCAGGCAGAGCACTGTATACATAATAAATAAATAAGTCTTTAAAAAAAAAAAAAAAACAACACACACACACAACTCTAATTTAAATATTTGACAATTAAAAATACACCTTTTTAAAAAATCACAATTTGGAACTTGTTAGGTCCTGCTGCCCTCTACCTAGGGGCAGGGCTTCCCCTCCCCCCAGAGGCCCTTCACTACATAATCCAGACACTTTAGTTCTGTGGCCCCCTTTTGCCCCTTTTCCACCTCCCTGCTCTCTCTCCTTCCCTTCCCCCCATCCCCCACGCACACTCTCCCTTCCCCTCCCGCATTGCTCCCAATAAAACTGTTTTTTTTATATATTATAGCTTCATCACCACGAGCTCATTTCGCTATTTAATCTATCAGAACACACGTGGGCCAAGTTTACCGTTCCACTGAACAACGCGTGTGAGAGCGGGCTCCTCCTGAAGACACACACTCAGCAGGCCCTTCCAGAATCCCTCACAAACTATGCCAGACCATCCCCTCAGGGTATGCTTTCAACAGAGCTAGGGTAGAGGAGAGGCTACAGGAAGAGGTCAAAGGGCTCTTTTTCTATGAGCACTACATCCTAGGAGGGAGAAACAATTACATTTCCACTGTAAGTCCCTAAATCAGAGGATCCCACACCCTGTGCCTTCTTCTGTGAACCTGACTTCCACAGTCCAGGGTAGTTCCCAGTGGCTTCTGGAGCGAGAATTCATGAATGCCTATCAGTGTTCAAAGGCTCGGGGGGGCCAGGCTCTAGATGATGGGTTTTCAACCTGTGGGCTGTGACCCCTTTGGGCCGATCACATATCAGATATCCAGCATATCAGATATTTACAATACAATTCATAAGCAGTAGCAAAACCATGGCTGTGAATTATCAACAAAATAATTTTAGGGTTGAGGAGTCACCCTGACACGAGGAACTGTCTTAAAGGGTCACAGCATTAGGAAGTTGAGAACCACTGTTCTAGACTTTCATTCAAATGGGCCAATCTGGGACGGGTATGGTGGCGCACGCCTTTAATCCCAGTACTTGGGAGGCAGAGGCAGGCGGATCGCTGTGAGTTCGGGGCCAGCCTGGTCTACAAAGCGAGTCCAGGATAGCCAGGGCTACACAGAGAAACCCTGTCTCGAAAACCCCCCCCAAAAAGCACAAAGAAATATAATCAAAAGCCACACAATATATGACGTAACAAGTCTGAGCAGTCATCAGGAGTTGGTCAAACTTAGACCAGACTACAAAAGCAGTGAAAAACTATAGTGTGGGGAGAGAGAAAAGGAAAAAATGTTGTGGGGGGAGGAAGGGAAAAAGAAAAAAAAAGACTGTTTAGTAAGTCAGGCAAATCCCAGGTAAGTCGTGGCCTGTCGTGCAAACCACTCAGGCCCGGCCTCACTTAGATCACAACAGTAAACCTAGTCAGACAAGGGGCTGACTGGACTCACAGCTCGGCTACTCCGACAGAGCCCAGCAAGGTCTCAGGCTCATTTGAATAGTATTTTAGGAATGTTCTGTCAATAGTCCCAGGGCGGTTCACACAGCACTCTTTCTTCACTAGAATTAAGGTCCAGTAGAAGTTTGTGTCACAGGTAGAACACTCAACCCCCAATGAGGACTTCTTAAAATCTGCTCAAATTCACATGTTTGTCTACAATTCCTTTTGAAAGGGAAGGGTAACTTTTCCAACTGTTGCTCATAGCAACACAGGAACAAAAGATATTTTTGCATGCATAATCTAAGTGTTTAATTAGAGTTCACAAACTTGGCTCTCTAAGGAAGTAAACAGTAGAAATGTTGGGAATACTAGATGCCCAAATAGAAACAGATATATGGTATGTTGCTCAGTTACCTCAAACAGCAAGGAGAGAGAGAAACAGAAAGACAGAGACAGACAGACAGACAGACAGACAGACAGACAGGAAAAAACGTATAGCTTGCAACAGGAAGACAGAACATACAAATTAGATGCTTTCTCTTTGACCATTTTTCTACATGGGTCCCTCCAGGGAACGGTCACCTAAGGAAATCAAGCAAAACCATCACACGCCCTGAGTTTCTGTCCCTTGCTATTTCTAAGGGCTCTTTACTGTGACTCGACATCTGCGACATTCAAAGCATACAGTAAGATGGCTGACATTAACAATAATATACTGACGTTACTCCACCCACCCAAGATGTAGGACCAATTACTAGAGTCAAGGTAGAAAGGAATTCCAATCAAAGTCTGTAATTCACACTTCTGTAGTGGAAGCCAGGTTTGCGCACACAACTGACCACATCAGGTCTGAAACCGCTGAAAGGAGCTGCGCGGGAAAGGGGGCAGGCACCCGGAAGCAGTCCTGGCTCTATCAGGAAAAGACTCTACTCCTACATAAACCGACCATCCTTCACAGAGGGCACAGTCTGCCGGGCGTGTGCAAGTGGCAGCTAGCGGGTCCGGGGTGGAGGTGGGACGAGGCTACAATCCAAGGGCAAAGGGGTTTTAGAAGCAGATGGCAGGGATAAAGAGGATTTACAGCGTGTCACATCTCAGCCTCTGAAAGAAGTTTAAACACTGGAATGAGGCAGAAGTGACAGAATCAAAGTAGGCTCTATTTGTGCAACTAACACTCCCCGGATACCTTGCGATGCATCCTGCGCAGGGGCATAAATAAATAATGCGGTGCATGATCTGACTAACTGGTCCCTACCCACTCACCTGGGAAGACTAGAGAACAAACTGAGAAAGCAATAGCTCAACTGTACACATCACGCAAACGCTGCCAACACTGTACACGCTACAGAAGCTAAAATCAAGCCGAGTAAGTTCCTGAGAGAGAATGGGCGGCTAAGGCTGAGGGAAGTGTCAACCGATGAAATTTACACTAAGTCCTCATCAGTAGCTGTGACTCTCAAGCCTCAGAAAGGAGGGCAAAGGCTGTACCGGGAGCTTGTGGACAACGTGTGGCTAAAGCAAAGCCTTGAAGTCAAACACACAAGCCTAGCTCTGCTACCCGCTCCCCAAAGCGCTGTACCTCAGGAGAGGCCCCTTAAGCCTTGTAAGCCTCAGGTTCCTAAACTGGGGTATACTACCTCATGCTTCATCATAAGACCAAAATATTCGATTTTATATTTAATAATTAGATAATGATAGATTCACAAAGTACCAGATTTATGTTATACAGAGTTTATTAAGTGAGTATGGGGGGGGCTAGGGGGACAGAGTATTCCAGAGAGAGAGAGAGAGGAAGAGAGAAAGTAAGAGGATGGAGCAAGTAGAGGGGGGAAAAGGAGGGTTGGTAGAAGGGGGCGGGGGGAGGGGAAGAGAGACCACGAGGAGGGTCTATCCTTTTTTATGGACTGAAGCAGAATGCTAACATTCGAAACTGGCTAACTTTATTAAGAAAGAAGGTCACACCGGACGGTGGTGGCGCACGCCTTTAATTCCAGCACTCGGAAGGCAGAGGCAGGCAGATCGCTGTGAGTTCGAGGCCAGCCTGGCCTACAAAGTGAGTCTAGGACAACCAGGACTACAAGAGAAACCCTGTTTCAAAAAACAAAACAAAACAAAAAAGAAGGTCACACCAGGTGCACTAGCGCATGCCTGTCTGTAATCCCAGCGCTAGGGAGGCAGAGGCAGGTGGATCGCTGTGAGTTCAAGACCAACCTGGTCTACAAAGCGAGTCCAGAACTGCCAAGGCTATACAGAGAGACCCTGTCTTGAAAAACCAAAAAAAAAAAAAAAAAAAAAAAAAAGAAAGAAAAAAAAAAAAGAAAAAAGAAAGAAGGTCTTGAGGTTCAAGGTCATGTCACCCCCAAGACCTTGTGGTGGATGGCATCGCAGTGCAGAAAGCCACCCAGGCAGGAATGTGGCCAAGCTGGTTCCCTCTTAAGAGAACTTTAATCCCTTTGGCAGACAAGCCCCCAAAGACCTAAGATACCCTCTGAGTTTGTGGAGGACAAAGTCAAAGTTCATTTAAACCATAGCAGAGGGTGATAACGGGGCTAGCAAAGGTTTTATTTGCCCAATAACAAGAGCTTTCGCACAGGTGGACACTAAAATACAGCAGTGAACAAGGCACAGTGCCTGCCCTCACAGACCTTGAGATAACGTGACAGGTTCAATAAATGGCAGTCATTAATATTGTCATCATCATTATCATCTTTAGCACAGCGGTGATCAGTTAAGTATAGGTATGTTCTTGTGAAAAAAATTAAGCCATCTTAGCTAGAACCATTTAAAGACACGGGTACACACTGGTACATGCCTCAAGGTTCAACAGCTTTAAATACTATGTATACCCAATTTAGCATCTCCAGTTCTGAGGAATGTCCTAAGCTCCAGACTCCTACAAGATGTCACTTTTGAACACTTTAGACGTAGACATCTGAAAAAGAACTCTAGATTTCCAGTGGAATTGGGTACCATACTCCCCCTGGTCTTTCGCCATCAGTAAATCAGAAATGCCTCTCCTCCTGCTTGTTCTTTGGACTTCAAGCACCTAGTATTAGCATGTTCTTTTTTTGTTGTTGTTGTTGTTGTTGTTGTTGTTTTAAACCTAAGAACCAGAGCGATCCATTCACTGCTTCTAATGGCAAAACCATCATTTCAATCCAAGCTCCAACAGTTTCTCACCAACAGTAGCATCTATGATCCCTTCTCCAGAGAGGAGTGGTCTCTTCTAGTTATTTGTATTAGTGTCACTCATTGTGTGTGTGCACACACACGCACAGGCACACAGCACATACCATGCGTGCCTCACATGTGGAGGTCAGAGGGCAGCTTTCAGGAATTGGTTCCTGGCCTTCCACCTTGTGCGGGCAAGTGTTGCTCTTGTTTCTGGTGCCGTACTGCATCAGGTGACTCTCCTGTCTCTGGTTCCCACCTCACAGTAGGAGTGTTGGGATTACAAACGCACTTGGTTATGTGGCTTCTGAGTCATCAGGCTTGCACCTTTACCTCCTGGACCAACTTTACATATAAAACACAGAGGTCCTTTGCCTCTTTCCATCTTCTTCAATGCTGGGGATGGAAGCCAATGCCTTGAGCAAGCTAGGCAAGAGCTCTACTGCTAACCTCCCTGTAGCTCAGGCAGGCTCCTGCCTCCTGAGAGGTGGGATAACAACACACTCCATGCCGGCCTAAAAATCTCCAATTTTTAAGGACTCTAGAAAAGTTTTTAAAGTGATGTTCTACAAAGCAGGAATGCCCAGGTCCCTTCTCCCGTCTCAGTTTCAGCCCCACAGTCACACTAAAGGCTTTTCAGTTCAGTGTCTTAACCTCATCAACTGCTACACTGAAGGAATGTTCTCTATCTGCCCATGGGGCTGTTGCACACTCAAAGGGTGGATCGTGAGACTCCAATATCAGACGTGTAGCTTCCTCTGGACTGGTTCATATGCAAATACCCATACAGTGCTAGGAGGCTGCCATGTCCTGTAGCCCTGGTCTGGGAGTTCCTCCCGGCCTTTTCTTAGGCCTGTACTATCTCCCCCAAGATCATCATGTGGGTGGAAGATCTTAATTACATGTAGATCCTCAAAAAGGATGGATTCAAAGCAGTCCCCAAGGAGACCACTGTCATTTCACCTTTGCCAAAGCTATCATAATTTCTTCACCCTTGACAAACCAGGATATATATTTAAAAAAAAAAAAAAAGCCTATCAAAGTAAGATTGTACTTTTTTTACTTACGCAAAGCGGTTTCCTCACGATATGCATAGTGGCTTCAGTGCATGCTTGGCAAATGAGTGATGTGTGAGCAAATGACGAGGAGTCAGTCACATCAGGTAAACTAAACTGGGGACAAATGGTTGCATCTTGGAAAAGGTCCTTAAAATGCTTATATCTCATTTTTATGGGTACAGGGTTTGCAGTGCTGTGCCCCGTGGGGACAGGTAATTTAAGGAGGAGCAAAAATGGGGTGGGGGTGGGGAGTTGGGGGTGTGATACACATACAAAGCAGGTCTCTATCCTCAATGAACATGAATGAATTTTATGAAATCATTAGTGACACAGACACACAGGTGTGCTCCTCACATGTGAGACGTTAGGAAATCCACCAAGAATGCATGTCCACACATCCTCCAGGCATAGCGTTAGGGGGAGGGGCAAGGGAGTCAGACACCCACATCGGTTCTGGGTATCTATAGCCAAGCAGGGCACTAAACACTCTGCCAAGTCAAACACCAGGTCACATTTCTACTGTCCTAAGAGAAACGCCATCAATCACACCACTCAGTGGAACCGAAGGCAAGCAAGGTCGGCTTCAACCAAATTCAACTGCCCTGATAATCAGTGAAAAGAAAGGGAACAGAGGAACACGCAGTGTGGGACAGACTTACTGAGCAGCCCTTGGCAAGTGACAAACCTGACAGCCCACGGACATCATTTACCACAGAGATGCCACACAGCCATTTACCTTACAACGTCAAAGGAGAGAACAACTGACCGCCTATCTCCACCGAAATTAAAACTACACGTAAAGAAAAGAGATTAAAGCTTTACACTAGGTGAAACTGTGTCCTTCAAACCTTCAGCAGTAAAAGTTGCCTACCACATTTTAAATTTTATTGACGATCACCGCCACTTAATAAAATGGCCTTCTTATATAACAGGGAAACATCAATAAAATACCAAAACACATTCCACGGTCTGCTAGTTAGGCAGAATTTCAGTCAGGAATTTACAGTACAAATCTCCGTAGCTCAACATTTACGGCTGCTGCTCACATTCGGAACTGCTAACCAACATGAGCCAGGGCACCGAGAGTCCCTGAGTGTACACGTGGAGTGAATGCTGCAGTTAACCTGTCATAAGTGATGCAGTGAAAAACCAGTTCCCAGTGCCTAACTGTGCCAACCTCTGACCGCCCAGGTGTTTCTACTTCCTAAACGTTCTCACTTGTTTTGAGTGTTCTGCTTACAGTCTGAGCACATGTCCATGCAGTGCCCTCAGAGGCCAGAGCAGAGCATCAGATCCCCTAGGGCAGGAGTTACAGCTATGAGCTGTCGTGTGGGCGCTAGGACTTGAACTCTGGTTCTTCTCGAAGATTAATTAGCTCGTGCTCTTAACCACTGAGCCATCTCTCCTGACCCCAAATGGTCTCACTATTACACATTTAGAACTATGAGCCACTTACTAAAAGCAGGGCTAACAATACATGAGAAATCATTCACAGAACAAAAATAAATAAATAGGATATATTTGGGGGACACCGCTGACTCTAACAGGTTTCAGCTCTCTGTACAGTCATGTTATTATATGAAATTATTTTCTGTTTGATCATCACCACTAGCTCATGACCTTATAAATATAACCAATCTGCCATAGAAAAGTTAATATTTCGAGAGCTAGAAGAATGGCTTAGTCAACAAATCACTTGTCTTGCAAGCAAGAGATCCTGAGTCCAATGGCCAGAAAGCATATGTCTTAGTCAGGGTGACTACTGCTGTGATAAAACAGCATGGCTGAGGCAACACAGAGAGGAAAGAGTTTACTCAACTTATGTTCCCACATGTCTGTCTGTTCATCAGCAAAAAAAAAGGCCATGTGATCACAAACGGCTAAAGTTGATTTTTAAGTGTTTATATAAAATATTTTTTAAAGATTTATTTATTTATTATTATGTATACAGTGCTCTGTCTGCATGTACACCAGAAGAGGGCATCAGATCTCATTATAGATGGCTGTGAGCTACCATGTGGCTGCTGGGAATTGAACTCAGTACCTCTGGAAGAGCAGTCAGTGCTCTTAACCTCTGAGCCATCTCTCCAGCCCTATATAAAATATTTTTAAGGCTTGGGTTGGGCATGGTGGAGCACATCTTTTAATCCCAGCAGCCTAAGGCAAAAGATAGAACTCTGTAAGTTCAAGGCTACCCTGGGCTATATAATGAGTTCCAGGCCAGCCAAAACTACACAGTGAAACTCTATCTCAAGAACTAAGTGATGATGATGATGGTGATGATCATCATCATCATCACCATCATCTCAACATCCTACTTTACAGAGCAAACATCTGGGGCTTTGGGAATTATATTCAAGCCACCATACTTTCTTTGCTTCACAATCTTTCCACGGTACAAAGCCCAGGCTGGCTGGAGAGCTGTCTGAAAACAGGCCTGCCGGACAGGTCTCAGCTCCGGGCCACACTGTGCTTACCACTGCTTTTCACTTAAATGACAAAAAATTGATAAGACGGGTGTTTAAAGTAATTTGTATAATATTTTAATAAACTATTTCTGAAAGTGTTTCAGTGATAGGGAACCATGAAGGTACTGGTTCCCCTCACTCAGATCGTTCTAGCAGCTCAGTGCATTTACTGAAACTAATGAACCTATGCTGATATTTTACTAAGCCAAAGCCTCAAATTTCCTTAGTTTTTTCCCTTTTCTGTCCCAAGACGCCACATCACATTTACTTCTGTGTCCCCGGCAGGCTCCCCTCAGGCCCTGACTCTCCGATGGCTTAAGGAGACAACTGAGTAGACACCCTCTGCTCAGTGAGTGTCCTCCTCAGGGCTGCACTGGGTTGTAACTGGGTGGCTGGTGGGAGTGAGGGGGAGTGGGGGTGGGGGACACTGACAGGACTCAAGGCTCCTGAGCTGCCCTCCATCTTCTGAATGTGCTATGGCATTTGCAGGTCTCTTGTAACATTTTAAACTATAACAAGACAGGTTTAATTAATAAACAGTTATCTAGAATAAATAGCTTTTAACTCATTTAGAATAAACATATATAACATACACTATACACATACACTACACAGTTTTGTTCCTGATATGATACATAGTTATCTCTTAACAAACACATTTGACACAACAAAATTTAATGTGTACTTTGCATCTATATTTCACATTTAATTCCTTTCAAATGTTTCCCCTGGGGCCGGGCATGCTGGTGTACGCCTTTAATCCCGGCACTCGGGAGGCAGAGGCAGGAGAATCGCTGTGAGTTCGAGGCCAGCCTGGTCTACAAAGTGAGTCCAGGACAGCCAAGGCTAACACAGAGAGACCCTGTCTCAAAACAAAACAAAACAAATAAACAAAAAAACCCAAAAGTTTCCCCTGGGTGTTTGGAACGGTGCTCACTAGGCTGAATTAAAAGGCTACAGAGGGCTGGGCGTGGTGGCCCATGCCTTTAGTCTCAGCACTCGGGAGGCAGAGGCAGAGGCAGAGGCAGAGGCAGAGGCAGAGGCAGGAGATCACTGTGAGTTCGAGGCCATACTGGTCTACAAAGTGAGTCCAAGATAGCCAAGGCTACACAGAAAATATCAAGGCAGTCCTCAAACTCCGTTCACTTTAGAGAGAGTTGCGCAAACCAGATTGTAAGCAGGCTGACCCAGAACCAAACCTTATTCGCCTCTCTATCTCCTACTGTCCAAAGCGCCAAGATGGTTACAGTGTCAGAATTCAAATCATTCAAAGTCAGGCATGGTGGCACACACCTTTAATCCAAGCACCGAGGCATTGGGATCTCTGTGAGTTTGAAGCCAGCCCAGTCTACACAGGAAGTTTCAAGCTGGCCAGGCTGCATAGGGAAGAGACTCTTTCTCAGATAAAAAAATATAAAAATAAGCAAAGCATTCAGTCAGGTGTGGGAAGAAAAGGAAAAACAACTCAAAACCAAAAAGAACCTGGAATTTCTCTCACATAATTTTTCCTGGTCAAGAAAAAGTGTTACACACACACACACACACACACACACACACACACACACACACACACACACACCACAAATAAATAAATACTAATTTTTAAAAAGAACTATATTAAAATATTAAATACCGCAATACAAACGACAATATAATAGCAGAGTGTGGTGGCACTGCCATGCCTGTAATCCCAGCGCTCAGACGCAGGCGGATCGCTGTAAGTTCCAGGCCAGCCTGGTATACAAAGCAAGTCCAAGACAGCCAAGGTCACACAGAGAAACCCTATCTCAAAAAACAAATAAATAAATAAAAGAAAAAACAAAGAAAGAGAAAAAGACAATGTAATAATTTTATTTACATTACAATGACAAATGATCCTGACAAAAAATAATAATAATAAAGAAAAAGGGTTAAGTGTAGAACTGCCATGTGAGTACTAAAAAGGATGACACACCCACTAGGGCCTACAGGTGAGCAACCTTGATGACACTGCGCTAAGTGAAAGAGGCTAGGCAGAGGGATCCTCAGTGTGTTACCCTTATACCAAACGTTCCTAGGGAAAACCAGACACAGGATGTAGATTAATGACGGCCAAAAGCTTCAGGGTGGTAGAATGGAAAGTGAAGTTTTAATAGGTAGTGGATTTATTTTGAGGTCCAGGAATTACATAGAATTTAGGGTTGCCTAATAGTGTGAATATATATATATATTTTTTTTAAATCACTGAATTATAAACTTTGGTTAAAATTGTGAAAGTTGTGTGATTTGTTTTATCATAATGAGAATGACTGAGATGGTAAAAAAAAAATTCTGCATTTACATTTTGATAAATCGTTTTTAGCCTACCCCCTGTGCCTTTAAATTTTTCTTTCTTGTCCCACATACTAGAAGTGTGTGGTAATTTTTTCAATTTCAGAAATGGATAAAGAATTAAGTCCAAAATCTAACAAAGGTCAGTCAACCAACTCAATCATGTTCACAGTTCCAGCGCACACAGACTTAAATTCTTTGTGAAGTAATCCGCACTTTAGGGCCCTGCTGTGTCCCCAACTCCCACATCCACACATCAGCAAGATGAAGCTGGTCACACCCCTATAGAGAGAAAGCCTCGTTTTCTATAGGATTTTACCCAGAAAAGGAAGCAACTGGCATTTATAAGGCAGAGCAGGGCCTGCAGGCAGCTTCCACGCTTTGCACTACACCAGGCTTCCCCTCATTAAATTTAAATACCACTTGCTCGTAGACCACATGTCACAATGGCCGGCTGTAGCTGACAACTTAGCAATTTGCAGCTCAAAACAAATAGCGTGTTTATAAATAACAGTCTTTCTTGAAAAATCAACTATTGTCCGGGAGTCTTGCAGTAAAATTACACTGCAAACTACAGATCATTAAAGTCACAGAAAGAAACTTTAGTTATTCAAATAAACCAAGCAACTATGCTCACTCGCACCCAGATGCTGACCCTGCTGGGCAAGAACAATGTCCAGCCACTATGACCAGGGCAGTATGATTAAGGCCATCGGAGCTGAAGGTGGGTTTCCATTTGTTTGTTTGTTTTTGCTGTTATAAGTAACTCATATATTGAGATTATTCTCCGAAATGTAGCAGCTCACTTCTCTCATTATTTCTAATCCAACTGGAAAATTGATTGTCTCTGGTTCTTGGTAGCTTGGGGTATATTTTTTTTTTTTTTCCGAAAGCCCAATAAAACTAAATTAGGAGAGTAGCTCAACTTACACTGTTTCAATGACTTTAGCCATTACCTGACTCAACCAACACTCAGTTCACCTCTACCACACACAGAGGCCACAAAGGCAGTGATATGGAATTAGGACTTGTGAGACTGACACATTAGGGGTAGGGTAATTCATAGCCCGATTTAAAAGGAAAGACATTCAGAGAGTTCCTAGGAGCCTAACCATGTGCCACTGACGTGTGTGGAAAAACAAGTCTCCCCTGACACCGACGACTCCGCCCATCGGCACCCCTTCCTCCTTCACTCACCCTCCTCCATACAAGTCTCTCTTCAAATTCAAAGCCACAAGTTGCTCTCTATCTGACCCTAGTCATAGGCTCCAGATTAGAGTCTTGACATACTATTGCTTTGTGTGGCAACGTGCAAGCTTCCCTGGACCGAAGTACTGCATCTCTGGCTAGCATCTAGTGCGAGGCTGAGAAGCATGTGAGCCCTCAGCGCCTGCTCGCTTCAGGCCCTCCCGTCTTTTCTCCTGTGTCGGATGCTATAAAAACACCAGCCCATTTGGCCAGGATCTCTGTTCCACCATAAACACCAATTGGTGTGGTCAAACAGTGCTCATGGTGAGCAAAATAAGGGGGGAATGGGAGAGAGAACCCACAAAATAACAACCTCAGGAAGCAGAGCTTCCGTGAAGGCAAGGAACCAGGCTCAAAGCTCTGGAGCAGTAGTGCTCAACCTGTGGGTGGAGATCCCTCTGGGGGTTGAACGACCCCTTCACAGGGGATGCTTAAGACCATTAACAAAAATAGGTATTGTATTACAGTTCATAACAGTAGCAAAATGACAGTTATGAAGTAGCAACAAAAATAATTTTATGGTTGGGGGGTCACCACAACATGAGGAGCTGTATTAAAGAGTCCCAGCAATAGGAAGGCTGAGGAGCGCTAGGCTAGGGTCACATTGCCTAGCACCAGACCCTGACTCCACACCTGACCAGCTGCAACTCCACAGATTCCATTTCCCCATCTATCGTTGTGAGGTAAGAAAAACCCTCCTCAGAGAATTAACGGGAGAATAAAATGAGATAAACTTTACAGCGCCTAGTAAAACTCGATGACTATCTACTCCTGTTATCAGGGGTTCCTAAGTTAACATGTTAACAGAGGGCTGGAGAGATGGTTCAGTGGTTAAGGGCACTGGTTGATCTTCCAGAGAACCCTAGGTTCAATACCCAGCACCCACATGGCAACTCTCAGATAGTTGCAATGCCAACCCCAGGGGAACCAAGGCCTCTTCTGGCTGCTGAGGGCACTGCACATGCATGGAACAAAGCACCCATACATACATTTTTTTAATTAAATGAAAAAGTCGCACACGGTGGTTCACCCCTGTAATCCCAGCACTCTGGTAGGCAGAGGCAAGCGGATCGCTGTGAATTCAAAGCCAGCCTGGTCTACAAAGCACGTCCAGGACAGCCAAGGCTACACAGAGAGACCCTGTCTCAAAAAACAAAACAAACAAACAAACAAAAATTAAATGAAAAAAAAAAAGTTACCAGGGAAAATAATACTATTTGGCGAGGTCCAAATTATGAGCTGGAAAACACAGGGAGGGAGCGATAAGATCCACATTTTAGAGTTGATTCAGAGACTCGGCTCAATTTAGTACGCAACAGAGCAGTAAGAGACCTAATACATCCCAGCACCCAATCCCTCAAACCTAAAGGAGCTGAATGCACGATCCCCAAGCTCTAGCACCGATTCTCCTTGAATGAAATTATGTTGCTGTAGAACCCCACCACCACCACCCCCTGCCTCCTCCCATACACGCAACATAATTCTCTGTTCAACCAGAAACACTGGATGACTTCTGATGAACTATCGGAAGTAAAATTCCCACTCACGGCAGTGAAGGGGCGAGCCCTTCTGACCACTCTAAACGAAGTGACTTTAAAGATCCAACACCACCCCAGGCCCATGGTATCTCAAGTCATTTCTCTTTTTTTCATTCGGGATTTGAAATCTGATCACGCAGAAGAATCCACCCCACACTCCCTACTGGCTTGAAGGACATCTCTCTTTCCATATGTTTGCCATGTAGAAAAATGAACGAGAGTCAGTGGTTACTCCAGGTACACTCTCAGCTCTGACACGTGGTAGGAAGACTTACCCGTCCCCTAGCTGCACTAAACGAAGACATAATTTAAGCTGACATTATCACAGTGGCTGATGTCACAGAGTATCTTCTAAACTTCTCATACCAAAATTCAGAAATGTGTCTAATAATTCAAATGTGTATCTTCAAGTACTTAAGGACCTAGCAGTGGCAAGGAAAACTGGAAAAAGTTCACCTTAGCCAAAACTGTTTGTCCCCAGCATAGGACTTGGTTCCCACTGTCCTGAAAACCCCATTCACGGTCATCGCCAATCCACTCCGGTTTAAAGTAAAAGGCACCTCTGGCTTGCATAAGAAAGCAGTGACATGTGCAAGCCAGGTCATATAACTTTGCTAGTTGCTGCACCCAGTCACTGCATAGTCTTATAATCCTCTTTGGTAGACAAGCCAGACGATATGACGATGCATGTTAAGCTGAGGCAGGAGAGGATGTAAACCGCCAAGAAAGTGCAGGCATTAGCACTGCAGTTAACCTGGAACTCCCGAGGAGCCAAGAGCAGAGGGAACTGCCGCACAACTGTAAAAGTCAAATATTTATACAGGTGCCCTACAAACCACTGCTGTGTGCACACCAGCGGCACCGACGTTTACTATCTGTTAAGTAGTTTCAAAGTGCAACAGTGGTAAGTAACAGGCTTGGAGCATGAAGCTTATGGCAACTAATGTGCCGGGGGAGACTGGGAAGGTGTGACTCCTGTCATAACTGTCATCAGGCCAGCAATGGCCCGTGGGGTGTGCGGAGGTGGGGCCTTCCCTCATTGGGAGGGAAACCTAAACCCCTATCTTCATGGATAATTTAACAAGGATTCTTCCATAAATTTGTGTCGTTAGAGACTTTCTTATAACTGCTTTTTAATAGCTCTCAAATACAACAGTTCTAGGATATGCGCGATTGCAGATATCAAATAGAAAAGTGTATTAGGTTCAAACTAAGAAGGTGGGGGGCGGGGTGCTTAACAGGAAAAGCACCTAAAAGGGCTACAACCCCTCAGACCACACTGCATAAAAAGCCCATAAGACTTTTCAGGAGTGACAAAACTGCAAATGACAGGGGCATCCAGCATGCTGGCTGGCACCTGTAATTCCTTCATTGAGGAGGCTGAGGCAGGAGGATTGCTGTGAGTTTGAGACCAGCTTGTGTTGTATATTGAGCTCCAAGTCAGCCGGCCTCTGCTAAGTACAGTATGAGGTACTCTAGAAATATTAAAAAAAAAACAAAAAACCAAAAACAAAAAAGGAATGCCTCCTTAATGGACTGTTCTCAAGTGTACAAGTAAAAGTGTGTCCGAGTATTGCTTTATTTTTATTTGTTTGTTTATTTGTTGGTTTGTTTGTTTATTGAGAACAGGGTCCCACATAACCCAAATTGGCCTTGAACTCCAGATCCCCCTTTCACAAGTGCTGAGTTCATACAGATGCGTGACACCATCCCGAGCTCCCCTAGTCGGTTTTCTAACAACTTTAATTCTAAGAAACGTGCCTCCTAAAAGCAAAAAGAAAGTTGAGAAACAACGTTTGCGAGCGCTCCATTAAACTTCAGCTCCCGAGCGTCTTAAATGTCTGTCTACTCCCGATCTCTAGGCAGGAACAAAATGCTTGTATTGAGACCTGTGCAAAAAAAATCAGGTTAAGCTTCAACTCGGGGCTACCTGTATTCACTTCACGAGAAAATCTGACCGAGCTTACAGGTGAGGAATTACAGTAAGAAGCAAAACTCCAAAGCGGTGTTTTTAAAATCCATGGGGCAAAAAGCTACGACGGAGCAATCAGGAATGGGACCCCCCTCTCCACCGTTTCGGGACCTAGGGCATGGCTGGGGGTGCGCCCTAGCAAAAGCTTGCCAGTCAAAGGCTCAGGAGACAAGGATGGCGGGAGAGATGCCACAGGTGGCCCAGATGGCTAGTAGCTCACTATGCACTTAGGCCTCCGGGAGGCCCCAAGCCCAGCGTGCTTTACAGAGGTCGATAGGTGCCCTCCGCCTCCATCTGACGAACTTTAAAGAAGACCCAAGATCTAAAGAGGGGTCAAGTGCCCCCCGCCCTGAGCCGGCTAACTGGACACCAATCCAACCCTCGCCTTGGGACAGGGAGTGTCTACAAGTCCCTGAGGGGCATGGGGAAGGCAAGTGGGCAATGGGGCCCAAGAAGGGGCGCCTGGCGGACAGACACAGCCGCGCCTAGGCCGCCCGTCCCGCGCCTATCCGGGAGCCCTCGGGGGTGTAGGACCGGCGACGCCCCACGCCCCCCGCGCCCGCCAGGTCTCCCAGACAACAGCAGCAGCCGCACTTCCGAGGCGGGTTCCTCGCACCCGGCGGGGACCCGGCTACCCACCTGTCCCGGGGATCGATCCAGCTGGTCTTCCTGGTGTTGTGGTCGATATAGAAGACCTTGCCGTCGTAGTCCCTGGCCTCCTCCCAGCCCCGGGGTAGCGGCAGCTGCCCGCTCCCGGCCCTCCTAGGCATGATCTTCGGCCTCGCCGGCGAGCGGCGCCTCCATAGGGACCGGGCGCGGGGCGCGGCGGGAACGCGGGAGCCGGCGAGGGGCGTGCGGGGCGCGGGGTGCGGCGGGCCACGCGCGGGGGAGCCTCGGGAATCCCAGCTCTCAGCCCTGCCGGGGATCAGTCCACCATGTCTGCGTCGGAACTGGTGAGCGAGCCCTCCTCCTCCTCCTTGCCGCCGCTGCCTCCGCCTCTTCCTCCTCCTCCTCCCCGTCCCCCTGTGGCCGCCGAGGGTCGCGGCGCCCAGGCTGCCCCGGCCGACGCCGTCTGGGCTCGGATCCGGGAAGCTCCGCGGAGCAACGGCCCGGCGGCGACTGGCCTCCTCATTTGCGTGCGATTAGCATGCGCCCCGCCCCGCCCCGCCCCGCGCTCGCCTCATTTGCATGCACATTCCTAGCCGCCACATTCCTGAGCTTAACCCTGCAGCTGCCAGGGCGGCCGCGGCGGGACGCGGGACTGAATCCATGCGGGGGAGGGGAGCGGCTTAGACCAGGTGGGAGGCGGGAGAGCGAAGGAATGCACCCCTTCTCTCCTCCCCGACTTATCTCCTTTCGGCCAGAACCTTTGGGGAATTAGAGGGGGACTAGGGAGATGGCAAAAGAAAAAGTCTGCAACCTTCTCAACCTCTTTCCGTCTTCTAGGGAAGCCACAGGACTTTCGAGAGGAAAGGGTGGGGAATGCTGTCCTGGGAAGAAGTCCTAACAAACAGCGAGGGCACAGAAACTTCCCCCACGCCGCGCCCCGTGCTTTGGCGGTTCCCGGAGGTGGAGAAGTGTGCAAAACCGCTGGGAGTGTGTCCCGGGCGTGTCCGAGGCCGAGGCGCCCCTAGCCCTCTATTGGGAGTCTGGCCTTCGGTGACCTCACCAGGGACCTCGTGGGCCTCGGGGAGGAAAGTAAAGGCGGGTCCCTATCCATGATCGCCGCGACATGTCCGCTCAATGGCCCACGGAGGAACTCTGGCCTGATCCTAAGAAGCGACAGGGCCACCCGCTGCTGTGGCCGCTACTCGCCACGCGCGGGCCCTGAGGGTCCTAATCACCTACTACTCCCCCCGCCGCGTCGGGGCGCTGCACTAGCGGGGCCAGGGCATCTGGAGTCTCCTGGGTTTAAGTCCAAGGGACATGGCTGTGTCCAATACCGAGTACCTTCCAGCTGTCTATCCCGGGAATTCCCCACCCTAATCCCGGGGTCCAGGAAGTGAGCTCCCCGAAGGGAGCTCAAGACCCCGGGATGTGCAAGGGGGGGGGGGGGGGAGGAAGTGGGGAGGGAATCAGAGGCCACACTTTTTTTGATCAAGGGTCCATCTGGTATGAGATGTACATCTTCTCTCACAAGCATTTATTTATTCAGCTATTAAGTGCTGGTCAGCCCTGAGGTAGGAGCCATATGTCAGACTCCTAGGAGGACAAAGCCTTGGCAGAGTCAGGACACTAAGCTTGCAATGTCCCTGTCCTCCTGTCTGGGAGGGCAGCCTTTCTGTTCCTGAACCTTTACAGCTTTCTGCGCACCACCAACCCTTATTAATAGTCTTCCGGGTCTCTGAGCAGATTCTTTTGAAATGGCAGCACCTTAGGAAGACAGGTCCCAGAGTCCCGTCATTTGCCTCTTGGTGTGAATTGCCTTACTCATACCTGCTAATGTAGTAACCTCTGACCTTGTCAGGACCTGGTATTTGGGCAGGACATTTTCTGTGCCTGGGCATTTGCTGAAGTTGAGAATAGAACTAGACAGTAAGAACCCGAGCCTTGAAACGAGGTTTCAGAAGTGGACTCCATGTGCCCTGGGGGGGGGGGGGCGCGGGGGGGGGGGGGCGCCGGGGACCTGGGCACTAGGAAGAGAAAAGGAATAAGCAGTTTGTGTAGCCGCAGAAACTTAAAATCCCCGGGAATTGGAAAGCAAGGAGCACGTGGGAAGGATAACCAGAGAGAGGCGGAGGTTCCCCAGAGAAGCTGCCCACTTTCTGCGGCTAGAAAGACCTAGATCTTTCTAGGTCTTCCCGGTAATACCAAGGTCTCTGGAAGCTGAGCTTTGTTGAAGGACGTTTCCACTCCTCAGTGGAATTACACCTCCTGGCGTGTCGAGGGACTTCCGAAATTAACCTGTTACACTGCTGAGTGTGTGATTTTGCACACTGGCCCATTCACACGGCCAAAATGTGTTAAGTGACTAAACCAAACTATCCTAATCTGAGTCCTGCTTAGCAAGCTTCTCCCTCCCCCTAAAGAATATGAAAGAATATTTGTTGTGGGAGCATATCAACACCTTACAGCTCTAGAGTTGAAGATAGGCGCATGTTGCTGTCACAGTAGTTCAGCTTGCTTCGCTGGAGTGAGTACCGCACAGAAGGCCTCAGCATAACTAAGTTTGGTAAGCTTTTAGCTAAACATTACTCCAATTCAAAAAAGCGATGAGGGGTCCAAAGTGGCTCATAACATTCTTCGGTGGCATAGATTGTCCCATTAACCCTCAGACTTCAAAAAGAAACCCTAGAAAGACAAAACTCCGAAGCCAGACGAAACAGGCTCACCGAGCATGCCGATTGGCACAGGAAACACTGGGCAAAGGCAGTTCAAACGGCAGAAGGAGGGCTGGAGCTCTCCTTTTTTTTTTAGACCAAGTTCCGAGTTCATATGATCCCTTTGGAGACTCCCTAAGGATTAAGCAACGAAACTTTATTTATATTCCTATCTGTGGAGTGCAGGGACGGGCACATTTCAATTTGCTGAGCAAAGGGGTGCAGGCTGCTTTGGGGGAATGGCAGTTACCATGACCCCCAAAGAGTCTGCCCACTAGCCCTCGAATTTCCCTTTTGTCCTGGTTTTATATAGTCACCGGTGTTAACAGTCTGTTGGGAGGTGGTGTATTAAGTAAACTAGAGGGAGATACACAACTGTAGCATCAGCAGTGAGGAGGTGGAGATGAAGAACCAGGAATTGAAGGCCAGCTTTGCCTGTTACATTAGGGACTACTTCAGATTACCTGAGACTGTGTCAAACAAAAACAAGAACAAAAAACAAAAAACAAACCAAAACTCCACCAACACAAAGGGCTATAGGCCAGGTGGGAAAGGGCTAAACCGGGAAGCTAGGTTCAGACTAAATTAGATTCAGTCTCCAGCAGCATATAAAACCAGATGTGCGCTGGATGTGGTGGCCCACGCCTTTAATTCCACCACTCAGGAGGCAGAGGCAGGTGGATCACTGTGAGTTCAAGGCCAGCCTAGTCTATAAAGCGAGTCCGGGACAGCCAGGGCTACACAGAGAAACCTTGTCTCAAAAAAACAAAAACAAAACAAAAAAACACATGTGCTGGTACAGGTTTCAAACAAGGGCCAGGGGATGGTTCAGTGGGTAAAAGTGCTTTCCACACAAATGTGAAGACCTGAGTTTGAAGACACAGCATCTTCTTAAAAGTCAAGCACAGTAGCCAGGTGGCAGTGGTGGAGGCAGCAGTGACAGTGGTGGTCACCTTTAATCCCAACACTCCGGAGACAGAGGCAGGCAGATCTCTGAGTTTGCTGGCCTGGTCTACAGAGTGAGTTGTAGGACAGCCTGAGACACACAGAAAAACCCTGTCTTGAAAAATAAACAACAAAGCCAAGTACTTAGCTAGCCTGAACATCTGTCCCTGCTCCCAAGAGAAGAAAGGAGGTGCGGCTCTTGGGCCAGTTAGCCTGGCCTACATAGCAGAAAATAAACAAAGAGTTTGTCTCAAATAAGATGAAAGACAAGCTGGTGATGTCCTCTAACATCCACACATTTACCCACTTTCACACACAGGAACGTATGTACACATTGACATAATAAACAAGCATGGGGGGGTAAGCACACACTTTTTTTTTTTAAGATTTATTTATTATTATGTATACAGTGTTGTCTGCTTGTACACCCGCAGGCCAGAAGAGGGTATCCTTCCCTCAGTACCAAGAGTAGCCATTTCCATGGCACTCTTTACCCTAAATTTTTTAAATCTAGATGATAAAGGCCATACTGCGGCAGAAAGACACTATTTAGAGCCCAGCAGGCCAAAAGAAATGGTCAAATGGAAGGATGTTCTGAGTAACAAATGGAAAGGACCGGATCCTATTCTTATAAGATCCAGGGAGCTGTGTGCGTTTTTCCACAGGATGAAGACAATCCGTTTTGGGTACCAGAAAGACTTACCAGAAAAATCCAGACGGTTCCAGAAGATGCTGATACTCAGCCTGGTGATGACCCAAGTGATAATAACAAAAGGGGAACAACGCTAGGGGATCATGTCAACATTCCCACTCCCAATGCCGAATTGGACAACAGAATTCGAACAAACATTAAGAGTATTAAGAACTGCCATCATTCAAGTTAATTCCACACGCCTGGATCTGTCGCTTACAGAGGGACTTTCATCATGGATATCTTCGGCTTTCTCCTTCTTTAAGGAATGAGTTAGGGTTGGATTATTTGGAGCTGCGATCTGCTGTGGGTTAGTGTTGACCCTATGGTTGGTCTGTAAACTCAGGGCTCAAACAAAAAGAGACAAGGTGGTTATTGCCCAAGCACTTGCAGCAGTAGAAAGTGGGACCTCCCCTGATATATGGCTATCCATGCTTAAGCAATAAGTCGCTGGCTGCTCAGCTCCTGCACCCTCAGAGTCTCAGCTCATTGCACGAGGTGGAGTGAGTAAGTTTCAGCAGCCCTGGAGAGTTGCATAGTGAGGCATTGCAGTAAAATGGCTCTGCGGCAATATGAGCTATTTACCTCTGTCTCCACTCTCTTTAATGGGTGTCTTATTGCTTCCTAAATAAAGGAATAGGGGGAGACGGCGGCTTGGCGGGCAGCCTTTAAGTCCTAAATAAGGGCAATGAGTTTTCTCTCTCTCTTTCTTCTCTCTGCATGGCCTTTGCACTCGACTGGGCCTAGTTGCCATTGCACGTCGAAAGGCACCCTATATCTACGTGCACCCAGTGGCCGTTGCACCCCGCGGGGAAAACTGCCCATTGCATGCGGGACGGCACTGAGTGGTACCTCTAAAATGGTCCTCGATCGGTTGGTCCAGAGTCATGCTCTAGCCTTGATCGGACCATTTCCTTTTCCTAAGCTCATTGCCCATACAACAAACTGTAGCGAGCTGCGAACCCGATGTGGCGCCAGTTTTCACCTATTCTTTTAGTTAGGCCTTTAATTAAAAGAGAAGGGGGAGATGTGAGAGGCCGCACTCACATTCGCCATTACAAGATGGCGCTGACATCCTGTGTCCCAAACTGGTAAACAAGTAATCTGCGCATGTGCGAAGGAACTTTCCACTTGTTGTGCTCTGCCTCTCCCGTGGCGTCATATCGCCTGATGAGTAACAGCCAATCAGGGACTGACACATCCTAAGCGGAGAACAGTTTCCTATATAAGGGATGGGTTTCTGCTGTTTGGGGTCTCCATTTTACTTGTCGGAAGCTTATGCTCTCCCTCTTAAGACGCATTAAAGCTTTACTGCAGAAGGATCCTGTGTGTGCAGCGTCGTTCTTGCTGGCGAGACGGTAACGCGAGTCACATCTGGTGCCGAAACCCGGGAAATTGACCACACCATCGTCAGCACCTTCGGAGACCCCTTGACTTCAAGGAGGATTCAGAACTGCAGGGATAGGTAAGTTCGGAGAGGTATGCATATTTCTGAATTTCTTGGGCCGATTCTAGGAGTGATATTTTTTATTTTTTATTTTTTTTATTTTTATTTTTTCCTTCTGCAGTAAAGCTTTAATGCGTCTTAAGAGGGAGAGCATAAGCTTACGACAAGTAAAATGGAGACCCCAAACAGCAGAAACCCATCCCTTATATAGGAAACTGTTCTCCGCTTAGGATGTGCCAGTCCCTGATTGGCTGTTACTCATCAGGCGATATGACGCCACGGGAGAGGCAGAGCACAACAAGTGGAAAGTTCCTTCGCACATGCGCAGATTACTTGTTTACCAGTTTGGGACACAGGATGTCAGCGCCATCTTGTAATGGCGAATGTGAGTGCGGCCTCTCACAGTGTTGTCTGCTTGTACACCCGCAGGCCAGAAGAGGGTATCAGGTTACATTATAGATGGTTGTGAGCCACCATGTGGTTGCTGGGAATTGAACTCAGGACCTTTGGAAGAGCAGGCGGTGCTCTTAACCACTGAGCCATCGCTCCAGCCCCAAGCACACACTTTTAATCCCAGCACTCAGGAGACAGAGGCAGTTGGAGGGCTGTGAGTTCGAGGCCAGCCTGGTCTACAAAGTGAGTCTAGGATAGCCAAGGCTACACAGAGAAACTCTGTCTAAAAAACAAACAAACAAAAAGAGAAGCATATAAGTAAACATTTACAAGACTTCAAATTTATTATTACATCTGAATCTGATTTTTTTTTTTTTTTTTTTTTTTTTTTTGAAACAGGGTTTCTCTGTGTAGTCCTGGCTGTCCTGGACTCACTTTGTAGACCAGGCTGGCCTTGAACTCACAACGATCCGCCTGCCTCTGCCTCCCGAGTGCTGGGATTAAAGGCGTGCGCCACCACGTCCGGCCTTACATCTGAACTTGAAATATGCACCATTTGAATCCAGCCATCCCAGTGAAGTGATATTTGCCTATGGAGTCTAAAGTTCCCAAAGGTATATACGGATGTGTATTAGAACTTCTTTGACACTAAAAAAAAAAACCTGAAAAGCCCACTAGGGGCTATCAATAAGGGCTGGTTAAGAGAATTTTTAACTCTCTAGATATAGCAAGTAGTTTTAGAGCATCAGGCATATAGTATGTAGAGTAAGTAGAGGAAAAATCAAGAGGCAAAAAGACATTCTCTAGGGACTTTCGGTGGCATTATTATGCACTTTTAGGCAAAGGGGACAGAGACTGTAAAGACCCACACCGTCTCCTAAAGAGCAGCTCCATGTCAAAAGAACAGTCCAGCTCTTAAGGGAGAAAGGGTTGGTACGAGGGTGGAACCGTCAGGGAAAGCGCATCAAAGGATACACAGGAGGGAAATGACCATGAGACGGGTTAGAGCACACATGTGCTACCAGAAGGTACAGGCCTGGCGGGGCGTGTCTGTGGAAAGAAATGAACAAATCAAATTCAAAAAAAAAAAAAAAAAAAAAAAAATGCATCTGGCACGAAGGAGCTCAAGACTGGCTGGAGCCATCCAGTTAAGGAGGCCACAGCGATAGTGTACGTACCAGAGAGACAAGAGCTGGGATTAGATGCACGGCTATGGGGGGTGGGGGTGGGGGGGGGGATGAAAAGGAATGACCTGGCAAGAATTTGCAACTGATTAGATTAGGCAGGGCGAGGTGAACAGACTAGAAGAAGGAATCTGGGATTCGTCCAAGTTTTTAGGCAGTTGAAAGGAACTCTGAGAGCTGGGGGTGAGGAGGGAAACGAGGAAGTCCTCCACCGGGGAATCTGATCTAGGATTTGAGCTTAGAAATCAGAGAAAGTTGGCAGAGAAAGAGGTACAGCCCACTGGAAAGGTCAGGACGTGGAATACCTACCTGCTTGGACGTTTGTAGATGGCTGGAGCTCCAGGGTTGAGTCTTTAGGAGGAAGTAGGAAAGTGGACCGGAATTAAGCAGCTCGTCTATAATCCTCTTTTTGGCCTGTACCTCTTCGGTAATTCGATGCAATTTTGTTTATTTCTTTATGACCTCCACTTCCAATGTGGTGTGTACGAAGGAGTCGCTAGCGTGGAAACCAACTTCAAATGAACCTTTGTCCACAGCTTTTGTGTGACGCTCGTGAGTCAACTCTGTGTAAGGCAAGATGAACTGGTTTCAATATTTTAATAGTCCTTGTTTTCTCAAGGAGATCAAGGATTATATAAACGGAAAGTCTAAATAAAGAGAACGCACGTGTCCTCCTCCCCCTCCCAATCAAACTTGTGAGGGTTCTTTCTTTCTTTCTTTCTTTCTTTCTTTCTTTCTTTCTTTCCTTCTTTCTTTCTTTCTCTTTTCTTTCTTTTTTTTTTCTTTTTTTGGCTCTAGTGCAACCAAACTAGCTAATTAACGTATCTAGTTATTATAAATAGGTAACCTAATCCACATTTCCTAAGCTTTATCATCTAAACAGTCTTTCAGAAGCTAAGTGTGCTGATCTTTAAAAATTCCCAGTGCTGGACCAAACTGGACTCTCTCATTACCATAACCACTTCTCCTCCAGTTAATTATTGTACCGACACCTCGGGCCAAAACAGTCACTTTGACTCAATAATAAGCAACACCAAACAGGTTTGGCTCTACCTCAATCACAGGAGACCCTACTGATCAGACTCTGAGTAGCGAGAACACAGACAACACCGAGGGACCCCCTGCCTTGGATGAGAAATGGGGTTCAATGGTAAAGTCCTTGCCTAGCACACATTGCACTGTAGGTTTGAGCCCTCACCTCTGTCAAAAGCTGAGACCCACCCATCTTACAAAGAAAAGTTGCCGGACATCAGGAGCTTCTGTAAGACTGTCTGAAGATCCATTTGCATGCTCTAGGGTAACCATAAGGCAGTCTTCTATTTTCATTTTACCACCTTTAATTTCGAGCGTTTTCCCCATTCCAACTTTATGCTATATGGAAAAGTAGCTTCTTTAAAAAATGGGATTGTGAGACGGCCATGGCAGTGCATGCCTATAATGCCAGCACTTGGGAGGCAGAAGCAGGCTGATCTCTGTGAGTTCGAGACCAGCCTGGTCTATAAAACGAGTCCGGGACAGCCAGGGCTGTTACACAGAGAAGCCCTGTCTCAAAAAACAAAACAAAACAAAACAAAAAAACCAAATAAATGGGCTGGGGAGATGGCTCAGCAGTTAACAGCATTGGCTGTTCTTCAAGAGGTCCTGAGTTCAATTCCCAGCAACCACATGGTGGCTCACAGCCATCTGTAATAAGATCTGGTGCCCTCTTCTGGTGTGCATGAAGACAGTGTACTCATAGACATAAAATAAATAAATAAATCTTTTTAAAAACAACAACATAAAGAAAGATATAAAAATGGGATTGTGGAAGCTAGGGAGATGGCTCAGTGGGTAAGACACTGGACATGCATCTCCAGATCCTACACAAAGCCAGGCACTGGACTCACTGTGTTCCTAGCACATAGGAGGGATGCAGAGACAGGAGACTAGCACAAAGCTCACAGGTCAGCCAGCCTGACCTATACAGCAATGAACAACAAAGAGAGTCTATCTCATGTCTTTTTGAGACAGAGTCTCTCTATGTAGCTCTGGCTGTTCTGGAATTCCTTATGTAGACCAGGCTGGCCTTGAACTCACAAAGATCCTCCTGTGTCTGCGTTCTGAGTACTGGGCCCGAGGCAAGATGGACTACTGGGATCCATACCGGAGGTTGTCCTGCGGCCTCCCTGTGAGCACTGTGACACACACACACACACACACACACACACACACACACACACACACACACACACACACAGAGAGAGAGAGAGAGAGAGAGAGAGAGAGAGAGAGAGAGAGAGAGAGAGACTGTGGGTCCTCATCTCAGTCTTTGTAAACTATTTTGCCTCTTCTGCCCTGTGCCTCTGAATTTCTCATTAAAATTTTTATCTTAGAGCCACTGAGCTATCTCAGAAGATAAAGCTTGCCAAGTCTTATGACCTGAGTTACATTCCTGGTAACTGTATGGTGGAAGGAAAGCACAGTTTCAACAGTTTCCAGCAGGCTGGCCTTTGACTCCTCTCACTTCCCAACGCCAACATACGTGTAACTAAATAAGTGTAACAATAAGTATTTTACTGTTTGTCTTCTCTGCCACTGAAATACAATGTAACAGTAAACAATTGAACTTCAGCTACCCAAAACCCTTTGAGTAACTCTCTCAAATACAATGTTGGAAGCCGGAAGGTAGACAAGCCGACTTCATCCTCTCTCTCCCTCCGTTCTGGTCTCCTTGACCCGGATTTAATGGTGTGAACCTCTCTTTAAGAAATCCGTGGTGGCGCTTGGCGCATGGCGCATGCCTTTAATCCCAGCACTCGGGAGGCAGAGACAGGCGGATCACAGTGAGTTCAAGGCCAGCCTGGTCTATAAAGTGAGTCTAGGACAACCAAGGCTACACAGGGAAACCCTTTGGGGGGCAGGAGGCAATTCATGGCCTAGTTGGGCGTGGTGGTTCCTTTAATTCCAGCACTTGGAGAGGCAGAGGCAGGTGGATCGCTGTGAGCTTGAGGCCAGCCTGGGCTACAAATTCAGTCCAGGACAGCCAAGGCTACACAGAGAAACCCTGTCTGAGAAACAGAACAAAACAAAACTGAGATTTGAAAACAACTTAAGGAGAAGATGTCTCAAAAACATTACAGGTGATCCCAGCACGTGGGAGATAGAGGCGGATGTCAGGAGGTCAAGGTTGTCCTCATTTGCATAACAAGTTCAAGGCCTGCCTGAGCTACATAACATACTGACTTTCTCATCACCACAAAAACAAAACACAGCGGAGCAACAATAACTAACAGAAAGGTATCAACAGTATAATGTGCCAAATTTTAGGCTGGCATGGTGGTGCACACCTTTAATTCCAGCACTGGGGAGGCAGAGGCAGGTGGATCACTGTGAATTCAAGGCCAGCCTGATCTACAAAGCCAGTCCAGCACAGCCAAGGCTACACAGAGAAACCCTGTCTTGAAAAAACAAAAACAAAAACAAAAACACCCCAAAAAACAAAGTGAGTCCAAGAAAACCAAGACTACATAGAGACAACCTGTCTCAAAACAAAACAACAAAAACAGCAAAAAACAAAACAAAAACCCACAAAAAACAAAAAAAATTTAATTGGCTTTTAAAAGACTTTATTGGAAAATTTGGACATGCAGAAAATGCTCATGACAATAGTTATAAACAAACAAACAAACCTATATGAATAAGTTTGCTACAAAATCAGCCACTGAATTCACATCAAGTTTATCAAAGGTAAATCTAAAATGGGAAGGACCTGACCAACATTCATCAGAGACCTCAGCTATGGGCTTTTATCTTAAGGATTGTCCAGAATTTATAAGTGACTTGAAATGCACAGTTTCCCACTTAACAGTCTGCTATTCTCTCACTCTCTCTCTCCCTCACCCCCCTCCCTCTCCACAGTCTTAGGTCTCACTATGCTATGTAGCTTTGGGTGATCTGGGGCATTCTATGTAGACCAGGCTGGCCTCAAACTCACAGAGATCCTCCTGCCTCTGTTTCCTGAGTGCTGCTGGAATTGATGGTTTGAGCCACCACAACAGTCTGGAAGTAAATTCTAATATCAGTGAGGGAACGCTTCAGCAATTGGATGGCCGAGCTTGTCAACAAGAGTGAAGGCAAGCAAGCAAAGGCAGATTTCTTCTTCCTTGTCTATTTATCTGGGCTTCCATCAGAAGGCACGACTCACACTTAGGGGAGGTTTTCCTGCTTCAAACAGTGAGAAGGGAGTCCAGGCCCCTTGTAGTGTGGATGTGAAATGTCCCCTACAGGCTCCAGTGTTTGAACACTTGGATTCCTGCTTTGTGGAGCTTGTTGGGGGTGGTTCTTTTGTGTGTGTGCACTGTGTAAAGATTATCTTTGTATTATTCAAATGTTGATTTCTGTATCAGTAGACAGCTAAGTTCAGACCAGACTTTGGTATTGTTATTCTTTTTGTTTTATTTTGTTTGGTTGGTTTTTGTTTTGTTTTTGAAACGGTCTACATTTTATTACTGGACAAGCCACACTCCTAATTTAGACAGGACTAAGTCCCCTCAGGGTTAAAATTGCTGAACTCCATCTGGCAGGGTTGGTTGATGACCATGATTCAGTCTAAAGCCTCAGTCTCGCCACTCTGTGAATCCTTACAGTCCCAGCTTCGTTCTCCTCAGTGTCTTCTCTTGGAGTTGTACCTGATCTTGTTACCAGTTTTCATCCAAATCCACTGAGGAATGGGCCGGTCTTGCTTTTGTTTCTTGGCCAGGAATCGCTTGTTTCTGAATGTCTTGTGAGAAGACATGACAAGAAACTGAGTTTGACACACAGCACATAATGGCGGAGGAAAGGAGAAGAGCGGTTTTGGTTTTTCTAGACAGGGTTTCTCTGTGTAGAATTGGCTGTCCTAGAACTCACTCTGTAGACCAAGCTGGCCTTGAACTCACAAAGATCCACCTTCCTTTGCCACCCACCGAGTGCTGCTGCATCATACTTTGTTGTTGTTGTTTGGTTTTGGTGTTTTGAGACAGTGTTTCTCTGTGTAGCCTGGACTCACTTTGTAGGCCAGTCTGGCCTCGAACTCACAGTGATCCACCTGCCTCTGAACACTCAAACACTCCCTCCAACATCTTCTGATTAGTTTAATAAAGAGTTGAATGGCCAATAGCAAAGGCAGGGAAAGGAAGGTGGGACTTCCAGGCAGAGATAAGGACTCTGGGAAGGAACCAGAGGAGTGCTTGTCCAGCTGGACACGGAGGAAGAAACAGAGACTGAGAAAGGGTAACAAACCATGTGGAAGAACATAGATTAATAAATATAAAGGGGTTATAACAGCTAGTTGGGGAACAAGCCTAAGCTAAGGTCCAGCTTCATAATAAGTCATTAAAAGCTTTCTGTCATTATTGGCACCCGGTGGTTATAGAAACGCTTTTTGGAATGTGTAGGAGGTAGAGCCTTAGTGGGGGGAGTGGGTCACTGGGCAGGGGGTGGCACTTTCTGTTCCCTCTCTACTTTCTGACTACTGATGCAACATGGCTTTCCACTTTCCACTTGGGCTACCATTGCCATTCTTGACGGCCCCCCAAATTGAGCAAACCACACAGCACCATCGCCTGATTGCTTCCTGAAAGTAACAAATGATGCCGGGGGTGGTGGCACACACCTTTAATCCCAGCACTTGGGAAGCAGAGGCAGGTGGATCTCTGTGAGTTCGAGGCCAGGATAGAGGGGGAGGGAGAGGGAGAGGGAGAGGGGGAGGGGGAGGAGAGGGGGAGGGAGAGGGGGAGGGAGAGGGCGAGGGAGAGGGAGACCGCAGGTGAAGACAGAATGAGCCAGAAAATGAGAAGACAGAAGATTAGAGCAGATTACTGAGTTAGTTTGAGGCCAAGCAGAGAAATTCCGGGCAGAGAGAGAAGCCAGATTGAATAAATCAGCTGGGAGAGGAGTTTGAGCCAGAACAGCTGAGTTGAACCAGCCAGCCCAGAGCTCAGAAAGAACAAGTATTATGTAAGTAGTAAGCCTCAGAGGCTGAAAACATTCTAGGCCTAGGTAAGATTGTATGGAGGCTAGAAGCGGGCTGGAGAGATGGCTCAGAGGTTAAGAGCACTGACTGCTCTTCCAGAGGTCCTGAGTTCAATTCCCAGCAACCACATGGTGGCTTTACAACCATCTATAATGTGATCTGCTGCTAGGCCTGGAACTTTTCCACCACAGAGTCTTGAATATCTTGCAGTTTTTGTTCTTCCGGTCTGGACTTTTCATGAGCTCCAGCAGCTCACAGCTAGGGTGGGGCAACACAAAGCCCTGGGTCTGGGCTAGGGTGTTCGCTGAGTTGGTCAGCAGGCCATCTTTCCCCAGTCAGAGGGAGCCACCAGGGCCTACTCTTCTTGCTTTGCCCAGGTGAGGGGTGGGTGGGGCCAGCTCTTCTGCCTGCCTGTGGCAGGTAGCAAAGGACATTTTTTTTTTTTTTTTTTAAAGAAATACCTTTTCCATCCTAAGTGAATCAAATAATCACATTTCATATCGTGACTGGAATTACATAACTATCTGCCAGGATGGTCATGCCGATTTATAATCCCACCCAGCAACGCATAGCAAGTGCCTCATCCCTGTTTTTCTGGTGTATTCCTATTGCACTTCCACGGTGTTCTAGAAAGGTAGCTGCTTAGTGCATATGGGATGGGTGGGTCGCCCGCCCCCCCACCCCACCTACCTTAATTTCCTCAATATAGACTCAGGTCTTAGCTTATGTTAGTTTTTCCCAAATGCCCCTGTGATAAGTTGGTTGGAATCAGTGTTCAAAATGCCCAGTCACCGGCTCAGGTTGTTTTGAGGGAAGAGAGGCAGAATAAGTACGTTTAGTCGTGACCTTTAGCCTTTCTTCAATGAGGTCCACGTGCTGGTTTAGCACAGCATAGAGACCTCTGGAAAGAGGGAGCCTCAATTGAGAAAATGCCTCTATAATATTGCCCAGTAGGGTGATCCATGGGTCATTGTCTTCATGGAGATCAATGTGGGAGGACCTGGCCCATTGTGGGCAGCACCACCCCCCGAGCAAATGCTGCTGCGTGGTATCAGAAAGCAGGCTGGGCTTGGTGTGGTGCCGCAGGCCTTTAATCCCAGCCCTCGGGGAGGCAGAGGCAGGCGGATCGCTGTGAGTTCTAAGCCAGCCTGGTGGCCTACAAAGAGTCCAGGACAGCCAAGGCTACACAGAGAAACCCTGTCTCGAAAAACCAAAACAACCACAACAAAAAACAAAAACAAAAATACCAGGCTGAATGAGCCATGGGGACCAAGCCAGTGAGCAGAATTCCCCCACTTAACTGTGGACCAATAGCCATACATTTCAAAGGAAATAGCCCAGGCTGCATACAGAACTTCCATAGTGTCCCAATGAGATAAGTATAAAGAATGGGTTCAGAAAACACCATTTGTATCTTTGTCAAGCCTAAATATTTCAGATATTTTCCATTTTTAAAGGAACTGTCACTTCAAAGATTTAAAATATTCCTAAAATGCCAAAGCTGCATACCAATAATGCTGCAGCGCTTTCTCACTGGAAATATTAAAATGATGGAATGCTACATAGTAACATAAAAACTTCACACCCAGAGGAAGAGCAGACTTGAAGTAAAAAAATTTACAAAAAAAAAAAAAATTATAATAATAATAAAATCAGTTTTCCAACATAAAGAAAATATGTGCAGCCAAACCCAATAAGAATCCTAAGGAGGAGGGGGGAAAAAAAGGCAGCTCCAACCACGCTGCTGCACTTGAAGGATGGGGGTCGGGGTGCAATGTGGAGAAGAAATGGCTGAAGGGCTTGCCACAGACAACCACACTGAATCTCAGAGAATAAATGGCAATAAAAAGGAAGGTTTGTTTTGTTTTTGTTTTTTCTCTGTACTGCAATGATTTTTTTTCCTTTATGCAATAATGATGAGTTTTGAATATTTTTACAAACACTTTTAAAACTTAGTCATCAGGCTCTTGTTTGCTATTGATAATTTTGTCAGCTAATCTGATTTAGACTTTTTAAAAAGTTGATTATTTACCCAGCACTCGGGAGGCAGAGACAGGCTGTGAGTTCTAGGCCAGCCTGGTCTACAAAGCGAGACCAGGAGAGCCAAAGCTACACAGAGAGACCCTGTCTTGAAAAACTAAAAACAAACAAACAAACAAAAAAGTTCATTATTTAGCAGTTTAATATAAGCCAGGCACTGCTTTGTGTATTTTACTTGTATAAAGGCATCGAGTCAGTACTAGATTGTTCTTTGTTTTGTTTTGTTTTGCTTTGTTTTGGTCACTCTCTGACGTAGGCTGTTCTGGAGCTCACTCTACGCATGATCCAGTCTTGTATCTTTCCTGTCTTTGCCTAGCCACCTGCCTCAGCCTCCTGAGTACGAGCATTTTGATAAGCAGAGACACTGAAGGACTGACCTAGTTAAAGTAATTGAACTTGTTGAGCTGAGGTCACGCAGCCAGTGAATGGTGAAGGCAGGACTCAAGGCAAGGGCCTGGCCCCAGGCTCTGTGCGCTTAGCCGCGCCACCGCAGAGCGCCAGGTTAAGACAGGCAATGGTGAGTAGTGCATGGCGTGGCTTCGTAGTAATTGAATTAGATACGATAGAAGCATTCTGTGTACAGGCATGGAAAACACCATAATGAAACTCACCATTTAGGGTGTGTGTGTGTGTGTGTGTGCACGCGCACGCACACACATGGATGTACCTGGGGGTACGTGTGTGTAGGGCAGAGTTAATAGTGGGTGCCTTCATCTATCATGCTCTACTTGATTGACTGATTGAGACACGGTCTCTCACTGAACCTGGCACTTGCCCTTTCTGCTACACTGGCTGGCCAGCGAGTTCTAGCCACCTGCCTGTTCCCACTTCCCAGTATTGAGTTTGCAGATGCATGCATACTACCATATCTGGCCATTTAGTTATTTTGGTTTGGTTTTGCGAGACAGGGTTTCTCTGTTGTAGCCTTTGTTGTCCTGGACTCACTTTGTGGACCAGGGTGGCCTCGAACTCACAGCGATCTGCCTGCCTCTGCCTCTCTGGGTGCTGGTGCTCTCTCTCTGGCTTTTGCACAGCTTCTAGGGCTCCCAATTCCCATCATGCTTGTACATGAAGCGCTTTACCCATGAAGCCGTCTCACCGTCCCGTCCTGGGACTAGTTCAAGCAACGAAATAAGTACCAAGGCATTGGATTCTAATCCAAGCCAGGTGTGACGGCTACGGTCCTGGCACTTGACTGGTGGAGACAGGGATGGGGGTGAGGGTGGGGGGGGGGGGGGCAGGGGAGCGGGGAGCAGAATTGTATGGCCATCCTTGACTACATATGGAGCTCAAGGCTATCTCAGGCTACCACATGAAACCATGTCTGGACGAAAGAACCAAAAGAATACAAAACAAAACACCAAACACTGGGTTATAAGCCCCAAATAAAATTATACATAAGTCCAAATACAAAATATTGAGATTGACTGACTGACTGACTGACTGACTGGATGAATGAATAGTAATGGAAGAGGCCTTCCTTCACCCCTTGAGTATGGCCTGGAGGTAGTGACACTGTCATTCAAAAGGAATAACCTCACAGTGAAGAGGCCTCGCAAACACTACCCAACTCCACAATCAAGGTTACATTAATAGTCGTGAGTCATCATATGGCTAGTGTAGTCCCCTGACAATCTATGATGAGGAGAGAAGTCCATCCGGGTGAGCGCCTTTCCCCCAGCCCCTAACTCCAGTCTAATCCTCAAAAAGTTTCAGTTAAGCCCAGACTGAGGAACAGTTTACAAGAAAGAACAGAGGACACCAAGGCACCATCGAGGTCCGAGCAGACTCAGCGGTACGATGACTAAATATCCCCCGGGTGGGAATTTGTGGATGGCAATGCATTACATTTCTGACTGGGACAAATGGTTTTGAAGGCGTTTAGCATTATGGGAGATTGGGTGAAGCTTGTGTGTGAACATTCCACGCCATAAACCACAGATGCAAAATTATGCCAAATAAAGACTTCACTAGAGGAAAATAATTTAGGGAGGGGGGTGGGTCAAGACAACTTCTTAAAAAGAGCAAACATCAAACCAGTCTAAGAATGATGCATTATAAACTCTTCTGGCCAGAAGATAGCTTTAAATGTGTGAAGACAATCTTTTTCTTTCTTTCCATCTCTCTCTCTGTATTTATTATTTTTGGGGTTTTCTTTCTTTCCTTTTTTTTTTTTTTTAAGATTTGTTTATTTATTATTATATACAGTGCTCTGCCTGCATGTACACCTGCAGGCCAGAAGGGTGCACCAGATCTCATTACAGATGGTTGTGAGTGACCATGTGGTTGCTGGGAATTGAACTCATGACCTTTGGAAGAACAGCCAGTGCTCTTAACCTCTGAGCCATCTCTCCAGCCCTATTTTTGGTTTTTTTTCAAGACAGAGTTTCTCTTGTAGTCCTGGCTGTCCTAGACTCATTTTGTAGACCAGGCTGGCCTCAAACTCACAGAGATCTGCCTGCCTCTGCCTCTCGAGTGCTGGGACTAAAGGTGTGCACCACCACTGCCAGGCTTCTTTCTTTCTTTCTTTCTTTCTTTATTTCTTTGTTTCTTTCTTTCTTTCTTTCTTTCTTTCTTTCTTTCTTTCCTTCATTCAGGATATGAGTGTGCCTTCTACTTGTGATAAAGCTGGCATTTATTTCTTCAAGTCCCCTGGTTCCACTTTGATAAGCATTCAACTTAGCTTAGTCTGTACAACACTGGTAGTGTCTTTAGTTACTGTTCTATTGCTGTGAAGAGACACCATGATCAAAGCATCTTACAAAAGAAAGCATTTGACTGGAGGCTTGCTTACATTTCCAAAGGATGCATCCATGACCATCATGACAGGGAGCAGGGTAGCAGGCCGGGCTAGCGCTGGAGCAGGTAGCTGAGAGCTTACATCTAGTTCATGAGCAACAGGCAGAGAGGTTAGGCCTGGGCTGGTGTGGGCTTTTGCAAGCTCAAAGTCCACACCCAGGGACATACCTCCTCCACCAAGGCTACACCTCCTAATCCTTCCTCTAGAATTCATCAGCTGGGAACCAAATATTCAAATATAGGAGCCTATGGGGGACCATTCTCATCCAAACCTCCACAGATATGACTGCCAAGAGCTATAGGTCACACAGGCTATTTTGAAACATCATTTCTTTAGTATGTAGCAATAATCTTTATTGTATTGTATATAGAACTCATCAAGTAACTCTTTTTTTTTTTTTTTTTTTTTTTTTTAAAACACTCCTTAGTACAATTTTAGAATATACACAGAGACAATGACAATGTTTTTTTCTTCTCTGTAGCACTGAGAGTTGTTGCAGGAAATTTGATCCCACTGTGAACCCCAAAATTGTGAACTGTAAAAACCTGTTTCTTTTTTTTTTTTTTTAAATAATTTATTTATTTTTATTGTACATGCATTGGTGTTTTGCCTGCATGTACGTCTGCGTGAGGGTGTCAGATCTTGGGGTTACAGACAGTTGTGAGCTGCCATGTGGATGCTGGGAATTGAACCCACGTCCCTTGGAAGAGCAGTCAGTGCTCTTAATCGCTGACCATCTCTGCAGCCCTAAAAACCTGTTTCTAATTGTGGTATGGCTCAGCCTTTGATCCTGGAGCTTTCTGTTTACCATAAAAAGGTATTTGTGGTAATGGCTGAACCTTAGTGGGCACCTTTAATCCAAGAGCTTTCTGTAAACAGGATTAAATAAAGTTAACCCTGCGACAAGAGTCAGAAGAAGCAACCAGATTGACAGGAAGTGAAGCTGGGTGTGGTGGTGAACGCCTTTCATCCCAGCATTTGGAGGCAGAGGCAGGAGGATCACTGTGAGTTTGAGGCCAGCCTGGTCTACAAAGTAAGTCCAGGACAGCCAAGGCTACACAGAGAAACCCTGTCTTAAAGAAGACAAAACAGAAGAAAGCAAAACAAAACACCTCAAAAAGACAAGAAGTGAAGATGGGGGAAAAATCATTGTGAGATGAAGTCAGGAGGACAGATGGAGAGACACATAGGAAGTAGAAAGGAGGGACATTGAGTTGAAGGGAATTTAAGACAGCATGGAAAGGAGAAAGAGCGGTTTCCTTTTGGGAAACGCTGAGTAGGCAGGTTAGCTGGGTGCTTTCTCTGCCTCTCTGAGCTAGCAGGCTTTTCTCCCCAGCATCTGGTTCCTGAGTCCTCACTGGTAAAATCAAACAATTGGGATTTTCATTCTTTATAACAAGAGGGTCAAGCTCAGAACCATGTTAGCTTAGTGCCCTGACACTGAAGTACATCCCAAGGTCAGAAGAAAATCATAATACTGTTAATTCTAAATATTTGTTTTGCTGTTACAGTTTGTATGAACTGACACTATCTTTTTAAAAATCCAGTATTTTTAAATGGCTCTTTTGTGGTAGTTTATACAATTTATTAAGATCTGGGGACAATCATGGGTTAAATGATCAAGAAATATAACTCTAGACCAAATTCCATCAGCCATTTCAGATATAAAACTGAGGTGCATATAAATGCCTATTTAAATTTGTAATGCAACACATCTGTGCACCATCCTTAGATAAAACTTTTTGGTCTTAAAAGTTAAGCATTATGCAGAGGAAATAAAGTCCAACTGTTCAGACAGCTAAATACAGAGGAAGCAGACGGTCTCTGACCTGCCAGAAAGGCCAAAAAATTCTCCTGTCTATTTTGTCTCTTATATTGCAGCTAATAAAAAGTCTATTCGGCTGTTCAGCTATTATGGTTGTAAACTGCATAATCTTATGCTTTAGATAAATGATAGATGATAAATAGATAGATAGATTATATAGATAGGAAAATAATACTTATTTTTTTGTTTTGTTTGAGATGCATCTCATGTAGGAGCAGAATAGCCTCAAATTCACTATATGATCAAAGATGACTTTGAATCTCTGACCCCCCTACATCAGAGTCTCCCATATAACCACAATAGCCCATTCATATATATATATATATATATATATATTTTTTTTTTAAACAGTGTTTTAAATACTGTTTTTTAAACAGTATTATGCATACACTGTTCTGCCTGCTGGCACCCCTGAAGGCTAGAAGAGGATGTCAGATCTCATTATAGGTGGTTGTGAGCCACCATGTGGTTCCTGGGAATTGAACTCAGAACCTCTGGAAGAACAGTCAGTGCTCTTAACTGCTAAGCCATCTCTCCAGCCCCCCCTATTCTTATATTTTGATCTATCAAAAATATTATGGACAATAGAAAAAGAATTTATAAATTAACTACCCATTAAAAGAAATGTAAGAGATTGAGCACCACAGAATTGATTTGGGCTCAATGCCCAGAGAAACCTCAGATTGGGATGCTTATGACTTAAATGGCACAGCAGAGCCACCTGCCAGCTCTGCTTCTGGGTGGGTTTTTAGTTAACCGAGTGAAGGCAGGCAGATGTGTCATAGCACTAGCACTAATTTGCACTTGATTGTAGAAGGGCTGCCCACAAGGAAACCACTCTGCATACCAGTGTATAGGAGGCAATGCATAATAGTGTTTTCAAACGTGCCGGGCGTGGCGGCGCACGCCTTCAATCCCAGCACTCGGGAGGCAGAGGCAGGCGGATCGCTGTGAGTTCGAGACCAGCCTGGTCTACAAAGTGAGTTTCAGGGCAGCCAAGGCTACACACAGAGAAACCCTGTCTTGAAAAACCAACAACAAAACAAAACTATCCAGCTGCCAGGGATAGGGAGAGGATTCAGCCAGGTTCTGAGGGATGATGACACTGGGGTTGTCCTCTGGGCACCAAATGCATGTGTTCTTGAATGGCTGTGAGTGTGTGCGCGTGCACACACACACATACACACACACACACACACACACACACACACAATCACTTTTAGTTTCTTAGCGACCTGATTGTCCACTGGAGTAAGATGACTGCAGTATTCATTACTGTGTTTTGCTTTGCTTACTCAACGGAAAACAAACAAACAAACAAAGCATCACAAGAGGTATTGTAGGCACAACTACATTTTCCTTTTTGGCAGACAGAACTCATGGCCTCTTTTGAAAAGTCAAAGGTGCAGCTAGGCGTGATGGCACACGCCTTTACTCCCAGCACTTGGGAGGCAGAGGCAGGTGGATCTCTGTGAGTTCAAGGCCAGCCTGGCCTATAAAGCGAGTCCAGGCTCCACAAAAAAAAACCCTGTCTTGAAAACCCAAAGCAAAGCAAACCAAACGAAAACACAAAACTAAACCCAGGAAAAGTCCAAGGTGCAAGCTGGAGGCTCTCACCACAGAGAGAAGAGATGACCTCCTACCTGTTAAGCCCAGCCTTTCACCCTGTTGCTCCTGGGTGCTGAACACCCTTGCACTCTCTCTGGCTTCACGTCTTGCCTATGAGTCTCTGTAAATGTGCACGTCCACCACCACTCACATACAGGAATGCTGCTGACAGCTGTGCAGAATTGACTTCCGGTGCCTACAGGAAGGCGTGGCACCCAGACTCTCGGAGCCCAGCACCGAGCCCAGCTGGGGAGCCTGAGTGTTATTTCAAAACCTGCCATGTCCCTCCCTTTTCTCTCTCTCTCTCTCTTTTTCTTTTTTGTTTGTTTTGTTTTCAAGACAGGGTTTCTCTGTGTAGCCTTGACTATCCTGGACTCACTTTGTAGACCAGGCTGGCCTCGAACTCACAGCGATTCACCTGTCTCTGCCTCCCAAGTGCTGGGATTAAAGGCGTGCACCACCACGTCTGGCTCTCTCTTTTCTTTTAATGGCACAGAGGTAACATGTGCACACGTACATTTGAAACATGTGTCTAGGTATTCTCCCTCTTCGTTCCTTTTCTACTTGTATTTCTTTCTTTCTTTCTTTTTTAATTTTTTTTTTTTATTTTTTTGAGACAGGGTTTCTCTGTGTAGCCTTGGCAGTTCTAGACTCGCTTTGTAAACCAGGCTGGCCTCGGACTCACAGCGATCCACCTGCCTCTGCCTACCAAGTGCTGGGATTAAAGGTGTGCACCACCACGCCCGGCTCCAAAATTGTTTTGTTTTATGTATACAAGTTTTATGTATACCTGCAGGTATGCTTAGAGTCCACTGAAGCCAGCAGAGGCATCTGATCCCCCAGGACTAGAGTTATATAGATACCATTATGACCTTTCCTGTGACTCTGGGAATCGAGCCTGCGTCCTCTAGGAGAGTAGCCAGTGTTCTTAACCATGAAGCCATCTTTCCAGGCCCCAACAATTTTTCTTAAGAACTATCAGTTATCCCTTTGTAGCTCAGAAATTTTTATATGACCCTTGGTCTATAGGTATGGAAATCAAACAGGGATACTATCTCACACAGAAATTTATTTTGAAACAATTTGTTGGCATACATATAATTTTACCACTTATTCACGACAAAAGGGAAACTGTATACTGATGAGATGTTCATTTAGCTATAAATCAAGAACTAAGTTTTATCTGAGTATCTGATTCTGCAGGCTTAAAGCATTGTCAACATTTTTCATACTTGATTGATAGTTTGATATTACAGCTGCCAGTGCTGAGCATGCCACTTGGCATAAATCCATAGCACAAAAATCCCAAGTATGTTTAGAACCACTCAGAAATTGATGGAAACCCTACCCTAGTCTCAAGAGAAAAATTCACTTAATAATTTTAAAAATTAAACTCAAATCAGCAACTCCAAGATCAAGTTTGAAAAATAAAGCCTTCAGTACTTGGGAGGCAGAGGCAAGTGGATTGCTGTGAATTGGAGGCCAGCCAGCTTGGTCTACAAAGCAAGTCCAGGACAGCCAAGGCTACACAGAGAGAACCTGTCTAGGGGAAAAAAAAAAAAAAAAAAAAGCCTTTTAACTCAATACAATGGCATAACGCGCTAATTTGTTACATGCTAAGAAGTCACGTAGGAAGGAAAGGCTTCCTTATATTCCTCCTATAAGAGCAAAAAACTTTCAAGGCACCGGAAAACACTAACAACACTCTTTGAGCTGAAGTGTTGAAGGCCACAGTCAGTGCTCAGCTGGGGGTGACGCATGCGCAGTGCGTTTTCCCAGGTGGCGTCAGCAAGGCTGCATGAAAATCTCAGAGTGCACAAGCCCTGCTAGGAAAATCTCAACTTTGTTACACGATTGGGTTTTGTAGTTGTTGTTCTTGCTGTTGTGTATTCAGAAATCTTTAACTGCTGCCAATTTTTCCACAATGCCTACCCACTCCTTAGCTTTAATTACCTGGAACAGTGTCATGGCCCCCGGGGCTGGGGTTTAGGAACATCCCAGAGTCTAGGGTCACAAAGATATTTGTTGGATTCTTGGTTGTATTAGACTAGCTGGGCGACCTTTACTGTCTAGGTTTTTATTTCTCACCTACCTACTTCATGAAGTCGAGTGCTCTGAGGCAAATCAACTTAGAAGAGGAAGTTCATTTGGACTCTGTTTTAGAGGTCTCAGTCCCGTTATCCATTGACCCGGTTGTATTTAGGTCAGCAGGAAGTCAGCTCAGGAATGGCGGAAGCTCGTGATGGAGGGATCACGAACTAGAGGAAGTCGGTGACGGAGGACAGCCACTCACCTCCTTCAGTGGGGAAGCCTAGAGAGCTCACAGGGATACCAGAGCCCCCCTCTGAAACCATTCAGCTGTGAGTCTGTAACTGGGTGAAATCACTCATAAAATCAGAGCTCTCATGAGCCACTGCGCATCTGGTCTTTGACACGTGAACCTTGATAGTCACACCATAGTCCGTGTTAAGTCCATTAGCATATGCAAAGTACTCAGGACTTGGTGCAGTTTACAGTCTCTGCGGGAAGGGCCACCTGTTGTTATTCTACCCTATAGGCTTTGGACAGAGAGGGTTTTCCATATTCTGCACCTTGTCATGGATTGAATGTGTCCCCTGATGAGTTCACGCCCTGAGTTTCCTAACCACTGGTACATCACAATGTGACCATTTTGGGATCCTTGAAGAGGTGAATTAAGCTCAGATGAGGTCATATAGTTAGGCTGAAATGCAGTGGTTTTCAACCCACGGCTTGCGACCCCTGCAAATCAGATATTTACAATGCTATCTTCATAACAGTAGCAAAGTCACAGTTATGAAGTAGCAACGGAACATGGTTGGGGGTGGGGTGGGGTCACCACAGCAAGAGGAACTGCATTAAAGGGTGGCAGCGTTAGGAAGATTGAGAACTGCTGCAGACATCTAATGCAATAAGACTGGTCTCCTTCTAGGAGAAGCTACAACACATGTACACAGAAGGAAAACCACAGCAGAGAAGGTGGCTACAAGCTAAGGAGAGAAGCCTTTAGGAGAAGCCAACCTGGGGCTGCAAAGTGTCCCAGCAGGTATATGTGCCTGCCACCAGGCCTAACGACCCGAGTTCAATGCCCAAGACCTACACGGTAGAAGAAATGAACTGACTCTGTGTGTGTCTGTGTGTGTGTGTGTGTGTGTGTGTGTGTGTGTGTGTGTGTGTGTATTTTCTACTCTAAAGGAGTATTCTTTTTCCTTTTTTCTTTCTTTTTTTGTTTTTTTGTTTTTGTTTTTTGAGACAGGGTTTCTCTGTGTACCGTTGACTGTCCTGGACTCACTTTGTAGACCAGGCTGGCCTTGAACTCACAGCAATCCACCTGCCTTCGAGTGTTGGCATTAAAGGCGTGTGCCACCACATCTAGCTGAGTATTTGATTTATTTTTTATGTATACAGTATTCTGCCCACATGTGCACCTGCCCACCACAAGAGGGCACCAGATCTCATTACAGATGGTCACGAGCCACCATGCAGTTGCTGGGAATTGAACTTGGCACCTTTGGAAGAGCAGATGGTGCTCTTAACCTCTGAGCCGTCTCTCCAGCCTGAGTATTATTTTCTTAGTGACCAAAGCTATGAAATTCATTAATGGTTCATGCCCCTCCCTCAGCAGCTCTTATCCTCAAACTCTCAAATACTATAACTCATTTTTATTTAGTTCTCTTGAGCTCTCCCCATTTTCAGTCACTATTTGGATCCAGAGCTCAGTGTGCCTTGCCCCATGCTCTGCAGTTATATCCTATTTTCTCCTTGGTTTTAACTCTCCACCCTTCAGGAACGTCCCCCTGAAGCACAAATTACATTATTCTCTTCTTTGAACCTTGGTGTAGCTTCTTGCCTGACTTAACAAGTGCAGACTGGAATTACTTCCACTGGCACTCATGGCTTCCTGTGGTCTGTTAAACGCCCTGCCCTTTTGACTTTACAGGATATTTAGAACAAAACAGTGAAACAATGGGGCCAGACAGATGTTAGGAGTACCCATCCAGACGTAGCTCTCTCCGCACCATGCCTGCCTCATGCCACCAAGCTTCCTGCCATGAAGACAGTGGACTAAACCTTCAAACTGCAAGCCAGCCTCAATGAAATCTTTTCTTTCTTTCTTTCTTTCTTTCTTTTCTTTTCTTTTCTTTTTTTGAGACAGAGTCTCTCTGTGTAGCCTTGGCTGTCCTGGACTCATTTTGTAGACCAGGCTGGCCTTGAACTCACAGCAATCCCCCTGCCTCTGCCTCCTGAATGCTGGGATTAAAGGAGTGTGCCACCACACCCAGCTAATTAAATGTTTTCTTATAAGAGTTGCCATGCTCGTGGTGTCTCTTCATAGCAACGAACCCCAAACTAAGACAGCTGTTTCCCACCATTTTATTTTGTTTTGTTTTGAGGCTGCGTCTCACTCTGTGGCCCGCTAGCTTGGAACTCACTCTATGGATCAGGCTGGTCTTGAGCTCACAGAGATCTGCCTGCTTCTGCCTCCTGACTGCTGTGCAGAGACAACGTTTTTACCTCCATGCACTCTCATCACCTGTCGTACAATGACTGTGGGGTTGAGGCAGCCTTTGGGTGTCTTCAACCCTTATGCACCCTGGCTCAGAACTTCAAGGCTGACATGTTCAGTGGACAGAGGGCTGAGCTGGTACAGGAGAGACCAGCGTGGGCTGTGTGCTCAGGGCTTCCCACATTGAAGAGACATAGTGATGGGTGCCTGGCTGGCTGCGGAGAGCAGAAAGGGAGTGCTTGAATTTAGAGAAAGCGGAACGTGGAAAGTGACGGTGACCACATAGCGTGCGGCTCACAGCAACCAATGCTAAGATATACAAGAGACAGAAGCCGCACACACAGGGCTCAGGTGCAGTCTGGTGGTAGAGCACTGGCCTAGCCTGTGGGGGGCCATGTGTTTGAGCCCAGGCACCACACACAGACGCAACCACAGTGGAGTTCTTAGGTTGTGTTTCTTGACTTGCTAATGGCTTCTGCCAGTCTCCTCCAACAGGCCCTCAAAATCATTTGTTTTACTTTCCAATCACTTGCTTTCAACTTTCAAATTATTTTGGCGTCATCCTTCAGCATGGGCTACGAGAAAGACTCCTGTGGGGGATCAGCAGATAGAGTTTTTAATCTGTTTTACTTGATTTTTTTTTCCTAAATTTTAGTCATACCCAGAGGACTATTCATATGTGTCTAAGCCTGAAATGATAAGGCACTGAATAATTGTATTTTGGGGAAATAGGTCGATTCTTGGCCACAGTTAAAAAGGGATCGTGGTGTAGCAACAATTCTTTCTGAACATGGACAGTCAAAACTGTTGACATCTCACTCATCTCCTATATTTTTTTTATATAAAATTTCTCTCTCTCTCTCTCTCTCTCTCTCTCTCCTTCTCTCTCCCCCCCCCTCTCTCTCTCTCTCTCTGTGTGTGTGTGTGTGTGTGTGTGTGTGTGTGTGTGCATCTACCTATGTACCATGGAGCACGAGTGGAGGTCAGAGGACAGCTATCAGGAGTTGGTTCCTTCCACCATAGGTCTGGGGGATCAAATTCAGGTCACCAGGTTAGTTAACAATCACTGCTGCCACTGAGCCAGCTCATTGACCCAATTCCATGTGTTTTTAGCTCGATCTTAACAATTAGAGATGTAGAAATAAGCCGGGCGCGGTGCCTCACGCCTTTAATCCCAGCACTCGGGAGGCAGAGGCAGGTGAATCTCTGAAAGTTCGAGGCCAGCCTGGTCTAAAAAGGGAGCCCAGGACAGCCAAGGCTACTCAGAGAAACTCTGTCTTGAAAAAACCTAAATAAATAAATAAATAAATAAATAAATAAATAAATAAATAAATAAATAAATCTATTAATGAGATTACTTTAGCCGTTTTTCATCTGATTAGAGAAAAACCATAGGTATCCTTCCTAAATTAGGAACCTGACTTCCGCACGCCCAGGTTTTAGTTGGGACAATCAAGGGGCCATGAATTGCTGCTGCCACCTGGTGGTTAGTATGAGTAACTAACATCTGCCCCCATACCGCGCAGTTCATTTTACCTTGCGTTCAGCCCTGCTCTGTTTAATGAACTTTTACTGAACTCCGAGGAAGACCAGGCAGAGTGACAATTAGTCAGGGGACGGGTATGTCTCCAGCTTTTCTTCCTTTTACTGTTTGACATCAAGTTTATTTAATTCCACATAGTTGGCGCTCTTGGAACCCATAAGCTCTTCAACACTTTTCTATCATTTTGACTCTTTCTCAATCCTTGTCCGGCTCCCACTTTATCTTCTCCTTTCTGAGGTTCCTTTTTTTGTGTGTGTCATCAGTGACACTGACCACAACTTTAAAGCCCAAGTGTTATGATGTTAGACATTTTCCCCAGACAAATGAAAATTATAAACCTGATGGTTTTCCCATGGACTCCTGAAGGCCCCGAAAAATCTAGACAGAATTCTTCAGAAATCCTGTTTTTCCATCTAGCTGTGTTCATGTGTCTTCCATCCACTTTTTATGAGGCGCTCTCAAAGAAGAAAGAGGATCGACTTGTCTCCTCCATTTTCAATTTTCTAGGAATAATAGATGTTGCTTTTTGCTATTTTTATCATAAATATTCAAATCATTTCAACCCACTGTGGATTAAATCAGCCTTCTTAAGGGTGTTTGCGAATATAATCATTAGTAATAAAACTGTTTTTAGGAAGAATTTATTCTGAATTTGAACAAATAGCTTAAAAGCTTTGGAAATGCAGCCTACTTCACCACGGCCATTTCCTGCAGCTGAAAAACAGATAAATCAAAGGCTATTTTGTTTATAATAGAAAAATATTTGTTACTTCACGGAGTGATTTATCATGCACTCTAAATAACGTGGTGATTTTTTTTCAATGCACTTAAACTGGGATTCGAGAGTAGAGCATTTTCAGGCAGTGGTGGTTATAAAACTCCAAAGAGGCTGCAAGCATAACCGTGGACCCTCAGAACTCCAGGAACTTCATGCTTTCAGAGTTTTGTTCGACCGGGGCACGGTGGCGCACGCCTTTAATCCCAGCACTTGGGAGGCAGAGGCAGGCAGATCGCTTTGAGTTTGAGGCCAGCCTGGTCTATAAAATGAGACCAGGACAGCCAAGGCTACACAGAGAAACCCTGTCTTGGAAAAACAAAAACAGAGTTCTGTTCCAAGGATGCAGGTACACAAAATGTCCTTATGTGCAAGCAAATTAAACAAACTGTCAGTACTTCGAAGAATCTTTAGAATTCTGGTGGGATTGCTGAGTCAAAGGGCATATATAGTTGTTGGTTTGATCGACACGTCCAATTCTCCTTTCTAGAGACTATGGCAGTTTCCTTCCTCCCTCCTTCCTTCCTTCTTTTCTTCCATCCTGCCTTTCCTTTTTTCCTTCCTTCTCTCCCTTCTCTTTTATTTCTTTTTTTTTTTTTGTGACAGGGGCTCTCTATGTAGACCCTTTGTCTGGGATGTCTGGGAATTCTCTGTAGACCAGGCTGGCCTCGAACTCACAGAGATCCACCTGCCTCTGCCTCCCGAGTGCTGGGACTAAAGGTGTGTGCCATCATGGCTATACCAATTATGTTTCTACTGTTTAGCTTTGAACACACTCCCCCCCATCATCATTATTAGTTTGCTTAGTCAATGGTTGTGCATGTATGTGCTCTTGTCCTCAGGTACACAGGTGTGTCTGTCTGTGTGTGTACGTGAACATGCTCAGAGGCCACAGGACAATCTGAGGTGTCATTTATTCCTCTGGGCCCATCCAGCTTTTTTTTTTTTTTTTTTTTTTTAACAGCTTTGTAGTCAAGGCTACACAGAGAAACCCTGTCTCAAAAAACCAAAAAAGAAAAAAGAAATGGGATACTGGTGAGAACAGAAGACAATGTAAATGAAAAATAGAAGCAAGTGGCAGCGTTAATCTAGTCAGACAGACTTATAATTTTTTTTGACAGGGTCTCTCTGTGTAGCCTTGGCTGTCCTGAACTCACTTTGTAGACCAGGCTGGCCTCGAACTCACAGCGATCCGTTTGCCTCTGCCTCCCGAGTGCTGGGATTAAAGGCATGCGCCACCACGCCCAGCATAACAGGACAGATTTACAGGAAAAGGAAGTGCTCTTCAGGTTAAACTAAACCTTGGTTTGCAGTGTTCAAACTAGGAAGGCGAATTAGAAATCAACACAATACACAATACTTGTGATTATTGAGGTGAAATGTGTCGTCGTGTCCCCCCCCGGCCCCCCCCAAGAGGCCTCAACTTGTTACATTGTATTCTCATCAGACAATGCCCTCTTCATTAAGTGGCTGAATGTTTGGGAATAAACATCAGTCCTATTTTAAAGATCCAAATGACAGATAATTAATGAACTGCACTGATAATTATAGCATTTTAATATTTATAGGCATCTGTCACTTTACATTTTGGGATAGTCTAACCATATGCGCTGCTTCCTTTTAATAGTAGTAATTAAAGTTTATGAACATACACTGTGAAGATGTAGCTCCGAGTTGTCAGCTTGATGATCAAGAGCTGTTTTTGTTAATACGTTTTCCCTTTTTATTTAATTTTTGGAATGGCATTTGTTGTTGTTTTGCTTTTTGAGACAGGGTTTCTCTGTGTAGCCTTGGCTGTCCTGGACTCGCTTTGTAGACCAGGCTGGCCTCAAACTCACAGAGATCCACCTGCCTCTGCCTCCCAAGTGCCAGGATTAAAGACGTGCGCCACCACGCTCGGCACAGGCCAATTATTACAAAGTAAGATTAGACTTTGTGGCACCCGGGTCTGCTTTAGAATCTACACCATGAAAAAACAGAGGTGGGAGTCTGTTGTTTCATACAGGCTGGATGCCCAGTTTGAGTATGGCTTCCAATTGGCCTGAGAGAAATAATCTTAGCAACAATTGTTTTCTTGATATTGACCCCGCCTCAGGACCGCAGTTGGTAGATATCCTGGGTTTCTCATACTGACCAAAAGAGGCTACAGAAGAAGGTGGTTAAAATGTTTGCATTGTTACTGTATCCATGACAACAGGAACCCACAGACCTCAGGAAGTGTCTTCATTTGCGTTTGCTTTCAGTTCAGTAAAATCCTTAACCTTGGCCTCTTGATTAATTATGGGGCCAGTGAGATGGAAAATGGTATTTAACTTGACAGAATGAACTCATTCTCGTAAACACTTAGGCCCAGTAGCACATAAGCCCTGGAAATAGACCGGAGCAAAAGTGATTTCTTTCTTTCATTCTTTCTTTTCTTTTTTTTAAATTTTATTTTTATTTTTACATTATTATTATTATTATTATTATTATTATTATTATTATTATTACTACTACTACTACTACTACTACTACTATTGGTTTTGTTTTGTTTTGCTTTTTGAGACAAGATTTCTCTGTGTAATAGCCCTGGCTGTCCTAGAACTCTCTTTGTAGACCAGGCTGGCCTCGAACTCACAGAGATCCGCCTGCCTCTGCCTCTTGAGTAATGGGATTAAAGGTGTGCGCTACCACGCCTGGCTACAAAAGTGATTTTAAAGATGTATTTACTTATTTATTACATACAGTATTCTGACTGTACATGTGCCTGCACACCAGAAGAGGGACAAGATCTCATTATAGATGGTTGTGAGCCACCATGTGGTTGCTGGGAATTGAACTTATGACCTCTGGAAGAGCAGACAGTGCTCTTAATCACTGAGCCATCTCTCCAGCCCAAAAGTGATTCTTTTTTTTTTTTTTTTTTCTTTTTTTCTTTTTTCTGAGACAGTGTTTTTCTATGTAGCCTTGGCTGTCCTGGACTTTTGTAGACCAGGCTGGGCTCAAACTCACAGTGATCTGCCTGCCTCTGCCTCCTGAGTGCTGGGATTAAAGGCATAAGCCACCATGCCTGGTTACCAAAAGTGATTTCTAATGAACACTGGGAATAATGTTTCCAAAACCACATAACATGGAGACTGAACAAAAAACAAACAAACAAACAAACAAAAAACCAAACCAAAATAAAAAAGAAGCAAACACACCTTCAAGCATCTTGTATAACAACTTATATTTATTCATGCAAGAAAATATTCTGAGCTCTTCTTCCCTGAGCCACTGTGCTGTGCTTTGATGATTCAGACATAAAAGAAGATGCTATTCTTCAATGAAAAAAAAAAAATCCCATAATAGTAAATCTGTGGGGCCAGGCATGGCGGCACACGCCTTTAATCCCAGCACTCGGCAAGCAGAGGCAGGCGGATCACTGTGAGTTTGAGGCCAGCCTGGTCTACACAGTGAGTGCAGGACAGCCAAGGCTAAACAGAGAAACCCTGTCTCGAGAAACAAAAAAACAAACAAACAAAAAAGTAAAGCCGAGGAAGGAAAATTAAGTAGGCAAATATGGTAGATGCATTCAGAGGCGTCTATGGGAACCACAGATATGGCACTCTTCTAGAGAAACTGAGTGAAAGAGAAAGAAAGATGGAAGGGGGAAAAAGAGAATAAGGAAAAAGTTGGCCAAGGTGGTATATATCCGAGCTCAGTGCTACTAACTGTGGTCAAGAGGCTGACCAAGGTGAGAGCGATGCAGTCCAGTGTGGTTGGAGAGAGCATCTTCAGACACAAATATCTGAGGATCCTTCGCCTGCTGGACTGTGGCTAACACACTCCGGCTGGAAGTGGTGAGTATATGTGTGCTTGATAATCATGGCAGTGTTGGAGCAAAGCGTTGGGACCCAAGAGTGGAGGGAGACTGGCTTAGCTTCCTCGCAGGCGTCCCAGGGAGTGGGTCTAGCACAACGCGTATATAACTCTGCAACTCAGACAAATGCAGTGGATTCCGTGAAGAGAAGGAAAGGTAGAGCTTCCGAGGCTTCTGAGAGAAGAACAAAAGGTTCAGAGAAATAGAGACACCAGCGTAGGTCTCTCTGGGAGAGCAGCTGCCTGTGTGTTTTCGAGAAGACCCTCCGTTTATGAAGGAGACAAGGGTGTGCCATCGAGGGTACCAATGCCATCACGAAACTCAGTGTACTGTCGTCTTAGGTCAAATCTAACGTGAGATGATGTCATAGAACTGGTCTATTTAACCGCATTGGAAATAAGAGATTCAGAAAACATGAGAGATTAAGAGACTGGAGATAGCTCAAGAGTAAAGAACACTGGATGCTCTTCCAAAAGACTGGAGTTTGGTTCCCAGCTCCCACAGTGGGTGATTCACAAGCACTGATAACTCCACCTCTTATGGCCTCCATAAGGCTCTTCCACACGTGTGTACATATATCCTCACATGCATACATAAGTCCTTGATAACAGCTGGCATTGGGTCCTGTCAACTCCGGAGACATTTTTTTTCCACTGATGCTGACCCCTTCCAGCCCCAGGTGTCATTGCCTTGGTTCTAGAATATATAATGCATAAATTGATCACACCACTTATCTGGCAGATATCTACTATCCCTTTTGTGAACAAGAATGTCTTGAATTCTAGAATAATACTTATCAGGTAGAAAAAGCCACACAGGCCACTAAGTGGGCAAAGACACTTTTGGCTTAGATTGATGACCTGAATTCTATCTCTGGGACTCACATGGTGAAAGGAAAGAAGCATCTTTGGCAAGTTGTCCTCTGAACTTCACATTTGTGTAGTGCACGTGCGCGCATGCACGCGCGTACACACACACACACACACACACACACGCAGAGGAGGGAGGGAGGAGAAGAGGGAGGAAGAGAGAGAAGTAGGGAGGGAGGAAGAAGAGGAAGAGGAAGAAGGAGGGATTAGAAATAGAATTTCTAGATAGAAAAGAATAGAAAAAGCCATATGGATGCTCCTAATGCAATTCTCTTTTGACCGAGATAGCTGGCATTAGTGACACCCTTCAGGGTTTATGTAGTTCAAAGACGGGCTTCTCATAATCCATCTAATTTGCCATTCTAGCTCCTACAACATGAATATGAATGAAACACGGCACACGACAGTGGACAGTCACAAATGCAATCACGTCACATCCAATTTTAGTTGTTGTTCTGGCTCTGATGTCTTTGTTAGAACGCATCCACGCCCCAGCCCTGGCATGTAGCAGGTAGTTACTGATCTGGAAACTGCCTTCTCCTTACACTCAATCAGAACGGAGAATCTGTTAGGGAGTGACGCTTTCACTGTCTTGCTCCATTACAATGTCCTCACACACCAGTGTATTGTTGTTATGTCTCATGCTCCCAGGATGTCAGGAAGTATTTTATGGCTCGACAGGCTGTGCTGCATGCTATGGAACGTAATCCTTGAAAATATGATGAGTGCTTTGGCTACAGTATATGCTCACTGCTCTGTCGGATGCTAAGCCGACGCTCATGTCAAGTCAAAGCTGCAACAGAGAGAGACTTTGGACTTGAGATCTAGTAAATGTATTGCCATTAAAGGATGGGCAGTGAGTCGCTGCCAGTCACAGAAGGGCCATTATGGATGACAGTGACTTCATCAAAGTTGTCTAAAGATTGAAATTTTGCGTGGCCGTCTTTCCTCTAAGTCACCAGTATTCCTCAGCTGGGGAAGGCAGGCTCTACTTACTGTCCTTAAACTTGCACAGGGACTGTGTTATGTGGCAGCACTTGCTCCATAACTAAGACAGTGGCTGTTTTAGTTTTGAGACCCTTTTTTCCTTTTCTAAAGATTTATTTATTTATTATGTATACAGTGTTCTGCCTGCGTGTGTGCCTACCTGTACTCTTGCACGCCAGAAGAGGGCACCAGATCTCATTACAGATGGTTGTGAGCCACCATGTGGATGCTGGGAATTGAACTCAGGACCTTTGGAAGAGCAAATAGTTCTCTTAACCTCTGAGCCATCTCTCCAGTCCCTCCATTTCTATTTCTTAGCACGGTTAGGAATCAAACCCAAGGTCTCATGACGGTCAGGCAGGCGGGCATTCTACCACTGAGGCACAACCCGAGTCCCAGGCGCACCACTTTGGAATCATAGTATCATGCAGCTTTGATGCTCCTGGTCATAAAAGCCATTCTTCTTCCCCAATAATCCTTAGCGAAACAAGAAAACGTCTGTTTTATTATAGCAAGGCTTTGCAGAGATAAGTAAGATTGAAAACGATAGAGTCTTTTTCCTGGCACGTACCGCACATACACAAGGAGGGGATTCGTGCTCTGTGCCTCCACTCTCCTGTCCCACGGAGAAGGGAAAGGTCGGCCGACAGAAGACCATTACGCTATTCTCATCCCTTCACTGATTCAGGGAGATGTACACTCAGGGGCTTCTAATTCAGATGGTTTGCCAAAACTTGTTCCCTTTCTGCTTCCAGCATATGATGTCAGCTGCGAACTTCGGGGCTGCTTTTACGCTTCCGTTAAAATAAATTGTGCTTATTGTCGCTGTTGCTGTGTGTGTGTGATGTCCATACATGGGCTGTCACGCCACAGCACTCATGTGGCAATCAGAGAGCAGCCAAAGCGGTCAGTTCTGTTCATCTGTGTTTGTGTGGGTTCTGTACAGACCAGAGATCTAACTCAGCTCACCAGGACAGTGTAATAGGAGACTTTCCCTCTAAACCATCTCACAGACCCTGGGTTTGTGTTTTGTGTTTTTTTGTTGTTGTTTGTCTGTTTAAGTAATATTCCTGTAAACTCATGCTGTCTTTCAAAAAAAAAAAAAAAAAAAAAAAAAAAAAAGGGGGATTTATTCATTAAAAAAAAAACCCAGCATGAGTGTTTGGCTTGCATGTATGCATGCATACTGAGTGTGTGTGTGTGTGTGTGTGTGTGTGTGTGTGTGCCTGGTGTCCTCAGAGGCAAGAAGAGGGTGTCTGATCCCCTGGAGCAGGAGTCCCAAGCCTTTGTAAGCCTCCACAAGAGAGCTGGGGAGCAAACTTGGGTCCTTTGAAAAAGCAAGTGCTTTTAAACACTGAGTATCTCTGCAGCCCCCCCCCCCTTTTTTTTTTTTTTTTTAAGATTTATCTCTTTAGCCAGGCATGGTAGCACACACCTTTAATCCCAGCATTCGGGAGGCAGAGGCAGGCGGATCACTGTGAGTTTGAGGCAAACCTGGTCTACAAAAGCGAGTCCAGGATAGCCAAGGCTATCACAGAGAAACCCTGTCTCAAAAATAAAAATAAAAATAAAAAAATAAAAAATAAAAAGAAAGAAAGAAAAAAAGAAAAACGATTTTCTTTATTATGTATACAGTGTTCTGCCTGCATGTACACCTGCAGGCCAGAAGAGGGTATCAGATAACATTATAGATGGTTGTGAGCCACCATGTGGTTGCTGGGAATTGAATTTATGACCTCTGGAAGAGCAGACAGTGCTTTTAATCACTGAGCCATCTCTCCAGCACCACCTCTGTCTGGTGGTCCCTGACCCTGACCCCAGCTACTGATATTTCTTCTTCCTTGCTTTCCATGAAACAATTCATTGGTCCTACTTGGAAAATAATAATACTTAGGGGTTTTTGTTTGTTTGTTTTTTAAAGAATAATACTTAGTTTTTAACAACCAAAATTTTCCTATGGGTATTAGAAAGGTCACCTAGTTTGTAGGAAAATGATGCAGACACTTGGATGGCTTTGTGCTGTTGTGTGGCAAAATTTCGATCCAGGCAATATGCTGGAGCAGAAAGGGACAGGACCACTTGTTAGATGAAATCTAATTTTCAGACAGCCATCATCCCACATCCTGCCCTCACTATCCTTCTCGGCGCTTATGTGCCATCATCACTACCACAGATGTACTTGTTCCAGCATGAAATAATTCACACTCCACATGTGCACTAGAGACTTGGTGAGGACCCGCATGGAGGGTGCTATTCTGCTTTCATCATTGTTTTTAGGCTCCAGCCGGCCATTTTTGGGCTACCAACCCACTTTTGTGAAATGACAAGAAGAACAGTTTAAAAGCTTATGTAATAAACAGTATTATGTACATTAATTGGAAGCACATAAGGCAGAAAATAGTATGCCATACTTACTGGATGTATCCATCAAAACAATTAACATAGCTTGTAGCTATATGCAACCTTGAAACCTGATCAATTTTAGGCATTTCTGTGAACACCAAGTTTCTTTTCTTTTTTTTTTATTCATTCATTCATTCATTTATTTATTGGTTTTTTTGAGACAGGGTTTCTCTGTGTAGCCTTGGATGTCCTGGACTCACTATGTAGACCAGACTGGCCTTGAACTTACAGCGATCTGTCTGCTTCTGCCTCCCAAGTGCTGGGATTAAACGCATTTGCCACCATGCCTGGCTCTCTTTTCTTTTCAAATTTATGTTTTGTAGCTAGGCAGGCTACCTTGTAGCTATTTGCTGAAGCTGTCTGCAGCGTGGTAGGATTCTAGAAGTGACTTACGGTCTGAACTGCAAACTGTCCTGTATTTTTTCCATCACCTCTAAAACTTATAAAGACTGAGCATCTTTAGTTCAAAGATTCAAAATTGGACATGCTCCAAAATCTGAAATATTTTGAACTCCAACATGATGCCCCAGGTGGAAAATTCTACCTTAAGATTTTCCTTCCTTTGTTTAATGGCTAAAAATACTGTACAGAATTATCCTCAGGGTATACTCAAAAGGTGAATGTAAAACATAATTTGGGTTTTATACTTTGTTTTCATTCTCTAAGCTCATTAAATATGCCAGTGTTCCCAAATTAAAAAAAAAAAACCAAAATATTTTATTATGGAGTATTTCAGTTGAAGGATATTCAAATTACATAAATATTTGCCTAGAATTTTTCAGTTTAATTAATTAGTTAATTAATTAATTTCAGTTTTTTGAGACAGGGTTTCCATAATTAACCCTGGCTGGCCTGGAACTCACTCTGTAGATCAGGCTGGTTTTGAACTCAGAGATCCACCTGCCTCTTCCTCCTGAGTCCTGAGTGCTGGCATTAAAGGTGAGTGCCACCATGCCCTGCTCTGTTTTTTGTTTTTGTTTTTAATGATTAAGTTCTTTGGATTTTATTCTAATACACTATTCAGAGATACCACTTCTCCCCCAAAATGAATATTCAGCATTTTTAAAAAGTGTTTCTCATATGCCACCTTTTTCTGAATTAAGCCAGAGGGTCAACTTGGGTAGTGGGGGAAGAGACTTTTAAGTAGTCTCTTATTTAATCAAACAAAATAAAGCATGCTCAAAACCTCCTATGGGCCTTGCTAAGAGCTTTTTGGATTTTTTGTTTGTTTGTTTGTTTTCAGCCCACGCATAGATCTTCCATGCAAGCATCTTTGGCTCCAGATGGCTCACAAAGCATCTTGTAATGAGGTGGTGTGGAGCAAAGGGACCCATCAGTAGCCTGGTATGGTTAGCAGCTAAATCCGGATGGCTCACCTCAATCAGACCACACTGGATGAACACACTGAGTGCTACAGCTTGCGCTTGTGCCAACTCAGGTTCTTCTCTGGGCTCCAAGTGATTTTTAGAAATGTTTTATTATATCTGTAATTAGCCTTGGTGAAGAAGGAAACCCTTTGCTTCTGCGTAAACGCACGGAAGCTTTCATTACAAATAAGTACCCATGACCCCCAGTGCCTAACTGTAAACGGTGGTAGTTACTAGCCTCATTAGGCGGCTAGCAGATGGCTTACAAAGTCCTCACTGGAGTTTCAACCCATTGCTGGCTTGCAGAGTACAAATGTTTGTCTTTAAGTGGTTTAAAATATGTCAGAGGGGTCTGTGTCTCGTTTTCATTAGCGTGAATGCACTCTGATTTTAACAAGGATGAGGTCTTTGATATGCTTTTGTTCGCTGACTCTACTTGAACAGATATTCAGACTGCTTTCAGACTTCCTGCCAACAGGAGTGTTGTTGTCACCTTCTCTTTCTTCTTCTGCCTACTCTGCCTATATCTGTTCTCTGCCACAATTAGCTACCATGATGGATACACCTAAGAAATGCTCAGTAGCTGTTTGCTGCTCTCCACTTAGGCAGTCTTTACCAAGGACCATTACCAAGGCAAAGAACCACGTACTGTCTACCTAAAAGTACAGAATGGTGGACATCTGAGAACGTGCACTACAGCAGTGCGACTTTTCATAGATATACATAGATTTTTTGGGGGGTCAAAAAAAACAAACAAAACAATTTATTTATTGTATATAGTTTTTTGCCTGCATTGTGCCTACAGGCCAGAAGAAGTCACCAGATCTCACTACAGATGGTTGTGAGCCACCATGTAGTTGCTGGGAATTGAACTCAGGACCTTTGGAAGAACAGCCAGTCCTCTTAGCCTCTGAGCCATGCACTGAAGCCCATAAATTAACTCACTCTCTTCTTTCTTTCTTTCTTTCTTTCTTCCTTCCTTGCTTTCTCCTCTCTCTCCCTCCTTCCCTTCCTCCTTCCCTCCCTCCCTCTTTCTCTCTCTCTCTTTTCTTTTCTTCTTCTTCTTCTTCTTTTTTTTGAGACAGAGTTTCTCTGTGTAGCCTTGCCTGTCCTGGAACTCTCTGTAAACCAGACTGGCCTCGAACTCACAGAGATCTGCCTGCCTCTGCCTCCCGGGTGCTGGGACTAAAGGCGTGCACCACCACACTTGGTAAAAATGTGTAGTCCAGGCTGGCCTTGAACTTATAATCATCCTGCCTCCTCCTCCTTCAGCAAATCCTACCGGTGTGTGTCACCAAAACCGGCCTTTATGGACTTTTCAAGAGCGTCACGGGAAGAAATATGGTAAGAGGGAGATCCAAGCCACCCTGACTTGAGGAAGGAAAAGGGTAGTCTTGCTCCATGAGTACGCTACTCACCTCATAGATAGTCATAAACACCCTAACAAGCCACGCCACAGGCAGATGGCGTTCAGGACAATCTACTCCAGTCTCTCAGGAGCATGCTCTCCGCTTTGCTTTGTTAGGTAGACGTCTACTGAGGCTGTCTTTGTCTCTCTGCTGAATTCTTTTCCTTGAGAGAAAAGAGCCAAAGCAGAAACCTTAGTAGGATTCTTTTTTTTTTCTTTTTTCTTTTTTAAAATTAGTTTTATTATTTTTGTTTACATTTTTTTTATTAATTTATTCATATTACATCTCGATTGTTAGCCCTTCCCCTGTTTCCTCCCATTCTTCCCTCCCTCCCACTTCCCCCCCTTCTCCCCTCCCCTATGTCTGTGATTGAGGGAGACCTCCTCACCCTATATATGCTCTTAGAATATTGAGTCTCTTCTTGGTAACTTGCTATCCTTCCTCTGAGTGCCGCCAGGCCTCCTCGTCCAGCGGACATGGTCAGAAAAGGGGCACCAGGGTTCGTGTGAGAGTCAGATCTCACTCTCCACTCAGTGGTGGAGAATATCATGTTCGTCGGCTAGGTCTTGGTAGGGGTTCGAAGTTTAATGTCTATATTCTCCTTGGCTGGTGCCTTAGTTTGAGGAGGACCCCAGGACCCAGATCTGCCTGTCATAAAGTTCTTCTTGTAGGTTTCCAGGACCCTGTGGGTCCTACTATTTCCCCATTCTTCCATGCTACTCTTGCCTAAAGTCTCAATAGGATGTCCTCTCCTCTGACCCACTTTCTTGGAAAGTAAAGTTTTTCATGGTACGTATCCCTTGGACTAGTGTCTTGATATAAGTGAGTATATACCGTTTGTCTCTTTTTGCTTCTGGGTGAACTCACTCATTATGATAATTTCTAGATCAATCCATTTGTCCACAAATTTCGGGAATTCCTTGTTTTTAATAGCTGAGTAATATTCCATAGTGTAAATGTACCCGTTTCTTAGTCCATTCTTCTACTGAGGGACACTTAGGCTGTTTCCATGTTCTGGCTATTATGTATAAAGCAGCTATGAACATGGTTGAGCATATGTCCCTGTTGTGTGATAGGGCATTTTCTGGGTATATTCCAAGGAGTGGGATAGCTGGGTCTTGAGGAAGCCCTATTCCCATTTTTCTGAGAAAGTGCCAGATAGCTTTCCAAAGCGGTTGTACTAGTTTGCATTCCCACCAGCAATGAAAGAGTGTTCCTCTCTCTCCACATCCTCGCCAACATGTGGTGTCATTTGAGTTTTTGATCTTAGCCATTCTGATGGGTGTAAGATGGAATCTCAGTGTCGTTTTGATTTGCATTTCTCTGATGACTAACGAAGGCGAGCATTTCTTTAAGTATTTCTCGGCCATTTGATATTCCTCTGTTGAGAATTCTCTGTTAAGTTCCAATCCCCATTTCGCAATTGGGTTGTTTGGTTTTGTGGTGTTTAATTTCTTGAGTTCTTTATATATTTTGGATATTAAACCTTTGTCAGATGAAGGGTTGGTGAAGATCTTTTCCCAGTCTGTAGGCTGTCGCTTAGTTCTACTGACAGTGTCTCCTGCCTTACAGAAGCTTCTCAGCCTCATGAGGTCCTATTTATTAATTGTTGACATTAAGGCCTAGGCTGTTGGTGTACTGTTCAGGAAGTTGTTTCCTGTGCCTATGTGTCCCAGGCTCTTCCCCACTTTTTCCTCTAACTGAATTAATGTCTCTGGTTTTAAGTTGAGGTCTTTAATCCACTTGGACTTGAGTTTTGTGCATGGTGACAAATAAGGGTCTAATTGCATTTTTCTACATGTAGACATCCAGTTAGACCAGCACCATTTGTTGAAGATGCTATCATTTTTCCAATGAATAGATTTGGCTTCTTTGTCAAAAATCAAGTGAGCAAATGTGTGTGGATTCATCTCTGGGTCTTCAGTTTGATTCCATTGATCCACTAGCCTATTGCTGTGCCAGTACCATGCTGTTTTAATTACTGTTGCTCTGTAGTACAGCTTGAGATCAGGTATGGAGATTCCTCCGGAGGATCTTTTATTGTATAGGATTGTTTTTGCTATTCTGGGTTTTTTATTTCTCCATATGAATTTGAGAATTGATCTTTCAATATCTTCAAAATATTTTGTAGGTATTTTGATAGGGATTGCATCTTAGTAGGATTCTATAATGAACCTTAACCTTTCAAACTCTTAGGGATGGAGTGAGAATCAAATATGCAAATCACGGAGGTGGGGCAGGGGCACAGGAGGGAGGGAAAAGCACTTGATCAGGGCTGTGATTATATACTGCTAGTTCTAACCCAAACTACCGCAGAAGGAGTCACTCTTCTGTGTGTTCAGGGTTGCACAGGGGAATTCATACTGAATGCTGACACTGCAGCTTCTGTTTTGTTTTGTTTGGTTTGGTTTGAGACGGGGGTCTGGTGATGTGCAGTTCACCCTGTTCCTCTGACTGGTGATCTTCTTGCCTCTGCTTCCCAAGTGCTGGAAGTGTGCATCCCACTGAGAGGATGAGAATGGGGATTTAACAACAACAACAACACAATGACAATAGGCCAAAAAAGGAAATACAAGGTCTCACAATTTTTGAATGTCATCACCTTATGGAAACTTTTGAAATTGCTGAGTGTGTTAGGTCCAGATTCAGCACACCACGGGCAGCTCTGTCCAAGGCCCCACAGAAGGAAAAAAAAAAAAAAAAAAAAAAAAAAACCAAAACAAACCAAAGAATGCAGCAGTAGCTCTGTGCCCTCGCAGAGGATTCCGCCAATGACATTATTTTATAAGTTTAACCTGGTCTGACTAGCTTGGATCCTTCTGCTGTGAGGCTGGCTGGTTAGAATTCTGCCTAGAACCCTGTCTCTCACAACTTCCCGTAAGGAGGATTCATTCGGTTTGATTACTTACAACAAAACAACAAAAACATTGACTGATGAAGGCAAATCGCAAGATTTCCATTGGTAGAAACCAAGGTCTTTAAATCATCCACAGAGTTGTCGCTCTGAATGTACAAACCAGCTCTCTAAGTGTCCTGGGAAGTTTAAACAATCATTTAAAAAATTCCTATAAAGCTTCTTTTACCAGCGTTGGTGAGCTGTCATAATATGCTGCGACCTGTGAGACAAGGCTTGATTCTTGACACACTTTAGTAACTACCGAAACTTGGTTATGAGCTTGGCAAACCCGCGCTGAGTCCTTCCCAGCCTGGCTGATCTCAGCCACAGCTGAAGCCAGGCCGGTCTGGGTTCCTGTCATCGGTGCTGTCCTCATGCCGGTCCAGCCCGCCAGGAACGCAGTCCAGATGATGGAAAGATACTTAAAGATTCTTAGGAAGAATCTGAAGTGTCAGCTGGGCATGGTGGTGCACGCCTTTAATCCTAGAGGCAGGAGGATCACTGTGAGTTCGAGGGCAGCCTGGTCTACAAAGCGAGTCCAGGACAGCCAAGGCTAACACACAGAGACCCTGTCTCGAAAAAACAAACAAACAAACAAAGAAACAAACAAAAACCAAACAAACAAAAAAGAAGTGTCCTACAAGCTCATGCTTTACGTGGTTTGTTCTCCGCTGATGGTGCTGTTTGGGGAAGCTGTGGAACTCTGGAAGTTTGGTCTAGCTGAAGGAAGTAGGCCACTGGGGTGGGGGATGGGGAGGAGGTGGGGGCAGGTCTTTGGGTATATATTCTCTCTACTCAGTTCCAGTGTGTGTGTGAGTGTGTGTGTATGTGTGTGTGAGTGTGTGTGTATGTGTGTGTGAGTGTGTGTGTATGTGTGTGTGAGTGTGTGTGTATGTGTGAGTGTGTGTGTGTGTGTGTGTGTCTTGTTCCTAGTACTTCACTCCTCTCCTCTCTCTCCTCCCCTCTTCTTCTCTTTCTCTCCTCCCTCCCCCTCTCTTCCTCCCTCCCCCATCCTCCCTCTCTCTCTCTCTCTCTCTCTCACACACACACACACACACACTTCTACCACCAGGAACCTGAGGTGCTCTCATCAGAAAGAAGGAGTCAAAACCAGAAAGGCAGAATGCTTCAATTGGGAGGAGCTAAGCCCCACCTCCTCCCACCCCCCCACCCCCCCATGGTGCTCCTTGCCTGCTTGGGACCGGGCCTTGTGATGTGGGAACCCACCAGCCACGAGCATACTAAGGCTACTGATCTTGTGAACAAACAACGAGAGGTCCCAGCACTATTCTTTCCCTCCATCTTGCCCTGTCTACTAGTCTGCATCCACTCCAGTCCAGTCTCTTGCTTAGCCTGAGGCTCTCCAGCTGTCACTTTCAGGGGAGGGATGGCCCTGCAAGCAGGTTCCATTTGCTGTCTGTCCTTTAGGGCATGAATGAACTTGCCAAGACCTGAGCTCAGCTAATAGGGAGAAGCTCACAAACAAAATTACAATATTGTCTCCTAGCTTGCTGCCTCATTCTGTCTCTGCACTGCATCGTGTGTGTGTGTGTGTGTGTGTGTGTGTGTGTGTGTGTGTGTGTGTGTGTGTGCAGCCAAAATGTCAAGTAATTATATCAGGCCAAAGGGGGGAAAGGCCAAATGTATATGTCACACTCAAAACAAAACTGTACTTCTTGTGCCAAAGAACAAGTGGCTATTTTACACTAAGTCGCCTCTTTAAAAGCCATGTTTCACTCGCCAGGAACTGGAGGAAGACCACCTATTCCCTCAAGGTCTAGCACCATGGCCTGCCAGCAGATTGCTGGGCGTGGGCAAGGGTGGGGGCGGGGCATGCTAGAGGACTAATGGCTGGAGCTGGAAAGAAAGCAAGAAGTGTGTGTGTGTGTGTTCAGTTTTCACTCCTTTGAAACCCACCTGCCCCGTGGGAGCCATACATAATTGATGATGTTACTATGCGACAGTAGGGTTACTGAGATCTGCTAATATTGATGAATGCTTTTTCATTTTTACTGCGCTTTTCAAGTATGCCAGAAACATTAAAAGTTCATAAAAGAAAATAACTTGGCTCCATCGTGCCTGAGCACGTACCTGAAAATGAATCCGTGGTACCACAAGCTTACCAGCCATCTGTGCTTATGGGGACAGTCTCATTTGTCACTATCTGTGGTCCCAGGTGTCTGGATGTTCCAGATAAACTTGGGTTTGGATATTAGCCTTTAGCAGAAGCAACACAGTTCTGGGAGACAAAAATCCTATTTGATTCCAGAAGTACTTTGGAAAAAAAAAAAAAAGAAGTAGTCACTTGTAGATAAGATGCTTAAATGGTCACCGATGAGAATTTGTTATATCAAGCAATATGGATTGGCCTCGTAAGCTTAAAATTTATCCCTTAAATAGAAGCTAGCTTAGAGCCATCTGCTAAGGCCAAGGCTTTTCTAAATGCATAGCTCCTACTGCTGTAGCCAACAGTGCAGAGTTTTGTCCTCAAAAGCAGATAGGACACAAATCCTTTTATGCCTGTACACTTACTTGAGAGAGAACTAGGCTCTAGACCAGAGGTTCTCAGTCTGTGGGTCTCAACCCCCGTGTGGCTCACACATCAGATATGCCACATATTTGCATGACGGTTCATAACAGTAGCAAAATTACAGTTATGAAGTAGCAACGGAAATAATTTTATGGTGAGGGGTGTGTGTGTCACCACAACATGAGGAACTGTTTTAAGGGATTGCAGCATTAGGAAGGTTGGGAGCCACTGGGCTGGACCCTTACTAAAAGGTTATATTAGTCCCGCCCTCAGCTTTGGACACTGCTGGAAGGTCAGGTTGCATCAGTGTTTAATGACATGGAGGACTCAGCTCTGGATGGCCCCTGGGTCCATACTGGACTGTGTGTGACCTGGAAATGAACCTTACGGTGACAAGGTAGGGAGAGGTCAAGGGTTGTGGTCCTCCAGAGTCAATCACTGCTTTTGTACACTGCATACACAGCAGACACAGACTGTTTATCTTTTTTTAGGGCAAGGACAAAACCACAAATCAATGCATACCATGGCCCCAGGATGCACAAAGGACACGGTAGATTTGTGCACTTTCTCCCAAGGGAGCATGCTTTCCAGGAGAAACTCTGACTTTCCGTCGACTATTCCCAGGGCTGACTGACAGCACACAGAGTATGAAGGCTTGTGAAAAATGCAGTTCAAGAAAACCTGCCATTCACCACCCACGCATGCGCATAGGGGAAGCATGGGCCATGATGCCAGAAGCTCAGCTTGGTTCTTGATATTTAATGTCATCAAATATTGTCTATTTACTTATTTATAATAATTCTGATTTTCTTAATTTTGAGCACACATAAAAGTACATTTTGTTCTTCCTGGGAGACAGATATCTTGGAAACATTGCTTTGAGGTTATTTTATACATTTTTTAACATACACCTAGGTAAAGTTGCTGTCAAGTCCTCTCCCCAGTCTACACTTCCAGGCTTTACGCTATCATCCTCGATGGTCTTAAATTATAAAGAAGACTAACCCTGACTTTGAGGTAGATAGTAACAGACAGGCTGGTGGACCAGAGAAAGTCATCTTTTGAACTTTCACCAGAGAGAGTTAAATTGGTTTAAAGTTCTTTTGAGTTGAGCTGGTTGCAGACTCCCTTCAGGAAAAAAAAAAATTGTTGTTTTTTTCTCTTCTCATTGGTATCCTAACCATGGAACTGTAAATAGAGAATAATAAAGCTTGATCAGAGAAGGAAAGTACAGAGAAGAGAGCGATTAAGGCACCCAGGGTCTCTCAAGTGCAAGGGGATGGCAGAGGACTAGGAAGTTGAGCGTGTGTGTAACTTTTTATTCTGCCCTGATGTGTGATTATGCCTGCTAGCTCATGATATGTAACACGTCACACGGCTACGTTCATTTGCAAATCAGATTCCAATCCAGTGTGTTTCTAGGAAAGGAAACAAACGGTGTTAAGAACACGAAGCAAATCTTATAAAACAGAGTGTTGTGTTTTCTCCTCCTGCTTTCCTGCTTTCCCCTCCTCCTCTTCCTCCTCCTCCTCCTCCTCTTCCTCCTTGTAGAGGCAGAGTCACATGTCGCCAAGACTGGCTTTGGACTTGCTCTATAGCTGGAGACCAGCTTGAACATCTTGTCCTCTTGCCTCGGCTAGTGCTGGGATCAGAGGTATACCCCACCATATCTAGTTTTGCGTAGTGTAGGAGGTCAAACCCTGGGCTTCATGCACACCAGGCAAGCACTCTACCTGCTACATCCCTAACTCAGAACACTGAATGATGGAAGCTTGAGAGGGAGACAGACACAAATCAAGGGCTTGGTAGTATGACAAGCACTTGTTGCTAGAAGGCGCATGCCATCACAACCCGGAAGAGAGGGACGGTTTCCCGCCTTCTCCCGAGCGTACTGAGCCTTGAGAAAATGCGGACATTTTCTAAGTTTAACCACCTGGTTTTGCTAGGGAAGAGTGGAACTTGTACGCAGACCTAGCATGGTCCAGCTCAGAGCCGGTGTGCCTTCCCGTCCTGCCAGACTGGCCACAGGAAGATGCCACACCGCAGTATCTTCTAGTCACATCCACTCTAAGCATCCTCAGCAGGACAGTGTTGCCCACCAGGGGGCTAAACAGAGATATGCAGCATGCTGGTAGCATTGACATTTCAGGGGGACTGTGAGAGTCTCTTTTGGGGGAAAATGACTAAGAGTTTTCCTTTTGGTAGTGAGAGTAACTTTTTTTTTTTTTTTTTTTTTTTTTTTTTTTTTTAAAGGATAAGCATTGTTGGGCAAAGGGAAAAAAGAAAATTCTGACTTACTGAGAGAGTGGTGGCTGTCCAGTGAATTGGTCAACCCACTGTTGGTGTGGGTCTAATAATAGGGGGCCGAGCTGGGTCCCTGGCATCACCTGTTTTTTCTGAACACGGATGTGCAGAGAAGGCACAAACCACACCTAATAAGTACAACACATTGCTTCTCTGGTTGGCTTCACACACACACACACACACACACACACACACACACACACAGAGGAATGGCGAGAGCCTTTAACAGGCTCCTTCCCTCCAGCCTACATGAAGGGGACACCGTGTAGGACAAGGACTTAAAGCTTCTCCCTCTCTCCAGGTCAAGTGTAGAATGTTCCATGGTGCCATCGGCACCAGGGCAGGGCTGTGTGACATCCTTTCAGAAAACAAAATGAATTCTTCCCCTAATATAGCATTTGAGGCTTTACATGTCGGGACTCAGGAATCCCATCCTATGACTCCTACAGGGGACAGGGATAGTGGCTGCAATCATTGAGTTCTCTTTTGTTATTTCCTTGTCCTTGACAGAACACGGACAAGGCAGAAATCTTTGAGAATTATGGTCTTGCTTAGCTATCCTTTAAAAATTGCATCAGCTAGAGTCCTAGGAACTATTAAATAAAAACAAACAAGCAAACACACAAAAATAAACAAAAACCCGAATCCTAAGGAAAGAAGGTTCTGAGGCATCCCTGTGTCGTATCCAGGCCCAACATTATTTTCATAAACTCGTGACTTCATCCTGAAGGAGAAAAGGGATTGTTAAGCTTGCAGATACAGGGTAGTGGAAGAATGCTGTTAATCACAGGAAGGAAACTGTACATCTGGGTCACTCCACCAAAACACTTGGAAGAAAAAAATGGCTTCCGTGACCATAAATAATTGGATTTCTTACAGGGGGCACACAATGCTTCAGATAACTCCTTTCCTCTTTATCTGGGGTTTTGATACCTGGTAGGAGGGAGTGGGGGAGAAATGCTTCACACGGGAAGGAGGCACATAAAAGAGAAAGATCTGACAACTGCCATTATTCCCGGCCTGTATCGTTTACCTCAGTTAGGACTCACTAGCATGCCGGGTCATCCCCGGGGTCGAGGGCAAGAGGAGAAGTTTACATAGCCATGAGGGTAGCTTGCTGGCTGGGGGCGTACATCAAAGGGGCAACAGCAAACCTGAGAAGGGGTTTTGTTCAGGAACGGAGATCAAGATGACAGTGACTTCCTTGCAAATGTCCCGCTACGCTGGCAGGAGTGTTTCACATCCCAACATCAATTCCTTCCTGGCTTTTTAGGAAAGAGCGACATAATTTAGAGATGAAACCGTCTCTTTAGAAGGAAGCTCTTCTTTATAGCCTGACGGTTCCCTCATGCCTCCCACAGACCAACTCTATAGCCAAATATACATAGCATTAAAAACCACCACTCTCATGATATTTAACTATACTGTTTGATGGCATTAAGTATGTTTACTTAGAAGTCAGGTTTGGTGATACAGGGCTATAATCTGACCAGTTAAGACAGGAGGATTGCTACGAGTTTAAGGCCAGCCTAGGCAACATAGTACAAACACGCAAACAAAGAAAATATACACACTTAGCTCCAACATCCGTTTCCAGAATTTCCCCACCAGAAGTGTTAGCGCCTAATTCTTTCCCATCCCTCCATCCCTGGGAGCCACTGTTCCACTTATATCCAGTAGTGGGGGGAGTTAACTATTTCCAGTGTCTTAGGGGAATGAAATCATGTGTTTGTGTTTTTGTGTGTCTGGCTTAGTTCAGTTGCCATAATGTCTTAAATGTTCATTCACGTTGCAGTATGTGTCAGGATTTATTCCTATTCATTTATGTTATTTTATTATGTTAAAATATATATACCAGCTGGACATGGGGGTGTATACCTTTAATCCCAGCCCTCAGAAGGCAGAGGCAGGCAGATCGCTGTGAGTTCGAGGCCAGCCTGGTCTACAAAGCTAGGCTGGGACAGCCAAGGCTACACAGAGAAACCCTGTATCGAAAAACCAAACCAAACCAAACCAAACAATATATCAATATCAATATATACATATATATCTCATCTTAACCATTTTAAGTGATATTATATATAACTGTTTAGTACGTACTATTACATACAATTATAACCATCACCACCATCCATTTCTATCTGGTAGAACTGAAAGTCTCTGGGCCTTGAACACTTCCTCGTTCTTCCTTGCCTCAGCCCCTACCAACAAATAGTCTACTCCCCGCCTTTACGCCTGGGTTCCAAGTGCTTCCTGTGAGTTCAGTCGCACAGTACTTGCATGACTATGGCTAGCTGCTATCACTTAGCATATTTTTTTTTTCAAGGATTCACCCATAATATAGCAAATGCCAAAATTCCATCCCTTTTTATAAATGCTTACTTTCACTTGTAAAGCGACTCGTGCGTGTTTGTGCCTGTGTACGGGTATGTCCGTATGAGTGCGGTTGCCCAGGGAGGCCAGAGGCCTGAAATCCCTCGGAACTGGCGTCACAGGCATTCGTGAGCTGTCTGATGTGAGTGCTGGGATCCACAGTAGATCTATTGGAAATGCAGCAAGTATTTTAACCACTAAGTCATCTTTCCAGCCAAGAATTCCACCCCTTTGAAAGACTGCTTCCTTTTCTAACATATTCTGTTTTGCTTTTCCATTCCTCAGCGGACACTGGGGCTGCTCTTAACCTTTAGCTGTTGTTACTAATGTTGTCACAGAGAGACAAGCAGACACCTCTTTGAGGGCCCGATTTCAACCTTTCAACCCCTAGAAGTAGAATTGTTGGATCAGACATTAATGTCCTTGATTCTTTTTTGATAAACTCCTTTTTATTTTTCATGTGCATTGGCATTTTGCTTGCAGGTATGTCTGTGTGAGAATGTTGGAGCCCCTGGAACTGGAGTTACCGAGTGCTGTGAGCTTCCGTGTAGGTGCTGGGAATTAAGCTTGAGTCTTCTGGAAGATCAACCAGTGCTCTTAACTACTGGGCCATCTCTCCAGCCCCAGTAATGTGCTTTTGAATTTTCTGAAGAATTTCCATGGTTTTCATAATGGACACACCATTTCGCATTCCAAGGTAATGGCATAACGACACACCTGTTTGTTACTTCTTTATGCTATTTATTGATTTGTTGATTTTATGTCCTAGTTTGCTTATCTGCGGCTGTGATAAAACACTATGACCAAAAACAACTTGGAGAGAAAAGCGTTTATTTGGCTCATAGATCATAGTCTGTTATTGAGGGGAGCCTCACCAGGCACTCAAAACAGGGACCTAGTGGTAGAAACTGAAGCAGAGATCATAAAGGAATGATGCTCATTGGCTTGCCCCCTTTGGCTAGCTGAGGTGCCTTCCTTACACAACCCAGGATCACCTGTCCCGGGACGGCACCATCCACAGTGAATAGAAACCCCCTGCAACGGGTAGAAATCAAGAAAATGCCCTTTCAACATGCCCACAAGTCAATCTGATATATTCCATTCCTCAGTTGAAGGTCTCTTTTCCAACGTGTGTCAAGTTGGCAGTTGAAGCTAGCTGTGACAACTTTTTTTTTTTTTTATGACAGTAGTGATTAAATTCAAGGCTCAAGCACGCTAGCCAAACCTGCTACCACTGTTCCATATTCCCACCTTTTCCTTTGATATGACTTTTGAGATAGGGTCTAACTAAGTTGCCCAGGCTGGCCTTAGGATGCTAGAATCAGTACCGCTTTGTAAGTTCTCATTGCTGACGTCAATGGAAAGTGTGTCCGCTGTAATGCTCATGACCTACCATTTCTATAGGCCAAGGGTAGAAAACTGATGAGCTGTGCAGTCTTTCACACACAGCTCAAATGCACAGCAAGTCCTGCGATGTATCGAGGTCCATGCACTGATGATACTGTGTATGTTGTGATGGCTATTGTTGGTTGTCAACAAGGCAGGACACGGGGCGGGAGGGTGAGGAGTCCTGTCAGAGACAAGCCTTTGGGCCTGTGTGTGAGGGTGTTTTTTAATTGGGTTTCTGAAGTTGGAGGGACCCACCTTAATGTGGACAGTAATAGTCATTGGTTATAGTATTTTTTATAGATTTATTTATTATTATTAAGTATACAGTTTTTAATTTTTTGCCTGAATGTTAAACCTGCATGTCAGAAGAGGGGGCCAGATCTCATTATAGATGGTTGTGAGCCACCATGCGGTTGCTGGGAATTGAACTCAGGACCTTTCGAAGAGCAGGCAGTGCTCTTAACCTCTGAGCCATCTCTCCAGCCCCATGGAGAATGTGAGCTGAGTACCAGCACCCGTCTCTCTCTACTGCCTAGCTGTGAATGTGATGTAGCCATCTGCCTCACATGCCCACCGCCATGGCTTTCCAGACCAGGATGGATTTCCTCTGGAGCCAAAAGAAACCATTCTTAGCTTGACTTGTTGTTGTCAGCAATGCAAATAGTAACTAATACGCATGTCAAACCTCTTCATAGCCATGTGTAAGGACAGTTAAGCAGGTGGTAAACAGACAGTAAATACGAATTGAGTTGGATCTGTATGTTATGGGCATGTTCTAGAGAATTTCTTAGCTATCTGACGGGTCTGCCCTTGCGTATCTGAGTCAAATGGCTACCTGAGCATTTTCTAAGATGCCCTTTCTGAGAGGAAATCTCATTTACCTCCTGAGGGGAGAAGAGGGCCAGCCCTAATGCACCCCATGAATGGTCTTTGTTCTGTCGTTTGCTGGGAAGAATGGAGGAAGGGTACTGTTTCAGTCTGGAGAGGAAATGTTGACCTGAGAGAATTACTTCTGCTGCTCCCCTCATTTGTTGTATATATCCCTTATTTATTGCATTACACTCTTCATTCATGTTTGGCTGATATTTTTGAAATGAAGCACTTAAATTCATTTCTTATTTCCTTCTGCATAGAATCTCTTTTCTTTGTGGGTTTTCTTTGTGGGTAGTGCGGGAGATTTCATTTCATATCTTGTAGTTATAATGCTCTAATTTGCATTTACGTTAAGTTGGCTTCACCTCACTAGCATACAAAAAAAAAAAAAAAAAAAAAAACCAGTTTGGTTAGCAACTGTTGCCACTCTTTCCAGCTGTGATGCCACAAAATGGCAGCTTTCTATACTGTGCCCTCCCAAACAGAGTAATAACTCATGGAAATGCACGAGTCTCCTACATTATGAAGAACACAAAATGTGGACTTAGATCATAAGGCTATAATTATATTACATTCTGTAGTTCTCCGTGGATGTTCAGTTACTGAGGCCTGTATTCCTTCATGTGGCTTTGGATCCTCTCTGTTTTCTCTCCTAGCCCTACTCATAGGCTACAACTAGTGCTGAGGCAGGCATTCATTTTAAAAATATAATATTCAGGGGCTGGAGAGATGGCTCAGAGGTTAAGAGTACTGGCTGCTCTTCCAGAGTCCTGAGTTCAATTCCCCAGGAACCACATAGTGACTCATAACCATCTCTAATGAGATCTGGCGCCCTCTTTTGGCCCGCAGGCTCACATACACACAGAATACTGTATAAATAATAAAAAATGTTTTTAAAACTATATAATATTCAGGCTGGGCATGGTGGTACACGCCTTTAATCCCAGCACTTGGGAGGTAGAAGCAGGTGGATCTCTGTGAATTCAAGGCCATCCTGGTTTTCAAAGTGAGTCTAGGCCAGTCAGGGATACAGGGATAAATAAACCCTGTCTCAAAAAAAGACCCAACCCAAGCCAACCCAAACTTATAATATCCTTGCTCGTTGCTGAGAAAGGACACTATTACCTTTTGCTTTTCCTCCATGTATTCTCTTTGTGCCTGTCTGTGTGTCTGTCTGGCATGTGTATGAACACTCACGTCATGCTGTGTGAGTGGGCATCAGATGAAAACTTGCAAGAATCAATTTTCTATTTCTACCAAGTGGGCTCTGAGGAACAAATTCAGGCTCTTGGGCTTGGTGGCATGTATCTTTACCTGCCAAACCAACTTGCTGGCTCTCGTTGGGATTTTGATTTCTAAAAACAAAGAAACAAACAAACGTAAAGACAAACAGACAAAATCCAACAACACAAAAACCCTTATTTTATTATTTATGTTTATTTTTAATTTTCTTTATCTTGAGAATTCCCTACGTGTATACAACGAAATATGATCATCTGTATGTACCCCACATGTCCCACCTCTAACTGTCCCTATGTCCTCCTTTGCTCCCTAACTTCATGTTTCTTGTTTTCTGTTTTAATATAGATAACCCACTAAGTCCAGTTACTGCCAACCAGGTAGTGCATGGGTGGGTATGGGGCCATTATAGGAGCTGCACTAGCGCCAGTGGCCACATCCTCAAAAAAGAACAGTTATCACTCCCCAGCAACTACCTGTGGCCAACAGGTCCTCAGTGAGGGGTGGGGTCTGGAGATCATCTCTCCGTCTATGCTAGGATTTTGGTCATCTTGCTCTTGTGATGGTCTTGTGCAGGCAACCCAGCAGCTGTGACTTCATACCCGAGATAGCCATATCCTGTCTAGAAGTCAGTATTTGGTGGTGATGCCTACCCTGTGGGTCTTGAATTCTTTGTCTCCTCTTCCCACACGTTCCTTGAGCCATGGTAGCAGTGGGGTGGACACAGATGTCCTGCTCAGGGACTAGTACTCGTCCTTGGGCTCTCAGTCTCAGTACTTTGACCAACTGTGCATCTGCATGTAGACTGCTGCCTACTGGGAAAAGGCGCTTCCCTGGCCAAGGCTGAGGGCAGCCAAGGTCTATGGTCATCAACACGAATAGTTAAAAGGTGATTTGACAGTGTGACCACTTAGGAAATAAAAATAGCAGGTTCTACCCTAGGGCCTAGGAGTTCCTCAGCCATGGGCTTGAAGGCTTGGTGCCCAGGATTACAGTAGTATCGAGTATGAAATTCCGTCTTGTGGAAAATAGCTACCCCATAACAGTCATGCCACTACTGCATTGGTAGGCACATCTTGCCTAACGGGAGTGTACTGCAGAGTGCAGGTTCCATCACAGAGGAAGAACATGGATGTCTTTTTTCCCCCAGCAGCCTACCATAGCATCTTCTAGCTCATGAAAACTAGTCAGCATAGACGAGGTTTCCTAGTCAGTTTGAGATTGTTTTTTCTAAACCCTGCAATGAAACTGTGTGTGTCTTCAGCAATGAGTCTTACTTCATTACTTTTTTTTTTTTTTTTTTTTGCTTTTTTGAGACAGGGTTTCTCTGTGTAGTCTTGGCTGTCCTGGACTCACTTTGTAGACCAGGCTGGCCTCAAACTCACAGCCGTCCACCTGCCTCTGCCTCCTGAGTGCTGAGATTAAAGGCGTGCGCCACCACACCGGGCTCCATGTGATTTTTAAGATCATAGTCTCGCCTTTATCCAGATTTTGTTTTTAAAAAATTATTTGTATTTTGTGGGTTTTAATGTGACAGGTGCTTACTACGTAGCTTTGTCTGGAACTTGCTATGTAGAACAGGTTGGCCTCAAATTCAGAGATCTGCCTGCCTCTGCTCCGCCTAGTCTAAATGCTTGTGCCACCATGCCCAGAAGGAATTTCATTTTGTTGTTTTTGTTTTTATTTTGGCCTATCTCTGTGACAATCATTGGCCTACAGTGTGCCTTTACCTGGGCTTGCATGGCCGCTTTGTATATTTCCCATAAACTCGATTGCTTTTGTGAATGTACCAATGTGTTTAATATCAGGACCCTGAAAGAGGAAAAGAGAGCAGTGATGGGGGCTGAGAGCTAAGATGATGGCTCCTTCTAGCCCCTGGAAGTCACCTCAGCCGGAACAGGAGGGGCTCGCAGCAACACAGGACAGAACAGCTATGTGGCCATAGCTATGACCTCATTGTTCTATTAGCACTTTCAGGATCAGAATGAGCAACCAGCAGTGTGACAGCATAGACAGCATACTTGGGGAACTGGGTCTTGTGCGTCCCTTGGTCTCCATGCGCTGAGCAACTGTCTGCCTTGGGTCTGGAGGGTTGAGACAGGAGGGCTGGCTGCTACCGTGTGAAGAGTCAGAGACACTGGGCTACGTTGGTCACAGCTAACCACCATTCAAGCTTTCTCCCAGAAACTGCAGGCCTACAACAGACTCTCGGCTTTCAAGGTGGTGACATTAGCAACTGCGGCCGTGCAGCTGTTGTCTAGGAGAAAGACACGTTTCTAAAGACTTTCTCCTTTTGCCGTCTTTTCTCTCACTGCTTTTAAAAAGGGAAGAACACTCCAGCTCAGTGTGCGTATGTACCCAGTTCAGTGTGTATGTGTGTGTGTGTACCAGTTCACTCATTGATGAACACACCATTATTACCTTTTGGCAATTGTGAATAACATTGCTGTGCACAGTTGAATATAAATATCTGTAGAAACCCCAGATGTCAGTTCTTTGGGGCTCATGTTCACTATTATAAAAGTTCCCAGTTAATTAAGGAGAGATTTCCATGGGAGAAGTGCAATTGTTGGATCCTATGTTAATTTCATGTCTCATTTTATTTTATTTTATTTTGGTTTTTTGAGACAGGGTTTCTCTGTGTAGCCTTGGCTGTCCTGGACTGGCTTTGTAGCCCAGGCTGGCCTCAAAGTCACAGCGGTCCACCTGCCTCTGCCTCATGTCTCATTTTAAAGGCACTGTTACAGTGTTCTCTATATGTGTGTGTGTGAAAGCACATGCACACATGTGCATGCACACGCACATTGCACACAAGTGTGTGTATTTCTTTCTTCTTTTGTCATTCAGTTTTCAGAGATAGGCTCTCTCTTTGTAGCCCAGGCTGGCCTAAGAACTCGCAATGTGGTTCAGATGGCTACATGGCTTATGGCAATTCTCCTGTCTCAGCCTCCTTAGTAGTGGGATGGTAGGTGTGTGCTGCTTCCTTATTGGGTGTCACATGACATTTCCCCCTTTGGTGGTAGGAAGTGAGAGCTCTCTTTATCCCCTGAAAACATTTCTGTGAGGTAAATTGTTCTATTGATGGATATTGTAAAATTGACTATACTGTCTCCCGTGGTGCTGACTATCAGTTCTTAACTCTAGACAACAGTTATCTACGTCATCAGCAGGTGAGATATACCCCAGTGGTGGTTGTTTCCTGTGACACACTGTTTCAGGAGGAAACATGTGTAGCTGTCAATGCTAAAGCAAAGGCAGGCAGAGGGTTGATGCCACTAGCCCGGGTAGCCACTAAACAGTCAACGGTTGAGATTTGTATACACAGAACAGATCCTATTTCTTACCATCCGGAGCAGGGAGTCCAAGACAACTGTAGTGACTCGGTTCTCACCCTGCTCTTGTCCACTGAACGACCTTGAGAACTCTTTAGCCCTCCAAGAGCCAGAGCTCCCTAAGGACAATTGAGTTAAATCTTTTCTAGGTTACCTTTGAGCTTTACGGTTCCGTGACTTAACAGCTACTTTAAGGCTGTGTAGTGGTCACACATCCATGACTCCTAATTCTGGCTCCAATCACTCTCAAGAAGTCTGTAATGATTCCTTACTTTTTTTTTTTTTTTTTTTTTTTTTTTTTTTGCCTCCAGTCACTCGAAACTTCCCAGTTAATGATAGATTTTTCTGTTATAGCAACCCTAGCTTTCTACAGCTCTGCCTGCCTGCCTGCCTGCCCGGAAGACTGATTTTTTTTTTTCTTGTGGTATTACTTACCTAACCATTATGGAGTCTAAAAAGCATTGACAGAAAGAGGATACCGGGGAACTCCTACAGGTGGCGAGCACTCTGAGAGCTTTTTGCCATAGCCTCTAGGTAGATACTAGTTTTCCTGCAGTTAAAATTAAATTAAGGGTGGAAAATAAGATTTCTGTGCACATGCATTTCATTTGCATAGAGTCACAGGTTACTGTCCCTTCAAAAGCTACTGTGACATAAATATGATTTTCCAAGTTGTTATGAAGAAGTAATTTGAATATTGGGCCTGGAGTTCCAAGTTCAAACTAGTTGCTTATTATAATTCATGTTATAATAGCGCTTGAAGGTTGGCCGGAGTGTCTGAGAGCCATTGGGAAAACCTGCTGACAGGAGCTGTTGATTTGCAAAGAGAAAAAAAAAAAAAAACAGCGCTAAGGCTAAAGTGCGCTTTCTAATTAGTTATTATCATGGCCAGGCTTGTAGTGGAAAGGGCTGATCCCGCAGAGCCTTGACTGTGACATCCGGGTCTCTGGTTCTGTCATGGGTTCTTTTGCTCAAGTCGTCGGCACATATTTGTGTTCTGTATCAAATGTTGCTTGCTTTGATGTGGTGAGCGGGTTGACATCTAAGCAGCTTCTGCTCTCTGCAGTGATTAAGAAAACCAGCATAGGCTGGGCATGGTGGTGCATGACTTTAATCCCAGAACTTGGGGAGGCAGAGGTAGGTGGATCTCTGTGAGTTTGAGGCCAGCCTGGTCTACAGACAGAGTCCAGGACAGCCAAGGCTACACAGAGAAACCCTGTCTTGAAAAACAAAAATGAAAACAAAAAGAAACAAAACAAGCAAATTTATGTGTACCCAGCTTTAAAGAAGCAGTAAATAATACAATAAACTAAATAATACAAGAGAGCTAGGTGAACTTTAATTGTATCACATTAAAACATGACACAGTTTATACAACAGATATGGCCCAGCAAGAGATGGCTCAGCAGGTAAAGGCACTTACTCCCAAATCTGATGACCTGAGTTCGAGTCCCCAGCACCCACATGGTGAAGGAGAGCTGAGTCCTTCGAGTTGTCCTCCGGCCTCCAAGTGCGTGCTGTAGGAAATATAACTAATTTAACAACCAGTTGTGTATGACCTAAAGGCAAAGGTCTCATTGTAGCTGTTACCCAAATGGCAGACAGAACATAACCGGTGTCTCCTACGGTTCTGGGTGCCGACTGTTGCCCTTTTGAGCAGTATGCAGAGGTTACTTGTTTCATAGAGATGCTGGCAGGATGGCAGGTTAAGGAGAGAAGGATGGGGTGGGGAGGATGGAGAGAAGGGGGGGAAGAGAGGAGAGGAAAGATAAGAGAGGGGGGAGGAAAGGAGAGGAGAGAGGCAAAGGTGGGGATGGGGTCGGGGGGAGAGAAGGGGAGAGAGGAGGAGGAGGAGAGTGAGTGAGTGAGGGGTCAAGTTAAATCTGAGAACCTGCTGGGAGATTTTCAGCCTGGGGGAACTGGAAGTTGACAGATTTCAGCGACCAGTTTTGAGAGTCAGAAGCATACAGGTTAATAGTGTATGGAACCAGGAGGGACAGACCTGTAATTCCAGTTACTGGGAAAGGTTGAAGCAAGGGGATCACAGGTTGAATGTGTCCCCTGCCTACAAAGTGAGTTCAAGACCAGTCTGGGAGATTTAGTGAGACCCTGAAAGTGCTCAGTCATAGGGCTCTTGACCAGCTTTCCTAAGGACTTAGGTCGGACCCTCAGCACCATAGACACACAAAAGGAAGGGTTATAAGCTCCCATCTCAAAGTGAGAGGATAACACTCCTTTTTAAAAAATAACGTACATTTTGAGAATTTCATACATAAGCCTTATATTTGCATAATTTCTGCCCTCCCCAATTCCTCCTATGGTTCCCACTCTCTCTCTAATTTGTGACCTTTTAAAATTACTATTGTTATCGCCTCTCTCTCTCTCTCTCTCTCCCCCTCCCTCCCTGCTTCTGTCTCTGTCTTTCTTTGTGTGTGTGTGTAACCTGCTGAGTCGATTGTTGTTCATACGTGTATGTGTTCATACTTAGCGAAGTTTAGTAAACCCCATTAAGTCTCCCGTTCTAGAAAACGACAGGTACAAAGACTCACGAGCTGAGATGGTCTAGTGTTTAAGATTGAAGAATCGGTGAACAACTTTAGTTAAAAAATGCTGCATGCAGCCAAAGAGATGGCTCATTGACTAAAAGTACTTGCTACGCTTACAGAGCACCTGGGTTCAGTTCCCAGCATGCACATGGTGGCTCACAAGCATCCTGACTCCAGCTTAAGAGGCTACAACATCCTCTTCTGTCCTCTGTGAGCACCAGGTGTACATGCAGTGTAAACAAAAGTGCTCATCTACATAAAATAAAATAAATCAATATTTAAAAACTCTTCAGGCTTAGCATGTCTTATTTGGGTCTGCAAGAGCTGTTATTTATTTATCTTTATGGTTTTATCTTTTCAAGATTAACCACTAATTTAATTATGGATTTTTTGGGTAGAATTGGCTGCTAACACATTGTAATTTGTGCATTTGTTTATGGACCTGTCTCCTTCCACATGCTAGATGCAGACTTTCTTTCTTTCTTTCTTTCTTTTTTTTTTTCAGTTTGTCTATTCATATTGTCTCTGTGATTCTTTTTTTCTTTATTTATTTAAATTAATTTATTCTTGTTACATCTCAATGTTTATCCCATCCCTTGTATCCTCTCATTCTTCCTTCCCTCCCATTTTCCCCTTATTCCCCTTCCCTATGACTGTTCCTGAGGGGGACCACCTTTCCCTGTATATGCTCATAGGGTATCAAGTCTCTTCTTGGTAAGGATGCAGACTTTCAAAAGGACAATTTTAACGCTGATAGACCTTATATAATTATCTCTTGCCAGATGTGGGGGCACACAGCTGACATCTTAGTCAGCACCTAAGGCAGGTGAACCAGCATGGTTGAAGCCAATCTGAATTGTACAGCAGGATCCTATCTAAAATACATACATATATACAAACAAACATACATACATAGTCTGTTATGCAAATTTTCTTTTATGTTCTTAAAGTAAAAACCAATCAAACATTAAGATGCATGACTTCACCAGTTCACTTATTGTGGAAATTAGATTGCACCTGGTGTTTAGCCAGAATATATGTAAACTATGTCTGGGGGATGTAACGTAACTTACCTTTATTGCACTTATATATCTTAGTTAGAGGGGGAAAAAAAACCCCTGGATTTATTGAAGGGTTACACAGAAGAAAATATTATTCAGTTATTCCTTGCCAGGCTTCTTCATTCATAGCTTTTCTGAAGGAAATTGTCAATTCAAAATTTCCCTTATCGGTCTCAGAGGCTAGTAACTTATTGGATACAGAAAATGTCTTGTTTTCAACTTATATGCCTGTGAAAAATCACCCCTTAAAAAGCCTCAAGTGTGATATAACGCACAGCTTATGCAATAGCTACCAGTAGATAGAAGTGTATTTATAGAGAGGCACGGGCATCTATTCTTACGTTTCTCTACACATCTCCAGGAATCTTTCTTCCGTGGCACAGTCCCAGGACGTTTTGTTTAGGCTAAAGGAAAGATGACTATCTGGCCTTCAGTGACATACCTCACTATTTATGAGTTCAGTTCAAAACTTAGTCTAAAAAGCAAGACGTGCCGCCTCATTTGAGCATTAGGAAAGACTCCAAGGCACTGAATATTTATGACTTGGTGGGTATTCGGGAGCTGGATTTGTAGATTATTGCCCGAAATGGGTAAACTGAGAATTTGGGCTTAGGTTTTCCTTCATAACTTTGACATTGTTGGTGTTCTGTGTAGCTGATGGAACTCTACTGTCTACAATAATGAAATATCATGATTCAAGGTTACTGTGTGTTCAGGGAGCACAGGAAAGACAGGCGAGGGGGATCCGATGCTGTGTTTGCGATTTGTAACCACGAAGCTCTGCTGAGAAACTACAGGATCAGGGGTTCATTTATGTAAAACCGCGCATCAGTGGGAGCTAATCCCTCACTAATGTCACCTTATTTCACAGAATATTAATACCAGGGAAAAAGCAGTTGCATGTGGCTTTATGTCTGATTCCGACTAGATAAGCTCCCCCCGCCCCCGTAAACAAATAACAAGGATTTCAAGGTGGTAATATAATTTCAGCAATCCTGGAGACTTCCTAGGCATGAGAATACATATTCAAAAGCACCTACTGTTCTGCTGGTACCTTAAAAAAAATACTCCTCCATGAGAATACCTGATTATAAAAAAAAAAGTACTTCTGGAGACTTGCCAAATGCTAGTGGAGATGCTGTGTTTGGTCTTTTTTTTTTTTTTTTTTTTTTTTTTTTTAATGAAAGAAAAGGTACCATTAGAGTTTCTTGATGATGGAAGTGACTGTTCTGGAACCTTTGGAGTTGGTTCAGGAGCCTTCTACCCACAGAGAGATCTGCACATGGCTACACAGAAGTGAATGCCACGAGCAGTGACAGTGATCTGGAGAGCAGGCTGCTTACAGTGTGCGTTTCCTCTGTCCGAAGTGCCTGGAAGTTCTCATCCTTTGATTTTGGAATCTCACACAAACAAACAATTTCGCCGTAACAATCGAAGGTGAACCAAATCGAGACACAGAGTTAGTTGATGTTTTGTAAATGCTTTGTACAGATAGCCTGGATGTATTATTTAGCATATATGTATATATAAAATAATTTTTGTAAATGAAAAAAAAGTTCGTATATGCTGAGCCATCAGAAAGGGAAGATGTCCTAGCACCTGTGAGACATTCTTGGGGGGAGGGCGGGGCGGGGTCCCATCATCATTTTATTATCAGCATGTGTGTGTGTGTGTTACATATATGTGTCTGTGGCAGCCAGAGGTTGGCATTGAAGCCTCTTCCTTCACCTACCACTCTCCTGCCTATGATTTGAGACAGGGTCTCTCACTGGACCTACAACTCAATTTTCTAGGTGAGTTAGGGATCCACCTGTTTCTGCCCCCCTCTCCGCTAGCTCTGTGGTTATAGATGCGTGCTATGGTGTGTGACTTCCGACGTGGATGCTGGGGACTTGAACTCAGGTCCTCACGTTTACATGACTGAGCTATTTCCTTGGGCTCCATGTTTTAGACACCTTAAAGTCACAGGACTCATGGGGCATCTCCTAGATACGTACACGTCTCTCTGTTTTCTCATTGTTTGTTTTCTCATTGCTGTGATGAAACACCTTGGCAAAAAGCCAACCCCAGGGCAAATACTTTCTGAGGGAGTTGCTTTTGTGAATGAGGGGGACTCCCCGAGTGGAGGATTTCCCTCCTAAATGGATGTGGGTCTTCAGAAGGGAAGCCTCCAGTGGTGGAGATGTGCACTCAGACATCTTTCCTACCATCCCCCTGTAGCAGAGCATTGACGTTGGTGCTATTCACAGCTGCTTTCTCAGCACCAACCTGAATGTTCTCCTAGCTTGAGATTTTTCTGAGCCAAACAAATGAATCCATTATGTCTAAATTCATGTTCACTAAGGTTCTCAGGACACCGCCAGTATGAAGGACTTGGCCAAAGTACCACAAGAATGGTCCCAAGCCTAGTCCATGCTCACCTCCGAAGTCCGATGACCTCAGCCTCTCATTGTCCACACTGCTTTTCAATACTCTTGTCCTCTTCAGCTCCCATAAGATTGGCCTACAAAGCTCTGCTTCCCGAATGCTGGTGCTTTTCTCAACCCTGATTTCCAAATTCCATTCCCGTTCCAGCCACAGAACAGTGTCAACGGCTTAAGAACCATGTAGGTTCATGACAGCAATGGCTACATTTCCTGGTTCTGAAGAAGCCTTCACAAGGTTTAAGTAACTCCATTTTGAAATAAGCAGGGAAATGAACAGGCCAGAAGTTTCTAAAATTCCACTGTTACAAAATGCCATAGCTGCCCCACCCCCACCAAGAAAAAACACAAATGTTAACAATCTCGGCCACCTATCAAGGCGGGAAGTCCCAAGTCCAAAGTATACTGTGGCACTCGCCTGTTCTGAATTTACCAATCAGTTTAAAGGTCTACTTTCTTCTGCCAATCCTGAAGTATGTGACTGCTGTTGCTTAAGCTACCGGGTTATGAATGCATAAAAACCCGCCAAATTTGCTGTTGGGGTCACCTCTCCTCAGGGTGCAGGTTGACGCCAACGCGTTGGATCAATAAAGCCTCTTGCTTATGCACCAAGCCGGTCTCCATCTCTCATTTGGGGCCTCCTGGAAAGTGAGATTCCGTCCCGGAGTCTTACCGTCCTACTTTCCGTCTTAGCTTCTTTCCTTATGAATTAAAAAAAGAATAACAACTCAAAGAAGATAGGTTTGCTTCGCTCGTAGTTCAAAGTATAGTTCAATCAAGGTGGAGGAATCAAGGCAGCAGGAGCTTGGATTGGATAGTCAGATCAAACAGTCAGGAGACAGAGAGAGAGCAACACAAGCTCCTCCTCTCCAGTCACTCGGGAGCAACACAAGCTTGTCTCCGTTCACGCTGTCCAAGATTTCCTGTCTACGGTTAACACAGCTCTTTCCACATCAATTGACATAATGAACTTAATCGTCTCCAACACAGGTTCTCAACCTGTGGGTCATGACCCCTTTAGGGCCGGGCATTGAAAAACCCTTTCACAAGGGCCACATGTCAGAGGTCCTGTATATCAGGTATTTACACTAAAATTCATACCAGTAGCAAATTACAGTTAGGAGGTAGCAACAAAGTTCATTTTATGGTTGTGGTCACCACTGTTGTCTCTGATTCCTTAACAATTTTACTTTATTAGTAATTTATTAAAGGCATGTACCTCCCTTACAACCCGACTACCCTAAACAGGAGGGAAAGGAGATTAAAGAGAACAAGAATGAAACCTTCTGGGTATCAGTTCTGCAGGGCAAATCCTCTGGCGTAATTCTCAGGAGTCTAGCAGATCCTCTATCTGACAGAAGAAGCTGCACAGTCCATGGGCCGAACCTGGAGGACTCCACCAAGCTGGCCGCTCCCGGGTGAATCTTCCAACTCCAAGTGCAGTGGGCAGGAATCTATGTCTCTCCCGCTGGTTCCTCAATGTCCTCCCTCCTTCCTCCTCATCCATGGTCTTTTTTGTTTTTTATTTGCCATACAATTCCCTGGCAGAGTCTCCAGAGCCTGTCTTTTTTTTTTTTTTAATTTATTTATTTATTTTTTTTTCAGAGCCTGTCTTTTGTCTTGGGCTGAAACGTCCTCCCTCTCTGAGTCTAAGATCTTTATCTCAGTGGGGCCTCAGTGGGGTCAAGCCACACAAGACTGCTTTCACCCTGGGCCCAGCCTAAGGCAAGGCTCCACACACCACACGCCACAACCTGAGGAACTGCGTTAAAGGGTCCTAGCATTAGGGAAGTTGAGAACTACTTCCTGTATAGGTATTTCTAGAGACACGTCTCTCAGATGATTCTAGATTGTGTCAATTTGATAGCGAGCACTCATTACATCACCCTCGCTCAAATGCTGCATGTGGTACAGAAAAGATATGTTGCAGGCAGTCAAAGGGGTCTGGGAATAACTTTTTCTCTGTGAAGATGTTAAATAAACCTTGACTTCAGTCCCACACATTTAAACGTCACTTCTTGTGGTTTGAACAGGTATGGCCCCCCTAGACTCATGTGTATGAATGCATAGCCATAGGAAGTGGCGCTATTAGGAGGTGTGGTCTTGTTGGAGGAAGTGAGCCACGGTGGAGGCGGCCTTTAAGGTCTCCTATGCTCAAGCTACACTCAGCGTGACAAACAGTCTCCTACTGCTGCCTTGGGATCAAGATGTAGAACTCTCAGCCGCCATGCTTCCCGCCATGATGATAATGGGCTAAGCCTCGGAAACTGTAAGCCAGCCCCAATCTTCCTTTAGAAGAGTTGCCACAGTGGCAGTGTCTCCTCACAGCAATAAAACCTGAACTAAGACCTTTCTCCCATGAGGTCAGGCATTTCTCACTGGTATTGTTGAGACAACATTCTGAAATTTGTTTCACCCAGGATTTGTTTTTTTTTTTTTTCTTTTCTTTTGTCCAAATTAGAGATATTTAGTCTATTCACTTGAATAGACTTTTTAGACTTTTTTAAAAAAGTAACTTCAGCCTCTTTGTCTTAGTGAGAAGACACTTGCTAGCTGTTGGTCTGTGAGAGGACAAGTCAGGGAATCCAGAGAGGAACCGTTCCTTGGTGGCTGTATCTAATGCTAGCGAAGATGGGTGCATGGGGCTTGGCTGAATGCCCATTAGACGAGCCTTCTCTTGCCAAATTGCTGCTTCCAATCTTCATGGCTTCTTCGGTGAGCTTCCCCTAGTACTTGGTGACAAAGCTGGGAGCTGTTGTCAGAGGAAGACTTGTCATCTGGAGTCACACAGTGGAGCAGAGAACTAAGGGGACAGGGAAGCCCCTTTCCTGTGACTCCAATGAGGTCCAAGTTTGTTTTCTATCCTTGTCTCAGTTTGGAGCACTGAAGGGACACTTGCTCACACTCTGTGTGGTAGAGTGGCTCCAATTGTCTTTGAATTCATGGCTTCCTGGGCCAGCACTGTTGCTCTCTTAGCTGGGAAGAGTGGTTAGGAGAAAATGTTTTACTCACTGCATCTTGGCTTACCTCTTTGGTGAGAGCTGAGACACTTGTACACCAAGTGTCTTCTGTAGGGAGTGAGAATGCAATGGTCATTTCTGACCTTTGAGAGGGTCTCTGCACTGCGTCTTGATTCTTGTGTGGAAGATCTTTTTTTTTTCCCCACGGAAGATCTTTATAGTCTGTGCACTATTGAGACTGAGTAGAATCTGAGATATGATCTTACATTCATTGTAACACACTGATACACATGTCCACCTGATACACACACACACACACATACACACACACACAGAGAGAGAGAGAGAGAGAGAGAGACAGACAGACAGACAGATAGATAGACAGACAGACAGACAGAGACAGAAAGATTGAAAGACAGAGATTGAGAGAGGCACAGAGACAGAGACCTTGAGACAGAGAGAGACAGACAAAGATAGAGAGACATAGAGAGATTGAAAGAGACAGAGGTGCAGAGGTAGGGAAGAGACAGACAGACAGAGAAAATATTCACTAATGGAACCCCGAGCACTAGTTTTAAAGAAACACATTACAAGCTATTTAGGAGTAAAAAATGTCATGATCTATACAATAAATCTTTATGACAGCCCATGGATAAAAGGAATTCATTTAAATCACACAACTTGGTGAAGATTTTTGTATATTCAGGATTACAACCATCAAGATAGTCAGTTAAAAAAATTATCTGTGTGTACTTGTGTGTTTGCACTGTGCTTGGATGCCAAAACACACAATTGGTGCTCAGAGGACAATTTTTAGGAGTTGGCTATCTCCAGGGACTGAACTCAGGTTGTCAAGTTGCCCAGTGGGCCATCTTTCTGACCCCCAAATCTTGGAGAAATCTTCACTGACCTCTGCTGTGGCTTGTGTTGTAAATGTCCTCCAAAGGCCCATGTGGTCAAGGCCTTGTTGCCAGCATGACAGTATTGGGTGGTGGTAGAACCTTTCAGGAGTAGGGCCTGGAGGAGGTCTTTAAATGACCTTAGGGGCCTTGTAAGGTTCTGGGCTCTTCTCTTTCTCTCTTAGGCTTCCTTGCCATGATGTGAACAGTCTTGCTTTTCAATGTGCTCTTGCCACATAAGCTACCACAGACCCGAAGCCCAGGTCCAGCTCATCTGGACTGTGATCTCCAAAACTACGATCCTACCCCTCTAGAATGTGACCTCTTAGAAATGTGTTAGAGTGATTGTGATGTGTTGATTGAGAAATGTCCTTCATAGGCACATGTATGTGAATATTCTGTCCAGTTGTGGAGCTGTTTGGGAGGTTATGGAATCTCTTTCCCTTAAGTTGCTTTGGTCCATGATATTTTATCATAGCAACAGAAAAGTAGCCAATACAGCAATGTAAAGCCGACTAATATGCCCACAAAGAAAGCCTTCTACCTCTAGCCATCATCTTTCAATCCTGTGTCCTTTCTAATCCTAGATAGCCCCTAATGTACTTTCTGTATCTCTGGTTTTGAGACTTCATATGAATGCAAACTGCTGTAGCGCTGCAGAATGAGCCCAGAATCTCAGTGCATATCAAACAAGCACTGTAACATTGAATCGTATCTCCATCTAGTGTATATCAAGGTTCATTCATGGTATAGCATGTATTCATATATCATTTCTTCTTGTTGACAAGTGGTGTTTCATTCTAGGGTGTACTGCACATTATTTCTCCCACTCACTGATGGACATTTGAAGTGCTTTTACGTTTCTGCTATTATGAATAAGACTGATTGACACTCTCTGTCCAGCTTACGAATGGGCCTACTTACTTCTAGGAGTCCAGTTGCAGTTCACTGGCTGCATAACCCAGGGAGCTGGGTCGTGGCAAATGTCCCCATGAGACAATGGTGTCCGGGATCACTTGGGTTTAGCCTTCTTGTCTGATAAGCTGGCTAGCAGCACACTGTAACCGTTTTGTTTAATCTAGGAATGGCTTCACTTTCACTGTTGCAAGTTTTGATTGATATGGGATTATTACTCAATTTTTTTTCTTTCTTTAAGATCTTTGCTTATGGGCTGGTGAGACGGCTCAGAGGTTAAGAGCATTGACTGTTCTTCCAGAGATCTCGAGTTCAATTCCCAGCAAGCACATAGTGGCTCACAACCATCTATAATGTGATCTGGTGCCCTCTTCTGGCTTGCATGTGTAAGTGCAGCCAGAGCATTGGGTACATAATAAATAAATAAATAAATATTTTTAAAAAGTCTTTGCTTATGTCATTCCACTCCTTTGTGGCTCCCATTTTTTCTGATGAAGACTACTTGCAAATCTTACTGGAGTATTCTTTCTGTTTTGTTTGTGCAGAACCAAGGGGTCCAGTCCCTTTTCCGGCCTCTTCGGGCGCCTACACACAGATGGAAACACGTTGTAGACACTCACACAGACAAAAATCAAAATAAATATTTTCTTAAAAAGAGTGTTAAATCTGGAGGTTGGATAAATGACCCAGCATCTCTCCTGGACTCCTGGGTACCACCTACCTATGCACATGTGGTGTACACACACAGGCACATGCACATTAATAAAAAATAAACTTTAAAAATGTTAAATCTAGCATACCTAGAGCTATAAAGCACTGTCAAATGTCTCAGTAACTCTTTACCAATGATCCAACACCCAGATGCAATTGAGAAATTCCTTAGGTTAAGATTTTTATTTTCCTTACTCATTTTTTGAACTCTGGGTTGCCTTTCAACTTTCCAAATTACTGCTAAGCACATACTAGCATTAAGTACATTAACATTCCTTAGCACAAATGTCACAGTGAATACAAAACCTGTCCTCTTACCTAGAGCATATGGTTTTAACAACAACAGTGATAATTTTTCATGTACCACAGATGAACAGTTTGGCTTGTCCTTTTTTTTTTTTTTTTTTTTTTTTTTTTTTAATGAATTCAATCTGTTCTTGGTCTCAAGCTTGTAGTATGATTCTTTCTGTCTGAATGGCTCTCAAAAATGAAATGATAATCTGTAGATGCCTTTCTTCATCAACAAAGGTATTGGAGTTTTGGAAGACACAGGAACAGATGAAAGTGCTGCGTCTGGGAGTGAGAATTACACATGGATAGGATCCCAGGACGATGAGCTACACTGGGGTTTTCTACTGAGCAATTAGCTCTTAACTGACTCCAAGGGCTTCTCACCACATCCCGAAGGAAACAAGGAGATGTAGGTTTTTAGTGTTTCCAGAAAACAAATATTTTGCATTTCTAGCTTCTTTAAAGTTCATACAGTGTATTGTTTGGCCAAGGAGAATGGTTTCGCACATGTAAGGCCAAGACTTTTTGCACCCGAGTTCTGAGTATGTGTTTATGTCTCTGCATACGCAGTGTGATCCTGCAACCACAGTATAAATGTGCATATGAGTAAGGATGAATTAAGAATGCCTATTATCTTGATTAATTTTATTTATAAGAGGTCTAAAACCCCAATTCATTTCATCTAATTTTTTTGAAGATTTTATTTATTTTTATTTATTTGTTTATTTATTTGTGTGCATGCACTGCGCATTGGTGCACGCTGGTGTGCATGGTGGTGCGCACACACACAGACACCAGAAGAGGGCATCAGATGACCTCCTCTACAACTGCCAATGCCTCTGAGGCAGCCGCTGTCTAGGCTGGAAGCCAGAAAACCCCAACCATGCTCCTGTCTCCGCCTACCTGGGAGCTGGGGTTAAAGTCCTTCGATCTGTTTGTTGTATGAGTGCTAGGGTCCAAATGTTGCTCCTCATGATCTCAGAGCAAGCACCCCTAACCACTAAGCCATCTTCCCAGCCCCTTGTCTTTATCTAACTTTTAATATCATGCAAGCTACATGGTATAAGATTGCTTGACAAAAATACTATAAATAGCATAGCCCACCATAAGCACACATTTGTAAATATATCACACACACACACAATAAAAATCACCAGGTGTCCCTTATTTTGGAAGATGTCACAGTAAAAGGTAAGCACACATGCAGTCAAAAAAAAAAAATGGGGAGGGGGGGAGAAAGAGGCTTGTTTGTTTTACAAAACAGGCCAAAATATTGATGGCACACTTCTTTTTTTGTGGATGCTCTCAGACCCTTCGGAATGTAGCATTCTGGGATGCCACAGTCATTCTGTTCAGCTCTTGTCAGTGAGAATTCTTCCAGTGGCTGAACCAGGCTGCTGCTACCCACCCAAGTGCGAGCAAGAGCAGTCATCTCAGGATGGGAACCAAATGTCCCCCTCAAGCAAAAACAAATTCCTGGACCCAGCTGACTCCCTGCTCGAGCTAATGATCAACCCAGCCACCAACACTGTTTGGTTACGCATTCTTTCTCCTCCTACTTCATCCTGGGACTGTTAATACTGAAGACAGGGTCTCGGACAGTGGTCCTCCTAAGTCCTAATCAGTATGGTCACACTGAATAAATTCATTTCCTACTTCATCAAGACTCATTGTTCTCTCTTCTTGAGGTAGTGGACGGCCCAGTCTGGTATGTTAGAACCTGAAGGCTCTTAGCCCGGCGTGGTGGCGCATGCCTTTAATCCCAGCACGCGGGAGGCAGAGGCAGATGGATCGCTGTGAGTTCGAGGCCAGCCTGGTCTACAAAGCACGTCCAGGACAGTTAAGGCTACACAGAGAGACCCTGTCTTGAAAAACCAAAAAAATAAAAATAATAAAAGAAGAATCAGGTCCATGGCATAGGACTCAGGAAACAGTGCTAGAGATGATACGGCCTTTGGAGGAGATGAACTGTGTAAAATATCCCTTTGGCCCTCCATCCCAAACACTCCAGTGTGGTCAGGCCCTGCGATTTCAACACAGGCCTTGGAAGGGTGTGAGACATAAAATTTATGAACTATTTATTTCTAGGTTTCCTGTGTAACATTTTCAAGTTGTAGTTGAAGGGACATCAGAGTGGGCACAGGACACACCCAGACCCCAAATCCTCAGCACAAATGAGATCTCATTACCCCGGAAGGAAAAGTTGGGAGGGGAGAGCTGTCTCTGGATGGAGCAAAGAACAGCAGGTGTCTCTGTAGGGATGTTTTTGGTTTTGTTTTTTTAAGCGCTAAAGGGGAAGTCTGTGGGCGGGTGAGTTGGTTGGTCCCAACTAGACATGTTAGTCAGTGGAGCCAGGTAATGAATTTTGATTGGTGGGGCTCGGTGGTCAGCCTCGGCAATGAGTCGCTAAGGAAGTGGCCAAATAAGGGAATCGAGTTTGGTGGCTAGCTTTAGGACCGTGGAGCAGGCTAAATAGGAAGATCTGACAGGCTTTGGGGTGGGAAGAGGGGACAAGATGGGCTGGTGCCATATTTGCAATGCTTGGGCCTGTTAGAGAGCCTTTCAGTATGCGATTGTAGGTGAGTGAAATCAGAAAAAGCAAAATTTGACCCGAGAGTAAGGAGTCCTGCAGAAGTCTCGTCTCCTGCTGTCAGGGCTGGCTGGCTAGATATCCGTGTTCTGCCTTAGCTGTGCCTCAGCTGTCCCAGTAATGATAGCTTTGAAACAGAAACGAAGTGTGGAAGCGTAAGGTCCTCACGCTGACCCTGGCAGATAGCTGTGAGTTCGAGGCCAGCTCAGCCTACAGAGTGAGTCGAGGACAGCCAAGGCCACACAAAGAAACCCTGTGTCGAAAAACAAGAAAAAGAAAAAAGAAAAAAGATAAAAAAGAAAGTAAAAATGGTCTGGAGAGATGGCTCAGCGGTTAAGAGCACTGTCTGTTCTTCCAGAGGTCCTGAGTTCAATTCCCAGCAACCACATGGTGGCTCACAACCATTTATACTGGGATCTGATGTTCTCTTCTGGCTTGCCAGTATACATGCAGATAGAGTTCTCACGTGTAATATTAAAAAGGAAGAAAGAAAGAAAGACAAATAGACAAAGAGGAAGGCTAAGCCTGTTAGGGTCTGGAACTAGCTGAATAAAGCGCCCCAGACTCAAATAGTATGCAAGCAACAAAGAACATTTATTTGCAGAAATCCAGCATGCTGGGATCACTGCTTAGACACAATGGTGACTCTGAGGGGACTATGAGGCAGCACAAGATGGCTGACAGTGGATGCCTGAGGAACCCCAAACTTAACATCATCAGTGCAATTTGTTGTGGAATTTCCTATAAGTCTGGTTTGAGGTTGGGAGCCTTAGCCAGTGCCTTTGCCGTAACTAACCTGCCCGTGTGCTGACCTCCATGTGGCATGTGAGCTGGTCTCTGTGTGTGTGCCTGTGCCCACCTGCATGCCTGTGTGCCTGCTGGAGGCTGCCTACCAAGCAGCCTGCAAGCCTGTGAAGAAACCATGACTTCCCATGGTTTCTGAAATCTCTTCAACGGCCAGGTCTCCCAGAATCCTCCTTTCTTGACATCACAGCATGGATCTCACACACTGGATGAAGTTTTAGTATGCCAATAAGACACGTGCCACATCTAACAGACAGATCATGTGTGGAAATAACTAAAAACGCTAATGTCAAGGCAGCAGAGGAGCACAACCTTGCATGACAGGGCCATATTCCCTACTCCAGCGCTCTTCCTCTTTTGGAAGTGTGATCTTTTTAAACTAATTTCTCTCCCCTTGCTTGTTATCTACTGTCTCTGTACACTTTTTTGTTTGGGGTACACAAGAACCCAGGATCCTCTTCAGAGATGTTCCCTGAACCTGGCTCTCAGCCAGCGGTAACATTGTGTCCTCTTTGGGGAGGAAGAGGAGGTCTAATTTTCACTCTATCTATCATTAATGTCCTCCATAACTGGGATTCCCTGAGACAAAAAAAAAAAAAAAAAAAAAAAAGTTAACAAAAGAAAAACAAATAGAGGTTTATTAATATGTAAACGTCATGCACACATGGGAGAGAAATACAAAGAAATGAATAAATCTTTAGAGTAGAATGCAAAGAAAGGGGTTAAGCCTCAGGCTTTAAATAGCTTCCCTGTCAAAAACAAAGGAAGATTGGCGTGTGGAAAGGTTGTGGTTTTTTTTGTTTTTTGTTTTTTAAAGAGCGGTTAAGAAATGGCCAGGAAGGTGCCTTAAACAAAGGTAAGGTTTGTTACAAATAGTTTGGTCAAACTTTCTTCTAGTCTCTGGAGATCTTGTTATCATTTTTTTTTTCCTGCTACAGAGTGAGGAGTTGCCCTACAAATGGAAATTTCCTTTATAGATGTAAATTTTTCCTACAAAAGAATCGTTTTTGTTTTTTTTTTTTTCAGAGCTACAGCCTCTGTCAGAAGCTTCTCAAGATAACCAGCTCAAAATAATTAGTGTTCCAAAGAGGCGTATTCTGACCTGTTGTCTCTCTATTCTACACGTGTGTTCCTAGCTCCTCTCCTCCACGCACCTGCTTCCTCCACCCACTTCTTCCTTCCTTGATCCCTTCTTCCATTTACTTCTGTATTAGCCAGCATTCCGTTGCTGTGACCAAATAGCTGAGGCGAACAATTTATAGAAACCAAAGATTTGTTCTGGCTTAGAAGTTCAGTCTTTGGTCATTTGATACAGGCAGAATATTGTGGGATGGGACAAAACTGTTCACTTCACTGTGGGGTGTGTGTCTGTGTGTGTGTCTGCGTCTGTGTATGTGTGTTTGGAGGGGGAAAGAGAAAGACAGAAAGACACACACACACACACACACACACACACACACACAGAGAGAGAGAGAGAGAGAGAGAGAGAGAGAGAAGAGAAGAGAAGAGAAGAGAAGAGACCCTTCATGGGCACACCCCTAATGACCTGCTTGCTGTAACTAGGCCCCACCATAGAAAGTTTCTACCACCTCCCAGTAGCCCTTTAAACTATGAATTTATCAAAGGACGAATCCCTTCATGGGACCTGAGCCCTCACGATCTAATTGCTTTTTTGAAGCACTTACCTTCGTGCACTGCTGCCTTAGACACCAAGCTTTTAATCCATGGGGACTTTCTTTAGGACATTTACGATCCAAACCATAGCACCTGCCTTCACGCTTTCTCCTCATCCAGGAATAGTTCTTGAGTAAGTGCTATGTGCAAGGCACTGTACAAGACACATGGAATCTGTGCACTGTACAAGACACATGGAATCTATGAATAGCGGTAAGATTCCCACTTGTCGGAGCCTGCACTTTAGTGAAGGAAGCTAGACAATGAGAAATAAGCAGAAATAAACGAACAGAATGTTGTAAATAAGGCCGTTTAAATGAGATTAGGAGTGTCCAGTTTAGGAGAGTACATAATGGGTCATAGTATTCAAAAGAAAGAGTTGGGCTAGGCAGGACAGCAAGGTTTTATGGGGAGCAAAGCTGGTACATTTTAAGGGTCATTCTTTTAAAAATTTGAGAATGGAAAAAAAAAACTGTTGCCTAAAATAAATGTTTATTTAGTAAGAGATTTACACTATCTGAAGAAGGCAGAGCGTTGAACGTCGGTTAGAATGAGGAAGGGCTACAGTGCTGGAGGTAGTGCCCCCCCAACCCCTCACCCCGGCTCTCAGATGAAAAGGTTTACTGGAAGGCACGCAGGCTTGCTTGTTAGCTAGAACTGCCATCCCTCGCCATCATCGGCAGCTGCTGGCAACCGTCCATGCACGTAGGGCCCGCTCAAGCCTCAGGACTCAGATAAATCTGCCGCTGCAGGCAGCTCAGTGAGAAGAGAGATGTGTTCAGGATTGAAGGAGAGGAGTTAGCCAAGAGTATCCGAAGGAAGAGCGGTCCAGGAGGAGGTACGCTGACGGAGCAAATTCCTTACCCAGGCCCCAGCTGTGCCAAAAGACTGTTCTGCCGCCCCTAGGATGCTTCCTCGTTTTCTTCCTCCTCCTCGTCTTCTTCCTCCCTCATCCTCTTCCTCATCCTCTTCTTCCTCCTCCTAGTCCTCTTCCTCCTCCTTGTCTTCCTCCTCCTCCTTCCTAACTGTGAGATAAAACAACTTATTCTCCTCCTCCTCCTTTTAAAATTACGTATTTATTTTATGACTGATCTGTCCGTGTGTACTCTTTTGTGCCAGAAGAGGGCATCAGATCCCAATACAGACGGTTGTAAGCCACCATTTGGTTGCTTGAATTTGAACTCAAGACCTCTGGAAGAGCGAACAGTGCTCTTAACCACTGAGCCATCTCTCCAGTCCCAACTTCTTTCTTTTTAAAGTGTCAAGCCTCAGGTGTTTTGCTAAAACAGTGGAGAACAGAGTAAGTCAGCACTTTGTTGTGCATAGATTTACTTTTAGCACAGCTGAAGATTTTTAGTAAAATAATTATATGAAGGAGAGAAACCTGTTCTTTAGGATCCCAAGTGTGGGATCAAACCATCTAGTGAGAGAACAGGTGATGTTAATTCACTAGCAGGGCAACCACCTCGTGCAGGAGCTTAATTGCTACCAGATGAAAAGATCCTGTGAACAGACTCTGGGAGGAGATATATAAATGAGCCTAGAACTGGCGGGGGGGGGGGGGGGGGGGGGGGGGGAGAGAGAATTGAAGACTTGGGATAGATTTGGCTGTTCATTGCTGCCCTTCAAGACGCTCCTAGAGAAATCCACTTGAGGGAAGGCTTCAGAGCTCCGGCTCCTGCTGAGGCTCTGGGGTCTGGTTAACCCCGGTTCTAGTGGAAGAAATCCTGCGGCTCCCGATCGGAGAATCGTTCCTCGGGACTGATATCCTTAAGGTTTTGTTGTTGTGTCAATTAATCTTCATTTCCTACTGTTTTGGTTAATCGGGTTATAATTGACGTAGGCTTGGTCAATAAGTTGTTAGTAAAATATTTTGGTTAAGAAAATTGAGTCTACAATTATAAAAAGACGTTGAAGCTTTTTCATTTTATATCCTAAACAATTACTTATTACAACTCTTTTAAGTAGTGACGTATAGATAGAATATTCAAAAATAAAATAAAATCCAGCCAGATGGGGCAGTGGACCACAGGCCATGGTGCTGAGCTACCACTGAACACTAGTTTGTATTGTGTTCTTCTAATCTGTGAGTACCATAGAGTCTTGTCTAACTTTTGTGGTATTTATAGTATCCCAGTGCTTAAACGGTACTCCACCTACCTGAGCTAAGGATTTCCATCTCTCATGCTGAAGGAACAAGTTTCTTTTCCATGAAAAGCTGCCTGACAATAGTAAGGTATAGAGGACTTCAGCAAGTCTTCTTTTTAAGAAAAGATTTATTTATTATGTACACAGTGCTCTGCCTGCATATATGCCTGCAGGCCAGAAGAGGCCTCTAGATCACATTTTTAAACAGCTGAGAGCCACCATGTGGTTGCTGGGAATTGAACTCAAGACCTCTGGAAACGCAGACAGTGTCCTTAACCACTGAACCCTCTCTCCAGCCCTCAAAAAGTCTTCTTTAATAAAGGTAATCTCCTTTCTCTGTTAAGAAAAAATAAAACAGAAGGAAAAAATTTTTTCAAAAAGATTTTAATCATCATGTTTTCATAACTTGATAACTTTATAACTGAGGATGATTGGGAGCAGGGAGAGAGATTTCTCTCAGATACTGTAATACAGTGAAGTTGTGAGCCTGAGGAACATGATGATAGCAGGTACGTGGACCCTTCTGTGGCTGTTGGCAGTTAGATACGAGAGTGTACAGTTCTACTTTAAGGAACATGTGGATAGTCTGTAAAATATTACCTGACGCTGCTATGACTCGTTGGTTCCGATGACTCCTATAAAGATGATTGAACCTGCAGTACTTGTTAGGTTCTCTTTAAATCTCCAGCTAGCTACACTTCAAATGAACACAAGTTAGAAAGACAGAGTGATGCCAGTACTTTTGAAAGCTGGTTAAGTTTCTCAGACAAGTAAAAATACGTTGAGAACTTTAGAGCAACATCTGTTACTGACAGTTGTACTATAAAGTCATTAGAAAACTTAAGCCAGCATAGCAACTTTCTGCAGACCATATTTTTGTTTTAATTTAAACAATTGTTTTTATTTTTTAATCACAAATTATAGTAAAGCTGTATGTATTTATACTGCACACCATGATGTTTTGATATGTGTATATGCTGCAGAATGGCTAAATCTAAATATTTACTGTGTAGTTACTAAATATTTACTATGCCTCATATGCTTGTTATGTTTGTATGTGCGAACATGTACAATGTAGTCTTAGCATATTTTATGTATATAATATAAAGGTATTAACTATAAAAATCATTAAGTGTATGTCTTTGTTCATGTGTGTGCAGGGCCATATGTGTGTGCCCAAACATGTGGAGGGCAGGGGACAACTTTGAGTGTCAGTCTTCAAGTGATATTCATTTCTTTTTTCACTTCTTGGCCTGGAGCTCATGATATCATATGGAACAGCTGGTCAGTGAGTCACAGGGCTGGGCCTGCTTACACCTCCCCAGTGCTGGCTTATAAACATGAACTACCACACCTGACTTTATCTATTATCTATCTATCTATCTATCTATCTATCTATCTATCTATCTATCTTCCTATCTTTCTTTCTATTATGTGTGTATGTATGTATGTATGTATGTATGTATGTATGTATGTATGTATGTATGTATCATCCATCTATCTATCTATCTATCTATCTATCTATCTATCTATCTTTGCTTGGTTTTGAGACAGGGTTTTTCTGTGTAGCTCTGGCATTCCTGGAACTCACTCTGTAGACCAGGATGGCCTTGAACAGAGAGATCTGCCTGCTTCTGCTATCTAGTGCTGGGATTAAAGGCATTTGTCACCAGCACCTAGTGACTTTTTATTTTAAATGTGGTTTCTGGGAAGTACACTTATGTCTTTGTATTTGTAAGGCAAGTACTTTGTTGGCTGAACCATCTCTCCAGCTCAATTTTATTTTCAAGGCAGGGTCACACTGTATAGACCAGCTACCCTCAAACCTGCAGTACTCCTTCCTCCCCTCCCAAGCCCTGGGCATTCAGGTATCTCCTTCCACACTCAGCAGAACACCTGAACTTACTCCACTATATAACTGAGATTTTGTGTCCTTTGACCAAAGTTTCTTTAACCTCCTGGTCTCTGGTTACTACCTCTCAAGACCATTTGAAAACTTCCTGATTCTGTATAGATCCCTTGTTATTTGGTATAATGAAAAGTGGATGTCTGAGTGTGGCTATCGGTACCATTGTTAAATTTGATATTCTGAATTATATACTGAAAGTTTTCTTCAATTTGAATTTTAATATAGAGTTCCATTTCATAAATATTGGATGAGCACATATTCTAAGCCAGGTCATGTGGATATACAGATAAAGGAGGGGTTCTGACCCATAAGAATTTCACAATCCAGTGAAAGGTACAGAGCGGACGATGAGCCGACATGATCACATTGTAGGAGTGGAATTGATGTATAAATTTAGCATCATGCCAGCACACGGAGAGCTACCTGAGCAGACTGGGTGAGCAAGGGCAGGCTTCCCTGATGAGATGGTGCTGCGTTGACTTCAAGGGTAACGGGCATCAGGTAAGCAAGCTGGGGGTAGAGAGGCATCCTAGGGAGGCAGAGCAGTATGTGCAAGGCAGTGAGATGTGAGGCAGTCGGGCAAGGCCCAGAGACTCAGTGCAGTCTGTTAAAGTAACATGAAGGACACGAATGGAAAAAGGGCTACATAGTGCATTCTGAAGGACTCAGGAGCTATCAAGGGATTTAGGCAGGGAAAGGAGAGAGAGTATCATTTGCACCTTAAGAACATCATTCCACCAACAATGTAAAGAGTAGATTCACAGTCTCCCAAAGAGGGAAAATTACTGAAACTATTGGGCTATCAGCAAAATCGTTAAAAGCAAAGATGGAGAGAGAAGAAAGATGTAAAAGCTATAGCTTTTAGAGTTAGCTTATAGAATCAAGACACTTGCTTTAAGGGGAGGGAGGGATGAGGGAGAGAGAGAGACAGAGAGACAGAGACAGACATAGAGACAGAGAGACACAGAGATAATAGCAGGAATATTGTTGTCTCAGAGAATCCCAGTGTGTGTGTGTGTGTGTGTGTGTGTGTGTGTGTGTGTGTGTGTATAAACTGGAGGTTGACCACACTCATCTGTAACCCCAGTGCCAGGGCCAGGAGAAGCTGATCCTGGAAGGTTGCTGGCTAGTCAGTCTAACTGAAAAGACAAGTTCCAGGTTCAGCATGAGACTTTTTTTTTTTTTTTTTTAAATCATGGTTGGAAAGCAAATCCAAGAGTTTTGTGTTGAGGTAAAGCCATCACCTGATGCTCATGGAATACAGGAAGAAGAACAAGAACACTGAAAGGTCTGTGGGTAGTAGACACGTGCTCTGAGCGCTGGTGAATCCCTCAAGTAGGGGTATCCGATAGACAAAGGTGTAGCTGGTTTTGAAGCTCCATGGATATATTTTGAATTTTGGCTCAAGGCTCACATTTGGGGACCATCACTGGTAGCTGATGTCAAGGAAAGGGTCTCCAGGGAGCATATAGAGTCAGGCAAAAGCTCCAGGGGAAGGTATTTGAATAACAGAAGAAAAGGAATTTTGAAAGGAGAATAAAAGCAAGGAGCCAGAGAGGCCAGCAGAAAACTAGAACAGGGTATCAGGGGAGCTGGCACAACAATAGCTTGAAAAGTGGAATACAATCTACATTGAATAGAAAGAATGGAGAGCCTGTGTCTACCCCATTGCCACTTTACCAATTAAAGTTTTGCTTTTTTCTACATATAATAACTATTAAGTATAAAATACATATTTAAATAAATACCCACAACCACATTTTGTAGATATTCTTGGCAATTATGGCCACATAAGGTGTATCTTTTCTTTTGTATTCTGTAGTAATGCCAGAGGCATTCTTTCCAGTCGTAGAAAAGCCCAGAACTATATAAAGTAACTGTTCCTGAGATTTCCCTGTGTAGACATGAAATTTTATGTTATAGAAATGAACTCTAGTATGTGACTGAATGGGTTCTTTTGAGATATAATTTATAACGCTATAATATAACTGCCTTGTACCCACAAGTTCAGCCATTCAGTTATTATATTTGTCATAATGTCGGAAATTACCCTGAGCTGTCCAGAGAGTTGCAATTCTTTGAATATGATGGAAACCTAGTTAGAGTCTCAACACTGTCACATAAACATTGAGCCTAAATAATTGAGTGAGAAAATACATTTAAAAGGTTTGCTCGTGCATTAAGTCCACAACATTTTATAATAACCTCAAAAAGAATGTGGAATCTAAATCTCAGGTACTAAAAGTGCTAAAAGGAAAGTCAGTTGAAACTCAGAAACTTCTGTGTTGGGGGGTGGTGCGTTTGTGTGTGTGGACATTGGGTCAATTTCATATTTAGAGTCCATATCACCCCAGAAGCAAAATGGCATTTATGAGTTTTCTGGTTCATTCCTTCCTTAAGAGATCTAATAGAGAAATATTAACCATGATTTGGATTGAATAAAAGTCAAACTATTTGTTCACAGTTAGTTAATATAAAAGAAAATAAGTATAGGCCTCACACACGAAAAAGATGGTATTTTCCATTGACTACCATTCACAAACAGTGGGAAGGTTCCCCCAATTTGTTATTAAAAAAAGAACATCAAAAACCCCAAACATTTGAAATGGTTGTAGCACTTTGAAAATGAAGAAGTGTCAGCCAGGGAGTGGTGGCATATGGCTTTAATCTGAGTGCTTGGGAGACAGAGGCAGGTGGGATCTTTGTGAGCCTCGCCTACAGAGTGAGGTCTAGGACAGTCAGGGCTACACAGAGAAATTGTGTCTCACACGCACACACGCGCACACGCACACACACACACACACACACACACACACATACACACACACACGGGGTGGGGGGAGGGGGAGGAAGGGGGAAGGCCCCAGAGGAAAGTGTCTCTCATAGCCTTGAATGGGCATTTGAATTCCGGGTCCTGGGTTGGTGGCTCAGCCTTGCCGGAGGAAGTACATCACTGGGCCCAGGCTTTGAGGTTAAAAGACTAACTAATATGGTGGTGAGCGTATTACTTTTAATTGGAATCATCACTTGGTGTATTTGGTCCCATTTGCTTGATCAGTCTACATGGGAATATTGAAAAATTGGGGAACTAATACCTCATAGATGGCACTGTGTGTTTCCCATGACCTGATTGACATATGACGGGTGGTGCACAATTTGCTCAACTGACTAAATATCTGACAAAAAGCTACTTAAGGAAGGGCAGGCTTAATTTGGTTTACAGCCTGAGGACATGGTCCACCATAGTAGGAAATACATGACAGTGACATACTGGCCTTCAACTGGCTTCCTCCTTTCCATACTCGTATTTGTTTTTTGCTTTGTTTTTGGAGACAGGGTTTCTCTGTGTAGCCTTGGTTGTCCTAGTCTCACTTTGTAGACCAGGCTGGCCTTGAACTCACAACGATTTGCCTGCTTCTGCCTCCCGAGTGCTGGGATTAAAGGTGTGCGCCACCACGCCCTGGCACCTCCTTTCCCTCTTATAATTCAGTCTCAAATTCCAACCCACTGACAGTACTGCCCACATCCAGGACAGGTCTTGTCCTCTTGGCTTAACTTCTCAGGAAACACTCACAGGTGTGCTCAGGCGTGTGTCTCCTAGGTGATCCCAAGTTGATTGAAGTGTGTCTCCTGGGCAATTCCAAGTTGATTATGAGGGTTCGCCATCACAGCTGCCTGTCAGGTTTCCTCGGTCATTAGCAGGTGGTCTGTGTTTGGGATCACAGCTAAGGTGAGGATTCAAGCGCCGGTCCTTCTCTGGAAGCTGCCTTAGAAACACAGGTTAGGGGGAGTGTGTGCTGGGCAATCTTAGCGGCCAGCTTGACTGTGTCTAGAATTGACTAAAACCCAGGCAGTTGGGCACATCTGTCAGGGAGTTTTCTTGACTGGCTCATTTAATGTGGGAAAACAGTGGCAGTTTAAATGAGTTTGGCGCCATAGGCTCATCTGTTTGCATGTTTAGTCCCTGGCTGGGGAGCTGCTGGGGAAAGATTGGGAGATAAATGACCTTGTTGGGGTGGGTGTGTCACTAGAGGTTTCAAAAGTCTCTCTCTCTCTCTCTCACCAAGATGTAAAGTTCTCAGCTACTGCTCCAGAACCGTGCCTGCCTGGATGCTGCCATGCTTCCCACCCTTAGTGTCAAAGACTAACCTTCTGAGACTGTAAGCAAGCCTCCAGTCCTATGCCTTCCTTTATTAGAGTTACCTTGGTTGTGGTGTCTCTTCACAGTGATAGCTACCCTAACAAAATGTGAAACCCCACCATAACTACACATCATTTGAGTGAGAAGACCCATCCTAAACCTGGGCCACACTTTCTCATGGCAGCCTGTATCAAAGGACATGGAAGAAGAAAGCTTTTGCTTTTTTGCCTGCTTGCCCTCACTCCCATTGGCAAGTTCATCTGTCCTTCTGCAAAGGCATTCCTTCACTGTGTTAGGACCTACTTCTTCAGGATTACAGTGTATGCTGAACGCCAGCTAAGGCAGCCAGCCTCATGGGATGAACAACTACCAGATTCTAGGTCTTTCCGTCAGGAAATGGAAAGGTTGTTGGATTAGCTGGACCACAGTTTTAATAAATCATATGTATATATATATATTATATTATATATACACATATACATATATGTATATATAAAACATATATGAGTGAACATATATGTGAAACTATAAAGAGAACATATAGAATATATATAGAATATGTGTATATTTGCACATATAGATTCTATGAGTTCTGTTCCTCTAGAGAACTTAGGCTAACACAGAGCTGCATGGGAACCAAACCACATACAGGGAGGGTCATGGAGAAAACATCACTAAGTGAACTGACTTCCAGCCTGCTGTGGCCTCTCAAACATATCTTTATTCTCTACTCAGGCCTGCTATGTGTCTTTGCTGCAGTCTCACAGGGACACTGAGGGAGACAGAGATTCTATCATATACAGGACTGAGCCTTTCGCATTCAGATGTAGAGGCTCTAACTCACAGTATAACCTTACTTAGAGATCGGATCTCTAAAGAATAATCGGAGCTGGGTGTGGTGGCGCACGCCTTTAATCCCAGCACTCGGGGGGGGGGGGGGGCAGAGGCAGGCAGATCTTTGTGAGTTCGAAGCCAGCCTTGTCTACAAAGTGAGTCTAGAACAGCCAAGGCTACACAGAGAAACCCTGTCTTGCCTGTCTTGAAAAGCCAAAAAAAAAAAAAAAAAAAAAAAAAAAAAAAGTTGGGATTAAATGACCTCTCAAAGGTGGGGCTCAAATTCAATCCCACTGGTGTCTTTATAAAAGGGAAGGACTAGGGATATTGGTCTACTTCAAGGCCATGTGCAGATGTATGTAGTAAGGCTACTCATAGTCTGTATGCTAAAGACAGGGCCTCAGGAGAAAATAGCTCTGCTGGCACCTTGAACTTGGGTCCTCAGCTTTGTAGCTTGTTGCCATGGTAGCTCTCACAGGTGCATTTTGCGTTCTTGCATGCTTCGTTTTGCTTTCCTCATCTGCATCCCCATCTGCCTTCTTATTCTGCCTTCCCATCATCCTCTTGGAACTTCCAGAAGAGCCATCCTACCTCTTGGTTCTAATTCTCTCTTCCTATCTAGAAAAACATATCCCATTTGTTACCTTTCTAATCCTTTAAGGAAAAAAAAAAAGACACATTTTCTCCTTCTGTTGCCTTCATAATTGCCCTTCCCAGAGCTTTTGCTCCTTTCTGGTTAACAGCATGCAGAATGCTTTCTTGTAAGCCCTCAGGACAGAAGGGCTGGAGGTAGCTAACGTTTTGCTGGATAGAATGCACTCTTCGATGAGCACACAGTGGCCCAATGCAGAACATTGCAGCAGCTGGAAAGGAGGCTCAGAATTTTCTTCCCAATCTCTACTAAGCTTTTCAAGACAGGATTTCACTGTGTAGCCCACGGTGGCCTTGAAATTGCTGTGTACCCTAGGCCAGTCTCAAATATGTAATCCTCCTGTCTCCATATCCCAGATGCTAGGACTTTGACCGTTTGCTGCCATGCTAAGCTTTGCAATAGATCTTTATTTACAATTGTGGAATACAATGAAGCAAATTCCTAGAGAAAAAGAAAGCCTCTTTAAAAAAAAAAAATTAGAGTTAACAGATGGAGTTAATTGGTCCAGCTCTTTAGGCAGGTTTGCACTACGTATAACTTCTGAACTTACACACACTTAAGGAGCAGCTCAAAGGCAGCACTGGTTTGTGGCGCACACTATAGGGATTATGGGAGCTACTGTTTCTTTTATTTTTTTATTTTTCCCTTGTGGAAAGAGGTTTTCATTGTTTCCCTCAGCGTCTGCTGCATTTCTCCTGGACTTCCTCTCTATTTTGCCCTTTGTCTTCCCCCTTTGCCCCCCCTTTGTACAGTCAAGACTGTAGCAAAGCCAATTCTTCTTGGGCGAGTCTTGGGAAGACCCAAGGACCATGCAAGAGTAGGCTCAGACTTCTCACATTTCTCTAAGTCGAGAGCACCCACCAGATGGAGGACACCTGCTGGGATTAACAGCCCATGCTATTTGCCTCTGGCTCCTTCTCAGTTCTCTATGGCTTCTCTCGTCTCCTTCACTCCAGTTTGCACAGAGGCAGACATTCCGTCGGCGTGAGAAGGGAAGCTTCTGAGTTCTGGATCCAGGAGCTTCTTCACTCTGTAATGGAATACGGGAGAGCAGAGGGATTGGCGGGGATCCCTGGAATGGATTCGCCTCCTGGACAGAGGCAGAGGCACGAGAGCCACATCATTTGCTGCAATAAGCCTTCTCCAGGGAAGGGAATGTACAAAGAGTGTGTGTAGCCTTTTGCCCAGTAGCAAACAAAGAGTGAAAGACAATAATCTTTATGGGCTGGCATGTTGAGAGTGTGCGGCCAAAGCCAAAGAGAGTGGCCAGGACTCACAATTTCTCATATCTACTTAGATAAGCATCTTTACCCTGTCTGTCACCTACCTCGTTGGGTTGTTGTGTTAGGATGAAAGCCCATTTGTGGCTCGGAGCTGTGAATGTTAAAGTGAGAGTCGAGCCACTCAATTTTGTGAACCTGGCAGAGTTCTGGGTGCAGGCAGGGAGCTGATGGACATCTGTTTATCTCCAGGAAAATGTAATGAAGGGAGCCAGGGCCTCCAGTGTTAAAATGATGGGTCTCAGATTCTAATCTAGAGAAGAAAAAAAAAAAAAATGTGACAAAGGGAAAGGCCAAAGGAGGCTCAGAAATGAGATGTTCTCTGCACAATAAAGGTAAAATGTGGTAGAAATACCGGATCAAATGATGTTGGCACTAAGAGTTTGTGGTTAAGAGTCGTCTGCGTTGCAGGGGAGCCAATCAACTGGTTGGTCGGAGGCTGGGTATGCCTCATTTGTGTAAATATTGAAGCTGTCAAGACACAGGCTGAGATTGGGTGTGAGGGCGTGGGGTAGAGAGCTGAAGATCAGTAGGAGAAGCGGGTATTGAGAGATGCTGTGAGGGAGAGGCCTGCAATGGGGCAATATCCCTTTTCCATGTGAGCTCCAGGTCAAGCTGAGGTTTGATAAGGTGAGGAAGGTATGAGCAGCCAGAGAAAGCTGAGGAGTGAGGCAGGGGTGGGGGTAGCGGTTGGGGGGGGGGAGTGGGAAGGTGGCCTGCCACCTGCACAGTGGATTTCTGCATTAAATGATAATGATGTGCCCGCCTCATATTGCTTTTTCTTGAGTCAATGGTAGATGTTTATCAAAAATTGAGAACTATAAGAAAATACTGAGAAGCCTGGTGTCACAGTGCATGCCTTAATCTCAGCCGTGGGGAGGGAGAGGCAGGCAGATCTCTGAGTTCAAGGCCACCCTCTGCCAGAGAGAACATTCCAGCCCAGCCAGGGTTACATAGTTACATAGGAGGAGGAGTAGGTGAGGGAGAGGAGGGTGAGCATGGGGGGAGGATGGGGGAGGGGGAGGATGGGGAGGGGGAGGAGGAAGAGGAAAAGCATGCAGAAGAAGACAATAAAAGCAACCCACAATCTGATTCTTGGTGAGGACTTTTAACTATTTGTGTTTCCTTCCAGTCTACTCCTCTTAACACATATACAGACACACATGTACCATATTTTGCCAATGACATCATACTACATGTGTCATTTTGTGCCCTGTAATGGTTAACTTTCATAACCAATGTAGTATGACTTGGTATTAACATGGAAACACAACTCTGGCTTTATATGTCCATCAGGATCTTTCAAAATATTTTACACACAGCAGGAGCAGGGGGTGTTAAGGGGGTGGCACCACCCCATATGGTGGGGTTCAAGACTAAAGAAGAAGAAAATGAAGTGAGCACCAATACCCGTCTGACTTTGCTTTCTTTGTCACTCTTGCCTCCATGCCTTCCATGCCTACGGTAGGCTCCACCTCCCAACCAACCATGAGGTAAAATAAACCCTCCCTTCTTTGATGGGCTTTTGAGGACAGTAACTAATGCCCGTATGCCCCAAGACACTACAGCAGAATGCTTCATACATGGACTCTGACGTCAAATTGATCTAAGTTCAAATCTTGACTGTGCCATTGATCTTAGTCAAGGTTCTTAAGTCTCTAATTCACGCCTCACATTTGTAACAGGAGGAATCAGAGAAATTAATTATGCTGTCAGCTAATGTGAGGATTAAGTGAAATCGTGTGTATACAGCAGCTTATTGCAATGACTGGCACACAGCACCCCACAAATTACTCATTTTTCTCTTTAGCACAATACAGATAGTTCTCATATTAAGTATTTGCAAGAAGCAGATTCTCCCTGGTTTCTCCGCATCCATTGCATTGCCATACTCTGTCTCCATTCCCCCGTCGCCCCCCCTCCGGCCCTGACCCCAGCCCCCTTTTGAGACAGGATCTCCTTATGTAGCATGGGTTGGCCTGGAACTCAGAGACACCTGCCTGCTTCTGCCTCCCGTGTACTGGGATGAAAAGCATGCGCTACCATGCCTGGCCGGTACCCATCCCATTCTGATGGCAGCAGAAGGTAGCGGTTAAGTTGTCATTCTGGAAAGGGCCGGCTCTCCAGTCCGTACACACGGCCTTGGCTTCTGGCTCCACTGCCCATTCCTGTGATCTGGGAGGAGTAACTTAACTTCTAGAACCTCAGTTTTCTAATCTGGAAAATATGCATAGTGACATCTCTACTGGGTCTTGTAATTGGTGTCTTATATGAAGCCTTCAGTCAGGTTAGTGACGATGGTGACATCCCAAGTCACTTAACATGTTTCTGATGTGTGTCTGCTGCAGCACGTTGGTTTTACAGTTTCTAGGAAGGGAGAGTATCTAAAAGTATGGTTTACCCGGAGAGGTCTCATTCGTCAATAGACAAAGTGTATTTTAAGTTTCTGAAAAGTATAAGCAAAATAAAACTTTTAAAATCTATTTGCATTCTCGTTAAATTTTAGCATCAACTTGACACAAAGTAGAATCACTTGGAGAGACTCAACTGAAGAACTGCCTTCATCTGAGTGGCCTGTAGCCATGTCTGTGAAAGACTGTCTCAATTGATAACTGTGTGGGAGGCCACATCCCATTGTGGGCAGCACCATCCCTAAGCAGGTGAGTCTAGGCTGTTTAAGAAAGCTACCCGAACACGAGCCAGGGAGTGTGTCAGTAAGCAGCATTCCTCCACGGTTTCTGCTTCAGGTCCTGCCCCAACCTCTCTCAGTGATGAACTGTGACCTGGAAGTGAAATCTCAAGTTTCTGTTGGTCATACGAACCATAGCAACAGAATGAAACTAGGACAACTTCCTCCTTCCTTCCTTCCTTCCTTTTTTTTTTTTTTTTTTTTAAGACTATTACCATGAAAAGTCCTTGTAAAAAGAGATTACACAGCACCAAGCCTTTATGATTTTTCAAGCCAAACCTCAAGTGCTTACTCTCTACCAGGAGTAGGAAGCTCCAGTGAGCCTTGTGATCTTGTCACTGATGTCAGTGTATGAGGAATAAAAACACACGCACTCTATTATTATTATTATTATTATTGTTGTTGTTGTTGTTGTTGTCATTGTTATTGTTGTTGTTGTTGTTATTGTTGTTGTTATTATTATTATTGTTGTTATATTATTATTATTGTGTATTATTATTATTATTGTTATTATTGTTGTTGTTGTTATTGTTATTATTATTATTGTTATTATTATTATTGTTATTGTTATTGTTATTAGCTTCAAGCCTTCGCACTCGAGGTGGGACTTAGCATGTGTTGTCCCAGTTGTCACACGAGTCTGAAACCCATTGTCCCTCTCAGATGTAGTCTCCTGTCTGATGACTCAAATAACAAAGAACTCAACACAACGTATATTGTTGTCAGAGAAAATCCTGGTGCATTTTCATCTACTATCACAGTTGATAACATAGGTCTCAATTTTAAAACGTAATTCAAACTCTCTTTCGATTTCTTTAGTTCATCTCTGGCTCCATGATAACGTTGGTTATATTAATATAAAACTTGATAATATTACAAAGAAGCCAGGAGTCTATACTGGGAAAATAATATGATAAAGGGATCAGGCTCCTGTTGTTGTTAGCGATAGAACTAGAATGGGAGCCTCTGGCTTCTCTCTCGTCAGTGTCCCCTCACTCTGAGGTACCCAAAGCAGTCAGCCAGTAAACCTCAAAAAGCCTAACTGCTTCTGGAATAAGATTTGTGCCAAACATAGAAATTGCGCAGGACAAATCCTGTGTCAAGAGTCTCTAGCCACCTGGGTAGTTTATGAGACTGTAAGACAGAACTCTCTGGAAATCATATAGAAGCCATGTCTTTGTATACACTCATAGTTTTTTTAGAGTTACCAGCAGAGTCTCCAAGGGTCCGTTGCCAAGAGCTGTCATGTGTGCCACATCAAACATTTAAGTCAGCTCCAGATTTCTAGTGTTTACTTCAATAAGGGATGGCATCTAGTCTTGAAATCCTGCACTACTGTCAGCCCCATTAGTAATTGTTAAAATGTTGTCATGAGACATCTCTCATCTTTGGGACTATGGAGATGGGTAAATCCAATGTTTAGTTTCATGGGGGCGTGGCAGGCTTTATGTTCTCCTTGCATGTGGATAATGTGGATAGAGCCTTGTATTTGTTACACAACATCTGATGACTAACTATTCATCCCTACAATCCATATAGACACGTATATAGATACACCCCTGTAATATAATAGACACAGACAATGCAGTCAGCGTTGGTGGTTCTGAGGCCCCAGCGTATGTGAGGAACTCCTGGAAAGCCCATGAAAGATTCCTTTTCACGAGCTGCATCCAGATCAACAATTGGTCTCTGAGCGTGGGGCTGTGTCCGCTGTACGTAAGTGACTTTGTGCTCCTGCCTCCAGCCAGTAGTCCATTCTGTGAGATAACGTGCATACAAAATGCCACTCTTCCATTTCAGGAATCCTTCTTCCTTCTAAACCTAACATGAGCACAATTTACAAAAGTTATTACCATAGTAAAAAGAAACAACTCACACACCAAAAAATGCCCAGCATGAACAAAGGGCTCGATGAATTAATCACGTGAGGACACACTGTGTCATCAGCATAGAAGTCGGCAAAGCAGCTTTCCAGGGGACAGCTCACCTCGTACCTTCTCAGTGCAGTATCCATTCTTCCTAAAGATCCTGCTAGTTTTTTCTGCCTTTGAGTTTTGTATAGATTGAGTCATGCTATTTGAGCTTTATAGAGTCAATTTGTAGACGCCATACCAGTTATTTTAGCAGAGATTTGGAGTTCCTGCTCTTGCTTTTTTTTGTGCCGTGTTGATTTCAAGGGGCCAGTGTGTGCTACACGAGCACCCTACCAACTGAGGTATACTCTCAGCCTCGAAAATAACTTAATATCATGGATTTCCATTTGGGCATCGAAGTGTGGAGACAAAAAGAGACCCATGAAGGCGTCGTGAAGACAGCAAGTTTAGGACACAATTATCGCCTCCGGGGACGATGAAACCTAGGACAGACGTTGGAATTGATAACACTGAAAAGATCAAGGGGTGGGATGCTGGGGACGTGAACCTCAGACTTCTACCAAGATGCAGTGATGCTGTTTGGTGGAGGAAAAACCGAGAGCTGGGAGCAACTGATGCCATGAGAAGGCGAGGTCCTTCCTCTTCCTCACTTGCGGGCTTACTCTAGTGTCTACTGTTGGTAGAGCCTGAGAGAGGGAGAGAGGGAGAGAGGGGGAGAGAGAGAGAGAGAGAGAGAGAGAGAGAGAGAGAGAGAGAGAGAGAGAGAGAGAGAGAGAGAGAGAGAGAGAGGGAGAGAGAGGGAGAGAGGGAGAGAGGGAGAGAGGGGGAGAGGGAGGGAGTTAGTTGTGAGGAGTCAGAAGGATACAGAACACAGAATGGAAGGGTGCTGTAGACTTGAAGATGAAGAATCTACTATCTCAGTTTCTTTTGCTCAATACAGGGCACACAGTCCTTACTCTCTCTGCATGGATTAGCAATCCTTAGTTTTTATTGCTATATAATAGTGTGCAGTTTTAATATAATAATCTTTTTCTTGTTTTGTTTTTGTTGTTGTTTTTCAAGACAGGGTTTCTCTGTGTAGCCTTGGCTGTCCTGGACTAAGTTTGTAGACCAGGCTGGCCTCGAACTCACAGCCATCTGTGTGCCTCTGCCTCCCGAGTGCAGGGATTAAAGGCGTGTGCCACCACCACCTGGCTTACAATAATCTCTTGTTTAGCTTTTTGAAAGATTTTATTTTTAATTCTGTGCATGTGGGTTTGTACACATAAGTGCAATGAGCACAGAGACCCAAAAAAAGGGTGTCAAGCCCCATGGAGCTAGAATTGCAGGCCCTTTTGAGCCACTTCCATAGGTACTAGGAACTGAATTTGGGTCCTCTGCAAGGGCAGTATGCACTTTTGACTGCTAAGTCATTTCTCCAAGCCTTGTTGACTGTTCTATTGTTGATGGATACTTGTGGACTATTTTCTGTTTTTCACTGTTATGAATACTAATGAGAATGACTATTCTTGTTTTAATTTATTTTGTATGTATGCAGTGCTCTGCCTGCAGGTATACCTGGCCAGATGAGGGCATTAGATTACATTGTAGATGACTGTGAGCCACCCTGTGCTTGCTGGGAATTGAACTCAGGACCTTTGGAAGAGCACCCCGTGCTCTTAACCTCTGAGCTATCTCTCTAGCCTGAGATTGGCTATGCTTATGCATATTCCTAGACATGTATGTGCACATGTTTGTGTGGATATTTGCCTAGAAATAAGATTGCTGAGTCATAGGAGATGCAAACATTCCATTTACTAGGTGTGGTTGTTTGAATAGGTACGGCTCCCATAGACTCATATTTGAATGCTTGGCCCATAGGGAGTAACACTATTAGGAAGTGTGGCCTTGTAGGAGGAGGTGTGGCCTTGGTGGAAAAAGGGTATCACTGTGTAGGCAGGGCTTTGAGTTCTCCTATGCTCAAGCTCCGCCCAGTGTGGCACACAGTCTCCTGCTGCCTGTGGACCAAGATGTAGACCTCTCAGCTCCTTCTCCAGCCCATGTCTTCCTGCATGCCACCGTGCTTCCCGCCATGATAATAATGGACTAAACCTCTGAAACTGTAAGCCAGCCCCTATTAAATGTTTTCTTCTATAAGAGTTGCTAGGGACATGCTGTCTCTTGGCAGCAATGAAACCCTAAGACAACCCTAAGACTGTTTGGTGAAGCCAAGCAGTTGTCCAAAATAACTCTGATGGGGCGCACTCATACCACGGACACCTGAGAGTGGCTAGCTTCTGTTCATTCAAGTCAGCCCTTCCTCTTGTTGGTCTTCTGATTTTAGTCAACCTATCATGAAGATGGGCATTGTATAATTGGATTTCTAACTTTTATTTCCTTGATGATGAATAACACTAAATATAATATATATTTCTTATACCATTTCATATGACTTCTTGTAAGGTCTGTGCTAAAATATCCTGTGGGTTTTGTTTGTTTATTTGTTTGTTTTTTACTATCAATTTGGACAACTTCTTAATTATACAATACACCCTTTCTTGCCTCTATCATGCCTTTTTTCACTTTTTAAATTAAGAACAGAAAATTTAAAAATATTTATTATTATTATATATGTGTGTGAGTGGGCTTGCATGCCATACCATGTGTGTGGAGGCACAACTTTGGCATCAGTACCCTCCTTCTACCTTTATCTGAGTTCTGGGAGTCGAACCTAGGAAGCCAGGCTTGCATGGCAAGTGCCTTTACTCACTGGATTATTTTGTTGGCCCAAGAACAAAAATTCTTGATTTTAATAAAGTATAATGTATAGTTTCCACTTAAAACTCTTTAGTTTTCAAAAATATTTTCCTAAGACAAAATTATGAAGACATTTTCTTCAGTTACTTGAGAAAAAAAAAAAATCTGTGCTGTCCCATGCACAGTCACTGACGACGCAAGATGATTTAGGATGAAAGCAAATTCACTGGCCATATGCAATGATGCCTAAATGGGTGAGGTGGCATAGAATTAATTTGAGAACATTTCTGCTGCCTCAGAAAGTTCTGCTGTCCCTCACCATGTAGATGTTTTGTTGCTCCCTTCTGACTTTGGCTCTGCGATCCACCTGGATTAAATTTCCGTATATGCACTTGGTAGTACAGGCCTTTTAACTTTTTCTCTATGGTCCTCTAATTAGCTCAGCATTATTTGCTCTTTTCCCCCACTGTTCCGGGGGCGGGGTGGGGGGAGGCACTGACTTGTAATTGATGACGTCTCCATTTAAAGTGGGGCTTGCTTAGGCGTGCTCTCTTCTGCCCGGTTAGTTCATTTCTCCACCCTTGTGCCCTTAAGTATCTTATCATCCCTATTAGCATCCTTTAATCCCTCCTGATATCAAGTGGTACAACTCCTGCCATCTGGCCTCCTTCAGTTGTGCCCTGGCTCTGCTTGGGTGTTTACACAGCCATAGGTATTTTAATTTAATTTAACTTTTTAAATGTTCAAACAATTTCAAACTCAAAGAAAAGTTTCAAGTACAGAACAAGAATTATTGTTTTCTGCCAGGAGGTAGTGGTGCAAGCCTTTAATCCCAGTACGGAGAGGTCAAGGCAGAGGCCAGTCTGGTCTACAGAGTGAGTTCCAGGACAGCCAAGGCTACACAGAGAAACCTTGTCTTAAAACAAACACTATTGTTTTCTAAGCCACTTGAGAGTAGATAGTTCCACCACTCTTGGACACTTCAATGTGTTTTTACCAAGGACACTCTTGCGTTACCTACAGCTGTCCATATCAGGAATTCGGCTCTGGCTTTTGATTGTCATTTAGCCTTTGGAGCACATCCAAATCTCACCAGTCATCCCAAGGACTCAGCTGAGGACCACACATTACCTTCGGCACATGTTTCTTTGCTCTTCAGTGAGCTGTTTCCTGAACGCCCCGTTCTTGATCCATAGTTGCTCTTTCACATGCCAAGCAATACAGATCTGTCCCTGCTGGGTCATTCCTAGATTCAGGTTATCGATTCTTGGTAGAATTATCACAGAACCAACATGGGCTCTTGCATCCTCTGACATGGCCCAGGATTTCAGTGTTTGTCATGATCAGTCATAATGACATTGAACACTTGATTGGCAGGTGGTGCCTGTTAGACCGCTGATTATAAAGTCAAACCTGGACTTTAATAATTTATTGGGTGCCCCTGGGATTGTGCTTTGGGATTGCATAGATGCCCTCTGTCTTCAATATGCTTTCAATTCATAACAGCTTCTATTGATACTTTCTCATTTTACTCAGTGGAGCGTGTATTCAATACTATTGTTTATTTTTATTTTTGTGCTTGGACTCATGTTCCCTTTTAATCCACCCTAGTATTGTATTGGATTTTTGTTTTCTCTCTCTCTTTCTCTCTCTCTCTCCAATTTATATCTATGTATCTATCTATCCATCTATCTCTATATCTATCTATCTATGTCTATCTCTCTAAATCTATCTATCTATCTATCTATCTATCTATCTATCTATCTATCTATCTATCATCTATTGATTTCTCTTATCTGTTTTACATAGTAGCTTTATGTAATTTTTTGGTATTTAACAGTTTTATAGAAATTTATATGATTTTTATAAATTGCTTTTATTTCCACTAGCACTGCTAAAACATTGATTTTAATAAATTACATTGGTAAAGTTTCTACATACACAACCACATAGTCTGTCATTTTTATCACACTGGTTTTGAGAATGCTTCTGTATGTATGTTGTATGTACACTTGTATGTGCATGTATGAGTGTGAACATATAGATGACATGGGTCAACATTAGATGTCCACTTCAGTTTCTTTCCACTTTAATTTTCTTTTTCTTTCTTTCTTTTTTTTTTTTTTTGGTTTTTCGAGACAGGGTTTTTCTATGTTGGCCTTGGCTATCCTGGACTCACTTTGTAGACTAGGCTGGCCTTGAACTCTAATTGTCTTTTTAAAAATATTATTTATTTTATTTTATATGTATGCGTGTTTTGCTTGCATATGTGTATGTATACCATGTGTGTGCCTAGTTCCTGAAGAGGCCAGAAGAAGGCATTGGATGCCCTGGAGCTAGAGTTGTGGACAACTGTGAGCTGCCAGATGGATGCTGAGACTAGATCCTGAGTCCTTGGCAAGAACAGCAAGTGTTCTCAACAGTTGAGCCGTCTCCAGCCCCTCCACCTTAGTTTTTGAAACAAGATCTGGCACTGAACGTGGGGCTCACAAATTTGGCTGGACTGGCTGGCCAGCAAGTCCCAGGGATCCTTTTGCTTTCCTGGCACTGGGATTACAGGTGGGTACTGTCACACCTGGCATTTCTACATGGATGTGGGAAATTTGAACTCAGACCCTCATAGCATTTTTATCAATCAAGCAATTTTTCTCAGCCCCCTAGAAAGTGTTTAACATTGGAATTTCTTTTCTTTTTTCCTGTTCTTTTCTTTTTTGAAGACAGGGGTTCTCTGGGTAGCCCTGACTGTCCTGGAATTCACTTGATAGACCAGGATGGCCTCGAACTCACAGAAAGGCACTTTCTTCTGTCTCCTCAGTGCTGGGATTAAAGGTGGGTGCCCACCATGGCCCAACTATTTTCTTTTCTTTTCTTTCTTTCGTTTCTTTTTCTTTTTCTTTTCTTTCTTTCTTTTTTTTTTTTTTTCTGACTTTTCAAGACAAGGTTTCTCTATGTGGCCTTGGCTGTCCTGGACTCACTTTGTAGACCAGGCTGGCCTCGAACTCACAGCTATCCGCCTGCCTCTGCCTCCCAAGTGCTTGGATTAAAGGCATGCACCACCACGCCTGGCTACGGCCCAACATATTTAGATCAATAATCTTTTAAAATGTTTATATTTAAGCTGGGCATGGTGGCACATGCCTTTAATCCCAGCACTTGGGAGGCAAAGGCAGGCAGATTGCTGTGAGTTTGAGGCCAGCCTAGCCTACAAAGTGAGTCTAGGACAGCCACGGCTACACAGAGAAACCTTGTCTCACAAAACAAACAAACAAACAAAAAAATTTAGGTCTGTTTATTTTATTGTAAATGTCTGAGGTTTTGCTTGTCTGTGTATGTCTGTGCACTGTGTGTGTGCCAGGTGCCTTAGTAGGTCAGAGGAGGGCATAGGCTTCCCCTGGAACTTGAATTATGGATGGGTGTGAGCTTCCATGTGGATGCTAGGCATTGAACCCAGCTCTACTGCAAGAACAGCAAGCGTTCTTAACATCTGAGTTTCCTCTCCAGCTCCAGAAGAACAGTCTTAAAGACGTTCAATAGAAAACAACTCGGCTGGCAGAAAAACTCACGGGTACACACAAATACATAAAACATTTTTGGAGATGGTTTGCCAGGGTGAGGACTTCTGCTTGCTTGAAGATTACCCTGCAGCTATTGTCTCATCTGGAGGGATGGGTCTATGACCCCGAGTTAAGAGTCTCTGCAAACCCTTCTCTTGAAAGGTGAAAAGTAAGGCTTTGCGGGGAAAGAAATAGACTTTCTTGAAGCACTGTTTCTGTGAGTTAAAGGACCAAGATATAGAATCGGAAGAACCTCTTTTTATAGCAATTCACCCTGTAACCTCTTCTTCCCCTCCTGGTTTACTCTCTTCTTTGAGTCATCTCTCTGCTAGCTTCTTACAGAAACACACTTGACAATATGTCCTATAATTTACAGATTCTTCCCGAACTTGTTAGCATATGTCAATAACGCAATCCCCAAGGCGGCAGTCACTCTACAAGCAAAGCTTTGGTGGGACCACCTCCTGCCATCCTTTCTTTCTCTTTGAGCGTCCTATTTATCCATCACCTTACACCCTGGGTTGTCTCAAGAGTTCCCCTTCTTTCCAAGGCCTGGAGCTTTTGGTCCTACCTTGGCAAGGGAAAAGGCTGATTTGAGATCTATATTCTGATGTCTTGATGGCATCTGAGAGATTCCGCTCCTTAAGTCAGAGCTTTGCTTTTAAGACTTTCACCTACATAAACCACCATTTTGGTTTGTTTTAGAAAATAGAATCTGGAGAGATGACTCAGAGATTAAGAGCACTGGCTGCTTTTCCAGAGGTCCTGTGTTCAGTTCCTAGCAACCACATGGTGGTGGCGGCTCACAACCATCTACAATTAGATCTTCTGATGTGTAGGTGTAGTAAACAAACAAACAAACAAAAAAACAAACAAATGTTTTTCTTAAAAAAGAAAACAGAATCTTGCATAGCCAGGGTTGTAGCTTGTTTGGTAGAGTACTTGCCTAGTATTTGGTAAGCCCTGAGTTTGATCTATAAGACCTCATAAACCGTGGGTGGCGGCCTATACGTCTAATCCCGACACTTGGAAAGAGAGGCAGGAAGATTAGGAGTTCAAGGTCATGAATTACATAGTAAGATGGAGACCAGGCTGGGATACGTGAAACCTCATCTCAAAAGGTAATAGAATAAAATAAGATGGAAGGTTGTGGGTCACGGTGCTTCACCCCTGTAGTTCTAAGACTTGAGAGGTGCAGGCAGGAGGATTGCTGTGTGTTCTAGGATAACCTAAGCAACATAGTGAGTATCAGGCCAGCTTGGACTAGAGTGAGATCATGTGCTTTAAAAAAAAAGAAAAACCACACACAAAACAAACAAATAAGCAACAATAAAATCAAAACCAGAAGAAAGAGAACAATCTTGAGTCTCTGTTCCACCTGTTGCTCAAGCCTAGTGACGTGGGAGTCACGCTATCTATCTCTCGGACTCTTTCCACCTGATCCAAACTTGCACACCCTGTCTTGCTGGGCATCTTTAGCAGTCTTCTATCTGGTCTCCTCTTCTGTCTTCCTGCAATGGTTGAGCTCCCTTTCAGATGTGCACACCAGCTTGCAAACCTCTCAGATTTCCATCTCTTCCTTCTCTGGATTCCCTGCTGTGACCAGAATGCTCAAACCTCAATGCAACGGTCTGAGTCCTGCCCCCTCTTCAATTCTGTTGCAGCCTCTTCCTGCTGGATTGTGTTTACACCTTTCTGGATAGCCGACTTTGTGCCTGGTGGAAATGATGTTCCTTTTGGCTTCAGCATCCCAGGTGGAACTCTCTTCTCCTTCACAGCTCTTTCCACAAGTCATGACGCTGTACCAATGGTTTGCCTGCCCTCTCTTTACTTCCCTACTTCTGTAATTAGAGACCATGAGCAAGGCAACTTATAGAAGAAAGAGTTTACTGTAGGTTTACTGTTTTAGAGAATTAGAGCCCGTGACTGTCACAGTGGCAAATGTGACAGCAGACAGACAGGCACGGGGTACCGGAGCAGTAGCTGAGACCTCACATCTTGGTCTACAAGCACGAGCTAACTGGGAATAGCACGGGCTTTAGAAGCCTCCAACCCTGACCCCATTGATACACCCGCCAACAAGGCCACACCTCCTAATCCTTCTCAACCAGTTCCACCGTCCTGGGACCAAGCATTCAAATAGATGAGCCTATGGGGGCAGGGCACTCTCATTCAAGCCACCACACCTGCTGGAAGGAATTCACCTGGTGTGTTTTATTCACTTATGCATGCCGGATGCTGGGTAGTTATCAGATGTTTACTAGGCATCTTTTGAATGGCATTGAGGAAATGTTTCTAATCCCTCCAATAATCCTCCAGCCCCTATTTATGTATGAATGTGCCTCTGGGTGCTGGGGGGGGCCAGAGGGAGTCCCATTCTTTTTCCACAATTAAATCTAGATCTGGGGGCTTTGGACATGGGGAAAAGGCTAGAGATTTGAGTTAGAAAGTGGGTGGGTCTCAAGCTTTAAAAGTCAAGATCTTGGCTTGAACAACAAATAGGCAAGAAAAGGCGAAAGTAAATTAATATGTTATTCGCAGTCAAAAGACCAAACAGAAGAACTCAAGGAGGACAGAACTTTATGTCAGGGGAGAAGTTGAGAACTAGAGGGGGCAGGAAGCCATTGTCCTGCAAGTTTGTTCTTTGTGTTTATTCCCAGATAAGTGTGGGCTGCTTGCTTCCTGCTGGGGACAAGCAAGGCGAACAGTGACCTAGGTCTGTTGCAGGTAGAGCCTGTGCAGGGGCAGTAGAGCAACAGAGTGTGGGAGCTGCCACCTTTGGCTGCACTGAGAGGACTTGAGCCAGCGAGCAGCAGGAGAAGACAAAAGGGACATCCCGTAGGTTGAAAGGAAGGACGCTCCTGGTGGCTGAGGCTCACCTTCCATCGTAGTGGGTCTTGATGTCTCCAACTGGAGAGGCAAGGAGGCCATGTACCTGCGTATATGTACCCTGAGGACCAAAGTCTTCCCTGAGAATATGCCATTGCCTTTCACTCTGAGACTCTGTGTGTGTGTGTGTGCGTGCGTCTTCCTGGATAATACCCAAAATACCCAAAATAATACCAAATACCAAAATAATACCAAAATACCCAAAATGGTATTTTTTTTCTAGATTGCCTAAGAACGCTAAGGAGAAGTTAATGGTAGTTCTAAAGTTTATACACACACACACAGACACACACAGACACACACACACACACACACACACACACACACACACACACACACACACACACACACACACGCTCTCTTTCCTGCTCACCTGGGTTCTGTGGCTTACCAGTGCTGCTCAGATTGCAAATGAATGAATGCCTGACATCTCTGAAAGCAGGAGCCCCGGCTTCCTGGAGGTCCAGCTCTGACAAGTAACTCCTGCTATGTGGATTCCCCTACTGCTAAAGGTGATTGGATGGACACCTGTGAGGTTTATGAATACACGCTTCCATGAATTCCTAATACATTCACCATATGGCATCAAGCTTTCTGTCTGCTTCAGAAACAGCGCAGTCTTGTGCAGTGCGCTTTCCCTAGGACCACGGGGCATAGTTTTTACATGGCTTTCCTCTTTCCTTTCTGCCGTTGACTGGCTTTCCCTATAGAACTTCTCCTTTTGCCTTCTTCTCTTCCTTTTTCTTTTGGCTTTTTCACACAGAGTCTCTTGTAATCCAAATGGCCTCAAACTCAATAGATAGCTCTTGACAACCTTGGCCTCCTGGTCCTCTTGAGGGCTTTTATCATAGGTGCCATTATTTTACATTATTTACTACTGTTCTGTATATGATGTGGGGGGAGGCATGCATGTGCCACGATGCACGTGTGGAGGTCAGGAGACAACTTTATATAGTAGGTTCTTTCCTTGCACCTTTATGTGGGTCTCAGGAATCCAGCTCCTGTTGCCAAGCTTGCATGACAAACACTTTTAACCCACTGAGCTGTCTCAGCCATTCAAGGATTATAGATTAAGCCTTGGTTTCCCCCCCCCCCCCACCTCTGTTCACAAAAAGTAAGTAGTGTGGCTGACAGGAGCTGGCAGAAGCAGGAAGCATCAGCCACAGGCAGACAGGTTGGATTGTCTCCGTCTATGGCTTCTGCTGCCATCCAACATGCAGCCCGAGTCATTTATGTCATATAAAAGTCCTTTGGCTCAGGGTTGGGAAAGGTGGAAGTTCAAGACTGGATGGGTGTCTGCGGTGAGGTCCTTCTGATCCATAGAGCCTCTACAGAAGTCCAAGGGAGCTCGGGGAATTTCATGGTGAGACAGGAAGCTTGGCACACTGGGGGTCTCTTGCCCTTTTTATGCTGTTACTCACAGGCCACACTTACGGTCTCATCAAACACCTCTGTAAGGCTGCACCTACAAACACCATTGACGGAATTTCGAGGATTAAACTGTGTTTCTTTCTTGCTTTCCTTTTTGAGTGTTGAGGATTGATTTTGGATTTCGGTATGTTATTGGTGAACTATATTGCTGGCCCTCTCTTTTCTTCCTATTCTGAAGCAAGGTTTTACTAAGTGGCCCATGCTGGCCCAAACTAGAGATCCTCCTGTGTCAACTTCCTCAGCAGCTGAGATTACAGAGCTGTGCTACTAAGCCTTTTGTTGAGGATTAAATTTCACCACACATTTTGGAGGGAACAAATACCCAGGCCAAGGCACTTCCTGAGGCCACCACTTATGGGCTTTGGGACTCAGATTTGCTTTTGCTCACTATAGGACTCTAGTAAGCTATGGCTTATGGCCAGCAAAGCCCATGGTGTTTATGAGACACCCATTACTTGATTTCATAAGGCCGTTGAGCTCAGTATTTTTTTAAAATTTATTTATCTTTTATTTCATGTGCATTTGTGTTTTGCCTGCATGTGTGACCACATGAGGGTGAGGGTGTCAGTTACAGATAGTTGTAAACTGCCATGTGGGTGCTTGGGTCCTCTGGAAGAGCAGTCAGTCTTCTAAACTGATGAGCCATCTCTCCAGGCCCGAGCTCAGTATTTAAAAAAAAAAAAAATCTTCTAAAAATAATCAGCTGGGTGGTGGCGGTACGTGCCTTTAATCCCAGCACTTGGATGGTAGAGGCAGGCGGATCTCTGAATTAGAAGCCAGTCTGGTCTACAGAGCTGGTTCCAGGACAACCAGGGCTTCACAAAGAAACCCTGTCTCAAAAAAAAAAAAAAAAAAAAAAAAAAAAAAAAAAAAAAAAAGGACAAACAAATGAATGAGTTAAGGTCCTGAGTACATGGTTTAATGGCTAAAAGCACTTGCTCTTCCAATGTGAGGACCTGAATTTGAATTTTTCCCCCACCTTTCCCACCCCCTCCCCGGCCACCCCACCCCACCCCCGTGTAAAAAGCTGGGCATGGCTGTGTGTGTAGCTATAACCTCAGCACTGGAGTGTGGGGAGGTGGAGGAGGCAGGGCAGACAGGTGGATCCTGAGAGCTCACTGGCCAGTCATCCTAGCAAAAATACCCAGCTTCTAGTTCATTGAAAGATCCCATACAAAGCAATAAGGTAGAGAGCAACAAAGAAAAACTATTTTATATCCCTCTATGGTCTCTGCATGCATTTGCACGGGCACCTACACACACACACACACACACACACACACACACAAACACACACACTGACTAAAACGTGAATATCATATGGAACTCACATTTCAGTGTCCACAAATAGGTTGTCCGGGACACACCACTGCCTTTTGCTTACTTTACTGCTGGAGTGAAGGCATGCCTGACTCCGTACAGCCCTAACACCTGGCAACTTCTAGGCTTCCTCCTGGGGGTCTCCACCTGGAGTTTATCAACCAACTCTTGCCTTACTGTGGTACTTGTGGGGGCTGGAAATGAGCCCTACAACAGGGTTTTGGTGAGTATTAAATGCACACTAGAAATCAAGTGTGGGACTCCCGCCTGGAACTTCCTGGTACTTAAGGTCGGGAACTTTCTCACATTTCCTGAACCGGTTCCGGAGGAGAGCACTAAGTGAAGACAAAGCTAAATGCACTTCCTGTTCTACTGAGGACTGCCTCGCACTAACGAGCCTCCCAGCAATGCTCAGGGATCCCTTCAAACCTGGACCCTTTCACATTTCTTTGACAGGTCCCTGGTATGCAGTATGGAACAGCTGAGCCTAAATAACTCATGGGTGGCAACGCCATCCTCGGAAACCCCCGAGTTTACTCATCAATGGTTGCCACGAATCCAGGAGATGAAAAAGCCTCTCCTGAAGTGACTTGCAGTATCTAGGATCATTCTGTGTTCATCTGGCCGCTAGAGAGCACTTTGAGACTAACAAAGCTTGGGCTGTGTGCCCAGGCCTCCTTTTGAACCCTGCTGTCCTTGGGGTGGCGGGGAGGAGGGGGCTGCGTGTGGGGGTGCACTTCCTCGCTGCACTGCGCCATCTAGCTACCAGCAGTGGCTCACAAATGGCCATCAAGGCTGATGGATGCTTTTTTTGTGAAGCTTAGGGACCCGTGGTAGCGATAATGAAGTATTCTGATGTTCCGATACATTTTATTCTGTCACTGTGGTTTTCTGCCTCTGGTGACATCACCTAATTTGTACTGCTTTACGGCGTCTTTGGATGGCAAGCATTTTCACCAGGGTCCCAGCTTTCTTATTGCTCCTATTCTTTTCTGTCAGATTGAATTTCTCTCAAAGAGAAAATATTGCTTGATATTGATTCCAGCGCCCGAGATAATTTCAGGTTCTCACTCGGCAGTTCAGCCACAGCCCTGTTTAAACTCTCGGAGAGGTTTTCCAAGGCTAAGAGGCACAGTTCAAAAGAACAGTTCTTAAACGTGTTTAAAAGACCCTCGGCTACATTTTCTGATGGTTCCATCTGCAGTTTGCACGGATACACTTTCCATTGTCATCACAACTGAACCGTATCATAGGGAGTTGTACCAGCAAGACCATCAAGTTTTCTCAAAAAGCTATAAAGCTTTGATGTTTTCTGGCCTATTTCTTACTGTGCTCTTAAAATGTTTAGCTTCTGCTGAGCCAAATGTGTACTTGCAAAGGCAAACACAGTGAAAAAAACTCTTGAAGCATCCTGGGTACTGTAATATCCAGGCGTGTGGGGTGTGTGTGTGGGGTGCGGGTGGGAGGTGGGGGTGGGGGAGGTGAGACTCTGCTAGGATGAGGCGAGCTGGGAGTTCTTTGTGCTGTGCACTGGGAATGATTAACACCAACCTTCAGCTGGGCTTTGGCCGGCAGCACTGAGGTCTTAGCTGTGGACACACGTGAAGAATCTGCTTTGCTGGCCAGCACTTACAAACACACCCCAAAGCCAATATTCCATCATGGCGTTAGCGTTTGCATCCAAGAGAAATCAAAGACATCAGTTCTAGCCACGACTCCTCCGCAGATGGAGACATTTAGAAGGATGGCTTTCCAAGAGGTTTCTTTGATTAAAATAAATAAATAAATAAATACATACATAAAAATAAAAAAAAAAAAACCCAAATAAAAATTTCCCTCTTTTGAATGACATTTGACTCTCAAGACAAGAATTTTTCTGCATGTGAAATGTCAGCTCCATCTAATAATAACCCACTTAAAATATGCCACAAAAATCACTAATAGAATTCTCCACCATTTTACAAAATGAAATTCTTCCCTTTTGTATCGGTGCCTGGTTCATAGAAGCTTCTAGAATGGCAGCTACTACAAACACAATGGATGCCTTCAAAATGACATTGCACCCTGCGATGTAACCTTGCTATCTCATCTGTTACCCACATGTGCCATTTTTGTGCTGTGCCATGACACTAGCAAGGGGGCAGATGGGCAAATAGATGATTAACAAAGGTTGTGGAGAAAAACACTCCTCTGGGTTCCACTGGGAGCCACGAATATGAAAACATCGAGGGAGTAGGAGCCAAGATAAGAGTTATTCTCTGATTGTAAAGATACTCTTGGCTTTCAGCAACCAGAATTAATTTGTATCCATCAGTGTGTAAGCCAGATACAGCCACTTCCTTCTCCTGCGCATGCTCCTATTTCCTTATTTCATGGGATGGCTTTTGTGTGGGTGACAAGATAGCAATCCTTTCTCTAAAGGATAATGTTAGCTCTGGCATTTCAACAAGGCTGGAACGGGACAGCGTGTGTGAGCGCATGCGTGTGTACATGCGTGCGTGTGCTGGCGTGCATGCCAGGCTTTCTGTGGTTCTTAGGGCCTATGAACACTTATGGAGGTTTCCTCTTTAGAGACTGTAGAAACGGGCATGTGCAACTCCTCATCTGGGTTTTGTTCCAGAAACAAATATAGATTTCTACCAGTGGAAACCTTTTCCCTGAGTTGCACAGCAGTTCAGGAGGACAACTTTTTCTTTCAATTATTTGTTATTTGTCCTTTTTCTTCTGTGACAGAGTCTTTCTATGTAACCTAGGCTGCCTTTAAATGAATCAAATAGCCCAGGGTGGCTTTGACCTCATGGTCCCCCTGCCTCAGGTTCTTGAAATTACAGGCCATCAGAGTTACAATGTGAATGATGCTCTGTCTGCTCAGGCTCCTATTCTTTGTATCTTATTTATTTTATACATACCCCTTCCCCTCCAACGAAGCTGCCCTGTTAATTGGCTAGGATGCTAAGGAGGAGCAAGAAGGAACGGAGTGGGGCTAGCCCTGTGCTCATAGCCTACTGCTTAGACAGGCATGAGGGGCTTTGGCTTTAACACAGAAGACACCCTGAAATCTCCAAGTAATCCTGCTCTGTTTGGGCACAGCGCTTTCATTGTTGTCTGACATGGCTACTTAATCATTAATATTGCAAACTCATTACCTAATTTTCCCTTAGGCAAAGAGAGAGGGCAAAGGGTGATTTGATTCTCTGTTCCTTGAAGTGTTCCGGGAAGGCCTGTGTGTGGTTCGAGTCCTACATTCTACGGGAGTGTGGTGGGAGGAAAAAAAAAATCTCACTGGATCAGTTGTGTGGACTGGAGCAAGCCAAGCAGTCTTCCAGGGCCAGTATTTCCTCATCCGTAAAAGAAGGGGCTGGACTCAATGATTGCCAAGGTCACTTCCAGCTCTGTAAATTCTATGCTTTTAAAAAATACTCAGCTCCTGAAAGGAGAGCATCTCCGGTTTCCGGACAATGGAGCCCAGGGTGTATTTATGTCTGACCTCCTACCACATTCTGACTTTCTACTCTAATGAATCCGGGTTTATTCTTCACTGAAAATGGCTCAGCTCCATGAGCCCTCAGTGTGATTCTAACACTGTGTAGATATTGATTTTTTTTTTTCCTTGCAGGATGGTGGTTACTGTAACCACCAAACTATTAAATTTCACTCGTTTTCGTTGGGAGGGCTCCACAAGTGCCTCGCCACTGCCTTTGGTTGATATCTAACTCTCAAATCCGGGGCTCCCTTGAAGGCGGCATTACTGGGATGATAGCACCTTAAAAAGCTTTGCGGCTGACAGCTTTTAACTTCCCGTCATCTTGTCTATCAAACACTGCAGCAGTCAGAGGTGACCACACACAGGACCTGGCCTTCGCTGGCTATGTTCTCCCTCCCCTCCCGTGTCAAAGCTTAGCACCTCTTCCTATAAATAGGACCAACAATCATTCAAATGGGATAGGCTCCCTTTATCATCTTGTTTATGTCTCCCCCCCCCCCCCCCAAGCTACCTATTGTTGTCAGGGCAGGATCCCAGATGCTCCTTTCAACATACACCTCTATAAGGGAGCTATGACGGTAACATATTGATGTGACTTCTGCCTTTTTATTTGAGAATTTTACCCCCAGTGAGGTCTCTCTAGTGACTTGAGGAAAGGCACAACGTGGCAAGCGGCTACACTAGGCATTAACTTCTAACTAAAACTTAACATGGCTTTCATTTAGAATAATTTTTAGGAATTTACCTTGTTCCTCCAGCTAAAGCACACACCACTTAGGTTAGTAAGTGCTGAGTGTAATGAGAATAAGGAATTCTATATCCGGAACCAGAACGCCTTAGCTATTGGCCCTTGGGAGCTTCCACGGTGACCCAGGAGCAGAGGGTGTGTTTAATAAGATCCTTGCTATTCCTATAAAGTCTCCTTAGGCAGGCACTTCCACGGACCCAGCCTAAGTGGCAGCGCCACTCGGAGCATTATCTTTTCTTGTTCAACACCGAAAGCTTACATGCAGCCTGACAAATCTGAATTTTAAAAAGTGGAATGATTGGCACTTGGTAACTTACACAGAAGTATAAAGTGGTACGAGAAAATTGCCCATTTCTTTTAGATTTACATTTTATGTTTTTTTTTCTTTTCTTTTAAGAAATGATAAGACATGTAATTTCCATCAGCTTCAACCAGTTCTAGGTGAAAGAGGCTACAAGTTCAAGTCTGTGGAGCAAAAGCAAGCCACAGGGAGAATTGGCATGATACGAGAAAGCAGTCAGCCTTCAATTCTCGGCATACAAATGGCCAGTTTGGGGCCCAGGGCAAAACCTCAGAGTTGGACTTTTCTGTCTTGGAAACAAACAACTCTATTTCCCCTTTGTTGCTTGATCCACCAGCCCCAAAGGAGGTGAGAGAGGGGAGTAACTAAAGCTTGCAAAGTGTACGTGTGTGTGTGTACGTGTGTGTGTACGTGTGTGTGTGTGTGTGTTGGAAACTACAAATGATTTGGCTTAAAGTGATTCTGTTCTACTAGTTTATTCAGTCAGTCAACATTTAGTGATCAATATATTTACTGATACACACACACACACACACACACACAGAAAAAGGTGAATGTCTAAAAATTGTTGTAATTGAAAGCCCCTGTTAAAATAGCTCAGTGGTAGAGCGCTTGCCTAGTAAGTGCAAGGCCCTGGGTTTGGTCCTCAGCTCTGGGGGGAAAAGAAAGACAAAATAACAAAATTTTACTTAGGCTGGTGTAGCCTCTTACTACATTGTACCTTTCCTGAACTCACTAGAGACCTCACTGGGGTATAGCATCCCCCCACTCTACTGTATACACGCATAATATACATATTACATATATTATACCTAATACATACCAGGAGCAAAGCATCTGCACTTTATGGATGCCAAGTTAACCCTTCTCTACTGGCCTTCACTATAATTATGAAATAATAAAGGTAACTGGCAACCTTTAAGCTCATAACAACAAAAAAATCTACTTAGGAGTTCTGATTTTTATTTATGATAGAAATGTTCTGTTGTGTCAGTCTGGATTCTGTATACCTCATTGAACACATATACAACAGACCTCATGCTTGAAATCACACACACATATGTGCACATATGTGCATATATATATTTATGGAATCATATACTGTATTTCTTCTCTCTATTACCATTGGCCTTTTTGTCACACAGGAGAGATAATACAATCTCCCCTTACTTAAGGTTTAAGTAAGCTGTTTTAGTTTTGGGTGCAGTAGGGAAACATAAAATAACTAACCCTTCAAAAGCACAGTAGCACTGGTATTTTTATCCACACTGTTGGGTCATAAAAAGAAATACAACTGTGGAACTGGGAATGCAGTTGAATTAGTGGAGTGCTTACACACCTGTACTTCTGGCACTGGGAAGGTTGGGGCAGGAAGATCCTAAGTTCAAAGTCATCTCAGCATCATAGTGAATTATAGGCCAGCCTGGATACCCAATAACCTTTAAATAAATAGAGAGAGATAGAAGGTTGAATGGAGATGTTGGTTAGGATAGATAGATAGGTAGGTAGATAATAGACAGACAGGCAGACTCAAGTAAAAACAAGGATATTTCAATAGGCTACTTAGGAAAAGCATTTATATGGTAAACAGGCCAACAGTAAGGCTTATTTACTGGGCAGAAACAAAAACTGGTATGTTTATCATGATTTTTGTAACACTAGTATTAGTACAAAATCATTTGGAAAAAAATTATTAAATATGTATTGTTAATTTAACAGAAGCCTCAAGTAAGTATTTTTTGAAGGTCACTAGGGTACTACGAAGTAATTCATAGTCTGTCCTGACTAAAACTCTATGTCCTTCCTCCCATAACAAACTTATTTGCATATATTGACTGCCCTCTATACTCCTGTGGGATGCTAATCTTGGTGTTGTCAACTTGACTGTGTCTGGAATGAACTGTGACTCAGGAATGAAGGGCACGCCTTTTCTGCTTTGTTTGAAGTGACTGACTCCACTTACAGCCCAGACCTTTAAAGGTGGGAAGACACACCTTCAATCCGGCCACACCTTCTGCTGGAAGCCTATATAAGGGCACGGAAGAAGGTCGCTTCTGCCCTTTCCCTGTTTGCCCTCGCCTTACTAGCACATCCATTCATCCACTGGCATTGGAGCCTACTTCTCTAGGATTCCACCATGTAGAGAAGACCAACTGAGCCACCCAGCCTTGTGGGACTGAGGAACTGCCTAACTCTTAGACTTTCTGTTCCCAGTTAGCCATTGTTGGATTAGCTGGACTGCAGCCTGTAAGTCATTCCAATAAAATTCTATATATGTATATATGTACACACATGAGAGAGAGAGAGAGAGAGAGAGAGAGAGAGAGAGAGAGAGAGAAGAGAGATTCATTTCATAAGTTCTGTGACTCTAGAAAACCTTGACTAATACACTAATTCGCTCAGTTTCTTTGGTTAAAAAGAATTTCCTTTTGGCAAACAAAAGAGGTGGGGAAATTGTTAGGTGGTCTCTTGGTAATCTCCCCCACCCCCCACTTCTGAGCTACTGAAATACTTTTTTCCCCCCTTTCTTTTTTTTTTTTTTCCTTTTCTATTCTTTTCTTCTTCTTCTGGAAGGCATTGTTTGCTTGTTTGTTTGTTTTGAGACAGGGTTTCTCTGCGTAGTCCTGGCTGTCCTGGAAGTCTCTCTGTAGACCAGGCTGGCCTCGAACTCACAGTGATCCACCTGCCTCTGCCTCCCCGAGTGCTGGGACTATAGGCATGTGCCACCATGCCCAGCAAGTAACACTGAAATACTACTTTCTAAGTTATGTAATTCACACAGATAACTCGGAGTTCCATGACTAGAGCTCTTATGAACATGTTAGTGCGATCTGTCCCTGGAATGAACTACAATTCAGAAATGAAGGGCGTACCTTGTCACCTTGAAGTGGGTGACTCCACTCACAGTCGGGACCTTTGAGGTGGGAAGACACACCTTAAATCTGGGAGGCGAAATCTAGATCCGGCTGAAAGTATTGCAAACCTGTATCTGTTTGTAGGTGAAGCAAGAGCCTCTCTTATAAGCCCAAATGAAAGGTATTAGCGAGAGATTTAACACTTAAGAGTCACACTTGGAGTTACAAGGTGTTAATGAGCAAGATACGGGAAGGCATGCGGTCTTTCTCACTTAGCTGCCTGGCTCTACTGTTGGTGCAGACTATTGAAAGCTCCGGCTGTGAAAACAATGAATCACGAGAGGTCCCTGTATTATGAACGATGCCGTCTTTAAGATAAGGGGCTTTCGGTGAAATAACGGAACAGCGAGGGTCACTGTTTGCAGCAAGCAGGAGTCTGGATTGATTGCGGAGGGCAGTGTGTGAGCTGACCAAAATGGAGAAGGAGGAGAAGGAGCTAAATTATGTATGGCAGTCGTTCCTTGGCGAAGGAAGGAAGGAGGCTTAAAAGATGTTGTGGTTGAAGGACCAGTAGCAACTGGTGATGTATTAGTTGCAGGTTGGTAAGCGGAGAAATGAATTCCAACAGGACCCAAGGACTATAGATGAGGCTGACAAAGACCAAGCAGTGCGTAGGGGAAGAGAAACCACTTGCTCCGGATATAATGGATTTTAGTGGCAACAAGATAGTCAACTCAAGTTAACTTGACATTAAAAATCATCACTTTAATCTATGTGGCTCTTTTGAAGCCTGAGTTTTATCAAGGCCAAAAAAAAAAAAAAAAAAAAAAAAAAAAAAAAATCTATAGTTAACAATGAAATATTTTCCCTCTTTGCCTTCTTGGCATCCACCAAGAGAGGTACATAATTTAATTATGGAATCTACAGGCTGGACCGTGGACATGAAGAGCGATGTGTCTGCGCGAGTGAGAAATTAGGTAGGAGCAACTGTTTTATTCTCATTACTCTTCCTCTGGGGGGCTAAATTAATACAGTTAACAAGCTTTTGTTTTGATTAGCAGTTGAGATCGGGGATGTGCAGATTAGAAGGCATGATTATTACAGTAGCTTTTATGTATGGAGTTATGGTATGGAGTAGGGGCAGTGGCGCAAGCCGCGTGGATAAGACAAACAGGGACAAAAGTTCCTCCAGATTTAGGGGGCCAAACCTCTGAGTAGTCCAGGAAACGATGTTGAAGGAAATCAGATTTAGTTCCTCGGGGCCTAGGACCTCTACAAACTTTACCAGAGGGCTGTAAAGCGTGCACATGTGCACCTTGACTGGCTTGCATCTCAGGGTCTTTCACAGGATTGGAGTAGAAGAAACTCTAAATCCGGTCAAGCAAAAAGCCAATGCAAATGAAGTTTCGAAGTATGAGGCCTCTCGGGCACAGCTGCAGGCCCCACACCCTTCTGATATGAAGAAGAGAAGGCTTCAGCTGGCTAAGAGGTGGCCAGGAAACAGCCTTCAGGGCTTAGTACAAAGTCCAGAATCAGGACCCTTCATTTCTTGTCCCTTTCAGGCCCGTGGCAACTAGAATATTTGGGTGTTTTGATCACCTTTCTGTATTTACGTAACTCCTTAAGGAAGTTGGTGATGGATTCAGTGGGCTTACCAACAACTAAAAAGACCGAGCTCTCAGGCCCAAGGGTGTGGCCCGGCGCTGTCCCTTCCTGTCCTGAGCCCACGCCTGTACAGTGCAAAAAAGCCCAGGGCAAACTGCACAGGTCACCGCAGCGCCGGGGTCCCGCTGCTGCAGCGGGACACGCATTGTCTCCACGCGTGCCGGGCAGCCTGCAGTCCCTCTCTGCTAGGACCGGTGACCAGGGCCGCCCGGGGGTCGTGACCGCGTGGAAGCACACGCCAGGCTCGTCCCCACCTCCCCTTCCGCCGCCGGCCCCGCCTCCCTCCCGACTTCCCGCGCGGCGGCGGCGGTGGCGGACGGTGGGAACGTGGCCTGCATCCCGGCGGAGTGGACGGCGGGGCGCATCCCCGCCACGGCTCGTGCTGTGCTCAGCCTGCACGTGGGCGGCCACTCGCGAGGTCGCCGCGGTGGAGGGGAGGGTGTTCCCCGAGTCTCTTCCGGCCCCCACGTGGTGGGGGAGGATGGAAGCTTGAGAGAACCAGGAGCTGAGTTGGGGGAGTTTCCAGGACTTGTGCGTCCTGTCCGGGCTGAGGTGGAGCAGTTCCCTCCCTGGACTGGTGACATCCCAGCCTCAGTTTCTTCGTTCTGAAGCCGCTCGTGGGTGGGTACAGAACCCCAGGGAACTTTAAAGAGCAAGCACAGGGTACCCCGGGGTGGAAAAATGCGTTCCCTTTCCCAGCCCTCCCATCCCCCTCCAAACCTTAAAGCAGGCGGGAAGCCAGTCAATGCAGCTTGTCTCTCTCCCTGTTGAGCAGAGTCGTTGGCTAATTACGCTTCTTCATACATGCCTGTTCGCTGCTTGATGTTTTCCTGTACAGCAGTAGCGACCGTAGTCTGAAGGGGAAGTTTGGAAAATCCCCACCTTACAATTTCTCAGTGAATGGGCACTCCTTCCCTAGTTTATTTTTGAAAGGGCCTCTCTTAGCTGAAGTTCTGTGCCTCCTCCCACCCCCTCTCAAGCTTTCCTCCTTGCAGAGACCGTGTCTAGACCTGGCCTCGAAGCCTGAGCTAGGGAACCTGGGTTCGGTATTAGCATTTTCTCACCGACCCCCCCCCCACCCCAATTTGATTCAGTCCTCAGAGTTGATTAATCTCTTGGAGGGACAAAGGAGGAAGGAAAGGGACAAATCACATGGTTAGTTCCATAACTGGCCTGGTTGCAAATACTGTTTGTTGTTTGTTTGTTTGTTTGTTTATTTATTTATTACAACGCACTGGGCTTGGAGGCAAATTTCCTGAGCACTCTTGAGGCTGTAAGACGCGATGGTAGTGCCTACTTTAGCTAGAAATGAGGCTCGAATGATGGTACATAGAAATTGAAAAAGTGTCTGGAGTCCATTAGATATTACACATTTCTATCCACCCCCCCCCATGCTGATTCCAGTTTATAAGAGGGAAAGTAAAGGAGGGGACACTTTGCAGGCCGTACATAGTAACTTAAATTTTATAGGACATCAGGCATTACATGATTTATTTGGAAATTTATAAGTGACAAATCTGGACTTTGTGTTTTGTTTTTTGTTTTTCGAGACAGGGTTTCTCTGTGTAGCCTTGACTATCCTGGACTTACTTCATAGACCAGGCTGGCCTCTTGACTCCCAAGTGCTGGGATTAAAGGTGTGCGCCACCACTGCCTGGCCAAATCAGGACTTTTCAAACAATGTATTTCTTTTTGTTTTTTTTGTTTTTTTGTTTTTTTGTTTTTGTTTTTTTTTTTCGAGACAGTGTTTCTCTGTGTAGCCTTGGCCATCCTGGACTCACTTTGTAGACCAGGCTGGCCTCGAACTCACAGCGATCCGCCTGCCTCTGCCTCCCGAGTGCTGGGATTAAAGGCGTGCGCCACCACGCCCGGCTCAAACAATGTATTTCTTAATTTTCTTTTAAGATGAGGACTTTTTTCCCTTCAGTCTAGAGACTTGGGATTTCTGTTTATTAAGCTGAAGCTGCGCAGAGTTTGGGCTGATGCATTTCCTTGGGAAGCAGATTGACAATGGTTCTTCTCCATGTTTAGTGGCATATGACTTCTAAACCCAACATGAGTGACATTTCCTGCACAAAACGGGATGACTACCTGGAGTGGCCTGAGTATTTCATGGCGGTGGCCTTCTTGTCGGCACAAAGGAGCAAGGATCCAAATTCCCAGGTAAACTGGTTTTGTAGGCGGATGTTCAGGTACTTGCTGAGATGTACACAAAAGGCAGGTTAGCGGAAAAACCGATACTTGGCAACTTAAAAACAAATGCAGGGTAACTCTGTCACACTGTGTGTGTGTGTGTGTGTGTGTGTGTGTGTGTGTGTGTCCCCTGTGCTTGTGAATTACTCACTGCCTCCTCAGGGGCACACCTGCTCCTCACACTTAGCAGACCTTTGGGCAATGTTTCTCTCTAGGTTGGAGCCTGCATTGTGAATACAGAAAACAAGATTGTTGGGATCGGGTACAACGGAATGCCTAACGGGTGCAGCGATGACCTGTTGCCATGGAGGAGAACAGCAGAAAATAAGCTAGATACTAAATATCCTTACGGTAAGACATCGTCCCAATACATCCTGCTTCCTGTCACAGCTTGTTGAGTGCTTCTTTAAAAAAAAAAAAAAATTCATCTTCCCGTTTAGTCATTAATGGAAAAGGGAAAAATTATAACGAAGTACCATATCTTCCTGTTTCCCCCTCTTTTAAATAATGTTTTAATTAATTCTTTGATAATCGTATCTCTCTTTTAAAGACTTACATATTTATGTACATGTATGTGCCTGCATGTGTTTATATGCACCACGTACGTATGCACTTGTACGTAGATGCAGGTGACTTTAGAAGAGGGTGTCAAGAGTCCTTAGAACTAAAGTTTACAGGCATTTGTGGGTAGCCTTGGTGTCGGTGCTGGGAACCAAGTCTGGGTCTACCTCAGGAACCGTGAACCACTGTGGCATCTCTCTCCAGCTCCTCCTGTCCCCATCTCTTCAGCTTCAAAGAAAGCCAGTGATGGAAGCATAGCAATTGTTGCGCAGTCTGGACCTGAGGTCCTGGGCCTTGTTACCTTTGTGAGTCCCATGTGTTTCACAGTAGCCTGCAGACACCAGCGCGTGCAGGGAAGGCCACAGCCCTTTGCAGAGAGAGCAGAGGCCTGTGTGAGGTGGCGCTAGAGGTTGTTTCTTGGGAAAGCCAGTGTGCCACGTGGCGCTTGTGCGAACCAAGCAGTGCTTTCCCTCACTGTGCCGAGAAGCGGGATGCTTTCAGCCGCTTGTCCTCAGGAGGACACACTTCATCTCTGTCCATCGAGTTCATCTCTGGGAAGCTGGTACCGGACTGGGCTGGACATCAGGACGTGGATGGTGCGGTTCCTGTTGCTTGGGTCGCTAGTCCCTTGGTGGGCTGTGTTCAAAGCCAAAGGCAGGAACATAGAAATGAAGACTTCGAAGTGGCTCTGTGTGCTATGACCAAACTGGCAGCAATGGCTTATGGGAGGAAAGGTTTATTTAGGCTCTCAATTTCAGAGGGACTTTGGTCCATCATAGCAGGGATGCCGTGGCATTGAGGGTGACTCTGTCCTTGGCCTTGGAAGTGTGAGGTAGTTAGTGTCTGTTCACATCACAGGGACCAGAAGCCGCCTATGGGGCTTTAAACTTTTAAAGCCCACCCATGGTGACCCATTTTGCTAGTAAACCCCATTTCTTTTTCCTTCCTTCTTTCTTTCCTTCCTTCCTTTCTTTTGTTTTCAAAACATGGTTTCTCTGTGTACTACTGGCTGTCCTGGAACACACTTTAGACCAGGCTGATCTCAAACTCACAGAGATCCACCTGCCTCTGCCTTCTGAGTGCTGGGATTAAAGGTACGTGCCGTTTCTTTGAAAACAAAAATAAACCCCCCAAAACCAAAAACCCATTTCTTAAAAAAGCTGTGTACACACACACACACACACACACACACACACACACACACACACACACACGTACACTGTTGAAAATAACTTCACAAACTGTGGGCTTCAGTGCTCAAAACATAAACCTGTGGGGGACATTGTGCACGTTGGAAACATAGCAGCGGCTTCCACAGTCTTCTCGGCGCCAATGGGAATCCCTCCGGAGATGATGTGGAAGAGACGAAACAGCTTTGTTTTCTCTCTTATCCTCTGTCTACACAGGTAACTCCAGAAAAGAGTCAAATCGGGCTGCATATGCCGGCTTCCACTTTTCATAACGCTCTACCTGGTAGTCACGGCTCAGGAGGAGCAGACTGGGTCTTTTGGAAGCAGAGTAGTAGATTAAGGGCACCTAGGCAGGAAGGATGCAGCCTTGCTACAGTCAAGTTCAAGGCACTGACGTAAGACCTGTTTGGGTTGGTTGACTCTTCCCTGGGAGGCTCTGTCCGTGGCCACTCCCATGTCTGTGCTTAGTCTCATTTATGTACTTTTACTAATGTTCTCGGAGCTTAGTCTTCAGTGCGCCCCCTTAAGTTTCTTTATAAACTGCCTAAGGACAAATGTCCGGTGTTTGAATGGGAAAGAAGAAAGGTGTCTTGGAAGAAGAGAGGGAATTGCGGAGTAAGGGTAGAGACAGCCACAGAGCCCTTAGGGCTTTCAGGGGATTAAAAAACAAAATGGGTCCATGATGACGGGGATTTAATAGATAGTCAATTTATTTTCACCCCTGGTAGGAGGGGCAAGAACGCAGACAAAATCGGGAGTGTGTAAAAGTGTCTTCTGGGCCTGACCACAGCTCGTGCTAGTGACTTATGGGAAGGATGCACTGGCATATTTTAGAAGCATTGTCACCCTGGTTTTGGTTCTGTAAGCCTTTGATGGACAGACAGGGGGCAAAATGATTAGTTGTTTTGAAGTCTATGCAAAAATAATTTTTCACAGCACCGTTCGATGTCTCGTATAAAAACGGTGAAAGCGAAAGGGTCGATATGGTAAAGATCTACGTTGAAATGTATGACTTACTCCAGTCAATATTTCACTGAGCTGGGACAGTGACATATTAGTCCTTCCTCCGAGCTCCAGTACGGAGGAGTTCTTAGAGGAGACGTCGGTCTGTTGTACTCTCTCAGGCTGGTTGCTAAAGAGTCCAGTGGATAGAGTGCGGTGTTTCGGGTCCCCAGTGGTCACTGGGCACTTCTCAAAGTGAGACCCGTGCCGCCTTCTGTCATCGAGAGAGCCCCAGGTGTGTGTGTAACAGTGCCCTAGAAACCAAGGGCTGATTTACGTTCACATACGCGCACGCACCCCTCCCTGTTGCCTGGTGCTCTGTAACCTCCCAAGTGGCTGGCTTTGTTGTGAGGCTGTCGCCTTTTGTCCAGGGTGGGGAAGAGTACCTTTCAGAGTGGTTTCCCTGGAGGAAGTCAACCACGCAGGCATTTGTCCAACTTCCCTGATTGTTTTTTATTGGAGAACTGCTGGGTTTCTGAGCACAGGATGTCTGTCTACATTATTTTTTATCATCCGTACGATACCTCTAGGTTTTCAGAGCTCTTTGGCCTCTCTTATCAATTATTCATTTTATGTGTAGCTGTGTTAGAATGTAGACAATTTTCTTCCACGGGAATAAGCTTGTAATGTGATGTACCATAAAAATTGTAGAAGGTATTAAATGGTTTTTAAAAGGCATTTAGTATTACTGCCATCATAATCCACGGAACGATGGGCCTTAAGTCTAAATAATGATGACTGTGTGTACATTGGGCACTCATTCTTGCCTTTCTGAGGCTTTCCAAGCCACTGAGAAGTAAATGCGTTCTCTGCTGAAACTGGCTGGGATGTGGAAGGCATACTTGCTGATGTTGAGGCTTTTTTTTTTTTAAATAACTTCCATTTTATGATTACAAATTAAAAAAAAAAAGATTACAAATTAAAAATAAAAAAAGGTGATAACTGGGTGGTGTAGCTCTTTTCTTCTCTCACCTACGTTAATGTCCATGGGGCTTCTTCACGAGGATAGGTAGACGGAATCTTCAAACATGCTCAGGAGCTCTTGTCCAGTGATGCTTAACCTGATGACAGATTTCTGTTGTCACCTTGTTGGAGTGAGGCACTCTGGGAACATCTGTGAGGCACGCCTTTGTGTGTGTCGTGTCAGAGGGCGGTTTTCTGATCTGTGACAGAAGCAAGAGGTTTGAGCTTCCACAGGCTGGAGCTGGTCCTACCTCCATGGCTCTCCCAGGATCATGGATGCATCCTCCTGTTAGATGGTTCTGTCAGGGGTCTTTGTCACAGTGATGAGGAAAGGATCAGATTCAGAGACCCTCATTGGAATGGGAAACCTGAGACCTGTAATGACAGCAGAGTGCTGCGTCTCATCAGGGGTTTACGTTGGTGTCTTATCTGTCAGAGGACGTTAGTCTGTGCTTGGGAAGAGTTCTTGGACCGTCCGAGGTCGTTTGTGGTACCTCCTTAATACCCCGTCCATGCATTGTATTTACAGCTTCTACTTCTACCCCTTTCAAAGTAACTTCTGTGATGTTCGTTACACATGTAGGGTGGCATCTGATTCCTGGGCAGGGCCCCCGCTTTTTTTTTTTTTTTTTTTTTAATGTATCTAACATCTGTCTGTCTATCTAATATATATTGAATGGACCGTCTTTTATTTGTTCTTGGACAGTTTCATACATGTAAACAGTGTGTCTTGGTCATATGCACCTCAACTCCTCCCTTCTTCCTCCAGCCCCCTCCCCAATGTCAAGCCCCCCTCCTTCATCTCCTCTGTCTTTGAAGTTTGCTAACACCCGCTGAGAGCAGTTAGTGCTGCCACTTGGAATGCTGACAAGACTCGCTGGTTTGATCCTGTGCAGGTCTCACAGCTGCAGTGAGTTGGTGAGCACAGTGGCCCTGTCATGTCCAGAAGACACATTTCACAGCACACCTCCCCATCTTCGGCTCTTTTTTTTTTTCTTTTCTTCGAGACAGGGTCTCTCTGTGTAGCCTTGGCTGTCCTGGACTCACTTTGTAGACCAGGCTGGCCTTGAACTCACAGCGATCCACCTGCCTCTGCCTCCTGAGTGTCGGGATTAAAGACGTGCGCCACCACGCCTGGCTTCATCTTCTACTTCTTACGTTCTTTCAGCTTCCTCTTCTGAGATATTTTCTGGGTCTTGGAGGGGACAAGTATTGATGTCGATGTCCCATTTAGGGCTGAGCACCCAATAGTCACTTACTCTCAGGACTTTGACTGGCTGTGAGTCTCTGCATTAGTTGCTGGCTACTGCAGAGAGAAGTTTCTGTGATCAAGGTTAAGGGTAGCACTAATCTATATGCATAAGTGCAAATATTTAGAATATAGTTTGGTAACATGCCTGTTAACAAGACAGTAGTAGAAGTTCCCCTGCTAGGGCCATCACCTCTCTCACCGTGGGCTTTTGACCAGGCTTACAGTATCAGTCATGAATTCCCTCCTGCGGAGCTTGCTTCAACTCCAACCCAAGAACAGTTGGTTATCTCCATAACCTCATGCCACTACTTTCCCAGGGGCACATCTGGCCTGGTAGTATATAACACGAGGAGCTTACTGTTGGGTAATACCATTGATGGCTTTTCTCCTCCAGTGGGCTGCATAGAACCTTCTGGCACTGTGAACGCTAGTTAGTTAGCAGGGAGGAACTCTTAGGTCAGTTCCAGTTTGATTTCTCTGTCTTCAACCAACGTGTGTCCTGTCCTCAGCAGTAGGGTTCTTATCATCTAGTTCCGGTAGACAGCTAAAAGCAGTGACAATAGCCTGTGACAGCTAAAAGCAGTGACAATAGCCTGTGACAGCTAAAAGCAGTGACAATAGCCCGTGCTGTTTTGGGGGGGCCTTTGACAGGGTGATTTCTGCATGTCTGCTGTGGAATTCAGCTTCTTTGAGATGCTGATCCTCCCACCTCCTGTCCCTGCCTCCTAGGTCTAGCAGATGATATTGCTCAGCTGCAGTTACATCTCAGAGATCCAGTGCCTGGGGAGTGGTGGCCTGGCCTGGTGTCAAACTGAAAGCCACTTGTGCATGGCGTTGCCTAACGTTTCTTCAAAGGATGGCAGTGGACTGCTTCTGTCTCTTCTAGACCTCCTACACTGACAGCTTATTTCCAAAGTGATGATATTTGGAGCTGGGGCTCGTGGCAGGTGACTAGACCTTGAAGGTTGAGCACTCATGAACAGTCATCAAGGGCAATGGTACTCTTAGGAAGGGACCTCAGAGAGGGCCTGTGTGCTGGCTGGCTTTGTGTGTCAACTTGACACAAGCTAGAGTCTTCAGAGAGGAAGGAGCCTCAGTTGAGGAAATGCCTCCATGAGATCCAGCTGCAGGGCATTTTCTTAGTGATCAATGGGGGGAGGGGGGTGTTCCAGCCCATTGTGGGTGGTTCCATGCCTGGGCTGGTGGTCCTGGGTTCTGTAAGCAGGCAGGCTGAGCAAGCCAGTAGGCAGCACCCCTCCAAGGCCTCGGCATCAGCTCCTGTCTCCAGGTTCCTGCCCTGCTTGAGTTCCTGTCCTGACTTCCTTTGGTGATGAACTATAGTGTGGATGTGTAAGCTGAATAAACCCTTTCCTCCCCAGCTTGCTTTTTGGTCATGGTGTTTCATCACAGCAATAGAAACCCTAACTAAGGCAGCCTGCTTTCCACCATTCAAATTGATGGCAGTTTACAAACCTGGACCAAGGCCCTCACCGGAAGTCAACAGTGCTGCTTTTGGACTTCCAGTTGTTAGAACGATAAGAATGAAGTACGGTATTTTGTCATGGCAACCCAAAGTGACTAAGCCAGGGAGCCTGAAACCCGTGTAAATCTGAGTTTACCAATAATAATGCAACTTAATTCTCCTTTTATTCATTCTGTAAGCCTGAAGTCATCAGCCTTGATTGACACTTTGTAGGGAGCAGGAAGCGGCCTTTTCTGGGCTGCCTCTCTAGAGAGGCATTCGTAAAGGGTGTTTTTGTTCTTCCAGCCTTGGGATCAAAACTTTATGAAACTGTTTGATTATAATGAAATTTTTATATGGAAAATGAAAATCCCCTGCTAAAAACGTTCTTCGGCTCGTTCTACCCAGCCCCCCCACCCCCACCCCAAAATCCAGACCCTAGTGTGACGTGTGTACCAGTCAGTGGCTGAAGAAGGCGTCGTTCAAGTTTGTACTTTATGGATGAGCAGCAGTTAAAAAAAACCAGGAAGCTGCAAATTTATCTAATTTCCCATAGAAAAAGACTTGGGAAGACTTTTATTTTTATGAGGAGGAGATGGGTCGCTAAACTCGTGGTGAAGAAGTATTCAGCTGACAGTTTTAGTTTCTCTTGGTGAAATCCATTACGGCGGAGCACGGAGAGCGTCTCGTCAGAATGCCAGTTTCAAAAACTGGAGGTTAAAATATTCATGGCAGTTCAGATACCACTGGTTCCTTGGGCTTTTGTAGCACGTCTGGGTGATACAGTTTATAGACTTCATGGTTGTAGCAGAGTCAGGTTCTTGGCCTGGGTTAGCATCTGCAGCCTCGCTGTTTCCTTGGTAAGGTAGTGTGTGCACATTGCTTTGCTGTCCATATCCTACTAGCAACCCCAGTCCTGGTGTCCCTAGGTATGGGTGACACCTTTACTCCGAACGCACAGGCCAGAAATGGAGTTGTGGACTTCTACCAGAATCAGTTCCTGTCCCCATGGGAATACTCTAAAAGGAATATGGTCCTGCCGAGGCTGGGGCCAGGGCACAGCAGGTAAGAGACCAAGTACCTGGTAACCCACGGAAAGGAAGCGGGGTGCATAACTGCATACCGCTGCACCCCTATCGCCGTGAGGGATGAAGGCAGGAGGATTACTGGGGCTCACAAGCCACCAGCCGAGCACAGGTTTAGTGAGATAAGACACCCGGTGTCCTTTGCTGGCCTCTGTGTGTGCACAGGCATGCATACCCACACAGATATGTGCACAGGCATGCATACCCACACAGGCATGTGCACAGGCATGCATACCCACACAGGCATGTGCACAGGCATGCATACCCACACAGGCATGTGCATAGACATGCATACCACATAGACACGTGTAGGCATGTGCATAGGCATGTGCTCACACAGAGAGAGTACTGCTGAGAAGGGTATTGGGGAAAAAACCCAGGAATTAATTAAGGTGACAGATCCACATGTCAACTTTCACCACGTTTGGCAGCGTGTGGCAAAACTTCTTTAAATTCTGTATTTAAATTTAATCTTTATTTTTTTTTCACATTTAGCATATTGTTAAGCATGCAGAGATGTCACTTTAGTGACTACGTAGCCGTTTGCCTCACCCCCTCCAACACTGGCATTTTCCTGACTGCCATGCGTGTGATGTATTTCTTTGGTCCAAAAGGTTAGTCTTGAGAAACTAATTTATCAAGCAGTTAGGAGGCTGGCCCTTCTTAAGCTGTGACTTCCTCGTCACTTGTAAGGACTTCTCAGTAATTAAGATCAAATTTGTTCTTGTGGTTGAAACCGGACACCCTCTGGTTTTGTTAGGCAGGTTTACGCATTCAGTGATTTGCTGTTCTCTTTGTATGAAATTTAATTTTGCGTGTAGCTTCCTGGCATTCCTTCCCTGCCCGGCCCTCCTGAGTTGTGGCCTGATAGCAGGTCTAACTGGGAACTTTTGTGCAAATAACTAATATGACCAATGGACAAACCTTTGCACATTTGTGAAGGAAGGAAATCAGGTAGGCTATTTTTATGAATCAACAGGCAGGCCACCGTGGTGTGGGAACTCAGGAGTATGGCCGGGTCTTTTCGTCGCCTGTATTACCCACCTTGAGGTAGGACTATTCTAACTGAAGGTATAGTTGCTCATAAGGAGGTGTCTTCAGAAAGGAACAAATCATTTTTATTGATGTATATCATTCTGATCAACTAAAGTACATATTTTTGTAGGCATGGGGTTAGTTTTATTGGAAGCATCAGTGATCATTTCATTATCGATATCTGGAAAAGACAGACAGTGACAAAATCATGCTTGTTCTAAAGAACAGATAACGAAGAAGGCAAAAATGCTTGTCTGTGGTGGCTAGATCTTGCCATAAAACCAGCTTTGTGTCTCCATGATACAGTGATTTTGAAGTCTCAGAGAAGCTGATGGCCAGAAAGTGTGCTAGGTAGAGTCCTGTACTCTACCTTAAGATAAAACGTTTGCAGAAAAGTTACTATTTTCAAGAGAGTTGGTCAGCTGAGTAACATCTGTGCTGCTGTTCGGCCAATGGGTATATCTTGCCAGGCTGGTGATGACCACCCCAAACCCCGACACCCCCCCACTCCCCCACCCTCAGAAGCCTTCAGAAGTGTACTTTACAAGATTATAAAAGCTGTCCAGCTGGGAGGAAGGCTAGTCAGTAGCTACGTGATTTCTCCGTGTGCTGTGACTGTGTGTGGTGACTTCAGCAGTTGCATTATTATCACCCTGTTCTGGTGGGTAACCTGGGGCAGGAACAGCAGCCTATGTTAGTTTTGGGGGGGTGGGTGTGAGCCGTTCTCGACTGGAGCCCTACACCTGTCACTGCGCTTTTGTTCACTAATCTGTCAATCACTAATTATGAAAATGTCCTACAGGCCTGCCTACAGCCTGACCCTAAGAAGGCATTTTCTCAATTGAGGCGTCTTCCTCTCCGTTAACACTAGCTGGTGTCAATTTGTCATAAAACCAGCCAGCATGAGTGCATTGATTGTGCCTAGAACAGGCAGGAAAACCAGGTTCTCGGAGGGCTTAGTGTTTATATTGCCCTTTGCTTTTACTTCTTACGACATGGGGTGTCGTGCAAGTCTGTAATATCAGCTGAGTAAACCACCCCTCACCCCCACCCCCGCTGCTGTGCTGAAGACAGCAGTGAAAAGACCCTGGGCCAGTCATTGGGGCCCTTGGTTCCTCATCTGCTTTGCTGAGTCCTAGTGGTGGGGATATTAGACACAGCACTTGGCATGTGCATCTTAGTCTCAGTTTCTCTCTCTCTCCCTAAAAAGAAACGCGTGGCCTCTGTGTGTGCACCGCATGCCTTGGTGACGCGATGTGCTTACAGAGACCAGAGAGCAACGATGGGGAGTGGTTCCCTTCTTCCAGTCTGTTGATGCACGATCTCTCTTGTTTTTTCAACACTGTACTCCAGGCTAGCTGGCTGGAGAGCTGCTAGGAAATTCTCCTGTCTCTGCCTCCACTTGCCATGAGAATGCTGGGATTACAGATGTCCGCCTTTGCATCTGCGTGCTTGCATCTTGGCGTTTTTTATGTGGATTCTGGGGTTGAACTCAGGTTGACAGGCTTGAATGGCTTTACCTGCTGAGGCATCTCGCCTTCCCTACCTCCCAGTTTCTTTCCTTTTTTCTTTCTTTCTTTCTTTTTTGGTTTTTCAAGATGGTCTCTCTGTGTAGCCTTGGCTGTCCTGGACTCGCTTTGTAGACCAGGCTGGCCTCGAAGTCACAGCGGTCTGCCTGCTTCTGCCTCCCAAATCCTAGGATTAAAGGTGTGTGCCACCACGCCCGGCAACTTCCCAGTTCTTTATGAAGCAGATCATTGCTGAGGACTCTACCAGTTTTGTAATTTAAAGGAAAAAACAAAAAACAAAAACAACAACAACAACAAACACCAATGTACCCAATGAGTGTTGCTCTGCTCACTGAGCTCTGAAGGCGTTCTCAGTCAAGGCTGCAAGCTATGAAGTTTGTGAGTGACAGGGAGAATGCCATATGTGTGCAAGGATGACGTAGTAGCTAGAAGCAGGCTTCCTACCTCCCTTCCTTTTCGCCGCACTTTTTGATTCTGTTTTGCAATGCCTGCCGGGGATCCGACCCAGGACCTTGTCCATGCCTGCCGGGGATCCGACCCAGGGCCTTGTCCATGCCTGCTGGGGATCCGACCCAGGACCTTGTCCAGTCTTTGAGCCTCATCTCCAGCTCTCTAGTACTGAGGGAAACCTAAACCAGGTTAGTGCCAAGTGCTCACGAGTAGGAGGGAGGAGCTAAGGAGAACAGGCTACCCTCTAACCGTGGAGATGAAAAGGCGTTAAGGAAAGCTTGAGAGAAAAGCTCCTGTATATGAACGAGCAAGAGAGCATATATTTGTCACCAGGAGAGAGGCTGGTCTAAGACCAGATGGAAGGCTCCTGAGGAACCCCTTTGTGATTCCAGCAGCGATGATCTTTGTTTGAACACAGGTGCCTGCCAATGCCAACGCCAGTGCCAAGGCCAAGTGCTGGCTGTTGGTGAAAGCAAAGGGGAGCCCACTGCCTGCCACCCCGCCCTCTGAAGGGCTGGTGCCGGTTAACTTAGCAGAGGTGTGGGTTTTATCTCTGTGCCTCTTTCAAATGATAGATGCCGTAGTAAATTTAAAATATTGAATACGATAGCTGAGTATGAATTTTTAAATTCTGCAATTAAAAAGCTTTGTTGGAATGACATTAATTTTGAGTTTAGGTGGATAAAAGGAAGCAGAAGTCTTGGCCGTTTTTCCTGAAGCTCTCAGTGACTTAATCACTTTGGGGGGGGCATTAAAATAAAAACTAACGAGTCATCTATTCTTTAACCGGCTTGAGTTTGTCAGCGGATGACAAGGTGGTCCCCTCTCAAGTCACGTTGCTTCATTTTTAGAGATACAATGTATTTTATCCATCATTGGTATTTGGTAGAGAGAGTACTTTCACATACATTCATTTACCTACTTACTCCAGGGCAGCTTGGCTGTGTATTACATGCCAGGACCTGTGCAGTGGTAAACAGGACGCACATGCATTTTTTTTCTGTTTTCACAGCATTTCCAAGTCGGTTTGTAGAAGAGGCAGACAGTATTCAGCTGACACTGACTGTCCCTTTCTGAGGAAGGAGTAACTCGACCTGAGGTCTAGAGTATTGACTGGGGCGACTTGGTGCTTGGGGATGCAAGAGGCATTCCATAGAGAGATGGCGTGGGTTAGGCTCTCTGGTGCGACACTGCACGCTAAGGAAAGCAGTAGCCGGGCCTTTGAGAGCAAAGGGTGAGTTAAGGAGTTTGGATTTGAAAGATTATTTTGGGACTTTGGGCTGATTGTGTGTCTCTGCCGACTCCTAATGGTGAAGGCTACTCCTAAAGTGATGGTATTAAGGGGTTGTTTGACCAGCGGGGCAGAGCTCTTGGCTTAGTGTGCCCTTATAAGTGAGGCTGAGTGAGGTGCTGGGGTGATGGCTTAGGGGTAAAGTGTTTGCTGCACAGCACGAAGCCCTGACTTTAGAACTCCAGAACCCATGTAAAAGCCAGATGGGGTACACATCTGTACCCCAGCTCTAGAGGACAGAGGCAAGAGCATCCTGAGGCTTCTTAGCTGAATTCACAAATTCCAGGTTGACTGAGAGACCGCCTCAAAAACTTAAGTTACAGAGGTGGCTGAGGACGCCATCCCAGTGCCGGCTTCTGGCCTCCGTACATGTGTGCACACATGTGTGCACACGCCGAGCCCACACGCACCGAAACACAAAGGCCCAGTAGAGTTAGCCATGTGAGAACACAGGGAAAAGATTCTGTCTGTAGCCCAGGAAGGGGAACCCTCTCCAGACACCATATCTGCTAGCTCGCCTTCATCCGGATTTCCCAGCACCCGGGTCTGTCAGAAGTAAATGGCTGTTGCTCAGAGTGTGGCTGTTTGTTAGAGCAGCCCAAATGGACTAAGGTGGGCTTTATATGTGTGTGAACTAGGTGTTTGGGGGCAAGAGTAGCAACAGGAGTCCAGCTGTCTGTGAGGCAGTGGCAGAAAGGGGGGAGACCTTGGGAGCCACGAGGGTGGGGGAGCAAGGAGGAACAGGCGGATGAATACACGATGCGGATAATTTGGAGACAGCGTCGAGCGCAGATGGGCTGACACGGAGCTGGACAGGGAGAATTCCCTCTTCCCAAACAGTTCCAGGCTGTAGCTTACTGGAGTGGAGCAGGGCAGTAGGAGGAGCCAGGGTTGAGGGAGGTGAGGAAAGGCCGTGGCCTTGCTGTGCCTCCCGGCAAAACTGCAGGTACACTGGGGATGGGTGGAAGAGACCCACGTAGTTGGTGCCCTCGCTACTGGGCTGGGCTTTCGCATGTCTCCGTGGGCGTGGTGCCAAGGGAGTACGTACAGGGACAAGAGGTGATGCTGACCCATGAGAACTCCAGCACTTAGAGGGCTGGTACGTGAGGACTGTCTAGGAGGAGTGTGACTTCAGAGAGTGTCACAGAGTTACCGCATCCTGGTCCACCAAGAAAGAGTTCTGTAGATTGTGTGTCTGTTATTAAGGCGTTTCTGGGTGTGGGTGTGGTCTGTGGGCGTGCCAGCAGCACTTTGGACAGCGGTAGGCTTCAGAGCCAAATTGGAGCAAGTTGAAGGGAAGATGGAAGATGAGGAAGTGGGGGTGGGGTGGGGGGACTGTTTAACATAGGTAGCTCTGAGCGAGCAGACCTGTAGGACACTGTAGGGCTGAGGTGCTGTTGTTGTTGCTGTATCAGGCATTTATTAGTTAATAAAATCATCCAGTAGAGGGAGAGCAACCACAAAAAGAAAAAAAAAAAAAATAGGTGAAGCGATTCAGGATGGGGCGGGGCCGGCTTCCCAAGTCCACTGGTTAATGAGAAGAGAAGAGGGAATACTTCAGGCGGAGAGGGGCCAGGTGGCAGTAGCCACAGAAGTTCTGCAGCTGCAGTGCAGTGTGAGAGTTACAGCAGAGCTGGAGGCAGGGGGTCAGTTTGAGGGGCGGCGGAGGATGCGGAGGCCTGGGAGCAGCTACTGAAGGACCATAGGGCAGTGTCAGGATCGGCATGGGTTGGTGGAGTTAGGTCAGCTTGGCCCACTCATCTCCGGTGCCAAGGCAGGGCCTGTGAGTCGCCTGAAGCAGGCCTTGGTGGAGCTGGAGTTAATGAAGCCCAGAGCTTGGACCCTCACTCTTGTCCTAGTGCTGCTCAGCTCAGTATTCCCAGTTTACCCTTTAAAAGCCAGGAACCCCAGGGGGAAGCTTTGAAGGCTTGCTGTGTGTGTTTATGGGGGATGGCCTTGTCAGGGGGTGAGGGTGCTTTGTTCCTCCCTGTTCCTTTTCAGCACCTTTCAGGCACTGCACATGAATTTCAGTGTGTTTCGCGTGAACAGCAGGAAGGGAGTTGGCCCGGCTTAGCCATGGATGAAATGCAGTTCTGTCTCCGCCCTCCTCCCTCTGACCTGATTGTGTGCCCTTAGCACATAGGGAAGCGATGTAATTAGAGTTCTGGGGGCTTTATTATCAATAATGGAAACACCACAGTCAGAAATGTCTTTAGCCCTAAGCACTACCATTGGGGCTAAGTGGCTCCCCTGGGCGCCCTGAGTTGTTACCAGCAGCTCTGTCGAGAGGCTGAGGAAAGGGGGTAGAGAGGATGGGGTGGGAACCGAGCAGGAGAGGGCGTAAAAAGAAACATGTATTCCTGTGGTCCAGTGTGCCGCCCAGGGCCACCTGCTTGCTCCTGGGCTGCCCCACAGTCTAGGAGGCACTAACTTTACTGACCAGGTTGGTCTTGTGCACTGTGCCTTTAATGGATTCTTATCCCCATAAGGTTCCCAGGGGGTGGGGGTAGGGGATAGGGGGTTGGGATGTTGGGGTTCTCTCCAGCTCTCTGGTCAGGGGGCTGAATTCATACATTTTGAAGTTCCATCAGAGTCCTGAACCGGGGAGGTGTTGGGTACTGGGCAAGCAAACTGGGCACCATAAGGAGGATGTAGAAGGGGAAGACAGAGGCCAACAACAGCTCTGAGAACTGCGGTACACTGTTCCAAGAGCGGCCCCAGTGGCAGTAGCCAGTAGGCCTTGGGCCAGTAGTTTATGGCTGCTATAGAAGTTTGTGCCTTGCTCAGAGCCTGGTTGGGGTGGAGGGTTTGCCCAGGTGGTTGGTGGCAAGCTGGGAGCCTGCTTTTGAGTGAGTGGCTTGTGGCTTCTTTTCTTTTTTCTGGCTTTGTTTTTGTTTTTGTTTTTGTTTTTGTGAGACAAGGTCTCTCCGTGTTAGCCTTGGCTGTCCTGGACTCGCTTTGTAGACCAGGCTGGCCTTGAACTCACAACGATCCACCTGCTTCTTCCTCCCAAGTGCTAGGATTAAAGGCGTGCGCCACCATGCCCGGTGTACCTTCTTTTCTGAACCTGGATTCCTTTCCCTTGTCATTTTTTAGCAGAGACCTCTTCTATGGGTGCAGGGTGGCAATTGAAAATGATAGACACTTTTTTTTCAGGCCTGGGCCTGGCTTTCTCTGAGTTATCTCAGTTTCCTGTTTTCATCTTCACATACAAACTACACTGTCATGTCTCAAACAGGACTGTGTGTGTGTGTCCTCGATGCCGGAAGGCTGTGAGGGTATGTTCCATGATCTTCTGAGGAGGACGGTCGCTGGCTCAATTGGTGTGCACACGCAGCCCATCGGTTGGTCAGGCAGAAGTGCCGCCCCCTGTCATCTCTGCTCAGGACCGCCCTGGTGCCCATCTCCCAGGAGTCCTCTGGAACATCCTGACCAGTTGCAACACAGCCTTCACTGGCTTAATTCTTTTTCATTGTAAAGCTTTCAACTCCGTCTTCCTCGGTTGCTCCTTATGTAACTGCACAAAGAAAGGCAGAATATTTTTTATCATTCTGAGGGGCTGGGGCTTGAGGAAGGATTCGCCTTCCTGCAGCCAAACCCCAGTGCCTTGTAGCCTTGCTTTCAAGAAACAGTTCTAATCTACACACATTTTTTTTCTGCCGAAACAATATGACTTAAAAATCCAGTTTCCCATCTCTCTGTGCAGAGTGCATGTAACCCTCCCCACCCCTCCCCCTCCATCCCGTGCTCTGCAGTTTCTCAGCACAGCACATACATAGTTCTTTTCCAGAAGCGTTTGCCCCGCTCCCTGGTGGGTTCAGGACCCCCTTCTTCCTGTAGCCATGTCACCTAGTTCGGACCTGATCAGATTGGATAGCGGCATTTGCAGCCAGAGTTTATCAAAACATCCAGGAAAGTTGAGAGTTTTAGAGTTTCTCTTTCTTAGCCAGGCCTGGTGGGGCATGCCTTTACTCCCAGCAATAAGGATCAAAAAAACAAAAACAAAAACAGCAACAACAAAAAATAGTTTCTATTCTGCTATAGCCCAGTACCCAGGAATTATGTCTAAAGAGGCCATGAGTGAAGGGAATAAGAAGGCTGCAACAAAGTGACAAAAAAAGGCTAGGAGAGAGGTTGAGGACAGAGACAAAGAGCTTCGAAGGGCAGAGGAGTGGAGGTGGGCCTCTGGGTGAGGCCTGTTGGGAGGAATGGCCTCCTAGAATGGATGTGACTGTTAGCTCCCTCATTGTTTCTCCTGTTCTAGAGCCCATGTGTGTATGCTTTAGATCCTTGGAAAACCCTGGTCGTTAACCAGCCTGCCCCTTCACAGTTACAGTCTTGCTGTAGGAGAGGACAAGGCACAGGTGTGCGGAGCGGCCCTGCCAAGCATCACACCTGGCAAGGAAGTGATCCGGGCGAAGTGAAAAATGAGACTCAGGTCGGCATGACTTAGCTGGTGTTGGGTCAGAAACTTCTGGAATCTGACACCACCAGGTGGTCTGGTTGTAAGCATATTTAAACACAGTAGTGCACTTTGGAAGAAAAGCTTCCTGGTGCAATACAGTCCTCAGAGTCAAGGAAGATTAAGGGGCCACTTCATCAAGACTCATTTGCAAAGCACCCGTGGCCACAAAGACAGGTGGGTTGGCTCTGTTGCTTCACGGCCTAGACTGTGGTGTGGTCTCTGACTGAGATAGGTAGAAGTCAACTAGTACATGTGACATCTCCCCTAAGGATAGGCTCTGATGACCGAGAAAGAGAAACCAAGCTAAAGATAAAGGTCTGTTGGAGGAGGGAGGAGAGGCTGGGAAGAACATTCTGGGGGATTTGGGTGTGAGGCTCAACACTACAGGTAGCAGAGGTCACCAGGTCATTTACAGCATCCACTCCCAGCCTTCTGGGTGGGAACAGGTATTCGTTCCCCGCTTTTGAGAAGACAGCCCTGTGTGATTAACATCCCTGGTGTCTTACGGGTCTGTGAGCTTTCCTGCCTACTGCTACACAGGTGTGGCATTGTTTGGCAGCGCCTTCTAGAAATGTTGGTTTCCATTTTTGGGGGTAGCCATAAAAAGTAGGCCTTTGGGGTCGGGTGGTGGCAGGTTGCGGAGTGTGATTTCAGAGGCTGTTGTTAAAAATTGACTTGAAGGAGAGGAGCTCAAAGGGCTGGCAGTGACAGACGAGGCCTTGACAGGGGAACGGTCAACAATTAAGATGTCACTGTAGTTGTTGAAGCTCCATTTTTGTTCTAGACACTGTGAACTCTCATGGGTGTGCGCTCTTCCTGGACGTTAGTGAAGGCAGAAGTGGAGGTGGCCGTGGTCCTGGAGGTGTGCCTCAGACTTAGTGGCTCTGACACTCTGGTACCCTAGCAATAAACTCACTTAGATTCCAATGTGGAGGATAATGACAAAAAGTGTGGGCATCGGAACAAGTGGGACAGCTTGTCAGTAATAAGTATAAATCAGCCTTAAATTGGGGTACCCTATTTCATGTTATTAATTTCAGGGTCAAATCTATGCAGAGAGAAACCTTTCTTAGATTAGAAGACACAGTATTTTTTGCCCCTGACTCCAGATTTTATGCGGCTTTAGTGTTTTCCATCGTGTCTCAGCAGGAAACTAACTGAGATCACTGGGGGTGACACTGTGACTGCCAGGTGTAGCACTTAGAATTTGTTCAGCGTCGTTCAAATGTGTGGGGTTTTTTCTTTCTATTTTCTTCTCTTTCTACTTGAGTAACTATAATAGTACTGGTGTCTAAAATAGATATTGCATGGTCTTACATCAAATGAGATAGAAGTCAAATCTATAAAATGTTGAATCTCTTAAATCTAACAAGGATGGAGTACATCCTGTTAATTTGTCAAACTTCCAGAGAACCGCCTACATGAGACAGCCAGGATTAATCAAGCCCCAGTGAGAGAGAATTTGAAAAATACAGTTTTCTAATTATACAATCTTTACAGTGGGCCAAGGTTAATGCAGTTCTGAATTCTGACAGTTAGTAATAGAAAAAAGAAAGAAAGAAAGAAAAGACCAAAGCATATGAATTGCCTTATAATCACCTGAAACAGACACTATTCTGAGCGTCGTACTTTATACACATTAATCCGGTATTTTCAGCACTTATTCTTTTTACATGATGTTGGGGATAATTAAAGGGTTTGTGTCACTCTTTGTGCTGTTCAGATATCTGCATTATTTGGGGGGATGTCTTTAAGTTCTTGCTTAGCCGTAGATATGGAGTTTTAGTTAATAATGGGAAAACTCACCTTTTTTTTTTTTTTATAACAACATGGACTGCTTTATGCATTGTGCATTGAAGCATCGTGCATCTTAACCCCTTTGTCCTGCTCTTGTGTTGTGTATAAAATCTCTGAGTGAAGCTGCCAGACAGACCTGGTCATGGTTGCTTTCTGCTACGCAGGCAGGCTGTGGAGTTTGCCTCAGACCGTACGTATCTCCATACCACCAAGCAAGCAAGCAAGAAGGCAGAACCTGGTTATAATTCATTTAACTGATTTTGTGAGCTGCTGGGTTTGGTAGTGTGTGCTTGGAATCCCAGGGCTGAAGAAAGGATTGCTGTGAGTTTAAGACCAGCTCAGGCTGCATGGTGAGTGCTAGTCAGCTAGGACTATATAGCAAGACAGCGCTTCAAAAACCAAAATACCACAGAGACAGGTAGGCAGGCAGGCAGGCAGACAGACAGACAGACAGACAGACAGACAGACAGACACACACACACACACACACACACACACACACAGAGCGTAGCATGAGAGAGAAGGGTGAATATGGGACCAGGACTTAGATCAGGGAGAGGGGAGGGGAGGGGAGGGGAGGGGAGGGGAAGGGAGGGCGGAGGGGAGGGGAGGGGAGGGGGGAGGGGAGGGGAGGGGAGGGTAAGGCAGGGAATGATATGAGTAAAGAATGTTCTGTGCATGTATGAAAAGGGCACAGTGAAACCTATTATTCTGTATAATTAATATGCCCTAACCCCCCAAAAGAAATTGGATAGAAGAAAACTAGAGGTTATATCTGCATTACAATGAGACAGTTATTTTTAAAATTAGCGTCGCAGTTGTTGAAATGATTTTCTTCTTGAGAAGAAAGTTAAAGTGCTGAGCGTCTGCCCTCCGCTGAATGAATGAGGACTGTGCCTGTGTTTATGGGAGAAGGAACCGGAGCAGAGGGGAGCCACCACCCAGCGCTGAGAGTGGGGTCCGCAGCCTTGAGCTTGGCCAAGGGCCAAGAGCCCCTGTTTGGTTGGCGAGAGCCTGTCCTGGAGGACCGAGGAGTGAACCCGAACGTTTGGAAGATGCCAAAAATTGATACGCTTGATGCTTTAAAATTGCTTTTGCCATTTATTCTCATTCTCTCTCTCCCCCCCTCTCTTTCTCTCCCCCTCCCTCCTTTTCTTCCTCCCTCCCTCTCCTTTCTCTGTGTGCCTGTCTCTCTTCTCTGTGTGTGTCTGTCTGTCTTTCTCTCCTCTTTCTCCCTCTGTGTGTGTATCTGTCTGTCTGTGTCTCTCCTCTTACCCTGTGTGTCGCTGTGCATGTGCACAGGTGTGGGCTACGGCTCATGTGTGAAGGTCAGAGGACAGCTTCGGGTATCTATGGGAAGGCACCGTCCATGTCATTGGCCTGGACCCAAGCCGCGTAGGCCAGTCTAGCTGGACAGAGGGCTTGTCTCCTGTGCCAGTCCTTGCGATGTCAGGCATGCGCCACGGCGTCCAGTTTGTAGTGTCGGTCCTGTGGGTCTGACTCGCGCCCTCACTTTATCAACTGAACCGTCTCCCAACCTGCCTTTATTTTATTTTTAGTCTAAAATACACTTTCTTAGAGCTGGTATTAAGGATGCATTTAGCATTTGCCTTATGGAGACCTCATAGACTTTCTAATGGCAGGCTGGGCCTTGAGCACTGGTTGGAGCCCTGTGCAAAGCCTTCTCCATTCAGAGTTTGGGGGGAAAGATACTTGGACGTGTGGCCTTACTTTCCAGGGCCAGGACAGGATAGGCACAGGCCAGGCATGTGAGTTCTGAGCAAGCTTTCTGGCTTGGAGCAGCTTTAGGGGCCACCTGCTTGTGTAGCTAAGCCCCGGCCATTGCACTCCGATGTACACTAGGCGGATCGAATGGATGATTATCAACTTGCTCCATTGTCCCTCCTTAAGGACAGTGCCTTAGTTAGGGTTTTATTGCTGTGAGGAGACATCACGGCCATGACAGTTCTTATAAGAAAACATTTCATTGGAGCTGGCTTACAGTTTAGAGGTTTGTTTAATTAGCATGGCGGAAAGCACGCGGGGCAGACATGGCGCTGCAGAGGTAGCTGACAATTCTACACATCCAGGTCAGCAGGCAGCAGGAAGAGAGACGCTGGGCCTGGCTTGAGCTTCTGAGACCTCAAAGCCCATCCCCAGTGACACACTTCCTCCAAGAAGGCCACACCTCCTAATAGTGCCACTCCCTATGAGCCTGTGGGAGCCATTTTGGTTCAGACTACCACAGTGTGGGGCTTTAGCCCTGAAGCCCATCTGGTTGGTTCTTCACAGACGAATGAATTTGAGGCCTTGAACAGAGGGAGCTTCAAGGTGGTGGGAGTGAGATGGGCAGGTCCAGGGTGAGGGGTCAGCCTTCTCCCTGGGAGGGGATTCTCTGGGCCCCTTGCGTGTGGCCAGGAGGCTAGTATTAGTCAGATAGGCCTTGGCAGGGAAGGAGTTCTGAGGAACCGTGTGTTGTGGTCTCTGAAGTTGAAAGGGTAGAGGACTAGACAGGAACACCTACAGTCCAGTCTTTCAGCTCCTCTTTAGATCATGTGGTTTCTTTTTTGTTGTCATCTCATCATCTCCCCTTGGAAGTGTAAGCTTGTGGGTTGTGAACTGGGCTGCATCCGACAGCCGGTCCACAGTACCCAGCAGACCTCTCTTAAGACGCAGCGTTGCACTTTTCATCCGGTGACTTTTGTTAAGATAAAGGTCATCCGTCCATTTAGAATGCCGTGTCTCATTTCTGTAAACTACCCATTTCCTGCTATGTCAGATGTTACCCAAGATGGCCCGTTTCTTGGGGTGATTACTCAGTAATGAGCCTCAATTTTTATAAACTTTGTTTTGGTTGCTTCAGGAGAGTTAGACAAAGGTAGTTGACGTTGCTGTGACAATCCTTACAGTGGAGGACACCGTAATGCTGTGTAGTAGCGGGTCGGAGCCTTCACAGTCCCGGCCCCATTGACAGACAGGACACTTCTTAGGTGGGGGAGAGCCCATTTTTGATATCTGAATGAAGAGAGCATTCGCTCTTTCCCAGCATCTCCATCAATAATTGGGATCTGCATTTTTGCCTTTATTCATTCAATAAATATTTAACACCATTATGTTCCTGGCATGGCAGTAGACTCTGGGGGGAAGCTACGGCGATCTTAGAGGGCTAGGCTTTGCCCCCAAGAGGGACATAAAGGAAACAATTATATCTAATTGTTTTTTTTAACACTGAGCAGCGTTAATGCTAGCATCCTGTCATCTTGCTCACCAGGGGGAGGGGCCACGGATATGTCCTGAACACCACTGGCCCTGTGGCCACTCCAACCCTTTCTGAGTTTTCCTCTCTCCTAGACTTCCCATGGCCTTTTATTGGGGAGTGTGACTTGGCAGACAGGACTCAAATGCCTCTGGCCAGCCATAGCTCTCTGACGGCCTGTGGTTTGGTGAATCCCACATTGCTTCTTTAGCTCCCTGCATTGCCAGAGACTAGTCCCTTTTTCTGGCTGAAATTAATTTCTAGTTTGAAGTTATGTTTGTAGGAACCTTTCCCGAGAGAGCTCTTGCTGAACTTTCTGGTAAAACACTGGCTGCAGCACAGGTGGATGCTATTCCATGCCAGACCAGGAGGCTGGTCCTTTCATCTTTCCGAACAGATTCTCAGTAAATGTATGAGCTGTGTGAGCAGACAGTGGTTGAAGTGCCCATGGTCGTGAGCGGCAACTGATCACAGTACCGAGTGTAGAAAGCTGGTGGCTGGAGATGGAGGGACAAGGAGATTCTTGAGGGGATCCATATTTATTTTCTGGGAGTTACATATGGTTTAGACCATAGTGAGGGACTCAGTTCACTCTGCAGTTTGTGTTAGCATTTGTGAACACAGTGTACGGTGGCGGTCTCGGGGAATCCTATAAAGCAGGGCTTCCCAAATTTGTTTGCACGTTTTGAGTCACCTGGCGATTCTCTTCAGCGTTCCCACGCCCAGACCCAACACCCTCCAGTACAGAACAGTGGCAGCTCCTCTGGGGATAAACATGTGAGTAATTGTCATAAAGAGTGTGCAGGCTGGAGAGATGGCTCAGAGGTTAAAACTGCTCATCCAAAGGTCCTGAGTTCAATTCCCAGCAACCACGTGGTGGCTCACAGCCATCTGTAGCCATCTGGTGCCCTCTTCTGGTGGGTAGGCGCACATGCAGGAAAAACACTGTATACAGGATAAATAAGTAAACCTTTAAAAAAAATAAAGTATGCAAGATGGCTGTAGATAATCCACCTACACCTTTCAGTGATGACACGCAATGGCCGTGTGGGAATTCGCGAGGCAGACTGAGGGGTTTAGAACCACCTCTGTGCTGGAGTTTTTCTCCATTGCACCCCTGAGGCTGGGGAATAGCAACCGTTAGCCAAAGGGACCCGGAACAGGATCAGCTTAGGTAGGTGTGGGAGGGAAAAGGCAGGCTCTTCCACTGACCTTGGACTTTGACCTTGAACTCTGGCAAGGATGCCTGCATGATCCCCTGTAATCTCCGGTGGTGGAATGGGCCTGTGTGTAGAGACCTTGACTGCTCATTGCCCCTTCATGGATGCTTGTGTTTTTAAAAAATAGACACATAGCTGGCTATCCACTGGCTTTTTAAAATTTTTATCTTTCTTGTGGGCTGAGCACGGCAAGCGGGGGGGGGGGGGGGGGCAGATCCCTCAGGGTGGAGGCTCTCAGCCTCACCTCTTTCGTTCTTGAGTTCTTATGGCCCTTGCCCTCCCAACAGCCGTGCAGATCAACACGCAAATGAGCCATTTTACGTGGGCACTATATACCCCAGGGTCTTGTGGAGCAGTGAGGTATTGCTGCGCATTGGGTGGGTGAAGGTGCATTACCTCAGCCCCTGCTGTAGGTTCTTAGAAACCGAGGCTAGCCACCCGAGCAGCTTCCCTTCCCTGCCAGTCTCCACCCATGGCATGGCCATGGGGCTCTTAGCTGGCAGGCCTGGCTGTCTACTCTTTATTAAGAGTCTGTTCCAAGGTGGCAGCAGAATTACTTGGTTAAACCGTTCAGGAGCCGCAGGCGGCCTGAGCCCTTCTTCTCGCTCTCTTCCACAGTGTGCCATGCCGAGCTCAACGCCATCATGAACAAGAATTCGGCTGACGTCAAGGGCTGCAGTATGTATGTCGCCCTGTTCCCGTGTAACGAGTGCGCTAAGCTCATCATCCAGGCAGGTAGGAACCAGGCCTCCCCGGTGCTCGCATTTGCGTGGGCGCCTGCTCCTCGGCAGCTCTTCACGTGGGTGTGCTTGATCTTACGTTGTTACTGTTTAGATCTAAATTAATTGCACTATCAACTTTGCAGGATATTTCCCGTGTTTTGCGTTTGAATGGTGCCAGGTATTTTAAGACTAATTGCATCCTCTGTGATTCTTAGCGTGTTTTTAATTTAGTTTGCAACTTCTTAAACTGCAAGCTGCCAGGAAAAAAAAAAAAAACAACACAGGCATTGCATATAATTACTGTCAATTTACCATTCTCTGACATATTGTGGATAGATTAGCGGGGAGGGAGGGAAATGCACTTCTGTCAGAAACAAGGTCGGCTGGGAGTCAGTATATCAAATTTTAATTTGTATCTAATACATGGTAGATATTTGAGGATCTAAGCATATCTTTGCATATAAATATCCTGAGACTCGAATGTTACTCTGAGCTTTTCTTTTATTATGTCACATCTGCCGTAACCCAGCACACTGTAGTCTGTATACTGCACCCGTTTCTGAACTGTCACATCTAAGAGTGAGCTTCGCTTTATCTCCATAAAGCTCCTGGTTTGAGATGTAAAGACTTGAGCATGTTTAGACAGATGTGTGGGTTAAAGGGACTGTTTATCATGAGCCCCTGGGTGTCAGAGCAGCAGAAATCGGCTGGTAGCAGACCACAGCCACCGTTCAGGGACAGTGCAGGTGCCCGTGCAGGGAGCGGCTGCCGCTAGCCTGTCCTCATGGGGTGCTTGCTTCCTTTGCTGGTCCCCGGTGAAGCTGTTGGCAGCTTGCGCATGCGCAGAGCAGCGTATGGGCTGTGCAGTCAACCCCTCAGAAGAGGGTCCAGAGCAGCCCTCAGAAGGAGGCCCTTGGGACTTTCAGGTTCGTGTTGCCTGGTGAGATGGTGAAGCCGATCTGCCCTTCACAGAGCCAGCTAAAGTGATGGCAGATCTCGGAGATCTAGCACTGCTGAGCCCTGGAGTAGCCAGCTCCCTCACCTCCCCCCCATTAGCCTCACACGAGTGGTTGCTTTGCGAATAAAGAATACTCGCTTACCCGAAATAAAGAAAAATTGTTAATTGGATCAAAGCTTGACTGCCTGGTGTGTTTTCCCTTTGCATTTGTATTAAAAGAAAAAAAATCCATAAAGACTGGAAGGCAGATTAAACGCAGTCCACTCTGCCGTACTAGGAAACTGCAGATGACTAGTATTTTAGTAACTGGACATTGTCTGTTCGCTCACTGGAAGTGGGTAATTAATCATAGGCGCGGGGCTCCGTCGCTCTGCCCGTCTTTTGCATTTTATGTCTCTGCTTATCTCCCACTGTTACCTTTCCAGGTATAAAAGAAGTTATTTTCATGTCGGATAAATACCACGACAGTGAAGAGACAACGGCCGCCAGGCTCATGTTTAAATTGGCTGGGGTTACGTTCAGGTAGGTCGGGGGAACTGGTGTGGAAATGCCAGCGTGTGGCCTAGCTTGAGGTCTAGCGTCTCCCACGAGGCTCGCCTTCCACACGCAGCGGCAGTGTCTTGAGACATGTGATGGTGTAAGTCTCTAAAGATTACTTCAGGTATGGATTGACGAGACAAGTTTCTAGAGACAGCCTGTTTAATGATTATACTTTAATATAAGAGACTTTCCAAGGCTTAGGCTAATCATGCAAGTAGCAAGAAACTTAAAAATTTACAACTTTTGGGCTAGTTCTGCCCAGCCTTTAAATTTTGGATGTATAAGAGCTCTGGCAGGGATAGTTTAGGATGAAAGCAGCCCGCCTCGGTGAGACCCCAGCAATTCTTTTTTGAGCATCATTTTGAATTAAGGGTAGAAACCCTTCCAAATTTTTATGGTAGTCTTTGCAGAGTGAAGATTATGTTTTGCTTGTAAGCTTTTTTTTCTCTTTTCTTTTCTTTCTTTCTTTCTTTCTTTTTTTTTTTTTTTTTTAAGATTTCCATGTATACCTGCCCACCAGAAGAGGGCATCAGATCTCATAGACAGTTATGAGCCACCATGTGGGTGCTGGGAATTGAACTCAGGACCTCTGGCAGAGCAGTCAGTGCTCTTAACCTCTGAGCCATCTCTCCAGCCCTTGCTTGTAAGCTGCTGTCTTTTATGACTGGTACAGAATTGTTTTTAGAATGGGAAGCTTTGCACGGTGTTCCTGTGTTTCTGACCATCGGTGATAAGACTTATATGATGGCGACTTGCCACATTCATTGTGCTTTTAGTTAGAAATAGGGGGAAACTTTTTGTTTTCTGAGACAGGGTCTCTGTAGGAACAGGCTTCCCCTGAGCTTGCTATGTAGCCCAGACTGCCTCCTGCCTCAGTCTCCCAAATGACAGCACGTACCATGCTCAGTTAGAAACATGATTTTTTTTTTTTTCCGAGACAGGGTTTTTCTGTGTATCCTTGGCTGTCCTGGATTAACTTTGTAGAACAGGCTGGCCTCGAACTCCCAGTGATCAGCTTGCCTCTGCCTCCCGAGGGCTGGGATTAAAGGCAAGCGCCACCGCGCCCGGCTTAGAAACATGATTTTTGTGTGATGCGTGTCTTGAATTATTGTGCCTTATGTGCCATATTTTGCTTTTCGTTGCTTTGATAAAACACTGACTGCAACCAATATGGGGAGGAAAGACTTTATTTGGCTTTCGGGTTACAGCCTAGCATTGTAGAAGTTGGGGCAGGAAGTCAGGGCAGAACCTGGAGGCAGGAACTGACGCAGAGACGACAGGAGAATGGTGCTAACACTTTCTTATTTACTTACTGTAAAAAGTCCCTAAGTACCTTCAATTCTTACGGATGTGTTGGATATAAAAATTTGGAGGACTTACTTGTTTATGTAGAACTTGATTTTTAGAACCACTCCGACTCACTTCAGCGAGTGTTCTTTCTATGTGTCAGACGCAAAGGAAAATGTACTACTGTGTTTGCTCTAGAGCAACTTAAGTTGGCTGCAGAAATTTCCTAGAAAATAAGATAAATATGACGGGGGAACTGTAATCGGATATCGTGTTGCGCAGCTAACTTGTTAGAAATCATTTGACTCCGCGTAATTCATGAACTCGGATAGTTGGAGAACACACACCCCGTGCAATCGTTCCTTAGTCCTTTCTGCCCCATGTTCCTCTCAGTGTGATGCCCTATAATTGGCTCCTATGGAGATAAAATATCAAGCGAATCCCAGGGCATTTCCCCCCTCTGCACTGGAAATATAGTTTAAGCCGAAATAAACAAATTGCTCCTCTCACTACCCGTTGGGCAATTCCTTCACGTCTTTTGTTTCTTCATGTTTAGAAAATTCACACCGAAGTACAGCAAGATTGTCATTGACTTTGATTCAATTAATAGCCGACCGAGTCAGAAGCCTCAGTGAGCTCATTAAATCTCCAGAAGAAGAGGACCCCACCCCACTCCCACCCCACTCCCACCCCCAAGAAGCTGCCGGTGCGTTTCATCTTGAAGCCACACATAACTTTTTAAATAGCCAGCGTGGCACACGTAGACATCTAAAGAAAATAAAACGGCGAATCTTCTCCACCGTCCTCATCAGCGCATGGGTCTACATCTGTTTAGGCTGTTGATTTAGTTTGATTTGGAAACTGAGGGCCCTGCCCATTGGAGCCGGGGGTGAAGGGCTTTCCACCTTCTCAGAGCCTGTCTGCCTGGTATGAGGATGGCTTGGCAGAAGAATTGTCAGCGCTCTGTCATCCACCGAATCCTGACAGCTGCTCCCTCGCTGCTGCCTGGGCTAGAAGTACATACAAATAATTGTTTCGTGTTGTTAGCAGGGATGAGCAGACACACTGATGTGATCGACCGGCCCAAATGAAGCCACGCCCTGTCGTGCCCTTGGAAAAACAAATAGGACCAAATGATGGTAGTGCAGATGTGTCTGCTGCAGACGTGAGGGGACCTCTCACGAGCATCGTACCCAGATGATCAGCACCTGAACCAGGGGTATCCCCTCAGTTCCCACTTCCCTGTCACACGCAGAGCACGCTATCCCTCTGGCGGGTAGGGACCCCCTTGGTGCCAGCTTCTTATCCTTGGTCTGTTGGTCACATAGCATTGTTAAATTTATCTGAGTAATAAGTGGTTCCTAGAGGAGGCAGCTTATCACTCCCCACAGAGCGGGTGCTGTGTGGTGACAGCTGGAGCTGTAGGCATGGGTGTGCGGGGCAGCCCCCGTCCCGCGGCTCCTGCTGCGCGGAAACATGTCACGCCCGCCCCACGTGCCAACATGGTTCCTATCCAAGGGCAGCTTGCAACCAGAGTACACGTTAATTCCTGCCCTGTAAGGGAACTGTGGGCCATTCTGTCCAGCTGGAGGTGCTCCACTCCAGGCCCACCGGGGATCGCACCCCATTTGTGCCTTCACTCACACAGGCAGCGTCTTCCTGATGGTGTCCTTGGGGAATGCTTCACTCTGCACTCTGTTTTTAATTTCGTTTAACTATTAGACACATCCAGTGTCTTTGAAGTGGGCTCGCTCTCGTAGAGACTGTTAACCTTTCTTGGGGTGCTCCTTTCTTCAGGGTTTCCTATTTCATCTCTTGAGGGTTTTTTGTTTTTGTTTTTTGTTTTTTTGGGTTTTGTTTTTTAAGCTTTGTATTCTGGTGGCATTTTTGTAATTTTGCTCCTTACCAATATTATTGAAAATTTTATTAAAATGTACTAACACCAAAACATGTTCACTGTTACATGCTTAGCTCTCTGTGTTGTTTCTGTATTGTCTGCAAAGTGTATTACACAGGCTTGTGCTCAGAGACTATTGAAAGTATTAATGCCATGTTCTTTCCAGGATTGAGGGGGTGGTGTTTTGTTTTGTTTTGTTGCACTGTAGTCTTTTAAAATTGGGGTTGGGGAGCACTGGGCACCATGCCACAGTGCACATGTAGAGGTCAGAGAACAGTCTCTTGTGTCAGTCTCTCCTTTCACCTTTTTCTGAGGCAGGCATTTCTCTTGTACTTGCCACGGCTCTACAAACGGGAGACGCTTCACCCACATGCTATCACGTCTAGTTTTTCGCATGAGTTTGAGGGATTGAGAAGCCACCGTTTTCCCCAACTGAGCCATCTCCCTGGCCATGGTGCCTCTTTGTAGCTAGATTTCGGCAGTAGGAAAAGGCTCTATTTCCATCTGGATCCCATGCCTGTCTCTGCTTTGCCCATATGATTGACAGGTCTGTCTCTGGCTAGTCTACCTGGTAGGTCTCAGGTATTCTGTCCCACCACACTTGAGGCCTCAAACCCTTCCACTCACTGTACCCTCAGGACTCTCTATTTTTTTCCCCTCAATTTATTTCTCTTCTCCAATCCCCTTGCCCTCGGTTTGTTCCAAAGTATGACAAAAGGAACCTAGAAGGAAGAAATCAGAAAAGAGACAAAGATAGAAAATGCATTCCAGTGTTCCGTGGCTATGTTGTAAGTTGCAAGCCTTGTTAGCACAGTGATTTTTGTGTCAGGTTTGCACATAGGTCTGGGGGGGCTAATAAATCATTACTACATTATTTAATTTTGATACTGTTACTCTTTTTTTCCTTTTCGTTTTTTTTTTTTCTTTTTCTTCTTCTTTTTTTTTTTTGTCTCAGCTTGTTACATCTAATTGTAGTGAAAGACCACATTTTTCTTTTCCTCTTGGAGGGAAGGTAGGGACAGGTGGCGGCTGGGTTGTTTGTGAGGTGCTGACGCTGTGGATGTGGGGGCCTGAGCCTGGATTCCCGGTTGCCCGGGTTGTAGGTAATTACGCCTTCACTTCTGCCATCACTCCAAGAGGAGCGGAATTGTCCTGTGCAGGGGATCCTGCGGATGTCAAGGCCCCAGCTGGTAGCAGGTGCCTTTGAACTGTTGCCTTTGGGGAAAGCATCCCAGAAGGAGGGGTGTTCTGAGCACCCCCCTTGCAGGCATTTCAGGATAATTGTGGTGAAGGGGAGACTATATCTGAGAGCCGCCGTGGCTGCCTGTCACAGCTAATAAACGACAGTGAGGAAACCCATCGTTCATTGCACTGCTGGCAGAACTACTTTAAAAGGCAAAAGTTAGAATGAATTGATAGGAACTCTTTTCCTGACATCTTATATGCTCCCCTCTCTTTTTTGCACATGTCTCGAAAGACTAAGACCCAGCAATGAAAATGATCTAATGTAATTAGCCATGTTTCCTAAACAAAATAAGACAAGCAAAACCACAGAAAAAAACCTCATTAAGAAAAACAAACTCCTGAGTCCAGTGATCTGAAGTTCTTATGTGCTAGGGCTATCTTCCGATGCCTGTATCTAACTGAGGATGGAAAATATTTAGGACAAAAACCAAATGAAGGGACAGACCTGTAATCCTAGCACTTGGGAAATAGAGGCAGGACTATGGTAAATTCAGGTCCATCTTTCGCTGCATAGGGAGACTAAATATTTTCTGGTGGGACATACCTTTAATCCCAGCATTCCAAACGCAGAGGCACGAAGTTCTCTGAGGTCAGCCTGGTCTACAGATTGAGTTCTGGGACAGCCAGGCCTACACAGAGAAACCTTAAGAGGGGTTTGAGGCACAGGGCGTGATGAGTCCTTGCAAATGTCTCAAAGGAATTCAGGGCAAACATGTTCTAGCTTTCAGTAGTAGGACAAGCTTTATCGTTTGTAGCTGATGTTTCTAAAAACAGGAAGGCTGCCCTACAAACAGTAGTTTTGTAAGTAGTTAGCAGGACAGCCTGCCTTGGGCTCAGTGGAAGGACGGAACTCAAGTGAGGCCTGCAAACTTGTCATCCGGCAACTGTGGTGATTGTTAGCTGTGTAGGTGACTAGCTGCAGAGGTGCAGGCGAAAATATCTCCAGGGCCCAGGACTTGGTGGCCCGATGACATTTATCACACTGGGCTCTGTGAGACCTGCTCTAGGATTCCAGCTAGTACCCTTGCAGACCTGTCGATGGAGTTACAGCGCCATCTTTTCTGAGCATGGGATGAACTCTCCAAACAGTTACCTTGTGCTGACCATGCATTGAATTCTCTGATGCTTTGGCCATCAAACGGCTGCTGACGGCCACATGCTGGACTGTGAGACTGATGACGCCCACTTCCACGACCCTCTTTATCACACGGAATAAATGGGCTTCAAGCACCTGAGCCACGCACCGGTGACCTGCACTTGACACGGTCTGTTCTTGATAGTGCCATCCCTCAGAGCCAGGTCACTTTACAGATGCCTGGCTCTTAGGAAGGCCAACGGCTTTTAAAAGTTCTCGTCTTTGATTAAATTGAGTTAAATATTTCCATAGAGAACTCAGAGAGAGGTCCTTTTTTTGGGCAAGGAAAAAGGCGTTGTCTGCCTGACTAGGGGAGTGTCTTAGGGTTTCCTTGTGAAGAGACACTATGACCATGGCAAGTTTTGTTTTGTTTTTTTGTAGCTTTGGCTGTCCTGGACTCACTTTGTAGAGCAGTCTGGCCTCAGAGATCTGCCTGCCTCTGCCTCCCTGAGTGCTGGGATTACAGGAATGGGCCTGGTTCCATGGCAACTCTTCTCTTGTTTTGTTTCTGGTTTTTTGTTTTGTTTGTTTTTTGAGACAGGGTTTCTTTGTGTCACCACAGCTATCCTGGACTTGCTTTGTAGACCAGGCTGGCCTCGAACTCAGAGATCTGCCTGCCGCTGCCTCCCGAGCGCTGGGATTAAAGGCATGTGTCACCACACCCAGCTCTATGGCAACTTTTAAGAAGGAAAACATTTGGAGGCTGGAGAGATGGCTCAGAGGTTAAGAGCACTGACTGTTCTTCCTAAGGTCCTGAGTTCAATTCCCAGCAACCACATGGTGGCTTACAACTACCTATAATGTGATCTGATGCCCTCTTCTAGCCTGTACGTGCAGGAAGAACACTGTATATATAATAATAAATATATCTTTAAAAAATTAAATTAAAAAATAATAAATAAAATAAATAAATAAAAGTAAAACGTTTAATTGGGGCTGGCTTACAGTTTCAGGGGTTTAGTCCATTATCTTCATAGTGGGAAGCATGGCAGCGTGCAGGCAGACATGGTGCTGAAGAAGGAGCTGAGAGTTCTACATCTTGGTCCAAAGGCAGCAGGAGACTGTGTGCCACCCTGGGCATCGCTTGAACATAGGAAACCGCTAAGCCTGCCCCCACAGTGACGCACTTCCTCCAACAAGGTGACACCTCCTGATGCGCCCCTCCCTATGAGCCAAGTAGTTAAACACATGAATCTATGGGGGCTATACTTACTCAGACCGCCCCAGGGGAGGGAATTACTTTGTAGAGCCCAAGGAGCTCCAGCCTAGAGCCTTATATAAAAACATTACCCTTACCTTTTTTTTTTTTTTTTTTTTTTTTTTTTGCTCATCAGCGGCCACATCTCTACTCTTGAGCAGTGTGTTCTGTCTTAAGTCAGGTCCACATCTTGCTTCCCGTCATTCCTTGTAATAGAAAAACAACAACAACAACAACAACATTCCCCTGGAATATGAGTAGCACAGACACAGAATTTGTCGCCTTCCCTATCTTTAAGCTCAGTGGTACTGCCCTCAGCTCTCATGCAGCCCTTGCTCCATCCACCTCCAGAATGGAACGAATGGTTTCCAAGCTGCATCTCCACATCCCTTAGCTTAACTCCCTTTAACTCCTCCCTGGTCCCTGGTAACAACCACCATAATTTCTGTATGAATTTGACCACTCCAGATACCACCCATTATATAAATGGGATCAGAATTATCTTGTGATGGGCTGTTTTACTTAGCATGATGCCTTCAGGATTCATCTGTGTTATAGCTTGTGTTGGGTGTGTCTCCCTTCTGCAGGCTGAAGGACATCCTGTGGCAAACACACACGACACGTTTTGCCCTCTGTTGTCTTGCGTTTCTCTTTCACCTGTAGTATCTCCCTCAGCCCTGAGCACCTGAGAGCACCCTCCCCCACTTCCTCTTTCCCTCCCTCCCCTTCTGTAATCTCTGCTAATGACTATCCTTAAGCCATCATGTTTTCCCCCTTATGTTTTGTTATTGTTTTGAGACTGGGGGTGGGGTGGGGGGCAGTTTAATGTGGAAATTGCTGTGTAGCTCAGGCTGGCCTCCATCTCTAAATCCTACTGCCACCGGTTCCTGAGTTCTAGGATCATAGGGGTGTACACACCACACCTGGCTCTTTGTAGCTGTGTGTATGTGTAGGTACACATTTGTGTGCACATGTGTGCAGTCATGGTTGCCTGTGCATGTGTGCGTGTGAGCCCAAAGTAATCTTAGATGGATTCCTTTCCAACTTTCCACTTAGTCCTTGTGTCGGAGGCGCTTGCTGAGCCTGGAGCTCAGCCATTTTAGTTATGTCGGTTGGCCAGTAAGCCTCCCAGCTCCCCCTGTCTCCACTCTCCTGCCCCTGCCAGGAGTTACAGGCGTGTTCCACCATAGCATGATTGTTAGGGGAGGTTGCAGACTTAGGTCCCCATGTTCACACAGCAAGAGCTTTCTGCACTAGCTATCTCCCCAAACCACACCTGGCTTTTAAACCAGCCTTTCTTAGACTCTCGGTATATGTTCTTTGACCTTCCATACATTTCTGTACATCTTTCAGGACTGAGGTGGCATCCTGCCTTCTCTGTACATTCCTCAGACTTTCTGTTCTAGCTGATTTTTTTCCTCTTGGAGACCCTGCCACAGATAGTGTTACCAACAGTCTTCCTGGCAAGGGACTTCGCTCTGTTTTATGACATCTCTTCCACTGTCTGGAGATGCTGTCTAAACATTTCATTTCCTGTTTGTCTCTTCCTGCTATAAGTAGATGATGAAGGCCACAGGAAGACGCGCCGTAATCACCTCTCCTTACCAGGCATTGCACCGTGGAATCCGTGTTTTTAATATCTCTACCTAAAAGTTACAAACCTGATCAACCTAATTCAGCGAAGCAGCTGTTTGGGAGGCAACCTCCCGATGTTTGTTTGTTTGTTGTTGTTTAGGTTTTTTTTAATGTATATTTCCCAGTGGATTTTTTTGGGGGGGGGGGGCAATTGTCGTTTAGAATATAAGAGAAGGAAATCTCCCGGTTAGCATCTGGGGTTAATGAGTACATTTATCTTTGCGAGAGAAGGAAGATTACTATTTAAATGCCTTATTTTTTAACCTCTGTGTTTGAGTAAAAGTGTTCTTATTTATGGTTTTGAATTAGGGAATTGACAATAGAGGATGCTCTTGGCAGAGCACGCGGAGTGAATTTAGTGCTGAAACCCATTGGATTGGAAGCCGCTGTAACCCTCCTCATCTTAAACCACCGCAGAATACTTACTGTCACGTGCTTCTTTTATTTTAACTTTGGTTAATGAAAGTGATTGCATCTCGGCATTGCTTAAGAATTTAAGGGTGCCATTTGGCCAGGTTTTAAAGCAGGCATTTTGTTTTGGAGTCACGTCCTCCGCACAGTGCCATGTGGCCTGGTTCTTGCTTTATTTCTCCTGCCTTCTCCGTGAGTGAGCAGGCATCAGGAATGGGTGCAGCCGTGCAAAGCAGGCACTCAGCTCAGTGGCTTGAACAGCAGGAGGCTCTTCCTTCACAGGCCATGAAGTGCAGCTTTATGTGTTTGCCTAGAAGTGGGTCCAGCTGTCCAAGGATGTCAACAAAGGCCTAGGCTTTTCCCCTTTATTTTGCCTTCACTGCTTTTCTTGATTTTTTTTTTTTTTCTTCTTCTCCACAAACTTGTTTTTTTAGGATCTGGGTATCTCAATTACTTGCCTGCTGCTTTGGTCAGGAAAGCAAAACTTCCCCAGGACCCCTCCGCAAATATCCTCTTCCATCTTATTGGTCACAACTGGTTTACACGGCTACTCCTAGCTGCAAGGGAAGCTGAGAGGCTATTTAGCATTCAAGGTTCTGTCACGGAGGATCTGTGGAGACGGAGGTGAATAATAGCTATAAGTCAGGGCATACCCTTTCATGGGCCATTGTGCAGCAGTCTAATTCTGTGATTTTTTTTTTTTTAACTCACCTCTTTACATCCTCATACTTAAAATATTTGCTGAGATGAAAAGTGATGCCTCTCTCATAAGGGTTTTGTGTGTGTGTGTGTGTGTGTGTGTGTGTGTGTGTGTGTGTGTGTTTTTTTCATTAACTTTCAAACTCTTTTGTGGAAAACCTTATATTTTTAGATCATCATAAGAATTTTACACACATCTTTTTTTTTTTTTTTGAGTTTGAGTTTGAGTTACATCACACCCTTTGGCCCCTAGATAGATAGTGTGTATTTCCTAAGAAAAAGGATATTTTCATGCATCATCATAATGTATTTATTGACTTTATAAATTGGGCCAAATAATTTTCTTTGTGGCATTTCCAAAGTGCAGTCTCATTTAGAGCCTGGTCTTGCCTTTACTGTCATGTCTCCTTAGCCTCTTTAATATAGGACATTCCCATGGGGGGTGTTGTTTCTCCAGAAGCTGCTTCTCCTGTTCCCTTATGCGCGAATCCCTTGGAATCAGCAGTTCTCAAACTTCTAGTCTCATGGTCCCTTTGCACTCTTAAAAATTATTGAAAATACCAGTGGACTTTTGTTTATATAGATTAGAAATATTGGTGTGTAGTGCATTAAAAATTTAAATTTTAAGTGTTTAATTCATTTCAAGTAACTGTGACAATGCTTTTGCATGCTAACACAAATAATACTTCAATTTTTTTTAATGAAAAAGAACTATTGGGTCGTCTAGAAGAACCAAAGATATTTAGTAAGCAGAGTCGCATTGCCTTACATTTTTGTAGCTTTAAAAAATGTCTGTGTTGAGCCGGGCATGGTGGCGCATGCCTATAATCCCAGCACTCGGGAGGCAGAGGCAGGCGGATCACTGTGAGTTCAAGGCCAGCCTGGTCTACAAAGGGAGTCCAGGACAGCTAATATAACACAGAAAAACCCTGCCTCAAAAAACTAAAAAAAAAAAAAAAAAAAAAAGTCTGTGTTGTGTGCCCATTTCCTCTTGAGTGAAATAGTCCCTCTCGGAGGGAGGGAAAAAGCTTATACCTTACAAGGTAGAGGAAATTCAGGAAATTACAAGACTCACAGACCTCCACCACCCCCCCTCCTAGTGCTACCAAAGTAACAACAACTGCTAGGAAGAGAGTCTCTCCAACCCTTGGAATTGCCTATAAGTTGTACATAGAGTTCCAGGGGTACACCCTTGTGACTTGGGGTGGGCTTTTCAGTGATGCCTCTGCCTTTGAGTCACCCATACTCTTACAAGTTACTCCTCTCCTAAAAGCCTATAAGTAACCCAAATAAATTCATGGCTTCACCAAACTAGACTTAGATGGATTCATTTCTTTGGTGTCCCATTGGTGCCCTACTTAAGGTCAACAGATATTTGGTTACATCTTCGCAGGAAAAGTCATATGACAGTCCGACATAATAGAAACCAGTTGGGTTTCTGTCACAACACACTGTTTGGACTGGCATTAATGGATATAGTTTGTATCCCAAAAGTCTGTGTGCTAGAAGCTTCATCCTTGTTGTTACCTGTTCAGGTGGGAGGCCCCCATGAAGTGTGGTCTGGTGGGAAATGTTAAGACTTGGACGTCACTATCCTTGCAAGTAACAAATGCTGGCTCTTGGGAGTGGGTTATGTCTCCTGTGACTGAATTACTTCTTGAGTGAGTAGACTGATAAAGCAAGCTTGTCTCTGGGCATCTACACGTGGCTGGTTTCCTTTTCTTCTTTTCCTATGCTATGTTGAGACACTAGGTGTAGGCGCTATCCTGTTCAAACTTTACAGCTATCAGAGTTGAGCTGAACAAACCTCTTCTCTAATAAATCACCCAGCTTTCATTTATAGTTACACAGCTCTTGGGCCGTACCAGTCACACACTGTCTGTACTTTGGAAAGTGTGGCTATTCCTTGAAACCACACCACAAATGAGTAACTTTTCATAGTGGTCAGTAATGACATGAGATTTGAAAGTACACCAGTGAGTATTTCATAGTGCCTTACACTGAAATCCGTTAGATATATTTTAAACGTTTTATTCCTGTGCCATGGTACATGTGTGGAAGTCAGAGGACAACTTGTCAGAGTCCGTCCTTTTCTGCAATGTGGAATTCTGGGGATTGAACTCGGGTTATCAGGTTTCGCAATAACTACTTTGTCTACTGAGCCATCATCCCACCAGCCCTGTGTGTTTAACTGATGTTTTTTTTTCTATTAGTAACATTATAATGTATGTTGATTCTTTGAAAAACACTGGTTCAAATTATATGGATTATTTAGTATTAACACATTCAATTATTTGGCATTAAAAAAAAAATCACTTTTGCAAGTATCCCCAGTGAGCTCATCAGAACAGACTGGCTAGTTTAGCTTGTAACTCAAACAACCACACAATGCTTTTCTTGAGACAGCCTTTGTGCTTGGCACCTAACAGAGGGGCTTTATGCATGCTTCCCATTTCATCCCAGGGAGTGTTCAAAAAAGCTAATGACTCCACTTCCAAGGCTTAGCTAGCACCTTAGGGAAATTCTTTCCTTCCCTAACTGCAATAGTTAAGAGTCCATATCACTGCTTTTGATAATCATGTTTTAATGCCTTCACTAGCATTTTCTTTCACCCTTGTTTTTGTTGCATCAGTGTTAACATCATCATAGTGAAAAAGTCAAACACATGATACCGGCATTGGTTCTGCTAATGTAGATGCCGGGGAGGGTGTGTAGAGCTGTGTAGTGGCCTGTTTCCAGCCTGAAAGTCATGTTGGAAATACACACTCATTGGTGACTCTGCCCCTTTCTATTTAGGTATATCTGCAGTTGGGGTCTTAAATTTCTTCACCAGTGATGCTATCAGGAAGATGTGGGGCTTGTGGAAGGAAACTCGGACGTCTATCCTTTCTTTCTCACTTTGCTCCCTGGTGACAACGAAGCAAACTGCTTCCTCTCCTACCAGGAAGTACCACTGTGCTCCTATCAGGAAGTACTGCTTCTGCTTTGCCTTGGAACCAACTAACCATGGACTCAAACTAGGGAATGAGCAAAAATAAATCTTTTCCCTTAAAAAAAAAATTTCTGCCAGGTATGGTGGGACATGCCTTTAATCCCAGCACTCCAGAGGCAGGCAGATCTCTGAGTTCCAGTCCAGTCTGGTCTACAGAGTTAGTTCCAGGACAGCCAGAGCTACACAGAGAAAACCCTGTCTCCAAAACAAAACAGAAACTCTGTGTGTGTGTGTGTGTGTGTGTGTGTGTGTGTGTGTGTGTGTGTGTACATGAATGTACAGATGTACATGTACCATGGCTTGCACGCTGATGTGAGAGGACAACCTCAGATTAGTCCTAGCCTTCTATGCAGGAATAGAATTCTTGTTTATGACTGTAAACTGCTGGCTCATGGATTTCCAGCGATTCTCCACCTCCCACCTCACTGTAGATGCTGGGATTTTAGAGGGAGGCTCCTATGTCCTACCTCATGGGCTTGGGGGATATGAACTCAGGTCCTCATAATTACATGGCAAGCTGCCGAGCCATCTCCCCCAAACACCTCTCTTCTTTTTAGCTCGGTTCTTACAGTTACAGTCATAGAACTCCAGCTAAGGCATTTTATTCTCACCTGTAGTCCTATCTCCCATACTACGGTGCATACACAAAGTGTGATTAATATCGTCGAATTAGGAAAAGGGGGAAAAATAAATAAATAGAGCAACTTGATATATACTGGGCCATCGTGGTTTGCTGCAGCTGAACAAATGAAACATTCTGTTATTGATTCACAAATTAGAGTACCACGGACCCTTCTTGTTAGCACTCTTGCGTTCAAATGTGCGGAAGAGGCAGCGCTGTAAGTCACGTCACAGAATGCATTTCAAGACTGCGACGTACTCAGAAGACCGCGGCAAACGGCTGCCATCCGATGGCTCTGAGTTCGAATTAAAACTGGAAGCCTCGCCCTTCCTGCGCCCTTTCCCTTGAAGAGACAACCGTTGGTCTCTGTGCCCAGTAGTGGCGAAGCTTTTAATCACCAGTGGCAATCCTGGAAGGGGCTATAAGAAACGGGGCAATCAGCTTCTGCGCTGATTAACTCAGCTGGTTAGAGTGAGGACTAATGAGGCTGAGGTCACAGACTGCAGCCCAGGTATCCCACCACCCTCCAGACTGTTGTCCCTGCCCCGTCAGCTGTTCTGCAGATGCTCACTGCTGCCTGGAAAGGAGCCAGGGAGGCGAGAGCCAGGAGTCAGCACGGGCTCTTTGTGTTTAAAACCAAACAAAATAAAAACAGGTTCTCTAATGTACCACCCCCTGTGATCCCTCTCTAGGAATATCAGACTTAATGATTTAAATTTAATTTGTTAGCCATTTGGTGGTTATTAAAACAACAACAACAACAACAACAAACAACAAAAAGTAATGATTTATTAGCATTTTTATAATAATCAATATTTAATATCTATTAATGAGAGTTCAAACGGATCAGCAATTTAATTTCTTAATAAAATGAATCAGAAAAGTATTGCTTAGAAGAAAGTCCATACTGTGAGCATGTTGCTTTTGTGTTTTGTGACCTTGATTCCTGTGCGTTATTAGAAGAGACAGAAATGGGGAGGACCAGGCAAGTTCAGCCCTTCCTTCCAAGAGGGAGGGGGTGGGGGAAGAGTGCACCAGCGTTTTTCATGGATTCCAACAAACGGAAGTCTAACAACCACTAGGTCTCCCCTTTCGCTCCCACTCTAACCCCAGGGGATAGTGGCTGCAGCAGTGCCCTGGTCAGATGCAGGACAAGCAAGGTGGGAGAAATGCAGAGTGGTATTAAAAAATTGTCACCTGGGATCCCAGGCACTCCCAGTGCCGAGTGAGGAAGATGGTGAGTTCCAGGCCGGCCTCAACTACATAGTGCGACTCTTTCTCAAAAAGCCCAAACCAATCAATCAACAGTGAGGGCAATCCAACCTTCACTGCTCCATTGAAGCATCATTTACTTGATACCAGGAGGCAGAGGATTCAGAAATGCTTCCCTCCCCCACCCCCCACGTGAGACGCTCAGTGAGTGGTGTGCATGCGCAGAAAGGATTAACGCGGACTGAACATATTCTGTCGTCAGACCCCTTGGTTAAGCCTCAACTGTCAGAGCCTAAAGTGGAGAGGAGCAAAATGGACAGTGAGCAGAAGCCACGAGGGTTTCAGTTAGGGTACAGGCAGGCTCCGAGCTACCTAGGGTCACAGCCTTGAACGTGGGTCTCAAAGCTACTGCTGATCCCAAGAGTAAGACTCATGGCTTCAGGGAGGGATGGCTGCTGCCTAGGCAACACAGGCTAATTGTTTCAAGGATTAGTGTTTTAGCCACTGGTGCTGATGTCAGTGGACTCGAAGACACTGGAGGAGCTTTGGCCCAATTAGGAAGTCAGCTGGAGCCTCCCTGTGCAGGCAGCCATGTTACCTGCTGTCTGATGTTTTGCCAATGCGCTTCAATGCAATCACTCCACCACACTGGGATGATGTTTCAATTTAGTCCGCTGCTCAGTCAGAACTCTTAAGAGCCTCATTGTCCCCGAGTGGGCTTCCTGCCTGCTACCCGGCTCCTCCTGCCTCTCCTCTCTTGGACACAGCTGTGACGTTGCTCCCCGGCCAAGTGAGTTGTCAGTGTCCCTGGACTGTGGGTTGGCAGGTTTCCACTTTGAAAGAAGCACCGGCCAGCTAGCAGGCTCTAGAAATGCGAGTCTTGGCATTTAGACTTCCAGTATTCTCTCTGTAACTTTGTTGCTGTGGGTGGCCAACATTCCACCGGGTTTCTATTGGAGAACGTTGGAACTTAGCATCCTGTCTTTGAACATATGGACAGGCAGTTAAGAAATCCAGCCAGGGTAAGCGCTGACCCGGCTGTAAGAAGTTGGTTGCTGAGGGGTGGGGCCCCTTAAGAGGTCCTAAATACTGGTGCCTTAGTTTGAACGAGACCCCTGGGCCCAAATCTGCCTATCATAATGTTCTACTTGTAGGTTTCTAGGACCGTCTGGATCCTTCTACTTTGCTATTCTCCCATGCTTCTCTCATTTAGAGTCCAAATAGGATGTCCTCTGTCCCAGTTTCCTGGTAAGTGAAGGCTTTCGTGGGACATGCCCCTTGGGCTAGTATGCCAATGGTCAGAACATTTTCCACAGTTGAGTGGAGAGTGGGATATGACTTTCTCACGTACTCTGGTGCCTCACATTTGACCATGTCCCCTGGAGGGGGAGACCCGGTGGCACTCAGAGGAAGGACAGCAGGTTGCCAAGAAGAGACTTGATACCCTATGAGAATATACAGGGGGAGGTAATCCCCCTCAGGAACAGTCATAGGGGAGGGGAATAAGGGGAAAATGGGAGGGAGGGAAGAATGGGAGGATACAAGGGATGGGCTAAACATTGAGATGTAACAAGAATAAATTAAAAAAAAAAAAAAAAAAAAGAGGTCCTAAATGCAGTAAGAAAGCAGATACTAGATTTGCAGAACGGTATAATGCCTGCAGTTTATAAACCGGGCCACCTCACCCCCATAGTCATGACTGTATCATTTACAAAAGCGAAGAGGCAGAAGTCACCCGGGTGTTCCTCCAGGGATGGCTGGGTAAGCAAACTGTGTCATATACCTGCAAAGGAATATTATTCAGTCTTAAAAAAAAAAAAAAAAAAAGAAGCCCCACTGGCTGCAGAACATCACGCTAAGCGAAAGAAGCAGTTCCTGAAGGGTAAATATTTCCTGACTCCACTTTTAAGAGGTACGGAAAGAAGGCAACTCATAGAGGCAAAAGGAATGTGGGCTGGAAAGAGTGGCAGGGAACGAAGAGTTGTTTAATGGGCTAAGTTTCATTTCTACAAGATGAAAAGAGGGGCTGGTTCCACACCAATATGCATATGGTTAGCACTGCTCAAGTGAACACGCAGGAAGGCTTGGTGGATCGTGTGTGATGTTTCCGGCCACAGCTGAAAACCAGGCATCAAGCGGCTGCCTTGGCCTGTAGACTGGCTAAGGATCAGCAGTCTGGGGTCAGTTCTCCATGGCCTCACGTGGTTCAGACCTCACGACTGCTCTTTGTCTAACTGTCTTAGTCAGCTTAAGCTGTTCCAATAGAGCAGGCGTCACTAACAGACGTCTGCTCACAGTTCTAAAGGCCGGAAAGCCTGACATCAGGATGTCGTCATAGCCAGATAGGTCCTGTTGAGGACTCTCTGGCCTTATATACCAGTCACTTTTGCGTTGCTGTGACTATATATAGTAGCTGACAAGCACAACGCAAGAGAGGAAAGCTTGTCTGGGCTCACGGTTTCACAGGGGCTTCTGGTCATCCGTAGGGAAGGCTATGGCGAGGAGCGACACAGCTCTCTGTGAGAGAGGTGGAGGAAGTGACGTCACAGGAGCTGATCACATCCCAGTGGGTTCCCTGGAGCAGACAGCATAACAGGAAGTAGGGCCCAATTTAAGACACGCATCTGGGTGGGCCTGGGAGTGTTTCCCTGAAGGGTTAGCTGAAGGAGGAAGAGTGAATGGATAAGACCTTGCAACGGTGGAGGTGTGAGGAGAGCGCAGTGCTGTTCTGCTTGCCTGTCTTTGTTCCTCTCTGGGAAGTCTACCTACCCTGTGCTGTCCTTACTGCGGCCATTCTTCGCGGAGAGCGTCTTAGCCTTTCCACGGGGAGTGAGGAGCACTGCTTTCCTAGGAGTCCTCCAGGCCTTCAGTGCCAGCTTGGGACCGTTGAAGCATCCGCCCTCATGAACTATGGCCACACAGCCCTATTCTTTGCAGCATGCCAATAGCCCTTGTCGGAGTTGCCTGTCTATCGTGTTGGCTAACCGGGGAAAACCTCGTTGCCCTGATTAACACGCACTTCAAAGGCCCAGCCCTAGTAACCTACCTGGATGGATGCCATTTCCAGAAGATTCCCCAGTCCCGGCCGAGATACCACCACGTGCAGAGGCATAATACTCAAAGCATGGGCCCTTGAGGGACAGTGCAGATTCAAACATAATGGTCACTAACCTCCTTGTGATGACAGTTCTCTTATGATTTCATTTAACCCCAACAATCTCCCACAAGCTTTATCTCCAAATGCCGTCACACTGGGGCTTCGACTGAATTGGTGGCAGAGGGTAGGGGTGGGGGAATGCAATTCAACTCATAGTATGTCCATTCCTCGTATACAACGGCGTCCTGCACTCTAACCCATCCCCCCCCCAATTTCGTGTGTCTTTCTCCCTCTCTCTCTGCATCCCAAACTCTCTCAGGAACATGGGGCCAGTTTCTACCAGCTCCCTAGGACCCTGCAATGCGCAGATGGCCCCCTGCTCCCCTTGGCCTTTGTGGCACGAGCATAAAGGCTCATGGCTATGCACAGGACTCCGGCAGGGCAGCCTTTCTATTATCACCTAGTGATTGGAGTTTTCAGGCTTGGGATTACTGCTAATGGGAAGCAAATGGGCTAAGAATCAAGAAATAAGCACTCGAGCCGCCAGCACCACTCAGGAAGCGAAGAGGCTATTACACCACTTTGTGTGGATAGAGAGCATCATTTGTAGAAAGACGTGCAGAAATCTCACCAGCCTATGGGAGCACCACCCCTCCAGGACACCATCTTACCCTTCCTGCACTCTGCAGCCGCCTAGGTGGAAAACCTTCCTGCAGGATGGTTGTCACCTGGGACCCATCTTGCCCCTGCCTCCTGGGTGGAAGAGATCCCCCCCCCCTTTTTTTTTTCCCCTTGCTGCCTGCTTCCTCTCTCTGCTATGCAAAGCTCATAGCAGCTCTCAGAACCCAAAGCAGAATTCCTGACCCCCTCCTCACACCTTCTCAGATTTCTCACCAACCAAAGCCCAGAGCCCAAATGGTGACAGGTCTGGGATGGGCCAGCCATAGATGAAGAGGCCAGAACAGTGGCTCTTGGCTCAAGGAGAAGGAAGTAGCTGTTCAGAGTGATGCTTCCCGGGGTTTACTGACCCCTGGTCTCTCAGTTCATCTTGACCTTCCTTCTCAGTGGGGTCGTGTCAGGCATCACACATTTACATAAGGGGCCCTCCCTCCACACATCACCCTACCTGCTTCCCAGTTGCTAAAAGGTGATTTAATATGCAGAAGCTCCGCTAGACAGCATTAGGTTATGACACGAGAAACTAGAGAGAGAAAAAAACTAAGCTCCAACTCTGCCCTTCAGTTGTCCTCCTGCGAGGGAGAGCCACTGTTGGCCAAGGGCAGAGTAGGCAGGCTGGGATGGCGGGATTCACAAAACACGTTGGAAACTGAGGCCACTTCAGCAGTTCTCAGGACTGTCAAGACTCGAGTGCATCCTTATGTTCAAGTCCTCAACGATGGCTCAGCGATGCCTTCCTTCCCTCTGCAGCAGGTCCAGGGACCATTCCAGACAGGAAGCTGAAGAAGCGGGGTGCACGAACTCTCTGCAGCTTAGCCCTTTGGAAAGGTGCCTTCACTCACCGGTGACTACCTCACTTAGCCATTAAATGTCACCGCAGCCCATTCACACGGGGGAAGCATCTACATCTCACCATGAAAAAAAAGGTGATGAAATGAAAGAAGTTGTGAAATGACATTTTTTTTTTCCAGTAGGTTTGTCATATCCCCTGCATGGAGGAAAATTGCATTCTGTAAATCTTGGTCCAACAGAACAAAACACCTATTTCTTTCCAGTTGGGGAGACAGCCATTCTCATCGGCATAATGAAGGTATTGTAAGCTGTGACTTTTACAAAGTCGGAGAGAAAGCAATCTGCAATCTTGACAGATATGATCTTTCCAGAATGCACTGTTCGTTTACGACGGCGAGAGACCTCAATTAATTTATGAGCGAGGACAGCAGGATGTGACCCCATGTGCGTAGTCTAGGTGGAGCTGTCCCTGTCTGGATTTATGTTCTGGTAATTTAAAAAGATTTATATTAAGCTTTTCTTTCATTTGGAGAGTAGATTAAAATTCTAATGGAAACCATTTGTATGCATTTGTTGAATTGAATAGTATTTATGGCTGTGTAAAAAAAATACGGCAAAATTCTGCCGATAATAAAGTCAGTGGAGCAAGAATAAGTGTAAAAACAGGAAGGAAACACTCAGTAGAAACCATACTGTATTATACAAGCATAATGAAGGAGAGAAGTCGAGCAGAACGGGACAGGGATTAGGCCCCCGGATGAAATCCTTTTCCTTATTTAGCGTAAGGTTTTTATTGCCCTTTTATGACTTAAACCCAAATTTAAATTTCAAAATAGGCCAGACCAGTCCTTACAGACTCCACGGCCACATTGTCCTTCCCTGTCATTCCTGAACTCTTACCGGTGTCCAGGACAAGCAGGTAGGAAAGAGAATTCGAGCTGCGTCTCCAAGAAAATGTGACAATGGTGGGAAAAGATGTGTTTAGCAGGAGGTCAGAGTTCAGTGAGGAAAGCCAAAGTCAGCTCCAGGTTAGAGCAGATGGGATGCAGGTAGCTTAGGCACCTGGGCAAGACCTGGGACATCATAGTACCTGGCCCCTACATTTGTCGCCACAGCTGCCTGACTCCTGGCTCTACTGGAGCTGCCTGTGTCACCTCCACAGCAAAGGGCCAGGTGTAGGGCCACAGGCCTCTGAGTGGCCTATTAGCAGACCAGGGAGGAATGAGAACAGCAGGCCAGATACTACTATACGTGACAACAGTGTCTATGCTATACCAACCAGAAAAGGCTCTCTCGCTGTTGAGGGACAGACAAGAGTTGACCCTGAGAACCTCACCACGTAGAAATGAACAGGCGAATTTGATGTGATGTCAACGTACACCCCAGATGTGGTCTGAATGAGAAGCACCCCTGCGAGGCAGCTGGGTGTCACATGTTTGAGCACGCGGTCCTCAGCTATTGGAGCTGTTGGGGATGCTTGTGGAACCTTTAAGGCATAGAACCTCACTGGAGGAAGGGTACTAGGCATGGGCTTTGAGGCTTTGTGTCTCAGCCCCTGTGGGAAGGATTGTAAGCTTTGTCACGGGTGAAAGCAGTCTTGGTGGGCTTTGCCCTTGGACACACCACGGATACTCCTTGAGATTAACCTTGAGATAGACTGTGTGGAGCCATCCTGGGCCTGGAACTCAGGAAGTGGACCTGGGGACTCCACCTGGATTATTGTGTTTCTAATCGACCCTCAATGGGAGAGGGGGACCACCCCTGGCATGGCACAGACAGGCAAGTGGAGGGGACATAAAAAGGAGCAGCAGGTTGAGACCGGGGCTTGAGAACACATGGATCAGAAAGAGGACCAGCACGCAGGCCAGAGACACCTAGGGACCCGTCCCATGGAATGGACACCGGAAGGTTCACTCTTTTTTCCCTTTAACCTTTTCCCCCTCTGTGTAAGCTAGCTGGGTTGTATAATAAAGTTTAATTGTTAAGGAACAGAACCAACAAGCCCCACTTCTGTTCACGTCCTGAGTGAGGATACAGGGTAATCTGCCAGCCTCTTGCCCAACCACCTTCCTCAGCTGTTATCATCTCTTCCCTACAAGGATGGATGAGAACCCTCAGAAACCATGAGCTGACATGAATCCTTTCTCCCTTCGGTTGCCTCTGTCAGAGTATTTTAACACAGCCACAGAGAAACAAGTAAGATACCGGGCCTGAGAGTCTTACTGCTAATCTTACATGTTCTAAGACACATCAGACTCATAGCTCACAGTCTTGAGACGATGGACGTGGTGGTTGAGCAATGGGTGGGAAGCAAATGGAAACTTCCAGAGATGTCATTGTTGCTCCTGTGCTTGCTGTCTGTCTCTCGACATAGATGTGCATGCATGTTCCTGACCAGAGCTGCACAGGTGTCAAAGGATGTCTTGGCACTGTGGGAGAGCAGAGTGGTATGTCAGCACACTTCACAGACAAAAGCAGCGTTGTTGCCCACAGAGACTGTGTGGAGAATGGGGGACATCTCGTGAAAATGCCGTGTTCCCTGAAGTGCGGTCATACTGCCAAAGGGCTTTTTGAAGCAAGTCTCATCTTTACCTTTCCCTGAGTACACACCCCTCCAGCCTCTGGTCAGGACCTTCACTTTCCTTTGTTTTTCTCTTGAAATGAGCCTGTCTGGTGATCTGTGGACCTTTGAGTTTTGGGGGGGGGGTACAGTGAATACTTCCTACATCCATGAAACAAACATGCTCTGGGCCCCAGAGGGATCACAGTATGAGCGTGACAAAGAACTCTGCCAACAGAGGCCAAAGCCCTATAAGCCAGGGTGGTAGCGTTTGCGCTGAGTATGCACTGAGCTTGCCTTGATTTTAAGTGACTAGGGACACCTTTTCAGTAACCTCTCTTCTGTGAACTGTTCGTCACCCCCAATATTATACAACACTGCTTTATGTGATTTAATGAAATTCCCACCATAAGCCAAGCACCAGACATTTTACATATTCTTATCCTTATTAGATTCCCAAATTAATCCTAGCAGGCAAGCGGCATCACTGTCATCCCATTCACAGATGAGAAAAGAGGCTGCAGAAGGATTTGAAACCTTGCCAATTACTCTGTAACTGCTGAGTGGGAGACGCGGAGCTGGAATTCATATTTGGTTCTAAGACCAGGTCACGTTTATATAATCAAGTGCTTATCAGCTCCTCGTTGGGCACTTACTATTGTCTGGCAGAGTGCAGGCTGGGGGTGGGGGGTCAACTCATTGCCTTTTGCCGGGAAGACATTTGCAAGCTATAGGGAAACACCCATACATAAACACAAACTTATTATTGGACAAGAGTGGCATATAGAGTCACAGCTTGGCCACAAATAACTCACCGCAGGATGGAGTGGGTATAGCAGGGTTTTCTAGAGATGAGACACTTGCATCAGCTGTTTGTGAACTATTTTGCCTGGACAACTCCATGAATGCCACAGGTATGGAGAGTGCTAAGACTGCACTTGAGTGTCACCTTGTCACTGTGACCTTTTCTGACTCACATGATTTTTCACTCCTAAAATGCCCCTATGTTCCAATCTCTGTAACTTTGAATACGTATGTATGTATGTATGTATGTATGTATGTATGTATGTATGTATGTATTTTACCTTCTATGGTGAAATGAATGTTGTTGATATAATTAGGGACATGAAAATTTGGGAGGAAATCATTCTGGACTATCTAGTTGAGCCTTCTACAACCACAAAAGGTAAAGATTTTTTTTTTTTTTTGAGACAGGGTTTCTCTGTGTAGCCTTGGCTGTCCTAGACTCGCTTTGTAGACCAGGCTGGCCATGGACTAACAGCGATCCACCTGCCTCTGCCTCCTGAGTGCTGGAATTAAAGGAATGCACCACCATGCCCGGCTAAGATTTTAAAAAATATATTTGTCCCATTGCCAGAGTTTACCGTTGTTAATATTTTGCTGTGTGTGTGTAACATTTCTTCTTTTAAATGGGTTTCAGTATGTATATAAAATATACTTACTATAATGGTCCTCTTCACCCCTTAATGTAAGTTTGTCAGTACTATTAAATATTCCCCTAGTACCATTAAATAGCCCCCTAAAATATGGCATTTAATCATGGCGTAGACTCACGCCATGCCACCATGACTATTGATTTAATATGCTCTCTCTAACTATTTTATTAATTTTGTGCCCCCAACAATTTTGTTGTCTTGAGTAGCAATCATAGCATTGGCATAGAGTAGGCATTCATTACTTACCCAGTGAACAAATAGAAGATTATTTCAGAGAACATTTTCAGGTGTAAATCTTTGCATGTGAGTCTGTTTCTTTAGTGGCAAAGTAATTCTTGCAAGCAAGTGGTGTTGAGTCAGATATGGCATTATGTTTGTATTGGCTCTTGATGTAGGTAGTCAGATTACCTTTGAGAATGGATGGGACAGATCTGATCCCCCACCAAGTATGCTAGGGGCGCATAATTCCACGGCAGCCATGCTGCTATTATAATGCCTAAAACCTGTTATTTGTACTTTAGGAAAGTTTCTATGGAAACAGAGAAATAGTAGGAAAGGGATCTCTTGAAGTTCAGGCAGATAATGGCAAGAATCCGAACTACAGCGATGGAGTTAGCTGAGAAAGGAGACCGATCTGAAAGCTGCACAGGTTGTAGAGTCCATAGGACTTTAATGTAAAAGATCAAAAGAGGTGTTAGAAGGATTCTTGGGTTCCTGCCTTAGGTGGAGTATTAGTTGGGATTCTTTGTTGCAAGGGACAAGAGGCCAACACTGACTTAGTTAAGCAGGGCTTTTGTGTAAGGATCTGGGGCAACTCGCCGAGTCCAGAAAACTAGGACGGCAGCATTTTAAGATGTCAGGGGCAGAAAGGACTGGATAATATCTCTTCAGGACCCTGACCTCTGGGTGTGTCTATTTTTGTGTCACCTTACTTTGGGTTCAAATTCCAGGCAGAAGGGTCACTGTGAGGTACTGTGGGACAAATGTCCATCCTGAGGTTAGAGGCAGGGGAGTGCTTTGATTCACAGTCCTACTGAGAAGAGGAAGGGATCTATTTTATTACTAGGGAAGACCAATTAGATAACTCTCCAAATGCAAAGATCCACAGCTGGCCTTTCCACAGGAGCGGTAGGCATGGCATCAAGGAATATACCGACGCGGTGTTTTAGACAAGAGATGCGATCCCAAGTTCACAGATCCCATTTAACAGTTCCTACCTGTATCTTGGCATTCGGTTGGACCCAGGGACAATTCCTTTGTAAGCAGAAGACAAACGGAAAAGAATGACTCCCCCCTCCCCCATCTGCACTGGGCTCCTGGCATAGATCCCCCATTCGTCCTGTGCCACGAGTTTCCAGCTTATACAGCCCGCATGGAAACCCACATGTGGCAGTCAGCCAGCTGACCAGTGACGTTTTGAAATTGCTTTAGCATGCCGTGAAGTTGCATCTGGGAGCGGCTGCTTATCCTGACAAAGTCAGGGTTTCCAGTTCGACTTGCATTGAGTTGGAGGGATGAGATTGCTTCTCGCCCATGGGACGATCTACGCCTGTGTGTTTGTAGAAGCAGATGTGCTGGCATCTCCGAATTACCACCTGGGAGGAGCCACATGCCAGCCAGTGACTTCCCATTGGCAGGCAGGGGAGAAATAAACATTGAACACGTTGAGTCATCGAAATGTTGGGACTTAACTTGCTGCCACAGCTAAGTAATGACTTCCTAAACACTTCTCGATGCTTGCTTAATAAAGAGCTGGCAGAATTTCATGAGCACTGGGTGAAAATGACCTCGTAAGAGTTTGGAGAAACATGTTTCTCAAAAATGCAGGAAGTAGCCTAGAAAGCCCATTTCTGGGTCTCTACAAAAATTTGCACATGAATGCTCACAGCAACATTATATATAACAGTCCCCAAAGAATACTCAAAGAGCCATCAATGAGTGGGTTAGGAAAATGTGGTCTATCCACCAAACACTATTTGACAGTGAAGAACAGCAAAATACTAATGTATACAAGACAATGGGTGAGTTTTTTGGAAAATATACCAAATAAAAGAAATCAAAGCAATATTCTACATGTTGTACATGCTCCCATTTCTATAAAATACTCAAGTCAAGTGAATCTACAGGAGACATTGGATTGGCAGCGGGCAGGCTGGTTTTTGTCAACTTGACACAAACAAGGGTCATCTGGGAGGAGGGAGACTCAGTTGAGAAAATGCCTCCATCAGATTGGCCAGTAGGCAAGTCTTGGGGGTATTTTCTTGATTAATGATCAACCGACTGTGGGATGGTCCATCCCTGGGTGGGTCACTTTCAATTGTTAAAGGAAGATGAATGTGAGCCAGTGAGCAGTGTTCCTGCAGGGCCTCTGCTTCCGCCCTGACTCTGTGTCCCAACTCTGTTTGAGTTGCTGGCTTCCTCTTCTGATGGGCTGTAAGCTGCTCTAACGTGAACAAACCCTTTCCTCCCCAAGTCGCCTTTGTTCACAGTGTTCGTCAACAGCAGTAGAAAGCAAACTGGGACAGGTGGTTTCCCCAGGGTTGGAAGGGAGGAAATTGGGCATAACTCTATTGGGTGAGTAGTTTGTTTTTTTGAGTGATGAAAATTTTCTCAAATTTATGGTTGTCTAACTCTGGGAATATGCTAGACGCATCGAACAGGGTTTTATTAAGTTATATTTAATAAAGCTTTTTTCCCCCCAAGAGAGAAGCACAGAGAATAAAACCAAAATAAAACAATGATCAGAAGAAACAATAGAGCCCGACAGATCTTTCTAGCAACTCAATCTCCCACAGGTCAAGGCAAATACAAAGCGACAGGTCTTAAATGAAAATGGAGACATATGTGTCTCGGCTCTGTGTTAACACACAGGTGCCTGTTTCACAAGGAGAGTGAAGATATGGATTTCATGGACAGCAAAGCTTAACTTCCACGTAAAGTAAAAATATGAAGATTAAGGGACAGGTGACCAAGGGCTCATACCAAAAACAGAGCAGCCATCTGTCCTGTTCGGGAGGAACCTTGAATAAAGCCATCAAGCCAAAGACGACTCACAAGAAACTGAAACGTTAAGAAAAATGACCTTGTCAGGCTCAACAGACTTGAAGAAGATTTGAGATTTGTGTTGGCTCCGAGGCATCCATAACCTGGTTAGGAACAGCTGAGCTGGTCTCTGTCAGAAGCTGGGGGTGCCAAACAGCATCTTGAAGAGCACAAATGTTCTCTATGGGGAGATGGGACCAGGATCTGTGAAAAATTATTTTCATTTGAATGGAAGATAGATAGAGATAGAGGGGGTGGGGGTTGGAGGGCAGAGCAATCGTCGTAGGGCCTTGCAAGTGCCTTGAATATAATTATACGCTGAAAAGGCAACAAGAACATACATTCATAATGACCAGTTAAAAACACACCACGGGCAGGAGAGACAGCTCAGTGGCTAAGGATGCTTATTGCCAGTTCTGGCTCCCCGAGCACAGTCCCTGGAGACTCATGGTGGGAGGGGCTATAAGTTGTCTTCTGGCTTTGTATGCACTCTGGCATGTGCACATATACACGAACAGGCAAACATGCACAAATAAATATTTAATAACCCGATTAAAAATGAAAATATATCCTTAGCTCTGCAAGGTGCACTAACTTGAGTCCCAGCACTAGGGAAAGCTGAGGCAGGAGGATTGAAAGTTTGAAGCCAGTCTGGGTTACCTCATGAGTTCCTGATCAGCTTGGGCTACATCATGATGAGTTCATGGGCAGCTTGGACTTTATGCAAACAAAACCACAGACAAACAAATAAAATTCACCTTATTTGACAATGGAGGGGAAAAAAAAAAGGCTGAGAAAATGTTGATCCGTTTATTTTGGAGGAACTGGTTGGCTTGTACTCTTCATTGTAAAATGTCCAGATACCTGGGTTCCTCTCTACTGTGGACTGGTTTCTGCCGCCCAGGCCAGATTCCCTGAATTCCAGCTCCTCCAATACATTCCACTGTGGTGTCTGCAAATACCACCACATTCACCCAAGTGACCTATTCTGGACAGAAACAGATGGGGGGGTGGCGGGATTCCAAGTAGCTTCATATAGAACTTCATTCACATTTGATAAGATTAAGAAAGAGATAACTGAGCTGAACAGATGGCTCAGTGGTTAAGAGTACTGTTTGCTCTTCCAAAGGACCTGGGTTCAGTTCCCAGCACTCACATGGCAGCTCACAACTGTCTATAATTCCAGTTCCAAGGGATCTGATACCCTCACATCAATGCACATAAAATAACATATATATATATCCCCCAGCATTTGGGGAGGCAGAGGCAGAAGGATCTCTTGAGCTTGAGGCCAGCCTCATCTACAAATCTAGTCCAGGACAGGCAAGGCTATACAGAGAAACCCTGTCTCAAAAAACCAAAAGAAAAAAGAAAGAAGAGATAATGGTTGTTCTTTTTGTTTATTTATTTAATTTTTAGTGGTGGCTTGTTTCTCTCTCTCTCTCTCTCTTTTTTTTTTTTTTTTTTGGTATGTTTTGAGACAGGGTCTCTCTGTGTAGCCTTGGCTGTCCTGGACTCGCTCTGTAGATCAGGCTAGCCTCGAATTCACAGAGATCCATCTGCCTCTCCTTCCCTAGTGCTGAGATTAAAGGTGTACACCACCACGCCTGGCTGGTGGCTTGTTCCTAACAAGACGAGATTTTATGAGTTCTGTAGGTGTGATTTTGGTACCCCACCCCCACCCCTTCCGAAGCCATTTCTCACTGTGTTCCTTGAAGAATCTTTCCATCCTGTCACACAGGGAAGGAAAGGTCCAATGCCCGGTCAGCGCCGCTAACTTCCTGCACTCTGATAAGAACGTTGAAAGTCGGGCTGTTTATTTCCTCTCCCAGGGGCTCTTGAAATGAGTGAGTGCCGGGCCTGCCTCCCAAGTTCACCATCTTTCCATGGCTCCCCACTGTCTCCTGAGGGGGAAAAATGGCTTCCCTGCCTCTCCCCTCCCCGAAACAATGTGTTTTCCTCCTCTTCCCAAGGGGGAGAGTGATGGGAACAACATTGCCGACTGTCACTGCGTCTTAGCGGGTAATTCATGCTGCCTGTCACACTGGAGTGTTTTGTCTGGGGCAGGATTTTTGACTTCCAGAGGCTTTAATCTATGGTTCGTTTCCGGCGGCAGCTGAGGTAAAGTTGCTGCTATTTGTCTCGGGCTACCGCAGATGTTGGCGGGGCGGGCGCAGTAGGGAGGCTGTGGGAACATTGGGACTCAAGCCATGGGATACGGCACTGTGTGGTCCTTTAGAGTCTGTGAGGGACTGGGGCACTGGATCTCATTTTTCTGGGACTGGAGTCTGTGTGACAAGATAGGGCCCGGCATGTTCTGTGTGAGAAGACAGAACCTGACACGTGCAGGCTCGAGGTCAGTCAGCTCGGCAACAGCAGGAAGGGCCGCTCTTAGGCCCAGAGTGTAGCCAGCAGCTCTCAGGGGATGCTGTCTGTACCTTCCTGTATCATGGCATTTCTCCAGTATGGGAAATTATTTTTTTCCTCCCTTTAGCTACAGCAGACTACTATCCTCATGAGGAGAAAGTTCACTGGCGTATGGCTTTAAAGCAGGTGTTATTAAACCTTTAGCCTTAGGGCGAGAGACCCTGTCTCAAAAAAAAAAAAAAAATGCATATATGTAGTGGAGAGCGGACTGAAGAAGACAGCCCGGTGGCATCTTCTCCCCACCATATGTGTCCACACACATGACCAGGTACTACACATGCACAGAAGAGAAGGGATGAGAATAGGGATAGCCTGGGCTATCTACAGGCTCTGTCTGGAAAAAAAAGAAAAGAAAAAGAAAAACTAACAGGGGTGTGGGCTAGAACTCAAGTGGTAAAGCACTGGCTGGCCCAGCATACAGGGAGCAATCCCAGCACTCCTGTGACCGGAGCACACCTGTGAGAGGAGCACTTGGAGACAGAGGCAGGAAGTAGAGAGTTCCAAGGCACTCTCGGCTACATAAGGAGTTCAAGGTCAGCCTCGGATACATGCCTAGGAAGCTCACGCACGCACGCACGCACGCACGCACGCACGCACGCACGCACGCATAGCAACAGATGCACCACGTTATCCAGGTCAACAGCTTCTGAGTACACATGCAGAGAAACTCAGTAAGCACACTGAACAGAATATCTACATGCAGGCGCACTGTGGCCTCACTCGGAGTATTTAAGATACGGGATCGATATATGTCCGTAGCAATAAATGGCTGGAGAAAGATGGTATGGTGCATATACTTTCTAGAATATTATTCAGTCGTAAACAAGACCAAAATGCCATTGTTTGAAGCAAAATTGATGAAGCTAAAGAAGCCAGGCACTGGAAGACATCTGTTCTTGCTCACATGTGAAAACCTGAGAAGGTTACCTGCGGCACGTACAGCTGTGACTGCCAGGGACTGGAAGTGGATATGGGGGGGGGGGGGCTGGATTTTATAAGTGCGTGCTTACTCCATGGGCCCAAATGGCTCCTTGAGTCCCACTAGCATGCACAATTTAGGCATGTCACTTAAAAATAAAATAGTGTTTAATAATAAAAAAAAATTTTTTTTAAATTCGTTTTATTTTTATTCATTTTCCATGTATATATGTGTATGGTACGTGCATGGCATGTGTATGTAGGTGGGCGTACATGTGTGTGTTCGTGTGTGCATGTTGATGTCAGGTGTCTTCTTGGAGCACCACTTGTTGCTGAACCCAATGCTCGCCAATTGGTTACAGTAGGTAGCCAGCTTGGCCTGGGGAACCCTGTTTGCCTCTCATGGGCTGTGATGTACAGGAGGGTTACCACACCCGCCTAGAGATATTGCGATCCTAAAACAATTTGGTCAGTTTTACACAAGATAGAGTCACCTGGGAAGAGGGACCAATTGGGAAAACGGCTCCATCAGATTGCCCGTTGGCAAGCGTGTCGGGGCATTTTCTTGATTAGTGATGGAGTGGGAGGGTGGAGTGTGCTCCGACCCCTGGGTAGGTGGTCTGGGTTGGATGGGAAAGCAGACCTTGAGGCACAGCATTAAGTGGACTATGGCCGGGGATCTATAAACCAGTAAATTCTTTCCTTCCGGTGGTCACAGTGTCTTTTTTAGAAATTTTATTTTAAGGTTCTATTTTATTTTATCAATGCTCTATCTGCATGTGCACCTGCATGCCAGAAGAGGGCGTCCAGTATAGACTGGTTCTTAAGCCACCATGTGGTTATTGGGAATTGAACTCAGGACCACTGGAAGAGCAGCTCTTACCTGCTGAGCCATCCCTCCAGGCCTGGTCACAGCGTCTTATTTCAGCAACAGAAAGGAAACTAAGACAGAGGAGTAAGATGCTGGAATTTTGTTGTGAAGTTTTGCTGTCCAGGACTGAGTAGGGAGAGCGCTGCAGGAAGTGAGCGTGTTTGGTTGCTGAGAACCTGGAACACGGCTATTGATGCCTTGAAATAAATGCATTCCCACTAGAAGGCCTTTGTAGGCTCGGGTTTCGCCAAAGACATTCGGTGCGGAGGGAATGGCGGAGCCCATTTTGCGCTGTCTTCTTCCTGGCAGTTGTAAGCTAAGCACTTTCATCGCGGTCTCCATCGAAAACACACTACGTGTGCCGTATACTGAGCTAGCTGCCAGGGGGACAAAGCCAAGGGCCCTGCCTTTTCTTCAGGAGACAGTGGGAGGGATGCTAGGGGCATGGAGAGGAGAACCCCAGCTCTGGCTACTGGCAGAGTAGGTCCAGGACCCAAAGACAGCTTCCCAGGCCTCTCTTTGGCCTGAAAGGTAGGCATTAGCTTGCAGACGACGGTAGGAGGGATGAAAGCGCAAGGTGGACGGGGAGAGAAACCCCGTGGGCAGAGATTTAGAGCTTGGATGGGGACCGTGTTGTGTTTCTTAGCTGTTTTGCTTTGCGGAGCCAAAATACCCGACAGAACAACTGTGCGAGGAAAAGATTATTTGCCTCATGATTTCAGACGTTCTTAACCCACCACAGTTTGGAAGACACGGTCCAGTTCATGGCTGCCGGAGTCCATTGTAAAACAAACAAACAAACAAACAAACAAACAAACCACCTCACATTGTTGTAGACAGAAAGCCGACAGTAGCCTGAACTAGTGCCTGCCTGGGGCCAAGCCTACATGGCTCTAAAACCTCCATAGTCTCTCAAAATAGGCAGGGAACAAACATGGGCCTGTGTGCCACATTTCAGATTCAAGCCATAACAGCACTAAATATAAAATAATTGGCAGACTGCTTGCCTAGCACGCATGAAATCCCGTGTTCGATCCCTAGCATGGCACAAACTGGAAACAACGGCATTGGAAACTCAAGGGTTATTCTCAGCTAGACGGTGAGTTCAAGACTTGCTTCATATATATAAGACCCATCCTTTAAAAAAAAGTGTTTTTGCCCCCCTCCTACAGTAGTCAGTCCAAACAATAGGAAACCCAAAGGCTATTTTAGCTTTGCTGAGAATCTAGCCCACATACTAACATTAGCGACTGATCCTGGATTCTGACCTAGATTCCTAGCTGGAAGGAAGGCTGGTGCTGTGACTCTGCTTCCTGAGAAGTGCGGTTTATTGTTATATTTCTCTAGCTCAAGGCCTTTAACAGCTGTCAGTTAATTAAGCTTCCAAAGACACCTGAGCACAAGGCTGAGGGATCTTCAGTTCAGAGAGTCGGAAGTCAGGCTTCAACAATGTAGCTTGGTCCTCCTTAACCCGGCCTCTGAGGTCACGAAGCCTCTGTGTGAGGGACTGTGCCTGCTGTATCTTCTCTGCTTCTTGCAGGGTCTGCCTGGTAGAGTTACCAGGCGCTTAGACATCTGTTTTCACAGAGAAAGGGGACAAAAACCCCATCTTGCCCAGGTACTCCTGTGTCAGAGACTCTGGCCCAGAAGGGGCAGCCACAGCCACAGCCACAGCCACAGCCACAGCCACAGCCTGGGCCTTTGTTCTTAACATTAGCTTTTCGTCCATGGATTTGGCACGCAAAAAAATCCGGCATGCCTTCCCTCCCCGCCCCGCCCTCCCGTGGGGCGGGAGGGCGGGGTGGGGAGGTGGGGAGGGGAGGGAGGTCGGACTCTTTCACAGAAGGAGGGGAAGCTCTTTGGCTTTGGCTTCAGACTCGGCTTGCTTTCCCGTTTGGCCACTTTGTGGAGATTAAGCAAAATCCCCATAGTTAGGATTAGTTTTTGCCAAATGGACTAGAGTGCTCAGGCTTTGCAGGGAGGCATAGAGAGAGCTGGTCCACGGCCAGTTGTTCAAGGACCTGCGTGATCTGAGCTTCTTGTCAAGGACATAAGTACACGGGGAAGCCTGGGGTCAGTAGGGAATGCTGGGAGGAATACACGGGAAGTTGTACGTGTGAGCCACGGAGAACACCAGCAAGAGTGATGGCTTTTGCCATTTTGTCTGATGACGGCAGCCAGCTGGCAGGAAGTGGGCACCTGCTTTTAATTTCTGGTTCGCTGGAGCAGTTTCTGGTGGCTGTGCTCATGAGTACTGCAGGCAGGACTGTGTTCAGCCAGAACTCAGTCATGGGCATGGTGGCCAGGTGTGGAGGCATCCTTTCAGGAGAAAGATGCGTTTTTTTTGTTTTTGTTTTTTTTCTCCATTTGGCTTCCAGGTTGCCAGGGAACACTTAGGTCGGCCTTCTGAGGAGCAGCCTGGGTGAAGTGGGCCACCTGCAGGGTTCTAATGTGACTGCGGACAGGCTGCAGAAGGCATGAACTCCAGGGGTGGGGGAGAGAGACAGATAGCCATGGGACTTGGACTGCAGATGCCTGGCAGCTCTCCTACCTCTGCCTGCCCTTGGCTAATTACTGTGTGCTTTTGCAAATGGGCCTTTACTCAGTACCTCCCCAGGAAATAGGCAGGTAGAGAAATGAAACAGGAAGCCAAGCTTCCTTCTGGGCCATTCTTCCTGCTAATTTTCAAAGCCCTAGACAAGATACCCCTCAGCACATGCTGCAAAGCAGGCGTTAAGTAAATATGCATTGAATAAGTTTGGCAAATTAAGACAAATGGTATCGCGGTGTCCAAATGCTGGCCTTGGACCCAGTGTCCCCAGTAGCAGGACGAGCCACATCTTCTTAATCCGCTTTTGGGAGCCCCTGGCACACTGGAATAGACATTTTCTATTTTTTATGATAATGACATGAAGGGTGTACCTGTGTTCCCTAAGCTAAGGGATAATGGAAAAACAGTGCTAGAAAAGTTAGAATTATATGTATTCGGGACAGAACCGCTGAAATCAAAGCACCCTGGAAAATATCTAGCCACTCCATGAAGGCAGAAAGTGATTTTATACCACCTAGTTGGCTGATGAAAAAAAAATCAAGCTGGGGGAAATTGGAGCACAAGAGGTTTTTTGTTTGTTTTGTTTTTTTCCCCCTCAGTCCCAATTTATCCCTTTACATTAAAAAAAAAAAAAAAAAAAAAAAAAAAAAAAAAAAAAAAAAAGTAAATGAATGTTCCTATAAACCCAGTGGAAAGCTAATGAATCAGGAGGTCATAGGCCCTACGGGGAACCTACTAGTGGTGTTTTGATAAATGGACATGTCAAACTGCCTTCTACATGTTTATGGTTTTACCCATGGATCAGTGCTGCCCTTGCTGGTCAGAGACTGGTCTTCCTGCAGTGGGCAGTGGTTAAGACAGGGGTTTATGATTGGTCAAAGCTCTGAGAATAAGTGGTTGTTGGGTGCACAGCCCTAAATAAGGCATCTGTATGAAAGCCCACCCTCTCATGCTCAGGGAGCATCAAGGAGACAGGGCTGGAAAGAACGGAAGAGACAGAGGCTGGGGAAGCATGTCTGTGAAACGCTGTCTTTGGGACTTGACTTGGCCTTTGTCTTCAGGAACTTACTGCAGTAATGACTACTTGCACAAGATCCAGTCAATAAGATTAGGTAACTTTGCAATAGGCAGTATTAGTTGGATTCAGTGGGTAAAAAAAAAAAAAAAAAAAAAAAAAAAAAAAAAAAGATGGGAGGACCCTAAAGATAGGAGGGGCATATGCTGGGGGTTATAGGAAAAATAGAAGGAGGGAGTGGGGGCAGATATGATCAAGATACAGTTTATACATGCATGAACATTTCAATGAATAAATAGATTTTCTAAAAAAAAAAAAAAAGGTGAGTAAAATATCTGCTAGTTTCCTAGACTGACCACTGTGACCAATAAACACCACAACCTGGTGGCTAAAGTGCGACAGCAGAAATGTATTGTGTCCTAGCACGGGAGTTGAGAAGTCTGAGATCCAGGTGTCAGCAGGGCTGGCCCCTCCTGGGAGGGGCCTATGCTTCTCTTCTGTAGGTGATGTATACAATAGTACCCTATATGTCATGTACATAAGGTGGCAGACATGGGTCCTGGTCCCTTGTGAACTTTTAATTTAATTGAAAAAAAAAAAGATAGTAAAAAACACTGAAAGAATGCATCTCTTAGGCCACATCCAAGGTTGAATGTACCCTATGGACGAGGATTGACTGAGCTCCTCATGGTTAAGCATCAGGTCTTACTCAACTTCAGTGCCATCCTGTTTAGACAACAGCATGTTGACCTGGCTGCTAAGGTGGTAGCAGCCACTTAATCTCAGTTGCTCAACGTAGAAGCTGTTGATTTCTTTCACATCATAGCAGTGGGCTGCCATTCAGGTTCTCCCAACCCCGTCCAAAGCCCCAGCCATCGGTATCAGGTGACTCCAAGTTAGCCTGAGTACCAGCACGCAGCTGCCAGGTGAACAGAGAAACCTCGAGTGAGCTACTAGGTACAGGTAGCTAGTTGAACTTAAAGAAAAAGTCAACAGCCCAACAAAATTCAGTCCATCAGTCTTGCCAGACACATTTCAAATATGACCCCTGTGGTCACCTGACCAGACAGAGAAGGCATGCAAGGCACCTGTACCGCAGAAAGTTCTGTTGGCCAGGGCCAGCCCAGAAGGCAGAGCATGCTACGTCTGGGTCTACGGGACAACCTGGAAGAGTCATACACAGTGTTGTATCCTAGGGAGTTGTGATGCCCAGGGAAGGAAACAGATGAGTTGGAAGCAAGAACATTCTAGGGCCACAGCCAGCATAGAACCTCAGAGGAGATGATTCTTAAGGACTCTAGAGTTCGTGGCTGGATAACCCATATGTGTGAGGAGCAACAGGCTGGGGTGTTGTGTGTGTGTGTCGGGGGGATCATGTGACTCTGGAGCTGGCTTTCATCTAATAGCTCACATTAGTTTTTGTTTGTTTGCTTGTTTTCTCTCCTCCTTCCCTCTTCCTCCTCCCTCCTCTTCCTCCTCCTCTCTCCTCCTCCTCTTCCTCTACTTCTCTGGGTTAGGGATCACACCTAGGGCCTCATGCCTGGTAAGCAAAGTGCCATACGTCCATGCTACGCCTCCATCCCAGTAGCTTACTCTTGGACAGACCTCACTTGATCTTCATCACTTTGTGATGCTATCAAAATCAACAACCCCTCCCCTCCCCTGCCCCCGGATATCCAGTTTGGGAAACACTGGCCAGGAGTGAAGGATTAATAGGCTCCAAGTAGTTGGTCTCTTTCCTGACACCCAAGAAGCTGGTAATTTGGTCTCCCTGAGACACTGGAGGGCACGGGGAATCACCTGTCTCCATATTGGCAGCACTCAGGCACCCTTGTTAAGTTTGACAAATGTCTGATGAAGTCTAAGGCACCTTTCGGTAATAACATGGGTAACATGATTTTTAAGGATTGGATATAAGCTATGTAATGCAGAGCCAGGTGGGATACAGCACAGCAGACAAAGCCCCGGGGACTTGAGAGTCTCTGAAGCTGAAGTCCGTAGCCAGTGGGGCAGCAGTGTTGACAGAGAGTGACTGTGGCCAGGGTGAACTGGGCTGGACACAGGAGCACCAGGGTGCAACCCTTGGGCTGCACACACACTGCGAGGTCAGGCTCAGTGACAGGGCGTCATGCAGAGCTTTGCTTTCTGAATTTTAAGAGCGCTAAGGTAAAACTGCAGCAAATCAAAAGCAGAAATGAGCAAAGGTTACAGAGGAGCTGGGAGTTGTCTAACTCGTAAAAGGGACGTGCAGGAACAGTGGAACTCAGACGGAGCTATAGGAGGGTGTATAGGAGCCCCTTTACATCCACAGAGGGTACAGGCATGGAAGCCAGCACAGAGTCCTGATGAAATTATGACTGTGAATGCCACCTCCCTGAAGATTGTCAATGGGTCAGTTAATAACATTTCCTACAGAGAGGGTAAATTATGGGCTAGCCCCAGGCCAAAGCTGGAGCTGGCCTGGTGCTTGACAATCAATATTTTGAGTGTGTAAGCTATTCGGTGTTCTCTTTTTATGATCAGCATCTCACATGAAGCAGGATGCTTCTCCATGCTTGATGCTTCTTACTACACAGAGAGCCCCATGTCATCGTCATCCCTGGCCTCTCTTACTGCACTGTCATTTGAAGTCTCAGGGTCCCTTTTGCAGGCTCTTGGACTCGCAGATAAAATAATTTAAATTTTACTCAGTGGGTGCAAGGACAACTTATTGAAGATAAAGAGAGAAAACAACAAAAACAAAAAACAGGGCAGGCAAGCCAGGGATCATGACCACAGCTGGGAATATGGGAGAAGAGGAAGGGGTGTTGTGCTTCCTGTGGCAAAGGTCAAGGAAGTAGGCAGGATCAGTCCTTGTATGGTGCCTTCTTCTGGTACTGTGAAAGCCAGTCCTCAGGAAGGAAGCTTTCAGGTCAGACACAGCTTTCCACTTCTGGGAAACAACAAAGGGCAGTAGCTCCAGATAATAATGTTTTGGGAGTTTCTGAACAACCCTGGTCAACAATTCAAAACAGAATGTCTCAGGCCTGGGTTGTACTTCTTGTTAGATAGTCTTTGGCTCTTCTAGAAACATGGTCAGCCCAGATTGGGGAAGTTTTTCTTCTTCTTCTTCTTCTTCTTCTTCTTCTTCTTCTTCTTCTTCTTCTTCTTCTTCTTCTTCTTCTTCTTCTTCTTCTTCTTCTTCTTCTTCTTCTTATTATTATTATTATTATTATTATTATTATTATTATTATTATTATTATTATTTTGTTGCTGTTTTTTGGTTTTTCAAGACATGATTTCTCTGTGTAACCTTGGCTGTCCTGGACTTCCTTTGTAGACCAGGCTGGCCTTGAACTCACAGAGATCCCTCTGCTTCTGCCTCTCCAGTGCTGGGATTAAAAGCGTGCGCCACCACGCCCAGCTTCCTCTTCCTTCTTAACCTATGTAGGTGAAAGACTATTTGATTGTTGGGTCTTTGTTAAGCTCTTGTGCCTTGTCTGTCAGCAGAGGACAGTATTTTAGCTTCCACCTGTCATTCCATTGTTTTTCCTCAAAGGTTGCTAAACTCAGCAAGAAAGATGAATGTTGAGTTTTTGTTTTTTGGTGTGTGTGTGTGTATGTGTGTGTGTGTGTGTGTGTGTGTGTGTGTGTGCGCGTGTGCACGCATGCCTAGCTTTTAAGACCCCAGCATCTTGATTTCAGCAATATCACAACTATCTCTTTGCGTTTGCTTCCATTCTCAGTATCCAGGGTAGCTTTACAAAATGCAAGTTGAGTGAATTTTGTCACTTCTGGGTTAAAATCCTCTCCTAGTAGAAGCAGACTAAATAAACTCTCTAAGATTCTGGATCTGGCCTCTAGCTGGAGAGCAGGGTCTTAGGCTACTCCTCTGCTGGCATCGGTTTTTCTGGTGCTTCAGAGGCCCGGTGGGATGGGGCCCTGGGAATCTGTGGATGGTTTTGCACTGTCTAGAAAATTCCTTGATGCCTTTGCTTCCCTTTACTCTCAGACAACCTTCTCATCCCTTCCAAATCTACCCATTTTTTCCCATGATCCTTTTGTTATCTTGGCAACATAGAGTACTATCTGACATCCGCAGGGCTATTTGTTGGCTTCCTCATTTATGATCGTCACCTTCCTGCTAAACGGGAGTTTTTCCCGTGACAGCAGGTGTCATGGCTGGCCACCGAGTGCCACAGTAATTATCTCCGCCTCCTCAGGGCTGAGATTACAAACACCCTGTCCATCTTTTCTACATAGGGTCTGGGGATTGACTGTCGGTCTTCATGGTTGTACGTCAAAGACTTTGCCTATTGAATTATCGCTCTAGCCCACTCTCTTCATAAACTCTCTCTGGCCAGGCATGGTGGTACACGTCTGTAATCCCAGCACTCAGGAAGGCAGAAGCAGGTGATGCCTGAGTTCGAGGCCAGCGTGGTCTACTAAGTGAGTCCAGGACAGCCAGGGCTACATAGAGAAACCCTGTCAGGAAACAAAACAACAAAACACAAGCAAAACCCTAGTTCTGTTTCTGCTACTATCCTTGCATCCCTATGAACTTCTTAGTCTAGGAAAAAAGACTAGAAGTTCTTGAGGGTTCTCACTGGGCTCTGCTGTCCACAAGTAACTAGTTTACCTTTTAGTTTTACCAGCGTTACCAAGAGTGACTAGCTAATGGCATTTACTATCACCAGTAACCCTTTATCTTCTTTGCCCCCCCCATATGTGGGTATGCATGTGTGTGGTGTGCATGCGTGTCTCTGTATGTTTTTGCTTATGTGTGTGTGCACACACACACGTGCACGCATGGATGTGCATGTGGAGATCTGAGCTTGATGCCAAGAATCATGCACAATTGTCCTTCCATCTTGTTCACTGAGGATCTGTCCGTCTAAGCAAGTAGTAATATCAGCGAGTGTTAGTGTTCTCGCGGTGTAACTATGTGATACACAAATCACACCATGCAACAGACCCATGGAGGAGGCTTTATTGGAAGTATGTACAGACATGATCTTTGGGGAGATTCGAGCAGGGGGGGAGGATTGTGTGAGCCCCCTTTACAAAGTAATCTGGTGCATGTGCAGAAAGTGCACAGGTAATTTAGGGGGACCTGAATCCTGGTGGCTGGCAGTGATGTGCTTCCGATGACAAGCGATGTATTTTAGGGTGGCTCTGAGGTTTCCTGTTTTCCCATGGTCCTCAGGGCCTTTGGGGTTGCTGTACCACTGTCTAATTACTAACAATTAGCCCCACTAGCCAGCTGGCTCTGGGGATCCCCTGCCCTAACCTTCTCAGGCTGGCGGCCACGCCCACATGCTTGCACAGCAAAACCTTAACTGGGGAGCTAGCTTCCTAGCCTTTACCCTTTACAGCTTTGTAGCCCATTTAAAGCCGCTACTGCTGGCTCATCTTCGACCTTGCGGTTATTTACAAGCCAACTTTGAATGTCTATCACTTACTGGCAAACGGCACTTGTTTATTTATTTATTTTTTTTAAATCTACCCATGGAAGACCAGTGATAGAAATGAGTTACAAGCAGTGTGACGATTTTCCATTATACTGCTTGAAATCTGCCTCCTTAATAAAAATAATTCCCTATCTACCAGGGTGTTACTGACCACTGATCATGCCATTTGTCTCTCAGAGAGCTGACATATTGATAATCAAATGTTCCAAATGGGGAGCAGATGGCTGCAGAGGGCCATTTCCTTCCAGTCCTTTCTGCCTAGCCTCCACTTTCAAGTGGATCTGGCCCAACCCTTGCCTTTGTACTCTCGGTGCCTGGCATGGAGTCTCTGCAAAGAACAGGAGACGGATGTGGCGAGGAGAAATAGGTCGCCTCTGGAACAAACCCTTTGCTCTTTGCCTAGACAGGTGAGACTTTGGGGCTTGCCCCATTGCCAAAGATGTGTGTGCCCCTTTGCTCATCACTTAACCCCTGCCGCCATCTTTCTTTGTTACCATGGGAAGTTTAAGGAGTTCCTACTCTGTGGTGATTCTGGAGAGCCCTGGAGAGGCTTGGGGGGGTCTCCTCGAGGAGTCCCCCCAATGCTTCTGCTCCCTCCTTTGCATTTGTTTGTTCCTCATGGAAGTCTCGTTTTTTTCCCTTCCATCCCAGGACTCAGTAGCGTCCTCCCTTCCGCCTCCTCCCCCTCCCCAGTATTTAGTGCTGCCTCTGAATTACTTAACTGGAAGTGTTTAGGGACGGAGTTTGGAGGGCAAATGAGCTAACGAACGGAGCAGCACAGCCTGCATCATTCTTTCCGCTGCTAGGGATTCGTGAGCTTTTATTCTTCTTGGGCATCTTGACTGTATCAACATAAAGAGGAAAACAAATCGCATACACAAATCAAAACCCCCGGCTCCGCCGGAGTTGCTGTGGCCAAACGGGAGAAATCTGAAATGAGACTATTACAGCTGCAGCTAATGGGGCAGGAACAAGAAACACTTGTTCCAGCCCAGCAATGCCGTGCTCCCCTTATCATCCTCCATCAAGTGTATGATTTTATTGTTAAACATCAGAAATGGTGAGCGAGTACAGTTACGTTTAGATTCCCCTCCCCTCTGCTTGTCCCGTGACAGGCTTACGAGCCTTCCTGAGCGCTTGGACTGGGGGGGTTTACAGCAGCCTACACCCCCGGGCTTTGTCTCCTTTGGTACCTCGCCTTGAACCTTGCAATAAAGTCTCCTTTTTAAAGCACAATACATTTCCCCCTAGCCTATTCTTCTGGGGCTTTTATGACTCACAACTGACAAAGGCCTCACTAATGGAAATGCAAATTTCCTACCTGTCAAAGGCTGAGAATGCTTTTTCGCAAACATTGGCAGGGCAGGAAGTACATTAGCATGCACGTATCAGGGAGAGAGCCCTTTCCCATAAGTTTGTGGGATAAAAATGTTATTTGATGCTGGAATAGAAATAAAATAGTAGTGATTAGATCCGCCCATGTAGACAGCACCAGTCCTTGGGGAAAGCAAAACTGGTGAGTTTTAGTTTCTACACAAGCTTTATTCAGACTCAAAACACTTATGTTCCTCTTTTATAAAGACTCTGACTTGGGCACCAGATGGGCAGAAAGCTCAGATGCCCTCAACCTCCCTATATTTTGCTTCTTTTCTGTCAATACAAAATATAACTCTCACCTCAGCTTAACCTGAGCAGAGCATAAGTGTCTCAGGAACCATATTTCAGTTACCCTGAAAGACATGGTCAAACATGAAAGCAGTTATATGGACTTCCATAGTCACAGGACAAAGGAAATTCATAAATTCAGACATTTTCCAACAACACTGGTAGAGACTTAGGGGAAGGTGTTAGGGGAATCTGCAATAGGTTTTAGATGTCTTCTGGTTACATTCTTATATTTTGGGTTGGCTGAAGGATTGTCACAGTAGATTTTTTTTTTTTTTTTTTTTGGTTTTTCGAGACAAGGTTTTTCTGCCCTGGACTCTGTAGACCAGGTTGGCCTCAAACTCACAGCTATCTGCCTGCTTCTGCCTCCCTGAGTGCTGGGATTATAGGCCTGCACCATCACAGCCTTTGAGGATGAACTCTTTCATGGTGGACTTTGAGCTCCACCTCCAGTTTCCTTGGTAACACTAAAAGCCAAACAAAACAAAACAAAACAAAACAAAAACATTAACTTTACCACTCTGCAGGTCTCTTAGCCAACAGAATGGAATACCTCTGGCTGTGGGTAGAGACATGACATTCTGATCTGCTCCAAAAATTTAAAACATTACATACTATTGTCTTCTTCCTTAAGAGTTAATTCAGATGGGTCTGTCAATCACTTGGCTGGGAGATCATCTCCCCCACCTCCTACCCCCCACCCCAAAACTGATTCATCTGAGGACACACTAAGGATATGGGAGGAATAATTACTCTCCTAATGAAATAATGCACTTATCCTCCCCAAAACTGTTCACCCCCACCCCAGCTGCATGCAGATCCTCTGTCATGTAGCACTGAGGCTTGCCTACTTTCCTGAACAATTCACTTTGACTTTTTCTCCTTTCTGTCTCTTTTTCTTTTAGACATTGGCCGAAGCCTGGGTACACTTTCTTTCTTTGATACTCTGGGACTTCTTACCTTTTTTTTTTTAAAGCTTCTCCCACCTTCCACCACGTGATTGCTGACATCTATTATCAAACCTGCCTACTTTTCTTTTTTGGACTCTAACACAAAAAGAAAGAACTTCTTTCTTCATCTTTTCCAACTTCCTTGCCCTAGGAGCGGGGAGAGATTTATGTTTAACTTCCCTGTTGTTTTCCTCCCAAACTTGAATAGAATCATCTTTCAGTTTCCTTGAAGTCTATTTCTAATTTTTTCAAAAAAATGAATAAGACTATGAACCCTCAAAAAAGAAGTCCTAAAATTCCCTGGTAATAATGCTACCAGACTAAGCCAGGTTTATCCACCAATCTTTAAATCAATGGAGGAGCCAAATAACAAAGACAAACAGAGGGGATTTACTCACTGTGGCCATGTCGGGAAAGTGCCCTAACGGTTGGAAAACCAAGAACTAGGCACATTCCGTAACCAGGTGTGGGACTCTGCTCTTATGGCTGGAGTCTCGAATTACAGGATAACCCCTGGACTTGGTGCAAAATGATAGACTCCCTTTGTAGTGGGGCTCCGTCTTCTCTGCCTGATCTGGGAGCCAGAATCCCCACATCCATTACCTGAGGAATGGCACATGATCCTTAGGGGGAAAAACAGGTTCAACTCCCTTTCTCCGGGTAGAACCTGTTCAGAAGGCACCTGGGGATTCCTGAAAATACCCCACTTGATGCTAATGAGACCTTAGCTTTCAGCAAATGATCTTTAACCATACCTGGAATTCTTCCCCCACCTGTAGGATAATTAAGTACTTCTTCCTCCTTCTTACGATAGGGCTGTGTTAGTGCATGTAAATGAAGTATCCCCAGCAGCACTAACCCCCTCGAATCAAACACATTCACCAGCAAAACCCCTCCTACTACCCAAGGTTTAAAAGTCCCTATTTCACTGGAAATAAAGGGGGGCTGCCATCAGCTTTTCCACCACAACTCTCTGAGACTTGTCATTCATCCTTGGGAATGAAGGGCTCCCCTTCTCCTTGAAGAATTCACCGCTGGACTCCCGGGCCTTGGCTGTCAGCGAGGTGGCCCTAGCTGCCTTGGTCACCACTAAAGAGGAGGTGAGCCACTGCTTCCAGGCTTCTGTTCCATCCTCCACCCTCAGCACTGCAGCTTAACCAGAAGGCTGTAACACTGAGGTCTCATCACCAGCTCTGGAACATCGGAGTTTCCACTGCCCTCTAGTTCCAGCAATCTCATTAAAAATAGGTAACTTTAACACAGTGGGAAATTCTTTTCCACCCCCACTCCCACCCCAGTGAGATCAGGCAGCCTTGCACACGACACAGATCTTTCTTTCAGCACTTCAACTGTTCCCGAGAAAAGCAGGACCTGAGACAGTGAGCCTGGACCGTCCTGCTGGAGAAATGCACATCCTGGTGTGGCAAGGCAGCAGTGGTGGACTTGGAGTGACACAGGTGCACCTCCTCCAAGCTGATCTTCAGCAGTTCATGGCACTAGCAGCCATGTTATCATCAGCCTCCAAACACTACAGTTTTACTGTCACCACGAGTTGCATATTCTTCCTATGAACATATGCTATACCCCTTTATAAAGCCAGTGCCTTCACAGCCTGGGCTCTTTCTCCTCTCTTCTCCCTCAGCCTCTGTATAACCCCCCTCCCCCCTCCAATCAATCTCTCTTGTGAGGTCTGTTAGATGGTGTGACTTTGTGGCATTATTTGGCCCCGATCTGCCAACATATTCTTCCACTGCTAAACCCTGACACTAAGTAGAGATTACAATTTGAGTAGAAGGTCAGGGCTATGCATGTCTAGCAGGTGTGGTCCTGCCAATCTTTGTCCCTAGGTAAAGTGGTCTAACAAGTTGTAAATCTCTTTCTAGGAGAAAAGTTCCTCCTCTGGCTAGGCCAGGCTTTACTAGGCTTTCTCTTCTTCCAGCATGAGATTTCAGTGGAATGGCCATCTGCCTGTCTTCTTGTCCATCCATCTGGATCTGCCTGTCCATCTGTCCTCTTATCCCTTTGTTTGGAGGCAGTTCTGTGCAACGCCTAGTTTCACCCTGAAATCTGTGACTTGTAGCCTTGTTGCTGGGTTTGATCTGTTATCTTACCAATACAGAGACTTTGGTACCCCTATCTGCTTCTAAACATTTGCTTCTCAGGCTTCTTTGAATCTCTTTGAAGCCCGCTTACTGCTTAACTCTTTGTAGTTACTCTGTAACCTACATATATACACATGTGTATACACATATAGGCAGGCTTTCTATATATGTGTAGGTTTTCTATATATATAAAACACACATAGATAGAAACGTCAATACATATATACATATATGCATACATAGATTAAAAACTTCAATACATATATACATAGAGAGTTCAATACATAGATATATAGGTGGATGATTGATAGCTGGAAACATCAATACATAGGTACATATATACATATATAGATGGTAGACGGACGCTTATAGATACATATATACATACATGATAGATATGATAGATAGAAACTTCAATACAGAGATAGATGATAGGGAGAAAGAGACATAAATAGATAGATGATAGATAAAAACTTCAATGCATAGACACATATATACATAGACAGATAATAGAAACAATGACACATATATACGTACATAGATACTTCAATACAGAGATACATATGTACATATAATACATAGATGATTGATTAAAAACTTCAATACATACATAGATATATACTAGATAGATGAGAGAAAGAAACTTATACATACATACATAGAAGATAGAAACTTCAATACAGAGCTGTATGATTGATTTAATACAGAGATAGATGATAGCTAGATAATAGATGAAAATACAATACATAGATACATATATACATAGACAGATGATAGAAACAGAGATGCATATGTACATACAAAGATTCGATGACAGATACTTCAATTCAGAGATACATACATAATAGATATAAGGTAAAAACTTAAATAGATACACATATAATACATAAATACAGATAGACTTACTATGTGGTATGAAATGGATGATTTGAGAGTGATTATTAGTAATTAAGATCATAATAAAAGAACTTGTGTTTGTCAGGCTGAGCCATAGAAGGATTTCTGGTGGTTAGATAAAAGCCTGCTGTCAGCATTTCTCAGAAACCTGTTTTCTGCTTTCCAGAAAGGGCCACTTTCCTTGGCTACACCCGTGGTTCCATACCAAAGCCCATGCTGACTCCCAGACTCCTTCAGTCTCTATTCACAAGTACCGGCTATGTAACTCCAAGTCCACACCAGCATCCTGGTCCCTCTCACCTCCCCAACTCCTCCCGTACTATGCTAGCTCCCAGGCTGCTCCAGGCTACAGCTCCCTCTTCTTAAGAACAGTTCTCCCTGCCCCTCTGTTTTCTTTCTCTTGCTGTTCTCGTTCATTAACTCTCTTCTCTCCTCACCATTCTCTCCTGGAGATAGCCCTCGCCATGTACAGTCTGCTTCCTTTTCTCTCTGCTCTGGACTTTTCCAGAAGCTTCTGGATGTTCTATCTCTTTCTTATCTGTAGTGAAAAACCTTCCCTCTAAATAATAAAGTGCCCATGTCAGTGGTTTCTTGATTGCACTCTCACTTACACTATTATTCAATAAATTTTGATGTTGTGGAAATACACAAGCATGTTTGTCTGTATTGCTGTCTCAGTGCTCTCATGACAGTGAAGTGTGATCTTTGCCTGGGATTTTGGTGATGAGCAGGCCTTGGGGTTGAGTCTTGAGAAATAGAGTAGATGCCTGCGTTGTTTTGCTATGGTAACCTTAACATTGCAGGGTAGATGCTCAGGGTGCTTGTGGCACAGCAGGAAGTATAACCCAATGCTTCTGCCAGCAGGCTAAGGAGTTCTCTTCCTCAAGAGCTTACACTTAAAGCCAGATCCTTGACTATGAGACAGAAAAGAATTTCAAAACCACCCTCAGTGAAGCAATGTTAGTGAGCTTATGAAGTATTTAGACAAGACAGCGTACAAGAAAAAGACAGGACACAATCCCAAAACATGGGCGTGCATGTCTCAGGAGAGAGTTGCGTGCATTGCAAGGTGCCCTTGCAGTGGTTATGTATGAGATAGTATGACTTTATAGTTATAATCCTCATAGAATATAATCCACATGATTTAAAGCTGTAGCAAAGCTTGAAAATGAAGTAAAAACACATGGGTTGGTTTACTCATTTTTTTCTTAAGGAATTTTCTTTTGTCAATGACATTGTAATTGTATTGTTTAGATTTAGGGATGAGGGAGGGATGCTAATGTAAAACTCAAGGTTATGAACATTCTGGTGTGAAACAAATGCAGCTCACAGGTTTTTTGTTTTGCTTTGCTTTGAGACGGGGTTTCTCTGTGTAGCCCTGGCTGTCCTGGACTTGCTTTGTAGACCAGGGTGTCTTGGAACTCACAGCGACCTGCCTGCCTCTGCCTCCCAAATGCTGGGATTACAGGTGTGCACCATCACCCCTGGTACAGCTCATGTTTTTAACACCCTCATTTGAGACGTCTTTAGGAAAATGCAGATTTTTTGTATGAAATTTTGTCTGCGTTGGTTGTGTTTCATGACTCTCAGGCAACAGGAAAGGATACCAACATCCCTTGGTCCTGATTCTGGAATATCCTTAGGAAGAGTCACAGGACATTATCATCATTTGGCTGGATACAACAGAAATGCATTGTCACAGTTTTGCAGTCTGGAAGTTGCATGGCCAAACTCTCTCTGAAATCTGTAGGTTGCCTCTCTTTGCCTTTTCCCAGATTCTAGTAGTTTCCTAACAGTCTTCATTTTTTACTTTGTGTGTTAGTTACATTTTTACGTTCCTGTAACAACATACATCATAGAAGCAACTTAATAGAGGAAAAATATATGTTGGCTCACGGTTTCAGAGGGTCTTAGTCCATTGCAATGAGGATGACATGGTGCAGGAGCTCAGCAGACTAAACCAGTGGCAGGTAAAATGTTCAAAGGCCCATCGTACTGACCTGGTTCCACCACCTAGGCTCTACGTCCTAGGCTCTGCAGCCTTCTATCTACAATAACACCACCAAGTGGGGAACAAGTTCATGAAAGCTGAGCCTGTGAGGGACATTCTAGCCTCAAGCCCCAGTGCTTGGCTTGTAGCTCATGCTGTCACATTGATCCTTCTTCGTATGGCATTCTTCCCGTGTTTGCCTTTATGTGACCTGCTTTTCATACTGACCCAGCACATTATTTTAAAATGTCTGAGGCCAGAGTCTGGAGATTGGTAAGCCACAGGTTAAATTTAGATAATGGTTCTATTTTCAGAAGTAAACTCAAGTACTTCAGATGGACCCACCTAGTTCAGTTTACTCCAGGCTCATCGACTCCCTCCCATTACACTTTTAGTTACTATCTGATCTTACACTTTGAGAGTCTAACAACTGAAGTTTTAGAGGTAAGCTTGCTTGGTGTTGGACGGCTAGAGTGAGAGACTCTAAGAATGCAAAGGATCTACTTTCTGCTCCTACACAATACATCAGGACCCCTTCCCCCTGAGAGAGGCCACAGAATCCCCAAAGGGCAGAGTGGAACTTCTGGAAGGCCTGGCGGTTGGATCCTTTGGGCATATTGGAACAGAGGACCCTTGTGTGTCGGAATTCTCAGTGAGATTCCACATACCACAAAGAGCTAAGGATCTTCTTTAAGATTCCTTATTTGCATTCATTTGCATAAACTCCAGCAGTGCTTTCACATCTCACGTTGGCTCTGGGCCCTAGAAAAGTGACTAAGAAACAGATAGATTGCTTGTATATATTTTAGTGGTTTTTTATCTTAAAGTATTTGTTTTATGATATAGATTGTGTTATATGCAATGTGCTTACTGTAAACACAAAATGTTTATATAATGTATGTTCATACTTAGAATATTAAAATGTATTATAAAATAACCCAAGCACACTAAGTAAACAATTTTTATTATTTTCTACAAGAAATTTTAACATCGAACCCCTACTCTGACCTACCCAATGGACAGGACATTCTCCACAGTTATGTGGAGAGCGGAGACTGACTTTGACATGAACTCTGGTGCTCCATATTTGACCACCTCCCCTTGGTGGAGAGGCCTGGTGGCACTCAAAGAAAGAATAAGCAGGCTACCAAGACGAGACTTCAGAGGCTGTGACCATATAGTGGGGGAGGAGGTCCCCCTCAGTCATAGACCTAGGGGAGGGGAATAGGGTGAAAGCAGGAAGGAGAGAGGAATGGGAGGATACAAGTGATGGGATAACAACTGAGTTGTAATCTGAATAAATTAATAAAATTAAAATAAAAAAGAGAAAAAGCTGAAAAAAAAAAAGAATGAAAATTTAAATGTTTACCTGTCAGCTTATACGTGCATGTGTATGGATAGGTCAAAGGACGGCTTTGTGGAGTCTGTTCTCTCCTGACTTTGCTTGGGTCCTGAGAATTGAACTCAGGTCATCAGTCTTGGCCGCCAAGTACTTTACCCACTAAGCTACCTTGCTGGCTCCTCTCCACAGGATTTTCACCGCAAAGAATTTTGAATAAACGGAAGTAGACTGTATTAAACAGGATACTCTAGAGGAGCAAAACTGATAGAATGAAGCTGCATTATAGCGAGGATATATAAGACTGGCTGATACGGTAAGTGCTGGCTTGTCCAACAAGGGCAGCCGGCTTGCTAGGGAGACCTAGGACCCCGTAGCTACTCTGTGATGCTGGGTATCTCAGCAGCTCCGGTCTGGCATTGAAGGTCTACGAGATTCCTGGAGAGTCTCGGGTCTTCAGGCCACGTTAGAAGCCCAAGGAAATTGGAGTCTCTCTCATCTACTCTGCCGGTGAATGACGGAGCCCTGGCAACCAGGGTGCAGCAACAGGGATAGTGAATCCACTAGCAAGAAGGGAGGCAGGTAGCACTGATTTCCCATCAGGCCTTAGAGCGCCGCCTAGAGGCATGTTCCCTCAGTAGATCCCAGCTCCTGTCAATCTGACAAGGCAGATTTACCACATGGACAAAGCGGACCGATTTGTTCTCAGCGCTTCATGGTGACATCACTGCCTTTCCATCTACCTTTTCTGGACCAAGCTAGGCACCAAGACAATTTCATCTGAGGCATTGATGGACTCTTCAGTTTTGGCTTGGGAGAGTCAGAGCATGCGCAGTCCTGAGCTCTGGGCGCCCAGTGCCTCTGGGGCGTGGCTGGGAGTAAAGATGGAGGAACTGTCACATCCAGCTGTTGGATGTCCAAGGCCCAGCTAGTACTACAGGGGACCAGCTCAGAGTTAAAGCAAGGAATGATGAATGACATGCGGTTCCTTTTTGTTGTTTTGTTTTGTTTGTTTAGTTTTTCAAGATATGTGGAATCTTGGCTGTCCTGGACTCGCTTTGTAGACCAGGCTGGCCTCGAACTCAGTGATCTGCCTGCCTCTGCCTCCCAAGTGCTGGGATTACAGGCACACACCACCATGCCCGGCGCATGGCATGCGGTTCTTGCCTTGGCTAGCCTTTAGACCAGCCAGGAAATCTCCAAGCAAAAGGTAAGAGCTTTGGCAGAAACAATAGTTCACTTGAATGACTGTCACCTCTTCTTCAGAGACAGGAAGGTGTGAGCTCCAGAGTGTTTTCCTCTAGCTTGACTAACCACATTGTGCTGTTAAGAACAGACCTGAACTGATTGGTTCACTCTCCTTGGGAAACACCTCCAGTCTTTGACAATTGAGTGTGTGTCAGGGATTCTGTCCTTTTCTTTCAACTCTCTTTCCAGATGGTGTGTTGTGCTAAAAGCAAGTCTCTAACTGATTGCTGGCAGGGTTGCAGTGACTAGCAGGCCAAATACAAATGCACTCTTTGGATCTATGGACTTAAAGAGGTTCTTGCTCACTGACGTTCCAGAAAGATCCACTGAGTCCTGTGTGAGGATGCTCTGCCTGCAGGATCCAGGACTATTCACAATGAATCAAGCAACAGAATCTGTTGGATAGTACCAGAGAGATGGCTGAGAGGTTAAGAGCACTGGCTTTTCTTCCAGAGGTCCTGGGTTCAATTCCCAGGAGCCAACATGGTGGCTCACAACCATCTAGAATGAGATCTGGTGCCCTCTTCTGGCCTGCAGGTATACATGCAGGCAGAGCATTATACATAATAAATAAATAACTCTTAAAAAAAAAAAAGGATCTGTTGGATATCTTGGAAGAAACATCTGGGAAGACATACTCCCAGTACTAAGAGGAAATCCAGTCTCTCCCAAGGATGATAACGGAGAGCTCCCATTCAGGCAACCTGTTCAGGTAAGCAAAACAATCTGTTTCTAGGCAACTCCATCTCTGCAGCACTATTTCTTGCACAGTGGAAGATAAATTGTCGCATCCAGTGCCCATGAGTGAAGCCTGTGGTCCAGAATGGCGAGCATGTGGGGCCTCTGCCCTTGAGGGGACCCTTGATGCAGCCTCGCAAACGCTGACAGTTTCTCCCAGAGAGTAGATTAGCATTTCTCTCCCCGCCTCCTGCCTCCTTACTGAATTATTTTCAGGTAAATTATGTATGTTTGAGCATGAGCAGTCTGTTTCCATTTAGTGAATCCAGGAAACCTCTTTCAAAGAGCCACCAAAGCGACAGAGAGTGAAGAGTGAGCCACAAAGCACGGTGAACGGGCCAGGTGACGAATCTACCCGTGTGTCCAGGACAGACTGTCGTGATAAGATTATTTTCATTGGTGGGAACCATGCTGATGCTACAGACAGAGGACAGATGTAGCTTCCCCTGAAGGGGCCTTCAGAGAAACATCTGGAACTCCTGCCTCACATCTTCCCTCTGGGAGCTCATTCTTCTGTTCCTGGGCAAGGCTTGTCACCTGGCTCTGTGTATATGCAAGTGTGGGGTATTGACAGCAGAGGCTGAGAAATTAAATTTGTATGTCTAGAGCGAGCAGTGTGAGCGGATGGAGCCCTAAGTTGAGATGGAGATAGGATTGACAGGCTTAGGGCTTGTAGACCCACTGTGGGCATTTAAAAGTTCCCCTTAGAAAGTGACCTTGTCGCCAAGTGGGGTCGTTGCAGGTCTAATCAAGTTCAGGTGAGATTGAGATCATTGGGGCGAGCTTTAATCCACTGTAAACTAGAGTCCTTACAGAAGGGGAAAACTTGGACCCAGGCCTGGGAGGAGAAAGGAAAGCCATGTGCGGGGTGGACTTATGCTCACAGTAGCCAGCAAAGGCAAGGTGCAAACCAGAAGATGCGAGGGGCAAGGAAACAGCATCCTTCTATAGGTTCTTAGGGCACAGTTTGATCTCACTCAGACTTTGGGGCCGGAAGTGTTAGGGAGGCAACAGACACATCATTTGTGATTCCGTGTCACGGTAGTCCTTGGAAGGAAATTCCTTCCCTGTAGGCTGTGAGAGACCAAGAAGGGGCTTGAAGAAAGAAGATGGGGTCTTGATGTGGTCTTAGCATTGTTAAGTATCCAGCTGTCAGTTGCCACTACGGCTGAACTGTAAGTACCATGTTGTTGTTGTTTATTCCCTTGCTTTAAGACTGTGTACAAGAGGCCACAAAGAGAAAAGTAGGGCCAGTCCACTCAGTGATCCGTTCCATTTTCACAATAGAAGATTTGGTAAGGGCCGAGGAGGCAGCTAGAGTATGGTCCAGGAGGCCAGGGGGACAGAAACCCTTTGTACCCTAGGAGCCCCAGGCTGTGGGGTCGGAGGGAGGGATGAAAAGGGCCTGGAAGGGCAGAAAAATCGGTCCCATTGTGGAGTGTCTCAGGGGTCTCTGATGAAGGCTTCCTAGAGGGAGCCTGAATTAGGACTCTGCCCCTTGGCCAGGCCTCTGAATGAAGGCACCTGGCAAGGAATTGGGATCGTTGCTACACTCGCTCCACGGCCTGCCGCGAGGCTGTTCACCAGGTTGAGGTAGGGAAGGCATCCTCTCCCTTTCCACGGGATCTGGGAAGTGAAGCAATCGCCGCTCTGTTGTTGCCCACGGTCGAGCCAGAAATCTCACACAGACTTAGATCCTTCGAATAAGTGTTTACCAGAAGTCTCTGCAATTCAGACAGGAGGGAATGGCAACTTTTGACTGGATGGATCCAAGCCTTAGGAATTGAAATCCGGGAGAAAAATGATGGTTGGTGAGAGTAGAGTAAGCCATGAGCAGGGGTGGGGGAAGGGAAGCTAACTGGTACCTCCAAAGAGACTGACCAGATAGACAGCAGCCAGACCCTTGCTGCTCAGGAAACCAGCCCGTTGTGATCATATCCAAGTCCAGGAGCCAGCCCGATGGGAGTTAGAGCGGAGACTCCTCGGCCAGTCGGTTCCACGCAGTGAGAACGTGTCAGTACCTGTCAGCTGCCTTCATTTGCTTCCTGCTTACAGCCCAAGTATGAACTCAAGAAAGGCAAATGTGTTCCCCTAACTCGCCACACTGGATGCCCCACTTTTACTAGCGGCTTGAAATTTCCCTACGCCAGCAGCCTCTAGCTGGGGCAGGCAGAAGCCTTCCCTCGGTTCTATTCTGAAAGGTTTGCGCTCCGATGCTTGGCTTGGAGTTTTTCCCAGAACAGGCCAAGCCTCTTTGTACAGCCAACTCTGAATGAGTAGCATTTGCTTGTCCTTATCACACTGGTCTTTATTTTCAAGCTTCGTGTGCATGTGTGTGTGCACGTGCATGCATGCATGTGTGTGTGTGATATATGAATGTGTGGTGTATCTGTGAGTGTGCATGCATGAATGCATGTGTGCGTGCATGTGTGCGTGCATGTGTGTGTGTGTGTATGTGCGTGGAGGCCAGAGGAAGTTCATTAGTGTTATGCACCATCACTCTCCATCTCACCCCTAGAATCAGGCTCTGTCAATGAACCTGTAGCTAAGTTGGCAGCCAGAACCTCCCCCGCCACACACACACACACACACCTGTCCTGCCTCCATGGGAACGTTGGATTTACAGGTTTGCATGGACACACCTAGCTTTTTACTTGGGGGCTGAAATCCAAACTCAGGTCTTCCTGTGTATGCAGCAAGCATCCACACCCATGGAGCCACCTTCCTGGCCTCTTCCTGCCCCTTTTGATGCTTTCTTCCTTGGCATGGATATGGGCTTGGTGACTTCACATCACTTGGGCATTTCAAGGCTACCAACCTCATAAGTTGAATGTTTCTGGCTCTTTCCTCCCTCCCTCCCTCCTTCCCTCCTTCTCTTTCTCCCTCCCTCTCTCCACATTCCCTTCTTCACTCTTCCATCTTGCCAGCTGCTTTCCCTTTTCCCTTGCCTGCCTCTTTTCACTCTTCCCGCCGTCATAACTTGGTCGAAGGCCTAAAGGACTGGCCATGGTAGCTAATCTTGATCACCAACATTGTTGTATTGAGAGATACCCAGGAGAATGGTAAAGTGTACTTCTGGGTGTGTCTGTGAGAGTGGAACTAGAATTGATCGGCATATTGGACAGCAATTTCTGCTCTTCTTGAGTGTATCTATTGCTTCTGTCATTGCCTGGGGACACACCTTCTACAGCTTTTTCTGTGACTTATGTCAGTGAGTCTCCAAGGTGTCCGTCTGGGCCCGCATCTTTGGAAAGCTTTGTTCCAAGACTCTCAGCTTCCTGGAGCAAGCAGCTTATTGCATGCTCCTTTCCGGCTCCAACACGCAGAGGGCCATTGATAACTCTCAGCCTGCATCCTTGGAAGCGAATCTAATACTCCTTTTTTGGTAATTATGAATATGGTCTTTGTTCTGTTTCTCTAGAGAACCCTAACTAGTACAGTTGTCCCTTGTGACAGTCTCTCCAGAAGCCAGAGGTTGGGGGGATAAGAACAGAGCCACAGGCTTTCCCATGACTGGTGAGCCAACTGCTCGAGCCTTGATCTGGGCGACCTCATTCGTTGGCCTTTGGTATCTCTGATGTCTTTGGTGGTGTGGCATCGATTTTAGTTTGCAAGTGTCACTTATGACTAATGCGGTTCTGGTGACGAACACTCTTTGAAGGGGAAAACAAACAAGGCGATTGACTTGTTACTGAAAATTAATTAAAACTAGATTCCGGCAGAGGAAAAACAGAAGAGAGATGTCAGCATAATTTAGAGGCACGGTGAAGGTAAACCACAGAACACTCGATTTCACAGCACTTTCAATCAGCATCATAGAAGAGCATAAACATGCCCCTGCTAGTAATATTTAGAAGAGACGACTCCGGCTTCCAGCTTGGCAAAATCAGAATCTCCCACATTCCTATGATTCCTGCAAAAGATCCAACCAGAGTCAAACTTTACACTGGACCAGGGGCTCAGCTTTCTCTTCTTTTCCAATGGCTTAACGTGTAAAGAGCTCGCCATGCAATTAGGAAGGCCAGAGCTGGGGTATCGAGAACCCACAAATGAAAGATAGATGTGAAGTCAGACATGGCCATGGACGTCTTTAGTCCCAGCACTTGAGAGGCAGAGGCAGGCAGATTTCTGTGAATTTGAGGCCAGCCAGGGCCATATAATGGGACCCTCACTAAAAAAATAAGATAAAATACTTGTACCCGGTAGTACATGTGTAGGGTGATTACAGCAAATAGGAGGCAGAGACCAGAGACCACCCCCCCCCCCGCCCGCCCATAACACCTGGGACAGCTAGCCTAGCCGACACAGCAGCGAGCAAGAGACCTTACCTCAGAATGAGGGTGGAAGACGAGGATGGACACCCAAGGTTGTCCTCTGACCTTTGCATGGTGACCACGGCACATGTGTGCACTCATACATATACACATCACACATACACACACATACACACATCACACACACACATGATATAGATATGCATATTTTTTTTTCAAAAATAAAAAACCCAGAGTGCCTTTTGGTCTGTGGTGTTCAGGCCCCTTCCTGCTTAGAATGCCAATATGGGTTAGTTTTGCTCAACTAGTTAGTTTTCCCCCCAAAAAGTGCTCTCTAGGAAAGCTGAACCAGGAAGGCATCTGAAACAAGACAAACACTTCTAATTTGGGCTTGTCCTCTTTAGGTGATCTTCTAGAACTCTCTAAGGCCCTTGATAAATTAGTTTTCTGGCTGTAATTCTGGCAGTGACGGTAAGGGAGATAGAGAGACACTGTCGAGAGGAGGTTGAAAATGCATTGGCTGGTGGTGGCCAAAGTTCCCAGTCTTCCCCAGGGATGGGCTGGCTCCTTCTGCCCTGTCCCCTGGGGATACATCTTTGCTGGCGTTTGAACAGGCGAGGGCAAGGCAGGCCCTCCTGTGAGTGCATGGAGTTTATTGAATCAATGGCTCAGAGTTCGATTCCTTGACTCGACACTTCTCTGTCCCTTTACAATAAGGTGAGGATAGTAGTGCCTACTTCACAAGCTTATTAGGTGGCTAACAGAGAAAGCCATACAAGGCACTTTGAATCAGGCCCCACTTGCAAGCCGTGCTAAATTAAAGATGATTTTCTTTGTAGCTCCTGCAAATCTAAGCTTCATTCTTATGCTTCAGGAAACAGAATTATTTTTATTTATTTATTTATTTTGCTTGAAATGCTACATTTGTGTATTCATGTGGAGGGGTCAGGGGGTATTCATGCCAAAGCAGGCATGTGGACAAGTTGATTCTTTCTCTTTCTATTGTGTGGGTCTTGGGAATCAAACGTAGGTTGTCAGCCATGGCGGCAGGCACCTTTACCTGCTGAGCTATCTCTCCGGCTGTATTTTGTTGATGTTTTATTTAGCCAGCCAAGCAAACAAGCAGAGGCCCACTGTGTGCCAGTTCCACATACTGAATTGCCATCTATGGTGCTGAAGTAAAGCAGCGGCCAGGGGGAGCAGAGACAACTCCGTAGGTTACAGGTAGGAGTTTTGAGAGTTCTTTTTGGAGACCCCCTCCTACACAGGTAAAGCTGCGATTTCTGACTTTACTACAGAAAAGATTTTCAGGACAAACTGGGATGAGGCAGGGTAAGAATTTACTAAGAAGAGATTAAACAGAGTGTGGACGAGCTCTCTGGTATGGTGACCTCAGAGTTCCACCTACAGGGCAAGAGGACAGCAGCTATAGGAGGCATATTCACTTCTTGGGGGGGGGGTACATTTCCCACAAAACATTTTTCTTTCCAAATTGTACCTCTGCACAGGTGGTTTGCTTAAAATAAATTGAGACCCTTAAACACACCTACATCTCCAGTGCTGTATGAAGTTACATGAAAAAACCTCTGGGTGGCGCGATTCTCAACTTTATAAAGCTCTCCAGGTGATTCTAGGGAGAAGCTGGGATAGGGGCCACTGGTGGAGCCGTGGCTGTGTGTTGGAATCACGTCCTCTGGACACTTTATCTGAGTTGGCTCACACTTCTTTTTAAAGAAAAGCCACGGACCCCTGGATCCCTGGCGGTGTCCAGGCTGAGCCCTGGGAGTTTTCCCAGCTGAACTTGCTCTGTGAGCTCTGGCTGCAGACTTCAGACGGGGTTTAGGGGTGAGGTGTGCTGAGTAAGGTAAAAGTCACCTTGGATAAAGGCATCTGTGATTCTAGGTGTTATGATTAATAATTAGATATAAGGTAAGATAAGGTATAAGGTAATAATAAGGTATAATAAGGTACCAGATGACAGATATTATGTTATATGGAGTTTATTAAATGAGCATGGGGGGAGACGGAGACAGAGACAGGAAGAGTAAGAAGAGAGAGAGGGGGAGAAGGAGGAGAAGGAGGAGGAGAAGGAGAAGGAGGAGAGAGAGAGAGAGAGAGAGAGAGAGAGAGAGAGAGAGAGAGAGAGAGAGAGAGAGAGAGAGAGAGAGAGAGAAAGTAGAGAAGAGAGAGAAAGGGGTAAGAGAGAGAGAGTAGAGAGGGAGTGGAGAGAAACCAAGAGGAGGGTTTATTCTTTTATATGGCTCTGGGCAGGGCCACGCCCCCGTGGCAGGGAAGCAGTGACATCATAGGTAGGCGGGACTGAAGGACTCTAACACTAGATCTCAGCTCCTCTCTTCCCACATGGAGGAATTACAGCAAGTGGGGTTCAGAGAGCGCAAAGGCTCAGAGCAGGGACCCTGGTGTTAAGCAGCCTGTGTTCAGAGTCCAGCATTTTCTGAGTCTCATTTTCTGTGCACTTGAGCCAGCAGCTTATCACCACAAGCCTTGTTTTGTCCTTTACGAAATGAAGAGAACAATTTATGTTTTTTTTGTAAAATTAAAAATGTAGTCATTTTCAACCTCCCCTCCCCTCCCCTTCTCCCCTCTCCTCCTATGGCTTAATCTAGAGACTTCCACCTGCTGGGCAATTGCTTGGCTACTAGGCTATAATTCTATTTTTGTGAAACTGAGGGTGGGGAACAGACAGAAAACATTGCACGGGCCTGGCCATGTGACAAGATCATAAAGAGGAAGGAACTGGTGTCTTAAAGTAGCAACACAGGTCTCCTTCCCTACACTCTGGAAACTGCAGGATAATAGCACGGCCTTAGGTAACCATCAGCTGTCTGACTTCAGGACAGGTTTGAGATCCTCTGGGTTTGGAAAATGCTATAGCAGGTATTTCTTTTCTTGCTGGCACCAGTGAAGGCATCAAAGTGATATCTGGGGAAGATGGCACGCCTTAGAGCTCTTCTCGGAGGAACCTGATCTCCGGTGTGTGCTTGAGCCCAACTTTGCAGCCCTTCCATGCCTGGGGGATCAGGTCAGCTAGGTCAGCCACTTGCCACACTAGCCCTTGGCTAGTTTAGTTGTCTGTGTGAACAGGTTAGCTTTGGTGAGCAAGTTACTTTGTCTTTTGGAGACAGGCGATGGTGGGCTGTGGGGATGACTCTTCCAGGCCACTGACGGGGTTCCCCCTGCGGTGCAGAGGGCTCCAGGCTACACAGCTGCTGGCCAGCTTTGGCTCAGGGGCCAGCCTGCGTCACAGAGCTGGATCTCGAATAATGCTAATAAAGCTGAGCTGTCGTTTCCCACAGCGTGTCGCATCTGTCTTCATTGAAGCATGTGCTCAGTAATTTCATTGTGGGGTTTTCCATTAAAAAGTTTGATTAATTCCATAAATATTAAAATAAGACAGATAATTAGAATCCAGGTACTCATTGTTACACAAAAGCGTCAAAGCCTGCTCCAAATTATTATTATTATTAATAAGCACCCACATGGCGCTGATAATAACTGCACAGACAAAGTGATTCACTGGCATGGTTATTAATATCCTCCTCCTTGGGACAGTCTAGGCTAGGCCAGTAGCTGTAGCTCTCCCTGTGTTGAGGAGTCAAGATGGAAGCCCAGCCAGGTGAACCGATTTGCTGCGGAAAGTAAACCGAGGTTGTGAGGCTTTGGGTTTTGTGTGAGCTTGACCCTCAGCAACTTAATCAGGTCTCTCAGCTTCTGGTCTCTGGAGACGATTTCTTCCCTTCCCTCTGACCAATTTCCTTCTATGTTCCGAAGATGCCCACAAGCTTTTCTCTACTCCCACCCCGCCTGGATGACGAGAGAGAGAGAGAGAGAGAGAGAGAGAGAGAGAGAGAGAGAGAGAGAGAGAGAGAGAGAGAGAGAGAGAGAGAGCGCGCTGGGGAAAGAGGCGAGGGACACAGTTCCCCTGGGTGTTCGCGCGAGAGCAGAGCTGAATAATAGGTGTCTCCAAGCCTGTATATAAATCATATAGACAAGCTTAAACTATGAATCATTAAGGTAGAAGGGAGAGCACACAGAATCAATAAACAGCAAAGCAAGGGGAAAACCCTGCTTGCAGTTAAGTGGAAGCACCGGTGTTGTTGCGTTCGGTCACGGCTGTAATTGTTTCACTAATCACTTTGTGGTGGATTCCCTAAGTGGGTGCCCAGGAGAATGAAAAACACCCCGTTCTTATTTTTAATCAGAGGAACAAGTCAACTATGTAGAACACCTTTTTCCCCCTTAAAAAAGGCACTTGCTATTTAAAAATAAATAAATAAATAAAGTCCCAAACTTAAAAGCCTTCTCAGCAAGCCAGCGAGCTGCTGAGTGAGGCTCACTGTTTGAGCATGAGGCACAAATCCCTCCCTTGCTGTGTGCCGGCTTTGGATGGAGTGTTGCTAACTTATTGTGCCGACATGTTGCCAAAATCAGTTCCCATGAAGACCATGAAGGATTCTGCCCTGGATTTTTAAAACTTTTAGTAATCCTCCCTGAGGCACAGTTTGCCTTCTGTGCCTTTGATTTCAACTAACCATAGTGTGAAAATATTTCATAGAAAATTCTAGAGATAGATAATTTATAATCCTTATATCATTTTTACCACAGTATTCTGAGTGCTCTGTTGTTATTGTTGCTCTCTTATTGGGTCTAATTTAGAAATTAAACTTTATCGTAGGTGTACAATATAAAGAGAAACACACTGAATTTATAAGGCTTGGTTGTACTCAGGGTTTCAGGCAGTCAGTGGGAGTCCTAGGATGTATCTTGATAACAAGAGAGACTTTCTGAGTTGAATTAAAATGGTGTTTATTTGAGTTACTGAGTCTTTTGGTAGGAATTTAAATTCTGAACTGTAATCTAACCCTAGGACTAGATGTATATGTAGGCTTTGATTTTTTTTTAAACCTACTTTATTTGTGATTCTTTAATGCTTATACCTCCTTTCCAACCCACCTACCCACCTACCCTAAATAGGAGAGAAAAGAGGTTAATGGGGAACAGGAGAAGTAAATCTTTTTAGACTCAGTTCCTTGGAAGGATTCCATTCTTTGTCGTCAGGATTCCAGCAGACCCATTAAACAGCAAAGCAGAAATTCAGCAAAGGTGACTGCAGCCGCAGCAGCCAGAACCTGGAGCAGCAGCCGGTACCTGGAACCTTGAAGCCTTCTCTGGAGCACTTCTCTCTAGAAGTGTCTCAAAGTGATGAACAGCCAAGTGATGGGAAGGGATGCAAAAGCACCAAGCCAAACTCTTCACTGCTTGATGTAAAGGAGGAAGGAAGCAGGAGGAAAGTTTCAAGGGGGGATCTGAGCAGTCCTGGTGTTCAGGGGTATTTTCTAATGCGGGAAGGTGAGCATCTACTTCCATCAATGGGCAACTGACCTTGCATGAGCCGAGACAGAAGATGAATGAGCTGAGATGATCCAAAGGTGTTGAAGAACACATCGAGGACATTGGAAGTTTAGCAAGAAGGACAGTGTGCCTGTACAGGCCACTTGTACAGAACAGCTTGTGGTAGAGTTCCAGGGACGTTCATATCTGCTTTCTATGCATGGGGTGGGGGGTGGGGGGGTGGGGGGAGCCTGCATCTGTAAAAGATGGGAGCCATCTTAACAGGAGGAGAAGGGTACCAAAACAGAAGAGGGCTGGGAAGGAAGGCATGCTCTTGCTTCCCGTGGACACTGAGCCTGGGGGCAGGCCCAGCGCTCAGAGCCCAGCTGAACACTACTATGGGGGTTCAGTTGCTGGAAGGCTGTGAGACACTTTGGGGGGCTTGAGATGAGTTCTCTTAAGTTATACAAACCAGAGGAAATCGAGACACCAGAAAGTACTGTGTGGGTCACAGAACAGTACCAGAAGCCTTCAGTTCTGTGATGAACGGGAGAGGATTCTGGGATTGGGAGGGGCTGGTGTGAGGTTACCAGAGACAAGTCTGCATAGTAGGGAGATTATTGTGCTGGAAGATGAGAGGGGAATGGGGTTGTTCCGTTCTGATTATGTCCCGCCATCCTTAGGCTAGGATGACAGTTTACCAGAAATAATGGCTTTTTTAAACTGGGAGGTGTAAAGAGGAGAAAGGGTGATGGAGATGGTGGCCGGTGCAGGGGATTCTGGGTAGAGGGTAACACAGACATTCCGGTTTTTCTATTTCTATTCCTCTGGGCCCAATGAGAATGAGAGGTTGAGAGTCAAAGGCATGTTTGGAGTCAGTTAAAAGAGATGCTTCTAGTCATCGGCACTTTCTATCCCTGGGTGAGGGGACTATATTAGCTTGAGAGCTTCTTATCTTTTGGGGGCATCCAAACAGGGACTTAGTACATTCCTGGCCCCGGAGTTAAGTGCTGAAATAAATGTCAGGAATTTTCAGACCACCACTAGGGGGAGTGCTGGCCCTCCAGTTTCTGCCTCTGGGTCCTGGGGATAAAGGCACTGTGCTTTAGGGGGGTGGGGGAAGGGCAACACACACACACACACACACACACACACACACACACACACACACACACACACACACACACACACACACACACACACACACACACACACACTCCCTAAAGAGAAAATGGTGGTATGGTGGTTGTGGTGATAAGAATAAATGTGAATTGAATCCCTGGGGGAGCCAATGCATTTACAGAGCCAGCGGCAGTAACTGAGGGATTGACGATGAAGGCATCTCTAGAAATAGCCAGTAGCCTGGCAGAGAGAGCCTGGTCGCCACATAGGTGACTGACTTCCTGTCCAACGTTCCACAGCTGCGTTCCCCACTGCCATTTGAGCAGGACACCTAATGCCAGCCGTGAAATGGTTTTTGGTGTATAGATTTGATCTGGAAATACATGTTTCCTATTAAATGACTTTGCATGAATTTTTCAGGCTTACAACAGAACGGAGCACTTGGCCGTCTAGTAGAGGGTGCCAAATGTTGGACCGGGGAGCCATTGTCAGCCGAGTGAGCCCTCCAGCCATTTGCCTCAGCCCCAAACCTATCCTCCCACTCTTGCCTCTGGGCTCCCAGACTGGGATTCTGAAAATTGCACATTTCTCCTCCAGTCGATTTAGTTAGCCAAAAGGGAGCATCGGAAACCAGGAGGGAAAAAGGAGAACGAGAGAAGGGACTTCCTGTCTGCTTACTAGTCCCTGCCATTGTCACAGCTCCAACCGGGGTATGTTGTGCTGTCCTGATGGCAGCGGCAGCAACTTGTCTCCACTTTCAGCTTCCCTCAAAGCTAGCCAGCCACTGGCTGCTCCCCTCAGCTTGGGGCCCTGTGTGCTTGGTCTGAACAGTCCTCTCTCCAAGCCTCTAGCTTTGTTGACTATAGCCAGCCCTTACGCTGCTCCCTGGTACTAAGTAAGGGCTGTCACAGCGGCTGCTGTCATTATGCCCTTTCTACTTTCAGTGCTCCTCAATGTCCCAGCTTCTCTTTCAACCTTTCATTGCTTTGTAACCAATTCCCTCTATTAAATTCTTCCTGCTGAAATAACCAATTTTTTAATTTTAATTTTTATTTTTATTAACCAGAGCTGCAAGGGATGGGTGTAGGAGGTGGGGTGGGTATGGGTGCGGCTGTGGGTTGACACTTCTTTTTTTTTTTACATTTATTTACTTATTATGTCTACAGTGCTCTGCCTGCACTGCCAGAAGATGGCATTAGGTCTCATTATAGATGGTTGTGAGCCACCATATGGTTGCTGGGAATTGAACTCAGAATCTCTGGAATAGCAATCAGTGCTCTTTACCTCTGAGCCATCTCTCCAGCCCCAGCCCCTCTTTTTGTTTGTTTGTTTGTTTGTTTTTTTTTTTTGAGACAGGGTTTCTCTGTGTGGCTCTGGCTGTTCTGGATTCGCTTTGTAGGCCAGACTGGCCTGTAACTCACAGAGATCCTCCTGTCTCTGCCTCTTCTGAGTGCTGGGATTAAAAGTGTGCGCCGCCACTGCTCTGCTGGTTGACACTTCTTAATGGATTGGTTGATACCAGGTGTGTTGATGTACTGGCGATTCAGCTGGCCTGCTTCAGGCTCCTAGCATATGTCATCACCTGCCGCAGCCAGGTGCGCAGCCAGCTATAAGGACCTCCCCCTCGTGCTCCCTCCCTCCCTCCCTCCCTCTCTCTCCCCCTCCCTCCCTCTCTCTCCCTTCCCCTTTCCTCCCCCAGCTTCTCTCTGTTCTCCCTGTCCCCAGTCTCCACCTCTTCTCCAGGCCCTTACTCCTCTCCCATCCCACAATAAATCTCCTTATACCTGTTGCAGGGTGAAATTCCCCAGAGGGGAGCTCCTTGGCATGGGCCTTGATCATCATTACCGAGGTCCACCTGTTTGTAGGCCAGTAGGTGGTGCTTAAGCTGGGAGGTTTATAAAAGGAGGAGGAAGACGAGGCGCACACACAGAGACAGGAAGGCATACAGGCGTAGCCACAATCACCACTTTCCCTCACTGGGACAGGACATTCATTTATTCGTTTTTGTTTGTTTGTTTGACTCTGGGTCTCTCTGTGTAGCCTTGGCTGTCCTGGAACTAGCTCCACAGAGCTGGCTGGCTTCAAACTCAAGAGACCCACCAGCTTATTCCTCCCAAGATTTGCGCCGCCACTGCTCGGCTGACAGCGCATTTGTTACAGCTGATAAATCCATGCTGGCCTGCATCATTACCCAAAGACAATAATTACGCTCTCTGTGAGTTCAAGGGCAGCCAGGGCTACATAGTGAGTCCCTGCCATACAAAAAGAATAACATCGAGGGTGCTTCCAAGTTTGGCCACTTGTGAATAAACCTATCATAAACATCTGTGAGCACGATTTGGGCTGGTAAGTAATAAGTTTTCAATTCTTTTTTTTGAAAAAAAAAAAAATGGCGACCACTTTAGCATTGGGAAAGATGTGTTCAGTTTCGTAAGGAACTGCAGACTCTCTTCCAAAGTGTCGGTAAAGAAGGGAATGCAGTTGTCCCACTTCCTCCTCAGCGTTGGGTGCTGTCACCACCAGGACTCTGTATTCTGTATGAGTGGAATAGCTCCCTGCTCTTCCAGCGTGCAGCCCTCTGATACATGTTGTGAATACCTTTTCTTGGGCTTATTTGTCATTTGGCATGTCTTTTCTGGTAAGGTCTCTGTCACGTCTTGGGTCCAGTTTTCACTGAGTTGTGGGTTTCATGGGGTTGTTGTTTTGATTTTTGTTGTTGTTGTTGTTTTGTTTTTTGACAGGGTCTCATTCACTGTTTAGATCAGGCTGTCCCAGAGCTCAGAGATCCACCCACTTCTGCCTCAGGAGTACTGAGATGAAAAGAGTGCGTCACCACACATGGCCTGTTGGGTATTCTGTTTGTTGAGGTTTTAAAACCCTTTACAAACTTTATACAGCGGTCCTTCGTCAGTTGGATCTTTTGAAAGTCCTTCCCCTCGTTTGCTCCTGGCTGTCCATTCTCTTGATCCATTTGTGGCCTCTTCACCGCACTTCCTGTCTTTTCTGCCTCGATTATCACAATAGTAAGGGGGAGACTCTTGGCTTGGCAGATCTGCTTGAGGAGACTGGCTCTCTGAGGAAAGGAAGAAAGTTAATGGTAATCACGGGCTGTTACGGGGCAGGCAGAGGCCACCGGAACCTGGAGCAAGTTTTCAATAGAGGGCAACACCAAAGCTTTGGGCTCCCGAGAGGCAGAAGAAAGGAGACGCAAGAAGTTAGAAGACATCTGAAAGATGGGGGGATGTGGGGGGCGGGGATCTAAGAACAAATTGACTTTGAATTTTGGCTCTGGGATTAGACTTTCCCCTTCTGGATATAAGAGATTTAAAAAAGATAATAAGTTTTTTTTAAAGGCCAAATATGAGATAATTTCTCCTTTCTGTTTTCTGTGGTATATAGTCTGGAATTCTTCTACACTTAATCTTGTAATGGCTGGTCACTCTAGCCACTCTTGGCTAGGAGCTAAGTGCTGGGAAAGCAATCTGATTAAGTGTACTTAGCGAGGACAATGGAGGCTTTGGTTCGTGTACAGATAGAGATAAATTGAATTATATTGTCTGGCTTAGTATTTTAGGACATCTCGAAGGAGCATCGTAGCAAAGAGAGCTTTTAGCGTTAAGATTCATGGCATGCAAGCATGTTTGTGTGTGTACGCATATATGTAAGTTCTCATACATGTGGAGGTCAGAAGACCTTGCCTTCCATTTCATTGGCGACAGGCTCTCTCTGCTTTTTTCCTGCTACCTTTGCTGGCCAGCTTGCTTGCGAGTGTCCCAGGACTGTCTCCACCTCCTCTCTACCTGCAGGAGTGCTGAGACCACAGGCACTAACACTATGCTGCAGCATTTTACATGGGTTCTGGGGACTTGAACTCAGTTCCACATACTTGCATGGCAAGCACTTTACCCACTAAGTCATCTCTCCAGCCTAGCTCTAGTTTTACTGGTGGAGAATCTGCCACCCAGGAAGAAGAAAGGTCTGCCTGCTGGGCACAACCAGGTACAGCTAAGCTGTCAGACCCGTTCTTTTCCACGGACCCTCACGCATGCGTGGTGCATCTGTGCAAGAACCATTCTAATTGCAGTCATTTAGGGGGAATTGATTACCATTTAGGCCTAAGTGCCAACAGCGCTGCAATGATTCTGCCCATCATTACATATGTGTCAGATGACGTTGATTGTAAGCTTTATTTGATTACAACCATAAATTCTCTCTGTCTCAGACCTTGGAAATTCAAGCTTCCACTTCCGTTTGCTCATCGGTCCATCATCCCTGCCTAGGCAGGCCCCATAGGAAAATGAGGTCTCTCTGCCTGCAATTCTCCCTGCTCCATATATGGCCCAGGACAAAGCTTGTTTTGGGACCTCCTTTCTGTGCTCTTGTTTAAAAAAAAAAAAAGTGCCAGGCGTCTTGGTCACATTGTTCTTTCTGGCCTGGGGACAGATAGGGGAGTGTAGAGAATCAAAAAAATCTCTTACAGTCTTTCCTGCAATTCACCAAAGTTGCTTCTTCCCTGTGCATGGGATCTCAGCTCTTGGCCCTCCCTCCGGGGACACTGAGTTGTCACTTCCCCTTCAGAAGAAGACAGTGTGTGCCTAAACAGAGTGTGCTGACTGAAGTTGGGGCCCTGGTGGATGTGTGTGAACTGATTACTCAGAAGGGAGGGGCTCCTTTTTATATTAGACTATCCCATTCATTATGCCGGGGCCCATCACGGTCGCTTCACAAAAGATACACAAATTGATGCACAGTAGGCTCTCGAGGGCAGAGTATCTGCAAGGCACTAGAAGGCTTGATGGAACCCGGAAGGATCAGAGCATCTTAAGTGCATCAAAGACGGGCCCTTTTGAATCTCTCCGTGTGAGCCAGGCCATTGGCAGCTGGCAGCCACATAATGGAAGAGCCAGCCTTTGATTTCCCACTTCTCTGAAGAATGGTACGTGTATGGACGGGTGACTGTGGCAGGCTGAGGACAGGGAGGAAGGATGTTTTGAGCCTTTGATCTGATTAGAAGAAGCTGCCATAAGCATAGAACATCATGGGTTCCAGCGAAGATCCAGCCAATGGGAGTGTTTCAGTGAGCACATGCGTGCGTGTGTGTTGGTTTAATGCATTAAGTTATACACTACTGTCTACTCTGTTACTGTTTATTGTGATTGCCCAGACAGGCAGCTCCATTAATTAATTATTGGCTATTAGGTTACTGAAGGCTTCTTTAGTCAGAGAAGCCCCATATAATAATTGAAGGACTCCAGCCTAATCAGTAGCATGATATGGTTTTGTAGAATCTCCTAATGGTCCAGGCCCTGAATTCAAAGACACTGCAGCCACAGAAGTTAGCACTGGGGAGAGAGACAGGGCTCTAGCGGTTTAGAGGACGCAGAAAGCTTGCCTGGGAACAGGCACTGCCCACTTACCCATCCCTCCAAGGGAAAGCTAGGGAGGCTCTTGAGAAGCCAACACAGTTGCCATCCCTTTCTGGAACCTTCAGGCTCGTCTCAGCTTCTGCACTCCATCGACCAAGCCCTAGACTCTGGCTGGAGTCAAGGCTGCGCTGAAGGTGGCCACGAGGACATTTGGACTGCATAGCCTTCCATTGGGCCTGAGGCAATTCCCCTTTCTCAGCTGGAACTCATCGTCACAGACTTAGCTACTAGCTCCAGGCAGCACACAGACACACATACAGACACACATACAGACACACATACAGACACACATACAGACACAGACACACACACACAGACACATATACAGACACAGACACACAGAGACACACAGACACACACAGACACACAGACACACAGAGACACAGACACACAGAGACACAGACACACAGAGACACAGACACACAGAGACACAGACACACAGAGACACAGACACACAGAGACACAGACACACACACACACCAGACACACACACACACACACAGACACACAGAGACACAGACACTCACACACAGACACACAGAGACACAGACACTCACACACAGACACACAGAGACACAGACACTCACACACAGACACACAGAGACACAGACACACACACACAGACACACAGACACATATAGACACACACACACAGAGACACACACACACAGAGACACAGAGACAGACAGACAGACAGACACACACACACACACACACACACACACACACACACACACACACACACCCCATTCCCAGAGCTGTCTTGATGTTGCATGATGTCACGCTGGTATTTGTAGCCCATCAAGATGGACATTCTTTCTAGTAAGGTCTCTGCAGAAAGAGGATAGAGGTAACTGCTGTCTCATTACTCCTATGCAAGGAGTATATAGCATGCTACTGTGAAGCATTCTTTTGCAATTTGTAGACATATCAAATAGGTGTGTGTGTGTGTGTGTGTGTGTGTGTGTGTGTGTGTAATATATGTGGGAGCTAGAGTGTTGGATATTTCTCCTAAGGCACTGTCCATTTACAGATTTTTGTTGGTTTTGTGTGTGTGTGTGTTTTGTTCTTTTGTTGGTTTTGTTTGTTTGTGTGTGTGCATGTTTTGTTCTTTTGTGAGACAAATACTTTCACTGGCTGGCCAGCCACTGAGTCCCAGGGCTCTGCCTCTGCAGCCCTGGGAGGCCAACCTTGTTTTATGTGGCTTTGGGGATGAAATCAGGTCCCTAGTGTATGACAAGTAGTTTTCCGAGCTCCCTCACCAGCCCCCTCACGTCATCATGATTATTGTTGTTGTTTTGTGATGGCCTGGGTGTAGACGTTTCTAGTGAGGAGGGCATGAGTGAGTGCAGAGTGGGGTCAGACTTAGTCTCTTCTGCTGGATTTGAGAAAGCCTCCCACATTCATGTTTACCAGAAACCTGAGGCTGCGACTGAGGTGTGATAAAATGATTAGAGTAGGTGATGTCCTCATGGCTGGCTTCTGACAGAGAAAACATGCCCAGCGATATCCGAGGAGAAGGCTGTGGGGTGACTTGGGCAGACTAGAGCAGTTTTTAAAAGCCTAGGGTGACCAGTTACCCCAAGAAAGTAGCTCGTGGAGGCAATGGAGAACCCCCCTCAGAGCCGCTGTAATGTGAGGGACGGGCATACTGGGGCGCGTAAAGCCAAAACGACTGTAGGCAACACACAAAAGAAGGCAGAAGGGTTTCCCATCCGCTGCAGACATGAGGGCACAGGAGTTATTTTTCAGTCAATGCTCTACCCAAACAAGGGCGGCGTGGAGATTGTACTCAAAGAGGCTCTCGGCCGTAATTATCTAGGGCAGTTGTTCTCAATGCTGCGACCCTTTAGCACAGTCCCTCGTGTTTGGTGATACCCCTAACCATAAAATTATTTTTTGTTGCTGGTTCATGACTGTAATTTTGCTACTGTTAGGAATCGTAACATAATATCTGGGTTTTCCAATGGTCTTGGGTGACCCCTGTGAAAAGGTTGTTCCACCCCTTCAAAGGGGCCTGAACCCATGAGTTGGGAACTGCTGATCTCGGAGCTGGCTGGCCCATTCCTGAATCTGCTCACTACACAGTTCATTCTTGGGCATGCTCAGTTTAGGGTAATCCCTTTTTTTTTTTTTAAAGGACAGACAGTAGGCTCATCTTGGGGCATACTTAACTTCAGGTTATGGGTCAGATTACCTCAAAAAAGACTTGCTTTGAATTATATTAACTTTGGAGTTTGTCTGAGAGGGAGCCTGCCTCACTTAGCAGTGACCATCTTCAGAGATACTGATACTTGGGTGCACACTGTAAATTTGCACTGTTAAAAGTGTCATTCCCCAGCCTGTGGTTCTGTTTCCGGAGGATACGCGATACCCTTCCATCCTGTCTTCTTTCCCTTTGTTTCATTGGAGGGTTAAATGTGATGGCAATTGTCATAGACAGGTCCCAAAGCCACACACACCCAGGGGTGGCAGATGTCTCAGACAGATAAATACAACTGCATGGCACAGGGCTTCCCGGTCACTCTGCATTTGAGATAGACAACAAATACAAAATTTATTTTAGTGTTAAGTGTGTTCTGAATATTCTCTGGAACATCTTGATATGAGCAGTTTATTCATTGCTGATTTGTAATTATTACGGCCTGTGTGTCCTGCCTTTTATCTGCCAACTCCCTTCTCCAGCTTCTCCCTTGGCCGTATTGGTCTGGCCCAGGTCTTACCGAAGGGCTGTTGGGAGGTGGTGACCCGCTGGCTCTTCCAGTGAGGGAGCTCTGGATCGACAGTCATCCCTCCCTGATGGCTCCCCTCACGCTGCCAGCAGCCTGTAGTCTGAACATCCTCTCCACCAGCTGGATGGGAATCTGGCAGGATTTGAACATACGGGGAGAGACAACGGGGGGGGGGGGGGCGTCTGTGGTGCCTGCCCAGGGGGCGGGCGGGGGGGGGGGGGAGGACTTCCAGCAGGAGGGATTCGAGCCTACTGCAATCCCTGCTGCGCAGCACTTGGCATCAGCCTCTGCGCTTTGATTTTTTCTATTTTAAACTGTCTTCAATTTCCCTCCTGAGGAAAGGGAGGAGGGAGGCCGGGGAGGTGGCGGCGGCGGTGTGCAGTTGAGTGAATCAGGGGACTCAGGAGTGGTTGGAAAACCTGAAGCCAGCTGGCAGAGTTGTGTTGAATTCTTAGAAATAGGGACAGGAAATTTAAGGTGAAAGCCAGGGAGCTTTAGGCCTGGTAAGACAGAAGAGGTTGTGGTCAGTGTGGTCAAAGGCAGGGTGCTGAGAGACTTCTGTCTAGGGGAGATGCAGGGAGATTGAGCCTTGAGTGCTTCAGGAACTCTGTGGCCTTGGGAACGCACCAGGAGGCGAGGATAAGTTCTGAGAACCCAGCCTGGTAATTGAAGGAGTGATGGTCCCATCTCCTCAAAACAGAGCCCTGAAGGGTAAGCCGGGAAAGGACAACCTGAGGCCCCAAGCCAGCATCATGGGGGACAATGTCTGCAGTTGGGTGGGAGTTCCCAGCAAGAAGGCCTGCTTCCCAGTGTGGGTCTTTTCTTCCTCCAGAAATCCATGGGCATTCTCTTGCCTCTGGTGCCATTGATAGCTTCACTGGTCAGATGTGGGTAGACAGGCTTTTCTTTAGGGCTGAAGCCTGGCCTTCCTTCTGAGAGCAAGAGCGGCCACCAGCAAGGATGGTACCCAAAAGCATCCTTTGGTGGTTTGAGAGTATGGAGTGATGTTTTATTGTATTAGATGGATCAGACATGGTATCTAAAGCATCAGAGGAAGGTATTTGGGGGAATGGGTACTATGGATGCAGAAGGGTCTAGATCCTGGGCCAAGTGGGACACGGTTTTTGAGGGAGGCCATCTTTGGAGTGCTCTTGGACCCAGGGTATCGATTATGCATTTGCTGCTCACCCACTGCTGTCACTCACTCCCTGGTCACCTGCCCAGTGCTGTGGAGGCTGGAGACACTAACTCAAGGGATTCCAAAGGATGGGCCCATTGCTCTGGGGGCCAGGAAACTCCAGTAGGAAGCCTCTGGCTTTGAAGCCATGCATTCCTGGATTCGAGTTCTGGCCTAGTTTCCCACAGTGTCCCTCACTTCACTTGTCTCCTCTGCAGAACAGGAAAGGAATCTAATCTAACTTTTGGGCTTAACACTGTTCACTTAGAGATGCCGGGTCTGAGTCCTTTTGCGTGGTTCCGAGCACACAGTGTGCCTGCAGTGATCCCAGGAGAGCATGGTAGGGCCAACAGAGTGACCTGAGCAGAATCTTAGAAAACTGGTTAGATTTCTCAAAGATTTTATTGTTTCGAAACAGGAGCATCAGCCAAACAATGGGCCAAGCTCAGGGAGTTTTGTGGAAGAGTGGGAGGAAGGGTCTAGGGAGCCAAAGGAATCAAGGACATTGCGTGGAGACCTACAGAGTCAACTAACCTGAGCCCATGGCGGGGGGGGGAAACTCACAGAGACTGAACCACCAGCCAAAGAGCTTGCATGGACTGGACCCAACACATATGTAACAGATCTGCAGCACGGTTATCATGTGGGGCCCCTAACAATGGGAGTAGGGGCTGTCTCTGACTCTGTTGCCTGCCTTTGAATCTCTCTCCCTTAGCTGGGGCTGCCTTGTCTAGCCTCAGAGGGAAAGGATGTACTTATTCGTGCTATGACTTGAGGTGCCAGGGTGGCTTGGTACCCATGGGGATGTGAGGATAGGCCTGGGAGGAGAGGATGGAAGGGGAGGGGGTTTCACTTAGACTGTAAAGTGATTAAATAAATTAATGAAAACCAAAACCAAAACCAAGAGCAGGTGGAGAGGGTTTTTAAGTATTTGGTGTCCAGCCTGATTTTGTCTTCACGTCAAATGTAGGAGACAGTTCAGATTCTACAGTTAGGTCTGCATAGCTTCTACTCCGGTGTCATGCCTGTGAGTTGTGTGTGCATCATTCTCTGTGCCTTGGATCCTGCAATGCTAGAATGGATGGTGTAAGTTGCCAAGGATGCCCGGGCCGGCCATGGATAAGGTGTTTAAAGTACCAGTAGTAAAGCTCCTTGGCTGGTGAATAGAATATCCACATTGCTCAGGGGGACCAGGCACAGTTTATCCCATACCAAGACCACAGCCCACAGCAGATGAAAGATGGGCTTGGACTTGCCCCAGCGCAGGTCACAAGCCTGCACTGGACGTTACCGATTCCCATCTTGGCTGGCAGGATGAAGTGTGTGGACCATGACCTCACCATGTCACCAGAGGCCACACATGGAGAAAGGCCGAGGCCAGGTCTGGAGGATGCCCGGAGCTGAGGGAGTGCCTGACAGAGAGGAAGGAGATGGATGCCAGAGACAAGAAAGGTCTCAAGTGGGAGGTGTTGATGGAGGAATCTGGTCCTTAGGAGCTTCAGGCTGCCGCTGTGTACCCTAGTGCCCCTTTTAAGAGAGCAGGCCATTTTCACTTACTGAGCTTAATAAGACAAGAGAGGAACTCCAGCTACGCAGCCTCTGTCAACATAGTTTGTTTCTGCTCTGTAGTGAGGCCAGCCAAAGGAGGACAGTGGGATGAAGAGAGGCCGCAATGGGGGCTGGTAGGTGGGGTGGAAAGAACTCTGTCACACCCAAAGTGAGCCCAAAGCCATGGACATCACAGGAGCCAACCACCTGCTGTGTCTCTACTTTGAGCTATTAAATTAGCTCTTCAATAGTTTAGATAATTTCTACACTACAAATGACTGCAGCTTTTAAATTTAAAGTTTTTGTGTGTGTGTGTGTGTGTGTGTGTGTGTGTGTGTGTGTGTGTGTGTTTTAAACAACGGAGTTTCCAGGAGCATCTGGCTATTTTGCAGAACAAGGAAGCTGCTTTGTATTCTGTAAGATGTCTGGAGTAACGAGCAATACGTGGCACATCCTTAACCATGGAATATGCTTCTGGGCCACCTTGATCTGGAAGCTGGCCTTGCAGGTGATCTGGTCATGAAAGGGCCTAGACTGGCCATGGTGTCAGGGAGCGGAATGCGGGAAATGTGGAGTCAGAGGTGCCAGTGCCGAGCCCCAGGCAGTGGGAACGGCAGCATGTGCAAACCTCCAAGGATGTGAGGATGGTGGGGTTCCTTCAAAAATGGGAGGCATGCCACAGAGTTGGATTATAGGATGTGTTTTATCACACTGGGGATGCCAGAGAAGGTTGGAGTAGACAGCTGGGGAACATGGGGCTTCTTGCTTAGGCTTTGTGGACTAGGAGGCTATTTTATTACAGTTCCGGCTCCTGTTCTTTCCACAGTAGCTGTGGGTCATGTGTGGGTCACTAGCCTGTATGGTGGTAGACATAGCCCCTCTGGAACACTTGGAACCATCTGCAATTAGAACCATTAGGAACAGAACCCAGAACTTGCCAGCAGCCACCTCCTCATCCCCATTTTGTCTGGTGTCCAATGTGCCTACCAACCATACATGTGGTGGCCAAGGGTAGCAGAAACTTGGCTCTACACAGCCTTGGATCAACATGAGACGCTGGCTGGTGCCACCTAGGAGCCATATAGGCAGCATGCAACTTTCCAAGGTGCTGTTGGAAGACTTGATGTGAACCAACTAGCGTAATCTTACAGCAAGCTCATGGAGCTGGAATCCCCACTCTGTAAAAGAGAAGGAGCTGTGTGCTGTGTGTATACATGTGTGTATTTGTGTGTGTGTGTGTCTGTAGGAGACAGGGAGACAGAGAAAGACAGGGAGAGACAGACACAGAGAGACAGAGAGACACACAGAGAGACAGGGAGAGACAGACAGACTCTTGGTCTAACTTTCTGTCTAGAATTCAGAACCCAGCTTAGCCTCTAGGCATCCTATTAGAGCGATGGTTCTCAACCTGTTGGCGGCGCAGGTGGGGTGGGGGTTGGTGGTGTCAAATGACGCTTCTACAGGGGTTGCCTAAGACCAGATGTCTACATTATGATTAATAACAGCAGCAATATGGCAGTTATGAAGTAGCAACAAAAATAATTTCATGGTTGGGGAGTCACCACAACTTGAGGAACTGTATTAAAGGGTCACAATGTTAGGAAGGTTGAGAGTCACTGTATTAGGGTGCAAAAGTCATCTGGTGCTGCAGCCGGATCCTACTGAGGGCTGTGTGGAGATGGTGCTCCACAGGCCTTGCTTCACGTGTTCTGTCCTTACCTAAATCATCAGTTTCTCAGTGTGACTCCAGATGCTAATGAGGGTTTGGGGTGGCACATGCCAGGTGTGAGGGGACACCCAAGGGAAGCTATAACCAGGGCAGCCCTGCTGGGGACCCCTCTTTCTGATTTGGTCCCTCTACAGGTTCTTGTGATGGCCCCTTTAGAAGCCCTGCCTCACTTCCCCTGAGAAAGGGCTCCCTTTGGGACTCTCCTGAGACTAGCCCCCTCCTCAGGTGGCCCCTGAGGAGACAGGAGAGGTCCTTGAGGTCACCGTCCTACCATTCTTACTCCCTCGGCTCATGTGGGGTTTGTTTTTATCTTGTCAAGCTAAGAAGAGCAGCCGAGACACAGTGTGATTCTTACAGGTAGAACCGGTCAGTCACGATCCCTTTGCTACCCCAACTCTGGATTTGTGGGCTTGGTGCTGGGCCATCATCTGGGATGCTCGTTAGCAGGGCCTGTAGTGTTGCAGGGATTCCAGGCATTGCAGAACACTGAGCAGGGCCAGCTGGGGTACCGACACTTCCTGGACCCGGGAGACCTTCTGGCTCAGGTACATTCTTGGCTTTCGAGAATGCCAGGAAAAGGGAACAAAATTGTACCCCATTAGGTACAGACCCAAGGATGCTGGCTGGGTACTTTGCTTACTCTCCTCAGCCAGTCAGTTTCCTTTCCTCCGCCCGGGGAAGCTGGCTGACTAATGCAGAATGTTATTCCGTGCAATTCTTAAGTGGTTCAAGAGTGACTGACTGTTCACACCGCCTTGGAAGGATGAAGATATAGCGCTAGAGCAGAAGAAGTCAAGGAGAAAAATCCCTTTTCTAGGGGACACTGCTCACAGCCCAGGGACCTCAGCTATAGGGCAGCCAGAAACTCTCCCAGAGGTGCTGAAAGGCATCGCGTTAAAACCATCCTGAACTCTTTATTCTAACTTTTCTGCCCATCCTCTTTTCACTCTGTGTACACACACACACACACACACACACACACACACACACACACACACACACACACACACACACACACACACACCCTTATGGGAAGTACGGAGTAGCCCACTTTAAAGATGGAGAAAACTGGGTGAAAGCAAGTAGCTGCCTCCAGCCCGGTAGAGCTAAATGACTAAATGTGCCTTTTCTGCTCCGGACTGCTCCCAGTTTCACTACCTCTCCAGGGACCTTCTAAAGTTTGATTAACTAGAGTGCTAATTGGTGGAGGCTGCAGACAGAGCCAGAGTATGGCAAGGCTAGTCGTGTTTTCTTTGATTTACAAGAGCCAGGCAAGGCTACGTCCACAGTTTAATGAGCAGGAAGTAATTGGGGACCTGTTGCCTTCAAAGAGCGCCAAGCTGGAGCCCATCTCGCTCGCTCTTACTACGGGCAGAGAATGCTGCCTTTGGGTGTGACAGTGGGAGAGGGTGGTCTGGAGACAGGAGCGGAGAACTCCAACAGAGTATAGATTTATGGCATGGCCCTCGGAATCTGGAATGCTGCCAGTTTGTACTTAGGAAGCAGCAACTTGAGGTCTTAGGGCTGGTTCCCAGGCAGCCAGCAAAGACAAGCACAGAGGGAGGCAGACGCTTCATGTGGGGGTCCCTCTTGTACCTTGGCAGAGGCCAGATGAGGAAAGGCACAGGGAGGAAGGCACCCAGCTAAAAACAGGGGCCCAAGACCAGGACTGGTACGCCTTCTAATCCAGGCGCAAAACTGCCTCCTTGGTATTCTTGGCGTGTCTGAGTGGATGTGTGACTCTGTATGTGCTCCAACCCTGGCTCCGTCTCTCCCTGACGTTCCGGCTCCCAGGGGGCACCTGAGGGAGGCTTACTGGTAAACCATGAAGACATGAGCTGGACATATTTGGCTCATGCAGAAAAATCTTGTTTCCTCTCCTCTCTTGCCTGACCCACCGTGGACAGCCTGTCTGGCCCTGTGGTGCCTTCAGGAAAGGGCAGGATGTTTGGTTAACCTGGACCTCTAATTAGTGGCCTGCTTTTTATCTCCTTGTGAATCTGCAGGCTGCCAACTTCATCCTGTCTTCCATGGTATTTTGACTTCAACATGCCATCTTTAGTCTCCTTTTCTTATCTCAGCGAGAAAGTGAGAAAATGGTCCTCCATATTTGCATCCCCAAGGAGCCTCCAGAACCGTCAATAGGTGTTTACCTAGCCAGGGATGGTTTCTAAAGGTAGGTACATGCTGTCACTTAAAATAATCATCTACTGGCTTCTCTTTGTGACAACCCAGGAATGAAAGGTTGAAAGTCCATTTTTCCCCCCTCACCCTGGCAGTGAGGCCACTCTGAGGGAGGAAGGGAGTGGTGGAGTCAGGAAGGAGTTTGCTTTTCCAGGCTGCCTGTCATTCCAGCACTTTCCGTGAGAGCCTAGCTTGGGCAGAAATAAAAAAAAATGCCGCTCTGAATTTAAATGATCTGTCCTTCTGGGAAAGTCTTCCTAGCGACGGGGCTGTTAACATGGAAAGGAGAAAGTAAACAACGTATTTCAGAAATCACTGTTGTGAGTGGGCTGCGGAGCTCAGACAGCCCGCGGACAACTCCTGGGAGGAAGGGCCATCGTGCGATCTGCCAGGCGACAGGCATATGCCTTGACAGAGTTTCTGCTTGGTGTGAAGGGACCACGGTTTGCAGGGACCAGGCCTCCGTGAGGCGCTGCGCGAAGTAGAAGGAATCACTTTATGTGTGGAAGTCTGTGGGCAGAGAAGAATGGGAGCAGGAAGTATCATTTGAACTGGCCCATCCAGAGAGGGGTAAGGAGAGGTTTTGTTTGTTGGTGGTTGTTTTGTTTGTTTCTGGTTCTGGGCGTTGCAGCTGCTTTTAGCACAGCCTGTCGATACCTAAGGTGCCCATCGCTAGAGGGCGCAAGAGTCCTTTATGAAAGCGCGGCGCAGCCACCATGACCCAGACACAGGTCTCAGCTGAGGCTCTCTCTAGCATGTCACCAGATGTTGGGGCAATCTCTCACTCCGAAAGAATCAAGTCGTGAAACCTAAGGAGGAAACCTTGTGGAAAGATGGTCTCCCCCTTTCCTACCTCAAGCGAGCTGGGCTGCCCTGAAACACTCTCCTGTCCTCTTTCCACTTGTCCTTTTCCGTGTTGCTTGAAAATGACGCAAAAATCTCGCGCCTGACCTTGAAGATAAGGTCACAGTTGAAGTGAGACTTTGAAACCTGCCTGCTTATAACCTTCTGTCAATAAGTTGGGGATGAAAAGACTCTACTTTCCTATGATATCCCCAGCAGTTCAAAACCGCCCGGCTTATCAGTGGACCAGCATGATTTTCTTCCTAAGGGGGAAGAAAAACAGGTACAATCTTTTTGGTCACAACCCAGGCAGCTCTTGCTGGGGTCATTGCAGAAAAAGACAATTAAGGGAAAGAAAAGGGGAGGCTGTAGAGACAGGAGGATCTGGCAACTATTTTTTTTTTTTTTTCCTGAAATAGGTAAAATAGGCCTCCCATCCATTTATCTTGGAGGACAGTTTGGGCTGGGGTGGCCCTTCACTTACACCGTTGCTAATCACATGACAAGAACCTGAGGTGGAAGAAGCTAGTCATTGTGCTCCCTCAGAATTCCTCTGAGCAGTTCTATTTTCAGCCTTTACTCATGTCAAAGAGCCTGTCATTTTACCTCCTTGGGCATTTCCGCTACCCTCACCTTGATAAAGTTAACTTGCGAAGATTTTTAAAGAACTCCTTTCCACCCAGTGGGCCACTTGTAAATCCTGTCAGGTCTATGCAGCGAGCTATGTCAGATGGAAATGGCCACTGCGGGTGGAATTCAGGATGTCTCCAGAGCACGTGGGAAGAGAATGTGGTCTCCCTCCCTTCTCTGTAAGGGGGAAGACTGTAACCAAGCCATCCTCCTGCCCTAGAACTCACAGTTTATACTTGCAGTTTTAACTTTCCTCTGCTTAGATCCCAGAAGGATTTATTAAATTTGCTTTGTGGGGCCCATTAACTCTAAACTGAATAATGATGCTACTTTGAGCCCAGTGTCGGTTTGTAGTACATTTTCTCTACTCAGGGCTGTAAGAGTCCAGCATCCCTCCATGACAGAATTTTAAGTCAGTTCATAAATGAAAAGGTTTACTCAATCTACCTAAAAGTTATTAGTAATTAACTGACACCAGGAGACCACTGCTCGTGGAGGCGGTGAGTGACAAATGAGACTGTTGGCAACAGAGGATAGTCATTATGTGGGGTAGGAAACTTGAATGGCGGGGTAGGAAATTCTAGTGGTGGATCAGTACCTCTTTGCTACTTGGGCTTACCGCTGTGGCTAAGGTGAGCAGGGTGGATATAAACAACTTGTAATTTCTCCCATGGCCTTGGTAGGATGAGGAAGCCAAACGAGTGACATATGGGACATCGCTAGTCCTCCCTTTAGAAATGATGGGTGGCCACCAATGTTGCATGGAGGACTCGTTTCTCTACATGAGGAAACTTAGAAGCTAGAAATATATGTCTTATGACCTATGTAGATAGGGCTGGTGACACACTTCCAGAACCTTCTGGGGGAATGTTATCAGGAGCCTATGTGAGGCAGGAAGGGCAACCACCCGACAGAGAATCTTGGCCCACTTTGGCTTGAACCCCTTCCGCACTACTTGGATAACTCATTGAAATTTCTCTAAGTTCTTTCTTCTTCATCTCTGAGAATCTACTGCATGCTGCGCACTGGAGCTCTAGGCTGAGCTCCTGCAGGACGATATGATGGAGTTTAGGCATCTGTGAAAGTGGTATGATCATGCCACACTGCCCTTCCAGGTGCAAGGAGCAAACTAATGCCATGTTCTGTATGTGCTATAACTAAATGCCATGGTCTGTATTTTCTGTGAGAGCTTGTCCTCTAGGTGAGCCTCACTTCTCCCTGCATTCCGGGAGTGACCACGCACTGCTGTGAACTGCACCTGCCGGCAGTCTCCAGAAACTCCACCTGAGCGATTAGATACAATCCAGTGCTCTTCCGAGATTAAAAAAAGGTCGACATTCCTGTGACCCACAACCCCCGCCCCCGCCCCTTTATGGCTTTTCCCCTTTATAAACCCATTGCTCTTGAAGCTCTGCACCACTCTCCTATCCTGGTGCATCAGGAAGGATTGTGGTCTGAGAGTGAGCCCATAATACAGGACCCTGTGTGTGTTGCATCGGTATCGAGTCCTGGTGGTCTTTTCGGGAGTCTTGAGATCTGGGCGATCTGGGTACTACACAGGCTTTCACCTCGCTCTGCGGGAGCCTGGGCTGGGTGGGAGCAGTTCATGGGTGGGCTGTGTCTTGTAAGTACAGAAAGCACTGAACAGTGCTCAGGTGGGTTTTGTCACAGCATGCCGTGGACCAGGGCCTTCAGGCTCCCTCTTCTGGACTCCTTTACTCCCCAAAGTACCTTATTCTGATAGCTGATTGGCTGCCTACCAGGTGAGAGAGGCGCTGCATTTGGGGGTCAGAGGAGACAAAAGAAAAGGTGTGTGTGGGGTGAAAGGAGTGAGCATGGTTTGGGTTTCGAAGGCAGGATCCTCTCCTTATTTCCTTTAAGTGCTTGAGGGGTCACGTGACTGATAGGTACCACACAATGAATGGATGCACATCTATCTCACTGTGGGAGTGGCCTGTTTGGTACCCAGTTCATTACCTAGGATTCACTTCCACTATTGTTCTTTGTGCTGGCTCAGACAGGAGACGCATTGTGGAAAGGAAGGCTTGGAATGGGCTGCGTTTTGCTGGGTTCCTGTGCTTCAAGCACATTAAACTCTAATTTGAGAAGAAAACTAGACTCTTTTTGCCCGGTGGAGCGACCTGATTCCTGTAGCACCCACACGGTATCAAGTCGAGGTTGTCACTGTAAAGCAAGCATGGGGAAACCTGCCTTTTTCATACTAAAATCAAAGCTTTGGCCTGTCAGCCTGGAATTGCTGAACAAAGCAAACCTTAATCAGTTGGTCTATATGTAGATTTAGACATCTCCAGGAGGCTGGGAACCTACAGGCCCAAACTGATTATTCTAATCAAGTGTTTTAATTAAGTACACTCAATGCCAACATCCCAGGAATGAGACCTGCTTTGCAGTAGTAATGGGTGGGGTTTTTTTTTGTTTGTTTGTTTTTGTTTTTCTCCCAATTCTTCTTTACAGTTAGTGTTTGGCTCTGTGGAGGTGTAGTTAACATTTTTCTAAAGTAGGCCAGGGGAGAGTCCTCTGTGAAATGTGCCCTTCCGAGCTGTCATTTTGATAGTAAATACAAAAGCAAAGAGCCAAAACCAGTAATAAAAGCTATCGCCAGTCCGGTTGCAGATGAATCACACCCCCAGATCTGCTGCCTCCTTCTACATCCACGTCAAACACAAAAGCAAATCTGGCTAGTCAAGATTTGAAAAAGAAAAAATATATAAACGCACACTCATTGGGTTGGCTTTTATTGGGATGCCTAAATGCAATCTATAGCCATCAAGTTATGGAAAATTCAGGTCACATATAAAGTTAAGAAGGCAAATGAAAAGAACAATACAAATCAGACAAAAATTTACATCTCAAAATATCATGAAAGCATTTTGACTGGCTTTGCCTAAAATACTTTGAATATCAATTTCTTTTGTTGTTTTTTTTGTGGTTTTTTTTTGTAAGCTAATTCTTGTCATGATACAGTCCCCCAACCTCCCCCCCCCCAACTCTTAGAAAAAGATCTCTTGTTTACATATTCCCCAAGGTCACTATTTCTTGTAAAAGCACGTCCAGACCACAAGCCTTTTTTTTTTTTTTTTTAGAAAGAAATAGGCTCATTATTCCTACTAACAAGACACTAATTGGGTTGATTTGACTTCTTCTAAATTAAGCACCACGAGACTTTCCAAATGTGTCATTTATTGGTGCCCCTGTAAAGACCAGTCCACATCGAGAAGGGCTTGAGAGTGTGAATTCACTTCCGTCACGTGGTGCACGCTAGTCATGGTCAGCACATCACAGACATCGATGAGTTTTAGACCGGGAGCCTCTCTCACCCGAAAGTACTTAAAGCATGCTACATACAGCCCTGCAGAGGCCCCATTCCACAGAGCCGCGGACACCTACGTTAACAGTTCAAAATAAAATGTCAAACAGAGCCATGGTTATGTGGTTGGAAATCTCAAGAGTTTTCTAAATTTGGGCTTCCTAGTACTTGCCAAAGGATTTCCAGGATAAAAAATAGTAATGCTAATCTGTGCTTTCATTCTAATAAAATATCAGCATTCATTAGAAGATTAACTACTTCGGTATGCTCTACCACATACACAGCCACAGGAATAGCACTGAGACTGTAAATTCAGTAGCTATTTCAAACCTTTCCCCAGCCAATCTGTTTAATAAACACGCCTACTGTGCAATTTAGAGTATGTGATCCATACAAAGCAGTTAGAAAATTATCTTCAATACATCACTTGAACCTTTATATTTACGACATGTTCACCCGCTATATTTATCACCATTATACATAGAGGAAAACAGTGTGTACTATATAGCTCAATGAACTGAGAAATATTTTCTAAAAATATTTTTTGTGGCTGAATCTAGTGCTCATGAAAGATTCTCCAGAGTGGCTGGGTTGGCACAGAAGTGCACATGATGTCTATGGTGGAACCCCAAGCTTTTAGGGGGCACTGATCAGTTTCTTCCCTACTCTACCCACTACCCCAGGCTACCCCTGGCCAGCACAGGCTGCTACTCAAGTCAGCCACTTATGACGGCTGGGCCATGTGGGCTTGCAGGAGCTTGCCTTTCTGCCTTGCTCCCACTTGCTGGCCTAAGGGTCCAAGGTCACAGAAAGTGACCTTAACTGGCCGGTCCTCCCCGCCTCACTACTGCTCGGTTTCTGCTCGCTCTCCTAGATATTTAAGATAAAAGTTCATGGTTACCATGACATCAAGTCCTTCCCTCCCACAAATGTTTCCGAGCATCAGGTTGTGGTTTCTTTCCTTCGAGTGGAGCTTTGGAGGGACAGCAATACAGTCTTAAATGCTCTGGTCAGCTAAGTCAGCTTGACTTTTAGGGGGAGGGTCAGAGAACCCGTGCTCCCCCTTGTGTAGTTTTCTGTGTGTTCCCCCCTCCCCTCCCCAGGTATCTTCCATCACATTCCACCAGCCTTGAACGTCTACTGTGCCTCTTGGTCGATAATGGTTGAGGACAGCGGCTTGATGCGAAAGAGAAGGAAGAAAAAGGAATTCTCTGATTAGCCACCCATGTAGGATTGCACGGTCCTATCCAGCTAAGTGATAGAAAGTTGCACATTATTTTAACCTAATACAAAAATATTAACACTTCTGGACATGATAGGCATAAGTTGTTATATCTCTACAATATAATAAGTTATACTGTACAGTTATAACAGATAACAAAAGGTGCAATCCCTTTTAAAAAAATCACACAGTTCACATGTTTTTATCATTTTATTTTTAAGTATAAACTTTTTAAACACTTTACATAAATTAACTCCTCTGAGACTAATATTTGATGTACAGTAAATTGTAATTCATATAAAAATCCATAAACAACTTGTCTCACATAATTTACAAAAAAATCAGGGTCTCCTTTGCTTATCAGTGACAAGGATTGTATTGGTCAGTTTTTCCCTCCCAGGGCGAGCCTTGTTAGTAGAATCCCCGCCCAGGCAGACGTCCCTTGTGCCAATGTCCTTTTTACAAAGCAGCACAGGAAAGCAGCTGGGTTCTATAAACAATAACTTTGCCCCACATTTTAAAATGAACAGATCTCTATATATCACATCCTAAGTAGAGATTACTTCCTGTAAGCAAAGGTCGACAATTCAGTATATCTGGAAACACTGTACGCATTTTTTCTTTTTTTTCTTTTTCTTTTGAACCTTAGTTAAATACAGTGCCTCGAAGGTATAGAGGGCCAAGGCAAAATATTGCCTTTTTAATGCTTTTTTTTCTCTTCTCATACTTCCAGTCCAAATGAGTGCAGCGATATGCGTATGTAAACATATTCTTTAAAGCCGATCACCTTTAAGGTCATTCAGAAAAAGCTGTCCTTGTTTCTGGTTTGTGTTGCATGTGTGTATGTGGTGTGTGTGTCTGCAGAGCAGTGTCATTCTGGAAGGCTCTTTGGAGAGTCCCGTTCGGATTGTGCTACAGGAGAATCTGCGCAGGGGTGGCCCAGGGGTTACCTCTTGCCGATCTCACTTTGTCGCAGGAACTGGATGTTGTTGGCGCTGTCGGCCAGCTCCGGGTACTGCTCCACCGACAGTACATAGTACCCATCGTAGCCCTGCACCTTGCCTGCGCTCAGCAGCTGCCGCTTCTCGCCCTCCGTCCAGAGGCGCGCGCCCTCCTCGCCGTCGCGCACGCGCTGCTGCTCGCGCGCCCAGGCCCGGGCGAGAGCGCGCTGTCGCGCCTGCTCCAGGATGCGCGCCTTCTCCTCGTCTAGCGTCATGCCGTAGCGCACGTGCAGCGCCAGCGCGCCGAACTGCATCTCCACGTCAGCGAACCTGCGAGTCCTGCCGTTCACCACCGTGGTGGACTGAGACACCGTGACATTGATGCCATTCTCCAGCGCCTTGCGGCCGCTCGTCAACCGCAGCGTGCCCAAGTCGCTCTCGGGTGTGGTGCTCTTGATGAAGTAGTGCGTGTCCTTGCCCTCGATGGTGAAGTGCAGGTTCTCCAGGTAGAAGGCGTTGTTGAGCACCGCTGCCACCTTGATGCAGTCCTCGTTGGCGATGTTGAGCACGTTGGTCTGCACGCGCCCTTGGCTCACGGCCAGCATGACGCCCTTGCCGATGAGCGACTTGACCGTGGCGAACCACAGCCACGACTGCTCGCCGCCTGCCTTGCGTCTGCTCACCTGCACCTCGGCCATCTTCCCCAGGGACAGGAAGGCCTTGGCTTGCCTTGCCACTTGCTGCTGAACTCCAAAGATGGGCTGAGAAGCAAACACAAGAGAAGGGAGATTGAAAGAACATCCCTGTGGAGATCCTGGTTGGTGGGAGCCATGCTTGCTGGCGACTTCCCCATTCTTGATCACAAATAAACCGCCCCCTCCCCGAGCCGCGGGGAGGTGGAGGGAGGAGGCTCAGGGCCACCCTTGGCCGCACGGTGAGTTCCTACCCCAGAAAACCAAACCCCAACTAACAAGCAAACAAAACAGGTCTGAGTGGAGGTGCAGACGTCTTTACCCACAACTCCTTGGGCTATATAGGGATTAGAATGCCAGGATGGAATGACATTTCCTTCCCTCGTGGCGATTCTACTAGTGTTTAAAATGTTCAAAAAGGGAGTTTATTGGCTGGCTCATTGGATAAAGGTGCCTACTGCTAAGCCTGACCAAATTGTCCTCTGACACATGTGCTGTCGCGTGGGGTATATGTTTTTGCACAAAATAAAAATGCATGAAAAAAATTTAAAGGACATCTCACATATCTCTGGCAGCCTTTTTAGTTTCCCAAGGCAGGCAAACTATTCATATTATTAGCTTTCATCTTATAATTCCTAGCTTTATTCTCAAACCGCTCCACCAGGCCTGAGGCAGTAGCTTTCTCTTGGGATGCTTTGGAGAAAGCCGCGGACAGAGAGAAAGGGCTGGAGTCACCAGGTTCTTAGACACTTTGAAATGGCTGTGCTGTAAGTCCCCTGTGCCTCTTGTCCCCTGGAACACAGTTTTGGCTGAGAGTCACCAGTGTAACTGGTAACTGAAATGTGCAGGTGTGCGTGGCCTGTGGACTAGCAAGGCCTGAGTGCTTAAACTTTGGAAAACAAGTATCTTATGCAGATATAGAGACTGGACCATCTGCTTGAAACTGGAGTGTGTGTGTGTGTGTGTGTAATTTTTTTTTTTAAAGATTTATTTATTATTATGTATGCAGTGTTCTGTCTGCATGTACACCTGCAGGCCAGAAGAGGGCATCAGATCTCATTATAGATGGTTGTGAGCCACCATGTGGTTGCTGGGAATTGAACTCAGGATCTTTGGAAGAGCAGGTAGTGCTCTTAACCACTGAGCCATCTCTCCAGCCCCGTTTGTGTTATTCTAACCCAGCCATTTCTTATGTCAGCAGAAGTCTGTCTAGCCCAATGGAAACACCTGTTTCATTTGCAGCACTTAAACACCCTCCTTTTCCTCCTGCACCAGGGAGGCTGCCCAATGTCTCCGTGTGATTCCCTACACTGTCCTTAGGGTGCGCTTTTCTTAACAGAGAACTCCAGCCTAGGAAAAAAGTTGGCGTGTCCATCTGAACCAGAAGACTGAAGTGCTTTCAGACATCTTGGGAAGTCATACAGTTAAGACGTGCACGCTCAAATGTGTTAGGAGGCTTTGGTGTGTCTTCGAGGCACTTTGTCAGTGGCAGATACAGCTGCAGTTAGAAATGTAAAAATGGAGACTGGAGAGAAGCCTTATGGGTTAAGAGCACACTGCTCTTGCACAGGACTGGAGTTAGGTTCCTGGCACCAACATCTGATGGCTCACAACTGCCTGTAGCTCCATTTCCAGGGGGATCCTATACCCTCTTCTGGACCTGCAACTCACAGATGCACACCTCTGTAGATGCAGCTTAAAAAAAAATCTTGGGGGGGGGGGGGGGGGAAGGAAGCAATGTTAAAATGGCTTCCAGACCCCAGAAGCTTGATGGATTTTGCTTATTAAATCAAGACGCCAATGAGACAGTTTATTTATGTTAAGAATGAAACTTTATCAGAAAAATGTATCTCTGAGCACTGTCCGTGCCATGTGTGTACTTGCGTGTCTTAGTCGTGACTGCCCTTTTGTGTTCATGAAAGTGGTAGGAAGTTGCTCCAGGCGGGACTATGTTTCCTAGGAACTCCGCACTTTGCTTAGCATTAAGAGGTAACCTAGTTTCTTGATCTCTAATTGTTCCTGCTCTGAGCTAGGAGTCCCGGTGTTTTGTTATGGATTCTTTTCTGAGCTCTGAACCATGGGAGTTAAAGAGCTACTTCCTGACACGGCAGTTTTGACTCCGCAATTTCCCATTCTATTTCTTAGTTTATTTCTCGCAATGGGGTCAGGCCTCCTGATCTGTTATTTTTCAGGAAAACTCTATGAACACCTGCTCGCAGACAGAGCTTTACTAGAGGACATTTTTATTTTATTTTTGTTTTTCTGCAAACGCTGTTGTGGCACTGTTTGTGGGCTGCTAATTTGAAATCTGAATCCCCGTTCTCCTGTTTATTGAATCTGGCCCTCAGCTCCCAGGTGCCATAAATGCTTTTTTCCTGGGGTTCTCTGTAGAAGCCCTACACAAAAACACAGGCTTCTGCATTTTATTACCTTTTCATAGTGTATTTCGATGCTTTTATTAGCATTACCTAGAAACAGATTTGCCCTGTTTAAGAGGCCTCTATCACGCTGAACAGAAATGCAGGAGAACTGTCATTGTTCCTTCCTCAAAAGTGTGGGGAAAAAAAGAGAGAAGAAAAGGGAGAACAAAATCTGTTTTGGGGACAGCTTTCATAAGGGTAGTTCCTTGAAATCTCGGTAAGCAAGACACAACTATGCCCTCTACCATGTTCTCTTCCTTCTGCTTTCTGGTTCTTACCGGCATGTCGTCCCACTGTTGACTCTTTACAAGTTCGTACGAAGGTTCTGTTAAATCAAATTTGGGAACAGGAAATCCAGGAATAGCATTGTGCAGATGGAAGCCGAATGTCACCAGCCAGCTGTTAACATCTAGGGGGAGCACATGCGGAGTCAAAGGTGTGAAGAGTTCACTGGGCGATTTAACGAATTTACATCCTTACCTTTAAACACACACACACACACACACACACACACACCCCTTCACAAATAATCATCTGCAAAGAAGCTCATGTTTGCCTCCCTCCTACCATTTTAAACCCACTGTCTATTTTTAGACATGTAGACAGTAACTTCTGCAGCAGAACTACGGCAAATGCTGCAGAAAACGGAGGGTAATAGATGCTCACTTAGACAGGGTAGATACACTGTCAGAAGTGCAAAATTGCATCCCGTGCCAGTAATAGTGATAAAAGCGGCAGTAGCAACGCTCAGCTGTGTGAGCATCCAAGACGCAGATGTAGAAAACAAATGAAGTTTGTAGTTAGCAAAGGCTGGTTGTCAATAGAGGCTGTGTGATGGGCCCTCAAGAGAACCCGGGCAAAAAATACTTCTACCACCTACACCTATTTTTTCTATTAGTCAAAACCCCTAGTCTGAGGGTATGAAAATGAACAGTTGATTCTTAATCAAAGATGATGGCTAGGAGCTGGCAGCCCTGGCCGAGGGCTCTGACACACTGCTTACCCTAGCTCTGACTTCAAAGGCTGGCTGCGCACAGGTGGAGACTAACTTTTTGGGGGGGGGGGGAGAACATGGAAACCTTTAAAAATGGTATTTTTCAAATATTGCCACGTGCCTCCAAAAGCCATTAAGCAAAGAATAAGGCCTTTATTCTCTTCTGGAGGTTATGATTTACGGAGCCACTCAGCAGGCTTGCCGCTTTATGAGTACAGTTGGGTGTAGATTATTTTATATATTAAGCACATTGCTGGAAGATTTGAAATTGCATTTCACCTAATATATTTTATGCTGTTCCTTCTCTCTTTTGATGTTTTTCGGAAAGTGCTGCAGTGGCATTCCCTGCAGTCCACGCTGCTAGGAGAAGATGAATTCAGGAGCTGTGGGCTTTCCACTCGTTCAGTCAGCCCCTGTCAGCACCCCTCAAATAACCAGTGGTAAACTGCCTGTCGGAGTGATGGAGAGCTGCTTGCTTCCCATTTCCTTCTCTAGGGCACAAACTCTCACCTCACTGCCAGGCTGGCAGGTCCTTTGTCCAGGTGTCACGTGGCTACAAAATCAGTGGTGTTCTCTCTGTTAAATGGTGTGTGTTTGTGTGTGTGTGTGTGTGTGTGTGTGTGTGTGTGTGTGTGTGTGTGTGTTGGGGAGAAATCTCCATAGGGTTCACAGAGGATGCAAAGTGTTAACCTTTCCTGTGATAGTGCATATATGACTATGGGGGGGGCTTATGTTTAGGGGTGCATTCTGTCTCCCAAATGTTGACGTATTGAGAGCAGAGTTTCTTGTACTCTGAACAGCGTGTGCTTATGTGAGAACCAGAGTCTTTAGTATTGAAAGGCACCACCAAGAAAGTGGGGTTTGGAATGCGGACACAACACCACGGGGTGTCGCTGACTGAGGTGTGGGTGAAGGGGAAGGAAGGGACGCAGATCTGGCCACGTGGAAGGGAGTTAGGAAAAGCTCTGTGTCATTTGCGAAGTTGGAAAGCAGATGTGACATCAACAGGGGTAGCATTTCTGACACCCATCCTAAGGAACGGAAGAACGTCTTGGTGTGCCTCGCGTGCTCAACTGGAAGAGATGCAGGCTCGATGGCGCATCCAGCACAAGCCAAAACAAGGGAGGATAACCGCAAACCAAAAACAACCGGAGAGAACAGAAAGTCAGATGACGGCAGTATAAGCCACGCATGGAAGGCTGGAGGACCTAACATTCTTGAAGGAGAGGATGGAAGAAGGCAGTTCAGTGAGGGGGACCAGAGCAGGCAGAGGCTGTCTGTGTTTTATCACAGGCTCCTGTGGTGGCAGAAGAGCACCCCGACTCTTCACAGTTTCCTTCACCAAAAGGGTCACAGGGACCGACCTTTAGAAAGACTCTCATTTGATAGTCTGGACGGGATTCCGTATTAGTGTTGAAGTTACTGTGGTTGCTAGCGGTGTCACCATGTTAGGAGACAACTGAGAAGAGAAACCAGGTAGGGCCTCTGACTAAGTGCTCCATTACTGTCCTGGGGTGATGGTCCTGAGGAGGGTGTGAGGCATCTCTCAGGGATGAGACAAGGTGTCACGCTGTGTAGTTTTTTTTTCCCCACATGGATTATTTACATTATAATTGTGTACACACATTTCCCACCACGGACTCGGGGAAACCCAGCAGTATGTGTTTGTGACTTAGTTACTGTTTGGTGCAGAATTAATTCTCCACACTCTTATATTTTATGGCAGACAGTGTCACCCCATTTCATGTGAAGGCCACTGACCAGACGCTCAGTGCCTCCACATCTGTATTTGTTAAAGCGTGGTTCTTGGGTTGTTAAAGGTGCAGCTGGGAGGTGGTAGAACCCTAGAGAGGTGAAGAACGTGAGCGGTCTTTACATCACTGGGGTTCGCCCTTGAAGGCGATTACCGGACTCCAATCTCTTTTTCTGCCCCGCCCCACAGCTTCCTGGCTGATAACGTGATTGGCTCGCTCCCCATGTACTCCGCCTACAACATCCTGCCTCAGCCAGAAGCCCTGGGGCCAATGGGACCGCCCTGCAGAGTCCTAATAAACCTTTCCTCTTTGTGAGTGATTATCTTGGAAATTTTGTTGTAAGGACAGAAAGTGAACTAAGCAATTCAGCAACTGAGACTGGAGGAAAAAAAAAAAAAACAAAAAACAAAAAACAAAAAACAAAAAAATTAGATTGTAAGGCCCCCAGCGTTGCGGACATAAGATGAGAGTGGTATTCAATTTTTGGAATCTGAATTTAGCGTGTTTTCTGCTCTCTCCCCTTCATTCCTTAGATGATTGAATTCTACGTCATTTTAGAAACCATGGCCTTGAGCAGTCAGGCAGAGGAGGAAGTAACTGTATTTCATTTTCTCTTTGTGCTTTCTCTAAGGATCCTTAGAGACATGAATCCCTCCAAAAGGTCAAGTCTAGTTACTTTGTGTATTAATAAAATGGTAATAGTAATTTAGCGATTGGGAAGGGGGAAAAAAAAAAAGCCACCTCACCTGTGATGTAGTCTTTCACATCATGGATTTTGCTTGCAGGATTGTTATTCCGGAACATATACAGGTTAAAAGGAGCCGGGTCCTTTCCGATTCTTTTCCAGATTTCAATGTCCGGCGTTGTCCACCGTCCTGCCAAAATGTCATAATCTCTCTCTCCAAAGTGGATTAGTTTGGTGAGCGGGTCGTACAAGCCTCCGTGGAATCCAATTACCAGCTGAAAGTCAATGTTGGAGTCAAAGTAGATCTCACCGTAGGCAGTGTACTGGATCTGTTTTAGCATAAGCCCGTTGCTACTGAAAACAGCCAGAGGCGTCCCGGTGTTATCTGAGGCGATGTAGAACTCATCCCCGCTGCTGATCTCCATGGCAAAAAGGTGTCCCTGGAGATCGTAGTAGAGGGAGGTGATTTCTGAACTCGAATGGTTGTAGACATGAGTAATCCTAGTTGGGTACGTCAGGTCAGCGTAAAAAAACTGAAGGTGCTGCCCCAGACTGGTTTTGCTCGAAACACGCCTTCCCAGGCCATCATAGCGATAGATTACAGTCCAGCCGCTGCCTTTACTGTAGACTCGAGTCAGAAGCCCCTTGGAGCTGTATTCAAAGATTTCTGTGCCCCTCTGACGCAGGAAGCCGTCTTCATCAAGCCGGTACTGAACGTCGCCCAGCCGGGTGATTCTGTCCCGCAGGTCGTAGCGCAGAGGCGTCAAGCGCGTGCTGCTGCTGGGGTTCAGCAGATGGAGGTTGCCGTTCAGGTCATAGCTGTAGCGCCACATGATCTTTTCGTTTAGGTAAACTGTTTGGAGCTGTCCATCAACGTCATATTCATAACCGTATTTGGTAGTGTTGGCAAAGGGCCCTATTTTAATCTCTCTCTTGGTCACCCGGCCCATGTTATCGTATTGAATTGTAATCCAGTACATGAGGGACCTGAATATCTCATACTGGATCTCCTTGATGCGGCCATGGGCGTCAAAGTGCTTCGTGTAAGTCATTACGGCTGTGGAAATGATCTGGTTGATGTCATAGTATATAACTCCAAATTTTCCGAACTGCTCAACTTTGCCGGAAATGTCATCAAACTGGTATAGATCGATGGGCAGCGGCGTTTCATTGATGACACCCTGCATGCTGGTCACCCGAAAGCTGTTGTCGTAGCTGTAGTCAAATCTTGCATTCACCATTCCATCCTCACTAAAGCGGAAAATCTGCCTGTCAATCAGGGGGCCAATTTGCCTGTATCTAATGGTGCAAATAAAACCATCACTCTGAAGGTTTACTGTTTTCAGGACCCCTGCTGTCTCATCATAGGTAAAGCTGACTCTTGTGCTATCGTATAAAATTTCCGACAGCCTGGTCTGCCTTCTGTACTTGAATAAGACCCTCCGACTTGTTCCCAGGAAAGCTGTTTGCAGGAGCAGCCCTTGCTCGTTGTAGTCTGTGATGACAGAGGCATTGCTTTCCGGGGGGTTGTATATGTTGCGGTAGTAGCCAATGGACCGGATGGTCTGCATGGTGTGGCGAGCCACACTGGGCATGGTGATGGCGGATAGGCGGTCCCACATATCGTATTCGAAGATATACTGCCGCTGGCTGTGGAGCAGAAGGACCATGGACTGTGGAGAGAACATAGACTCAGTGACCACAAACACACGGAGACATTCCGCCAGAGAAAATGGTTTCCATTTTTAACTGAGTTGTCCTTGACCTTACATGGTGTTAACGACTCCCTGCCTAATTGGCTTAGATGCTTAATTGTGACGGGGTCTGCAATTAGTGGCTTAAGATTCACAATGTGCTGCTTGGCGTGATTGTGTCATTCTTTTTTTCAGGCGTTCCCAGCCAACCAGCAGATTGTCAATGGACTTGGAGAAGTCATAATGCAGGCACGAGACACTATTTCAAGGGGGAAAATAGCAGAGGGGAAGTGCAATCCTATCTGTAATTAGCAATTATTTACAAAGGTGGCTTTCCCCCTCATTTGACTGAAGAGCCACTCAAATCAGGTTTTAATTTCCTATGTATCTGGGGGAGGAACAAAGCCAAAATATTATTTATTCAGAAGAGACATAAAATTAGCCTAAAATGGATAGTGTGTACATAAAGCGTCACTGTCAACAAACAAGGCTAAATTAGCTGTGCAGTGATTCAGAGTCGAAAATGCCCTTCATAGAAATATGGATTTAGGCATGGTGTCTACCTCTGGGATCTGTACAGGCAAGTTTAGCTTTCAGTAATTCCTTTGGCAGACAACAAATCTGAATTGCACTTTGGGTGCTACCATAATGGCTTCTGTTAAGTGTTGGTATTAAATTATGAAAGAAAGAAAGAAAAAAAGAATACAAATAAAAACAATCTCTATCCCCCCATGCCCCAACCCAGGTTAACTACAGAAAGACAGATGGCACCAGCTTGTCAAGTGAGGGAGGCTGAGCAAGGCCTAACTGTAATGCAGGCCTGGGGTGGTTCCTCCTGAGATAACGTTTCCTGTGACAAGGAAACGCATAATAATCTTTTGTCAAGACTTGTTTCTTTCATTTCCTACTCTGTTAAAAAAGTGGTTCATATGACTTTGGTTCACAAAGACGTTCTTCTCCTGCCATGAGCAGGGAAATTCCACCCCCCCCCGCCCCCGAGACACGGTTTCTCTATGTTATCTTGGCTGTCCTGGACTTGCTTTGTAGGCCAGGCTGACCTCGAACTCACAATGATCCATCCCCTTGCCTCTGCCTCCCGAGTGCTGGGATCAAAGGCATGTGCCACCACGCCCGGCTTGAGCAGGGAACATTTTTAGATGTAGGTTTTTATGGTTTGGAAATGTCTCCCAAAGACCATACGTTAATGATTCGGTCACCAGCCTGTGGTACTACTTGGAAGTAGTGACACTTTTAAATTATGTCCTTGGGAGCATGCCTTTGAAGGGGACACTAGAACCCTCATGTCTTCCTTGCATGACTTCGTATGACACACGCTCCCTCATATTTCACCTCAGCACAGACCCTACAACAGTGGAGTCAAGTCATGGTGGATTGAGTCCTCTGAAGATGAGAGCTAAAAAGATCTTTCTTCTGAGTAGGTTATCACCTCAGGCATTTTGTCACAATAACAGAAAGCTGACTAAGACATGGCTTGTATTTTTCTGAGGAAGGCTTGAACAACTGCCCTCCATGGGCATTAGCTTCGCAGGCATTAAGAGTTGTACTTGATGGCAATTAGTGAAGCTATTACCTGTCTGGCTATGGACACGTCTGGGTTTAGGGTGTCTGTCTAGTTAGGAAGCAAATACAGTCCAGGAGGATTTGAGGAACCTGAGAGGTAATGAGGAAGGTCCCGGTAGCTTTTCTGATCTTCACACGCGCATGAAAATGACTTCCATAACCACGTTTGTCACTTTGTGAACGTGCGTATAACCAACAATGGCCTCTTTGCTTCCCTTTAAATGCTGGGAGCCACATTAGGGCAGCTCCTATTCTGCGGGGGCCTGGGGATTTCTATTACTATGCCCTGTGATGTATTTAGTCTAAATGGAGTAAATGTTCCAGTCACTTCTCCAAACAGCTGCTCAATGTCTGGAGTGCGATGACGGGGGATGGAAGGATTTTGTAATCTAACAGGTCCAGCCCATAGCCCAGAGTGAGTCTCTTCTAAGGAGAGGAGATGCAGTCTGGCCAGGAGGATCCTCGCTGGAGGCATTCAGAGTTGGTAGGCTGCCTTAAGGTTGGAGCATCCTCCCTTGAGCTCTGCCTCTGGCTCAGGGGCCTGTGAGATAGGCTCACGCGTAAAGGGTTAGGCTTAGACTGAGGGGTTCTGTAGCGCATCTCTGGTAGAGAACTGCTGAGGTGAATACTGCATGGTCTGCACGGCCCATAATTGCTCCGGAGGACAAATGCTTCTACATATAACTTTTAACATCCAGACAGTTGGAGGCAGTGAACATCAAGGGTTGAGGCTGTAACTTAGGCGCCATGTAATTGGGAATCCAGCACTGTAGGACCGGGGGCATGTAAGAGCTCAAAGCCAGCTCATCTTCTCTGGCTGATGCTTGTCGCAGAGGCACAGGGAACATCCGAGAAAAAGGCTCTTTGGTGGAGACTACTCCTTAAGAAGGGAGTTATAGGGAACAGTCCTGTCCCATCCCTGTCCCCCATCCCCCTGCCCTTCCTCTTGACCCTGGCCCCAACCTCGGGCTGCACAGCGTACAGCTTAGCTCTTTGCACATGTGTAGCTCTAAAAATCTCCATTTGTGGCACTGTGTACAGATCTGAAGAATGGGAAAGAGCCCAAGTTTTGATGCTTATCTCTTACATGCAAATGAAAGAGAGACAGCACACAGTATCTGAAAGTATGGCTTTCTAGGAAAATAGCCTCTTCTGGTTAATAATGCATAAATAGGCCCTCCATGCTTTTTATGGTTATGCTGAAGCCGTGCCAGGGACACCACACAACTGACAGTTTTAACTGTGCTAATGCAAGCTCTCTCTTAAATGAAAGAGCCGGAGCAGAAATTATTTACAAATGACTTGCAAGCTCTGGGTCTAATTTGTGAATGTTGTCAGTGTATGAGCTTGGCAGGTGGATAGCGTTAGCGCTTGTTTGTTTGCAGCATAAATCACTTAAAAGGGTCTCAGATAGTAGAACTTAACTAAGGCGAAACTACTCCACTAATACAGAAATTCATCAGCCTGCACCCCTGCGACTGCCACAGCGATACTTAGAATAATAAATGGAACGCAGTCATGTGTTGCTGTTTCTTCTTCTCGTGGTGCTCTGGGTGACTGTTGGAAAATGCTAATCCTGCTATCTGAACACCAGAACACAGGCATACCTTTTCTAAGTACGTGTAACTCCACGTTTTCCCATCAGCGAAGACGCGAGACACAATCCTCCCCTGGCCGTCATAATCCACTTTTTCACTGGTGGTGCCTCTCTGGATGCTGGCAATCTGACCAGTGGATGAGTAGGTGACGTTGACGGCCATCAGCTTGCTACTAGGCAGCCAGAGAGTCGGGTGGCCCGAGGTGTCATAAGCGATCCTCAGGAGAAATTTCCGGTGGTCGTCATAGATCTTCTCCGTCTTGGTAGTCCGATCAAAGTCAACCGAAAGCAGGTTTCGCCCATTGACCTGTTATCAACAAAGCAAGGTCAAATTATTCCAGGGCTTGTCGCTTCCCACTCAGCAGAGTCCCCAGTATTGTTTAAAAACGTGGTTTGTGGCGATCAATTCTCTTTGTCAGTAAATTAATTTAGCCAATTCTTACATAGAGGACAAGGTAATACATTAACTATTCTTTCACAAGGCTTGATTAAGCAGAAAGATAGTCTGGCATTTGTCCAAAACCATTTCTAAATTTTGTAAACTAAAAGCGAGAGATGAGAGATGAGAGAGAGAGAGAGAGAGAGAGAGAGAGAGAGAGAGAGAGAGAGAGAGAGAGATTATATATATATATATATTGCTCAAAATGTGCTTGCTTTAAAGATTTTCTCTTCTAGTGATAAACACTACACGCTGTGTAATCATGTCAAGTTCCTCCCCCAAAAGGACAAAGAAAAAAAAAATAATCACTTAGTGAATTAATCATGGCTACATTAAATAAAACAGTGGTAAATGTGACTCTAACCCTTTGAAGCGCAGTTAAGTAGAAGTTGGAGCCCACATTACTGTAAATTATTAATGAGTTGAACTAGCAGGAGGTTACAACATGATCATTGCTTTGGGCCCAGTACTGAAAAGTCACAATTTTTTAGAGTGTTGTTTTCTTTTGATAACATCTGGGTAGCTGGCCAAGACTTTAGAGTTCTTTCCTACCACATATCCAACAGTCTGGACATTGTGCTTAAATTATAAACCTAGCATCGTATCGTGACAATTGGTCTTTTCATGGCTGCTTGCCATGTCCAGGGTCTCTGATGAAATCTGGCTGTTACTGGCTGTGGTGCGAGACTTATACACACACGAGCCAGCACTCACCACTGCACTGCAAGCGAGGTGCTGATGACACTCTACTTTGCAAGTAGCTGACAGGGTTTGCAGAGTGAACTCTTGCTCAGGCCTTCTATGGAACCTTTGTGGGGATGGCAGTCGGTATGCACCAAAATTCTCAATAGATGTTTACGTTGTTAGAAATTAAATGGCACAACCTCGATGTTGCATGACCACATTTTAAGGAGAACTTTTAGAATTGACAACTGAACATCTTGAGGTGAGGTGACTGATTTTATATGTTTAACTATAAATATCTACAACTATATATATGTATGTGGTTTGTTTTGCCAAAACCTAGGATAAAATTTAGTTGCCAATATAACAGGGTAAGGAGGCAGAGCCTTTTTTCTTTTAGTTAAAATTAATTAAAAAAAAATTTATTTACTTTACACCCTGATCTGTGGAGACTGATGCACCAACCACAGACCACGCATGGAGAGGACTTAGGCTCCCAGCTCAGATGTGGCTGGTAGGAGGTGGAGCCTTGAAGGGAGTCTCATGTTTCAAAAGATTGAAATAGTCCTCAGGGGAAATGATTTGTTCTCTCAAGGTTTGGTTCTCATAGGTGGATTCTTTGTCCCTTTCTAAGCATTTGTTCTTCTGCTTTCCTGCCTTGAGGTTTTTCACACAACCCAAGCAGATGTTGCTGTTATGGTTTTGGATTTCTAGGATGGCTGACTAAAATAAACCTCTTTTCCATTGTAAACAACCCAGTGTCAGACATTCTGTTATAGCAACAGAAAACAAAATAAAACACACATTACCTTTCTCTATAAACACCCCCCCACACACACAATGTTCACATCTGTAACACCTGTATTTACATACCATCTTAGTTCTCTTGTCACTTTTACTGAAAGAATAACTTAAGGATGGCAGGACTGACTTTGGCTCACAGTTCAAGTATGTTCAGTCAATCGAGGATGAAAGAATACAGTGGAGGGAGTCAGGAAGTGGAAAGAAATAATGGTGGGATGAGGCTCAATTTCTCATCTCCACTTTTTGTTCAACCCACAGGGATGAAGGGTAGGCTTTTTCCCCTCTTCAGTTAATTGTCTATGGAAACATCCAGGGGTATGCTTCAGTCAGAAGATCCTGTTCCAGTTAGGCTGACTGGGGATTTGCCACCACAAATGCACCCATTGTCACTCAGATACCCTAATACATCACTTTAAACCACAACAGATGCATGCATAGGTATGTATATGCCATACATGTACATTTGTGTAAAACCTGTGCTAAAATTAGCTTTTGAATTCTATCGCTGATATTAGTTGCACTCCAAGCAGAACTATTTCTTTAAGCCTAAACTTTTCTAATTACTGTTCAAGGGGGGAGGTGTGAAGTCCATGGAGAGGTGTGGTGTAAGTCTTAAAAGAATGAGCATTTGGGGAAAATACTTCAAAGAGGGGATTTACAAATAATGAGAAAGGGCAGAAGGCAGTGTGAGGTGAAGTGACCCTGCATTTTCTGTCCCTTCAGATAGGGTTTATAAGGAGGAAGAAAACCACTACATTATATCGTGGCAGACATTTGTGCGTATCAAGGTCTATGTGGCCTGTGTGCGCGCTCACGCGCATGTACATAAAGTCCCAGGAGTTCCAGAGCCTGATCTCCAAGATTGACAAGGCCTAGGAGCAACCTGCCGCTGGGCTTTTGAAGCCCCCCGCATCTGTTTTGTCCATCTGAAAATACAGAAGCGGGACTGGACCTCCCCGAGGCACTGTCGTTCAGTGATTTTCCTGGACTGTGAACCAGCCAGCTGGAGGCTTCCTGCCTCTCCCTCATCTGAGGAAGAACTGCCTCTGCTCAGTTGCTCCCCTGCCTAGGTGAGTTCTGCTGCAGTTTGCAGGATGCTTTGGAAAGAAGTGATGGTGAGTATCACAGACATCTTTCCTTAAAGCTGTAGAAAGATTTGATACAGGATCAACTCGGTAACTGACAGGATCAAGTGCTTCAGCTTTTATGCGCATTGCTTTTGATGCAAGAAGCTTTGGTAGGTCAACCAAACTTCTGTGCAGGGCCCCACATGTGTGTGTATGTGCAGCACAAAATATACTTGGTGGATTATTTAAAAAAAAAAAAAAAAAAAGACAAACTTGGGAGAGACAGAGGGAGGGAGGGTCCCTGGGAACTTGCGGGAGGAGTCCAGGGATGGATATGATCAAATAGATTCTACACATGCATGAAATTCTCAGTTAATAAGAAAGCTGTATTAAAGGGCAGGGGGCGAAGAGGTTTTTGTACAGTTTAAATGGTTTTGTTAGGGCTTTCAGGTTTCTCAGCATGTGTGCCCCCCCCTTCCCAATTTCAGGTTTTCTGTCTTAAAAAAAAAAAAAAAAAGAGAGAGAGAAAAAAATCCTTAGGTCGTTGCATCCCATGAATAATCATGAAAGACTGTGTAGTTTCCACAGCACTGCCCCGCATTATTGCCCCATCTGTTTGTATTTTAGTTTGCATCCATGTTAATTTGTACTTCAATTCTTTACTGCGCTCACTAAGCCCATTTCTCTCTCTGCAGTGTTCCTCCGGCTATAGTACCAGAGTTCTGGGCCGCCTATCTGGGATGACCAGTGCCTGGAGGCTGAATAACAGAAGACGGGTCTGGAACTCCTCTTTGCTCACCTGCAACCTGCTATTGGCTTCGGCTTTGCTTCTTTGGGTTGGAGGATGGTTATATGACAGCAAGCCTCTCTCCTCCAGATAAAAGTCAAGCATGTCATCACTGTCAAGACAGTGTGGATCTCTATACCAACTATGCCACTGTCTGGGAGCATCTGGAGGCACCAGGGGACCCGATGGGGGGGTGGATGTTTTAATTTTTCTTTTTATCCAGACAAATACTGTATGTAATATCTTGTGCCCTCAAGCTGACATAATGAGTTTCTGCTGGGAAATTTTTTTTTCTCCACATTTCAACACAAACCAAGGTGTGTATGTACGTGTGCATGCATATGTGTATGTATGTATGTATGTATGTGTGTGTGTTATAGAGGTATCAAACTCCTAGGTTTGAGCAATTCTCCTGATTTGGCTTTCCAAGTTGCTGGGGCCACAGGAATGTGCCACATGGCCTGGTAATGTATTAAGCATTCTTAATGTTTGCAGATATTAGTTACTGTTATGAAAAACATAAAGGATGCTGTCATATCTCTTGCTTACTCTGTCCCTTTCAGGTATGCCTTCTTTGGGTATCATAAACAAACTGCAGTGTCCAAGGGTCATGTCCACTCTGAGACCTAGTCCTGTTTCCCTAAACAAAGCCTCTTCTAAAACCTTTTTCTTGTACTTATAAAGCACATTGTTTCAGTGGGGGATTTTATAAATAAGTTAAAAAATGTCAGCTTTATGAGATTTGGGAAATGGCTCAGTCAGTATTGCTGTGTTAAGTGTGGACACCTGAGTTCAGATTGCTAGGATCATATTTAAAAAAAACAAAACAAACAAAAAAAAAACAACCCTGGGGACTCTGCCATGTGCTTATAACCCTAGCCCTGGGGAAACAGGGACAGGATGCTCACTGGCGCTTGCTGGACAGCCAGTCTAGTAGACAATTAGCTGCTGGTCATTGGGACAGGACCTGTGGACGTTTCCTAAGGAATAACACCTAAAGTTCACTTCTGGCCTCCACGCGAACGTGCACACACGCGCACCTGCACACACACACACAAGGACAAAAATGAGGCTAGAATGAGAACCTAATCTCAAGATGAAAACCTTTAACCTTTAATCTCTATCTGCCTGAAGTGAATCCTGGTTTCGGGTACGATTTAAGGGGCCACTGTGACTGTCTCTGTGATGGACTTTATCTCCCTTAAGCAAGCACGGAAATCTCCATTTTCATAGCTATGTCTAGCATGGCTGTAATTAATCATAGCGTCCTCTGACAGTGAGAGGAGAACAGTTACACGTTTCCTTCTGGAGTGCTTGAGAAGTCGACTCATAATGACCTTAAACAATTTGCCTAAAAGGAGGAGCCCTGCACAATTGGGCCACACACTCTTCTAAAGTGTTGCTAAGGAAGAGGAGGAGGGGAGGAGAATTGGGGGGGGAGGAGGATGGGGGGGAGGAGGAAGAGGGGGAGAAAGGGAAGTAAAAGAGAAGAAGGGGAGAGAGAGGAGGGGAGGAGGGGGGAGGGTCGGGGAGGAGGAGGAAGAGCGGGAGAAGAGGAGAAGGGGGAAGAGAGGAGGGCTGGCTTATCACCCAGCACACTCGCTGACAACATGAAGCTGACAACATGAAGCCTCCTCAGTGGCCTGTCGGAGCATCAACCACCACAGATGGTTCTGTGTGTGTCTCCATACTCAACTCGTCATGAGAGCTAACTAAATGTGTGATCCCATGCCAGGACAGAACACTGCGTTAAAATACCACACAAATGTGATAGGCAGGGCGAGATTCAAATCTGCTATCGTATTTATGTATGCCTTCAAACACACTTCGGACTCTCAGATTCGGAGTGCTTCTCTTTGACACAATTCACCAAGATTATTCTTTGAACATGAAGTCTGGGCAGGTATAAGACGTGAATTTTGCTGTTGGAGCAATGGCTGCTCTCAAAGTATAGCACGGATAAAGCTTAGAACTGTTACATATCAACTTTGTTTTTGAGATAGTTGTACTATATAGCCCAGGCTAGCCTCGAACTCATAATTCTCTAGCTTTACCTTCCTAAATGCTGGGATTACTGGCCTGTGGCACTTAAGGCCAACTGTTTTGTGTGTGTGTGTGTGTGTGTTGTATGTGCGTGTGTGAAGATGGACATAGTCCTGTGTGCACTTGGGAATTCTCCCGATTCGGCTTCACATCTTGCTGTAGATAGTGCTGAGGTTACAGATGTGTGCTAATCCACGTCTGTTGTAGAAATGCTGCCCTTACAGATGTGCGCTAATCTAACCAACGTGTTCAGTTACCTTTAGGCGGATTCTGGCAATCTGAAATCAGGTCCTCACTCATGCCTACAGGCTTTACCTACTGAGCCATCTCCGCAGCCCCAGGTCCACTTCTCTTTACCAACCACCATCATGGGACCACAAGCATGCATGCACGTATGCATCTATTTGTGAGTGTGTTTGTGTGCATGTGGGTGGAGGCCGGAGGATAGCCTGGGTGTTCACCTATTTTTGTTTTTTCACCAGGATCTCTCATTGACAGTTAGGCTAGCTGGCTGGCTGGTAAACCTGAGGAATATGCCTGTCTTTGCCTCCCCAGTGCTGGGATTATAAGTGTGCCGCCCTGCCTGGCTTTTAAAAGTGGCTTATAGGGACGGGACTTAGGTCCTCAGGCTTGCAAGTATTTTACTGATTGAGCCAACTCACCAGCCCTCGTCTATTTTTATTTTCAAGCGTAACTACTAGCTAGCAAGCCACTGAATGATCTTTATTCTGTCATGCTTTTCTGCATCGCTGCCAGGTTCCATGTGTCTGTACTGTATTTATCCTTCCTGTCCCCAGCGCACTGTCTCATACAAAATGCACTTGCTAGTTTTCTAATAGAATTTCTCTTTCCTCCTTTGTGCCTTCCTTTTTTTTTTTTTTTAACTTTTTAATCTCTTTTATGTAACACACTGTATAATAAGTAGCTACCCATCCATCAGTCACCTGTCTGCTATATGCATTCAATGCACTGTTAGGTTTGTTTACAGCAAGTGAACAACAGCAAGGCCAGACAGTACTCACACAATCTCTTTCCTTGGGTGATCTAGATGGCGCGGAACGCAGACAATCCATATTGCAAGGCTGTCTTTCCTCGTCCCTTCATTCACTGAATAAATATTTGAGCGTCCACCATGTGTCAGGCGCGTAGCTAAATTTAAGCCCCCAACTTGAAAATGAAAAGAACCTTCTGCTAGGAAATACTGAGAAGGACAGTGGCGACATTCTGTGCCTCAGGAAGGGGAGGGCTGAGAACGGCCCTTCCGACTCATTCGGGCCCCACGTGGCTGCAGGCTTCCTGACCTCACGTCTTTGCCCCATCTCAGTGGGCCCGAGGTTCGGTTCTCAAACAGCCCTTCCCACCAGTACTTTCTCCATGGGATTTTGCTCTTGGAACCCAGAGAGGAGGAATGAAGTTAGCAGCGAGAGAGAGAGAGAGGAGAGGAGAGAGAGAGAGAGAGAGAGAGAGAGAGAGAGAGAGAGAGAGAGAGAGAGAGAGAGAGACAGGGGGAGAGAGAGAGAGAGGAGGGCTCATCCCATCAGATCCCTCCCCTTGTGGTCTCAGCATTGTCTCTGGGAGAGCAATCACACCTATCGGCTGCCATCTCCTGTCAGTGGGACTGAACAGGCCGTCTGAAAGGAGCACGCTGGCTAGATTGTCTTGCTGAGACTGTGTGGTTCTGCTGTTTATACAGACATCAATGCTTGTGCCTGTGTGCACAACTCCCTCCCTCCGTCTGCATAGGTGGTGTCTCCATTTAGAGTGGGATGCAGGCCCAGGGACTTCAGATCTCTCTCTCTCTCTCTCTCTCTCTCTCTCTCTCTCTCTCTCTCTCTCTCTCTCTTTCTCTGAGTGTAGCCTGGGCTGCCATGGAACTCACCATGTTGTCTTTGAACCAAGTGTCTCCCTCTTCCCACAGACACTGGCCTTTACAGAACACCGCACAGCTCTCTCCTAGCCATGTGCTGTGTGGGTAGAAACACTCAGCATTCTGCACATGTGGCTGAGGGTCCCTGGGTTAGGGTTAGGGATGTATCACCATGCTTTTTATTTCCAATGTACTTTCACGCTGGCTTACTGATGCCTGTATTGACTATGTGAACAGGGAAGCTCCTGTCTGTAACATAGCAATATAAAACCTATCTAGATTATAAAATGCTGTGACTATTATCTAGATGATATTACTTATTTTATTTTCTATATAAATGTAATGTGCACAAGCAAACGAAGGCCTATGACATATACTATTATGAAAAACTGGAACCATTGGGTAGATTCCCAGGACTGGGTCAGATGTTACATCTAGTTTTGCCGTTTTGAGGAAAGTCGAAACTGATTTCCACAGTGGCTGGACTAGATTATGGTCCCACCATCAGTTTATGATGACTCCCCCTTTACCCACATGCTGGGTATTTGCTGGTTCCTTAGTCAGTGTCATTTTCACGCAGTGAGGTGGTCTGAATAAGAATGTCCCCCATAGGCTCAGATATTTGACTGTGTGGGGCCACAGCTAGCGGAACTGTTTGGGAAGGAAGGGAAGATGTGGCCTTGTTGGAAGGGGGGTGGGTGTCACTGAGGGTGGGCTTTAGGTTTTAGAAGCCTACTCCATTTCTAGTTAGCTCCCTGTTTCTCTACCATGCTTGGGGATCAGAAGGTCAAGCTCTCAGCTGCTGCCCCAGCACCATGCCTGTCTTCCACCATGCTCCCTGCTGTGATGGGCATGGACTCTCACCCTCTGGAACCATAAGCCCTAAATTAAATGCTTTTTTTTTTTTTAAACGTTGTCTTGGTCATAGTGTTTTAGGTATAGCAACAGAAAGCTAACACAGCTAGTGAAACAGTTTTTCATGTGTTTATGGTGTACTTCACGTTTGTGGAACTATCTGCCCTGCTCGTGTCAGTAGCCCGTTTACTGCAGCGTTATTCACAGCAGGTGAGTTATGGGACCAACCTGCATGTGCCACAAGAAAGGGATGGGCGAAAACAACGTGGGCATACACACAATGAGATTTTGTATTATTTTAGATGTAAAGAAGGACGTTATGTTGTCTACAGGAAAAAGGATACAACTGGAGATAATCATATTAAGTGGAGCTAGTCCGTTTCAAAAAGACTAATGTCCCGTGTCTTCCTTCACTTATGGTGCCTAGCGTTTATACAGATTCGTTTATGTACCGATCCCATCAAGGGAGAAGCAGAGCTGGCTGGAGAAACAAAGGGGAATAACAATGGGAAGGAGCAAGACACGGGAGGGGGCGGGGGCAGGGGGTATGCTCAAAGCACATTACATGCCTGCCTGAAACTGCCTCATATTGCCCAGTTCAATAAACAAAAAAACAACACTTTAAAAATACGGGAGCCTGAGGCTAGAACCTGTGATTTTGGAATTCTAGATAAGTATTCTATTGCCTTTGATGTTCAGGGCTGGAAAAACTCAAACTGAATGAGGGTTTTTATGTTTTTTGATGAAGGCTATCATTGTTTGTTTGTGTGTGTGTGTGTGTGTGTGTGTGTGTGTGTGTGTGTGTGTGCGCGCGCACTTGTGACTCATGTGTTTGTGTGAGAGTGCCGATGACTTCTTGTGTATATGTGTATGTATGCCTATGACTTCTGTGTGTGTATTTGTGTGTGTGCCTGTGACTCCTGTGTATGTGTGTGTTTATGCCTCCGACTTCATTTATGTGGTACTGTGACTCCTGTGTGTGTGTGTGTGTGTGTGTATGTGTGTGTGTGCGTGTGTCTGTATGTAGGCCTATGACTTCTGTGTGTATCTGTGTGTGCCTGTGACTCCTGTGTGTATCTGTGTGTGTACTGGTGACTCAAGCATCCATGTGGGCCTGTGACCTGTGCGTGTGTGTTCTGTGACTCATGTGTGCATATGCACTCAGGAATCACTGAGTAAGAAAAGCAAGGCCTGCAAGCTCATGCATTGCAATGGCTGAGGAAGGAGGGCCCGGGCTGAGACAGGAAATGGCAGCTGCAGAAGAACAAGCAGGCGGCCACTGCCAACTAGGTAGATGGAGAGGGAGATAGCAACTCGAGTGCACTCGAGTGCACTTGAACAGACCACGGTCCCAGAGAACCAGCCAAGAGTTGTGAGTGTTTCTCTGCCTGTCGCTTTGCCTTGACCCCCTCCCTTATCTTCCTCTCTGGTGATTGCTGTGTTTGTCCTCTCGGTCCTCTCACTGTCCTAACCTCCCTCCAGCCAAAACCAATGTGGGGCTGGCTGGAGCCAGGCATGCGGAGGAGGTGGCCGCATTCAGACCTGGCTCCCGAGACCGTGTTTTCGGGTCCCAAGCCCTAGCCTTGTGATTGACTGCAATCAGAATAGAACCCACAAGCTGGACAGAGTATGTGCTTGATCCACTGATTCTTTTACAACTTTCATTTCTTTTTCTTGGAAATAGCCAGGAGCAATATTTAGTTGCTGTTTCTCACCCTGAAGAATTGGCAAGGTAAATAATGCTGGCCCCTCAGGGTAATAAGTTAGCCATTTGAGTGGAGGGAAAAGAAGGAGAAGAATTACCAGCCAGCTTCATGTTTGGTTCTCGCTTCCTGATTTGAAGTTATTTATTTACTTTTTTTTTTTTTTTACTGTCAAGGGAAATAATGTTGGGGAGGATTATCTACATTTACCTGATAAACTAAAACTCTGTTTGCTAATATAAAGAATGAATCAGGCTCAGTTTGCTGTGGCTGAAGGTGATTTCTTGCAATCCGTGCTTTGGCGTTTAATCTACATTGTCTTTACCAAATAGCTACCATAAATCACAGCCTGCCTTCCAGATGCATTTGGCCTGTAATATAAGAGTGATAAAAAAAAAAAGCACCCAACAAACTAAATGCAGAGACCATTTTGCAAAGCTCAATTACACCAGCATAATGAGAAACACCACATTTCTCTCTCTCTCTCTCTCTCTCTCTCTCTCTCTCTCTCTCTCTCTCTCTCTCTCTCTCTCTCACACACACACACACACACATACACACATACACACACAGGTGGGGCCTCTTTCAATCTTAGCATAGAGACAGCATAGAGGTTCTGAGGTCGAATGTCTTCCTATACGTATAGACATATAGAGACTGCAAAGGAAACACACTTCTTGTCTCCTTCAACATTCATTCTTATGACTTTGAAAACTGTCGCTATTTAAGGCGAATCTAACTTATCCCCACCTAGGCAGGAAGGAGCCATCGCTGCTCATGGAGTGACAGAAGGAAGATTATGGTCCTAACTCTTAGGGCGACATTAGCAAGACAAGGCTCAGCTAATCCCCAGAGATTGCGTGCAACCCCGTGTTACATGCAATCTTGAAAGTTTTGACGGCTGGTGTGATTTGTGACGGTGTAGGCGAGGGTGGCGGGTGGCCTGCAGGCCATCTCCACAGCGCGTTGCTGGACACCCGCCTCTTCCTCTCTAAGCACCCCTTACCCTCAGCTTTCGGCCGAACACGTTGACTTTGCCCTGTGCTTGTTCTTTCCGGAACCTCCATTCTACCAGATTCTGTCCGTTCTCCCCGGGGAGAGTCATGTTTCTTTTGGCCACCGTGGGGTTTGCCGTGCCAGCCAGAACATGGGGCTCTGTCTGGTAGTGCGAATCTAGACCACTGGCATAGATGATCCTCAGGGAGCCATCATATCCGATTTGGTAGCTGTTTCTTAACTGGTCTAAAAAAAAAAAAAACCAGAAAAGAAAAGAAAAGCAGAAAAGGTGAATTATTGTGTCTATATTAAATATTTGACAGTTATGCATTTAGAACTGATAAATATTTCTAACATACTGAGGCATACATTCTTTTTAGACTTCTTTTTTTTTTTTTTCATTTTTCATATAATATGTTTTTTTTTTTTTTTTTTTGGTTTTCGAGACAGGGTTTCTCTGTGTAGTCTTGGCTGTTCTGGACTCACTTTGTAGACCAGGCTGGCCTCGAACTCACAGCGATCCGCCTGCCTCTGCCTCCCGAGTGCTGGGATTAAAGGCGTGCGCCACCACGCCCGGCCCTAATAATATGTTTTTAATTTTTATTCTTTACATCCATTGCATTCCTACCTTGGTTCTCCCTACCCCTACTCTTCCCAGTCCCCCCGCCCACCGATCTATTCCCTTCTCTCTTAGATCCAATCCTCCTCAGTTTCCCTTAAAAAAAAAAAAAAAAAAAAAAGAACAGGTCACCCAGGGATATCAACTGCACACGGCATAACAAATTACAATAAGACTAGGCACAGACCCATATCTCAAGGCTGGACAAGGGAACCGAGCAGGAGGAAAAGGGTCTCAAGCACAAACAAAAGGGGCACTTAATGATGTTTGTACGGTCTGGGTAGCAAGCGTCCCCTCAAAAATGACTTAGGTGTTGGAGCCTGGTCTTTAGTTTGTAGGGTTAGATTTGGAGTCTCTGGCAGTTTTGGTAGTGCACCTGGCTGAAGGAAATACATAATTGCAAGCAGGTGCTTGATACCAAAGTATCTACCTACGTTCTTCTTCCCTCCCTCTTTTCCTGTCTCCATCCCTCTCTCCAATAGCCTTCTTTTGCATACACCAGGAGACAGGAAACTCTTTGACCGCGGGTTTCCACTGCCGCGATGTTCTTCCCAGCCGCATGGGTGGGCAACCATGGTCAGAAATCTCGGGACCCGAGAGCTAAACAGATCCTTCCTCCTGTTGCTTGTCACTGTGTTTTGTCACAGTCGTGATAACGTAATATGTAAGGTAATGTAAGTAATAGAATAAGGTAATAACCACAGATGCCCTTCCTGAGGGTAACAGAACAGCCTGGGTTTTGGCATTTCACGCTACTAGAGTTTTGGCTGAATTTCAAAGGTGACCTTTTAGGAAACTTTAAAAGTACCAGTGACTTCAGTAGATGGAACAAAGGTTTACCTTCTTTGGGATGTTCAGTAGACCAGGCTGGTCAGTACGGTGGGTGTGTCCACCTCCAGGGTCTTAGAGGAGTTCCCTTCCCTGTGTGTATTCTGTTGTCTTTTGTCAAAGACCCTTTGGAAAATCAGTATCCATAGCATGCATAGACTAAATGCAAAGTGATGTTCTCCTCCCAACCGACTCTTTCTTGGGGAGATCCACCAATGAAAAGGGATTCACCCACTGTTTTGTATAAAAAACCCATTTTCATATGATAGACTAACTAGTGTCTCTGTCTCAGTGTTAAGATTTTGGAGTAATATAGGACCATTTGTAGAAGAAATACAACCAAGAAATATCACTTTTAGATGATTGCAGAGGTTGTCTGATGGATACACTTTTAAAAAGAAAACAAACACAAGTCAATCCAAACCAAACCCAAGCAAAGCAAGAGAGGTATAATGCAGATTGAGAAATTATTCCAAGCTGTGAAAGAGTTCAGACATTATATATAAATAGCTTCTTGGGATGTGGGGTGAAATCACCATCACATGTAGTTCCAATTACCACATCATAGTGGGTTACGGTGCTGCACACCTCAGGTCACTGCAGTGAGATGGCAGAGGAGAGGGTGTACACTCCAAAAGTGTTGGATGACACAAAACTGGTGGGATGACACCTATTAAGAGCTGGAATGAAGATGTATTAAATAATTGAAAAAGACATTTTTCAAGGTTGTCATTATTTTATACACTATATGATACGTGTGTGTGTGTGTGTGTGTGTGTGTGTGTGTGTGTGTGTGTGTGTACGCGCCCACGTGCATACATAATACTGCCTGCAGGGCTTTGATTACTTCACTAGTTTCTCTACGCATCCTGCTCTCTCTTCCCTTCATCTGGTTTATCTTAAAACGCAAGAGTCCACGTTCTACTTGGGGGCTATTGATAACTCGCTCATTATTCATGTCAGATTATGCTCCGGCTTTACCTTGGACCATGGTGTAGAAAGAGTCAATGGAGGACAAATTTGAAGTGATGCTGACATCTTCCTCTCGGCTGGATGACTCAAGGTCCACCGTGATGGCCTTGTCCATATCCCCGTGTAAGTTTGTAACCACTCCAGTTGGAAACGTGACATTCGTCAGGCGACCTTCACTGTCGTAGCTGAGTGAGAGAGGCATCACGTGGTGTTAACAGGGGAGCGGCAGGCACTTTTTACCTAGACGTTTAAGGCACGCCAGAATCAGCAGCACACATTTGGAGAGGTATTTGTCTTTGTGCATGGGCTATGCAGAGTGAGGACTTCAAACACGCTTTGAAGTAATCAAAAGCCTGTTTAACATAGAAAAACCTCACCGGTGAGAGCGAGAGTAAACAGAATAGTCCTCCATCTCAGCATTTTAGTCTTTGAAGTGTGACCGAAACCCACCTGCACATCTAATTTGCTGTTTCAAAAGAAACATGCTTGCTGATATGAAATTCCTGAGAGCTTCTCCATATTTTCCGCAAAGTAGCGGTAATTCAACGCTCCCTGCTTTTAAAGTTAACAGCAACTAAGTCATCTGCAACTGTGCAACACGCACACGTGTGCACCCCCTTCAAACACATTTAAAGTATTATTTTAGCATCTTGACACATTTTCCAACAAATTAGAGAGGGGGGAAAAAAAAAGACCTTTTAAAGACTCTTTTTGGACAGTGTTGAGGGCTGGCACCCAGAGCCTAATGAACACCAGGGTAAATGCTCTGTCACTAAACTATCTCTAGCCCTAAAGACTTTTAAAATTTCTCAGTGATTAAGATAGTTTATGGCAAATTAGGACTTCCGTGGTCGTGACGGTGATAACCTTTCTTTAAAAATGCTGTTAAAAAGTTATTTTTAAAGTTGGGCGGTGGTGGCACACGCCTTTAATCCCAGCACTCAAGAAGCAGAGGCAGGTGGATCCCTGTGAGTTCGAGGCCAACCTGGTCTACAAGGTGAGTCCAGGACAGTCAAGGCTACATAGAGAAATCCTGTCTCAAAAAAACCAAAAAAAAAAAAAAAAAAAAAAAAAAAATCTATATCTATATCTATCTATCTATCTATCTATCTATCTATCTATCTATCTATAATTATGTATACATGTCAGGGTGTGTGCACATGCAGGAGGGTGCCCGCAGAATAAGGAGGGTGTTGGGCTCCCTGGTGAGTCTCCTGATGTACGTGCTGGGGACTGAGCTGGTCCTTTAGAAAGAGGAGCAAGTGCAGAGCCCCCAGCCCCCAGCCTCTCTCGTCTATACTGTTATTTCAAGAGTTTGTGCTATCTCAACTGACTTATTATATTTAGTGAAATGATATACAGTAATTCCTGGTATTTAACAGTTCTGAGCTATTTTTACATGCTTTCTTTTTATCATATAAGTATGGGAAACTTATTTAAATGTTAGGGTCCATTTTAAATATGATGCCACGATGATGCTAATATACTATAGGAACAATATTTGACTAAAAATTGAATTTTTTTCCTTGAAGTTTGCATTTGTCACATCACCACAGAAAAATTTAAAAAGATGACCACATTATCTTAAGAGAGAACAACAAATTCAAAAATTCTCCAGGAAAATTCCAGAAGCACTGATGGTGGAAGATGGATATTTTTAGAGGAAGACCAAAATGACCAGGGGAGGGCAAACACATAATCCTAACAATAGGTATAAAAGCAGAGCTATTGAGACTGCAGGGTAGAAAGAGCATGCAGATGTTGTTTGCAGTTGGAAGATTCCAGGCGATAAAGATGGTGAGGACAGGCCTGCTTGGTGTCTGGTGTTATGCTAACCCATTAACTCAGAGGGGTTAGTGTCAGTGAGGTCATGGGTTTGAATGACATGATGTGACGGCCTGCCAGGGTGCTCAGCCAGCAGTGGGGATGGACCACGCTGTTCAGCCAGCCGCAGGGATGGGCCACGCTGCTCGCCATAGGTGGGGGCACTCAGGAAGAAGTGGGGAGAGATGGAGGACAAAGATGAGCAAGCGCACCATTAAGAGTCATCATTGCTTGGAAAAGGCAGCGCTGAAGACACAAAGCAGACTTCTTTCTCTCCCCAGATAGCTCAATGCCCTAGGCAGATGAAGCCATAAATGAAAGAAATCCAAAATAGGTTACTGCTGTCACTTCTTTTCTGAAGACATTATTGATCTCGAAGCGAACATGTAGAAGGCTGATTCACACGGCAAAAATGGAGATGCAGAATTATGAACAAAACCAGTCTCAAGCTGTGGCTTATATTCAGTATGATTTTTTTTCAAGACAGGGTTTCTCTGTGTTGCCTTGGCTGCCTGGACTCGCTTTGTAGGCCAGGCTGGCCTCGAACTCACAGCAATCCGCCTGCCTCTGAACCCCCCCCCCCCCCAGAGTGTTGGGAGCACAGGCGTGCGCCATTAAGCCAAGCTTCGGTGTACTTCTTGAATCACACTGTACTGCTCACAGTTCCCATAGTCCTTTAGAAATCCTCTGAATGTTCTTACATACACATCATTCTGTATGTACTGCATTAGCCTTCCCCCATCTTGTAGAAAGAGAAATAAAGATGGAGTGGTTAAATCACTTGTTAAGGCTCTCCTGGCTGAGCTATCACTCGAACTGTTACACCCCTGACCTCAGACCCATTATCCTTTCTGTAAACCACAGGGCCTGATTCAAAGTTGGGAACTGTGGCTTACACACACACACACACACACACACACACACACACACACACACACACACACACACACACTCACACACACGACTCATTCCTGCTGCAGCCGCTGACCTGCCCTTTCGCTGGTTTATACTTCCCAGCCCCATTCAATCTCAAGCAGAGGCTTCACCTTTCTCCTGTAGAAAGCATTTTGCCAACCTTTGACTTGCTGCTTTCACTGGCTCACCACTCATTCCATTTCCTGCTGGGCAGGCATTTTATATCGCAGGAAAGAGGAGCATGTGGGGGAGGGGAACAAGCCCAGGAGGCTCTTTGGCTCTTTGGGAAATAAAAATACAAGTAACCTTTGGAGGTGCTACAGTTAAAGAGTGACAGAAGGAGGAAACTGGCTCCTCAATGGCTCAATTTAACAGTTTGGCCCTGGAAGTTCTGAATGCCTGCCTGCCAACAAGTGGCCACAGACGGCTAAGTCTAAGTTAAAGCATTAACAGGGCTAAAGTGTGTGAAGGCAAAAGGCCAGGGTGATGAGTGATAGCCCTTGGGGTGTCTGGCTGAGTTAAGAAGAAATGAGCACCTCTCCCCCCTCCCCCCCATTAGAGATCGATCCCCTTAGGGACCAGAATGTAGGTAGAGATGTCTCCACTGAGGTTGGATAAGACAGAGGTTTTCATGGGCAGATCAGGACTCGTGGTGGGGGGGGGGGGGTGGGGGGAGGGCGGAGAGGGGAGGGGGAGGGAGTTGTGGGTCTTGGATATATAGCTTTGAAGCTGTTAGGACTAGGGAGAAAGGTTAAGTTAGTTTTGAGCCTTCAGTGGCTGGGAGTCCTCGCTGTGGAACTCTGTAGGCGAGTCGGGCCTAGCACAGGCTTCAGTGTGGGGATGGAGTGCCAAGGAAGGCTTTCAGGGAAGCAAAACTTTAACAGGATGTGGTTGGTGGGCAGCACTGCAAGGAGCTTGCAAAGAGGTGACAAGGCCAGGCAGAGAGAGCTCCAGAGACTTGCAGGATACAAAAAACATAGGAAGCAGCACAGGGCTTTTAGGCAGAGAGCTAGCATCTGCCACTCCCACCATTTCATAAAGAAGTAGTATTTAGCTGGGTGGTGGCGCACGCCTTTAATCCCAGCACTTGGGAGGCAGAAACAGGCAGACCAATATGAGTTTGAGGCTAACCTGGTCTATAAAGTGAGTCCAAAGCTACACAGAGAAACCCTGTCTCAAAAAACGAGGAAAAAAAAAAAAAAAAAAAAAAAAAAAAAAAAAAAAAAAAAAAAAAAGGAAAAGAAGAAAGAAAGAAAGAAAGAAAGAAAGTATTTAATCACACTGAAGGCAGAATAGGCCTAATTTGAGGTCGAGAGATAATTGGTCTAAAGGAATACGCTCTGGGATTGAAAGCACGTAGTACGGTCCCTTGCTTATCTATCACAAAGGATGGGAGGGGGTGTGCTCCTGTGTGTACTTTATGTTTATGTTAGAATAAGCAGGGCCAGCTGGGGAGACAGATGATTGGACAGGACATGCATGAGCTGATGGAGGGACCAGACCACAGCAAGGCCTGTTGGTTCAGATTCTACCTGGTCCCCCTGGGTAGGATCTGGAATGAGGGTCCTGTGGTCTACTTTAATAGCAGAGAGAACAGGTGGCCCCTTTGATATTACCAGGGGGGAGGAACCCGAGTTTCTGTGACCTTTCTTGGGGAAAAGGAATGCAAGCATGTGTACAAGTTTCTGGAGTGAGGGGAGGAAGAAAGGAAGGTGGGAGATGGTCAGGCCTTTTCTAGCCTCCTTCAATTTAAAGCCACACCATTGGCTGTTGTATCCTGAACCCTGAGAAAAGCGTTATGAAAAGAATTTTCACCATCCTTATTTAGTGTTTCATTTCAGTGTAGATCAGTGAAAACCATCACAGAGTAGGACCTTTGTCAACAGAAATGACAATGAGTTGACCGAGAGACTTTAAAATAACCAGAGGATCCTGGGTAAGGAGTTGAAACAAACCAACAAACAAACCAACAAACAAACCAGCTATCAAAAAATACTTTTCAGGTATTCTAGAAATGATGGTTAACCCTTTGCCAGAGAGAGATGAGGGGAGGGATAGAGGCAGGAGGAGAGAGAAAGAGAGAGAGAGAGAGAGAGAGAGAGAGAGAGAGAGAGAGAGAGAGAGAGAGAGAGAGAGAAGGAAACAATGTACCAGCAATGACCAGTTGGAACATTCTGACCCTGGGTAATCAGAGACCTTTCTATATAACCCATATACTGCTGGACATTGCTCGTGTGCAGCTTTGCAGTTCAGCTTAATGCTTGTGGCTTGGCCTCAGTGCACTAGACCTCCCCACCTTGTATATTAGAGATGTAGTTTTTCTTTTATTAGCCTTTTGAATTTACAATGCAAGAGGCTCTAGGGACTTTGAACAGAACACCCACTCCGTGTTCACTACTCCACTCATCTGGTCACGGCCTCATAGCTTCAGATTCATCACACAGCACATTCTTTTCTGCTCCCACTGACCCCTCTTCACAAAGGACTCTATCTGGAAAAAAGATGCTCTCCCCCAGGCTCTTACTGACCTTTAGCTCTTGCACCGATAGGGCACCCTTTTTATGGTTATAGATTTGTTTGATTTTAATTTTGATTGGATTTTTGCCTAGACTTGCTACTTTAGCTTTTGTAGAGTATTTTCAAAACCCCCTTTCTGTTTCCTAGGCACTGAGATTATTAGTAAATGCCTCAGAGTCACAGCCTCAGTCACTCCCTTCAAATGGTCTCACCCTGAGAAGAAACCGCCTCTTTTCTTCCCACAGACATGACGGGCCCAACTCTTCATTTTTCCTCCGTTAATATTTCACATACTTATTTTTCCATTCTTACAGCTGCCCTAGACTTTGACAACTGGTCTACCCGACTCTCCCCGCACTCACTAGTAAATCTCTAAAACACTACGATTGTGATACTCCTGCACTTAAACATCTTCAGTAGATTCTCATTCAAAAGAAACACCGACTAAGCTACACTCTCAACAAATCTATGTCAACCGAAACCATGTGCAGTTTTCCAGAGCTTTAGAATGTGACTTCAACGACCCTGTTTAAGATAGATTCCTTAGTTGAATGTTCAAGTATAGTCACAGATGGTCTTTCTCATCTTTCCAGGGTCTTCCACTATTATCCTACCCTGTTTCTCAGTAAGTATATAGATTTGCCCTTAGTCTTGAATCACAGTAAGCTTTCCAATGACAGACTCACATGCCCTGTATTTCACTGCCTATCTTATACACTTAATAACTGCAATTTCTTTTTACATGAGCCAATAAAGACAAAAACAAGAAAATCTATGTATTGTTGCTACCTGCTGTGACCATGCTTTCTCTACGATGGGAATTTAAAACAACCTATCCATCACTATGGTAAGCGACAAACACCCTCAGCACTGAACATGAATGCGGAAGTCATTCCTTGATCCTCATTCTTGACGAAGAACATGCTTACCAACAGCAAGAACAGAACAGGGAGTCACTTATACTTGGATGGCGTGCTTATTTGGCCTTCTGATGTTAATAACAATGCGACTGGTAACACTAAGCCTAAGGTTTTACATAAGTATTTCTTAATAATTATCTCAGAGGCAAATTATTATTTCTTTGAATTCAATAGCAATGTTGCCAGTAGCAAATCCTCAAAAATTGGGATGACATTAGCGGAAAAAAAATCCAACATCATAAGCAGAGGAATCAAGTTATCTTCAGGATGACAGGGCCTTCTCATGTGGAGGAGCTTTCAAAGTGACCGAGAAAGAGCAAAACCAGAAAGACAAAGGAACCTGCTGTTTGGTTTTTATATGATATTCTTTGAAGTGCTGAGAGGATCTTGAAAAAGGGATATGAACAGACAGGAGAGGGTGGGCTACTCCAATTTAAATTGCTTTGCTTGGTTGAGCTTCTCTTAAGGGACAGAGTCTGACCTGTGTTTATTCCATGAAATCAGAAAGGGCGGAAGTCTGCAGCCATTTTGCCATACTCTCTTTCCCCTGAACTCTAAGATAGCATGAGTTCAGAGGAGGTAGACAAGGGCAGACCTTCCTCTCGTATTTCAGGCCTAGCCCTTTTGAGCATGGAGCACAGTGAGAGATGGCCCTAGGAACCATTTTCCCCCCTACCTAGGATCACATTCAAGAAAGGTGACCCAATGCCTCTTTCTCTGCGTAGTCACAGCCTGGGTAGGAGAACTGACAGAGTGACAACGCACAGGCCTTGAAATAAGTCATCTAACCAAGGCGGTCCAGAAAGAGCTCCCTTAGGGTTCAAAGGATTTGTGCAGTGTCCTTCTGCCTTTTAGAATCGTGCACTGGCTGATAAACATGGACATCTATGCCAGTTTTGAGATGTAGACATGCTAGACAGTTCATCAAGAGGAATTTTTGCTCTATAGAACTACACATGCCTTCATTATCTTGTTTGTATTCTACCAGTGCTAAAAACAGAGTGTGAACACATCCTCCTTTATTCTTTGTTCTCTCTCCCTCCTTTCCTCTCTCTCTCTCTCTCTCTCTCTCTTACACACACACACACACACACACACACACACACACACACACACACACACACGCATGCACGCACGCACACGCCTGCCACTGGTAGCCAGGCCGTCTACATTCCTTTCCACTGTGACGTCATTCACTCCTAATTTAGCTTCCTCAGGAGCGCCCACATCATATCCACATCTCAAGAACTGGTTTTCACCTAAGGTCTAACCAGTATATTTCTTTCTCTTTCTTTCATTATCATTTTAAAGACCATGGTCTTTAAAGTTCCCCAGGCTGGTCTTGAACTCATGGTCTTCCTGTCTCAGTCTTCCAAGAACCGGGATAACGGTGTTCAATAACATACAAGTTCCCAGGCAGCCCTTTGGATCATATGTAACACAGTACATGGGGCTTACATTTATACCTTCCAAACATGTGCCCTCTGCGTATTTCTGTGGTTTTCCAATCTACTTTGTCAACTCCATTGGGAAAACAGGAAACCTACCTGAGATGGTCCTACCTACTCAGCTCTCAATGACGACCATTTCCTCTTGTGATTAGGGCCTAGTCTGGATTCACTCCTTCATTCCTTGTTCATAACTTTCTTTTTCTCCCTATGCCATCTATTTTTCTCCCTTAAGTCCATGCTTACACAGTTACCAAGCCGACCATGTGGTTTCTTTATCGAACCCCCCCCCCCACCCGCCCCAACTCCATCTTTCCTCCCCATCATGGAGGATTTCCCGGGCACTCCAACTCCATAGCATGCCATCTAAGCCTTACTTGAGGAGAACCATGCTCTGTCGACATCTCTTTCTAGTCTCATCTTCCAGTGTCCCCATGTACCTTTCATGCTCCAGTCATTCTAAAATGCATGTTCGTCCCAAACCTGCCATGTGCAGCCTGCCTGATATCAGGGCTTTGCTCCCGTTTGCCACTTTGTCACTTCTGGCTGACGTGTGTCTGTTTCTTCAGACATAGCTTAACTGAGATGTACATTTTGCCTCGCTCTTGTCCCCAGCAGTGCCGGGTGAGCAACACCGTCTTAGCCCTTATCATAGTTATGCATATTTACTTATGTGTTCAGCGTCCAGTAGATGCTGAACTTGACTATTCTCCTGCACTCAAGTCAGTACCCGCCATAGCTCATATCAAGGGTGTGTGTGTGTGTGTGTGTGTGTGTGTGTGTGTGTGTGTGTGTGTGTTGCCAGGGATGTAGTGGACAAATAGGAAATGTTCCTTGACCAAAGGGCATGGACAAAATCCTCACCTCACTAAAGCCTAAGAGGTTTGACATACTTGCCAGCATTCAAGAGCCTTTCTCTTCCCTTGAGGCAGCAAAATTGCTCCTTTAAAATAGTGTTTCCAGGAGGGTAGTGTCAGGTGGGACACATTCACACTGAACCAGCTATGGTCGTGGGATAGGTTTGTGAGATATGCCTTGAACGTTATGTTAAAGGGAAGCCTTTATTAATAAAATCAATCGGGCATGAGTAGGCACATAACGGGTAAAAAGAAACTGCTGGCTACAACCCATCTCACTTACTCAAAATTAGAATAACTACCTCAAAGAGCCACCGGACCTTCCTTTAGGTTTTTAGCTAGTCATCCTAAATGCCTTTTTGGTTTCTATGGAAACAGTCTGTTGCATTTGCATTCATGTAGATGGAGATATTAGAGGGCCATGTTGCTTCTCCACACTACAACAATCTTTGATTTTTGATTTTATTGCCACAGCATCTTCTGGGAGGGAAGTTTGTTCTCCCAACTTCCAGTCAGGCATATGCTTGTCTTTATAGGGGCCCAGCTCATCCTTTTCTTTTTTGAGTTTGACATAGGATGAGTTCTTTCTTTCATAATGTTCATAATGAACTAACATTCATTATATGCTTAAATTAATTGATCATCTATTTCTTATATTTTTGGTTGAGAGCCTACCCTTTAACGGCTGAGCCATCTCTCCAGCCCGATCATCTATGTATTAAAAAAACCAACACTTTTTAGCCTTTGATTTTTATATACATTTTTAATCAAAAGGCCTAATTATGTAAAAAATTCTTAATTTATATCAAACTTTATATAGGGAAGAAAATGCAAATCCTTTTTAGGTAGAACTGGAAAGTGATACTCTTATTTCTTAAAAATAAGAAATAAAATTAAGATTTTATGTGTATGCGTAAGTACTCCTGCCATGTGTGGAGGTCAGAGGACAACTTTGTTGAATCATTTTTCTCCTTCTATCAAACTCAGGGCATCAGATTGTAGCAAACACCTTTACCCACTGAGCCATCTTGCTGGCTCAAAGTAGTATTTGTTTACACCAGCATCTGTTCTGTCTGTCTGTCATATTTGTCCCCATGTGTTTACTAGATGGAGTAATGATGGATTGGAGAGATGCAGTGAGCAACAGAAACATGTGGACAATGCCCCAGTCCTCTAATCTCTTTCTTAGGTCAGAGTCCAGAAGAGAAGTGTACTGCCCTCAATGCGTCAACATCCGCAGGCTCTAGACATCTGGCAATGTCTCGTGGGCCCAGATGTATATATACACGAGAGGCTTTCTCTCTCTGCAGTGCTTTGCTGGGAAAGCTGAAGGTGACTTGGAAAGAATGAAGGGCTTCTATACAGGTTTTTGTTTTACTCTCCCAGGATTGAGTTGCAGATGACACACGGTTGTAGAACATTCTTCTCTTCACCTTCAGCTCCATGACAGTGCAAAGGGAAGGCTGCCCTGTCCTGTCCACATGAGAAGCTCTTCTTCTTCTCAATGGTCACTTAGAGTGGTGAGTGTGTGCCCTGGTCTCTGTTTTGCAAGGGAAGTCAATGACGGGGCCGTATGAAGCACCTAGCCAATGTAGAAAGAGTGAGTCTACACTTAGAGGCTGAATTACTCATTTTTGAGCCATTATCGAGCAATTTAACACCCTAAGAACATTCATTTGCTAAGTGGACCACACTGGAGGAGCTAGCATAGCTTTGCTGCAACTGACATATCCACATTAGACCTCATACGCCACACTCAGAAAAACTGGTTACTGTTTTTTTTTTTTTTTTTTTTTTTTAAAATCTGAATTACACAGGATTTTCTTTTTCTTTCTCCTTTGAGACCTGGACAGATTTTTTTTTTTTTTTTAATCTAGACTATAGAAAAGAGTTGGGATAAATCAAATATTGATGAAAGTATAGCCCTATAGTATTTATGTTTGAAATGTGCTATAGCTACTACTGTAGTCAATTGCCTACACAGTTCTCATTGATTTCCTGGTATACACATTTTGGTTCAAAAAATTAATGCAAACCTATTAGAGAATTAAACAAAACAGCAAACAATGAAAAGCAGGGCAGGATCCCCCACGATTTTCAGTGATTTGCTGGTGAAATCTCTTCTGAGTTGGCCCTGAGCTCCTAAATGCTGTCCTTCACAGAGGAAGAAAGACACAGGAGATACTGAAGGGAGCCTTGGGGCCACTGGACGGTGCATATTTGTAAAGTGAGGACTTAGTTTTCAGTGCAGTTTTCGTACAGAAGTAACAATGACCTGTGGTTTGTCAGGTACTTTTCTCTCTCTCCCTCCCTCTCTTCCCCCCCCCCCTCAAATTTATTATAATTTATTCTGATTACATTCTGGTTGCCATACCCTTCCTCCGCCCTATAGGATTGAGGGTTATCCTCAATCCTGTCAGATGGAAGCCACCTCTAATCAATTCCTTCGTCTGACGTGATCAAAGGGACACCTGTGTAAGAACGCAGCAGGACACCCCTGTTGGGTGATTCCAGCCGATTCAGTATCAACAAGCAAAGGACAAACCTTCCTAATTTGGAATAATTACCTTTGAGTCTCCTTACTTTATCTGTGCCTTCTGTACACTGTTTTGGATTAGGAAGCGCCCTGAGGGCACATAGCTAGCTGGCATTTACATCCTGCTCTTCTTTGAGGTCCCCCCCCATCTTCCCTTGTTCTCCTAGGGTATCAGAATAGGTGGGGGTGGGTGGGTTGTGGGCTGGTGCCGTGGGCGCAGAGTTAGGCTCATTATAAAGAAATGGTTCCGAAGCTCATTCTGAAATTGCAGAGCTTGAATGAGGGACAATAAAGAACTCAAATGAGGAGCTGGAGACCCATATATACCTACATAAACGGGAGGGGGGGGGGGCGGGAGCCGAAACTCATTTATTTGCTCTGTAAATCTGAATATAGCTCACAAAAGATCACACTCAGCTCCAGAAATATTCAAACTCCCAAGACAGGAAAATTGCCACTAGCCTGCCGGTGTGTGCATGTGCACATCAGCTAGAATGCATAGCTTTCGCCTACGTTGTCTACTTCACCCCGGAGAGGCGCCTCTAGATATCCCCAAACCCTTTGTATTTTATGTGGGCGAGCAAGCGGAGAGCTGTGAAATGCCGTTCACTAGTAAATAATTTATTCAATCGCCCAATTCCATACACTGGATTTGCTTCTGTGTGCATTCAATTGTAAGAACTATAGTTTCACTTTGGGTATGAGCTTTTTAAATAATACATTTTTTAGCAGGTGACATCTTTGTGGTCTCTCTGGAATTACTATAGCTAAGAGACTAAAGTACTGGGCAATTGTTTTTAAAGACTAAGACATGTTGTTTTGCAGGGTGTGGTGGCACACGCCCTTAATCCTAGCACCCTGGAGGCAGAGGCAGGCAAATCTCTGTGAGTTCCAGGCCAGTCTGGTCTATGGAGCAAGTTCCACATCAGCCTGGATTCCATAGAGAAACCCTGCCCCATCCTCAGCCCCACAAAACAGGACTAAGACTTGTATGTAGGCTTATCAGTGTACAGCCACACAGTGGGCTTCCTTTCTGGTGACCATTGAGTTAGGAGAAGAGGAGACTTGAGACAGCCACTTATAATTATTCATCCCTTGAGACATATTAGGTTAGCTCCGAGACGTCAAAGCTGAGTGAAAGCCACCATAAGTTGTATTCTAGTGGCATGTCTAAAATACCAGCTATTTTAAAAAGGAGTCACAACATTCTTACAATTCCTGATTGTGTCATGGTCCTTTTTGTTGTAGGTAGTTTATTGTATACACATATTGTATATATGTGTATATATGTGTAATAATATAAGTGTATATGTAAAAACTAAAAAAAGGTTTAATTAATAAAATTAAAAAAATTTTTTTAAAAAAAGGAGTCACAATAGGGACAGAGCAACTACAGGTGCCATGGAGAGAAACTGCTGCAACTCTAGTTTTTGAAAACAAGTCTCTCATCCTTGAGAAACCACTCAAGTATCCTCTATTAGAGTCACTTGCCTATGTTATTGGTGGCTGATAAAAATTTCAAGTTGGGGATTGGGAATCAAGCCCCACCCTGACCCCCATCCTCTCTGGTATCAGGTACAAACATACTGTACTTGTATTTGAATGGAAAAATGTCTGCCTTCCCTTTAATTTTTCTGGAGGACGATTTTGCAATTATATTTACGTACAGAAAACTCAGCAGTGTATACATTTAACCCAGTTTAAAAGCGGCAAGCTCTTCAGCCTTTGCCTTTTCCAGCTTGGCAATATGAACCACAGTTTTAGGACCCAGGATTTGGCTTCCCCAGTAGCCGTGGATCTCATTGTATCTGTCCTGGTAATAGGCCCTGATAGCTTCCACCAGCTTAGCCCAAATGCCTTTGTCTTCCAAGTTACCCAGTGCGAAGGCAACTGCGGCACATGTCTTCCTGTGGACCAGCCGCCCCAGCCTGGCCCTTTCCTTGACAATGCAGTGGCGGACTCCCATCTTACAACACAGGGCAGGCAGGAAGGCCACCAGCTCAACGGAGTCTACATCCTCCAGGACAATCATCACCAGCTGAGCTTTTTAACTCCCCACTAAAGTGGTGACTGTTTTGACCGTATTTGGAGCCAGTACAGGTGGCCTCTTGGCTGGGACGTCCCCTTTGCCAGTCCAGGTCAGCAGCCTTAGCTGCTTCTTCTGCTTTGTCTCCGGCCTGTACCCGTGGGCAAGCTTAAGTAGCTGGGTAGCTGTTTGCTGGTCCAGGGCCTGGGTGAGCTGGTTAACAGCAGGAGGTACTTTGAGCCGCTTATAGACCAGGCACCCTAGCCACACCACAGCCTTATGTATTGGGGACAGTTGATGAATCTAGTGAGATCACGTTTGGGCTGGGTGTCCTGTCCAATGCTACGGTCCTTAGGCCTTTTCTCAAGTAGGATTCACCACCTTCTTGGCCACCTATTTCTTCACAATGGCAGGGGCCGGGGCCACCTTCTTCCCTTTGGACACCTTGCTTGGCTGGAGGACAGAGAGCTTCCTTTGTAATTTTTGTTTGTTCTCTGCCTCGCAAGGAAGGAGTCTAGCACCTATAACGGTTTGGCAGGAAGTTTTTCAGTGAGTTTATCTTTAACTCCTACTTTTGGGAGACAGGGCCTTGCTATGTAGTTCAAGCTGCCCTCGAACCTTTGCAGTAACCCCGACTGGCCTCAAACTCCCAGTCCTCCTCCCTCTGCCTCCTGGTCTTTGGGATTATGATGGTATGTCGTCACAGACAGCTATACACACAGTTCCTACTGCTCTTGCTCCTTAAAAGTAGTATTTCGGAACAAAACGCTGCTGATACGAAGTCTTTACTTTTCTCACTCAATTATTTAAGCAACAGGATCAACCGAGGAAGTTCTTATAATATAAAGAAAAAGATGGCAAGCTAACAAGTCCTACTGCATAAACATCAAAAGATGGACAAGAAAAATGGGAAATATCGACACTTTCTGTATTAACGATTGGTGCAGAGGTTTGAACCATCCCAGAGAGCAAGAGATTATTTGTACAGTATTTTTCAAAGGCACTTTGGAGAGAGCCAGCTCTAGATTCCATCAGATTCTGCTCAATAAATGAATATTCACCTGACTACATCATTGGCTTTTGTCTCCAATCTTTCTTCAATAAAAAACTATGAGGAACACTGTGTGTACACAGCAACATTTCATGAGTTGTAGGAGCCATGGAAAGAACAGCTTGCATTAAAAAAAAAATATATATACATATCCATTTTCTCTGTACTCACACCAGTACTGCAAAATCCTAATGGCATACCAAAGTTTGTACCAACAACAAAAAATAATAAAATGAAAACATGCTAGGTAAGTAATTTGAACTCTCTCTCCTTAAGAATTTCTTTGGCAGGAACTATGGCAACCATATTTTTACAGTAGGCAAATTGATTGAGTCCAGGTTTTCCATCTGTTTCTATTTGATAAAAGCTTTAATTTCAGGCTTTTTAAGATACTAGGCTAGCTGAGAATCTGGCCATAAACAAATAGGGATTTGGACTGAAAGCTGCCATTTCTTTGTATAAAGTATTTATGCCAAAAGATGATTACAGGCCATTTACCAGCTTAAGGGACTGGTGTGGTGAAAGTCACAGAAAACATGTTTCTCAGCTGGCAATGATTTTTTTTCTCCTTGCTACAATCTCCTTGTGGTTTTGGTAAAACCCTGGCTATTGTCAAACCCATCAAGTCCTCTTTTTTATGAACTTACTAAGTATCTTTCTGTGTCTGAATTAGACACACAGTACTCCAAAAACAGGAAGTAGGAATTTTACCAAGACATCAGTTCAGTAATAACTGCAAAAGCCAAGGAAGGCCCGAGGAGCTAGTTCCCATAAGTATAAGAAGGCAAAGGGGTCTGTGATGAGAACAGATTGCCAGAACACAGGCTGGCGTCTCAAGAGGAAGATGAAGGGTTAACAGGCCAAGACTGAGGCACCAAGAAGAGGAACATGGAGGGCCTTAGTTGGGTCTGAGGTAAGCATGCTAGAAAGATGAGGGACAGGGCTCTGGGCTGGTAACTGCAGGCTGCTTGGCTCCCTGAGTCCCCTGAGGAAAACATATGGGGCAGACACTCCTGTAATTTCATTATATCCTTGCTCCCAATGCAGCTAAGGGCAACAGACTAAATTGTAAGTAAGGATGGCTCCTAGCAAGGAGAGACCATCCCAGACCACCCTGTAGACAAGTAGCTAAACGTGATACAGCAGCAAAAGGCTGCTGCTCTGCCTTGGTGGTTGGGACAGAGTTAACTCTGCCACCGTAGAAAAGCTACAAGCTGATCATGTAAATGTGAGAACAGAGACAGTTTAGTAAGATGGACAGACACTTGCAAGGCTGGCAGGTGCGAACACTGGCCCAGCGACTAACAGGTAGTAAGTAGACTGTTAAGGTCAATGCTGGAAGTCAGAGATGGATAGAGCTAGGATTCAACCACTCCTAACTGGGTAATTTCGTAAACAGCACATGACTGTTTCTCTGGTTGGGCCAGGTGGGGGACAAGCACTCATCATATCAGTGTCATGGCCCAGGATAGTCCAAAGATGAACTCTACAAACAAAACTGCATCATCTTGTCAGGGACTCAGAGGCCCCATCCCACACTAAGGAACTCACAGCAATAGCCTGTGATGGTCAGGATACAGTTGAGCAGGGACTGGTCAAAGCGCCTATGAGTCGAAGTAGGGCTTAGCTTTGCCCATTTCTCACCTCCAAGGCTCCCAGACAAAAATGTGCCATTCTATGAGAAGGGGTCTGGGAGGCCTGCCCCAAGAGGACAAGCCCTCTGCTTCGTGTGTTCAAGCCTAGGGAATGCGGCTGTACAGGTTCTGACCCTTGGATGAAGAGGCTCCTTTCGTCTGTATGTGCAGAGTAGCAGCAGTGCAAAACCATCTCATTTGGACCTGGTATTTCTGGATCCCTCAGGCCAACTACTTTTAGATACCCCCTTTAAAAACGCATACATGCATCTTGGTGATTTAAAAGATTATATATATATATATGTACATATATATTGCTGAGAACATGTAGAGGAAAATAATACATTTCTTTTAAAAATTAAAAATTTGAGATGAGGTTTTTTACGACGGAGCTCATTCTGATTTTTAACCCACTGTGTCACTCAGGTAGCCTTATCAGTTCACCACAGGCCTCATCCTCCTGAGCGCTGAAATTACATATATGTATTAGTGTTATTTTTTGGGGGTTAGCCTTGGCTGTCCTTGACTCTCTTTGTAGACCAGGCTGGCCTCAAACTCACAGAGATTCGCCTGCCTCTGCTTCCTCAGTGCCACCACGCCCAGCTGTGTTACCGATTTTTTTTTTTTTTTTTTTGGTTTTGTTTTTGTTTTTAACCAACACTTCTGTTAAAACTAGCTTGCAAATACGGAACATATTCTTAAAATATACTTGAGAGAGTTTGCGTGGTTATGGTTCAAATGTTCTCATAATAGTTTTCTGAAATAGTTACTTTTGCTGTCATTCTTCTAGCTACACTTTCTAACAGCCGCACAAACGTGGTGTGTAACGAATCTGTCCTGGAGAACACATAATTATGACTGGCTAGAACAGTTGCTCTCAACCCGGCGTGTGCGTGCGTGCGTGCGTGCGTGCGTGCGTGCGTGCGTGCGTGCGTGTGTGTGTGTTCTAACGACTGGCCATTTCAAAGGGACGTATACCATATATCCTGCATTATCAGATGTTTCCATCTCGGTTCATAACAGTAGCAGTAGTTACGAAGTAGCAAAATGAAAATAATTTTATGGCATATGGGGGATCACCACAGCATGAGGAACTGTTTTAAAAGGTCTCAGCACTGGAAGGGTGAGAAGCTGTGTGCTCAACAATGCTTTCCCGTTATAGTCACAAGACTGCCTTGCTAACCAAAGCCCCGTTCCTGAAAGTGCTTTTACTTCTCAAAGGCTATTTTCTTTTTTTAAACGGAGAAGTATGTCTTCTCTGTGCACCATGCTTTCTTTAAAAAACAAAAAACAAAAAACAAAACAAAACAAAACAAAACCACCCAAATTTGTTTAAACTCGTCCAAATCCACCTTACTGATACAGTGTATCCATTTCTTGGATTTTCAGAGCTTGGGTGAATTTGTGCGCCCTCAGTAAACCCTCCTGTCAGCTTTCAGTTCGTGTGTCGGGAATCACCCCATGGATAACTGTGCAGGGTCAGTTTTGGACGCAGCAAGGGCGCAAGCTCAAAAGTGACCCACAGAGCAGAGTTCGGGTCTTCAACAGTACTGGAAGGTTAGCTCTGTTTTCCCTCCCTCCTTTCAACTAAAGCGGATCCCTACCTGCGGCCCTACCATGGCGGAGGAGGATCCTCTAACGAGGAGCAGCGCTCTCCCGCCCAGGCCCATGAAATGGCTGCGCCCCTCTTTCTGCCTGCTCCCTCTATGGGAACACACCCCGCTATCACTTTGAAAGGCCTGCAAAGGAAGCGCCTTCCATTAACTTCCAATTTATTCCTTTCCCATTGAGATCCCGAAATGAGGAAAAGGCATGCTAAAAAAAGAATTTTAATGTAATTCAACTGCAAAGGTTTGTTCCTCTGACAAAATCATGCTGATGGGGGGAGCATTCATTTTATTAAAAGGGAACCTGTCCAAAAAAAAAAAAAAAAAAAAAAGAAAAAAAAAAAAAAGAAAAAGAAAAAAGAAAGAAAGAAAGAAAGAAAAGCCATTCAAAGTACAAGAGAACAAAGCCTTCTGGGTGGGACCCATGCCAGAGAAGTCGTATAAAAAATATTTGTGTATTGGTTGACTTTTCCTGGTGAATGTTACTGTGATTTTAGTAGAGGCGCGCTCCTGGAGAAAATACTATGCTTCAGTATATCACTGTGAAAAATCAAACTAAGGGACTCAAAATACTCATGCCAAGGATGAGGCAGCATCTGTCAACATGGCATCTTGGTGCACCTAATTTCTTTCATCGCTTGTGCAAAGTTAGTCAGGTGAACAGGCAGCTGAAAATGATTTTACACATGCGCTCACTATAAAGTACACACAGCATAAAATATACAGCAGCTAATTTTCATTTCATCCTCACTGACCTCACAAAATGTGACCAGAGAGCGCCCTGGCTCAGCCCCCTCACCACCTCTCACATGCTTTCAAATGGTGGCCAATGTCCTGCTTTGCATTTGGTTGCAAAGTCCTTTCTAAAGTGTGGTTTATCTTTTTCCAATAACAGATCATGAAAGGCTAAGCCCTCTATTCGATAAGAGTAGCATTTGCAGTGCTGAGGTAACCAGCCAAGTTCACTGTAAATGATTTTCAAAGTTTTTCTTCAATGAGAGCTTCCACCACAGTCAGCTTTAGCAACCAGGCAAATCCAAACCCAGAGGGTTTAGGCCTAAAACCAAAGCTACAGATTGTTCTCTGAAAGGTTTGTCGCTAATCTGCTAAGTGTCCTCGGGGCAAAATGTCAGTTCCTAAAGAGAGGTAAATTTACCATGGCGCTAAATGAAATTTAGTCTCTGACGAGTTTTGTATGGGTCTTTTCCAGAGCTGTGCATCTAATTTTCATAATTTTATCTTTTTCCCCCCAAAGAGGGATCTAAAAATTATAGAAACGTTAGGACCTCAATAACATAGTTCCTTCCAATCCTTAAGCATGTAGTATTTGTACAGTACTATTACGACACCCATATTTTATAATCAGAGTGAAATTTTCATATACTTACTCAAAAAATGTGGTCCATCCAGTTTCATCACTTTTGGTGGCTAAAAGCCCACTGTTGCCATGGTAAGTAAACAAAACTAGCTCCAGTCCTTGGGCGGTCATGCTTTTCAGACACCCGTTGGTGCCTATGGTCAACCATATCACTTGGTTATCTGGAGACACCACTCGGACGGGCATCCGATTTGGATCCCTTCGGATTCGGAGGGTGTTGCCGTTACTGTCTGTCACAGCAGTGACGTCGTTGTCATTGCTGTAGCTGAAGTTATACAGGTAGTCGCCCGTGACTAAGCTCACAGTGTACTGGTGGGTACCATTGGTGTCAAAGATATAGAGCTCTTGGTCGGTTGGAGAGGCCACTTCATAGAAGTTCATAGAGTTAAGTAAAGGCTTGTTCTTGGACACTGCCCGGATCCGAATATTTCCCAGATCTGCAATGTACAGCGTACCGTCTGGAGAGGCGGCTAGGGAGGATGGTGCGTTAAGTTTGGCATCTTTGGCATAGCCATCTCCGCTCTGGTAGCAGTCGCAGTTGGCGTCATTTTTGCAGTCACACTCTGAAGGTATTCCAGCCACTAAGGAGATCTCCCCGTCTGTTGTGACCTGCCGTATTCGGTTGATTTTCTTTTCATCAGTTTCCGTGATGTAAAGGACCCCGCTGTAGGACACGGCGATGGCAGTGGCTGATTCCAGTGTGGTCTGAACTGCACGCTTCCCCACGGGGTATTCTACTCCGGGGACCTGGCAGTGCATGGGCCGTCCCGCGGCGATGCGGACTTGACGGTTTTCGGTGATCTGTAAAACTACGTTATTATCCAGGACGTAAATGGAGTTATCCATGGGGTTGATGGCAAGATCAGTGGGCCATTCCAGGCGTACCTTAATAAAGAAAGAAAGAAACGATCTGGTCAGTCAGTTACTATGCTGCAGTGAATCTGCTAGGAGGGTAAATTAGACCCATTTAGGGAAATTAGCCTTAATTTGATAAACTGTTTTAAAATTGTTTTTATTTCAATAGCCATGTTAAAACAAACCTAAAATGTTTGAGTGGAGATGAATGTAAGAAATAGCATCTTATTTTAAAATGCAGTCAGTGCATGGAAAGATTTGCTGGTTATATTGTAGCCAGACAGCAAATGCACATCTATGTAGATATTGCTGAGATATGACCACATATGCTCCTTGTAGTAGTAATAACAGCCAAATGCCAGGGCATCCTAGGTTATGAATACATTAGTATTCTATTGTGTTCTCAATCAGGCCAATAGTTAAGTTCCTAATTCTAAATAAAAGCCTCCTGGGACTAATCATAGTGTGTTTTCTCTTGTACTCAAGGAGCCCATGCAATCAAAAGATTAGGGATTTAAGCTGTTTTGTTCTTTTTGGAGTATGTGCACGCTGCCACTTTAGTGGAATTTTATTACACATGCTTAGCATATCTTAGCGCTAATTGTTCTGTATTTCCCTGAATTCATCAAATGCAGAATTACATTAAAGAATATACATTAAAACAGAACAGTTTTATCCTAACCACTCCCATGCCAGATAGAAGCAGTTTAACACCACTGAGACAGAGCAAGGTGAGTCACTCTGAAGCAAGACAAACAGTTGGAACAGCTGGGCTTAATACAGTACCTGACTGATGTGCATGCTGGTGTCACAGGTTAAAGGTCGCGCTGACGTGAGGTCATTGGAGCCCAGGAGAGTTGATATGATCCCATTTTGATCAACCTTTCTGATCATGGTTCCGTCAACAAAGTAGATCAGTCCATTTTTATCGATTGCCAATCCTTTATCCAAGAGAAGCAACTGTTACTCTTTGGGTTTTTTGTTTTGTTTTTGTTTTTTAAATGATTAATTTTGATTAAATTCTTAGGCCCAGGGACAAATTCAAAATTTAGCCCTGGGAATAAAATGGGTGGTAGGTAGCAGGTAAGGCTGCTGATGGTAAAGTCTTAAGAAAACATGAAAAAAAAAATTACACACAGTCATTTATAATTCATATACATTTAAGTAAATAAAGAAACAATAAAGAATTCAAATCTCTAGGAATCTCTATCAAGTGTATGAACTTCATAGGTAGAGCACTTGTAAGTTTCTAATACAAACTAACATCTGTTGTCCTAAGCTAGGGCATACATTGTAGAGACAGGCTTAGATTCTGTTAGAGTCGACTTATAGTCATGGCATTCTTTCCAACAAAGACAGATCTGAGGCAAGGTTACTGTTTAATTGACCTTCTTACAATGAAATTTGCCACTATGAATAATTCAGTATAGCAAATATTTTTTTTTCCAGCCCCTGCTCACATAATCCTCACTGGTTATAATGAAAATAAAAAAGTTTCTAAACCAACCCCCATTGTAATGGATGGCGTAATACTGGGGCAAGGACTCAATCTTGATTCCTTTAAAGCTTTTATCACATAGAATTGTAGCCCGGTACCTCCCCCGATTCCTCATAGCAAGCAGTTTTTCCCATGGCATACAGACAAAAGTTGAACAGCTCCTAAGTGGGTGAGAGCTAATAGGGTTGCTTAGCGATGGTCTTAAAGGGGCCTGGGACTCATTCATGACAAGGAAATTCCAGGACAATGAAGGAATCTCAAGTTTAACAGGACGTGAGCTGAATAGTAGAGACTAGTGGCTTCAGTCTTTGAAAAGTTGAGAAAGAAATAGTATAACGATTTTCGCTTTTTAAAAAGTCAAGAACCTTATATTTAATGTTAAAAAAAAAAAAATCAACTTGGCTTTTCTAGCAGCTTTGTGCCAAATGGCTTTTAAAACACTACATGTGATGCAGTTTTCCAGAACATAGTTGGTGATAAAACGCTGGACTCGGCACTGAACACAATCAGGCACTAGACGGATTTTTCTACTTTTATAAAAAAAAATAAAGTAAAAAGAAAAGCTTAAATTGATAATTGCCAGTACCTTTGGGACTCATGAGTGTTGCTTCCACAGCCTTCCCTCCGTCCCCACACCTGGCCTCGTCAAAGGGTAGGCACTGTTCTCCGGTCCCTGCAACCACCTCAGCATTTTTAGTCAAGTCTTTGGCTCCCGTGAGTGACTTTGGGCGATAAATCCTGCGGGTGTTAGTATCCGAAACGTACAAATCTCCGGTGACTGGATCCGTTGCCAGGTAGTATCTGTGAGCGGGGTTGCTACTGTGAAAAGATTCGTGTGTAAATATTAGGAGAGAGCTACTCCTTGTACACTGCGGGAAATGAAAGGCGAAATAAAACACACCAAGAGGAAGTGCTTATAAACTGGACCCCAAGCTGGGCGTGGTGGTGCACGCCTTTAATCCCAGCACTTGGGAGGCCGAGGCAGGTGGGTTGCTGTGAGTTCGAGGCCAGCCTGGTCTACAAAGCGAGTCCAGGACAGCCAAGGCTGCACAGAGAGACCCTGTCTTAAAAAAAAAAAAAAAAAAACCAAAATAAAACAAACAAACAAACAAACAAACTGGAGTTCATTGTCAAAGGCTGGTCGAGGAGCACGATAAGTGATAGTGACCTCAGGGACTGTGGTCTGAGGCAGCAAGTCTCTGAGATATTTTTGATCCTGTGATATTTTTATTTCTGGCTTGATGTTGAGTATTCAACAACTTACTGTCAGTCACTATTTTTAATGTGAGTTGTTGTTGTTGTTATTGTTGTTTTTGTTGTTATTATTAATTGTGTATGGGTGTTTTGCCTGCAAGTGTATGTGTGTACTATATGTATGCCTGGTGCCAAACGAGGCCAGAAGAGAGCATCAGACCCTGGAACTGGAGTTACAGACACTTGGGATCGGCCACGCTCGTGAGGACCCAAATGTGGTCCTCTGAAAGAACAAGTGCTCTTAACTGTGGAGCTATGTCTCCAACCCCCACCAACAGCCATTCTAAAAAACAATTGCCTTTGGAGGCAACATGCTGGAGCCCAAAACAAAGATGCAAGTTCTCTACGTTGCTTTTGCCCTGACAGACAGATGAAACTTATCCCAGGGAAAGACCTGCCGGGCACATTCTCCACTGACCCGTCATATGACTGGCGCAGGGCTTATCATGTTGTTTTTGCTATAAAAACCACAACAAACAAGCCTGGCTCCCCAAGGTAGCATTATGCCCATCTCAGTTGCTGCTCTCTCACAATCCAGGAAAGCAAATGGTGCTGGCTCAATGTCTGTTCAGAACTATAGGAATAAATGGCATAATGTATTCAACTGTAGAACGCCATCTTCGAACGCCATCTTCTTAGGAATGTGACTTTTAGACCGTGTGCAAATATGGTCTTGAAAAGACTGAAAATACTTGAAATGATTTGGTGTTTCAATGAGGATGGCAATAGTGGAATTCGTCAAATAACATCCACCTTTTGATAACAAGGTTGGTTTCGTATCCTCTCTGTCTCTGTCTCTCTTTCCATCTTGCCTCCCTTCTCTCTTCCGTCTCTTCACAGTCAGATACGCTTGTCTACATTTATTTCATATGTGAACACCTGTGAGATTGTAACTCCTAGAAGAAATGCCATAGACGCTGCACATATAAAGGCTTTATTAATGTGGCTACCTAAACAAGAATGACACCTTAAACATGCTAACATAGAAGGGGGAAAGCTTATGAGGCCTCAACCCTACACAAGGAACTCCAGGCAACTAAGAAGCTCAGAGAGTAAGAGAAATAGTCTTCCCCAAGGAAGCCACCATAAGCCACCAAATGCACGGACACACACACTCACACACCACCATAAAAAACAACGAAAGAAGCCATAGACTTGAGAGAGCATGGGGAAAATTCATAGGAATTTGGAAGGTAGAAAGGGAGAAGATACATGATATAATTATAATCTCAAAAATATTAAAAATATGTAATATAAACCTAACATGAACATTTTATTATAATAATGTGACTGGATTTTTTGATTACTAATAATGTTATACTGCAATGACACAGTGTTTAGCTTCTTTTCAGTTTTTACTTAGTTTTTTGTGTGTTTGTGCGTTTGCGTGTGTGGTATGTGTGTTTGTGTTTGTGTGTGTGTGTGCATTGATGTTGGTATCTTCCTCTATTGTCATTTCCCTTATTTTTTGAGATAGGGGCTCTTACTGAATCTGGAGCTTGTAGAGTCATCTAAAATAGCTGACCAGGGAGGTCCTGATCCATCTACCTCTGCCCCGCAATGCTAGAAGTACAGGCATGTGCAAATGTGTCCAGCTTTCACGTGGGTGCTGGAGGTTTGAACCAGGTTCTCTTGTTTTCAAAGTAAGCAGGCTTATTCATCGGACCATCTCTAGTCTTGTCCCCCTGACCCCGTTGTTTTCTAAAGTAGTGACTGTGTGTACTTTTATGCAAAAGGCTTTATTCCAATAACAGGTTGGTAGGGGAGTGTAGTAGATGCTAATATCCACTAGACATACTCAGTAAGAATCAGCTATGCTTAATGTTTGCTCTTGTCCTGTCTACAGCGAGATTTCAATATGTCTTTCATAATACTGTAAGGTCTGACTTGCTTCCTGCCTGAGGATGTTGGGAGTAAAAGTCTCAGCATGTGAATAGATACAAATTGGCTTATTTCTGCTGGCAAATCATCAGTTTGGTACGCACTGAACTATCAGAGTAATGTTCAGGCTCATCTTAAGATGGCCACTGAGAGCCAGCTCCTTGATTGCTTTCCTCTGGCGGGACGGCCTTGCCAGGCCACAGGGGAAGAGGTCATGGTCATTAGTGATGCAACTTGATGAGCTGGGGTGGATGGGTAGTGGGGGCTCCCCTTTTCTGAGGAATAGGGAAGGGGGGAGAGGACAGAGGGGAGGGGGTCAGAGGGTGGGGCTGGGAGGGGAGGAGGGATGTAAAGTGAATAAATTAAAAAAAAAAAAAAGAAAAAATAAGTAATTCTAACGAAGCTACACAAAGCATGCATACTTTTTCATTGTTCGCTTTGATATATGAGATTTTGGCTATCTGAGTGTTGGCGGCCCACTCGCTAGCCATGGGGCGTGAGATTTCTTGGTGCAAAACAAGTACACATTCAAGGCATAAGTGGGCTTTGATTGGCACTGGATTTATCCAGTTGGGTGGTAAAGTGATCACGTCCATGGGGGTGGGGGGAGGCGGAGTTACCTCTGCTGGGTAATGCATCTCCTTTCCTTTTTTCTTCTGAAACAGTCTCATCATAAAGCCTAGGCTAGCCTTGAGCTCACAACGTAGCATTGCCTGGTTTCAAACTCATTATCCACCTGCCTCTCCTATGCTGGGGTTACGGTTTGCACCAGTGTCCTGAAGATACACACACTTTCAAGTCAGGCAACATAGCTTTACAAAGTTTGGTAAGGGAAAGGTTGGACGGTGCACACGATCCTATTGTCTAGACAGAGCCATGTGGAAGAGCTCATGGTCCAAGAAAGGAGGGGCCAAGAAAGGAGGGGCCAAGAAAGGAGGGGCCAAGAAAGGAGGGGCCAAGAAAGGAGGGGCAGCCTCATGTGGCAAAGGCCAGCTACTCCTGACACTCCAGCTTCACACACTGGGGAAGCATCGCTACAGAGCATCTGAAACAGGACAAAAATGATACCAGGAGTTGACATGGCAACAGGGATGGGCAAATTTTTACAAGGCCCCACTCCTAGATGACAACCAAGAGTTGCTGAGGCAGAGAGAGAGAGAGAGAGAGAGAGAGAGAGAGAGAGAGAGAGAGAGAGAGAGGGAGGGAGGGAGGGAGGGAGGGAGGGAGGCGAAAAGAAATACTCTTTCAGTTTTCTTCAGAGATGAGCTTGCTGACAGGTTCACTAATCCCAAGTGGTCAGCTCTAAACACATGTGCATATGAGCAACACTATAAGGACTCACTAGTACGCACACACAAATACATAAATACACACACACATGTAACAATAATGGAAGTCACAAATTTGAGGGGGCATAGGATTGGCAAGCAGAAGAACCAGTAACAATAAAACTAAATAAAAAGTGCTACCCACCCCCACCCCCCCCAAAAAAAAACCAAAACAGGACAAAAGCAAGTCTGGAAAATTCTAGTTGACAGACCTCTGCGACAGACAGCCATGACAGTGGCATTCCCAACCACACACACACAGCAGTAAACCTGAATGGCTCCCTGACAGGGTGTGCTAGAACCTGCTCTTAGTGTCCCAAAGGTCATTGATGGGCTGGTATGTCAGTACTAAAGAGTGGTAGGTTTGCAATGAGCAGTGTACCTCGTATGTAATCGGAGGTTGTCATGGCTCAGAGCAGTCTCCAGTTGCCCATAGGGCATAGGAATGTACGAAGGCCATCTTTTGGGGGAAATCTATATTCATCAATAGAAGCCCAGAGCATTTCCCTGGGATTGATTGTCTGAGACTTTACTGTTTCAGGGGGCTTAAAACAACCATCTGGACTAACAGCAGCAAAAACCAGGAAGTGAGCTCTGGCGGACATCTTTCCATCTTTTGGGTACCGCACTTTGATTCTTTACGCATCCAAGATGACCTAGATGCCAATTATCAAGACATCTTCCCTATAGCTTTGTCAATTGGGCACAGATCCAGGGGCAAGTGTGGGCTGGTTACACTCATTTATTTTTCTCATAATTCAGCCTTCGTAGATATGAGAGAGAGAGAGAGAGAGAGAGAGAGAGAGAGAGAGAGAGAGAGAGAGAGAGAGAGAGAGAGAGAGAGAGTCGCAGAGAACGGCACAAAGAATACATGCTATTAACGCTTTTATCTTTTCACTTGGAAACTGTGCCATAGCTCTTAGTGCACAAAGCATTAGAAGAAGCATAGCAAATTCTATTTATGTATTAAAGCAAAACTGCCTATTTTATGCAAACCAAAAGACTGGATAGATGGCTACAAATAGGGATTGTGAGGTTGTCTTTCTATTAAATCAATAAGAAATGCTGACTCAAGTTTTGACAATTTTATATCGAAAATTTAATTAATCCAAACTCATAAGACTTATGATAGAGATTTTCTTTGATCCTTTAATTGGTAATATAAAATTCACAAAGTTGATTTTTTTTATAGTCCTATATGTTTAAATGCCCCTTAGCTGGTATTAATGAAGTAACTTAAGTTTTTAAATTAGAATTTAAGGAATTTGAACAAGGGTGAGCTAAAATTTAATATCTTACTAAAGGGGTCTGTTAGCAAAGTAATAAACATCAGAGGGGGAGATTTAGATTATCAAACAGAAACCCATTTTACAATCATTTCAGTGTTACCACTTAAGAAGAAAATTAAATGATTACAGTATAACTTAATATAACCGAGGGATTTTATTTTCTATACCATTTTGGCAGTACTTAAGAGCACGGCACAAGAACATCCTATTAGAATCTTTAAATAATAAGGCTTATTACCTTAATATTCTTGGCCAATATTTTACTGTGGCTTCCATTAGTATATTTAATGACAGTTTACGGTGCATGAGATACAGGAAGAGGACCAGAAGCAGATGCTTTCTAACTACTGACTCTTCTACAAAGGACGACGCCACGCCCACATGCCGAATTCATCACGTGTTGTGATTTCCTTTCTCCCTGTCCCTTGTTCCTGAATCACCTACAGTGAGGCTACAATGAAAGCCAGGCTAGCCAACGGGAAGATGTTTCTGGCAGGGGTTCTAATTCCTTCCTCCCATCCTTCTTTCCTCTTAAAAATTTCTTTCTTCTTCTAATGAGGATTGAATCGAGGGCCTTATACCCGCTGGGCAAGCGCTCCACTGCTGAGCCACACGCATGCCTTTTACCCACTGTTTATTTTGAGAGGGTCTCACTACCTTACCTAGGCTGACCTTGGGCTCTCTGACTTAGCCTCCTGAGTAGCTAGGATTACAGAAGGGCCTGTGTTGCTAGGCTTGGAAGTAACTTCAGTTTTTAAAGGGCTAAATGAGGAAGCTCTAATGAATTTAAATATTTTGATTTTTTTGTCAGGTCAATTTAGGCATTCCTTTTTTTTTTTTTTTTTTAGCTTTTAAAAGATTTATTTGACAAGGTTCACTTAGTGCAATACACCTAAAAGGAAATCACAATACAATGAAAGACTTAAATCAAGGTCTCAGAATTTCATACAAACACCAAGACCAAAAATCCTAAAGTAATGGTATTGCGTCTGAAAATTTCTCCATTAACTTAAAAAAAAAAAGGCTTTAAACTCATGTGCCTTACAGGTTATCAAATGAAATTAGAATTAACAAACAAAAATATGGAACGCTTCACGAATTAGGCATTCCTTTGAACATGCCACTTGTTCATGATGCTAAGATATTTCCCCCACTCTCTGAGTCTTTTCTTCAGCGAACTCAAGGCAGCCCTCAGCAAGCTGACCATAACTGGCTTCAACCAGCATCTTCCCGTTACCCACACAAATCTCTGCTTTTACTCTTGAAATACCTTGCTTACTTCAGCTCAGACCCCAGTTTTATTTATTTACTGTCCTTTTTTTTGGTCCCTTGAATGTCTTCCTTTTTGCTGTTCTGATCAAGCAGATTTTATTTTAAATCTAGCTCAAATATCAACACTTTCTGGAAACTTCCTTACTAGGCTGGTATCTCCCAGTTTTCTCTTCCTCCAAGAGCCATCTTTAAGGAACAGTTGTATACACATTGTGTCAAAAAAAAAAAAAAATCCTACTGATGATGTCAGTCAGTGACAAACATGTCTAGTTTGTTACTATATGTGATTTCCTGAGGGCTTTGTCTTAGATTACCAGTCATCAAAGTGTCTGGCACATGGAGACTGTTTAATAATATTAGTTTTAATGCTCAGGAGTATCGATTTACGACTCAAATAGTGTATCCTGCCTGGGTGGCACAGAAAGGAAATGGAGAAGCTCCAATGTGGTCAAAATGACACATAGAGGAAGCTGACAGAGGCCCAGGTGAGAGGGATAATGGCGTCACTGCAAAATGCCATGAGTGACTCTATGTTGACTTCATATTTGGTGGCTGTATGCTTAACAACACAGTTCCAGACACAGAGATTTTGTTTTTTTTTTTTCAAAAATGATGGTTGTAAATAACTTGTCAAATGACTGTGAAATAAGTCTACTCATTTTCATTTGTTGAATTTCCAGAAAATCTCCCTATAGAATCCTAGCCACAGACAACATAAAAAACGAGAGGCACGGTACAGCGGGAAGAACCTACACGTGAGAGGGGCTCAAATCTCTGTCTTGTATTTCTTAATGTATTCCTAGGGATGAGATGCGATGTCTTCCAGCCTCTGTTACCTCATGCGCAACCTGAGGGATTGCTGTGTGCCTCTCTAGTAACATACAAAAAGTAGCTGGCACAGTGCTGGCATATAATAGGCCAACTTGTTAAAAGGTAGGCTTTCGTAGTCTTCTGCATTGCTGGGAGCATTTTCACATGGGGCTGGTTTACATGCCTGCCCTCCTTTCCTTTTTCTCCATAGTTAAGACAACTGTTGGTACTCTGCTGGGGCCTCTCAAAGTATGCTCAGTGTTCTGGGGGGGTGGGGTGGGGGGAGATTTAGTGTTAATCTTTGGCATGTGACTGGGTCATTAGTTGAGAGGATAAGATCAATACAGAATCTTAGGGAAGGGTCCTGGGACATGCCTGGGTATTCTGATCAGCAGCAGCCACAGATCTGTCAGTAGGACTCTGTGCTTTGCCAGCTGTCAGTCTCTACAACAGTTTCAGTGAGCTATACTGACGTGCCCATCTAAGACACCTGACATAAAATATCACTGACTTTTTTATATGTCATCATATTAGATATTTCAATGGCCAAACCAGATCTGGCATGTCTAACTGTGCCTTTCACTAGCTTTTGTCTAAAGCGTGTTCTTTTCCTCCGTCTTCTTCTTATATTATTAATAATTATTATTTGTCTTTAACGAATAGGTGTTAGAAAACTATGCCAACATGGCTTTACTGTAAGTAACTTCTTCAGGCACGTAGACATATCAATATGCTATCAAAAGCTTTCGGGCTGATGGCACTCTCTATTCATCTTGAGCTTTGAAGAAAGTCTTTTCCTTCATAATAACAGCACTAAAAAAAATACTAATCCTCGAACCTAGTAACAATTCTAGTATGGTAAAAGTAGAAAGCACAGGTGGAGATAAACGTAGGGAACGCTGCACAGGAGGGGCCCTTTCCAAGTACAGTCAGGGTCCCTAGTAATATGTTCGTATTGATCAGATAGATACATGTTTTAAAATTTTGCTAGGAAACGGTGACACATGATTTTAATCTCCACATTTGGGAAGCAGAGGCAGATGGACCTCTGAGTTTGAGACCAGCCTATTCTACAGAGTGAGTTCCAGGACAGTCAGAACTACACAGAGAAACTCTGCCTCAAAAAACCAAAAGCCAAAAACCAAAACAAAACAAACCAAACACACGAAACAAAAAAAAAAAAAAAAAAAAAAAAAAACAACCCAACAACAACAACAACAACAACAACAAACAACAAAAAACCCCAACCCAACCCAACCCAAAACCAAACAAAAACCCAAACCAAACCAAACAAAAATTTATCATATTACAGTATTTTCAGTTATTTTTCCTCCAATACTTTCCTAAACTGAAATAGCTTTGGGCCCAATAAGACATGATGTCCTGGATACCAGTCAAGCTACACCGTCTCTTTAAAACTTTGCTGTGTTTCAACTTTTGTTCTGTTTCATAAGGCTTAGGTTACATAAATCAGTATCTGCACTGTAGAATCCTTTATGACAAGATTTTTTTTTTTAATGAACCAACTTGAAAATATTTCTAAAATTATATCACACAATCTATTTTCCAGTAAGTTATGTAATTGTCCAATTAAGCAGTTTTAATTCCTTAGATGTTCTGTGATTCTGAGTTTCCTTTCAAGAGGATGTTATTAAAAACAGTTTCAGAGAGTCACATTGAAACACAAGAAGGACATTGGAAAATATGCAATCACCTTTAAGCAGGATGCTTACCTATGTCTAAAATCTTTATTTCTTGGTGGAAGCAGATAAAAGAAAGGTAAAGAAAAGCAGAGTTAGAAAAGGCGTCTGAAATATAATGAGATCAATAGTGGGGTTTTAATTACTTGGACGGAAAATTGCAATTTAAGCTGAGAAAACACTGGCAATGAACTTTGTAGGCAAAATCTTATCAAACTGCTGTCAGAATTGGTTGATTCTGGTAATCACACTTAAAACAAAGCAAGACAATGACACTGTTGGTACTCTCTGCATGGTGGCCAATGACTGGGTTGACCCAACCGAACATCCAATACTCTTGTTCTTCTGCCATCACATCTTAGGCCTCCATTTCAACCACTGTGAAATAACAGGTGAGTTCCTGTGCTGCGTATTTATTCTAAGGGAAATTTAGGTGATTAAAAAAAACTGGCTTTACCTTTCAGTTTGCAGAAAAACCACTGGAATAAGATATTTTCCATATCAGACAACTTTCTACTCCTTTACAAACTAATAACACTACATATTGCTGACCTTCTAGCTCCAGTTAAAAACAAAGTCCTTTCTAGGGCGAGTTCTAAACTGTGGGGTGTATGTATAACTAAATAAATCAGCATATCATATACAACTTCATTTTAAAGGGCATGCTTGCCTTCGATCGATGCCCTCAACGGAGGAAAGACATACCTTAGTTCTAAAACACTGGTTACGTTGCCAGAAGGGAATATTCGTCGGACGTAGTTGAAATCTCCTACGTACAGACTGCCGTCGATCCCACAGGCCAGCGCGACTGGTGCCAGCAGTTTGTTCCCATCAGCTTGACCATTGCAACTTGGGCATGAGATGCTGCGCCTCCGACCATTACCCATGATGCTACTGACCACTGGAGGCTGCTGGGAGATGAACTGATTTTCCCCGTTTCCTTTGTACAGTATACCTGGAGGAAAGCACATTTTTTCCCCCTCTTATGATGGAAATGAGTGATGAAAGGCAAACCCAGCCCCTAGAAATCGCACTACAGTGCAGTGTCTTTCCGAGTTAGAACTGGAAACTTTTAGAGTTCTTATGGAAAGACCTCTAGTTACAATTAAGATAGCACATAATAAAGTACATAGGGTATATTTAAAAAGTTCTGTCTGTTATGATTTAAAAGACTAGTGACTAGAGGAACAAAGGACTAAGAGGAGGAATTTAAAAAAAAAAAAAAAAACAAACCAAATTCTTAACACCAGAGATTCTCAATCTTGGCTGAACATTGGAACAGTCTGGAGTGCCATAAAAAATACTGATGGCTGGTCCTTACCCCAAGAGATTTCTGATTTAATTGGTCTGGGTGCAGCCTTAGCATTTAGATTTTTAAAAACTCTCCAGGTGATCTTAATGTGCAACTGAGTTTGAGAACCATGCTCTATATAATATTCTCCGGGGAGCAGAAAGTTTGCCTAATTGTTAATCAATGTGGAGAATATTACATATTAACCTGATTAATAAAAGTGAACCCTGGGAATATGAGTTTCTTATGAATTTACCATGAGTCTTTAAAAAGCTAAAAATACTTGAAGGAAACAAAAGTTAGAAAGTATTTATTTATAGGTCTCCGGATTGTAACAACACAGTCTACCACTGAGTCATGCCCCTGGCCTATTTTCAATCCTATCATACCCGTCAAGGGGCAGTCTTGCTTCACATTCGTCTGACATATACATATGTACATATACATATAAGCGTACATATATATGCACATATATGTATTTATTTAAAATGCCAAACACAATGAAAGCAGAAGGCCATTCTGTCATTCAAACTGAACTCTGCTTTAAGGACTGAAAGTGTCAATAACTTTACAAAGACAAAAACGCCAGTCTGCTCCTTGACGGCCTTCAAGGAAAACGCGAGGACCAAAAATTCCCAAGGAATATCCAATATTTTCCTAGTAAGAAACTGGATTTGAGTTGAGATTTGATTTGGGATCACTTTGCTGTAACCACGTGCAGATCAATGGCTTGGGTCTGCTATCCACGGGCTATCAGCTGTTCCCGCCCCATGCATATTTTATGGCATTCCTCAATGTGTTATTATCTGTAGAAGCCACTTGCTGCGTTGGCTTTAGAGTGGCATATATTGTATTTATTGGGCTTTCTATGCTTCAGAGTGGTTCTCAGAGCTAATGATGCACTTCTGAGCAGACAGACCGTTAAAGGAATAATCTTGCAAAAGCACAAACAGAAAACTCGAGAACATGATTTTTCCTCCACTTTGGGATAATTTGAAAGTGAAGAAGTGATCAGAATAATTACACTCCCCTTATAGCTCAGAACATTTTAGGTGCATTTTGTGATTACTTTAAAAAAAAAATGCCGTGCTATTTGTGTGATGTAATAATCATGGCCAATTTACATAAAGAAATCAGGAATGATAAAACAGGTTTATTCAAATTTAAAGGAAAATAATTTAAATAAGTCTGGATCATAACAAGAGACGAAATACTTTTTGCCTTGAATATTCAAAGAAGACGCGGATGACACCTAAGATTTCTTCTTTCTGTGATTACATTATTTGACAATTATGGAAGTATAATTTCCTGGGAGAGTTGGTTCTGCAATTTTTTATCAGAAGAGCCCTGTGAGTCAGCCTGCTGCTGCTCTACTGCATTTGATGTATGCCGTGGCTTCTCATGCCTGGCCCTTCGCAAGTCTCCTCTGTCACAGCACAACAGAATGGCCAGCTTGACCATATTAGTTTCCCTGGTCCAGGGTGCCTGAACGGACCCCGTCACCTCCTCCATCGGTGTTCCTCTTTTTCTATAACTATAGCTCATCCAGCTTGTCACAGTTGCACATCACGTTGCTTACTCATCTAGACACATGTCACTTTGGAACGTTGGTACTCGTCAAACTGTTCTTGGATACAGTTTGAAACTGAAGTCAGTTCACCATGGGACTTAGGTGGCCTCACATTTTAAAGTAACATATTTCATAACAACGTTTTTTTGAAAGACAGAATTTTTGGCAGTTTAGTTTTTAAATCTGACCTGGTATTTTAATTAAAAAAAAAATACCCTCTCTATATTATTCTGCTTTAGAATATATGTGATTATGTATATTTACATTATTTAACCCTATACAATATCTATATACTTCCTAATCTTTCTGAGTGCTATTATCAAGTGTCCCAAATGTGGTGAATTACAGGAGGTCCTGCTGGGGCTTCATGCCTAGACTCTCCCTGTTGCTTGGCTGTCCTTTGGAGAAATCCTGTTGCTAATTGGTTATGAACTTTACACTGTGTTTTCATCATAACTAAGACATACCTAGAACAGTGTTCTCCGAGTTTGTCTGCAAAGGCCTCGTGCAGGAATATAAAAATACGTAGAAAACGTATGAAATATAATTTAAAATAATTTAATCAGGAGCAGCTACAAGCATGGTTGGCACATGCCCGTGCATTCTGAAAGACCACGATTCAGCTTAGTGTTACTCATGCAACAGACCGAGGCTACCACCACCTCAAACAACACTGATGACTCAAAGAAGCTTAGAGATAACATATGGCGTGTTCTCTTTAACTGGGAATTCCATTCTTTCTTCTTCTCCTCCTCCTCCTCCTCCTCCTTCTGCCTCTTCTTCCTTCTTCTCTCCCTCCCCCGCCTCCTTCCTCCTCCTCTTTCTTTTTCTTCTTCTTCAGTTTTAAAGCGTTCTAGATAGTGCCAAGCTTTCTATATGTAGCTAAGATTCTATTGAACCTCTGACCCTCCTGCCTTCACCTCTTCCAACGAACATGATTTATAGGTGTAGGTCACCAAGCTTAGCTTATGTGGTGATTTGGTAAAACTCAGAGCTTTGTGTTCGCTAGGCAGGCACTTTGGCACCCCAGCTACACCTCTACATTTATAATATATGTGCTGTGGTCCCAACCTTCTGCAATATAAACTGATGACCAGGATACATGGCAAAGGAAGAGAGCTAAACACTGCTGCAGAGCCAGTAAAGGCGTGAGGAGTATTTCTGAGTTGTTGTTGTTATTATTATTATTATTATTTTTGTATTTCTGAGTTATTTTTCTTCTGAAGTGATCCACTCTTTCGCCTTCATCATCTCAAGGCAAGGCATCAGCATTCTTAAAATACTGACTTGGAAACTACTTTTGAGTCAGTATACTTAGGAAGTCAAGATGCGCTCTTCCCAATACTCTTATTTTTAAAGACAGACACAAACATCAAAGAAACATCAGCTTGAAAGTGACCATCAATCATGAGCATTTAATCGTGTGAGAGTCTCAATTCAACACCCCAAACCTTTCAAAGAGTCCAAAGGGATACTGCTTGGCAAACATGAGCTAGTCATGGAAGGCCAATGGAGGCCTCTCAGTATGAGAAGGCTTAAGACAGGCTAGAGTTGGTAACCGTGTGGCCCTGCCTCTTTAAGAAAACACCTTTGGATGCTCTGATTGTGGACAAGCAAGCCAACAGAATGTCAGACACAGTCGAGGCAACAGAATTCCTTCCCCCAGAGCTATTCTGTATGTGAGGAAAGGGTTCCCACTTCTCAGGGCATGTATTCTTGGTTTCTGATTTCCAAAATATACTTCTCCAGAGCACACTAATTATCATATTATCAGGCCTGCTAGAAGTAGTATTTTAGTTTTTTCCCTCTCCCTCTCTCACGTTATTCATTTATATTGCCCCTAATGCTCACAAAATCAAGCTACAGTATTTTTGAGTAAGAGATCTTTTTCCCTCCTTTCTTTCTTTCCTTCTTTTTCAATACAGGCTAAACAAAAGTTGGGGGAGAGAGAACAGAGCTAGACACTTGGAACAGACTAATTGCCCAAGAGTCAAGAATCTACTGGAGATCTCTTGGTAAAGTCACATGGGGTTTTATCTTGGCTTACAATAAATCACATTGCCTCCAGTTTTGGTAACTCTTTCTAAAGCCCCCCACCCCCATTTTTTATTTTGTCTTTTTTTGCACACACTGCTGTGTAGAATTAGGCACTCACAGATTAATTTGTAGAGAAGATGCTCACAGAGACAGAGTGATTTTACGAAAGTCAGGCAGGGATTTACGCTCTGGTGGTGAAATTACTGTCACAACGAACACAGGAAGACTTTAAAACCCAGCATTAGAATCATGTGATTTCAAGGCTTTTGTGGCCTTCACGTCATATCTTTATCTTCATTTTCTCCTACTAACTCCAATCCTACAGGGTACCGAGGGTAAAATGCGGCGGCAGCATAATCAGAGCGCGGGTGGGCGTAGTGACTGGCGGGCAAGAGCTTACCGTTCTGAACATCCAGCACGTGATGTTTATCCAGCGTCCAGCCGCCCATGTTGGAAGCGTCCAGCTCATAGCCTTGCAAAATGGCGGTCCTCTTTTCCCACAGAGTCAGGTCCAAGCACGACTCATATTCGTATCCAACTGACACTGTAAGCAAAACAAGCCAGAGCTGATCCTCCCAACCGTACAGGAAAAAGAAGCTATTTCATGAATTGGAGGGGGACTCACAATTGTGATCTGAGAGAAATGTTCCTTTTTATGTAAGATTTGATCATCTCAAGGATAAAAACAACCGTCTCCAAATGTTAATTTTTTTTTTTTTTTACCGATTTAATAGAAAATAAGGCCCCTCATCACTCTTATAGGGGATTCTTAGCACAATATTAGGTCCAAACTGGAAGACTAGTTAAATAATTATAATGAGTATGTTAGCAGCAAATTTTGATTAGGCAAAACCAACTACAAATATATATATATATGATATATAAACATATAAAAATTATATATATAATACATATAAATGATACAAATGGTTTAGTTCTATACGAACTTTTATTATGGAACATACTTATGGTAAGCATTTATACTTTAATTATGAATTGATATTGATTCACAATGAGTGACTTCAGAGTTTACAATGAACCAAGGATTGGTAACTCTTTGATTGATGAGAACTAATTCAAATCTACACTAGATTTTAATTTTGGAGAACAACAACAAAAAATCTATTTTAAAGTAAAACTGACGCTATAAACCCCATGTTTTCATTTAGCTATTGGTGGCCTGGCCTGAGCTTGAAGCTGCCATTTGACATGGCAAAACTTTGATGGTACTGTCCAGTCCTCCAGTCATTCAGTGAACCGAGTGGCCCCATGTCTTCAGATCACCCTGACACTGGCTCTCTGGTCAGAGGAGCTGAAATAATTCTTGGATCCAAAGTTTGTTTGATAGTCTGATGAACACCTCAGTGTGACATACGGAAAAAAAAAAAAATTAAAGCAATGATTGAAAACAAGTTATGAGGGATAGGAAGAAAACACACAGAAAAGGACAGAGCAGGAAAAGAAAGAAACAGGAAAATAGCAACAAGGAGAAAGAATCCAAGAACCCGGAAATCGTAAGATGATTCCAGCCAGAAATGCCGACGGCTCTCCTCCCACCATCCAGTCCTTTTCCCACCGTGGATGCAAACCAACTGTCTGGGACTTCCCCGCGTGAACTTGCTGCCGCCAATTCTGTTTATCCTGCCACTTGTCCCAGGCTCCTGACAACTTCTTTATTCTTCTGACCTCGAACCCACTTTTTCAGTGTGGAGAAGACACCCACAAAACTTACCGACGGCCTCAGACAGGCCGTAGACTTTCTGATTGTATGCATCCGTCTTATCCCAGATGAAAGTGTAGGCCAAGTTTGGCGAGGCAGGAAACCACTTCTGGAAGAGCCTTCCTACCACAGCCACCATCAGATGGACCTTCATGAGGTTAAACGGTATGACGGCCTGGGTCATGGTGATCTTAAGAACTGACTTGTACCCCGCAGCTCTGGAACTCAGGTAGGAAAGCTTCAAGTCCGTTCCTGGAATTGTGGTTTCTTCATGCAGGACCTGCGGTGGAGATACGCACAAGCTCCTCAGTGGGACCGTGCAGGCCTCACGTGAGAAGATATGGTGACCGGAGCCCAACGGAGCCCGTGAAGATAAGACACAGCAGGGCTCACTACCCACAAACAACATCTTATCCCATAATTATAAACAGCTCGGCAGCCAGCCTAATGTTCTCCTCCAAAAAGCTCCTCATCATTTATTTGAGTTAATCATGCTCCTCATGTGGCTGTTGGTACCCTGACTTGTCGGCTTCGTCGTCATCACAGCAGATTCTCACTAATGCGTCTTCTATTCCAGTCACTCGGAGACCAGAGCTGACGTCTGTACAATGGTCGGATGAGAACAGAGATGTCATTAGCTGGTCTCTTAGTGACCTAAGCCTGTGGCCTCATTAGTCTACCTAGGTCACTGATAGAAAGATAGGTATGACGACAGGGAGAGCAGAGCCATCTGGGTTAAACTGTAGTCAACCCCAGTCACACACCGAGAGGCAGAGTAATGACATCATGGTCGCATCATTACACACTGAACTACAGAACCATCGAGTTTTGATAACATGGTAAATGAGCTGATGTTTTAAAGCCGTGCGTATTATTTTTCCCAGAGAGTAACTAAAATGCACACGGACGATAAAACGTATTTCTGATTTCTGACTTTTATACATGTAAGGCTACCTCTCTCTTCTACATTAAACAGATTCTTAGCCCTATGCTCAGCTCCAATGTGAATAGCTCAACAGATGGAAACAAATTTATGGGGGATGAAGAGTACCTCACACCCAAATATTACCTAACCATTTTGAAACACATTTGCCTAGTATATAAAGAATCTTAAAGAGTTTTATAAAGAGATGCTTACAAATATTCTTATTATTTTTGTGACTAATAATAGACCTTTATAGGCTTACCATGTACATTGTAATGTGCAAGGCTACCTTTGTGAACCTGTGCCTATCTCACCATTAAAAATGCTTCTTTCTTCAGCAGATGAATACGTTATCAAAACCCACATCTGACCAAAATTCATAGGACACCTGACCAAAGTATACCCAGCGCTAAGCAATCTACGGAAGGCTTGGGGGACATCACAGAAGGTGGAGAGGAAGAACTGTAAGAGTCAGAGGACCAGGACACTTTACTATATATGTCGGGGAAACTGCACCTGTGAAATCTCAGCAACATAGTTGCTTAGATAAGACCTGAAAAATGACACCACCAACTGACATGCCCACGCAGATGGAGGGGTGTGTGTGCAAATCTCACTCTGGGTGAAGAGCTACAGGTAATTAATGGCTGCTGAGAGGGAGGAATCAGTCCTTCCGGGAAGGAGTGCCCCCCTGACTAGTTGTCCAATTCCAAGCAGCCAGCCAGAAACACAGACACACAGGAGCAATATCAAACACTCTTACTTAGCTTATTTATGTGCACACATGTATGGATATATGTAACGATAATTAAAGAAGAGGTTGTGGATTTTTTATTTTTATCCTTGCACATTATCCACTCAAGAACTCCCCTAATTCCAAGAAAACCATGAAATTTAATGCTGATGGAACTTTTAAAAGAGGACAGGATGAAAAGCCAACAATAGAAGGGAGCTCATTCTGCTGTGCTGGGACGAAATGTCAATGCATTAGTTTGAAAAACAGACGTCTGTGAATCCCGAGAGGCCCCGAAATGGTATTTCCTCTTAATTTACTTTCAAAATAATTTCCCATACATTTGATAGTCTTTCTACTGGCAAGGGAAATGATTAATAACCACTTCCTGTGACCTGCTAGGAGTTGCTACTCTCTTTCAAAATATCATGTTATTCCTAATTTTAATAACCGACTATTGTCTGTGTCATTATTAACCTACTTCTATGGAACAAATGTCTGTAATTTAGTTCATTAAGGCGTGCATCTCTCCTATGTAATTTAACCTTACCATGTTATATTTTATTACTAGGAAATATAAATCCTGCCAAAATGGGAAAACACACCCTTAAGCCTACTTGTGCCAGCTGCATAATTTGCTAGCCCCACTCTTGACCCTTTTAAGCACTCAGAAGCCACACACTGCCACTCGACTTCCTATGTCTGTCTATTCTGTTCTCTTGCCGCTATTTCTCCCCTTTGCGATAGCTAAGCACGCCTGTTACCCGAGCTCTGGCCAGACAGCCATGTAAATAAAGTGGGCGGGGGGTCTGTCCGTTAGTTCTGTCTCCTGTGACTTGAGTTAGCCAGATCCGTGGTTCCATACTGCACAGGGTTCAAAGCCCCTCTGGGAAAGGATTGTCTTCTGCCCCTTTCCTCCTCCACTTTGCTTATTTTCCTGTTTTGATTAATTTTGTCTTACTTTTACCTGTTTACCCTGCGTGTGGGTGGGGAGGATGGATGCGGATGTAGGTCAGGGGACAGTCTGAGGGAGTTGGCGTTTTCCTTCTACCGCGTAGGTGCTGGGTGGGGGTGGGGGTCAGACGCAGGTCACCAGCTTTACTCACTGAGCTACCAGGCCAATGTCTACACATATTTTTTTTTTTCTAACTACTATGCTGCTGCCACATGAACTGTGCTCTCTCGCCCCCATCATCACTCTGTAGAACCAAGCCCCTCAGCAATGACGTGACTCGTTTACCCAGGGATTGCCCTCTCTCCCGAACTTTCCACTGTTCCGTCACATACCCACTGCATCTATAATGACAGGTTCATGTCTTAGTCGTTTTTAAATCCCTGTTGAGCACTTGGAACATCACAGGCACTCAGTAGGATTTTTACTACACGTCTACCTACTATGCGAATGAAAAGCAAAAGGGCCACACACACATTCATGGACTGCTTGAAACACATCACTGTGAGTAGATCTCCCTAGAAATCTGTCTACGTGTGGGCAGAGACTGCTTCTGAATAAGGCTGTGTAAGCAGTAAGAAGTTCTGAGTTTCAGTGTGGACCTGGAACAGGAAGCATCAAATTGAATAAAGGCCACAGCGGAGTTCTCAGAGCATCTGCTCAGAGTTCACTCGGAGTTAAAAATCTTCCTAGGGTCATTTCTAAACAGTGCTTGCCTGACAGCCTTTTGATAACCTATACATTTCTGTCTGCACTTCTCTGATAGGGCATCTCATCCACGTTTTAAATGCATCTATATGCGAGAGCTCTAGGATTTCTACCTGAATTTCAACATCTTTTCTGTTTTCTTAAGATAGGGTTTCTCTGTGTAACCTTGGCTGTCCTGGAACTTAATGCAGACTAGGCTGGCCTTGAATTCACAGAAATCCATCTGCCTTTGCCTCTCTGAATGCTGGAATTACAGGCGTGTGCTGTCCCATCGAATTTTTTTTTGTTTATATTTTTGTGTTTATTTTGTTGTTGTTATTGTATCTTATATTATTTATTTTTAAATATTTATGCATGTGTCTCTGTATGTCTCTGTGAGTATCTAACATATATGCCAAGGTACCTTGGGAGGCCAGAAGTGGGTGACGGAGGCCCTGAAGATGGAGATACGTGTTTCTGGGATCTGCCTGACACGGGTACTGGAAAGTGAACTGTGTGGTCCTCAGAGAGAGCAGCAAGTGCTTTTAGCAGCTGAGTCACCACCTCTCCAGCCTCATATGCTTCTTATTTTAAAACAGGATTTCACTAGGTTATCCAAAGGTAGCTTTGAATTCATTCTGCAGTCCAGAAAAGCTCTGAACCTAAAATGCTCCCACCTCAGCCTCTGATTGGCTGGAATTACAGGCCTGCACCATTGGCCTGGCTTTGAACCACACATTTTACTTTGCATTTTAGCATAAGGTCCATTGCTGTTGTACTTAATGTCCTACCTTTAAGATCTGAAAGTTACTTCTAAACACAGGCAGACAATCTAGATAGTTCAAGAGATAAAATGAAGATTTAACATGACTATTCCTTTAAAAGTTAAATATTTTTTTCCCATGGAGACTAGGGCATTAAGATATAAAATTATTAGCCTTTAAAACATGATAACTAAGTTTTGTAGATAATGCCTGGAGAAAGTTAATGTTTCCTGTCAAAAGTCATCTTTTCCAACATATTTTCCACTCTAGCACACATACCACACATTACAGAGGTAGGCTAGCCCTAGAATGCTGCCCCTGTTTATTGAAAGTGTTCTTTGCAACCCAAGACTGGACGTGCCTCCGCGCGGAGACACAGCCAGCCGTAACGCTGTACCTGTGTCTCGGGGATGATGGGGCTGTCCTCAGGGGAAGACCTGAAGAAGGTGGATAACGGTGAAGACACAATGATGGGGCTTGGCCTCACGAACCCACTGAGGTCACAGCTGGGGATGTCATTCTCTTCCTTCTTCATGACGAGGGTGTCCATCACATAAAAGACATTCCAGGGAATCCACACCGTGTGGTACTGAGTGAGGAACGGGGAGCGCTCAAACACCAAAGTCAGGGAAGCACCGCCATTAGCCACCAGGTCAAACCTAAGAACAGACAAGACGCACTTAGTGAGTTGCCACCGTGTAATGACTAACTTAGAGAGTCGTCGTCGCCGGCGTATGAGGATAAACTTAGTGGGCTGCCACCGTACTAATGCTCTCCTCAAGTGAAGACGAACCATGAGGAAAAGAACCTCTCTTCCTAATTTTCACATGAAATATCTCCAGACCTATGTCCAAACGGAACTGCATAGCAAGAATTCACACACTCCCTTTCTACTCACTGATTATTTGTGTTTTCCCAACTTCCTATCTGTCCTTTGCCACCATCCGAACTTAAGCTACAGACACCAAGAAACATCACCAATAAACACTTCAACACGAGTCTTCAAAGACAAAAACACATTCTCCGACAGAACCACAGTATTATATCATGGCTCAGAAAACGAAATGAGCTTTTACAGCACATGAGTGCATGGCCTGCCACCTCTGCCTGCTGCACCGTCCCAGGGTTTTTTAAAAGAGTCTGAGAGCTGTTGCTTTTCTATTAAAAAAAAAAAAGACAGTAAACCATGATGACGGCGGCGGACGACTGCCCAGTCTGATGCTTAAAGGAGTTCAAACAGGAGTTCAAAATGGACTCACATTCCATCCTGGCGGGTAATGGTGTACCCGTATTCGGAGTAGTGTAAAAACGAGACGTTGACACCGATCAGCGGGGTCCCGTCAGCAGTTAGAACTTGGCCTCGGATGACAGATGCAAGGCTGTGGGAAAAGCACAAGAGTCTGAATGAGCCTCTGTCTTCTCAGGCCAGCATCCTCATGATTTGTAGACAATTTAGGCCAAAGATAAAATATTACCATCATAAACAATCAAGGGTGAGTCACAAAAAGCAGACCCGAAACCCCACCCCACCCCACCCCGAAATAATGCTTCTTTAAATGCAGTGTAATTTACTTCTCTAAATGCCTGAGGTTTTAATTTGTTGCAATCTGGTTTCTGGGAGCAATATCAAGGCTAATAATTTAAGAGATGAATTTTAAAAGTTATAAATGATGCTTTTTTCATATATCATATATGTGACATACTTGAGGAAAAGTATACTTGGCCAATTAATTCTGGGGCAATCTGTAAATCTGCCGCAACCACAAAGTACAAGATTTAAGGGGGCAATAAGAAAAGTGTGTGCAACAATTTCTAATCTGCTGGGTCTCAGTGCATTAGCGCTGTTCAATGACGGCAGACCCAGGAGTTCTGTGTAAATCATCTTCTTTTGCTCAGCGAGACACGAGACACCTGCTTTCAGTTACTGGTTGATTTTCAGGTCATTACTGCTCTGTAAAGCTCCAGTCAAACAGCCTATGCAATCTCACTGCCACGCCGTTAGCGGCTCCATTACATTAATTCATAATTTATATTTTTTAGTGAGCTCAGCTAAAAAAAAAAGTGCACTTCTGTTTTGCCTTTTGGGGTCTTTTCATCATGCCTTCTGAAAATGTTTCCAACTGCGCTCTCGAAAAATCAACTTGTTAAACGAAGATTTATTGACCCCTTAACGGGATGTCCTGTTACATCTTGGGTACTGAAATTGACAAAATATATGAACTGTGCCAAAAATGCTTGAAACGTGAAGTCTGATGAAGAATTTTATAAAAAAGATACACACACACACACACACACACACACACACACACACACACACACACATGCAATTTTCTCAAACACACACTGGTCAACATTTCACAGAACTGTTCTCAAGACCCTCCTGAGTCTATATAAAGAAAGCAGGCATTAACCTCTTATTGAACGGGCTTTCTCCAGGGAGCACGTGGGTGCTATCCGATCCAATCAGGAAACTGATTCGGTCATAGAAGGACTTGGCAGCTTGCTGAGATGGAGTCTGTAGACTTTGGCTAATGATATCCTGAGGATCAGGCAAGCCACGACAGTAGGGCTGATTTTGGCAGGAACTCTGTAGGCAGCAGTCAGGATCCATGCAGTCAACGAGTCCATCTGCGGAAAGAGCAGCAAACCACTTAGCGGGAATCTGCTCCTTACGCCGGGGACGGCGAGGCGTGGAGCGACTTGTGCCTAGCGGTGGGGTTGTTTCATCTCCATTGACTTGCCACTGTGTATCTGATGGCAGTCTCTATGAGGCATCCTTTTTGAAGGCAGATGAAATAGATGCAACACTGGCATTTGCTTTCACGAAAGGGAAAGATCTAGACCGATGGCTTGAAAGCCATTACATAACATTTATTCTGAGTGAGGAATATGCATTACTGATTAGAACACCTTATTAGTAGGAAGGAATCAGGATCAGTTGTAAACACAGTGCCTGAAGCCGTCTGTATTTCAGAGAAATGCACTAGGAGTTCCCATACTAAGCACACAGAGAAGACAGGTGGCTATCATGCATGTCGAATCTCTAAAATTAGGGAAAATACTGCAAAGTGAAAGCGGGGAAGGCGCTAACACAAACAAGCTAACCCAAAATGGATAAAATTAGCCAGCCGCATCCCACAAAACAGTTCTCCCAAGAAGGGTAAATTACGTTCTGGCGGGGAGTAATGCATGTCTCAAAATGATCTTTTACTTGGCTACTCCTAAAATGCAGTATTATTTTTTAAAAAATGGCAAATGTGTATTAGTCATGACAGTGGAGGTTATAAAAAAACAATCAGCCATGAAACATGGACCCATGATACAATCAGCAGTGTCTTCTCCAAGAACACATGACACATTCCTGTTAACAAGGTTAACATTGCATGTAAGTCAGTGGTCTCTAAAGATCTAGGGCTGCTGTCTGCCAATGCTGCATGCTTACCAAGGGCACTGTCAGTCATATAAAATTGTGCTGCATGCAATATGACACTGAGCACATAATATTTAACAGTGACAATAGATGGCGATGCTGCTCACTCATTGTTTGTTCTACGATATCACTCGCCATCACTTTTATGTATACCCCTGCCTGGGTAATGGAAAGGCTATTTTAAGTGATGGGACAGGTTAGGACAACAGAGGCTTTATGTGTCTCGTGATCATTGTCTCTTGTTTATATCAGGAGAACAGGGCAAGTGTTGGCCTTGTGTGTCTAGGTTCGTATGAGACATTCTGATGTCTGACCAGCAATCACATGCTCTGGTGACGCGGTTCTCGGGATGCATCTCCGCCATGAAGTGAGGCATGAATATGCTCTCCGTGAGGCAGATCCGCCATCATGCCATATGCGTGTGGCTGTCCGTCACTGCGACAACACTGCCCTCCTTCGAGCACATTGTTTATTCACCAGCTTAGTAATTGTATCACTTAGAATAGATTAGTAAAAAGTAGTGTGAAGACATCAAACACTATTGGGCAACTGACCTGATAGTTCCAAGCTACTTTACACTTAAGTAGCTGGCCATTATGTGACCTTATGGGAAACTCAGATGAAAATATTTAGATGATTTCTATGCTTCATTTTTACAAGTGAAAAAGAAAGAAAGAAAGAAAACTTTCAGTCTTTAAAAACTATTCTAATAATTTATTTCCCTTATACCATACTGACTTTGCCCTTACGGTATCTGACAGCAAACGGAGACAAAAGGGAGTAACTATGTTGATGAGTTGGGAAGATGGCTCAGTGGGTAAACGCACCTGCCGCCAGGGTTTATGTATAACCTGGGGTTGATTCCCCAAGATCCACATTGTGGAAGGAGAGAAGTAACTACACACACACACACCCTTCACACTCACAGAAGAAACACAATGTCCTAAATTATTTTACAAAAGAAATAGATTACATTTCCAGCCGAGGGGGAGGTCAACAGCAACGCAGGAAAGGTAAGACACAAGAGACGGACGTGGTAGGACTTAGTCACTCTGCCTATGCGAAGGAGAGTACAGCGAACCGTTTGCTTCTGTTGCTTGTGCTCTGCGCTCTGACTTTCATTTCAGTTTTCGGCTCTTCCAGTTCTCAGACCACGCACACATGCGCACACACTCCCTTCATTGTGGGTTCAGTAATTTCAGGAGACCTAAAGTGTCAGGATGACTTCCAGGAACGACCTGGAGAATCGCTGCCTGTCTGTCTCCAACGTCCACTGGGAGGAGGCTTTCAGGCTGTGAAGCAAGGATTGCTGCAGCCATCTTTCTGCCACCATAGGACCTTTCTGAAATCAGTCCATCCCAGAAAAGGCAGAGTCAAAAGCTCGGACAAGAACCAACAGGTCATATACACAGTAGCCTCCTTGGGGTCTTTTAATAAGCTGCACTTGACCTTCTGGGTCTCTGAGTTCTAGAAGCAAACGCATCCTTTTTACTTTAAGTCTATTTGGGTTGGATTTTTCTTAATCCCTTGAAAGTAGAAGAAACTGAGCTTATCCACAGATACCGACTAAATTTCTCTTTCTTATTTCATTTGAAGTTGGGGGAAATGAGTTCAGTTAGGGGCACTGGACTTATATTTATGATGTTGGTCTCTTTTTACCTAAGTATTTTTAAATGATCTCTGTCTACATAGAAATGAATGGCTCTGACTTTCTGAGGAGAGATGTTGCATAGTCTTCCGGAGAGCTGCCATTTTGAGTCCTCAGGTCACAGGTGGTTGATTATTTGGAGCAGCACACTTATTTCTTTGGCAGAAAACCTAAAACCATGTGTTAAGATAATCAAATGATGCTGAGCTTTGAGCTTTCACATGAATTTATCAAAATACTTCTTCCTTGCTACTGAAAAAGCCATAAAGATGAAAAATGTCTGACTATTCCTTGTGGAAGAAAGATGAGGCCTTACTCTTCATGAGGACATATTATAATAATAATATAAGAGATAGGATTATTTTTCCCTCCGTCTCTCTTGAAATGGAAGCATAGTTTTCAAGACCGAATTCTCTCAAGCACTAGATGGTTGGACTATTGCTTCAATACCATTTTTTTGGTTTTTTTGGCTTAAAATAATACAGTCCCTTAAAACCACCTTTAACCATTAAGTGGTGACTTGTGATCATATGTAGAGTGCTTATGGGGACTCTTCAGTGTATACTCTGTGATTTATTTCACTTAGATACTCAGTGAGTAGATTTAGAGTGTCGCTACATATGTTTGAGAGACTAATTAAATACTGCTATTTTATACTGTTTTATAAAATACTCCTTCACAAGGGAAAGTAATTTCAAATATTATATTTTATCTCCATTAATCTGGCAAATTAACAGTTAACTGCCCCATCCCAATTCTCCCACAGTGCCTTCCCTTAGGCAATATATGATGCAGCTGCCAAAGAGGAATTCTCAGATTTAGTCATTTATCTTTGTTAGTTTATAAAAAGCAAATGTACATCTGGCATGTAGTCTGCAGGTCATAAAACTCCTTGAGATTGACACCTTCTGAACTAATCAGCTGGAAAAGCATTTTTACAAAGCCTCTCTGCTAGCCATCAGAGAAAGAATCTCATTTTCAACAGGCGAGATGCAGGGACACACTGTTTGTCATTATTTTTTTTTTCCTGCAGAGTTTATCAGTAACTTGCCCAAGCAAGTGACGGATGGTTATGAATCTGGCTTCCTATAACTTGAGAAAACATTTTTCATTCTTTGTAACTGCACTCAGAGCAGAGAGGCCTATCTACCACAACTAAGTTGATTACCCACTTGCCCAAATGTACAGAGTTGCAAAATTGTCTCCGTGGAATAGCTTCTCAAAATCATTAGGATTCCATTGTAATCTCCGGACTGCTACGTTGGTGTACATCTGGTCTGGAGTAGAAGCCATATTTAATAGCATTAATCATAAAAAAAACCCCTAAAGATCAGAAAATTTCAAAGCTCATTGAATAGCAACCTTGATTATTAGTCAAGAACTTTTCTTCACTTTAGGTTGCATTATAAGAGACACTATGTATGACATAAAGTAGATATATAATTTATGCTTTCCTCCTTTTGATCCTTAACATTATATGCTTTAGTCATAGTTATATTTTAAACACATTCTTGTCTTTCCTGAGGCATTTCCATTGGCTTTCAATAGTAGTTAGTATTCTTATGTTATAGATTCTCTGCAAAAAAATTTTGAAAATAGATAAATGGATGAATGCAACCATAGAGTTTCAATAAAACTTTATTTACAAATATCACCCTGTGGCCACAATGGCCAATCTCTGGTCTTGCTTTCAGGTTTCTACCCTGCACTATGTTTATAACATTTTCAATCACTTTATATACTTCTTGATATAGTTTATGTCATATTCTATCAGTATACCTTTGGTCAAATTATTAAAACTCAGACTCTAAGCTTTTCTAGATTACCTTTGATATTGCCTTTGTTCTTTTTCTCAAAACTCTCATTTTCTTTTTTTGAAGTATAGACAATTTTAACTTGTTTTTATAATTTTTATTTACTGACTGGAGGAAAAAAAAAAGCTATAAACCTTTGTTTCCCTTAAAGATAATTACTGTCTGCCACCTCTGCCTACTACCTACTACAAGGTCCAAATCCCGAGGCAGTATGGTAGTATGGCAGCAGCGTGCGGTGCATGGTTCACGACTCTTTCCAGGGAACATCTGGTTACATGTGGGGCTTTCAGATCATTCGTGGCATATAGGGACCAGTGCTGTACTGGTGCCGCCTTCAGGTTCACATTCATATAATTTCCATGCTATGGACTCCAGAGTGAACTTTTTTTGACCTACCAAAAAATCTGCCTTCCAGTTATTTCTAACTGCACAGTATACAGACATCTAAAGCCAAACATGTCTCACCCAACCAACACGTCTCACCCATTTGATGTCCCAACTACAACATCTTTCCCCTTTCTCTCCAGACTTGTTCCTTCCCCTGTATTTCCAACTTCAATGAATGGTACCAACAATATACCTACAAATTATATTTATTATAAGAAAAATTTATTTATTATATTTATAATTATAGAAAAATTATATTATATTATACCATATATTATATTATTTATTTAGTGTACGTGGCGGGGGAGACAGAGGGGGGAGAGAATGTGATTGCTCATTAGCTCATTGAGTAGATAAAGTTGTCTGGCCAACGATTGGGCTCCAGAGACTTCCCGTTTCTGCCTCCCCAGCCCTAGGGTTATATGCATGCACTACCATATCTAGCTTTAAAAAAAATCAAGTTGTTTAAACATGTGCTCTAGAGAGCAAACTCAGGTCCTTGACTTTGCAGGCCAGAACTCTATCTAAACAAGTAGAAGCTCAGGACTGCCCTCTGGCTTTCCTGTATCATCTTCCCCACCACAGACACTGTCTATTCCTTGAGTTCTTGGACATTTTACACTCCAAAAGTTACTTAAAAGTGTTACTCACCAACTGGATATTAAGATGCAAATTCTATGGCTATAGAATTATAAAAAAAAAAAAAAATTGGACGGGGGCTAGAGAGATGGCTCAGTAGTTAGGAGCACTGACTGCTCTTCCAGAGGTCATGAGTTCAATTCCTAGCAACCACATGGTGGCTCACAACCATCTATGATGTGATATGATGCCCTTTTCTGGCCTGCAGGGGTATATGCAGGCAGGGCATTGTATACATAATAAGTAAATAATTTTTTTTTTTTAAAAATTGGAAGAAACTATGACATGTATGTAATTCTATGTCTAATCCTTACAAGGCTCTTGTTCCGAAGCCACAGCTTGAGTTTATGAATAAAAAGCTAACTTTCCGAAAACATCATTTCATATTAGTTGAGAAAATGTCCATACGGCAAAAGATGCCGCACATACATACACACACACATACATACATACATACATATACACACACACACATACATACATACATACATACATACATACATATACACACACACACACATACATACATACATACATACATACATACATATGGCAAAAGATGCCGCACATACATACATACATACATACATACATACATACATACATACACACATACACACACACACACATACATACATACACACACACATACATACATACATACATATGGCAAAAGATGCCGCACATACATACATTCATACATACATACACACATACATTTCAGAGTCAAAGGATAAGTAAAAACCACCACATAAATTCACCACACAATTACTATATTCCTGGAGAAAAGTAAGAGCAACAGAAACCTTACTTACTACTAGTGTACTGTCAGTCAAATTCACCAGGACATCCATATGGATGGCCAAAAGGTTCATGGTAACCAAATCACTAACCTAAAGTAAGAACCCATTGTCTTCCAAACCAATAATCACTTTCTCCACTTTTGTTGTACCACCATACCGCAATGCCTAGATTCTGAGCGCCATTTCTAGGTTCTGATAATACTAGCGGTCTCTGGGAGAAAGGACTCACCAATCTTTGATGGTTCTGCTTGCTTTTAACCACCCACCCCCTTATCAATGCTATTAGCCACCATCTTATTTACTTAGCTTATACTTTTAAACTTGCTTCAGTGGCCTCTCTCTGAAATCTGGAGTTGCTTTTGAGGACGGGATGGACGTTGACTCCAGAGTGAGCTCTTTGTCAGGGGACTTTATCACAAGGAAAAGACTGCCCTTAGCTTCAAAAGGCCACAGCCACCCAGTGTGCCCGGTAGCAGCAGGCTTACTTCCTATGTATGCACAGGTATTAAGAGCAAATAAGGATGCCTGGCTTTCTATTACTGTCCCTTCTTCCTGCTTCTTCTGAAGCTCTTGTCGATTATTTGAACTCCCAAGAGCCAACCATGTCTTCAAGACGACAGGAAAGGAAGGGCCCAGGAAGGCAAGGAGTGGTACCTTTTTAGTGAGATCAGGATTTCAAGGCTCTTTATCATCAGACACTGATGATGGGGCTGGTCATAGTAGGAAAAGTAAATACTTTAGAGTAGAAGATAAAACCCTGTCTGAGGAATATATTTAGGTATTTCCCCCATATGTATTTGCTTTATTCTAAACATTTTTTTATTGGTGTATATTCATTATAAACTGTGATGGGTTTCATAAAGACATGACATACTTTGACCATACTTTAATCTTCTACAAAGACTATTTGAACTAGACATGAGTGTGCATGTGTGTGCGTGTGCCTAACCCCCCCCCCCCCAAGTCTTTAAATTGTTTAATTTCTGATTAGGGCCAAATCAACCTCTTCACCCACTCCTTCTCTTTAGTTAATATGCTGAACCAAGTTACTTAGTGGCATGCTGGCTAAGCCAACCTCTGACACCAAACTCAGCTTGGATAATGGCTCCGCAGTGCTCCACTCTCCGCATGTTCTAGAATTTCTGGTATTGCCCTAATTTTAAGCCTTCTGTTCTACTGTTCTTCAGTCACACTATCCTGAATAGACAGATCATGCAGCTTGATTTTTTTTTTTTTTTTTTGCTTGACTTTTTTTTTTTTTTGGCATGGAAGATACTGTCTCCAAGGCACTTGCATATGCAGATTTCACAGAACCCTCTAGCTTGGGCTACCAGGCACCCAGGTTACCACCTCCAGGATATGATGAAGCCAGCCCTGAGATTCCTTCTTTGAAAAACAACAAAATTAGGTTAGGGACAGCCATGCAAATTATGTGAGATAAGTAGAGGACTCACAGGAGGTGTTCTATCAGCTCAGATTTTCCCTCAGAGACAGAAGCCTGGAGACAGCAGAGCTTCATGCTAATCAGAATAAACAAAGGGGGAATGAGGCCAATTCACAGTTGATAAATTTTTGAGGAAAAAGAAAAAAAAAACCCTCCTTGGCTGATAATAATACCAAAGAGTTGATTAGCCCCTAAATTACTGTGCCTTGTCTCTACAGACTTGGCCCTGCAGTTTGTATCCCTCTGAGAGAGAGGAGGACCTCCTGAAAGCAATCTCTTCTTAGACAAAAATCTAAAAAACGCACAATCAAGGAGAAAGAGTCACTCTCCTCCCCTGGCACCAGAGACAATGAGGTTGTCGCTTTTGGGGGGAAAGCAAGGAGTTAGGCTGCCATCTGGACTTATGTCTCAGAGAGGATTGATGCTGCCACTTCGAGGAGTTTGGGCAACAAGGTATTATTAGCTGGGAAAGCTGTGAGGGCTAGAGACTGCTGCAATCCATTAGTGGCTGGGGAAGAAGATGCCTTTTATGTGGGGGATACTGGCTTGTCTTGATAGGCAAGAAAATGACACCAGGAAGGACCTGTGACAAAGTTAACAAGTCCCCTGTGGTGGAGGGTAATGTGGCCATAGAGGGGGCGAGGGGGCGACAACTCAGTCACTGGAGAAGAAGAGTTAGGCCTCACTCTGTCTTCTTGGACAGCCTTCTATGACTGGTTAAGATAAGCACGCCGGAAACGAAAGAAAGAAAAACAGAGTAGCACTGGCTGCGCCACGCTGAGCAATCTGTGTACATTTTTCCACTTGAAAAACCTTCAAAACTTTTTATTCCTGTTTTGTAGGCGGAGCAGTTAAGAGCTGAGTTACAGATCTGGTGGAAGGCCATGTAGTGGCCTACATAGTACAGATCTGGCCGCCTCTAAAATCTGTATTCTCTACCCAATGCTACTGTCCAAGATGATGACCTTCCAGAAGAGCGGCAAGAAAGGCCTCAGGAGGTGAGCTCAGACTCAGAGAGTACCTCCACCTGCCACCAGATCTGCTCCTAATGGTTTGTCAAAGTTAAACAGCTGTCAGGGACAACCATTCCATCACCGCCTCCCACCCTCTATTCTCTGAAATTAAAATACAATAGCATGGCGGGGATGTACTCAAAGGGGAGAATAATTAGGCCTAGCTGAAGGCTTAAATTGGGTGGAACACTCTGCAATCCTTTTATAGCGGTGTAAAGTTTAGGATAAAAAGACAGTGAAATCCAGCTTCAAAGGGCCTGTTCTCTGTTGCTGTGTGCCATTCCGCCCCCAGCCCCCCACAATGGCTTTCAAAAGAAGAGCTTGAAAAAGAAAATACCTCCCTGGCATCTTCTGGCTTGTTTAGGTATTAAAATACTCCAGTGGTGCTCCGACAGGGAGCACAGTCCCCGGGGCATCGCAACAAGGAACGGAGAACAGTGGATGTTAGGCAGTAGCTCAGTCACCTTGCCTTCTCCGAGAGGGCCAGCCAGGAAAGTCAGGGAGTGCAATCAATCCATCAGCACTCATACATTTCCAATCAATCTGAGCTACAGCGATCTGCTTTTTTCTTTTCAACAGATAACTATGTGGTCACCGTAAGCCTCGGAGCTCAGCGCTGGCATGCACTCTGCTGTTCCTTACCTCCTTCGTTGTCCTTGCTGTCTGTACAGAGAGTCTCCATAGCTACATCACAGCCCGCTCCTCTCCAGCCTGGCTGGCAAACACAATGCCAGCCGTTTTGGTCCAGCGTACATCTCCCATTGCTGTTGCACAAGCCGGGGCAACCCTCTGTCAAGACATGGAAGGGAAAACACCAGTGATTTGAGTATTGAAAGGGTTTTGTGCCTAAAAAGGAAACAGGTACAGGACACTTAGTGGGAACAGGCCTTTGTAAACAGCACAGAGACTGTAATTGCACATGGATAGAAACAGCAACGTTATCCAAGGAATCTAATTCTTATCCAAGTGGCATCTTTGATTGGCCTGACCCTTGAGACACCACTTACCTGCGTAGGACAGAAATATATGCAACGATCCACTAAATAGCTTCAGGCCAGACAAAATTAACTCAACATTTCTCCTCCCTCCCCCTCTTCACAAAGCAACAAGGTATGGTTTGGAAAAGCATCTCAGGAAAATAATTTCAGAACCCCCTTGTTCCAATTTTTAATCTGTTGCAAACATTGCTAGAAGCAGCTTCTTCCTCTTCTTCCTTTTTTTTTTTTTTTTTTTTTTTTAAAAGCACCTTGTTGCTTTAAAAAAAAGATAATTCCCCTAAATTCAAGAGCATGAGTGTGGACTTGAGTGTATGAATGATGTTAAAAAGAGAACATTAATTTTATCTGGCCTCAGAGTTGCCGAGTATGCATGTGAAATTACAGTGTATTCAATAACTGCACAAAGTATAGGTCAGTATTAATGACTATACTTTATGCCAAGAGTCATTCCTTTTTCACAGAATAAGCAAAGCCCAGGAAATAGTGAAGCAGCTTTAGCGTCTATTCTAACAAACATTAGGATTCAGGCTGCATACGGATGGGACGGGACCAACAGGGATTTCCAACTCAATGTAATAGCTGTGCATATTTGATTACTTAGGACGGACAAAATGAAATACCATAAGGACCACAATAGAGAACACTGATAGACTGAACAAAAACACGGTAGTGACGTGCTTCAAGACAGATAGCGAGGGGTGATATTTTGTGACAATCTCCCTGAGGCTTTTATGCTGTTACCTTTATATCCTATCTTGTCTGCTTTTACGGGCAAGAAGGGAAAATTTGGGAGATAATTAATTTAATATATCCAGAATTGAAAAAAATTTCCAGTCTAACATATTTTTTTTTTAACCCCCAAAAATACCAAATTTTGTCACTTCCTACTGATGATGCCTGGCATGCGGCCAACATGATCGGCTTATGAAGGATGACCCTCAGGTGGAACCTGCAGTCCCTGCTCCTGAGTGGGACATGGCACCACAGAAGCAAGGCCGAAGTGCTCCGAGCTCCTGCAACGACCCGGCTAGTGCTCAAGTCTCTTTGGCTACTTATTAATCGTTTGGTGTAAATACATGGAATAAAATACTTGCTCCGGAACTTGGGGGGGGGGTTGTCCTATAACTTCTCATCATGAGAACGCCCCAGTAGTTTTGGACTTAAGATTTTAAGGGAGCAACACATCGTAAGATGTTCAAGTCTGTATTTACGTGATTATTCACAGTATTGGTCTCCAGTGCGGAAGTTGAGAAGGAAGTTTCTCAAGGAGATGCTCTGTCTCTGAAGCTGTTACAATCAACTGAAAGCAGGTTGTCTTCTGACAAAAATGATACTTATGATAGCATCAGGCCAGGGCGAGATGCTTATTTCATTTTCTGACAGTTATTGTCTGTATCTATGGATCATTCAAACATAAAAGGTAAGTGTTCTTTATAGATGGGTTCTTTTGTGGCTTGCACTGAAACAGAAGTATTTAACTGCCTCATCGCCAATGTGCAGCAGTTGCTGCTTGCACATGGAACTGTGATAGGAAAGCCTGGATATTGCCATGAATATTTTCATATTCTAATGGAAAGCACAAACAAGGGAAAGAAGATAGGTAATCTGGGGAGAGAGGGGGAGGGGTTTGCTCTGCGTACAACACGCTTCCACCTATTTCTACAGTAACTGAAGACGTGAGACTCTGCTGTTTTTCTTTTTTTTTTTTGTTTTTGTTGTTGTTTTTTTTTTTTTTTTTTGAGCAACTGTTATCAGTTGTGATGCAACAGCATGCATGGGATTTTGCAGTTTATAAGAATAACAAGATTTTGACTATGGTATCATATATATATATATATAGTCTGACACATTTAGAAAAAGCCAAAGAAGTTTCCATCTGAGGATAAATGAGAACTCGCTCTCTCTCAACCTGTTAACCAGAATGTTCTTTAGAGTGACAATTCTTATTCTGTGATAAGAGTATTTATGAGTCTTTAACTTATAATTTAAAGCTCATTGGCTGAGTTGCTAACAATGAAGATTTTGAAGCAAAATAAAATTAAAAACAAAAAAACAGCAAATGTACTGTAATCTTCAGTTTCGGTTTTAGTGAGAACTATTGTTTCACATAAGGATGGAATCTGTGAGAACCCAAAATTATAAAAATGAGACACAGACAAGTTAAGTCTCAATACTTTAAAATCCGAGGTATTTCACATACTGTAAGCCCAAGTTATAATTTACAAAAATATGCATGAGAAAGTTACAACACCTAGCATGATCTGATACGTAGCTCTATCGTTATCTATGCATATATGTCAAAAAAGAGTAAATATACAGTACCTTTAACTATCTTATCCAAATAGTGAGCTTGGGAAATTAAAAAGGGGGAAAAAAAGAACAGACAGACATTTCAGAAGTGTCACATGGGACGAGGAAACTTTTCAGAATTCACATGCAAATCCAGTAGCTGCAGCTGACATGGGACTCACATTACACGACAGAGAGGTACTTCGAACCTTCTAAAAAAACAAACTACGGTCAATTTTAGTCAATGTGGTCTTGACGCCAGGAACCACGCAGCACTTTAAAGGTCAGTCTGGGGGACGCTAACGCTTTGCTGCACGGGCTCTTGGAATACATGCCGCTTTTGCTCTTGGTAAGACTGCATGTTAAGTAGAATCAGTGCAATCGGGCCTTTATAGCTAGAGACATTCGGAAGTGTCCTGCTATGAGATTCACAGCAATCAAAGCTTAACAGTTCATAAGTAAAAAGGCAATAAGGAAAAGAAAGAAAGTAAGGACCACCAGGCAAATATATATCCATTCTACTCGGAAAAGGGCGTGTGGAGCCCTGTAGGCATCTCCAGTAGCCTTTGGATCCATGTCAGATGGGCAAGCTGTATCACATAGATAGTCCATTAGGGACCAGGAATGGTCCAAGACATTGTTTCGTCTCAAGAAACATCTTAAAATATGCTCTGTTTTTCTCACCAGGTTTACAGGACCAGCTGGACCAAGAACTGTGTCTCTAGCTGTCCTTGGACCACTTAGCTTTCCCAGACACAGAGCCTCTCTCCCTTCACCCATGGTAGAGACATAATATATTCTTAATAAGCCTCAAATCTTCTGGCTTTGTCAAAATTCATACATCTTTAATGATCTAAAATTGCTTTTCAAAGATGCTTATGTTGATTATTTTTCATTACTGACATATGCAAGTGGCAGCGGTACTCTTAACAGAATGATTTAAATTGTAACTTTCACATGAGACACTCAGGTCTGCTGGCTGTGTCATGTGGGTAAACAAACTCCTAAGTGGTTTGACACATCTGTACTGTGTATATAAAAGGATTCTTCACTTTGCCACAGGATTCCATTAGAGGCTTCTGAATTGCCTTTAAAAATAAGAACGTTTATGGCTAATTGACAATACATTACAAGGGAAATTAAGGTGAAAGAAGAAATGGCATTAGGTCCTACTCTGCAATCATAACTTAGTAAGCATAATTCATCTCTTAAGCATTTAAAGAGGAATATATTACTGCATCATGACACTGCTACGAATTTTTAATAATTCCTTCTAAGTATTATATAATCTGCAAGAGTTCTGTAATAGCTCATCTGATGATCTGCACATACCCATAATGATATTAATAAGCTAGAGTTTCTGATTCAGGCAGGGTAGTATTTCCAAGGGAATTCTTAGTTTATAAAAATTAGTTACCCTGATTACAGTTGGCGAGTATATCATGTGCTCTTGTATCAAATGTGCTACAGTTAATGCAACCGAAAGAAAGAATACAGCTAAATTCTGATCTTGATTAGTCATTTTAAGGGGGACTGTTTTTTTCTGACCAGTCAGTCCTGGTTGGCTTAGCGAACAGAGTCAATTACGCAAAGCCATGGGCTGATTTACAGTAAAGATAGGGTTATCGTTGGGTCAGGTGGAAACCAATAAGAGGAGCTGAAATTAGAAAATGCATTTGAAAACACACAGTAGATCACAATTAGCATAGCACTTTAAATATTAGACATGTTAACATATCATTCATGAAAAACTAAAAAGCAGCCATAAAAAGATTTATACCAAGAATAAGATACCAAGATTTATCATTTTCATATCACAAGGAACATATTAAATAATCACTGATAGCCTAAAACTAACAAAAATAAAGACAACAACCTTTATTTTACTTTAAAGGGTGAAATTTATGATGAATACCGCAAAAGCCTGATTCTAAATAATGAAGAAGTTGAAAGGAAATGTGCATACATGAAGTTAAAATGATTATTAAAATACTTGCAACAATAAAAACATCATTATAGAAGCCAGCTCAGGAAATAATCAGAAAAATGCAGGCATGTTGTAAGAAGCCATTAGGAATAATAATCGTAAAAACAATACAGTATAGTTAAAAATGAATATACCTAACAGTTGCTGAGATGCACACTGGGTTGCAGAGAAATTACTTTGAAAGTGTATGTTTTAACCTAAACTTAAAAAAAAAAAAAAAAAATGCCAACTAGTTGAACTAAGTTGTAAAATTTTTTTCTACCTCAACGGGACTTTCTAATAGGTGGGTGCTAGTCATTAAAAAAAAAAAGCTGTTATTAAGTTCCATTCATTTAGATACTTTCCTTGATGTTTAGAGCATTTATCTTTTAAGAGGGTCCATGTAGAACACAGGGAAAGAGTTATTCCATTTCTTGTAGGGTGATGATTCTTAAAATTTATTTTGGGTTTCACATCTGAGAGAAGTGACAGATGGGTTCTGAAAACTACACACACTACAAATGCAAGTGGTCAAGATAAGTCCAGATTTTTCTATCAGCTCTGCTTCTGAATGCCTTGTAGATTACGAGTACTTGGCATGTATATTAACTGCTCTCGCTTTTCTTTTTTAAATATATTTTATTAATTTATTCATATTACATCTCAATTGTTATCCCACCCCTTCTATCCTCCCATTCTTCCTTCCTTCCCACTTTTCCCCTACTCCCCTCCCCTATGAATGTGACTGAGGGGACCTCTTCCCCCTGTATATGCTCATAGGGTATCAAGTCTCTTCTTGGTAGCCTGCTATCCTTCCTCTGAGTGCCACTAGGCCTCCCTATCCAGGGGACGTGGTCAAATATGGGGCACCAGAGTTCATGTGAAAGTCAGTCCCCACTCTCCACTCAACTGTGGAGAACGTCCTGTCTATTGGCTAGATCTGGGTAGAGGCTTACTGCATGTATTGTCCTTGGCTAGTGCCATAGTTTGAGCAGGACCCCTGGGCCCAGATCTGCCCATCATAATGTTCTACTTGTAGGTTTCTAGGACCAAGGGAATAAGTCTTGCTCTCACATTTCTACCCCCGACCCAGGTTGGTCTTTTAAGTTTAGACCAGTTTCAGACTGACATTAGAACATGCATGGGGTGCTCTGCTCCCAGCCTTGCTTCCTGGATGGTATTCAAAGGCTTAGTTTGTGCTATTAGCTTAAGCGCTTTTATTATTCATTTATTTAATCTTCACCACCAGCTTTGGATGTAAGTGTAACTGAGCCAGCAAATGCAGATGAGAGGAGGGAATGAGGAGCATGGGAGTGCAGGGTACACAGCCAGCAGTGTGGGCTGCCTGGCTCCAGACACAGCTAAGAACCATTTCCCCGATGCAGTCTCACGGGGATTCAGCAACAATGTCTTTCTCCAGTAGTAAGCACTGCTGAAGGGGCATCAGAAGTACAGTGCAACCATTCTTTTTTAAAAATTAATATCTTTTTTTATTAGTTCATTCATATTACATCTCAATTGTTATCCCATCCCTTGTATCCTCCCATTCCTCCCTCTCTCCCACTTACCCCCTACTCCCCTCCCCTATGACTGTGACTTGGGGGGGGGACCTCCTCCCCCTGTATATGCTCATAGGGTATCAAGTCTCTTCTTGGTGGCCTGTAATCCCTCCTCTGAGGGCCACCAGGTCTCCCCATCAAGGGGACATGGTCAAATATGGGGTGCAACCATTCTTGACCCAATGATATAACTTTACAAAAGCCGTAGGATAGCACCACCTTCTTTTTGATGCCTTCTACATGGCTTCTTTGAGTAATGTGAGGTGAGTGTATGAGTTAACTATATAATGCTGAGACAAAAATGCCAGTCACTGAGGGATTGGATGATTCATTTTAGCTCTGTCTTTCAGAGGTACTAGTCTATCATGGCAGAGGAAGAAGCATTGGGGGGGGGGGCGTATGGGCACAGACACCTCAGCTGCCTTCCCCCACCCACCTTTTTGTTTTTTAATCCATTCAAGTGCTTGGTCCGTGGTAGTACCATTCTGGACAGATATTTCCCCCTTAGTCCTCTCTAGAAAGGCCTCTACAGTTCTACACAGAGGTATGCCACACTCTCCTAGTGACTCCAGGGCCAGCCACATTGACAGCGAATACTAACCACCACAGGACGTCTACTTTCAACATCAGGATGCAGACACCTTTTAAAGGCTATGGCCAATTCCTGGTTTTAATTGTCTCAGTCACCCCTGGGCCACAGCAAATGAAACAATTCTTCAGGCTTCAGGTCTATGCATTAGGGGGTCCTTAGTCTACTCACTGACACTGGTGGCCAGCGACTGGGGGGAAGAAACTGTGGGTGGGAGTGAGTTGGCTCATTGAAACTATTCAAATCATATAGCTAATCAAACTGCAAAGGGCTGGCCCAGCATCCTTTGCACAGGCTTTTCTTGGTATTCTTTTGAAAAAGAATTCTCTTTTTAAGCCTTCTCATTGTATTTGGAGGAAGATAGAGACAGGTGGACCTCAAGACTGAGGTTCCCTTTATCTTCCACTTAGTAGTGGGCTTGGACTCCAAGGCCCTTTGAAGGGTACCAGTTCACAGGTTCCATTTACGTCCCAGCGTGCCCAGTAGGAAGGCACAGCATCACTTTGCAAGTTCAGCTAAGGAGTGTCACGAAAACATACAGCTCTAATGAGTCTTATAGATGGATGTGACCTAACGTATAGAAATAGTCCCCATTAGAATTGGGATAATTAATGTATTCTTGTTGCCTGGTCTGTAGTTTTTAATGTGAGTTGCAGAAAGAGACTAAATACATGTCTTATGAAGGCTTTAGTATGGTCTATCTATTGGGAAAGAAGAGAAAGTAGGCACTGCTCTGCCTTGTCACCCACATGTTTCTCACCCTCACCCTAATCCACTTACCCACACATGGTGGTGTTAACAGTAACTACCACTTACTGTTAATTGTACGTGAAAACTACACTAAGCATTTACAATACATTAGCGGATGCATTTTTTCGCCCTCCCATGGGTGAAGACGTGTAGCATTGTTGTCTTTCCCACTTTTGGGAGAAAGAGACCGAGGCACAGGTCAGGGAATTAACTTGTCTAGGATGAAATTGCTGGCAATTGGCACAGGCAAAACCCCCAGGCATGTAATCTGTGGACATACAAGTTCACATTTTTAACTCAGTGAGTCACGTTTACAGGCCAGACGACCCGGAGTTGTGTGCACCTGTGTGATGCAGGGCCCGTGCATCATCTGTTCCAGTATTGGTCAAGGGATTTACTTGAATGAAAACATCTGACAAAGGGGAAATCGTTAGCTCATCAGTGCAGATGAAGAGGAAAGGAAGTAATAAGACTGAGGGCAAGCTACCTTGAATGACTAAACTGCGCCCCGCCCCGCCCTGCCCCCGGTTCATAGGTGTACCTCACAGCTTTGTGAGAAGAACAGTTGTAACATGCAGTCTGGAAAACCAGTAGGCAAGCAACTAAAAACACACATACAACCAAAAGGGATGACAACAAGTGTAAAAGACAACCAAGAATGGAAGCAAGTTCAGCTGACTAACAATGCTGTTCCCTTGCAAACGAGGTCAATAGAGTGCACTTGCCTTCTTTGGGGAGGAGTGTGGATATTTGAAAGACTACTTGGAATGGCATTAATTCCAAATCGGCTTCCCTTTCACCACCACATCGGTTCTCATCAACACGGAGAAGAAACAAAGGCAACCACCGCGTTGGCTCTATGTTTATTAAGTAACTCACGAGGGAAACCAGAAAGTGTCTGTGTGTGCGGAGCTGCTGATGTGTGTGGTTAGGGTAAGATCCCCACTGTTTCTGCTGTCGACAGTGTGCTTGGCTGGAACACATTACAAAGTGCTGTATTTTCACCGGGACTGCTGAACCGACTCTCAGGTTTAAGTCAAACATAAGCAAATAATAGAGGGCGGAGAACCCTGGAAATATTTCCCTGTGTAATTACAACAATCAAGTCTTAGGGGCCTATCATTGGAAAAGGATAATTCAGTCAGATGGTAAGACAAGGACCCATTCTTCTCTGTGGCTATATCTGCAAAGTCCTTGGAGTGGAGGGCAGATTTTGTACTTAGCATTGTGCGCTTCTTAACTTCTACAGCATGGATTTTTAAAAAATGATTCACATTAGTATCTCATTAAAGTTGTAAGTAAAGGATCATTCTTAGATTATTCATGTACCAGTCCTAGTAGGGTGACACAGAAGCTACCGTCTGCAAATAAGTACATATTAAATCCATTTATTCCAATCAACCACCGTTTAAATCAGCGTGCATGCTGCATACCCATTGAGTTGGTGTTCCTTAATTGGCACACAGCACTGTTTTATTACTGATTACCACACCATAAAGGATTATGACGCTGACATAATTTTAAACACCATAAAATAATTTTATATTCTTAAGAGTTTACTTAGGGCCATTAAAATATGCTTTAAAAAAACCCCATAGAATTCGTATATTCTAACATCAGGGGAAAGCATTTAAAATATTCTACACCATCTAGGAAAAGCCAAAGAATTTGAATTTCAACATCTAGTAAGTGTGAGATGGTGTCATACAATGAGAAATAGCTTGTGAGCATATGTGCTTTCTTAGAGGCCATTTACTATGTGAAACTGGTGCTTTCAGGAAGACCTGCTTCAAACGTCTTTGACAGTTTGGGTATTGTATTCATTCCTCGTCCCCACTCTCTGGAAATTTGGTGCATGTATTTTCTGGACAAATATAATATATATGAATATAATATATATAATGTTATACACACACACACATTTACAAGTAAAAGACCAAGCTTTGGCTTGGAATGTTACTTAAAACAAGCCACTCCCACAGAGTGAAATGATACACTTTCTAATTTAAACCAGGCTAGAATAGTTGAGATCACAGAGAAAAAACAAGTTGAGATCAACCACATTTTCTAAGGTCAGCACTATGGGGAAAGCGCCATTATGAGCTACGGGGCATCCTACAGGACAGTAGTTGATATTTCCTTCAGTTTAGACTCATGGGGGTAACAGAGGGACTCTCAGAATGCGGGCGCAGATGCACCGATGTTGGCATAGGCAGAGCTTGTCCGTAAAGAAGCCTTTTGTCTGACACACAGCACAGCGAGCTTTGCAATAGTCTTTGCATATGGCACGGCTCCTTCCACTGCACCACATACAGAAGCATGTTACCAACACGTGTCTCCTTCAGTTCTCAGTCCTTGAGCTTACTGAATGACACACGGGAATGCAGGGGTTTGTGGATTCAAGGGGGAAAGGACAGGTATATTTGAGTGTTCTGATGTGGGAATGAAACTAGGCAGGAGCACTGCTTAATGTTAATAAAAATATCCTAAGGGTTGAGGGTGTAACTCTGTACAGGGTATATGTTAACTAAGTATAAGGCCCAGGACACCCTCAAAAATTCGTAGAGTACAGATGGTTGGGAGGTAGTTCAGTGGTAAGGTTCATGCGTGCCATGTGCAAGGCCCTGAGTTCAAGGCCCAGGACATACATATTTATGCTATACATTTTTACACCAAGAGTTTGCTATTTGAGATGTTGAGACAAAAACCTCAGTGCTTGTGCACTGCTAAAAAAACACTAGTCAGAGCCAGGCAGTGGTGGCACACACCGTTAAACCCAGCATTCAGGAGGCAGAGGAAGGTGGTGGATCTCTGTGAGTTCGAGGCCAGCCTGGTCTACAGAGCGAGTTGCAGGATAGCCAGGGCTATACAGAAAAACCCTGTCTGGTAAGATAAAACCAAACCAAACAAAATCTGCCACCACCAAAAAGACCCTAATCAGAGGAAAGTGCAACAATGGTTTACTGAGCTGTTCAGAATGGAGCACACGTCATCTGTGATCACTACTTGACTAGTCTTTGTCTATTTGGGAAATTCAGACTTACGATGAATTTGGACTGGGAATGTAGCCAAGCCGAGTGCTTGCCTAAGATGCACGGAGTCTGATTCCCAGCATTACATGAACCATGTGTTGTGGTGCATGCCTGCAATCCCAGCATTCAGGTGGTGATAGACGTCACCTCAGAGTCATGTTCCGTGACTTACAGAGTTTGAGGCCAGCCTAGGTGACACGGAATCCTGCCTCACTGAATAAATAATTAATGTTACAAAGTTAAGAAGAAAGAAAAGATTGTACGGTGTTTGTTAATGAAGTGAGTAAATCACAGTGGGCCGCTCTTCCATCAGTTTTCTTTTTATCTAGGAAAACATTAATTAAGAAGACCAAATTGTCCTTTTCACTCAGCCCAGATAAACTATAACTTATTTATAAAAATGTAAAAGCAGATACAGAGCTCCTACAAAGAATGTCATTTTTCTATATATGAGGTGATGAAGTTCACGTGTGTATGCATATGTGTAAACATATGAACTTCTTATGCCCTGTCCCAAGCAGACAGTAGTGATACATATAATCTACCATTTTCTACAAGTAAATGGTTCAGTGGCCAATGTCTGCACAAAGTATTTAGCCTAATAATTTCAGGTGACATAAAAATTGGATATAAGCTTAAATTATGCAAGGAGCTACATATACTTTTCAATAAATAGCTCCCAAACTCTTTAACTCCCTCCCAGTATAAATGAATGCTCTTTAAGCTATTTTGGTTTTTTTTTTTTGGTAATTGTTATTTTTATTTGACAAACTTGAAGTTCTTTTAACAGATGCAGTTCAATCCTTCCTGAAAAATCTTTCAGATTTCTCTGAAAAAGATTTGTAAACACGTGGCATTTTATTACTGAACAATCATTGTCATCACTGTTACTTCATCTGTTTCTATAATCATTCAGATTTTTATGACAGATAGTTATTAGTTTATTATGGGAAAAATTTCTACTATATACACACATGCATGGACAACTGAAACTGATGTGCCAGGAAGCCTCAGCACACGAGCTTGGGGAAGGCTCTTCTGGCTTTGGAATAGAGTTCCTCTCGTACGCTAGCCATACACTCACAGAGAAAGTCTCCAGAAGAAGTTCTCTGAGCCTTAATAGCTTTACCTCACAATATAGCGAATCTATGATGACCTCTCTGTATTTCTTCTCAGCCCACGATAGACACTTAACAGATACTAGGCATTATTAATTCATCTTATCCATAGATTATATTTGGGGCTGGACGTGGTGGCGCATGCCTTTAATCCCAGCACTTGGGAGGCAGAGGCAGGTGGATCACTGTGAGTTCGAGGCCAGCCTGGTCTACAGAGTGAGTCCAGGACAGCCAGGGCTACACAGAGCATAGCCCTATCTCAGGAACAAAAACAAAACCAAAAAAAACCATAGATTATAGTTGCAAAACTGAGACCCATGAGGTTTCTCCTCCTCCTCCTCCTCCATGACACTCAAATACTCCTGTGGATGCAGCTGCACAACATTAACCGATTTGTGATGCCGCTTTCTTGATGACAAGCACACCACCAATTCACTACACTTCAGGAAAGCCCATTAACATTTTATAAGTGTGTCTGAGTGTCCACATAAATACCCAAATAAGTCAGAAGTCTACATTACTTCTGCAGGAATTATATGGGAATCAGGGCCTTATGCTGCCCTCTTTTACATGCAAGTCTCTATCCATATAGTGTGCGTCTTCCATCCTATTTTCACTAGGAAATGTACTGAACAGATGGAATATACATTGTTAACTTTTATAGCAGACTGCTATAAATTGAAATTTGTCCCTCGCCATTTTGGAGTCAAGGAAGATCATTCTCAGCCTCGACAAGCTTTTCAGAAGTGTGGGTGACACGTGTACATGAACTTGCACAGCTAGGCTTTCACTGCCTGGCTTGGGCTTACACGGGTCACAACTTGAAGGATGCCAGACTGGAGTGCCGGAAAGAGTTAAAGTCCAGGGAATCACCATACAGCTTGCTATCTCTTCACACTGTATGACAGCTATACGGTGCTGTTTCCCTTTCTGTGGACCAGTGGATGGGGAGTGGATGGCTCGCATGCATGCTAAGCATTACCGGGGACTTAGATTACAAGCCAAGAGCTGGACTGGACGTGAGATGTACTATTTTCCACCTCAGTGTTCACACGGGGACTAATGAATGAATACCTGCTGTCATTAATTCACAATTAGATTACTTATGTTTAACCACATGCTTTCTATGCATGCATATATAAATATTAACTTTGGATAGAAAGGGAATGACTCGGCACTGTAACAATTAAACAGCTGTAACCTGTCTCATGTGCTAACTGATAGAGCTGCAGGCGAGCTCCATAAGCAGATGGCTTTACCCACCCATGCTTAATGTTAAAGACTTAAAAAAAAAAAAAAAAAAAAAAAAAAAGAGGTGTTGACAAATCAGAACAAGTAGGCATAGTTTTAATGCAAATCGGTCAATTTGCAATGTAGATTGCCCTAAAAAACTAATTTGGTGTATAGGAAAAAAAATTAAGCTCAGTTGTTAAAGGAAGGCATTATATCACATTTGGAGGTAGTAGGTTCCCCACCAACACAATTATTTACTAATTTCATTCAGCCAACAGAGTTTAATGGAAAAGCATCTGGCAATGTATTCATATTTAAGGACCTCCTTTGCTCCTTAATTTACCCAAGGCACATGCCTCTTAAATCCCAGCAATGGTAGCCATATTTCAGACAGTTGTTTTCCAGTTTCATTAAAGAGACACTCAAACAGGAGAGGGTCATTGACCCTCTCATAAAGAAGCATAGGGAAAAAATTCACCTTCAGCCACACCCTTATCTGTGAATACAGCAATGGGGTATTCACACACTACAGAACGCCCAACCCTGACTGGGATATGTATACCTGACTCCCTCCTCCCAAGGCTCAGGGATCACTGTGGAAGAGGGGGTTGAAAGAGAGTCGGAGGTAGTGGATGACTGCAAAGGCATTGTCTTCTGCACACAGCGGGGATGCTGAACGCATGAAGTCACAATGGTTGTGACAGCATGCACAAGACCCATGCGGACTCAGGCCAGATCAAATCTCAGTGTGGCGATGGGAGTTGGGCATGAAATCCCACCTGGGAGCTGTTGGCTGCTGGCAGACAGACAGACAGACAGTTCTCTCTGAGGGTGAAGGCTCTGGTAAGTTGACCACATTCCAGGGGGAAAACACACACCTATGAATATCGGGGCAGTACAAATTAGTCTTGATGGGTTAAAAAAAATGGACAAAAGTTTGGGTGACTAGAGAAGTGGGGCTGAATACTCTTAAAATGTGTATGAAATGCTCAAAGAACTAATGAGCTTTAAGAAATATATATAGGCTGGGTGTTGTTGCTGCATGCCTTTAAATGGAGCATGCCTTTAATCCCACCACTTGAGAGGCAGAGGCAGGCAGATCTCTCTGAGTTCAAGGCCAGTCTAGTTTACATAGCAAGTTCTAGGACAGCCAGGGCTACATGGAGAAACCCTGTCTTGAAAAAAACAAATGAACAAAAACCTCAAACAAACAAATTTATGTAGATGAAAAAGTAAAAGCAAACCACAACAAAATTGGGCAGGTAAAAAGGAAACTGTTTTCGGGTGAAAAGAGGCTGTTTTCAACTTGTTATGAGTGATCATAAAACAACACAAGCTACTAGCATCATCTTCTGTACTGACCCCACTTGAGAAAACTCTCAGGGCTTCACCCTTCTAGTTTTTTCTGAAAGCTGATGTTTCTGAAGCCAGAATGCCTTCCAGTAAGTTGGCTGAGAAAAAGCTTAATTTAGGCACAAATTTGGGACCTGAGTTCTAGGAGCGGGACCTGAGCATAACTTTTCTTTCAGCACAAGATGCAATTCGTTCATCACACCAGGGCTCGGAAAGCAGGTGAGAAAGCTTCCTTTGAAAGAGCTTGAATTTTCTATCCTTACAGGAAGTGTGTACATCACCTGCTTGGAAACACTTATGTTACTAGAAACATTCACCCACAGGACAATCAACCACTTGATGCTCTTGATTTACTTTGAGATGTCCTAAACATTGTTCCTTTCCTAAAGCATGGGACACACTGACAATTCCCTAAGCGATACACCTGTCACGTGATGGACCTTTCAGCGGCTTTGGTACTTTTTGATTGACAGTCTCATGCCGTTGATGCCGTTGCCTCCTAATAAATCATAGCATCAAGGATGGGACAGAAAACAGTGAGACTGAGCAGAAGACAAGGACATCCCAACAGCAAACACTGACTATGTTCACTTTACCCCATCTTTAGGGATAGAGTGATGGGTACCCTAAGAAATATGCCCTCTTCAAGGCACCCATTAGATGACGATTCTACCAACTCTACAGCAAGCCAGGTACAAATGCAAATGAAAACTTGATTCCAGGCTTTACTTTTTTGTTGAGAATTTGAATGGTCTGAGTATATGATTTAATCATTTGGTACCTTTATACATGTCTTATACCAGCATACATTCTTCATAGATAGGAAGGCTGCGATGACGCAGAAGGGCGGGATGGAACACTACGGAGCTAATGTTGCAACATGTTTCACAAAAACGTCATAGAAGGGTGCAAATTTATTACAACTCTGCTGCTTTATGGGTATGGGTTATAAAGACAGAAATCAAATGACTCAAAAACTCGGGCAATGTAGCATTTGAGACTAAGTCAAGCCAGAAACACCGAGTCCAACTTAATCAGGCTCCACCAGAATCACCGAATCAGTTTTGGGTAGCTGACTTTACCCTCCGTCAACAAGGCTACGGACCATTAAGTAAATGACAACAGCAGAAAGCACAGCTCTGCCCCTGCCTGCAACCCTGGCTGGGCCATCACTGAATTGAACCCACAACCCCATGGCCTTTTGTGATGGAATCAGTATTTGTGACAAAACAAAAAAACAAAACAAATTAATACGAAGAACAGTTCATATGGTAGGAGAATGACTTGACGGTGAAGTAAACCACATGAAGATGGGTAGACACCCAACATTCCTTCCCCTCCCTACAGAAGTGATACAGGCTGGGGGGTGCGGGGAATGAACATCTCTGATGCGGCTTCTCAAGCACCACAAAGAAGTAAAGGCAGCAATGACATCCTAACCGAAGAGGGAGCCTGCCCATCTCTTAGAGAGGTCAGAGGAAGCAGATTTGCACTTGTGGCAAAGAGAGCAAAGGACTTCATTCAAGAAACTGTCAATTCTGAAGGTATTATGGAGCATAAATTAATGTATATAAGACTGTTAAGTGAGTAAGTTAGGGCTTAAATGAGAAAAATAATATCAGAGAGGCCCCGGATGGACACTAAGGGTACCGCAATAGAAGAAATCAAGACATCAGAAAACCACATTGGTTCTCAGAACACGGATGATGACTGGTGAGCTCAAAAGGGGATTCCCTCTATTCTCCCAGGGACCAGCATCCCCCAGTCCCATCCAAGCTTTTATCAATGTAGCATTAGTCAGAAGGACGCCTCTCACCATACCCTCATGCTGTGCACTCCACGGAAGGCTTTCCAGCCCGTCTGACCCTACTGCCCAGAAGGCTTAGGCAACTTCCTTCCCATCAACTCCATACCTAACGGGAAGGGATGACCCATCATCCTGCACCATGGAGGACAGTTCACTTTGGCATCACTGGCTTTACTTCCAGTGTACTTGAAAGAGGAGCTTATCCTTGTGTCTAGCAGGCACCCCCGTTTCTCAGAGGGAATAATTAGAGGCCGAGAGATGACCCAGGAAGAAAGCATTAGTCTCGGTCCATTAATGTCAACCCAAATGCTCCTGGAGCAGCAGTGATGGCAAGCTGCCATTGGGTGGTGTTTACTCCGTGCCAGGACTGTGCCCACTGTCATTTCAAGCCATCCAATATGCCAGCAGGAAGGCAGTTGACAACCAGGAATGGACAAACAGGAGACCTCTGTAATTTCCTATCATGCCACAGGCAGCACATGGTACAGTGGGGGCCAGGGTAGATACAGTTTGTCTTTTAGGGGGGGGCTGAAACTTTTAGAACCTTGGGAGGTGACTCTTTTTAAAAAAAAACCACAAAGATAGATGAAGTGTTGTGCACAAGTAAAGAAGTATTTGGAACAAGAAAATCATCACAAAGCAGAAAAATTCTAAGTTGATGGATAGCATTAGTATCAGAAACGCTATATAACAGCTGTTTTTCTCTGACTGCAGGACAGCACTACTTTGTCACTCTCTTTAAAATGACAATGATATTGTAATGTTTCTATATTATATATTACATGGTACAAGTATATAATGTATACGTAATATTTCTAGAGAGTTAAGAAAGGTAATGTGACGTGTAAAATGAGTTTCATTATTGATTAGACTGTTGATTAGAAAAGTTTCATTAGACCCTGAAAGTTGTTATTGGTGATGTCACGGAAGTTTTCAGCACTAGTTCAGATTTCGGGACGTATTATTGTGTGACAAGTCTGGTCTGACATACTCTAAATTGGTGCCACTTTGTCTTTCTCGAAGACTGTTTTTTGCATGTTTGTTGTCGATTTTGTCATCGTTGCCAATGTCAGTATGTCGTGCCATGTAAACACGAAACCCTCTTGTAAGGGGCTCGTGACTCAGTGGCACGCTGAACTTCCAAGCATATGTGACCTCACCAGCGATGACTCATTGTTAAAGACAGACTTCATGTTACCTCATCAAAAGACGAGTTACCTAAAAAAATTTACAACACATACAAAACTATATGAGTTCTAATTTCCAACATAGTCTTTTTTCTATTAAGACAGTGTTTCTCTGTGCAGCCCTATAGCCTTGGCTGTCCTAGAACTCCCAGAGGTCTGACTCCTTCTGCCTCTGGAGTGCTGAGCTCAAAGGCACATGCCACCATACCAGGCTACCCAGCGTATTCGAACTATGGAATTACAGCATTGTCTGAGATAGGAATGGAACACCAACCTACGCTGGCCACACTGGCAAAGGTTTCGATCCTTTTCTTTCCCATACTGCTCAGTAGGTAACTCCCTAGTTGTCACATTTCATTTTCTGTCTCTGGTCCTTAGTATCTCAAAGCTCAGAGCAGGCATGCAGTTTAATAGAAATTGGGGAGTACAGTGTACTTACGTTGTATCTCAGCAAACCAAGCACCTCATTGTGATCACTCGTGGTACAATGTACTAAGGAGTTAGAATAAAAACAAATAGCTGGTCTTTTGTAGCTTAAAAAAATTAGTGTTTCCTCAGGTCAAATTTCCATTTGAATTGCCTCAAAGGACATAGAAAAATCAATGTTGTCCAATAAACAGCTCTGTGTTTGAGACATAACTAAGAAAACTAATATATGCTACCTTTCTCTTATATCATGATTTCAAAAACAACTTTTAACCCCCAACCTGGACATTACACAAATTCTTGTTAAAGAATATCCACTCTGCCATAATGTTCTGTCTTGTAACACAACAGGAATTCTATTAAGTTTTTAAGTAAATGCCTTTGGCAACATTTTTATTGTGCATCCCTACATACCCGGGATGGACTTGAACTTGTGATCCTCATGCATCAGCCTCCTGAGTGCTGGGATTATGGACCTGTACCACCAGACCTTCCTGGTTTCACATTTTTTTTTTAAAAAAAATGTCAATACCTAAACCATGGTCTGAGCTGCATTTTATTTCATTCATACTTAAGAAAATTAAAACTAAAAACTATTGAACTCTCTTTTATAGGCAATTGACTAAGATACTATTTCACTTAACTCAATCAGTCCTTTGATTTAGGAACATTCACCTTCTTTGTAAAAGGAAGCACATGTAGATAGTGTAAATGAGTTGCTCAAGGTCACTTAATGGTTTTACAAGCACACAAGCCCACAGGTTCTCAGACACCAGACTACTATAATCTAAAACCCCACATAAATATCAATTATTGCATTCCCTTTACATTAGAAGAAAGACTCCAACTGAGTCTAAGAACAGTAAGTTCAGCACTAGGCATGCCGAATCGCAGAAATGACTTAAGGACGACATTAGAAGCCTGTGTATTAAGAAAAAGTTGTGTCGCCTTTTAAATGGAACAGTATTCGATAAACATCATAGAGAAGCCGTTCAATGATGCTTAACGGGAGAAGAAGTGGATTCACACGTAAAGAGTGATGGTGCAGGCGATGCCTACAAAGTGGGTCTTCAAGACTTCTTGAAAAGTGAAGGTGATTCCCACACTACCTTTGCATATTCAGCAGAAATCCTCAGCAGGTAAGGCATTCCAGAATTGCAAAAGACCTCAAGCGTCCTCCAGATAGTGCAAGGATCCAAAAGACTTAATCCTTCAGGATCATGATGGAGTAGAGAGAAGTTACAAACCACCCCCTTGTTGAATTAAACCCAAATCTTTAACACAAAAGAGGAGACAGAACCTTCCACTGTTCACACCTATGGAATTCTGGGATTGCTAAGATTTACTGGATTGGGGAGTCAAGTATTTCAGAGAGAGCTTATTCTAGGATGTTCTCTAACTTGTGGCTCTTCACTCTTACTAACACAAGCCCATGCCCTCACTTTTGGTGCCCCGGAGAAATGGAAAATATCGACCATCTTGAGAAGACACGCAGAGCTGGCTGAGCCTTCTTGTCCTTTGTGACAAATTTCCACAGTGGAGAACAATCAAATGCTATTCAACACTGATGTGGCCTCTTCGGGCCTCAAGCTCATCTTTAGTGTCCAGTGCACTCACATATAAATGGATTAACACAGGGAAAAATCTTTTCAGCAAACACTAAAAAGAAAGGCCCTTGTGGAAGTTACAGATTAAATGAGCACTCAAAACGAGGCCATTAGGACTTCTCGCAGCCCAGGACACACAGAGGGTTTTGCAGTCTGCTTAGAAAAACATGTAGTAGATGCTGATACAGTGTTTGCATTATTCCGTGGCTACTTCAGTGGAGGCACAGGCCAAGCGCCTATGGCTGTGTCCTCTTTTTCCTCAGCCAGAAGACTGGACCAAACCAACCGAGTTGCCTTCACATGTTTATAGGTTCCAAGTCCAGCTAAAAGGCCATGGTAGGAGCTCACTCAGTTTGGTCTCAGTCTCAACTCACTGGTATCTCGCAGTTCACAGATCTGAACGATCGGACACTAGTTTTACACTTGACTAGTCACTTTAACTCTCACAGAACAGAATCGGCTAACCTTCTTAGATACAGCGACAGCCACACGGCATTCAAAGCATGCCAATTAATGCTTATAAGATATTTAATTCCATTTCACATTATTTTCAGCTTGCTTCTGGGAGGGGGGTCCTTCATGATATCCTTACACGCTTCCTAGCTCAGGAAAAACAAATACAGGAGCCATCCTGTCCCCTGTGGCTGAGCTGCAGTGCCACAGCATAAGACTATGGTATTTCGACGTCAGAGTTGTGCTCATGTTGTGTGCTGCTACTGTCACACCATGTTAATGACAAGCCTCACGGGTGTGGCTCTTTCATTAATATCCTCTTTATTTCTTTATTCATAAAAGGGCCCAACAGTCCTAAGTGCCTTCCAGGGAGGAAGAGAAAGAGACCCCCTTTTAATCACACTATTGCTGAAAGCCAGTCCCCCACTGCTTTATTTTCCATCTGCGCGCACCACTAGCAAAAGCATAACCTGAGAAAGAGGTCTCGGCACGAGTCCTATGGATGAACACGCCTAATCTGCAGAACTTGTGATTTGTAACAAGAGGAAAATATGGATCCGCTAATAAAAATATCAGGATGGAACCCTCTGAAGTAAGAGCAAGCGTCCTGCCAGTGTTCGGCGTTCCTAATTTTCTATCAACAGGCCCATGGTTTTATGGAAGCATGAACTGAGTTTATGAAGACAGTAAGATGACTAATGAATATTCTTTTGTTTTCAGTGGAGAACCAGCGTTTCCTTCTAACTGTTTAATTTCGCCTCCACCTCTTTTCCAATTAACCTCCCTGTTTGTATTCTATGAAATGACACATACTATGGAGAAATGAAGAGAAAAATCTCACTGATTTATGAGTAGTTTCCCATAAGATGACAGTTTCTTTTAGCCAGATAGGTGTTTGAATTGAGAGGAGTTGCACAGAATAGTACTGTATTTTTTGGACTATAAGACGCACCTGACCATAAGGCACACCCAGTTTTTAGAGCAGTAAAACAAGAAAAAGAGTAAAAACAACAATCAGACCATAAGGTGCACCCTAATTTCCACCCCACTTTGCGGGGGGGGGGGGAGTGCTTCTTATGGTCCAAAAAATACGGTAACCGTCCCAAATGAGAGAGCGCTCTTCCCGTCCCTGTCCCTGCCCCCCCCCCCCCGCGCCCATTTCCTGGTTGCTTTGCCAGCAGCTCATTGTAGCACTGACATAAGCAGACAGAGGGCAACTGCATCTATGTGTGACAAAACTGGAATCCTTCTAATAGCATGAAAGAGCTGAGAAGGATTTAAAAGAGTCTCTACGCCTTTCTTTTTGGTGGTGCTGAGAATGGAGCCCAGGGCCTTGTGTCTGCTGGGCACACATTCTACCACCAGCTGTTATATCCTCAGCCCAAGAGGGGCTCTACATCTTTGAAAAGGTTCACATCCAAGCAGGTCCTTTATTTCCTGTACTGGATAAAACAACACAATTAATGTAGACAACAGAAAACAAAATTGTTAACCAACACTGCAAGAGACCTCCAACTTCAACAAACAAGACCCAGTACTAATAAAAACCCTGTTTGTTTCCAAACAACTAGGGAACTGCTTAGGAATAATCTACACATAGGAAACTGCTAACTATATATAAAACTGCCAATGCCAGTGAGGGCACTGCAACAAAACAGCTTAGTGGGTAATAAGTCATACGTGCCTATTAGTAGCTTTCTGGTTCATTTCTGATTTTTAAAAAACTATGTACATGCTTTAGGCTATATAGTGAGAACTATAATTTTTTTGCTCCTAGCTAGAAGTAACTTGTGAGGTCATGTGATGTAAGAAGCAGATTTTTGTAGTCCTGGGTCCAATGTGTGAGTACCCTGAGGTTCCAGCAAGGAACTATTTGGACATAGGAGTGCCGCACGGTCCTTGGTGTGTCCAGAGAAAGACAGAGAAATCTTGCCTGCCAAATCATGTCCTGTCTCAATGTAGTTTCACGAGCCGTCTGTGGGCCCTGCTCTAGAAGCCTCGTCGACAGCAGAAGGGAAAGCTATGTCACAGCTAAGGTGAACACTGGGGAAAGAGCTGTGAATATATAAGTCTGTGGATGAATTCAGCAGACTGAACCTCCCCCACAGTCAGGCAGTAGCATCCCCTCCATCAAATCACCCCAAGGGGCTTGCACAGGTGATGGTGCAGATGGGACCGTCAGAAGCTGGTAGGGCTGAATCCTGTGTGATATGGGGACACTTGGATGCTCCCTGTATTGCTATGGGTCCCATGTCCACAAGGGAGCCCTAAACACTTGCTCTTCTGATGCCTAAGATGTTAGTGACCGTGGCAGACAGAAGACAGCTACTGGAGCAGAAATCCTTAACTGTGTGTCTCAGACGCTCGCTGCTTGGCCGAAATTCTGCACGCACACATCTGCATCTCAACCTGGGGAAAAGCTAGCACTGCACGCAACTTCAGACTCTGATGCATCCTTCCTTCTTTCTATCACTATAAACTATAGTTATGAGACCAATCACTTCTAAGGTGCTGGGACCCCTGAAACATTTGTCAAGGGAGATCATCAAACATGCGGATGTGGTGGGACTCTTGAAACAGATCTCAGGGATGTCAAGAGCATTGCAAAGAACCTTATATAAAGTTGGTAAAGGGAGAATTGTGCTAAATTGAAAGAAAGAAAAAAAAAAAGATGGACTTTTAATTATGTGTCCGGGGAGGGGGTAGGTATGTGCATGTGGCTGCAGATTTGTGACTCTTTTATAAGACATGTGTGATTTCAGTTTCTCATGATGAAATGTCTTGCTGCCCCGTCCCTGTAAGCGGAATAAGAAGGGCATCATACATACACATTAAGTTACTGAGATGCTCCCAAACAGTTTCATCCGATTTCACCCGATGATCACAAAAGATTTGACAAATCACGGCGCCTTACCTTCTGCAATGTTTGTCATTTATACTCAGTGGCGGACACCTTTAATGAAGTGAGGCAGGAATTTATGACATGCTTTGCCTTCTTACGCACTTTATTAGCTGAGCATTTTAATCCTGTAGCTTGAACGGTAAAGGAATATGCATATGATGAAAAGATGGCTTATTTGTTTTCGATACTGTTGAATCCACGTTAAGTGTTGGTCAGGGACCACCCTCTCTCACCACTTTTTTTTTTTCCTTTTTACAAAAGCCATTTTTGGTCTGAAAAATATGGTTAGTATTGTATTCAACCTACAGGTGTTTGAGAACAACACCGTATTTGAAGAAGTGTCAGTCATATCAGGAACAGCTACACTTGGGCTTGTTCTTATTTTACTTCTAATGAAATCGCAACATAAAGCCATCAAAAAAAAAAAAAATCATCAAACCTTCTTGGTAGAAACTCATTGGACCAAAAGACTAAGAGAGATGATGCTGGGATGGGATCTTCTAGGGATCAGCAAGGCCAGGTATTTGGGAAAAATAAAAAATATGTAGAGACTACACTTGCTATTAGGAGGAATATTAATATACATACTAGCAGACAGTATATAATGATAAAGGAAGGCTATGGTGGCCGGGCGGGCACTCTGTGGTTGATCTGCATAGGTACATTATAGCTGACCAGACAGAATGCACGGCTTGTAAACCAAGAACTGAAAACTCTTCACGTGAGTCCATTCCTGTGGCTGCCATAATAAGCAACAAATACAAACAGTTCTTTCTCACACCCAGGCAAGCTTCTCTAACAAGAAATGAATTAACATTGTGAAATGACGAGAGCAATTAAAAACAAAACTCCTTTCTCTAATAAGAAAATTAAAAATAATTTGGAGAGGGGAGCTTCTTCAAAGTCGAAAACACAGCCAAGAATTTGACCTCTTTTGCAGTAGATGGAGGACAAGCGAAATCATGTATGGGTGGGGGTGGGGCTCCGGTGGTAGGTTGCTTGTCTATCACGTAGCTGGCTCTGGGTTTGGTCCCAGCATAGGACCCCCCCCCCCAAAAAAAAAAAAAAAAAAAAAAAAAAAGAAAGAAAGAAAAGAAAAGAAAGAGAAAAGAGCGAGAAGTCTGGCCAGCCTACCAATCGTGCAGTGTTCTCCATTCCATCCCTGGCTGCACTCGCACTTGCCGTTCTTGCAGGTCCCATGTTCGGCACAGCGAGGGTGGCAAGCTCTCTGATTACACGCCGGCCCTGTCCAGCCTTCTTCACAGCGGCAAGTGCCCCCCATGCAAACGCCGTGTGGGCCACAGTCCACCGAGCATATTTCTATATTGCAAAAAGAGGAGTCCAGGAAAGAGAAAAGAACGGGTTGGGGGTGAGAAGGAGAATTATTAGGAGTTACAACTTAGCTGTCAAAGGGAAAAAGCAAAGTCACTGTTAATTTCAGCATCAGTCAGTTGCAACTGTGAATGGTAAAAATTTTACATTCCTTCATCTTTAATTTTACACGTTGGCTATGCAAGTACATAAAACACATGCCAATTGTTTGGGAAATTTTCTTTATAGTTATTTTATACACAAAATACTACGTATATAGGATAGTCATATGTAAGCATATAAGGCTACTCCTTGGCAGCCAAGAAAAAATATGCACACCCAAATGATGAGATACTTGAGTAGTAAAGTCTGTCAGAGACTTAACAGGAATTGCATTACATACGGTTACTGAGAAGTGAAAAGGGCTGACTGCTAAAGCCATGGCTTAAAATTTTTTAAATATTCAGAAACTTTAGGGAGACCATTATAGAAAGTACATTAGCTTGCTTACACATGCTGGCATGCTGGTTAAATAAGAGGAAATGTTTTTCCTATTTAGTAAATTTGTACGCTTGACAGATACAAATTGCCTAGCTCACATAATAGAAAACCAGTTTAATGATATATATACACGCATCGATTCTGTCATTTGAAAAAACAAAGATTTTCATCCACTCGAATTTTTGAAAGGCGCACAATGACCAAATGCCTTCAAATTGTATAAAATTAGATTAAGCCTTTAAAAAGAATTCAGATATCTGAAGTAATTTGTTGCTGTTGTTGTTTTTTTTTTAAAATAAAGCTTTCTTAAGAGCTTTACTTTTAACTAGGTCTAAGGGAGAAAGAGGAAGAAAGAGAGGGCGGAGGAACTCTGACAAACAGTTGAGTTTTTATTCTTTATATATGAAGTTAACTGTGGGTTTTGTCCTAAGACTGCAAATCTGCTGTTCCAGTTTTGGTTTTCATTCCAAAACCATTTCTAATAAATAGAGAAGAGATGGCTGCCTTGTTTCTTTACCATGGAAAGTAGCAAGCTCTGGTGTCACCACACAGTCCTGTTCTCACACTCAGTCCCCAAATGACACTTCTTGTGTATCTTCCTCACCCACATCCTTGCCTCCTATTGACACTACAGTCAAACATTATGAGGACTGTAACATCCTCATGACTAACGCACAGGACGTTAGCTGGGACAGAGTTGTGTCCCGGCTTTTTCTTTTCTTTTCTTTTTTCTCCCCATACCATGTTTTTCCATCTCCTTTGAATTAAATTTTTGATTAAGAGACCAAGATGATTTGATTAACTTCAGAGCAACACAGCAGCATCACCTCAGCATCAGAAGAGGGGGTTTCTGGAGGTTCCCCCTTTTATTCAATCGAATCAATTTTTCATTAGGGTGAAGTTGTTTATCAGCGTTTAACATACTGGCTTTGAGCAAGGTGCGTCAATCTTTGTAATGAACTTATTAATTAGAGTTAATTTAATTGAAGTGCAATTGAAGGGCTAATTAATGGACACACTGCTGGTGGAGATAGAGGGAAACTGTTGCTTTCAAACCTATAAACTCTATCATGGAAATAATTCATTTTTTCCCTCTTTTTTTTAAATAGCTTCACTCAATGCTCTTGTTATAAATTCTACTCTCTCAGTGAATCTACTTATCTGAAGGTCATGTTCTCAATAGCAAAAAGAGATAGCTCGCAGTGTTTTCCTTTAGGGTTCATTTAGTTAAAACCTTTGATTTATATTGTTAGCAAACGTTCGGCCACATACGTAAGCACACAGTAATGCTTGCATAAGCTGTAAATAAGACCTACACAGCTGTCAGTACTGGGCAGATACAGGACAAGATGCGATCACAGGGTGAGCCTGAGCACGGTGAGGTCATTGCTATTTATCTTACGTTTTCTGTCTTCTCACAGCTGATAATTAAGTCTAACATTTTTCTATATTTAACCTTTTTCTCCCAAAGAACACTTCTTTTTCTCATTCGTAGTATACACTGAGTTTAATGTCCTACACTTCTGCTTTGAAGTGAGGCCATAAACATGAGCAGAACAAAGTTCTTCACCCACTTTCTACTTTCAGATTTTATTTTTTTTAATTTTGGATAGAATTTTCTTATATATTCTCAGCTATAAACTAGTTACATCAGCATGGACATAAAATAATAGAGGATATGGTTCGGCAATTTAATCTGTGAACTCACATTTATTTACTTATTTATTGCTATTCGTGGCAAGATGATGTTATGAAGGTGGATAGCATTTTTAGTCATTTTAAGATTTATATGGAACAAAACCAGTGGGCATTCTGTCCGTTCCTTTGCTGCTTGGATGAGAGTGGGAAGCAAACTGGGATGACATCTTTTCAGCCACGGCTATTGTACAGTAAGTGTGATTAGACTGGTGCTCCCGCGGGAGGACAGACCTGAACCCAGAACCCTTACTACTCAAGCAATCACCCCTACAAAACTAACGTGGGCTTTCTTTTGTGGAATGCATTTTAAAGGAAAGTACAGGAGCTAGAAATGTAATTAAGCAAAATTTCAGAAATAACTGCTTATTTTGATTCTTATAACTTAAATATGTGTTTCTTTCTCTTTTGTTGTTTTGTTTTGTTTCGGTTTTTCAAGGCAGGGTTTGTCTGCGTAACCCTGCTGTCCTGGAACTCACTCCATAAACCAGGCTGGCCTCGAACTCAGAGATTCACCTGCCTCTGCCTCCCAAGTGCTAGGATTAAAGGCATGTGCTACCACTGCCCAGCTAAAATATGGCATTTTAAAAGAAAACTGGACAAACAAAATGAATACAGACAGTGTCAGGGCCTCAAGCTTGATAAATATTGGTTGGAAAAAAATTTCCTAAAACTTTTTAGTGAGATGGTTGGGCCTCTCTCCCCTGCTATTATTTCTATAACACAGGCAGAGTACATTCTGTCTGCTTTCAGAAGTATTTGCTAGGGAGGGAAGGGAGGGAAGAGAGAAGACTGGCAGAGGAAGGAGGGAGTGAGAAAAGAGTGAAGGGAGGGAAGAGAGTGTGAGAGGGAGGGAGGGAGGGAGGGAGGGGAGACAGAGAGGGGAAATGAGAAAACATAGTCATTCTTGGGCTGAAAAGAAATGTTTTAAGACTATTACAAATTAACCTATAGAAACAATTCTTTTAGCTTACTTCCAGGTTTGCATTGGAAGAATCAGAGATGATTTTGAGTCACAGGAAGGAAAAGACGGCACCCGAGTTTCTCAAAATTCCAGGAAAGCAGAATTTGTAAAGTTCACCAGTTTTCCCCAACTCTGTCTTTAAAAACAGCAACAATTGTGGGGCCTTGCTGCACTCGCAGAGAACCTGGGTTCAGTTCCCAGCACCCACATGGCAGCTCGCAAGTGTCTGTGATAACAGTTTCAGGAGATCCGATGTCTTCTCCCGGGCTCTGTGGGCAGTGCTGTGCACATGGTGCATATATATACATGCGGGCAAAACACTCGCACACAGAAAAATAAATGAATGAATCTTTAGGGAAAAAAACCCCAGCAATGTGAATTAGCTGCCTGGAAGTACTTTGTTTCATTGTACACTACTAGGCCACATTAATAAAGAAAATAAGTTCGTTTCATGGCTCTGATAACTGGGCAATACAGTGAATACTTAGAATTGGAATGCCCTCTGAATGGATGAAAAATGGAAATAAACTACAGTTCATCTTTGCATGCTTCTAACTACTGTTTGCTGATGTCTGCAGTGCCACAGTATCAGCACTAACACTGCAGAAGACTCTATTCTACACATAGATGCTCGGCTAGCGCATCTGAACCCAACTGCCCATGTACTAAGTAGCGACACTATTATCCCCACCTTATAATAAAGCAACGGAGGCCCAGGGAAGTTATCCAACTTGCTCTACCCAAATATAGCTACCGAATGACCAATCTCTATAAGCAGAACCCAGAGTTAGGAGTGAAGCTCACTTGCCCAAGGTCCCCAAGTTCGATACCCAGCATTGGAAGAAAGAAAGAAAGAAAGAAAGAAAGAAAGAAAGAAAACAAAACAAAATAAAACAAAAATTGATTGGACCTGAACAGCCGGACTCCTGTGTTCATAAGTTCATCAGAGAAACAGGAGCTGGGTCGGGGGTGGGGGTGGGGCAGGTGGAAGAGCGGAAAGACAATCAAACTCAGCATGGCTGGGACAATCTCGTCTGTTCTTCATCCTTTCTCATCCTCATCTCACTAATTTCTTCTCCTCTCCTTTCCCCACCCCCACCCCCCAAATACTTATTATTGTTTGAGTGTCCTTCATTTTCTCTCCTCCCAACTAATACCAACCTGCCTCTGCTATGTCTCTTTCCTGACCTCGGGGCCCCTTTTCAACACTGATATGGATCCCAGTTCCCTTTGCTTTGGACTTTCAACTCTTCTCACCAAACTTGTATCTCTTATTCGGCACCCCCCCCCCCCATCCCCCCACTCCCTGCTCCAGAAAGTCTTAACTGTTGTTCATTTAAAATGTTGCCTTTGTTTTATCCTTTTCATTTCTATTGATTCCAAACTACTTGCCATCTCCTCAGTCCATGCTTCTGCTCAATCCTCTTGCGAGTAAACTGAGACACACAGTAATTTTCTGAAGAGTAAAGATCCATGAAATAGACTTGGCCGTGAACACATGTATCCGACTTCACAGCCCGAGTCCTCAGACATTTCCTAAACGGTTTCCTTAGGCGCAAATGGCCCCTTACCTGCCCTTCCCCTCGAGACTGCCAAGTTTAAATGAAGGGAAAAGTGTTAATAGAACTCCCTGAGAAAATTTCCAGTGCTCATCAAGATGGGATCACCCCTCTGAGTTTAGCAAATTATTCCATGTAACACTTCATATGATATTATATTGGCATCTAATTATTTCACGTGCGCTCATCTTAGCTCCCAATTAAAACTGTAATCTTCTAGGCTGAATGGCATCCTCTCACACTGTGTGACTAATGACTGGGAATATTGTGGAATTAGTTCCTGAGTTGCAACCGGCATTACCAAAAAAAAAAAAAAAATCAGCAAGTACCATTTCGTACAATGTCCATTTCCATAATGCCCGGGTATGTGCATATGTCTGTATACTAGTGATTACGATTACTGTGATTTCTCTTTTAATATAATTTAAAATTTGTATTGAACTAGTACCCATAATGTGCATTTATATGTATTTTTTACTGTGATCATATTCAGCCTTCTGTTGTCAGACAAATTTCATTATTTTAAATTGCAGAGTATTTGTCCCTGAAATAAGGTGCCTAAATTTCTGGGCATGGTGGCATAGGACTGTGAGTACAGGGCCAGTCTCTTAGGGAGTAGGTCTGAGGCCAGCCAGGGACTAGTGCGTCTATGTAGTATAGATACAAGGAGACTGAAGAAGATAGGGCTGTCTTGTGAAGATGCAAGACAATATTGTTAATAACAGAGAAGAGTAAATTGTTAATAATAATAAGTTACTGAAGCTTATTTCCTTTTTGATAAGGAGTAACTACCTCATTCCTTTAAACATTTATATCTTTGGAAAAAAATTTAGTTACGCAATTTAGTTTAACAAGTGTGCTTGAGAGAGTAAAATATCCCAAATCTTAAGCATATCTTGGTAAATACTTGCTTCTCTTGAATTAATTGACCTTACCATTTGAGCAGTCTGGGCCGGTCCAGTTTGGGTCACAAGTGCAGGAGCCGCTTTCCTGAAGGTATGTCCCATGGCCCGAACACTGGTCTGGGCACATGGTCTTCAGTATTTCACAGTTGCTGCCACCCCACCCTGGGTTGCAGTGACACTCCCCATGGATGCACACGCCATGGTTAGAACATCCAGGGTCTAGACAGTCCGCTAGAGTCAAGAGAGGAGAACAGGCTTTTATTAAAGAGGAAAGATATCATAAAGTTAACGCAGGACAGAGAATCAACTTTTATTTATTTATTTTATCAGAGACAGGGTTTCTCTGTGGAGCCTTGGCTGTTCTGGACTTACTCTGCACACCAGGCTGGCCTTGAACTCAAAGAGATCCATCTGCCTTTGCCTCCCCAGTGCTGGGATTACAGGCATGTGCCACGGCGCCTGGCTAAGAATCAACTCTTAGTTTAATTCATACGAATGTTTTAGATGATCTAACATTTATCTACCATTCTCAAGAACTTGTTTCTGAAAGAGCAGGGAATTGTATATAGTACAAGCGAGTATTAAGAACCAGCCTGATGCCATTCGGGTGACTGAGACCTTAGCAAGGATCTGCCATTTTCATGGATTAGACCAATGCGCTCTGGGGGCTTTAGGCAACTGCTCTGTGCTGTGCCTAAGCGGAGGCACAGCTACTGTCTTTTGGAGAACAGACCCTGTACACGCTGACCTGCTCCACAAACGCTGACCACTGACAGCTGTATGCGATCCTCAAACTGTTTGAGAAATAAACGAGTCGCCCACTCTATTCTTCTTAATTCACTTTAATGTGCTTTAGAAGATGAGATTTAATTTAGCAATTTGACTCAATAAAACTTTACACTTGTACGGTCAATGGCCTGAAAATTTAATTCCAGAGACTTAATTGCATTACTTTGTGAGTGTAGATCAATAAAATCAATTTGATTGGAGAACGGAAATGGTGCTTTTTTGCTTTCTGGGGGGAAAAACCCAGTTTAACTGCACTTTACAGTATAGTGTCTTTTCCCTCATCATCCTATACAGTGATGGAACAAATCCACAATGTTGTTCTTATTCATTACATTACATTCAATTCTTCTTTCTTTCTAGAGATGACAAAGAAGTCAGCATCAATGTAAAAAAAAAAAAAAAAAAAAAACAAACAAAAAACAAAAAACAAAAAACCCCCCCAAAACAAAACAAAACCAAAAAACCAAAAAACCAAAACAAAAAACCCCCAAAAAACGAAGAAGAAACAAGCCAGTCCTTTGTTGGATTTCCAAACACAAATGCTTGCTTACTTTCTCACAGTTAAAAAAAAAAAAAAAAAAAAAAGAATTACTCATGCTACAGAAACCGAGCAAAAGTTGCTCTTTGGTATTTGTTCTTTTTATTAGTTCAAATGTTAATAGAACAATGCATTCATAAATATGGAAATAAAAACTGCTTTCCTAAAAAGCATGTGAAAGAGACGGTCACTTGCCAAACTGAAGATGACAGATTTAATCTGTTTCTTTAGGGAGAAAACAATAGGGCTCAGTAAATATTGACGTGTTTACCTTCTTCACAATTTTCTCCTTTGTATCCTGAGTTGCAGGCGCAAGATCCCATGATGCAGATCCCACGACCCCCACACTGCGGGTCAATGCACTGGGTAGTTGGCACATCACACTCGGTGCCCTTCCAGCCACTGAAACACAGGCAGCGGCCCTTGGAGTACTGCCCGTTGCCACTACAGAGCACCGGACAGGCTGCTGTGAAATAACACAGGACAGAAGGTTCAACAGCCATGTTTTTCCACCGAGCCTCCCGAAAGAACAAGCGATGCGCCATTCCCTCCTCGCCCGCCCCCCCCCCCTCCGCCCCTCACCCCGCTACTTTCCCGTGCTGCTAAGTTTTCCTCAGTTTGATGTATTTCTACAGCTTATTTATATCGGCGTAAGGAGAGAGTCTAACTTGCATACCTCTTGAACAATCCGGACCCAGAAACCCTGGAAAACAGTGGCAAGTTCCAGAAACACATTCTCCATTTCCATGGCAATTTCGGGGGCATTCCACCACAGACTCTGAAGGAGAGACAGGGTGAGGGGAGCATTTGTGAGGCGCCCACCTCTTTCCAAAGTGGTCACTCTGTTCATTTTAGTTAGGTGTCGATGCGATTATGGGTGGCTCACCCCATAAACCCTGAATTGATTCATTTATATAAGATAATCTGCATGCTGACGCAAGGCAGTGACGCTTCAAATGCAGATTTTTAAAGTGTTCTCTTGAGGTGCTTTTCTTCCCCACCATAATTTACAGCCTTTCTTACAGAGCTTTAGGGCTTGCTACCTAGTCACAAATGAGCAATTCAGAAACGGTTCATTTTACACGGGCTTTTTATCACTCTAGAAACCGCTCGAGTGCGGTAAAGGTGAGCTAGTTTCTACTCCGCCGAGTTTAGGCTGGAGGTGGGAAAGGATGCTTTGAAGAGGGTCCTACCTATAACAATGGTGTTAAAGGACACCTGCTCTGGGTTTTTCCCATCGTTATAGAAGGCCAGATGCCAGATTCCAGCATCCAAGTACTGGATAAAGCCAGCTTCGTGCAGGCTGACGGATCTCGCCTGGCGCCCGGCTCTTTCGGATTCCACCAGGTTCCGCTGTTCTCTTGCAATTAACCTGCTGCCATCCAGGAGCTCCACAAAGTCGTACTGGGGACAACCGGCAAGGGAAACAAGGTTAGTCGCCAGAAACCACGCCCACTTTGCTACTTCCTCCAGCTTTCTCTCCTTTGCGAGTGAACACAATGTTAGAAAAGCAGCTCTTGATTGACAGGCCCAAATGGTAGACGCCTTCCCGGCATGGATTTTTGTGGCAGTAAGAACTAATCTGTTGCACCTCCTTGTATTTAAACTAAAATGATAGCCTTTTCCTTTGTAGGGAGTTAAGCCTTCCAAATTTACTCCGTTTTCTTGACCGATGACAAATTTGGTAAATTTAGGCAGTTTGGGGATCCAAACGTGACATCTATTCTATCTTACTCAGACCATGAAGGACTTAAGAGCACGAATGACTTGATGTTTATGTATCGCAACTTCTGCTTCCTGGGAACTGGGCAGCCCTATACTTCTATCCTGGATTAAAGCCAATAAACCGATTACCTGAGGGTTTCGTGTGCTGGAGAAACCACCACGCCCAGAGTAAGGGTAATGACGGCATTATCCATTTTCTTTTTCTTTTCTTTTTTTTTTTTTTTACCCCACAATTTAGTCACAAGCACTGGAGGTTGAGAGAGTTGAACTGGAGAATTTGATTGACATGATTGAAAGCAATGGGTAAAACCTTGTAAAACAAGTGGCAGTGAATTTGGAAGACACTAAAAAGACTCTCCAGTATTGGTTTTAATAAATTTACTAGTCAATAGCGTCTTAATAAAGTACAGTGGTTCTCTCGCTGTTCGCTTGTTCAGTTTCATTTTACTTCCGAGACGTATTTAATGTAAAAGCTCGCAAGAATGTGTACAGACTGTGCCTGAAACACATAACTGTAGCACTATGTATCTGCCCCATTAATACTTCATGACTGATTCTTTAAATGGGAGAGTTGCGTGAGGAAAAAAATTATTATATGGCTTTCTTAATCAAATCAAATCAAATAACTAAAACTAGTTATTGGAGTTTTGGGGAATTATACTTAAAACAGATTGCCACTGTGCAGTCCAAAGACATTTGCTGTTGCAATAAGAGAATTTAATATGTGATTCAGTCTGTGACTTATTAAAGCCTTTATTTAAAGGAAAGCGTTTTGTTCTTTGGGTAGCAATATGTAAGATATATGCCAACTTCATTAGTACTCAAGAAACTTTCAACTTTCTTATGAAGATGAAAATAATGACGTCTCCGGCTAGTGGCAGAAAGTTCTCCGGGGTTCCCCTGTCTTGTGGCTGGAAGAGGACAAAGCCTGGTTTTGAAGGGTGCCTCCACCTCATAAAAGTACTCCTACTTACTCATCAGATTTAAATATCTATATTTTCAGGGCAAAGCAAGTGGGGGGGGACGGGGGGGAAGCCTCTTTTTGCAGCTCAACCCGATACTTTTCTACCATGATATGCAGCAGCCAAAGAAGCAAAAGGGCAGACATTTGGAGTGTTAAGTCATCTCTCAAGTCTACAGTCAACTGCCACCGCCAACACAGCGACGATGGCATTTGTGCCACAGCTGAACGTCTCTGGACTGCTAGAGCGGTGGGTAGCACGGTGTGTGTGTGGGGGAGTGGCTGATGGCTTTAAGTCCCAGCTCTAGGTTTTTGTAATGACATTTCGTAGATGACTTCAGGAGCGCTACTCAAAACACCTGAAGAAAATGACCTTCTTTACTCTGTAATCATCTCCACCCGCAAATAACCAAATTATATGGCTTGTTCTTCAGGCATAACGAGATCATACATTGGGCAAGTCTGAGCCTTGCTCTACTTATAAACTGAACTGTATATGGAAATCTAATATAGAAATGTGTATATATATTTTTTATGTTTTTTTTTATTTTATTTTTTGATGGGGAGAAGTCTTAAGAATGTAGCAATTTTCAGTATGAGATCCTTTAGATTTACTCTTCAATCTCAAACTCTGGGTAGCTGTCACGGCCAACATCCGCATCTCATGAGGATGTCACTAAAGTGGACCTATTTCATCTCCCTTTAAGGCGGTAGTCCTCACCCTTCCTAATGCTGTGACCATTCAAATACAGCTCCCCAGGTTTGGGTGAGCCCCACAACCATAAAATTATTTTTTTATTGCTCCTTCATATCTTTAGTTTTGCTACTGTTGTAAATCATAATGTAAATATCTTATACACAAGATACATGATATATGACCCCCCCCTCCCCAGGGATTATAGCCCACAGGTTGAGAACCACTGCTTTAAGGGCAATTTTTGTGATATCACTGTATTCTTATGTTATTATCTAGTGTGTGTGTATGTGTTATAAACTTTATAATTCTCAAAGTTGCTTTGAGCGTCAATGTATTAACAAGGAGCTTTGTGAACTCAATAAAAGAAAGGATTGCTCCTGTTTCTTTTTCCGCAGTTTACTATTTAATCAGCCATGTAAAAATGCAAATAGACTTTTCCTGGTATCTTGGTAGTTTACTTTGGAAAAAGCTAAGACTATCTAACCATCTGCTTAATTCAATTTCTGTTATTAATTCAGCGGAGCATCAGTCAGTGAATGCCTGATTGAGTCCTCTAACTATCTTTTTTTTTTTTTTTGGAGCCATGTAGTCCTGGATGGGGCTCACTGCCTCTCAAGTGCTAGGTTGAGAAGAGTGCACCATCACACCCAGCCCTTAGAAATCTCCTCCCCACGTTTCTGATGGTGGTGTAGTCTTGCTGTATGTCACTGGAACATAGAAGGAAAATGTAGAAATTTCTCAATTCAACTCTCTCATTTTACCAATAGACAGTGAATCTTGGAGGAGTTGTTACTTGCACCTGGTCACATACGACATAAAATCAAAAAGTTGTACAGGAGTGTTTGGAACTCAGGTTTCTGCCTCTTTTTTAAAAAACAGCCTTCAGAAGGCAAATGCATTTGCCACAGCACAGGGCTGTAGAGCACAGAATGCCTTCTGTAGGCTTCCAACTGTCCAGGAGAATAAATCGGCCATCAGGGAGAAGAAAGTCAATTGGATTCTTGGCAACGATCAAATGGACAGTTTTATAAAGGGTCGCAAAGACTTTGACTTTTAAAACTCAAGTGACTATTCTGAGGGGTTGGCCGTTTTTAATTATTTCAGGTTGATTTATTTAATGCTCCCCGGGAACAGAGAAATGTTCAATTTGGGCTGCTTTATAGCATATTTCATGTTTAAACACTGGATTCAGAAACAGCTGTTTGCTCTGATGATCTTGAATAAACCGGAGGAAGGAAGTCTAATAACAAGGCTTAAGAAAGAGCATACGCTACACAAATAATATATAGTGCTAGAAAGGAAGGCTGGATATCATGGGTACTGTACTGAAATAATGGTGCAATTGTAAGAAAACACAAAACTGCACCTTTCAGTTTGCTAATTGTATGTGGTACGCATCTCCAGCAAGAAATCAGCCATATATCCTTAAACAAACTCTTAAAGTGCACAGCACATGTTTTAAAATAGCTCTAGCTGGCCTGGAACTTGCTACATAGAACAGGCTGGCCTTGAACTCTATCGGCCATTTCCTTAGCCTTCTCCTCCCAAGTGCACGTACCCCCATGCCTGGATACAACATGCATGTATACACACATGCACACAAGCATGTGTGCTTGCACACTTGCTTCACCTAAAATTATTTTCAGATGACTTTAAATTGCACATTCACGAATGTGCTTAACTTAGAGAACTCTTCCTTGAATGGGAGAAAAAGAATTTAATTTCACACATAGGTTCAGTAAAGAGAGGTTTCCGCATCTCACTGGACATAGGTACGATCTGTCTGAGGTGACCAAAGTTCTACAAATTCACTCTTATTGAATTGTTTTTTTTTTTTCTAGCTCTGTGACGAATGAGATAAAAATTTTGATTGTGATTGCAATGAATCTGTAAATAGTTTTTGGTAAAATCATCATTTTCACAATATTAAGTCTCCCAATCCATGAGCATGGGATGGCTTTCCATTTTTCAGTGTCTTTCTCTATGTCCCCGCCCCTTCCCCACCCCAGAGGCTTAAAGTCAATATTACACTGGGGTAAATTTTAAAGCTTAAAATTCGACACTTTTACATCATACCAATTATTTGACAAAGAAGGACCCAAGGCATTCCGTTTGACAGCACAGATTTGAGAATATATTGTAACATATTAGGAAAAAGTTACACAGCCATGGAATCGATAGGCATTTTAGAAAGCATGCTGAGAATTTCAGCATTTCTTTCAAGTTGTGATTTCTTTACTAGTATCTGAGGATTGTAGAAAATAATCACAGAGTATGTAGTTTGCATGAAAACCTCAGTCTTTTATAAATGAAAAAAAAAAAAAAAGCCCTAATTTGGAATTCCACAAGGAAATAAACTTATCATAAAGCATGTGAAGCTCATCTAAGTGTTAATTAATTTTTTAATTCCTCTACTTACTAGCATAATACACCTTAGAAAAATCTCTCTTCCAATTTGACTGTAGATAATTCAAAAATTTCCTTTTAGACACTATGGGCCTTTTTTTCCCCTTCTGCTGATAGAGATTGAAACTTACATCTTATCTCCTTTGAAATGCCACATATGCTGTGACTCGGACTTTATTTTTTGTGGTGGTTGGGATTGATCCCAGGGTGTCAGGGCCTCAAAGAGTCTAGGCAAGTACTCTACTGTTGAGTCATATTCCTAGCCTACTTTTTTTTTTTTAACTTTGTAATTTATCTCACTAAGATGCCCAGGCTAGCCTTGAACTCGTGACTCTCCTGCCTCAGCCTTCAGAGTCACTGGCTTGCCCGTGGACATTTTGGTAGTGGTTCTCCAGGGGTGGCTGTTACAGTGGGAATATTTTTATGCAAAGAACTGACTTTAAGATGCGATGGATCCAGTAGTCTGAGGAACACATTGATGCCGTCATGCTTGGTTTTCTATAAACATTCTGCCTAGTCATGTTACTTACTCTTCCTTGTTTTCAAAGAGAAATTGTGGTTAACTAGCATGCTTGTTATGCTTGCGCTTCCATATTTTCTTCACTAAAAAACTAAATCCGACATAAATCTCAAAACCTGCTTTAAGAAAAGCAATAGATTTAAGATGAATATGTGTACACCGGTGATATGAAAGGTATAAGACCACCTGAAATTACAACAGCATCTTGGAGCAGGTACAGTGTGCTAGATACCCACTTGATGGTTATTAGGTTCCTGAGATGTTTTTAAGCCATTGTAACCAATCATTAGCACCACAAGCCACGCCCTTAAGCCATTTTAACCAATCATTAGCACCACAAGCCATGCCCTTCTTCCTGCTAGTGAGTCAGAAGGCTCCAACAAGCAAGCAGGAGCTACACTCAAAACTTCTATGGCACAAGATCCACCGAGAAGTGACGGCTTCCCCCAATAGCCAACGAGTTTGAGGGACAGAGTAAGGTTCAGAAATGCAAACCGGGCTTCTGCATTTTATTGGCGACTCACCTGTGTGTGGGAAGGTGGTAAGCCTTTCCGGCCATATACTCCGATCAATGCATCCTTCTGAAGAGAGATGTTGAACTTAAGAAACTGTGGCTGATCAATAAAGAGCTGTGATCTCCAGAAGATCCCGGGGGGAACCTCTTGAATAGCTCTCCGGCCAATATCAAGTTCTCCAGAATCTATGGTGTTATTTTCATGTGTAATTCCACCTAATTTTCCTGAATGTGAGAGACCCAGCGATGAAGAACAAAACATTAAAATAACAGAGTTTCTTTTCAAGGGAGTTCTTTCCCCTCATTGTTCAGGAGTTCTGACATGTGTGAGATACTCTCTGCCAGTTTTCACTTTAAGGAAATTTTTTTTTTCCTGTGAAGCGTTGTTTTACTAACTCCCATCTAACATTCTTTAAGGCATTTAAGTCAGACCTCTCCGACTTCCCCCAAGGTAAGCTGCTCGCTGAAGCTGTTTCTACACTGCCAGTGTTTCTCATTTATTTGAAACATAAATGTCTGATAAATTATATGCCTTGTTATTTCTTGGGAGAGATTCAGTCTGCTGCTATTCTAACCACAGCACAATCCTGCAGAGTGTGAGCTAAGGAAGAATGAATTATAGAGATTTCCAAGCTGATAAGAGCAACCAATCAATGTTACTGATTCATGTAGTCCTCCTTAAGTCATACAGCAGAGGACAAAAGAAAAAGAAAACCACATGTCAAAAGAGGTAAGTAGGGGGAGCAGGGCTTCAAGAAACAGGAATGCAGGGCAGGGCTAAATTCTCTAAGCTTTTTTTGAGACTGAGTTTCTCTGTGTAGCCCTGGGTTGTCTTGGTACTTGCTCTATAGACCAGGCTGGCTCAAACTCAGAGATCTGCCTGCCTCTGCCTCCCGAGTTCTGGGATTAAAGGCATGCACCATCATGCCTGGCTCAAATTTTCTAAGTTTTAATGTAGGCTATCACAAGACTTCCCATTTCTTGACCACACTGCCCCCCCCCCCCCATGAGCATTAGTGTGTGTGTTGTGCCACCCTTCCCCAAAGACCTTCAATCCTCGGGGGAAACGAACAAACAGACCCTCTGTTCCCCGAATGCCTGGATCTCCTAGTTCTATGACCTGGTTCTAGAAAATAGACCCAAGGTGGTTGTGAAGCAAAGGTGCTCCCCATTGCCTCTTGGCCAAGGTCTTTTCTTAGTCATTCTCCTGAAAACGAGGGTAGGGTGGGGTGGGGATGGGGGGTGGGAGGGAGTGTGTTACAATTTACTGGGAGTAAAAAACAAAGAAACGGTCCAGAGGAGCTGAAGAGACAGAAGGAAATTATCTTCCATCAGATCCAACCCTTTTAACGCGGTAACAATGTTGGCTTACCATTCTCTTTTTTCCCTTTTTTTCCCCCATTAAACTGGAAATAGCCTCCAGAGAACTTGTTAATTCAAAAATTTTAAGATTTAATCTCAAATCAGAGAACTATATTTTGTCCTAAAGAGAGGAGAGAGCCTTCTATCTATGAAGAGCTGTTAATTTAATATTGCTTCCATTTTATTAAGTGTCTGCCAGGGACAGAACATGGACGTATGTAATAAGAAATACAAACCAAAGCACAGTGGTTTCACTATTTACTATGTGGCTGAAACAGCTTAGTCTTCACGGAGCTGATTGCCTGGTCGAGGGGGCAGTCTGTACAAACTGATGAACGGAGTGACAACCTCAAGCTTCATATGACTGGGTCAGGGGAAGGCCACGCCCACTGCAAGCAGGACTTTGAAGGACAGGTGGCTTAAGTGTGTTGGCTAATTTTGGTTGGCAACTTGACTGGCTCTGCAGGCAACTAAAAAGGCAAGCTGTGAGGCGAGGCACAGCCGGGAAGAATGTTCCTCATAAGACTGTGGGTGGTAGGCTAGATTTAAAACAAATAAACTAACAGACAAGCTTTTCTTTGGCTTGTTGGCTTGTTCTTTTACTGGCAAGTTCATCTGCTCTGTCACTGCCACCGCTAGTGCTGGTGGTACATTCCTTCCCTACTATCAGACGCCAGGTTCTTTGGGCTTCTAATCTAGACTGAAGGCGAGTGGTTCTCTAGGTCTTCAGTATCAGGTTCGGACCGTTGAGGCACCCACAATCATGAGCTGAACAGCTACCAGGTTCTCAGCTACTCCAGGGTGAAGACAGCCACTGCTGGACCAACCAGACTATTTTGTGTGAGTCAGTCTATAACCTTTCGATACATATCCATTCTATTGGTTCTGGTTTTTCAGAGAACCGTGACCAGTACGACAAGATACCTGAGTTAGGATAAATGTCACAATTTCAAAAACAAGGTGGAGAAGGGCGTGTGCTCAGATGCGTTTGCTAGAGAAGAAATTCTGAAATCTGACAATGTAGGTTTGAATCCTGGCCATGTCAGAGGCTGAGGGACCTTCTAGAAGAGACCAAAACCTTGGACATAAAACTCATCTGGAAAATGCGGATGGCCACATGACCACTGGTCTACTGTGAGGGCTCAACTCAGTGGCCATGCTCCAAATGAATGTAAGACATCACTGGAGTTACTGGGGGCGTAATGGAAAGTAAGACTGGAAAGGGAAGACAGTATATCGACATTAAAGAATATGCTATTTACACCTGTATGGTTGGGGTTTCTGATGTACAGATACTTTCCCCTTTCTTCTATCAAGGAACATTATTATACTTTTCCTTGAGATGCATATATTTACTGTTATGCATGCTGTTTCTGGCATAGTTTAAAAAACAGAGGCTTCAAGAATTGTATAATGGTCTAATTATATAAATGTTCTCAATGCAGAAATGTTCCTGTGTTCCTCATCCTCCCTCGGTCACCATCTTCCCCACTCCTTCTCCCTACTTCTCTGCATCAGGGGAAAACACCTCAAGATGACTAGGAAAGAGTCCCCACAGTCAGGTGAGTACGGCAGGTGCCCGCTGATGGCTGAGAGGGTGTGGGGGCAAGTCACAGCGCATCCACTCTTGTGGATGAAGGTGAGCTTTGAGGGAGAGTAGGTCTATAGTAAATGTCAAGATTGCTTTTTAGCTGGACTACTGTGTCCTACAGCGACACATACACCATCCGTTGCAAAGGACAGCTATAGCTAAATGGAGACCTGTTAAAAGTTCGGGCAGGCTAAAAGTAAAATGACGTGAGTGCTTGAGGAGTTTTCAAGTGCACAGTACAGGAAGCCTGGAGATGAAGAAGAGAATGGGGAGATGGCTACAATAGTCCAGGTACGATGCAGAGAGGGGTTATACAAGAAAGCTTAATAAAATGCTATTATTTATAATTCCATATAGTTACTTCTTTCTCAGGGTGCATGATCATAGCAGTTAATAACCCTTAAGCAGGAAGGTCTATTTTTCACAAACCAGTTTAGTACTATAAAATACTATAAGGAAATATCAAAATTGACTTTTTAATCTATGAACACTTAGGTCACAGGCCTTGCCCCATTCACATAACATCACTTTTTTTTTTTTTTTTTTTTTTCCCAAGACAGGGTTTCATCTATGTAGCTTTTGCTGTCCTGGACTCACTCTGTAGACCAGGCTGGCCTCAGACTCACAGCGATCCGCCTGCCTCCGCCTCTAGAGTGCTGGGATTAAAGGCGTGCGCCGCCACGCCCCGGCGTAACATCATTTTATGACCACTCCACACTCACTAAAGCAAAATTAGACTAGATGATTAAAAGAAAAGAGGGTAAGACCGTCTCTACTCTGAAGATATTTTTGCGTGTTATTTAGACAGGCATGTTGCTTTATGCAGAGACACCTTAAAATGCTTGATAGCATTTTCCGTTAAGGCACTTCTGCTCAGAAGCCTGTGTTTGCATAGTGAAGTCACACTGGTGAAAGGTTAAAGGTGGCTGGGGCAATGGGATTAGTCTCTCTGAGCACCGAGGCAGTTCCATCTGTGTTGTTTGCACTTCAAACTTCAGACCAACTCAGCAAGGCTGAGACGTTGAGAGAAGGAAACTAAGGTTCAGAGAAGTAGTGTGTGCTCAAAGGATTCAAGTTTCCAAACCATGTCTTTCATATCACCAGTAGAAATCATTTTTGTAATTAAACAAAATACTTTTTAATTAAAACAAAAATACTGCTTTAAATGACCATTTAAACCTATTCACCTACTTCAGGTAAGATGCTTTAACTTATTCAACCATGCCACAGAATCTATAAAGCTTACAAGTATAGGACATAAGGTTATAATGAATTTTTTTCTTATTGGAGAACAGAAAAGTCTCACAGTTTCTCTCTGGCTGGTCTAGAACTCAGAGATCTGCCTGTCTCTGTGTCCTGAGCGCTGGGATTAAAGGTGTGATCTATCTATTTTTGTTCCAAATAATCAGTTTAATAGGAATAGTTTTTTGGTTAAAAAGAAGCTAATCATTCTTTCTTATAGTTCACCATAAATGGTTAATACATTTACATTCTGATTGACTCCCACATAAAGTGTGCGTGTGTGTATGTTTGTAGTGCTGGGGATTGAACCTATGACCTTACACATGGTGGGCCCTTAAGTGCTCCACCACTGAGGTATATAACTCAGGTCTCATTTAGCTTTGACTTTTGAGGCTTTTTGTGTAAGTTGCCCTGGCAATTCTCTGCAGCCTAGCCCGGCCTTGTTCTGCTGTGGATCCTCTGGACTCAGTTTGCAGAGCAGCTGGGGTTGCTGGCATGCAGCATGGGCAACCTTCATGACGCTGAAGACAGCAGCTGCCTTTCCTCCACTAAAATGTGCTATGTATACACCCTACTAAATGTGGCTGTGGCTCACACTTGGACTCACCTGTCCAGGTAATACACGCCTAACACTGTTATTAATAATCACCTCTCCTGTTGCATTTGAAGCGTACGCAGACGATTCTGTCTACTTTTTGGTGACAGTCTCATCTGATGCTGATGGAAGTAAATGTTAGCAAGTTTATGAGTGCACCTGTGCTTTGGGAGCTGTTGGCTATAAGCTGGCAGTGACCCCCAACTTGTTTTCCCTAATACTTCATCTTTGCCCAAAAATATCAGCTCTGAGAACAGCAATGGAGTTCTGGTCTCTCGGATTTAAGGTTTCACTGTCTCTCAATGTGTGGGTCTTGCTTTCTTGTTTTCTCTGTTTGTTGATTTTAAGGGGTCAAATCCTTTTCACTGAAATAATGACAGCCCACTGTGACGCAAGTTAGTGGTTCAACTTACTCACTTAGTGCTAGAGCTCACTCAACAGGTGCCTCTTCTCAGAAAGAGGGTTCCTTTTCATGTAAACAAAAGGAAAATGAAAACAAAACAAAACAAAAAACCCCAAGGTTGACTGAATGTACCCGACTGAAGAGTAGTTGATGTAAAGATGTTTCTGTATCCAAAATGGAAAGAGCCGGTTATGTCATAACGTTATAGGAGCTAGGAAGCCGGGTGCTGGTCTTTCAGACCAGGGCTAGTCCATTAACTGCAGTCATGAGGCCAGGGAACTATGAGACGCACTTTTGGCATTTGTCTTCATTTTCTGGGACATAAGTCATAAGACCCTTAGAAGCTCTGAAGTGACAGTGTCTTTATATGGGGTCTTGAGTGGTCACAGGAGGCTTTAAGGATGGACTAAACCAACCCAGGGTTAGAGCAGGTCTCCAGTCTCACAACCGCCAGGGTGGAGCTGACAACACATGGCCACTGGTTTAATCAGTCATGTCTATGTTATGAGACCTCCATAATAACCCAAAATGAAGGGTTCAGGGAGCTTCTGGACATCTGGTCATCCAGAGGCTCTAAGAAGAGACTGTGCCTGTTCCCTCCCCTTGACCTATGCATCAGTCCATTGTGCCCTCTCTGATACCCTTTCCAACAGGCTGGTAAATGTGTTTTTCTGAGTCCTGTGAGTCAGGCCAGCAAATCAGTCCAACCAAGGGAGGGTATTAGGGGGAAACCCAAATGTGTAGATGACTGGACAGAGGCACCGGCAAAGAATCTTGGATTTGCAGTTGTTTTGGGATTGGGAGGGACAGTCTTGGAGACTGAACTTTGATGAGGTCAGCTTCTCTCTCCTCGAAGCCAGAACAGACTATGAGCAGTAGACTTGGGGCTTGTGTCATTTGCACAACTGCTTGCCAGCTCGGTGTGGGGAGGAACCCTCACACCTTGTCGCTCACTGTGCACTGTTCTGCTCTGAGAATATCTGTAAGACTAGTCAGCCGGGAAAGGGGTCATTTTCAGAGAACTGAGTTCTAGAACTTCAGCAACCTTCCTGTGTACAGTTACAGCAGGATGGCTCACAGCCCTGGCACCTTGCACACCAAGCTGTATTATGACATAAAGCTTCCCCAGGTTGAACAAAGGCCAAGTTTAGGTATTTTGGTTCATGATGTCCCCTTTATTCAAGACACAATAAGCCCAAGTCTTTCTGGGTCTTATAGGTTCTTCCATGAAGGATAAAGCGAGGTTCAGAATGGAGTGCTGGGGGCTATTGGCATATTTTGACACCAGATAGATCAACAACAGAGGGCACTAATTTGTTCTCAGGCACTGTCCAAGAATGCTTTTTGGCTTCAGACTGACACAGAGAAAAGGCAATAAATAAAACACACAGCAATGTCTTATTTATTCCAATTGTCAAGCTCAGGGTAAAGTTCTGTCTCCATGTAGACCATGAATTCAGAACATAGAGGCTGTGACAAAATCCAGATTAACTATCAGAACTGGAAAACACATTAGGCTTTTTTTTTTTACTGACAGAGTAAATTTGATTTTAATGAATACAAGCTTTGTCAGTTAAATTACAGAGTAGATATTTCCCATAAATTAAATGGGCTAATAAATAGATATATTTAAAGCACATAATGAGATGAAAGTACTCAAAAATATTATAATAGCAAAGGTGAATTAAAGTGGACAATGGTTTGCTCTTTTTCACTGCATGGTAAGTATACCACATTAAGAAGATGTGGTGCAGTAAAAAAAAAAAAAAAAAAAAAAAAAAAAAAAAAAAAAAAAAGAAGAGATGCAACTCAGCCTGTTTTGCTAAGGCCTGGTCAAGCCTTTGATGGCGTGGTATGCATTATTAGCAGAGAACTGATGCTAAGAACTGTGACACATCTTTTACCAAGAAGGAAGCTGCCCATTTGCTTTCAATGAACTAAGGGAAATGTGTTGGAAGTACCACCCTGCAGGGGCTTTCACATACTTCTGGTGAGCATGCCCTTAATGTGATTTTTGATATACAACAAAATTCCAGAATAATTGACACCCTCCCATCCTCATCCCTTTATTTTGTAGCAAGATCTCTCTCATGTTGTATTTCCTTAAGAAAGAAAGCCAGGCATAGAACAAATACAGAGCTTCGCTTTATTCTTTAATACTTGTGTATCAATGTGTAAGCTGTTCAAAAAGCCCTCACTCTTTCACTCAGTTACTTCTGATTACGTTTCTTCTTTATGCTAATCACCCAAACATTTAACACACTTATAAAATAACCACATCATATTCTGAGGAATGTGTTCAAGTAATAATTGGAACCACAACTTTATATAGAGGAAAAGATTTAAAACAGGACCCGTCACATGACATCGAAAACTTAAATGTACCTGGATTGTGTATAGGTTTTGTTTTAAAAGGTTATAAGTACAATACAATTTGAAAGTCTTTTATAAGCCTTCTAGATTCTTCTATGAAACAAGAGTCTGGTCTCTAAGTACCTGTTAACTTTGATTTGCTTCAGGTTATTTTGCTTTTTTTTTTTTTTTTTTTTAATTAAAACCTTAGGATGAGGCTCTTCTAGCAGGGAAACCCAGAGCAGGCCTCTTGATAAAATTCAGCAGTATGCCGATGGAAGAACATTACTGAGCTTTTTGCATCAGAGTGGTTGCTTAGGTCGGGGCACTATTTTTGCCTAAGCTGCTCCTCTGCATGTCAGGGTGAGCTTTACGGCTGTTAACAGCCTTTGGAAACCCATCCTGTTGTGTTTCAAGTCAGCATACCTCTGCAGTTTGTCCAAGTACTCACTATTTCTGGTAGTGTTTTTCAAATGCTCTTTTACAACTGTAAACATCCTAGGAAGCGAGCAAGCGACTGGCACTATTTGATCAGCTTGTAAATACTTGCAGAGCCTTTGTCTGAAGCTCTTGGGACTCTCAGAGAAAAGCTTGGACACAGAACTCTTTCATCTTATCCCGAAATCCAGAGAACTCTGGCTTCAGAGGAAATAAAAGGAAGGGCAGCCCCGGCTCTCTCGGGCCCTTCACTAAGATCATTATGTCTGCGGACCCCTAGAGCCTGAACTTGGAAACGATCATAGGAAATACAGAATTGTGTGCACAGGAAATGCAAGGTTGTGTGTGCAGGAAACACAAGGTGGTCTGCTAAGAGGAAAAGAAGGAAAAATGGGAGGACACACAGAGTAACTTGGAGTTATGTAAACCCAACCGAACCAATGACAGCCTTCACAGGGAGAATGAGATGTCCCAAGTCTTCAAGTGCAACAGAGCACCATCTTGAAGAACATGCCTGAATGAGGGAGCTACTAACTGCAAGTTCTTTCATCAACAGTCTTTTTTTTTCCTTTGTAATGAGGCCTATAATTTATTTTAAATCACATTTTAAAACAGTATAGTTAAAACAAATAATTTCTAACCAACCTCAAATCACAGTAACATGCACATATTTTTTATTCTGCTAATCTCTATATTCTGCTTTAAAAATTTTCACAATCAACAGGAAAAATCATCAACAGTCTTAATGTCTAAAACCAGTTGTCAGTGGGGGAAAACAGAAAGAGACTGTGTACACAAAGCTATTATTCCTCACCTTATGGGTGTCTTAGCTTACAGAAAAACATCACCACAGTTGTATTTTAAAGGAAACCTTTGAAGAGCACTTTGACCTCTGAAGAACATCCCATAGATGTTAGCCAATTAGAACAAGTCAGAGTATTTAAAACCATGTTGGTAATGATGCAGTTTGGTATGCAGTTGAAATTTACTTTATGATACTGAAAAGCCAACCAAGGTTATGAAATACTAAACAGTTCCTCATATATACATACCACAAATTTGCCCTCTATATAGGATGTGAGAAAACTAGACTATGGTGATTAAAGTGAAAAAAAAAAAAAAAAAAAAAGATGGAAAAGAAAGTCCAAGTGTCGAAGTGTAACTACAACTGCTAAGGAGGGCAAATAATAATATTCACATTAGGTCCCATAGAGGCACTAAAAATTGCGATGACAGGAGGCAAGCTTAGGCATCTACAGACAACCAACAGCCCACATTTCAATTCTATGTCCTAACTTCAGGTGCACTCATAACCCAGACTTTGCAAATCTCTGGGAGAACATACCTATTTATACAGGACCGCATGTCATGACCTAACATGCAGACACAGGGTATTATATTACAATCCATATAGAATAAAACATAGGTGCTTTGCACTAGTTTAATGGACAAAAATCAATACAGCTTCTAACTAAGGAATAGTATACATCACAATAACGCTAATGCTATAAACAATATTGAATGAAGCTTGGTGTTCTTGCAGTGTTAGTCCCATCTCGTCAATGCATGAGCGGTCAGTACCTGATGTAAAGTTCAGTTCTCTGAAGCTGTCTCTTACATGAGGAAATTGTTACACAGTCATATGAATTTTAAGTGCCAACTGTAATTCGATTTAAATAGGAGACTCTCTTAAGTGTGTATTTATACACACAGGCTTCCAAATCCTACTCCTATAAAAGGAAAGGCGTGTGTTTGCTCCCTTGGTTTTTATTGGAGGAGCCGGTTGCCATGGTTACGGGGGGCGGTCACACTGAGTTCAGAGTCACCTGTAAGAGGTGTCACCCCCCCTCCCCGGCAGAGCTGTGAGGATGCTTCCAGTGAGGATTAAGTTAAGGAAGCTCCACCCTCAGTGGGCGGCAGCATCCACGTGGGAATTCTGGGTGGAATAAAAGGAGGCAATGGAGAAAGCAAGAAGAACACTGACATCCCTACAAGCAGAAGCCAAAATGGATCCTTCCACTACATCGGTGCTCATGTCAGGAATGGCAAGTCACTCATACACTAACCAGCCTTGGTGGCTCTTCACTGTAGTCTCAGATCATCTCAGATTCGCCTGAATCGAAGTTCAGCATTCATCCCATTGCTTCTTTCCAAGACAGATGTCAACAAAATGTGGCGTCTCTGCCATATCTCGCCAACTTTTCCCTATTGTGAATTTTTAATTCACTGTAATTCTTTTCTTGATTTCCGTCCTGCCTAACAATCCAGGTGCTTTGGAAATAAGTGTCTGGGACAGTCCTGCGTGTCTTTTCTCTCCCCTAAACTGCTATTCACTCCAGTGCCTTGGTTAGTGTATACCATATAATATATGCTCAAAAAAAAAAATCTGAAATTAAAGAGCACTATACATTCAAAGGAAAACTTAAGAATAAGATTCTTTTCATAAACTCCAATCCTCCAAGTAATCAAACATATAAATAATTAAAGGATTTCTACTACAGTTTGAGAAGGTATAATTGATACTAATTTCAGGATCTATGCTTTAAGGGAATTTTGCTGTAAATTAAAAATGCATAGTTGGATTAAAGGAAAAAAAATGCAAACCAAAAATTAGTGACATGTGGCACAGACTGGTTTCCTATACCATTATCAGATGCAAAGCAAAGTCATACTCCATCAAGAAGTGAGAAGTCAGACAAGGCAATTTGTCTAATGGCCAATAAGTGACGGAACGTTACTTAATTTCCTTATGTCACCGATATTTGCATTGCATACACAAAATACTGTCCTGATTCTGTCTATACTTAACCTGTTCTTTTCATTTTTTTTTCCCACTCAACATACAGTACTTGTGGAGGATTTTGGTCAGACACTGGTGAAAAGAACTATTCTAGGGCAAGGACTGTGTTAATAGCTCACAAGTGGCAGGAAGACAATAACCGTTGCCTTACATTTTAGCAAGGAAAGTGTAATAATGGTACATATCTTAATGTTTTTCATCAATGTACTATGTGTTACACATCGCTTACAGCACTACTGAAAACTACTTTTGGCAAGAAAATGTAGAAAAAAAGCAACTAGAGGGATTGTCCTAGGTAATCATGCTAATAATAATAGTATTGCAGTGATTAGAAATGACACAAACCATCACAAGGTGGATACGAAGCAGGTGGTTTGGCTGCAGGATGCACAGACATCATCTCTCTACTGTATCTCGTCTGCACTAAAAGTATGGTGAGCAGCCAGACTGTGGAGAGACTTTTACGTCACCTACAGCATGCAGAGAGAATCTAGGTGATTGAAGCGGTCGGATGAGATACTGCTATCTTGTTTGTCTCTGAAGAGTTATGAAGCAAGGGTAGAGACACCATAAGCAAGGGGCTGCTGTAGACCAGGTGAAAGAGGAGAGAATCCACAAGACAGGGAGTTACAGCTGTTGGGCCTTGCCAATGGGGTCACTAGAAGATATAAGAAAATAGGCTTCATAGAGAACTCACACTGCACTTCTCAACCAGGTAACAAGGTGTTATTTCCTGATAGGGAAATCTTTGAAGGAGATGCAAATTTGGAAAGAAAGATACGACAGTTGTGTTTTCCAAAGATGGACACAGTCTCTATTCCACATGCTCTTGTACAGTGTGTATCCCCCTTATATACATAATCAAGAATGGGAACTTTCTGTCATGCCTCCATTCAGTACAGAGAGAAGCTCTTTGGATGAGGGGTGGTGTGAGGTTTAGAATGCAGTTAAGGGACTATGCTGACGTAGCAAAGTGGCAGTAGTAGGCTCTCTTCTACAGTCTGTGCCCTCATTAGCTCTGGGTAGTTGGCTAGGTTTCTTGTAGCAGGCATGATTTCCCTCCTGCTGAGTAGGCTTTAAGTCCAGTTAAGATGGCTGTTGGTTGCTGCCATGGTAAGAGTGCCACTATTGCACCTTTAGGTGCTGGCCTCATAACTGGACAGGACTATTGCTTCCCTCCCGTGGTCTTTCTGGTCATATGAAAACTAGACCGGCAGAAAGAAGGCTTTCAGGTTAGATGTGGCTCAAAGTAACTGGGGACCTTTATCCTAAGTGTGCAGTGACTTACGGTCAATCCCTTAGGGACCGCTGTGGGCAATAGCAATAGCCTTCAAATGGAGGTTACTCATGATGGTGGGGTTTTGTTAGCTAGTCTACTGCTGGTTTCGGGGAACACTGTCAGCCTAAGTGGTATAACAATGCATATGGTATATACATACATACACACTTATATGTATTATACAGGAAAACAGCAATTCACACAATGCAATTGGACTGTGGTGGGGCCCAGCTTCAACAGGTACAACTTCCATACAGCTTCTGTACCTAATTCTCATGGAACATCTCAGGAGAGGGGGTGTGAGTGCCAGGGGACCTCCAAGAGGTCTTGTATCCTGGAAATGGCTGCACATACAAGACAGGAACAATGGCAGTAGCAGCAGACACACACGGAAGGGGGAAATGTTCAGGGGTCCCACCCCTAGACAGAGACCTATGGGCAACTAATAATTGCTGAGAAAGAGAAAGAATTAGCTTCTTCCAGGGAAGAGACTCCCAACTGCTTATCTTATACAAAGTGGTCAGTCCTGAAATCATACACACACAAACAGCAAAAATGGACTTAGCAGGATACACACACACACATGTATACAAAGATACATATATGTAACAATAATCAAAGAAAAAAGGCCATCAATTTGAGACGGAGAAGGGGGAAACATGGGAAAGTTTGGAGGGGAGGGACATGGGAGGGGGTTAGAGGGAGGAAAATGATATAATTATAGTTTAAATTATATATATATAATTTAATATATATATATATATATATATTAAAAACAGCAGCAGCAGCAGTAGCAACAGCAATGCTGTTAAGGAAAAGGAAACCAGATTTAAAAAATCTAAGTTGCTTCACTTAAAAAAAGAGAAGGGAAGCTTGATTCTTGCTTGACTTAAAACAAAGCTTAAAGTTCCCTTAACAACTGGAAGCTTAAGACCCCTTCTTGTGAAGCTTGGATGATCTCAGTTGAAACACTTTTGTGGTGGTGGTGGTGGTGGTGGTGGTGGGGATTGAACCAGGGTCACATACACCTGGGGCAGGCACTCTGCCACTCAGTGAGATCACTTGACTTCCTAATGTGCTAGAACATCTAATGCTAAGTCAGAAGAAAGCCTGGGCTTCTGGGAAGGTCAGTGAGGATGAGCCCCCTTGGGATCTTCTTCCTTCGACTGAGCTACTACATTCTGAGAAACCTAAGCCACATGTGTTCAGACGGTCCTTCCCACAGCCACAGCATAGCTGAGCATAAGTAAACATGTAACATCAGCTGCTAGCCAGTTGAGTGAGCAATCCTGGACTCCCAGCCTAATGGAGCCTTCAGGCAGCCCCGGACATCTGGAGGCAATTGCATGAGAAGTCCTAGCCAAAAATATACGAGCTGCCTAGACAACCGACAGGATTGCAAGAGATGAAAAGTGGTTTCTGTAAACTAGTGAACTTTGGTATGGTTTCTCAGGCAGCACTAGAAAACCAAAGTAGGCGATGCGCTCAGATTTTTAACACTTGGAACTAGCTGGGCTAAGAAGACGCTCAGGTGGAAATGTTCCAAAAGAAGCTCCGATTGGTTTCACGTGGTCCATGTCTGGAGCTGAGGAATGCAACCTAGCACGTGCTTACTGACAGAGTAACTAAAGACCAGTGCAGCCAAGATCAAGTGTAAGTATGCTGTGACAGACCAAGGTCCTGAGGTACTGTGCTGTTTGGTGACCAGGTGAAAGGGGATGGGCTAGATAAACAGATGTTGCTACTGGAAAATTGAATAAATATCTGGCCACGGTGGTACAGTCCATTCCAAGGGCACGGATATTTCAAGTAACACAGAGATCTCAAGTAATACGAGAAGAAGAGAGGAACATTCGCTGGTGCCATTGGCAACAGCTGGATGACCTACAAATCATGAGCTCAGCGAGCGATGGTGACAGAGGGCAGCCGTGTGAAAGAAATACTGCAGAGACAAGACTGCCAGAGATGCACGCGAAAGGTAAGGCATAGTATACAGGGGACTTACACACGGCGGTTCAGAAGCTGTCTGTAAGGAAAGGAGACTGGAGGCGAAAGAAAATAATGACGTCAAAGGCTTTCATTTTTCACGCAATATAAGGAACAAGGGAACGCTCATATGCCGGCTGGAGGGTACCATCGTACTGGGGAGCTTTTTCAAAAAGATTTACTTTTGTTGTTACTTTTCAACTATGCACATGTGTGTGAGTCTGTGTGTGCCTATGTGCCTGTAAGCCCAGTTGGCCTCAGAGGCAGGAGGCATCTTATCCCCTGGAGCTAGAGTTACAACTGGTTGTGAGCTGCCTCATATGGGTGCCAGGAATGGCACGTGGGACAGGACTGCTGCGAGGGCCAATACAGGCTCTTAACCACAGAGCCACCTCTCCACCCCATCCCTGGAGAGATTTTAAACACACACACAGTAGGATCAAGAGGCGTTAAAGAACAAATGCCCTTGAACGTCAGGGAAATGGTGAACGGAAGGGGTCCCAAGCATGCAGTGTGATGGTTCAGATCCACTATCAGATTAGCAGAGGTTAGGAACCACCTAGGAGGCAAGTCTCGGGGTGGCGTGCAGTTGAGTTTCTGGACTAGGTTAACTGAAGTGGGAAAAACTACATTAAATATGGAGGACACTGTCCCATGGAATGACGTCCTGGGTTGAATGAAAAAGGAGAAAGTGAGCCGGGCACCAGCAGCCACTTCTGTCTGCTTCCTGACTACGAATGCAATGTAATCACTGCCTCAGGCCCCTCATACCTTTCCTACCACGTTGGACCGTCCCGTCAAACCATGAACCAAAACAAACACCCGTTTCATTAAGTTGCCTTTGTCTCGTATTTTGTTCCAACAATGAGAAAAGTAACTACTATATGTATGAATCAAGATTTGCTTATAGGAGTCGAAGAGGATGCATGGGCTTTGGGGCAGAGTGGGACAATCTGAAATAATTGTTGGGAAGTACAGAGGGTGGAACAGTGCCAAGGAAAATACGGTGGGGGAGCCGGGCTGCTGAGGTTGGTCAGCCAAGAGGTAAGTGTTGTTAGACCCTCTTTACCCATGAAGAAACCAAGGCTCAGAAGGTGAAGTAACTGGTTATAGAGTAAGTAAGTGAAGGGGCTAGCATCCCAGAACAGTCCTGTGCAATTCTTTCCAGTACATTAGGCTAAATGAATCTGTTGGTCCAGGGAGTAATTGTACTTTCTAGAAGGAAGCTATTTGAGATGCAAATTTTTAATCTTACCTATTTATCTACATTGTCCATTCCTATTAGTGTTGCCAGAGACCCTGGCCTCCCCCCACTTCTGCTATATCATCCCTACAGTTTTCAGCCAAAGCGCTAGGGATTATGAGGAAAGGATAACATTGTAACATGGAGTCTCCTTTTAGATAGTAATCACCTCTGAGAAGCTTTGGTGCAGGACTGAGGCTAGGCAGGGAGATTACAGGGCCATTAATGCAGTGATGGTTTCTTGAATGATGCTTACAAAATACAAAGGAAATAGGACCACAGAAGAGGATTGCATTTCAAAACTGGGAAGCGATTTCCTCATTACACTTAGCACAGTTAATTCCAGAGAATTTTGTGCCAGTTTTTGTTTTTTTGTTTTTTGGTGGGAGGAGGGGCAGGTGTTGAGACAGAGTTTCTGTGTGCAGCCTTGGCTGTCCTGGATTTGCTTTGTAGACCAGGCTGGCCTCGAACTCAGAGTGATCCATCTGCTTCTGCCTCCCTGAATGTTGGGATTACAGGCGAGCGCCACAGAGCCCAAGCCTGGCTTTTTGCCAGATTTTTAGGGTTTCTCTAAGGTTGTGGTCTCATAGAACCAACTGTCAAGGAGATTATGTGATCTGTTAGTCCAAACAGTTCACAGATCACAAACGGTTGGTGACAGGTCACAGATATTGCAAGTTCATCACACACTATAGGTTCCTCTATTCTTGCAAAGAGTCTCCTCCTGCCCTACTGGAGAACTAAATACCAAGAGTCTCTACTTGAAAAAACAGAAGGAATTACTCTACCCTATGGGGATTTTTGGCTTTAGCTGAGAAATAATAGACAAGTGACTTGTTTAGGTTGCATTTTCAACAAAGTCTCAGCTAAGACACAGTCTATGGTTTTTGGTCCCCCCCCCCCCCCCCGCGCCCGCCCTTTGATCTGAAATGGTTTTGTTGGGAAGCATGAGGGCTAGCTCTCTGGTGTTCAGAAGAGACTCAGGAAAGGGAGGAGTGTCACCATCCACTTTGGGAGAGAGTTCTTTATACAACAAAGGGACAAGCTACTGTGGATAAACTTATACACGGTTATTCCAGTGGCATATATTACTTATGTGTCTGGTGAGAGGAGTAGGTTTTGAAACTTTAGTTCTCCATAAACCATGAAATTACTGTATAGTTAGCACGTATTGGGGAAGACACAATGAAACACAATAGAAAGTACTGGCGCATATTCTCAATGTAAAGACAGATATTAACAATTTAGGAATTTCATTTATAAATAATGTGCTTGTTGGACAAATGTGTATTTCTTACTGATGTCTTAGTAACTGTTTCCAGAGATCTTTTGGAGAGCTACATTCTTTAGAAACTCTATTCCTATGGCGCGCTGCTAATGCTGTGGCGCCCATATGGTCCCAGATAGTCCATTCAGGCTTAGTCTACATTTTCTTGCAAGTCTGAATGGCTATTCATGTTGCCCAATGTACCAAAGTGACTAGGTGGAGGAACTAGGATTTGAACATGTATTGCGTGCACGGAGAGATGATGGCGTGAGCTGATATCCTCTGGAAAAGAAATGCCAGCAGCCACAACTGAGCCCAGAATGAACATCTTTGCACCCGCAGCTTTCTCAGTATCCCGCATTTTGAGTCCAGTGACACTAACTAGCTACAATGTTTTCATCTTAATAATGATAGGCATGGATGCTATCAATAAACAAAATGTCCACAGAAAAGCCCATGGAATTCTTTAGAATTATGATCGGTTATTTGCAATAATAATCCCTGCTGTAATTAATAAGGACTATTTGATTAGCTTTGTGGCGACCATCCACTTTAAGAGATAGTCTCAATTTCAGTCAACACAAAAAGATAGATTTTAATTTCTGTGTAGTTTCTTGATCTGTTTACACATGGTACTGTGTACACAGTGGTAATGCTTATTAAAGTTTACTGTATGAAACATGGTACTTGCAGTATCAATTAAGAATTTTTTTTTCTTCTCTGCCATTAACCCACTCTACAGTGACCACCACTCTGTGGTGACATGGCAGATACCAATTTATAGTTCTCTTTAAGTGGGATGGTTATGTGCCATAGTCTTAGAGTAGTGGTTCTCAGCCTTCCTAATGCTGCGGCCCCTTAACACGGTTCCTCATGTTGTGACGGCCAGCAGCCATACAATTCTTTTTGTTGCTACCTCATAACTGTAATTTTGCTACTGTTATGAACCATGATGTAAATATCTGTTAGGCAGATGATCTTAGACAACCCCCATGAAAGGGTCATTCAACCCCCAAAGGTTGAGAACCACTGTTGTACAGTGTTATTGTTAACGTAAAAGACGAGAGGCTAACAACTGAGAGCATTTTCAGATCATGAGCCCACCTCTAAAGGAGAGCATAAGAAACAGCTGTGTATTAAAGACGCACCAGCTTTGTTCTAGTCTTGCAAAGAACTGAGGCGTGTGGGATGGAGATGGGTGGTGGTACAACACACTGCAAATACCACAGAGAGGGAGCCGAGGAAGCGGAGCTAAGGAGACTCCTTAAAGCAAACAGTTCACGGCATAACACGAGACAAAGCTATCTGCTGGCTGCTTTGAGATATAACCTATCCGCACATTCTTCAAAGTGTCAGAGGACGCCAAGGTGTGTGCCCGCGCACACATAAATAACAGGCAGCTGTGCACACACAGATTTATGTATGCACATAGGTGTCTATGTGTGCATGCATCCATTTTGAGGGGTTTCTATTGGAAAAACGAAGTGCAGCAATTCTCTAGTCACTTAAGTTCCATTTTGATTCAGAGACAATTGATTATAAAGTTTCTGTTACCTCAAAGTGCAAGCTCTAAGAGGTTTGGAGGAAGGGCAACTGGGGGAAAGGTCAGTAAGTTAGACCGCTTTGATGTGGTTTATATTTAAAAGCTTTTAATAATAAAACTGGTATGATATCCCAACTTCATACACAAGTCCAATTAGGAAAACTTAGTATACGCCAGGTACCATGAGAGCTGACATTCTGAACTGTATTTTGGTTGTCTACCAGAAAACCAAACCAAACCAACCAACCAACCAACCAAAAAACAAAACAAAAATAACAACAAAAACAACCAACTCAGTCATGCTTGTAAGAGTGAATGGCAAGACAGCCAAATAGCCAGCCCCTGAAAGGCAGACAGTTGTATTATCCCTGTAAGAAAAGTGTGAATTTTCAACTTCTCAAGTAAATTAATAAAGCCAGTCATGAGCAGATGATATTTACCACCTCCGGACCGCTCTTCTTTCCCACATGAGCTGAATGCAAGCATGCTTCAAACCAAGTTTATGGAGAAGGACATTAAAAGAAAACACAGGCTCCGTGTTTCTTTCTCTTACCGTTGTCGCCGGAAGGTAACGATACAGTGTTTGTTGGCATGGCGTCAGAATTCACTTTTCCATTCTCAAATGTGTCATTTTCACTCTGCTGTAAGTGCCAGTTGAGGCCAAATAGATGCATTGCTGGGGGTAAAGCATACGAGTTGTTTAAAAAGTCTGCTGTTCCAAACTCCAAAGGCAAGTGCTTAGCATGCTTATAACAAGACTCGGATGTAAAGTTCAAATTTCCATCTTCTAAAATAACAGGGATAGTGGCACAACACAAACCATAAACAGAACCCCTCAAACACACGCAATCAACATAGCAGTGCTGTGCGCAATGACAGCTCTTCAACAATGATGGAGGTTTATTCGGTTAATTGGTACCAGGAAGGACTTAAGCGTAAAACACTTTACTCTGGCTTGTCTGTGCTCCACATTGTAAGAAAGCTGTAGAATTCTCTGAAGCAGCATTCACCAAATCTTCTTAACCATGGGTCGTTTGAAGATTTATGATGCTGCTATAATTGCTCTGTGTTCTCTACAACCGTGATGTTTTCCACTAGACTGTGGTAAGAAGCAAAAAACTCGCAGAGGAACTTGATGGCATGTGGGGTGATCAGAGTAGATTTAGACGTGTAAAACAGAAGTGTCGCGCTTAGTCTCTCTCTGTTTGTTTTTGAGACAGGCTCTATCTACATAGCCCTGTTCTGGAACTAACTACACAGACCACATGGTCCTCAAACCCACAGAGATGCACCTGCCTTTGCCTTCCGCGTGCTGGGATTACAGGCGTGTGCCACCACGTCTGGCTAAAAGTGCAACACTTTAAATTGAGATGAATCAATTTTGAACTTTCACCATATGATTCGATCAAACAATGTGCTCCTATCGAATAATTCATGTGAGTTTTTGAAGTAGGAATGATAATAATTTTATACGTTTATAAGTCATACACATTTGTTACATTTTTGTGTTTATCAATGTTCCTTATTTAAAATACCTAGAAAAGATAATTAGAGAACTGTGTTATATGATTGTGACTGTATAAATTCAATATAAATTAAATTTTAATATATATTTTTTATTTAATTTGTCTAAAATAGTTAGAAGGCTACGTCACTGGCATATTAACATTTAACAATGGCTAGACACTCACCCTGACTCCATGGGGCAGAGTTTTGAAATGGTTTTCTCAGGAAGGCTACATAACCAGAAGGAAACCCAATGCTGGCCACATTAGTGAATTGTAAAAAGAGAACTCTGTTTTGACATTTTGATCATTATGTACATTGCAATTTACAAGTGATCTGGAAAATGACAGGTGTTTTCAGAAACCATCTCAGAAGTACTGTGATGACTGTTCCTAACAGAGAACTGTTGTTAAATATCCAAATAATGTAGACAAAAAACAAAAACAAAAACAAAAACAAAAACAAAAAACCAGAGGCAAAGGCCACTGTCTTTTGCTATACTGAGACTTTTATTCAATCCTTAGTCTAGCATTTAATCTTTAGAAAATTAATGATACATATTATGTTTATGTAAAAGTGAGGGATGCCTGGCTTATTTAATTAATGCTAAGAATTCTCGATAGAGTATATGAAGTAGAGTGGACTTTTAGCAGAACATTTTTTTGTATATTTATGTAACCTAGGGTCCAGACCATGAAAGCATTTGGTGTTGCCTAACCAGACCATGGCACCTTTCGGTAAATATCCCCTTTAACCACAAAGCTGCCAACTCGCTGTAATATCCATTCAAGATGGTGGAACCTGGCTTCTGGGAGAAGCCTAATGGTGTTGATATTTCTTTTATTTTAAAGGTTAAAAAAAACCTGTGTGTATGTGTGTGTGTGTGTGTGTGTGTGTGTGTGTGTGTGTATGTGTGTATGCGCGTGCACGTGCACACGTGTGCATGCATGGGAGTGCCCCCAGACTCCAAAAGCGGACACTGGGCTTCTGGAGCTAGAGTTATAGGTGATACGGGCTGTCTGACATTGGCTTGGGCTAAGTTTAGTACTAAGGATGCCTTGTGCATTTCAGTAGTTATCTGTTAAAATCAATGAATTAAAGTGAGCAATGCCTCCAACTTCTGAAAAATTCAAATCTAAGAAAACACTTTTGCAGGTAGGATAGTAATTTATAAAAAATGCAAACATAAAATAAATCTTCAGTGGATAAGTATGAAGAGTATATTATTAATAAATATTATTACTTAATTAACAAATTATTAATTAATAAGTGACTCCTTCAGAATAGATGAAAAGTAGCTGAGTGAAAGTCTATTATTATTACTATTATTAATAATTATTATTATGTTTATTATTATTATGATGATGATAGGTGCAATGTTTTTAAAATGTCAGTAATTTCAGGATATTGTTATCAGTACCACATTCTGTTAATAACAGCTGAAATAATTGCATATTAGTAAAAAAGAAAATGAGCATAGCCAGTGATGTCTACATTGTATATTTGTAATAAATGCATGAATGCATACCCCTTGTTTAAATTATGGCCTCCAGTGATTCTGTCTAAACTCTTGATTTTCATAGATTAAGATATAGACTTTAGAATTCTTGACTTTATAAGTCATCATCTTACACGGGGGTATATCTTCATATGTCATTTTGCATTAAATTACATAGTGTGCGAGCAGTTAAATGTCAGGAGCTTTCTAAACATTTATCGCTTCCCACACTCTTCAAGGTTTTACATACTTCAGCAAATTCTGAAGGAAATAATGGGAGCTGGCTCTGCAGATGCCAGAGGGTTGACAGGCGTACTCTACCACAGCGCCAATCAATACAGACCATCTCTGAATGGCGGCTTGCTTTCTGAGTTTTCAACTTTACAAGAGTATAGAACCTACACAGCTACCGCAGAAACCATGGCTTGATTTTCAGTCTTTCCTTGGACTAGTAATATGGGGTGGGATACTTTTTCACAGTGCTTGCCAGGGTCACTGGGCTACAGACTGTCTTTACTCAAGGTTCACAATCCAGGAACAGGCTCTCCAGCATCCTGTTGCTAAAAGCTGGGGCGCGACGTTTGGTAGGCGACATGTACTCAGAGCATTCCGACATCTGATGGCTTTAAATGTCCAGTGGGCTTATTGGGATACAAACCATTCCCTGTATTCCATAGGAGTTGACTTTCTGTGAGAAATAACACCATCATTGTCATGTATTCATTAAAAAAAGGGCGTCACATTTTCTTGGATGGTAGATGTGATCATATCATTGGTTTCACTAGACATTGAAGGGTAGAGATAATCTATGGAATTGTATATAGGTATTAATTGTTAAAGAATGATAGGATGTTTGTGTTAGGAGAGTGATTTGATTGTTTTCCAGATGGGTAACAGCTCTTTGACTGACTCATTTACACACTTCCACACACACGCTCACATGTGCATGCACGCACTCGCACTGTATAATGAACATCACACCCAAATAATCACATCTTGTACTATATCGCACTGAAGTCAGAAGGATTTGTTTGAGTTGTTTGGCCTTAGGATATTACCTACTTTAAGACTGCCATCGTTTGGTATTTAGTGACAGACAGTTACACACCTCAAGTTACACATGTATCCATATATGGAGAGAAGAGAGGGGCAGGCAACAAACTCAAAAAGTCAAAAGTGTCTGAAATTACTAAGCGGCGGTGTAATAAAACTACAGGGGACACGTTGGCAGGCAAACAGAGGGGAAATTAGCCTAACAAACTACATCTGCAAATAAAGATGGGAGCGCTCAATTGTTCCATCTTCAACTGGAAAGCAGATCTGAAGCCATGGGGAAGTACTTGCTGTAGAGTGTGGCTGCGGAACAGAATCGAACCGACTCCATCATGGGTCAGGACGGTGGGAGAGCGGGGGAGATTCTGTGTAGGGTAAATCCCAGGTTGTCAGGAAGGAAATCATATGACCAAGCAAATGCACGTGCTGTATTAGTGGTCGTCAGCCCATGGCCTCCCAGACTGCTTTGTAGTTTGAAACTACGATTTGTCTTGGCAAGCGGTGGGGAAACCTAATGCCTGTGTAAGACTGTAAAATGTTACAACTTATGGAAAAAGGTAGAGTGATCACTCAAAAACAAACAAACAAACAAATAAACCAGAATGTGTGATCCAGCACTTGTTACACCTCAGAGACAGTGAAAGTTGAAGTCCAGATCTCCGAGCTAACTGCGCAGCCTTGTCTAAAGCTGTCTAAAGGAGGTGATGTCATGCCATTTACACTGATGGGCACAGGGGTAAATTAAGTGTGGGTACATATGCATCCTGAATATTATCCATCCTTAAAAGGAGAGCACACTGCTGTATGTAATTATAGATGGAATGTGAAGATCTACGTCAAGTGGACTAGACTAGCTGCAAGAAGGCAAATACGGTTCCACTCAGGCACCATCTGAAAATTTCACACTCAGAGCAAAACAGAGCACATGGTGGCAATAGAGACGGAGAGCTGTTTGACGGGCACGGAGCTTTAGTCTCGCATTTTGAAATAGCTTGGGAGACTGACCACACAACAATGCACATGCAAATTAGTATGTCCGAACCGTACAATTAACTGGTGAAGCTGGAAATTTTCTATTCCGTACTATTTATTACTTATGCTTCTACGTGTAGGCGTAGAGTGTGGGCTCTTGCGTGTCTGCCTGCGGGGGCACGTTTCTGAGTGTGGGTAGAGGCTCCAAATTGCCATCACGTTCTTCCTTCATCCCTCTCCTACCTCATACAGCGAGACAAGGTCTCTTGGTTGCACCCAGAGCTTGCTGCTCAGTTAGCCAGTTGAGCTTACCCAGGTTGTCCTATGGCTCCGCTTTCTGCCTCCAAGGTTTGGGGTTTACAGCGGTACCCACACCTGTCCACCTTCTATGTGGGTGTTGGGGATCTGAACTCTGGTCTTCATGTTTGCACTGTAAGCCATCTCCTTTGCTCCATGGGGTGCATGTAAGATACCCCTTTCAGTGGTTATGAGAGCTCTTGAATTGCCTCATCTGGTAGCCTCTTTTGAGACTCATTCTCTTTACACGTCATTGGTGTTTTTCAACGTTAGCCACCCACCCTCACTGCCTTAGCCTTCTCTGGTAATTCGCCTGTTTTCCCCCTAGCCCTTTGACTGCTCTCAGTTGCTCTCAACAAGTGCTCTGACAGGCTATTGTAATAGGCTATTATGGAGTGTTTCTTCTCTGGTCCGTTGGAGCCTTGTGACTGTTTTCAACCATAAAATGTGGCCATAGTCAAGGTGCCATACTTCAAGAACACCTATGTAATTTGCATACAAATCATAGACCGCCGAAGCATAGGGAACAGCGCTGTTAGCATGGGTCCTGGAGTGAGCATCGTCTTTACACTGCACACGCACTTAAGCAAAAATAAACCAGCGTGCGAGTCAACTGTAGTGGGATACCTCGCAAGGGGCTCAAAATAATCCCTGTCTCTTGGTATTCATACAGACCCTCTGAATGTGGGCTTGATTTAGTGACTTGCTTATAATGGGTAGCAGAAGACGAGCATCGTGGAATGTCTTTTTTCTCATTGTGGGCTATAAAAGGCTCGCGCTTCTATTTTCGCTGTTCAAATCTCTCCCTTGCAAGGCCTGCCATGGGGGAGGGGGGAAAGCAGCTGTCACATCATATATCAGGAAGTCCCACGGAGAAGCCCATGTGCTGAGAGAGGGGACCCTCAAAACCCCTGTGAGCAAGCTGCGAGCACCCTCCTCTCGCACCAGCTAAGCTTTCAAAGGAGACGTCGATCCCAGCCTACAGTCTAATGACACCACTACACTGAAACCAGGCGTTACAACAGGCAGAAACTTGAGATAAGTGTGTGCTGCTCGAAACTGCTAAATTCAGAGGTGATTTGCTCCCTACGGACTTACACAACTGTTCTTCTCATGTAGCTCCAAAGTGTGAACACCCACCAGGCCTGGCCTTGATCTCTCTTTCATCTTAACTGTGTTTATACCTTCAACTTACAATTCCATGTAGGCAAGTGACTTGGGGATTCATATTTCTAATAAAAGTCTTTGTAAATTGCTTCACTTTTAACTTTCGGCTTTACACCTGGCATACCTCGAAAACCTTATATTATTTTGCTTCCTGGGTCCCCTTTCTCCTTCACCCTATCACTCTAGCTGTGGCAGAAGCTGAGGTTGAATCATAGCTCTGTTGTTTATATTAACTCGGTTCCAGGTTATTTTATAATTTCTGAAATTCCCTGCCTATGAAACAGAAATTATGAGTATTCTATTTTATATATTGATTGTAAAATCAAATAAAGAGCAGCTGTAAGGCCATAGACTTGTGGCAGTATTTAATAAATGGTAGCTATTGTTACTTGTCATCCAAGGCTGGGAGATGGCTCAGTTGTTAAAAGGCTTGCCACCCAAGTGTGGGGGACCCGAGTATGAATCATCCAGCACAACCTGGGTGTGGGAGCCTGCATTTGCAATCCCGTGCTGCCAAGGTGGACACAGCATCCCCAACATCTGCTGATCTACCAGCCAGCCTAGCAGGGCTAGTGAACTCCAAGTTCAGCTTGAAGTCCTGCCATCCCACGGCTAGCGAACCCCAAGTTCAGCATGAAGTCCTGCCATCCCAGGGCTAGCAAACTCCAAGTAGAGCATGAAGTCCTGCCATCCCAGGGCTAGCGAACTCCAAGCTCAGCATGAAGTTCTGCCATCCCAAGTTCTCAGGAAGCTACTCTACCTCAGAAACACAGGCCTGTAAAGAATGACTGAAAAATAAGGCGGAGAGTGACTGAGGATACCCCGTGTTGACCTGGCAATAATCAGAAGGAGCAGCTACTGGACCATCTTTCTAGAGGCACGAAACCATTGGGGAGGGCCTTAGACCAGCAGTTCTCAACCTTGGGTTGTGACTCCTCTCGGGGTTGGGGGGGACCCAAAAACCCTTTCACAGGGGTCGCCTAAGACCATCAGTAAACACAGATATTTACAATGACAACGCACAACTATGATGAGAGTACAGTTATGAAGCAGTAATGAAAATAACTTTATGGCTGTGGGTGAGCACAACATGAGGACCTGCAGTAAAGGGTTGCGGTGCCAGTTAGGAAAGTTGAGGACAACTGTCTTAGATGATTCCCCTCTGATACATCTCTTAAGTAAGTTGAAGCATCTGACGTTTTTTCCCTTCTGAAATGAAAGAGCTTTTTAAAAATATTACTGTTCAAGTGAGTGACAAAAACTTATTATAATATCAATTCTCAGAGCGGCTTAGACACTGTATATAGAAATCTAGTCTACAGCCAGACTGCGTCAGTTGCATCTATAAAATCATTTACCATTACTGTGTGTATACGCATTCACGCGTCCTTCGCGGCACTTGTGTCGGGGTTGGAGGTCAACTCTGTGATGTTGGTTCTTTCTTTCCACCTTTCACGTGAGTTCTGGGAATTGAAGACAGGCTTCCCGGCTGGAGCGGCGGGGGCCTGTACCTGCTGAGGCGTCTCGCCAGCCCTAGAATGTCGCTTTTTAGGCTGCCTATGGTATTCTTGGACTGTAACCAGTTTTATAATGTTGAAAATGAAAATATTTCTGGTGTGGTTGAAAAACATTCTCTCTATAACCTCTTAATATCCTCCCCCCCCGCCCGTAGGTTTTTCTAGTACAAGTTAAAAGGGGGTAGGGGGGGGGGAAACCCTTGTGAATTGAAATAATTTTGAGACAGTGTGTGAGTAAAGATGCCTCAGTAAAATTTTATGAAGGGATTTTCTTTTGGATTTGAAGACTATTCCAGTGAGAGAAATTACAGCAGGCATTCTCTCAATTTTTCAAGGTGGGTGGAACTGAGCAAACCCATGGTGTTATAATTCCTTCCACCTTGTAAAAGGGGGGGGGATGCCAGTGTTTTATTTATTTATTTTTTTTAAACCAATATATGTTCGTTTGACACTTAGGAGCCAGCATGTGGAACACTTGAAACCAAAAATGTGTAATTAAATAAAATTATATACCACCAAGTAGCAAATTCGGTGCCATTTTTAGATTCCCGTTGAGAGAAAAGGTGCCAAATCTGATCTTGTCCCTGGGGAGCGTGCCACTGAAGTTGTTACCACAGCTACGATTATTTCTACTGGCTGTCTGAGTCCCTGGATCCTGCCAAGTGTGGGAGGGGTGGTGACAGCTGCCGACAAGAGTCCAGCCGTGTGCCAGAGCCTCGGAGCAAATTACAGGGGGATGTTGTGAAGGGAACGCAGAGGCGGGTACCCTTCGCCATCAGCTACCTGAAGCCTGAGGAGTCCCCTCCGAGGTCTTGGCAACAGAGAACACGACTCTTAGCAGGCCTGCCATTAAGGCCTAACTGCTGTCTAATAGGACAGGCGCAAGGGAGCCGTCTCAAAAAGACGTGATGCACAAGATAACGCGAGAACTGAGGTCTGGCGAGAAACACCGAACTTTAAAAATATATCATCCTCAGTATCTGGGATTCAGTCTTCTTTAGTTTCCCAAATCCGAAATGTTCACCCAAGTGAGGAGAGGTCTAGTTTCCCCTCTCTTGTCATTCATCTCTCATCCATCATGGGATGTCTTCCCCAAAATAATCTGTGGGAGGAAGCGTCATTATGAACCCGTTAATAGAAAGAAGCTGTAGGGGAAAAAAAAAATCAACTCGAGAGCTTTTTTCAACTAAAGGGGCCTGTTGCAGTATGGATTGCCCGAGGCATCTTCTGTTTATGTTAAAAGGAGCCCGCATCCTACTCTCAATTCTAGTTCCATCTACCCGAGGAATCCCAGCAGGCGTTTCTGGGCTTCTCCGGGCCTTACATCTTATTTAGATGAAAATCTGAAAAGTCTGGACGAGATGCTCCCTAAGACGTCGCTCTGATTTACTTTCTATGATGCGTCAATATATTTAAGAATATAAATGTTTAGGTTAAATCCTCGAGTGATGACAAAAGTACCCACCTCTGGGAATCAAGAAAATACCTATGTCTTTGTTCCTTCATTTTTATTTTAAAAACTACCCTGCTTAGGTCAAAGTATGACAAGACATGATGATTCCTGGGGCCATCTTGGAGTTCTCATTTTTTCCCCCTCTTAATTTCATGAATATCTACATATGCATGATGCACATGTGGGATGTCTAGGCTTTAGAGGGAAAAATAAGAAAGATACTCTTAAATCTAGGGTAATGATTATACTTGAATCATACTTCCAGAAAGCACCCAAGTCTTCTATGTAAAATGAACCCGCTCATGCAAAGACTGTATTTGTAACGCGGACCCCCACGGTCTACGCCATCATTAGGGGGGCATTGTTTTGTCATAAATTAGCTTTTGTTTTGGATTTCCTGCTGTGTTTATATGCATGTTGACAAAATGTGGTAGGCAACATTCTGGCATGCCAATCCATTACTATTTGTTATTAACTTTTAAGGCTAATATTATTTCAACAGCTTATACCTTCCTGACCCAAATATGGTTCTTTAAAAAAAAAAAAAAATCAGTATTTCTCACACAAGCTTTCATATCCATATGTTCTCCAGTTGTCAACTACATGGTTTTGTATTTAAAAGAACCAATGTTTGATGTGGCAAGTTACAATAAGGTTAATAAAATCACAGGCTTTATAAATGAGCAGATGTAGGGAGGAGGAGGACAGAAGAGGCACAGGAACAACCGCCAATATTTTATATTTGTACTGTATTTTTCTTTTTCCTCCTTTTTTTTTTGTCATGAGGTCCTAAATAAGTGGCCATCATCAACACGTCTCGATGGGAATTAACAAATTTAGCTCATACGCTTGTTTCTGCCACATTTGATTGATATTATTTTATGTATGACGAAATTTTGTGTTTTTTTTTTAATAAAATTGTTTACTTTTCTTTTATTCACTTTACATCCCTATTGTAGCCCCCTACCTTGTCTCCTCCTGGTCCCACCGGCCCTCCTGTTCCGCTTTTACCCCTCCCCTAGTGCCCAGAAAGGCGGAGCCCTCCTCCCCTACTATATGACCCCAGCCTATCAAGTCTCATCTGGACTGCCTGCATCCTTTTCCTCTGTGTGTTAGCATGGCCACCCCACCAGGGTGAAGTGGTCAATGAGTGGGCACCAGAGTCCATGTCAGAGGCAGCCCCTACTCCTCATGGTATGGGGCCCACATGAAGACTGTGCTGCGTATTGACTACATCTGAGCAGGGGGGTCTAGGTCCTCTCCATGGATGGTCCTTGGTTGGTGCATCAGTCTCTGCGGGTCCCCCTGGGCCCAGGTTTGTTGTTGGCTCTGTTGGTTCTCCTTGTGGAGCTCCTGTCCCCTTCAGGTCCTTCTATCCCCGACTCCTCCCTAAGTCATCCTGTGCTCTGCTCCAGAGTTTGGCTGTGAGTCTCAGAATCTGCTGCGATCCTCTGCTGGGTAGAGTCTTACAGATGGCCGCTATTGTAGGCTCCTGTCCTGTTCCCTCTCTTCAAGCACTTCCGGTGTCTATTCTATCTGCCCTTCTGGATGAGAATTAAGCATCCTCCTGAGAGATGCTCTACCATACAAGGACATTTGCTCAACTATGTTCATAGCAGCTTTATCTGTAATAGTCAGAATTTGGAAACAACCTGGATGTTCTCCAACTGAAGAATGGATAAAGACAATGTGGTACATTTACACAATGGAATGCTACTCAGCTATTAAAAACAAAGAAATCCTGAAATTTGCAGGCAAATGGATGGAACTAGAAAGGCTCACTCTGAGTGAGGTAACCCAGACCCAGAAAGACACACATAGTATATACTCATTTAGAAGTGGATATTAGCCACATAATACAGGATAACCACATTACAATACACAAACCCAAAGAGGCTAAGTAATAATGGGGATCCTAGGGAGAATGCTTAATATGGTGAGATTTTAAAAGTCTACGTCTGAAAGCCACTCTTTTCTTTTCCTTACTCCGTAAGTGTAGTATAAAGCCCCTATAGTTACCACTTAGGAACTGCTCCTTTCCACTGCCCACTGACAACCAGTATAAATGCTGAGGAAAACCAAGCTGCTGTTCTGGTCACAGAGAGAATGAAGTTAGGATTTCTAAGGCAGACAACTTCTCCTTCTTCTTCTTCTTCTTCTTCTTCTTCTTCTTCTTCTTCTTCTTCTTCTTCTTCTTATTATTATTATTATTATTATTATTAATATCTGTTTCTAGGATTCTCTAGTGTGGGGGCTATTATTATTATTGTTATTATTATTATTATCTTTTTCTAGGATTCTCTAGTGTGGGGGCTAACTGACTGAAAGAATCATTCATTCCCCCATTTAATAGAAAGAACGCCTTACCAACACAATCACCTGCCCAAAGGGGACAAGCCATAATCAGGCCAGGGGATCTTGGAGGGACAATTGTCAATGTTGAAGAATATGACTATTTTCAAGAACATTCAAAAATACAGAGTGAAATCATTTATGTGATTTGTATACTATTCCCTGCCTGCCAATGCACCGCACTTGCCTCTCTCAGCGAAGGTGGCAGAGGACTCATTAGTGACAATTATTAGCAGCTTGCCTCAAAGCCCCATGGCTCCTGCTCATTACTCAGTCTTGTAGCGCGGACTCTGTCTTCATCCGGATTGCTTTCTTCCACAGCAGCTTTCCGAACTACACAACAAATGTTTATGTATGCTAATGACTTAACTAAGAACCTATTTCCCCGCCCCTTGGCATTAACTGAATTTTCATAAAGGTGGGAGAATGGTTGAGGTGTACCTCTGTGGTACAGCACTTGCCCCAGTGGATCTGCAACACACACACACACACACACACACACACACACACACACACACACACACGAGTAAAAGTCATGGAAAATAGGGCTCCATCCCTCCCAAAAGAGAAATCTTTGCAATGTTAAAATACCTTACCATTATTAAATGATACCTTACCATTATCAAACTATTAAAATATGAAGATTCTTAGAGGAATGTTGGTATATTAAATTGTGACAAAAATCTACAAAACCGGTCCCTTTGTGGCAGTGCAATTCCAGTACGAGGTGGCACTTCCTGCAGAATGATTTGTGGTGTGACTTTCCTTCCTTGCTATCTCCCAGCACCTAGCAGACACAGGTAATGGTGACAGATACCAGTACCGTCCTCTCCCTTGACTGTCATGTTACCCTCTTACTAAAGAGTGAGAAAAGGTCTTGGAAAGCCCATGATCCCAAGATCACCTGGGACCACTCACCTGGGAAAGCGCTTTTGCGTAATTATTAATGTTCTTTTAGCTATTATTAACGAGTACTTCTAAAGCATCTCTGGATGTGGTCCAAACAAAAACACAGAGGTAGCTGCAGCGTCTGGCCCCAGGAGGTTTGTTTCCAGTGGCAGCTTGCTTCTGCATTTGGTGGTCTTACTCTCCTTGTCTAAAAATAAATGGCCCACTTTCCCCCTTTAAGCATGCATCTCTTTTCTATGTGTGATCCCTTTCTGAGACCAGAAAGATCTTCTCTGAAGAAGCTAAAAGCATCTAAAAATATCTCTGCTCTGGCAATAGAAAATAAAGATGAAAGTTATGATTATTTGAGATGGCTGAAATAATATGGCTGGGTTCTGTTTACAAATGCAGTGCGACTCATACAGGCTCAGCCACCGCCCTGTGCTTTCAGCTTGTTACAACCAGAAATGCACTTAATGACAAGATTAAAGATCTAGAACCGTGGTTTTCAGCTTTCCTAATACTGTGGCCTTTTAGTACAGTTCCTTGTGTTGTGGTGACCCCCAACCACAAGATAATTCTCTTTGCGACTTCTTAACTGTCACTTTGCTAGTTATGAATCGTAATGTAACTATCTGATATGCAGATGGTCTTAGGCGACTGCTGTGTTCAACCCCCGCCGCAAAGGGGTCACAACTCACAGGCTGAGAACCACTGATCTCGAATGAAGTGTCTGAAAGCAAAGGCAAGCAGTTTACCTATTTCCTTAAGCAGGGATTCACAGACATGGGAAAGAAGTTCCTATCTCCTCTATGGTATGGTTGGCAAAAGCTTTTTTTTTTTTTTTTTTTTTTTTTTGTGCTTTAAGAGGAAATTTGATAGCATGATCTCTTAATATAAATTTGATAGCAATATCTCAATGTAAATAGAAAGCATTATAAAGATGAATGGAATGAACTATAGGCAATATTAGCAAAGCCACGTAGAAATGCATGCCTACGAAATTAACTTCCATGAAAGAAGTTTCAGGATCCATCAGAGAAACTCTGCCACCCATCAAGACCTTCCTCATAAAATACGGCAGAACAAGAATTCAAAATGGAAGAAATCCCTTGTTGTCATTCAATGTTAATTATCCTGCTCATATACAACCTTCAAATTCTGATATCTGAGCAGATAAAAAAAAAAGCCTACAATATAGATTTTAATTGAGATGGTCTAGACACGGTCCCTTGATGCAATAACTCACTGGCTCTAAGAATGAACAAATAACTGATTTTCTGCATCTAAAACTCTTAGTTTTAAAAAAACTGTGGACATGAATGTTTGGCTCACGGCTTGTTATGAGAAACAGAGATGAGGCCAGGTATGGTGACTTGCACTCTAATTTTCAGGAAGAAAAATTGCTCTGGGCTACATGGTGAGCTCTGTGCTAGCCTGGGTTAGAACATGGAGGAGGGAGAGTGATGGCAGAGTCACTAAAACTAAGGAAACAGCTGCAGTTTTATACAACACTTGGTTATTTTGCTAAATATTCCCCCAAAGTGGCCTTGTGTTATTATTATTAGATGTATTGTTTACCATAATCTAGTTTTTCTTCAGATCATGTAAGTCTTTCTTCCATTTACTTAGTTTGTCCATGTTACTGAGGGACCTCAGGTTTATGGGAGCGCCATGCTCAGATAACAGAGCTAGCAAATGACAGTACAGATGCAACTTCCAAGTTTCAAGCCTTGAGAGGAACACACTTAATACATGGTGTGGAAGAAAAATTTACAACGCGAGATGCACTTTTGACATATTTTCTTATTCACATATAAGACTGTGAAATCACTGCAGCGAAGACTATGTCTTACTCACATTTTTGAATTCCACATCTAAAAGAGATATCCAACATTGGTTATGTCTAATGGGATTAATGCCTAAGGGAGATATTAACCATAGTTATATTTAATGGAATTAAACCGACTGCAGCATTGGTAATAACTAAGAGGAAAACATGAAAAGCAAACAAAAATCAAAAGATCCCTCTCAGAACCAAGAGTTTCACATTTCAGAAGCCGTGTGTAGGAACTGTCTTGTGCGGGTTCTATGGGCGTGCTTTTGCCGTGGTGAGAAATGGAGGATCAGGTGTAAAAGGCCTTCTCTCCCAGGAATCAGGAAGGCTTACTGAAGATGGTCGGGAGAGAAAGTGTGTTACAGCAGAGAAGAGAGAGAGAGAGAGAGAGAGAGAGAGAGAGAGAGAGAGAGAGAGAGAGAGAGAGAGAGAGAGAGGCAGGGGATAGGATGAGCCTAAGGCTGAGGCATTTAGGTGAAGCCTTCTCCCCACTGCCAGCCAGCCTAAGTCACGCTGCGTGCAGCACAGAAAGCCACAGGGTGGGAACGCTGGTTTCTTTGGAAACATGGATAAATCACCACTGTGAAATGGAGCTGGGAAGAGAAGGCCAGAAGTGTGGTACACTTTCAAACGACTAAATAGTTTTTTTTTTTTTTTTAGCATGGCGTAGAGGAGGCCTTGCTGGAAAATACACCTGTTCTTTGCTTCATCGGATGATGTGCGCTTAAAATGTACAACGGGGGCTGGCAGTGTAAGGGAATGGCTCTAAAAACCCTGCATTTTAGAGTTAAGAAGGAGCCAAATCTTGTGCCAGACTGAGCCACATCTTGACATTCTGGTCTTAAAAAACAGCCAAAGCAAGATGCCCAACATGAGGGAGCTCAAAGGACCCCGCTCTTTCCCCTTGTAGTAGGGTCCCAGCAAGCAGAAATTAACATGGCGATTCTCTGTGATCAAACAAGAACCACACCACGTTACCGATGCACAGCCTCTGAAAATAGGACAACCCCCAAACACAGACCACCACCCACACACCACACAGCACACACACCACCCACATACCCCACCATTTATGCCCTACACACCACACCCACACCCGCCCATACAATGCACCACCACACCACACACCACACAACACACACACACACCACTCCACACCTCCCACACACAAAACACCTCACACCACATCCAAACACCGCACCATACATGCACACCACACACACACACACACACACACACTCACACAACAAAACACCTCACCCCACATCCACACACCGCACCATACATGCACACCCACACACACACACACACACACACACGCCCACACACACAACACCTCACACCACATCCACACACCGCACCATACATGCACACCACACACACACACACATACACACACACTCCACACACTCCCACACACAAAACACCTCACACCAATCCACACACCGCACCATACATGCACACCACACACACACACACACACACACACACACACACACACTCCACACACAAAACACCTCACACCACATCCACACACCGCACCATACATGCACACCACACACACACACACATACACACACACTTCACACACTCCACACAAAACACCTCACACCAATCCACACACCGCACCATACATGCACACCACACACACACACACACACACACACACACACACACACACACCAAGAAATTCTCTACAACAAGAGTGCTCAACCAATGTTTTAAAAGGACTCAGAATTGCTTTTCTTTAACAGTTTTAAAAAACTATTCTCAGAACGTGCTTTATAAATAAACATTTTAGAGTATGTATATTATAGAAAGAAACAAAAAAAATAGTCTATAAATTGTTGTGGTAATTTTAGCTCAGTTACCCAAAATTTCTAAAGTAACATTTTTCTCCACTTATGCTAACTGTGACAAAAGTTCTAGCCAAATCAACAAAGAATAAAAAAATGCAGCTTCTAACTTTCCTCTAAGTTGCATGCAGATTCTGTCTTTAACAACTGACTTTTTGAGTTACAGTTAGGACATGTGGTAAAAATGTAGAGTTTGTCCCTAAGTCAAAATGCAGGTCTTAGCAGAAACACCTTTCTCGAATGCCCAGATTCAATAAGCGTTGACTGTCTTAGATCTGTGATCTTCCTGTAATCCCTCCCTGACTCTCTTCTCCTCTCTTCCCCTCCCCTCGTCTCTCCTCTCCTCTCCTCTCTTCCCTTCTCTTCTCTTCTCCCTCTTCTCTCCTCCTCACCTCATCCTTCTTTCTCCCTCCTCCCTCTCTGTTTCCCCTCCCCCATCTCCTTCCTGGTGAGGACTGAGCTGAGGGCACAGCACATGCCAGCATTCTACCACTGAGTCATCCCCTTCCCGTACCCCCAACCCCCAGCCTTCTTCACTTTTTATATTTAAATAGCGATGCTAACTGTCATTAGCTGCTAGGTGTCTCTTTCCTCCAAAACATTACAATCTTTAAGAGGGCACTGCCTATGGCTACCTTGTCATTGTTATCTGTGACAGCGTGCCTCCCACAGCAATAGCTCAGTCAACACAGCTGCTGAATGAACGAACGAATGAATGAATGGCCGCTGGAGGAGCAAATGAACGCATGCTTCCTATTTGGATGGATGCTGGCTTTATAACTAAAGGTACCAAAGTGGAAGGGCAGGGTGAACAGGCTGGAGACATTAACAGATGACGGGGGACCAATGAACATGTAGCACAAAAATGGCTTAGCGTTATTTTCATCTGTTAAGTTTTAAGACAGAAGCATTGCATACAGACTCAGCGGAACATGACCATTCTATAGTAAAGTGACTGAGAAGTCCTAGCAGTCTATGCAGACATCCTTTTCACCCTGGCTGTCCTTCTCTATTCTGGGTTTTTCTCTCTGAGCTCTGCTCTCAGTATCACTAACATAAAAGCCAATGATGTGGCAACACTTGTGCAGGATTTATGCATCATGGCACAGGAACTGGTAAGTGCTTCACTATACTTCTTAGCTGTCATGGTTTCAAGATTCGGCTACAGTCCACAAAACTATGATAACCTGAGACAGAGAACATCCCTTGGAGGTCACAGATAAGCTGTTGCCCACAAGCATGCGCTGAAGATGAACTGAATTTAAAGTTATTTCTAATTGTTCATGATCTTAGACCATTTTCCAAGTCAAGAGATCCGTATGTTCAAATGGAAAATATGGTTTGCCTAAACACACTATTTTTGATATTATTGATTTTAGCTGGCCTCATACCAAGCATAAGATGAAATAAAGTTTCCTGGGGAAAGGTGGTGATGTAGGGTGGCGGTGGTGGTGTGGGGTGGTGGGGGGTGGTGGTGGTGGTTTGGGGGTGGTGGCAAGGTGGTGCTGGTGGCGGTGGCAGCGGTGGCGGTGGTGGTGGTAGTGGGGTGGGGTTGCGGTGCTGGTGCTGGTGGCGGTGGTGGTAGTGGTATGGGGTGGTGGGGGGTGTAGAGGCGTAAAAGCTTGTAAGAGTTCCTACAAGCTTTCTTTTTGCGGAAATAAAAAAAAGCAGGGTAAACTCAAAACCAAATATGCTAAGAAAAACTAACAAAAGTTGACACAGTCACAAATCAGCTACAGATAACACAGGCTTTTCCCATAGGAGTTCAATTCAGGAAGCACTGGTGTGCTACTACTGCAGGGCTGGCAGCAGACTGCACTGGGGTTCAAGTGACCTCCCATTCTTCTATGTTTTTTGTGTTATACATGGAAAAACATTTTTTTGATAATTTCCCAATAAGATTTCCTACTGAAAGCAGGGATAGAACACAGAATGATACACCCAGACTTCAGTGACTGGGGAAGGAGTGCGACAATTGAAAAGTGCTGTTCTTAGTAAGGAAAAAAACAACAAACAAAACAAAACAAAAAAAACATGCAGAGCTTTACAGAATCCAGTTTTTGCTACCTCTTTCTCCTTTTGGGGTTCAAAGATTCAGAGTACTCTTGAGGTACATTTAATCAAATTACTATTTTTCTCCAAACCCTCAGGTAAGCTGTTTTATTCTGGGCCTCCATCCACCATTAAATCAGGCTTAAATGTGTCTTAATTTCATGGCTACAAAAATCAAATATTGATTTCAAAATTTTAGCTTTACAATATTGCCCCTGTAAAATCCAGGCCACACAGCTTTCTCATCACATGATGCAATCACCTTAGTGCTAAAATGCTCCCATTTCCATCTCAGGTAAAAGGCATTTTTTTTTCTTTTCTGAATGTAATGCATCAAAGAGTTAAAGGAAGGAGCTATGGTGAAAACTGGGTTGTAATTCACAGCGTGGCTGTGTTCTACAGCCCACTAAAACAGCACTTTTATTACACGGACATGTCGAGACAGAAAAAAGAATGTCACCACACGTTTTATTTTACCATACATATTTAACTGGTTGATTTCTTTTTTCAGTGACGCACAAAGGGTTGGCATGTATTTCCTTCTGACCCTGAGCTGCCTATGTAGAGCTAGGACTATAAGCAATTTCAAGGTACACAGAGAGGTAAAGGTGTTGAAAAAATGCAAATATGCTCAAAAGTAGCCCAGACAATGGCTGAGGAATCCTAACTGCACTGAAGCCCGGCTCTGCGGGTTGCTTTTTACTAGGTTCAGGGAAGGCTCCTGTCGCTAAACGGCCCTTTTTAGCAGACATACGACAACATCTGTTTTAAGACTCACTTGGTAGAAGCTGATCAATGGAAATAAATAACAACATATATATATTTTTTTTAAATGGAAAGGAGAATTGGAAATGTGTGTGGTTCTTTGGTAAATAGCACATGTCAGGAAGGAGCTCAAAAGAAAAATATTGCTGAATTATGGATAGTTTTCGGGAAGTAAGTTTATAAACCTAAAAAAAAATTCAGTTATTTTTTTTTTCACTATGGGGTGGGGGGACACACCTCACTGTTGTTACAAAAAAGAATGCGAAGTGACTTTTAATGGAGACCATGTCCCTTTTTAGGGAGTGTTAGAAGCGTTCTGAAATGGGTTGGGATAACAGTTGCAAGGTTGGGTGGATGTAACCACCACTGAATTACATATTATAAACGGGGGAACAAACATCTGATGTCAAATGAATTACTGGTTAGGGAAAAACCTAGTCAAAAGGGCAAGAACCTAAGAAGCTACGCTAGCATAACATGTTTGAATAGTATTCTTTGTTTTCTCAGTGTTCCTTAAGTTGGAAGAACACATGTGTGATGATTAATACTGCCAGCTTCACAGCATCTGAAGTCACCATGGAGACAAAGCTCTAAGCACCTGTGTGACAATGACAGGCAGAGAGTGGAGGAGCCATCCTACATTTGGTACGTTCCAGAACCCCAGAGTACATGATATGAAAAACAAAACAAAACAAAACAAAACAACAAAACCCACAAACCCCAGCTAAGCACAGGTGCTCATGTCTCCCTGCTTCCTGTCTGTGAGTGCATCGCGATCTGCTGCCTGCAGCTCCAGTTGCCAGGATTTCTCCCGCCGACTGGGTCTACTTCGAACCGTGAGCCAAAACAGACCTTTGCTTCTCTCAACTTACCTCTGTCAGGCCCTCTGTCCCAGCGATGAGAAAAATCAACTAACTCAATGTGCAAAAATACCTTCAAGGCTCCCTAGGAGGGGAAGAGGCAGGCTCTTCAGACTCTGCCTAGTGGCACATGGACTACAGAGCCAAGTGTCAGTGACGTTGCTTCTTACAAGGCTGATGTTAACAGCTTGTTGCAGTTGTACATGGTATAGATCCATGACTCTGACTTGTATTTAATGTATACATTTTAAGATGTACCCTCTGGATCTTTCTTTATCAAAACTTTAGGCTGTTCTTCACCAAGGGTGGCGGGGGGGGAAGGCCTCTGTAAAGAGGGTGTCAGAACCAAGGCTCCTATTCGCTGTATAACTGTGGGTACAGGCCAGACAGCTGTAAAAGCGAGGAACAGACCATTTTCCTACCCATTCTACTGGTCACTGCTTTAAAATTACAATTTTGGAGAAAAAAAATGGAGAATGAATGTATCACGGGATATCAAAGTAGGTCAGGTTTTTTTTTTTTTTTGATAGTTCCAAAATCAGTATTATCCTTAGACTTAACATTTGTGTTTATGAATCAGAAGACCTTCCATTGTGTAAGGGCCCATCACCTTAAAGGTCAGATAGGATTTTAATTGGGAGCTAAGTAGTATAGAGAAAATCACCATGTGACTCCTGAGAAGAATTTCGCTATTCCTTAAATGGGGATGTGCAAAATGACAATGCATGGACTCTGTTATGTACCATCTGAGGGGCCCTCTATACTGTTTACCCCTCTACTCCAACTGGCTTCATGGTCTCCCACTTAAAGACACTGTTTTCTCCCAGTGTTCTTGTCTTACTGTCTCTGAATGGTAGCCACTAGCCACCTGTGGCTGTTCAAGTTTAAATTAATTAAGAGGAAAAGGAAAACTTGAGTTCATTAAATTAATGAGCCACACTTCAAGTGCTCAACAGCCAGATGTGACTGGTGGCTAATGAATTGGACAGTGTGCCAACAGGACACTTCTGTCATCCGTCGGAGCATTTGACAGCACTATGGAGAGCCCTGATGCCCAAACGCGTTCTATGGACCCCAGCAGCAGCATCTGGGGGCCTGTTGGAAACTCACAAGCTCAGTTCTCACTTTAGACCTGCTGACTCAGAATATGCATCTCAGTGAGAGTCCCTAGGTGGCACCTGGGCACACTCAAGTGTGAAAGGCACAAGTCTGGACCTCATTCATCAAGTTCCCGCTTCCAGAATGCCCCCAAAGCAACCTTATAAACACAGATCAGGTTAGTTTTCACTCCAGTGTTTAAATTTCTCAAATTTCCTTCCTGTTTCTGCTTCTTTAGAAACCTCATGGAATACAGTAAAAACAAAACAAAACAGTGTATTTGATAATTTCTGAACCCATCTCCTGCATGTCTTAGATGTGTGACTTCAGGCAGGTTTCCTTTTAAATGGAGATCATACATTGAGTTGTGAAAATTAAATGAGAAAGTCCATACACAATCTCAAGCCATGCCTGACATGTATTTGCTAGGCACGGCTGTTGATACATCTTAGCTCCTCTTCATAAGACTCTCTTCACTGACCTATCACTGACATCAGGCGATACTCACCCCGCCCCTAGCCCCCTCCATGACATCTTTCAAGCTCCAGCTCAAGAAAACATGCTAGATGCAGGGTTTGGGGACATTGGCTCAGTCACTAAAGTGCTTGCTGTGTAAGCATGAGGAATTAAGTGCAGGCCATCAGCACCCATGTGGTGGCACATGTCTATAATCCCAGTGCTGTGGAATCAGAGGCAGGCACATTCCTGGAGATTTCGGGCCAGTCAGTTTATACAGTGAGCAAGCTTCAGGTGCAGCGAGAGGACTCAAAAATAAAGTGGAGAGTAAAGATGACAATATCTGGACTTCACACGAACACACATATGTAACATGTGACCATCTATATACACATAGGTACCCTACCTGCTGGCAAAATCAAACAAAACCAAAAACTGGCTACGTGAAGTTTTTGGTTAAGTATTTTAGCTAAAGCTACATATTTTCCTTCTTTGTTTTTTTGCTCTTTTCTCTGTTAAGTGTTAGGCAAGCATGTAACGGTAAACTTACGTTTTTACACATTTTTCTTTTTTTACAATTGAGACGTTCATTCCATGTTTCTACACTGATGAGTCAACCCGGACCCTTAATGTTAATCAGAGGATACAGGAAAATGCTGATTTAGAAGGGCCTCTGGGGAGCTGGGTTGTGGCTCACTTGTATGAGGCTTACAGGTCCCCTGCCTGGTATGCGTGAGGCCCTGGGGCTATGCTTAGCACCAACCACAAGTAACGAAGTTTTGGAATAAACCTAAGAGTATCTTTAGAATGCTACTTAGATTTCACAGGTATGGCATGGAAGCTATGAATTGTAAGGAAAATTGATATATCTAACAATTCTGTATGGTGTGTGGCAAAGATGAGTATACGACCAAATTACTATAAAATATTTAACATAGAAGGCAAAATATTCATATAATTAATAAGTACTGCTTCAAGTTAAAAAGAAAATAAAACAGAAGAGATAGGCGTGGCGATATTCAGAAGGAGGAAACAGGAGGATTTCTCTGAGTTTGAGGCCAGCCTACTGTACACAGCCAGCATCACCCCAGCCAGGGATATTTATCACGACAGTGTCCCTAACTACCCTTCAACACACACACATGCGCGCGCACACACACACACACACACACACACACGAATACATACATATACACACAGACACATACATACATACACACATGTACACACACATGAATACATACATACAGACACATACACACACATGCACACACACATAAATACATACATACACACAGATACACACACATACATACATACACACACACACACACAGACACACACACACACGAAGAGAAGGTCAGTGAGGTGACTCTGTGGGTGAAGGTGCTTGCTGCCAACCATAACAATCTCACTTTGATCCCTGAACACACATCGTCAAAGGACAGAACTAACCTCACACACATGCTGCGGTATGTGCATGCCACACACTCCTGATATAAAAATACATACGTGTAAAAAATACACACACACACACACACACACACACACACATATATATATAAACCTTCAATGGCTAATGGGGGTGGGGGAACAGGGCTACTCTCAAAATAAGAAATTCAAATGACCAGTAACTATTAAAATATATAACTAGTAATACATTAAAACTAAAAATGTTTAATCTAAAAGTTTAGCAATGGTTAAAAATAATGGTGAAATATAAAGGTGACAGGAACAGCGGTGCCTATGTAAATGGATAGTGACATTAACATGGTTGACAAGGTCCAAAGTGCACCTGCCTTCCTATATAGCAACTTTTCTTCCAAGGATTTCTACTGGTAAACTTGAACAAATGAGCAGACCTGGGTACCCAAATACATTTTCACATGCATGGAATAGTCCCTGCCTTTTGGGGGCTCATTGATGAATTAAACAAAACAAAACATAGACAGTATCTACTGAATAAACAAGGAACGACTGGTCAAAGCTGATGTAGGACATGATCTCAAGCAGCATACATGCACAGAAAAACAGCTGCAAGGGACAACTTGAGGGTGTCAGGTCTCTCCTTCCACCGTGTGTCCCAGGGATCCAACAGACTGCTGGGCTCAGCGGCAAGTGCCTTACCTACCTAAAAGCTAAGCTTGGTGTCCTATGACTGCAATTAATTTTCTCCTTCTTCACAGGTCTTTCTGTGTTCTTTGAACTTTTGATAGAAATAGGTAAAAACAAACAACAAAGTCTGTGCCTCCCCACCTCCTTCTCCTCCTCCTGTCTTCAGAAGTTATCTACTTTGGCCCTCCCTGGACGTCGCCTCAGGAAAGAGGCAGGGTACAGACACATCCTCCTAAGTTTTCGTTATCATACTGGAAGGTACAAAGAACATTCTTAAATATTCTGGAATAATTCCTTCAGCTATTAAAAAAAAACCCTCATACTCATTTCTTAAGCTTTTGCTTCATATTAATAATTAACCCGAGAGCTGCAAGAACAAGGTGTAGGGATGGTGTCATTTATATGAACGGGGTGCAGAAGATCAGAGGATGACACTGTCAGTGTGGTGATGCTCATGTTTTATCGGGCTGATCTCGCCAGCAGGTGGACATCGCCCAACCAAACCACACTTCTCAGGCACACTTACTAGCCAAGGACAACCTTCCCCGAGAGAAGTGGCCTCTTCTTTCCTCAAGGGTGAAGGCAACATCTTTGATGAAAAAAAAAATTATCACACTAACTGATGAAGACACAGAATGCTTTAACTGATTTAAAAACAATCATGTTAATGTGATAGATAGTCACATAAATGTGGGGAAGTGAATGAAAATTCTAAGCAGATTTTTCTCATCATTGAAGTAAATTTTGCTTGAAAGCACTGGAATTTTTTTGTCTTTATACTTCCCAGGACATCAGTGTAATCAAAACAAATGTCCCATAAACACTCGTATTTAGTGTTTACTAAGGGAGGTTATGAGTGTATTCTTCATGTTTCCATGTGGAGAAGAAGAAAAGTAAAGGGAGAAGTGTGCATTAATAGCACCAGAAGAGCTGGGTGTGGTGGCACACGCCTGTACTCCCAGCACTCAGGAGGCAGAGGCAGGCAGATTGCTGTGAGTTTGAGGCCAGCCTGGTCTATAAGGTGAGGCCAGGATAGTCAGGGCTGTTACACAGAGAAATTTGAGTTTTGACATAGAAGTTTGATGATTATACTCACGAAAGGATCATTTAAAAAGAATGCAAGTAACAGTAATGTAATGTAATGTTACACGGAACGGTAACATATCCTGGCAGTCACACTACCAAAATAAATTGAAACCACGTCAAGCTGATCCTCAAACCACTGAAAGAATAGACACTTGCCAATCACAACAGACACCAAACCAGTCACCTCAATGCTGAATCCCAGCATCTATCTGGCGTGCACCATGCTTTAAAAAAAAAACCCTACAAACACATATGGGTAATTGATCACGTTCCATTTGAGACTCGCACATTTCAAATTCATTTAAAATTCTTCTGCGGCTCAGTTCTGACAGCTACAAATAATTTATGCAGCTAACTAGAGAGGATTCTCTTAATGGCCGGGGCATTTTCTAATTGAGGACTAGAAATTAACTCTGAATACTGATGCTGCTGTGAGCCTGCCCGTCCACCTGAGAACATCCCAAGTGAGGTGTGGTCTTGCTGGGGTGCTCTGTTGTGACAGTGTGGTATTTGGTCTGTCTGTCTTAGGAGGGAAGAAAAAAGTTGAGTTGGATTTAAAATAAAAAATGATGGATGGATGGATTTCTTCTTGCTTTCCTCTGAGTGATGGGTAGTGACTGTTGGAGGGGCTGTCTGAGCACTGTGATGAGGATAATGAGGATGTCTCCATGTTCAGACTGAAACTGAGTTCTGAATCATTAGTGATGTCATCCACGATCTAAGACTTGGAAATGCCAGTCCATAACATGCCACACGCTGCTACCTCCGACTCAATTATCTCCTAGGTTCTTTCATGCACTACAGTTCTGCATTTCCATTAAGCGCAGAGACTTGAAATGGTTACTTCACATCCCAAAGTACATAATTTATATCCGAGGACTACTGCAGGGACAGGCGGATGGAGGCCCTGCTGCAAGAGCATAGGGCGCTCCATACAGAGCTCTGGCATACTCGTCTTTAGCGATGGAATTTCATGGGGCATCGCAAATTGCTTTGTAAACTTGGAGATGCATCGCTAGCTGTTGTTCTCGGTGTATAAACCACACGGTCTGTGATTTATCTTGTGTGTGTGTGTGTGTGTGTGTGTGTGTGTGTGTGAGATACCATTAGCATTTCAATGTGGAGGGCTTTCCCTTATCCATAGAAGCAGATCAAAATATCATGCGGTCTTTGCGACGTTTAAGGAAGCCATCGCCAGCAGTACAGATGTTCCAAATACATTATGAAATAGTGTGTTTCATAAATAAACCAGCAGAAGACAGGAGCTCCCAGCATCTGGGTTATGACTAAGTGAAAAGCATGAGCAATGCATTAGAAGTGGGGACAACCTCACATATATGCGACCATTCATTATTTTATAAGGCTCCGTTCTCTAGAGCATCCCTGAACAGAAGATAATGGTCCTGCGCGATGAGGTTCACACGTAGACAGTTGAGCTCACGGTAAGACACACGACACCGTAGAGAGCAGGGAGTCCCTAATTGAGAGCATGGATATGTTGAATCCTGTAGGTCCATGAATGACTTCATGTGTAGGAAATGTCACAGTTAATCAATATTTTATGAGCGATGGCACCAATGACAAATAATAACAATTATGCCCAAGAATATACTTGGCACTTTGTAGAAATGAATTGTATTCCAAGCCAGTTTTTCTACTTATCACATCTACCGAAATTCCTTAAAACTCTCACCTTTTCTAGTATGTTGTAACTCTGCCTTTACACAATAATGTCTCCTCATAGATAAACAAGGCTAGCAGAGCAACAGTAAAATGCATCCGTTTACAGACAAAATGGTTTTGAAACCTTGCTCTTACCTATAAAATAGGACAGGAGTATTGCGAGGAGCACCGAGACCCCTACAGCACACAGTGCTGTGCACCTCCAGCTGCAGTACTTGGATGACTTCTTGAATTTAAATGCACTTCTGGACAGGGTGTTCCTAGGAAGTGGCCGGGTAGGCGGTGAATAAACAGAGCCAGATGCCATTGTGTATCCCGGGGTTGCCGTACTGAACAGTGGTGTCGTCCCTGTCCCTGTTTTGAATAGGAAATGCCTGTGGAAAAGGGAGAAAACCATCATAAGACGTGGGCATGTTAAGACAGGAACATGTTCAGACAGACACACGTGGACTAACTCTCTTCTGCTTCTCTATTCTCTTGTAGTCAGATTCTCTCTCTCTCTCTCTCTTCATTCTTCTCTCCTCCTTTCCCTCCCTCTCACTTGCCTCATATATTTTGTTTTGAGATAAGTCTCATGTAACCCAGGCTGGCTTTGAACTCACTATGTAGCTGAAGATGACATTGGATTTCTGATCTTCCTGCTCTACTTCTTGAGTGTTGGGTTGTATCATGTGCCACACCACCACCTCTGGCTTATGAAGTACGGGGCATCAAATCCACACTAGGCAAGAACTTTGCCAGCTGAACTACATCCCAAGTCCTACTTCATAGGAAACTTATTATGTATTTATACTTGTGTGTGTGTGTGTAGGTGTAGGCATGCCATGGAATACATATGGCACACAACTTGTGCAAGTCAGTTCTCGCCTTTCACTGTGTGGGCTCCAAGGATGTAATGCACGTTGGTAAGCTTGGCATCAGGCATCCTTATTTCATGATCCATCTCACTGGCCTTCATGCGTTTCTAAAAGTTAAAAATTAAGGCATCGTTTTAATTTAGTCATAAAAGTGACCTGAGGATGATTTTGATAGCGTACAGCAGGGTGTACACACACACACACACACACCACACCACACACACACACACACACACACACACACACACACACTATCCCTATGCTTTGACATAGACATCTTGAGAGACCATGCAGTTACACTAGTCACAACTGCCTCCTGAACAAAAGCATGCTGGGAGATCCTTGGAGCCCACACAGTGAAAGGTGTGAACATAGTGAACTGACTTGCACAGTGATGACACTTGAGTTGTTCCTCATAATTCGTATGATAAAATTGGTCACAGCTCATAGCTGGGCTTGTACTGCACGTTATGGGAGAATGTGGTCATGCACACACACGCACCCATGTCCTGCCACCTCACTGACTTGCACCCTGGGCATCCATGGAAGTGTTCTCATGCTAGCCTGCTCTCTTATTGCTGAGCACTCTTAAGCCCGGCAAAGGCAGCCGGTCAAGTCTCTGAGGTTGTAAACTATTTTATTTTTAGCATGTGTCAAATGTAATAGCAAGGTAAATCTTGTGGAGACTGAGGGAGGGAGAGAGTCACAGAGTACATTTGAAAACCAAGCCAAGACGAGGGAGAAGGTCTTTAACAACTGCCTCAAATCCGCAGTTAAGGAACATATAAACAAGGGCAGCAAGTAAGAATTGTTGGGAAAGGTGCTTGAGTCTAAGATTCTTTTATTTTTATGTTTTTTAATCCAATCTTGAGAATTTTGCGTATGCCTACAATCTGTTTTGATCACCTCAGTCCTCCATCCGCCTGCCAACTCATCCCATATCCACCTCCTACCATGTGCCCCTCTCAGCTCCATGTCCTTTTAGATTCTTGTTAGCCATAAAACGCATTTAAGTTTAAAAACACATCGGTGTCACGGCTTTCATTTAGCATGACAATACTGTTCACATCCGAGCCCTGGCATGAACTATTATTATAGCCTATTCTAAGGTGTCCAGTGCAGTCAGCAGGCTATAATTTTTATATTCAAGAGGTTAAAAAGTGTACTTTCATTCTCTGCCATCGTTAGATATAGGCTTTATGCAAGATGCGTTTACGGGGCTCATTCATAGCTAAGTATTTTCCATTTTAACACTCTCACACTTATTGTGTATTTTTAAGAGGCTAAATATATCAAACAAGTTAAGAACTTCATAGCACAGACCTGGGAAGCCAGACGGCTAACATTTAAACCCTCCTTTCCTGTTCTCCAGAGATATGTCTTTGGAGAAAGTTCTTAACCGCTCTCTGTATTTACCTATGCCATAGGAGTTGTGAGACTTAAACTGAGCATAAAAATACTTGAGACACAGTAAGTACTATTTGAGTGTTAGACAGAGGAGGGAACAAACTCATGATTTTAGGTATATTACTGCTTAGAAATGAAAAGAAAGATAAAGGCTTATTTAAGGAGTTGGCAGCTTCCAGGAAAGTACAGCATGGCTGGTTTTACACGGTGGAATTTGCCCAGCATGGTGGCCATGAATTTATAACCTCATCAGTCCTTCAATTTAATGCTAGAGTCAAAATGGCAGGGCGGTAAAAGCTGGTAGATGGACCTACTTGAAAGGAGGATGGTACTAGGGTATGCCCTAGAAAGGGTATCATTTGACCCACATTCATTTGCTCTCCCTCTGTCCCTCTCTCTCCTCCCTCCCTGCCTCCCTCCCTCCCTCTGGTTTCTTTTCTGCATCTCTCTCCCTCCCTGTTCTTGGCTACCCTGAGGTAAGAGCTTTACCCCCATCATCTCTAGCATGACATCTCTGCTTTGCCACAAACCTAAAAGTAGCAGTGCAGGCTGTGGCCGACTAACATCAACCAGCTCAAAGGAACCTTTGCTCCTTTGGTAGCCTCAGGTGTTTTTGTCACAGCAATGAAACAGTGGCTAATATGACATGGTCTGGATAACTCTTTAGTGACAGATAGTATCTGAACCGGACCATGACCTTAGCCACTAAAGCCAGACCCTAGACAAGTGAGTATCCATAAGCATGGTGAGGACTTTACTAGATGCTGGCCTCCAGATTAGATGTCTCTGTTTCAACGTGCAAAACCTGAGCGGTCAGTACACACTGTGACTGGCGATCCTGGCAAGGGACTTTTTCAAATACTAGGTTAAATCGCCACAAAAATTGTTTTCTTTAGATTTAAAAAAGTATGCACCTTGACATATTACTAAAAGACACCAGTGTAGGTTTCAAGGGGTGCACTTTGTGGAACAGCATGTTGCCTAAAAGACACAGAGCTCTGCGCTCAATTCTCAGTGAAACTATTGACAATATAAGTGGAAAAGAAAACACGTTTCCCCATAGGAGTTCCTAATTTATTAGCTGAATACATTCCCTTTGCTTTAATGGCGGGGCAGTTACTTTTACTGTCATAAAGTGAGCCTCTTTTTCCGTGTCTGTCTAAGTGGCTACCCGCACCCAACTAGACTCAGAGTAGCGCACGTGCAGCATAGAGCTAATTAACGCCCACGTTAAGAGAATATTGAAAGAGCGGCACCTCACCAGCGCCTTACATACATCCTAAAACAGTGGGCACTGAGGGTTTTCTGAGACCTTCCTAATATGGAAGGAATGAATGAGTAATGGCTAACGTTGGTCCGCCTCAAGATGGGTATTTGTACGACGACAACTTCAGGTTTGAAGTTCACCTCAGAAGAGGACGTGGCCAAAGCACGCACGTGCACGTTCTTAGTCACAGGAGAAGGAAAGGTCTTTGTACTTGCTGTAGCGTGACACATGTGGTCGCACATGTGGAGGGCTGGGCTAGTGCTGAGGTTCACATGGAATGTAATCTTTTGAAGGCAACACTGCCTTCGCCATTGCCGCACATAAAAGAGGAAAGGCCGGCGAGGGTTATGCTATCATCAATACAGGTCTTCAACACCCTCCCAACCCCGCCTTTTAACTTTTCTTAAGGGTCAATACAGCTCTTCCCTTTTGTTTAGAACTCCCCAAATACCTCATGAATATTGAAATTCAGCTATATGAGGCAGGTATATGACTTTCCATGGGGTGTGTGTGGTGTGTGTGTGGAAATACGTCACCTAATTCTCCTCAAGGCCCCATTTCTGCACGGTCGTTAGTCTCCCCTCATCCGCAGCTCCTTGCCAGGCCCTTCCAGCCATGGGAATATGCTTCTTCCATGTAAAAATTCAGCAAAAAAAATTTACTATAATAAAACATATGTTTTGACCTGGCTTCCACATGAGAATTGTAGAATAGCTTCCACATGAGGATTGGAGAATAAAGGCTGAATTTTTCCTTACTCCTCAAACCATAGTTGAGAATGGGGAAAAAAAGGGGGACTCCTGAAAGAACGGCCCTCACTGTATTTAGCAGGAAGCAGCAGCGGCTGCTTTTTAACATAGAGCACACCGGAGCACGCTGATTTCACCCCCGTCTCTATGATGCCCTGCATGATGCCTGCCTCCAGTTCCTGCGCTATTTGTGCCACTGTTTCACTCTGGCGATGGGCGAGAGCAGCACACTTGAAGACAAGACTATCAGAGAGTGAGATGAGGAAAATCAATTCAAAGCCCCAAAGACAGCTGGTGTGGAAGGTCACCGAACACTAACAGTTCTTTGTGGGTTTGGACGCAGGAGGGGCGGGAGATCCGATTTAACAACAACAACAAGGGACAGGAGCTACAGAGCTCTGTTGCCTCATTAACTTCGAACGTGTGCAGCCGGCAACCACAGGAATGGCAAAGATTGCTCGGTGTGAGGCAGAATGGAAGCTTGCTCTTTTGTCTTTGGAAATGGAGAGATCTGTATCTTTGCTGATCTGCCCTTTGGGGCGACCTTCACGTTTCGTTCCCACCCTGTGTTCTAGTTTGTGTTTTTAATGGTGTTTCTATGATGTATTTGTCTCTGGGTCATGTCACAAATATAAGTTAGTAGGGACAAAGCCTGGATTTCCTCTCCTTTCTTCTTGTTCCCATTTCCTGTCTTCTTGGTCATTGCTCAGTCTCTCTGAGGACCTTTGAGATTTCCAATTACTCTTTCTTCCTGCCTGCCCCCTTCTTCTATCCTAGATATTCAAACTGTCAGAGAACCCGTAGTCTTTTTTTTCCCCATACTTTTCGCTTTCTCTTTGTCCAAGTGTTTAAGTTTATTCTCTTTCCCTCCTTGTCCGTGTGTGTGTGTGTGTGTGTGTGTGTGTGTGTGTGTGTGTTGTGCACATGTGTGCATGTTCCTGTGGCAATGTCCTATCTCTCTCTTCTCCATCTTACTTTGATGTTCTCCATCTTTAACAAGCCGAGGACACTCAGTGAGCACAGAGCTCACCAACTCCTCAGACTGGTTGGCTGATCCATACCTCCTGCCATGACACACCATATCCTCTCCTATCTGCCTTCCAGGGCAGGGATTAAAGGTGGCCAAAACCATGCCCAGCTTTTTACTTGCACGCAGGGCATCCGAACTTACCTCTCCACGTGCAGCATAATTTCTATCTACTGTTATCTGGGGCCCAAGCACATGGTTGTTGTTCTGCTTTTTTTTTTTTTTTTTTTACCCCACGTCTTAGCAGGTCTGTGCTGATCCATAGTAAGCCTTCACTTTTGGTTTCTCTCTTTCAAAGTAATAACTACACAACTTACAACAACTTGTTGTTGTTGGTTTTAGTGGCAAGATATTTTGGGCAAATTAAATGTGTCTTTCAGTAATATATCACATAAAATACCAATAAATCAATAGTTCTGAAGTACAAAATTATAGAAGTTATAACACACTTATGAGTCACTAAGAAAAATGGGTTAGTACTTATCTTTTGCTTGTAGGATGAATATAACCATCTTATTCCTCTAGTACGAGGGAAAATGCTTCAGAAGTTAGAGATTTCAGGCACCCACTTGAAAAATACCCCCGGAAAATGTGTGCTAGTATTATTCAAAGTCATCTGAGTCAGTTCCTCAATGGGAAATTAGGGCAGAAAATGAGAAAGTCAAATGGAAAGTGGGCAACTACTGAACGAAAGTTTAATTAGCATAACCACAACTATGGCTTTTTTTTTTTTTTTTTTTCCCCCCATCAGCGTTTTATACAATGGAAATGATCAGAGTACAGAGTGTGGCGGTTGGTGTTCGGCTCCTGTCCCTAAGGCATATTTGAAAGCTTTATTAATGACACAAAGCCACCTGGAAAAATATTTCTATTGCATTGTGCACTATCATGTAGTATACAGTGCTGTGTACTGCAGGGAGACTGTCACTGCTGCACAGCTTCTGTTCGTTATTTCTTCCCCTTCCTACAGTCTTTGTTGGACAAAGAGGGTGATTTACATCAAGTTGTTTAAGTAAAATGCCTCCGTGTCCTGCTCTTATTGACCTTTGGAGGAGAGTCTATACGAAGCTCCCAGGATGTGCATCGATCTCTAGTTCTTCGCATTAGGTGCTCTGATCTCAGTTACATGTCAACGAGGCTGGCCGCATTTGGCCAGATTCACGATCTTTTCAATATCCAAAGTTTTCATTTAAGTGGTAAGGAAAACTCAAGGTATAGGTTCCTTTTCCTCCCGGCAAAACAGAATTCTCTGGATTTAAGAGGCTTATTAAAGGTCTCACAAGATTTCCTGAACATCAAACGCCTTTCCCAAAATGACATTCTCAGATCTAAAGCAAATGAATTGCATACTTGTGGATTACATTTACCTGGAAATGTACGGAAACCAAAATTAGCTACTGGGTTCAAAATAGTTTAATTCACTCGATGCCTAAACAATGACTAGGCTGCCTGGGATTCACTTTATGTTACTTTAAAAATAGATTAAAATATTTAACATTTCAGTGTTTCTGTGCTATTTTCATTTTGCCCACTGTTACTCATGTAATTACTTGTGGTCTTCTAGTCTTTATTAAGTACTGCAGAACGTGGATCAGACTAAGAGTTGTCAGCATGTATTTGAAATAAATTACACCTGAGAGACAATGTGAACTGTGACCTACGCATTCTGAACACGTAAAACCTGCCCCTCAGTCTTCAAAGTTTTCACTATCAAGTTTCAAATTTTACACTACAAATCCAACAGAAGTTGCTGTCAGGTGTATATTTAACATGTTCATAATTGATTAAAAGCCGAAAAAAGAGCAGTGCCTTGTATAGTGATGAAGAAATGTAAAATTCTTACAGAAAAGAAACAGAAAGTAAAGAAAGTTCATACAGAAAATCACTGTGTGCGTGAGTGCGTGGGTGCGTGCGTGCGTGTGTGTGTGTGTGTGTGTGTGTGTGCGTAGGCAGGTGTACATGTGTGAATATACAAGCATGTGTCGTCAGGCGGAGGCTGAGGTCAACTTTGATATCATGTCTCAGGAGCCCTTCGCCTTGTCCTTTGAGATGCTGTCTGTCTCTGGGACCTAGGGAAGGGCTGTGCGAGGCTGGTGGGCCAGCAATCCCAAGCAATCCAACTTTTTCAGCCTCTCCATGAGGATTTATATATAAGACCTGCCATACTCGGGTCTTCCCAGGGATGTGAAGGACTGAACTCAGGTCCTCAGACATGTGTGGCAAGCATGCCACTCACTGAGTCATTCTTTCTTATTTAAAGCCATCTTTCTTACCTTTAAGCAATGGATTCTCTACGCATACCCAGGGGATACCCAGTACAATTACTTCTAATGCATACATGCTTAACAATAGATTTGGAAACAAATCTATCACCTGAGGCATCTGGTCCCCGAAACTGAATTCCTGAAGTAAAGGATTGAAGAGCCAGCTGCACACAGGAGCCAGCAGCCCTCACCCGCCCGCCACTGCCAAGGAATGCCACAGTTGTCTGTCCTTGACACAAAGGAAACGGTGTGGCCAGACAAACTACAGAGTCACAAGTGTGGGTAGAGCTTGTGAACTCCTGTGGTAGGGGCTGAGCCACCAAGATAAGCATCGTGTACGAGAGACCACTCCACAGCTTAAACGGGCGCCTTTCAATCCTCGCCTGCGCAACTGTTTCTTCGTGGGTCTCTTAGGACGTAAGTGGTGACGTAAGTGATTTGGGTGGAACTTCAAGGACTGATGCGGAGCCAGGGACCACACTGTAAGAACCACTGCAGTATTGGTGTATTAGTTTATTAGCTCAAATTTACCTTTGACGTTCCTATTAAGACTGTAAGCAAACATGAGCAAATCAATGAAAAAGGACTCCAGCTTGGGGGCACCACTGTCCATAGTGTAATCTAGAGTTAATTTAGAACAAATGGGCAAGCTTAAATATCCCTTACTACTTTGTGTCATTATATTTGTTTGTTTGTTTTGTTTAATTTGGTTTTTTTTTTTTTTTAACTTTGGACACCTTTACAATTTTAATTTTATTTACCTTTGGGTTTGTCTCTTGAGAACATTGGCCTAATTGGCTATTTCTAATGTTGCTGCTATTCTTAAATGTTTACCATGTTGATCCACCTAACTTCACAACCTAACGGGGCACCCAGTGCATTCTGCTTTCTAGTCTCCCTTTCTAGTATGTGTGTTTCTGCACATTTCTCCGACACCCCCCATACCCCGTGGTGCATCTTATTTCAAAAGAACCTCCATCAGATGGATCTCCACTCTTCTTGAAATTAGCGCCTGGATTTCTGAACCATGAACAGGTCTATGTAACAAGTCACCTTAGATGTATATCATTTTCCATGATGCTTTGCTGCACTCAATGGGAAGGTAATACGATTTCTCCTTATTAGCCTTTCTGTTTGGGATATTTTAAATGTGTTTTTTTCCTTAAAACTTTCTGTCAATTTGCTGCTGGCACTAAAATTTTTATTTTGGCCCACTAGCAGAGTCTCCTGGAAAGTTCAATTACAAATATTTTAAGTCCACTGTGTATGTATTCATATAAATAAACATAATGTCCCTGTTTCCTTTATAATGTGCTTTTTTAGAAGAAGGGAATAGAAGTATGTCCCTTTGCAGCCCTGCCTTCTCTTAGCTTTTTTTTTTTCCTTCTTTGAAACCAGTGAGGACAAAGACCTGGCAACCAAGGCCATCTTCCCAGGGTTGGCCACCAGGGCAGCACTACCACATCCTGGCAAAGGTCACAGCAGGGGTCCCTTCTGATCTACAAAACGACACAGTGGAAAAAAAATCCTGTCACTCAAGTTCTGAGAGAGCAGAATGCCAACATAATTGAAAATGAAAAACGCACAGTGGATCCTTACTATTACTGTTCAAGTCTTCTCTTTGATCCTTTAGAATTTCCCTTAAAACATGCTTTCCAGGGTGGAAGCAGGAGAGCCGTTAACTACTAAGGGGAGAGTCACAAGTGTACAGAAGACTAGTTTAAAACCTAGTTCTGCAGCCAGCAGTGCCGGGAAGCAGCATTTTCATGTAAGCTGTAGTTAAGATGACAAATTAGCAGATGGGGCCTCAAAACTGAAAGACCAGTTCTGAGTCTTAACTGAGAAGACAAAACAGTTCGGAAACAACAAACACCCTTAATGTGCTGTTAGTGAGTGAGAACTCCAGATTTTTTGTTTGCATCCTGACCATTTACTATGGTAACTAAAAACTGGAAGGTTCTAGAAAAGGAACACAGATTTCCGTCTGAGTCGGAGCATGTAAACAGGAATTGGCTCACTTGGAAATGGACTATTTTGGTGCTAATATAAAGGTAACGTTATAATACATTTAATTATAAACCTTTTATAGTTAGTGATATACTATGCAATTGTAAAATAGAAATGTTTAGATTCTAAGCTGTCTCTCAATATTACAGAAAGTTAATTCCGTTACAAACTTTAAATTAAAAAAAAAAAAAAGTTTCAACAAGAAAACCAAGCATCTCCCAAGAAAACAGTCAATATAAGTATGTAAATTCTTTATTTTGACATTAAAAGAGAAGAGCAACTATGTGATGATTCTAGCTGTGCCATGGTATGTTAGTGAGACAGATAAACGGCCCCTTCATGCTGAGCACATGTTGGGATCTCAGGACTATTACTCTTCCGAATTGATGTGCTATTATCTTTGGACATCTTTCCCACTAGGGGGTGATCCCGGGAAGAAAGATGTCTTAAATGAAACGCTGATAAACAACGTACTTTTCTTACTGCTACCTGAATTAATATGAGTTATTCGCAACTGGACCAAATATGGTTTGAAATGAAAAGCTCTTGATATTTTAGGTAAAAATATTAGCTCCTACCTCCATGTTAATTACATACTAATTATGTGTATGATTATATGTATAGCTAGCATGTAGTTATATTGGCTATGAACACATTCACTCATGGTGAGTGCAGCATGATGTGTTGGCCAAACTCTGAGGACAGTGCAGCGGGGTCATTTTAGAGCCTGTGAAGGTGGCTGGAGAAAATACAAGGACATGATTTGTCACCTCCAACATGTCTCATACTCCTATATACACAGGACTACCTAAGACTGCACTTAAATATAGTCATACCTGTATAAAATATATGGGGCTTAACCAGGTAAGGAAGCTGGCATCTAGAATCACAGAACTTGGGAGACCGAGGCAGAAAAATAGTCCATTGTCAGCAAGCCTGGGCTACGTGATGAAACCCTGCCTCAAAAAAAGCAACCCCGTGAAACAAAACCAAGTGTGAGAGTGTTACAGGTTTCGTTTGGAAATGTGAGGAAGTTATTGTTCATACTGTTATTAATAAGGCCCAAGCAGATGAACACTATTTGTTTCATATTTCATGTCAGTTACTTCAATAGTATATCCATGATTTCACGCACATGACTCTACATTACAGATATCCTTATGTATTAATCTGTCCATTACACTTAGTGATGGCAGTTAGATGTACTAAACGTGTGAAAATGAAAATAAAAGGAACAGCTCAAAATGTATTATGTCCTATTTGGACAGGACCTTATTTATTATTAATTCACTGAATTATTGATAGTCATCTATGCTTAAAATTACTCAGAAAAAGTCTTCCCATGCACTTGAAAAGGAAGTTCAGGGCAGATAATGAGAAGGATTTCAGCCATAGATTTAAGGCTTTTGAAGAAAAAGAGCCATTTGGATTGTAAGATATGACCTTACTATAAATCAGTCTGATGTGGGAAGGGGGGCGGGGAAACGACAAAACACAACAGAAAAATATGATCAGATTTACTCTTTACAAAATCCCCACTATGTGAATTATAAAAATACAGATACTAAATACAGATCTGAAAACAGAGGCAAAAATGAGGGTGACTGGGGATGACTGAGCCATCCCTCTAGCCCTATTTGTAGTTATTTATTCCAGAATTAATCTTTTAAGTTTTTACTTATTTGTTCAGTTTCTCACATGTACACTTTGCCTACTGGCCACTGTGAAGCTTCACTTCCCTCCCTCTTCTCCTCCTCACCTTCAGTTCTTCAGGTAAGTAAGGCCCTAGTGGCTATCGGGCATCCTGAAACAAGGGAGAGCAGGGGCTAGGCCATGATGCCCTCACCTTTTAGCAACTGTGGTTTGTGAGTGCGCTATTTAGCACAAGATTCATAAAGATGTTTTAGGGTGGGCTGTGGTGTGATCTTGGAAACTGCGTCTAGCCATATATGGGCCAACCATTTACCTATGGCAAATTACCTAGAGTTAGAAACCTTCAAAATTACATAAATCTCAAATGGTATAGGTGCTCACATTTTCTGCCTTTACCATGTTGACAACCATTGTCATCAACATGCCACCCAAATACACACACACACACACACACACACACACTGAGAGAGAGAGAGAGACAGACAGACAGACAGAAAGAGAGAGAGAGAAACAGAGAGAGAAACAGAGAGAGAGAGAGAGAGACAGAGAGAGAGACAGAGAGAGAGAGACAGAGAGAGAGAGAGACAGACAGAGAGAGAGAGACAGAGAGAGAGAGAGACAGAGAGACAGAGAGAGAGACGAGAGAGAGAGAGAGAGAGAGAGAGAGAGAGAGACAGAGAGAGAGAACTTGCTATGTAGAACACACTGCCCTTATGTTTACAGAGAACCCCCTCTGCCTCACAAGGGTTGGGATTTAAGGCGTGTGCCACCACCACACCCCTTTGGCAAGAATGCACTTTTGATAACTGAATGTCCATGTGCCCAGGAGTGATTAGACAGCGCAGCTTCGGTCAAGAGAGTCCAAGCCAGGCCCCATGGCGCAGGCCTACAACTCCAGCAATTTTGGAGGCTAGGCCAGAGAGACCACAAGCTTAAGGCTTACAAGGGGGAACAGCGTGAGTACAAAGGCAGCATGGGCAATTTGTTTGGGTCTCTGCTTCGAACTAAGAAGAGAAAACGTCACTGAGAATGCAGCTCAGTGGGAAGGCAGCATCAGGCAAGGCCTTAGGTTCCATGGCCAGTACACCAAGCTAAAACAATCTATCTCCTCGCCCCCCACCCCCCGAAACTTGTAACTCAGAGAGAATAATGCAAGCCTCAATTTGGGAGCATGCCTGCCAATACGTGGGCCTGTTGCCAAGACCACGTACTGACATATTACTATAATAATTCCGTAAACACAGTGGGTTTCAAGATAAGGTAAAGCTGAATAATCTCCAAGATCTATTCCAAGTCTGAAATTTGCCCTGGAATATAACTCACCTTCTCAAAAGAAGTTGGGGAGGTGGGGAAACGGCTCGACCACTAACGTACTTGTCATGTAAGGGTGGGGGACCTGAGTGTGAACACATGGCACCCACATGCAAAGACAGGCGTGGAATGTGCGTGCTCAGGAGTTTTGTGGGGTTCACCCACCAGCTAGCTTGGCCAAGTCAGTGGGCTCCCGATTCAGTGGGAGACCCTGTGTTTTTCTCAAAGCATAAGACAGTGACACCTGACATTGACCTCTTCTGTCCTTCACATGTACAGGAACACACGTGTGCACACATATCTGTGTCTACACATCTAGGCACAAAGCAGTCACAATATCTCTAGGTCTTCCAAAACAAAAATTTCCCCCACAGTGGTTTATTATAAAAAGCTCAATAAATAATAATGATAATAATAGTAATAATAATAATACTTTTGAATGAATGACTACAATCCTCAGGCTTCATTTTCAGATCTACTATGGGAACATATGTCAAATAATGTCTTCCTCATATTACTGTTGCCTTTCTGTAAAATAAAAACCCACGCTGGAAAATGTCGTCTAAGAAGTCACTCCAGGTCGGCTGAGAATTTAGTGGCTTCTATTTACTTGTCCAAAAGCGTGTCAGCATGATCTTTGTTGGTAGTGATCAGGACTTTATTGGTACTTAATTGTCTCGGGAGAGTGGCTGGTTGCCTTTGAAAACACTAAATCAGTTGTTTTAAACACTGAGGAAGTAAAGGACTTAAGGAAAGCAAAGACATGCAAATGTCACGTGACATTTCAATGAAACTTTATAACGTCTTTGTGAAGAGGGATCAATACTATTTAATGAAATAAAAAAAGGGGAGGGGGTGGATAAAACCACACAAGTACCACAGCCAGGGCTATGTAGTTTATTAGATGCTGAGATGTGAGTCCAGTTCTGTCTCAGAGCCAAAGCTTTGCGTCATACATCATGACCAGTAAGTGGCAATAACACATTCCTGAGGATGTAGCTGCAACGGGATGTACGTGGGTAATCACAGCATGTTAAGTGGTTCTCATATGAGGTGAGACGATACAAAAATCATAAAGAGGGTTACAACAGAACCAGAAGATCTGGCAAATGGAATTTATTAGGCTTAGTTGGTTAATTGCATGTCCAATGGTTTTACCCTACTGGGCAAGAAGAAAGGGTTCTCAGAACAGGGTAACAGAGAGCAAGCAGGCTGTTCCCCAGGCTTGAAGGTACAGAAGAAAGAAACAATGAAGCAAAAGTAAAGCCAGAAGGCAAGAAAAACACGCAGCTATGTATGGCAGGATAGTTATTGCCTGGTAATGAAACCAGAAGACAAAATTCTGAAGATAAAAGACAGTGGTAAAGTTGAAGAGACATTAACTGTAGGAAAAGATTTTGTTAAAAAAAAATCATCATGTAGCAACAGTAAGTAGAGATAAGCTATGCATACATGCAAAATACCTAAAGGTACAGACGCATGCAACCTTCATGCAAAGAGGACAGAGATGCAATTTCATAGATCATGTTAGGAAGGTGAATAGTTCAATGAAAGAAAACCACACAAAGCTGATGCTAAGGAGGAAGTATTTGATGGAGAGGTCATATTCAGAAGAGGACCACAGTTACGTCCCAGTCATCAGCTATGACCAAGGCAAAGGCTTCGATCATCTTTGACTTTGATCGTGTACACTGAGAAGTGACTAGACATGGGTCAGAAGTTATCAAGAATTTGTTTCCCTGGCACTATAAAAATTAGTTATGATAGATGAAAATTTTGTAAAATTACTGGCTATTGAGAATCAAATATCTGTATATACAATATTGCAATTTATGGAAACTATTTCAAAAATAAATTAAGCCTATAATCAATGACTAATGTGTAATTTCACAGTATCTTAATTTGTCACTAGAAAAAAACTGGGTCATTTCAATTAATAAAAATAGCACTACCACTAGCAATAGAGTAGCTTCATCAGGCAAAAACACATCAAAAGCTTCTCATATCTTAAATAAATCTTACAACTGTGTTTTAACTTCTAAATGATTTGGACACAACTGATGGGCGCATCAAGGCTTTTACTGTCTCACACCAAACATTTACTATGTTAGTTAATTAAATGTTTCAAACACATGAATACTTGTCTTTCATTATTATTGGAAGATTATTTTCTTAAGAACAAAATTAAGACACTTGGGGTTTCTGTCTCAAACAAATCCCCACATTTCTTGTGAAATGACAAGAAAAGAAAAGCCAAGAGATTTTATTCTGCTAAAATTAATCATGGTTTAATTTTATGCTTGGTCTACTTCACACATAGAGTGAGACATAAATATTCCAGGTAAGACTAACACATTTCTTAACCTCTGGGAAAACAAAAAAGATACTTTGTTACATATTACTTTTGTTCAGTAGCTATCCAATTAGAGTATCTTTTCATATGTCCATGCTACTGTCATTTGATCATTACTTGAAAGAAACTGGTACATTTACACTATGGAATACTACTCAGCTATTAAAACAAAGAATTCCCGAAATTTGTGGACAAATGGATTGAACTAGAAATGACCATAATGAATGAGTTAACCCAGAAGCAGAAAGAGTCAAATGGTATATACTCACTTATATCTGGACACTAGCCTAAGGGATATTTCTCATGAAAGTCTTCACTTACCAGGAAAGCGGGACAGAGGGGAGGGGGGACACATCCTATTGGGGCTCTAGATGAGAGAAGCAAGGGAAAAATGGGGACATAGAAGGAACCAGAGGGTTCTAGAAACCTACAAGAAGAACATTATGATGGGCAGATCTGGGCCCAGGGGTCCTGCTCATACGATGGCACCAGCCAAGGACAATATGTGCAGTAAACTTCGAACCCCTACCCAGATCTAGCCAATGGACAGGACATTCTTCACAGTTGAGTGGAGAGTGGGGACTGACTTTCACATGAACTCTGGTGCCCAATATTTGACCATGTCCCCTGTATGGGGAGGCCTGGTGGCATTCAGAGGAAGGATAGCAGGCTACCAAGAAGAGACTTGATACCCTATGAGCATATACAGGGGGAGGAAGTCCCCCTCAGTCACAGTCATAGGAGAAGGGAGTTGGGGGAAAATGGGAGGGAGCAACACAACCCACTTTGTTTGTTTAGGTGGGGGGGGGGGGGGGGGGGTGGGGGGGGGGGGGTGGGGGAGGGGGGGGGGGGGGGGGTGGGTGGGGGGGGGTGGGGGGGTGGGGGGGGGGGGGGGGGGGGGGGGGAGTTGGAGGGTGGGGGGGGGGGGGGGGGGGGGGGGGTGGGGGGGGGGGGGGTGGGGGGGGGGGGTGGGGGGTGGGGGGGGTGGTGGGGGGAGGGGGTGTGGGGGGGGGGGGGGGGGGGTGGTGGGGGGGGGGGGGGGGGGGGGGGGGGGGGGGGGGGGGGGGGGGGGGGGGGGGTGGGGGGGGGGGGTGGGGGGGGGTGGGGGTTGGTAGGGGGGGTGGGGGGGGTGGGGTGGGGGGGGGGGGTGGGGGGGGGGGGGGGGTGGGTAGGGGGGGGGGGGTGGGGGGGGGGGGGGGGGGGGGGGGGGGGGTGGGGGGGGGGGGGGGGGGGGGGGGGGGGGGGGGGGGGGGGGGTGGGGGGGGTGGGGGGGAGGGGGGGGGGGGATGTGGGTGGGGGGGTGGGGGGGGGGTTGGTGGGGTGGTGGAGGGTGGGGTGGGGGGGGTTGGGTTGGGTGGTATTTGTGTGTATGTGGGTGGTGGTGTGTGTTTGGGGGGGGGGTGGGGGGGTTGTTGGTGGGGGGTTTGGGGGTATTGGGGGTTTGGGTGGGTGTAGGGTTTGTTGTGTGGGTTGTTGTTGGGGTTGGGGGGATTAGGGGGGGGGGTGGAGGTTGTGGTTTGGGCTGTTGGGGTGTTGGTTTGGGGGTGGTGCTTTGGGTGGGGTTCTTGGTGTTGGTGTCCCCCACCCAACAACCACCAAACCAAAACACCACACAACTCAAACCAACAAACCCCAACAACAAACACAAAAACCACCCAACAAACCGCCGCCACCCCCAAACACGCCCCCACCAGCGGAAAACCACGAAACCCAAAACACAAACCCAACAACGGTGGGGGTGGTTTTTGGGTGGGTTGGGTGTGTTTTTGGTTGTGTTGTTTAGACCTTCGTCTTCTATTCCCCCAGCGCCGCACACTTCCCGCATTTCTATCTTAACACTGAGGATCATCCCTTCCCAATTTACCATAACCCCCAACCCCCACCTGTCTTCACCTTTTTCTGATTTACAGAGGCGATGCTAACTTTCCTTAGCTTCTCTTGTCTCTTTCCTCCAACACATACAATCTTTAATAGGGCCACTGCCTATGGCTCCTTGTCATTGTTATGCTGTGAAAAGGCGGTGCCTCCAACCGCAATAGCTCAGTCAACACAGCTGCTGAATGAACGAACGACTGAATGAAGTGGCCGCTGGAGGAGCAAATGAACGCATGCTTTCCTAGTTGGATGGATGCTGGCTTTAATAACTAAAGGTACCAATGTAAGGGCATGGTGAACAGGCCTGGAGACATTAACAGATGACGGGGACCAATGAACATGTAGCACAAAAATGGCTTAGCGTTTATTTTCACTGTTAGTTTTGAAAGACAGAACATTGCATCAGACTCAGCGGAACATGACGCATTGTCTATAGTAAAGTGACTGTAGAAGTCCTATCATCTATGCATAACAGCCTTTTCACCCGGGCTGTCCTGTCTCTATTCTGGTTTTTCTCTCTGAGCGTCGGCTCTCATTATCACTAACATAAAAGCCATGATGTGGGCAACATTTGCAGGATTTATGCATCATGGCCAGGAACTGGTAATGGGCCTTTCCTACTTCTTAAGCTGTCCATGGTTTCAAGATTCTCGGCTACAGTCACAAAACTATGAGAACTGAGACGAGAACATCCCTTGGAGGCCCAGATAAGCCTGTTGCCACACACATGCGCTGAAGATGAACTGAATTTAAAGTTATTTCTATTGTTTCATGATCTTAGACCATGTTTCCAAGTCAAGATATCCTAATGTTCAAATGAGGAAAATATGGTTTGCCTAAACACACTAGTTTTGATATGATTGATTTTAGCTGGCTCAGACCAAGCAGAAGATTAAATAATTTTCCTGGGGAAAGGTGGTGATTTCGGGGGGGGGTGGGGGTGGGGGGTGTGGGGGGGGGTGGTGGTGGTGGGTTATGGGGGTGGTGGCAAGGTGTGCTGGTGGCGGTGGCAGCGTGGCGGTGGTGTGGTAGTGGGGGTGGGGTGGCGGTGCTGGTGCTGGTGGCGTTGGTGGTAGTGGGATGAGGGGTGGGTGGGGGTGTAGAGCCGGAAAAGCCTTGTAAGACGTTCCTACAAGCTTTCTTGATTGCGAAATAAAAAAAGAAGCAGGTAAACTAGAAAACCAATATGCCGTAAGAAAAACTAACAAAAGTTGACACGTCCACAAATCGCTTACAATAAAACCGGCTTTATCCCATAGGAGTGCAATTCAATGAAGCACTGGTGTGGCTACTATACTACTGGCAGGGCTGGCAGCAGACTGCAATGGGGTCAAGTGGACCTCCAGGCCATTATTCTATGTTTTTTGTGTTTAGACATGTGGAAAACATTTTTTGTGATAAGTTTCCCAATAAGAGTTTCCTATGAGCAGGATAGAACACAGAATGATACACCCAGAACTTCATGTGACTGGGAAGGAGGTGCGACAATTGAAGAAGTGCTGTTCTTAGGAAGGAAAAAACAACAAACAAACAAAAACAAACAAACAAAAAAAAAAAAACATGCAGAGCTTTACAGAATCCAGTTTTGCTACCGTCTTTCTCCTTTTGGGGTTCCAAGATTCAAGAGTACTCTTGAGTACATTTAATCAAATTAACTATTTTTTACTCTTTCTTCATCCAAACCCCAGGTAAGCCTGTTTTAATTCTGGGCCTCCATCCACCATTAAACAGGCTAAATGTGTCTTAATTTCAATGGCGACAAAAATCAAATAATTCTTTCAAAATTTTAGCTTTACAATATTGCCCCTGTAAATTCCCAGGCCACACAGCTTCTCATCAACATGAGTGCAATCACCTTAGTGCTAAAATTCTCCCATTTCCTCTCAGGTAAAAGAGGCATTTTTTTTTTTTGTTTTTTCTTTTCTTAATGTAAATGCATAAGAGTTATAGAAGGAGCTATGGTGAAAACTGGGTGTAATGCACAGCGTGGCTGGTTCTACAGCCCACTAAAACAAAAACAGCAACTTTTATATACACGGCCATGTCGAGACGAAAAATAATGTCACCCACGTTTTAATTTTACAGACATAGTAAATGGTTTGATGTCTTTTTTCAGTGACGCCAAGGTGGGCATGTATTTTCCGTACTGACCTGAGCTGCCTAGTTGATCTAGGAACTAATAAGCAATTTCAAGGTACCAGAGAGGTAAAGGTGTTGAAAAAATGCAAATATGCTCAAAATGAGCCCAGACCAATGGCTGAGGAATCCGAACTGCATCGGAAGCCCCGGCCCTGCGGGTTGCTTTTTTACTAGTTATGGAAGGCCTCATGTCGCTAAAAACGGCGCCTTTTTAGCAGACAATAACGACAACTCCTGTTTTAAGACTCACTTGTAGACGCTGATCAATGGAAATAAATAACAAGCAGAGAGATATATAATTGTTTTAAATGGAAGGAGATTGGAATGGGTGTGGTTCTTTTGTAAAAGTAGCACAGTCAGAAGGAGCTCAAAAGAAAAATTTTGGCTGAATTATGGATAGTTTGGTCGGGAAGTAAGTTTATAACCTAAAAAAAACATCAGTTATTTTTTTTTTCACTAGGGGTGGGGGGGGCACACCTCACTGTTGTTTACAAAAAAGAATGCGAAGTTGACTTTTAAAATGGAACGCATGTACCCTTTTTAGGGAGTGTTAGAATCGTCTGAATGGTTGGGATACAGGTTGCAAGGTTGGGTGTATGTAACCACCACTGGAATTAGCATATTATAGACAGGGGTAACAACATCTGATGTCAATGGAATTACTGGTTAGGGAAAAACCTAGTCAAAAGGGCAAGAACCTAAAACTAACGCTAGCATAACATGTGAATAGTATTCTTGTTTTCTCAGTGTTTTCCTTAAGTTGGAAGACACATGGTGTGATGATTAATACTGCCAGCTTCACACGAATCTGAAAGTCACCAGGATACAAAGCTCTAAGCACCTGTGGTGACAATGACAGGCAGGAGTGGAGGAGCCAGCCTACAGTTGGTATGTTTTTTCCAGAACCCCAGAAGTACATGATATGAAAAACAAAACAACAAAACAAAACAAAAAACCCCAAACCCAGCTAAGCACAAGGTGCTCATGGCTCCATGTATCACCTCTTCCTGTCTGTGAGTGCAAACATCCGCGATCTGCTGCCTGCAGCCCAGTTGTCTGCCAGAGTCTCCCGCCCGACTGGGTTCTACTTTCGAACCGTGAGCCAAAACAGGACCTTTGCTCTCTCAACTTACCTCTGTCAGGGCCCTCTGTCCCAGCGATGAGAAAAATCAAACTAACAAACTCAATGTGCAAAATACCTTCAAAGGCTTCACGAGAGGGGAAGAGGCAGGCTCGTCAGACCTGCCTAGTGAGCACATGGACACAGGCCAAGTGTCAGCGACGTTGCTTCTTACAAGCTGATGTTAACAGCCTTGTTGCAAAGTTGTACAAGGGTATAGATCCAGGACGCTGAACTTGTATTAATGTATACATTTTAAGATGGACCCTCTGGATCTTTCTTTATCAAAACTTTAGGCTTCTTCACCAGGGTGGCGGGGGGGAAGGCTCTGTAAGAGGGTGTCCAGAACCAAGGCTGCTATTTCGCTGTATAAACGGTGGGTACGAGAGCCAGACAGCTGTAAAAGCCGAGGAACACAACCATTGTCCTACCCATTCTACGGGCACTGCTTTAAAGATTACAATTTTTTTGGAGAAAAATGGAGAATGAATGTATCACGGATAATCAAAGTATGTCAGGTTTTTTTTTTTTTTTGATAGTTCCAAAATCATAATTATCCCTTAGACTTAACAGTTGTGTTTATAATCAGAGACCTTCCATTGTGTAAGGGCCCATCACCTTAAAGGTCAATAAGATTTTAAAATTGGAGCTAAGTATATCGAGAATCACCATGTGACTCCTGAGAAGAATTTTCGCTTTCCTTAAATGGGGATGGGCCAAAATGACAATGCAGGGACTCTGTTTTTTTAAAGTGGTCCGATCTGAGGGGCCCTCTATACTGTGTTTACCCCTCTACTCCAACTGGCTCATGGTCTGCCGTCGCCACTTAAAGCACTGTTTTCTCTCTCGGCGCAGTGTTCGTTTCTAAGTAACTGGTCTCTGAGGGTAGCCACCATAGCCAGCCCTGTGGCTGTTCGAAGTTTAAATTAATTAAAGAGGAAAAGGAACTGAGTTCATTAAATTAATGAGCCACACGCTTCAGTAGCTCAACAGCCAGATGTGGACCGGTGGCTAATGAAATGGACAGTGGTGCCAACAGGGCACTTCCTGGTCATCCGTCGGAGCATTTGACAGCACGAGGAGCCCTGATGGCCCAAACGCGTTCTATGGACCCCACAGCAAGCATCGGGGGCCTGTTATGGAAAATCCACAGCTCAGTTCTCACTTTAGATAAGAACCCTGCGGACGCAGAAGTGGCATCTCAGTGAGAGTCCCTGGTGGCACCTGGGCCACACTCAAGTGTGGAAAGGCACAAGTCTGGACCTCATTCATCAAGTTCCCGCTTCCGGAATGCCCCCCAAGCAACCTTAAGAAACACAGAGCAGGTTTAGTTTTCACTCCAGTGTTGTAAATGTACTCAAAGTTCCCTTCCTGTTCCTGCTGTCTTTAGAAACCGCATGGAATAGCAGTAAAAACAAAACAAAACAGTGTATTTGAATAATTTATGAACCCTCTCCTGCTGTCCTTAGATTGTGTCGTCAGTCAGGTTTCCTTTTAAATGGAGATCATACATTGAGTTGTTGAAAATTAAAATGAGAAAGTCATACACAATCTCAAGGCCATGCCTGACATGTATTTGCTAGCCACGGGCTGTGGATAACATCTTAGCTCCTCTTCATAAACTCTCTTCCTGACCTATCACTGACAATCAGGCCGATACTTCACCCCGCCCCTAGCCCCCTCCATGACAATCTTTCAAGCTCCAGTCAAGAAAACATGCTAGATGGCAGGGTTTGGGACATATGTGCTCGTCACTAAAGTGCTTGCTGTGTAGCATGAGGAAATAATTGCAGGCCAATCAGCCCCCATGTGGTGGAACATGTCTATAATCCCAGTGCTGTGGATCAGAGGACAGGCACATTCCTGGAATTTCGGGCCAGTCAAAGTTTATAACAGCGAGTCAAAGCTTTCAGTGGGGCAGCGAGAGGCATCAAAAATTAAAGTGGAGATAAAGATGAACAATATCATGACTTCACAAAACGCACACACTAGGTAAACAGGTGACCATCTATATACACATAGGTACACACTACCTGCTGGCAAAATCAAACAAAACCAAAAGCTGGACTACGGGAATTTTTGGTTAAGCTAATTTTACTAAAGCCTACATATGTCGCCTTCTTTTGTGGTTTTTTTTTGCTCTTTTCTTGCTCTGTTAAAGTGTTAGGCAAGCATGTAACGGTAAATTACGTTTTTACACATTTTTTTCTTTTTTTAACAATTGAAAACGTGCATATCCATGTTTCTTAACACTGATAGTCAACCCCGGACCCTTAATGTTAATTACATAGGATACAGGAAATGCTGATTTAGAAGGGCCTCTGGGGGGCTGGGTTGTGGCTCAACTTGTAGGAGGGCTTAACAGGTCACCTGCCCTGCCTGGATGCGTGAGGCCTGGGGCAATGCTTAGCACCAACCACAAGTAACAGAGTTTTGGAATAAACCTAAGAGTATGCTTTAGAATGCTACGTAGAATTTCACAGGTATGGATGGAAGCCTATTAATGTAAGGAAAATTGATAGATCTTACAATTTCCTGTTAATTGTGTGTGCAAAGATGAGTAATAAAACGACCAAAATTACTATAAAATATTAACATAGTAGAAGGCAAAATATTTCATATAATTAATAATACTCTGCTGTACTGCTTCCAATTAAAAGGAAAATAAACAAAGAGATAGGCGTGGCGATATTCAAAGGAGGAAACAGGAGGGATTTCTCTGAGATTAGGCCAGCCGACTGTACACAGCCAGCATCACCCCAAGCCAGGGATATTTATCGTGACGATGTCCCTAACTATATACCCTTCAACACACACAAACCGCGCACGACAACACACACAACACACACGAATACATACATATACACACAGACACATACATCATACACCACATGGTAACACACACATGAAATACATACGTACGAACACAATACACACGATGCACACACACGATAAATCATACATACACACAGATACACACACTAATACATACATACATACATACATAAATACACACACACAACACAACACAGACACACACACACCGAAGAGAGGTCAGTGAGTGACTCCGGTGGGTGAAGTTGCTTGCTGCCAAACATAAAATCTCACGTTGATCCCTAACACATAGGCGTCAAAAGGACAGACTACCTACACACAGTGCTGCGTAGTGCATAGCCACACACTCCTGATATAAAAAAATTTACATACGTGTAAAAAATACACCACAACACACACACACAGCACACACACACGACATATATAGATAACCGTCAATGGCTCTAATGGGGGTGGGGGAACATGGGCGACGCTCAAATAAAGAAATGTCAAAATGACCAGTAACGATTAAATATATAACTATAATACATTAAAACTAAAAATGTTTAATAATCTAAAATGGAGCAATGGTTAAAAATATGGTGAATAAATAAAGGGTGACAGGAACAGGACCGGTGCCTATGTAATGGATCGTTACATTAACATGGCTGACAAGGTCCAAAGTGCACCTGCACGTCCTCTCTAGCAACTTTGTCTTTCAAGGATGTCGACCTGGGAAACTTGAACAAATTGAGCAGCCGGGGTCCCAAATACATGTTCACATGCTGGAATAGCCACTGCTTTTGGGGGCTCATTGATGAATTAAACAAAACAAAACATAGACAGTATCTAGTGAAATAACAAGGAACGCTGAGTCAAGCTGATGTAGGACATGAGGCTCAAGCCAGCAATACATGCACAGAAAACAGCTGCAAGGGACAACTTAGAGGTGTCAGGGTCCTCCTTCAACCGTGTGTCCCAGGGATCCAACGAACGGCTGGGCTCAGCGGCAAGTGGCCTTACCTACCTAAAAGCTAAGCTTGGTGTCCTATGACTAGCCATTAATTTTCCGTCCTTCTCCTTCTGCCAAGGTCTTTTCTGTGTTCTTTGAACAGTTTGATAGAAATAAGGTTAAAAAACAAAACAACAAAGTCCTGTGCGCTCCCCAACTCCTTCTCCGCCGCCTGTCTTCAGAAGTTATCTACTTTGGCCCTCCGCTGGACGTTCGCCTCAGGAAAGAGGCCAGGGTAACAGACACTCCGCCTAACGTTTGTTTCGTTATCATACATACTGGAAGTACAAAAGAACATTACTTAAATATTTCTGGAAGAAGTCCTCAGCTATAAAAAAAAACTTCATACGCATTTCTTAAGCCTCTTGCTTCATATTAATAATTAACCCGAGAGCTGCATAACAAGGTGTGGGATGATGTCATTGAATAATGAACGGGGTGGCGAAGATCAGAGGAATGACACTGTCAATTGTGGTGATGCTCATGTTTTTCAGGCGATCTTGCCAGCAGGTGGACATCGCCCAACCAAACCACACTTCTCAGGCAAAAACTTACGAGCGCAGGACAACCTCCCTGAGAGAAGTGGCCTCTTCCTTTCCTCAGGGTTGAAGGCAAACATCTTGAGGAAAAAAAAATTAGCACACTAACTGTGATGAAGACAACAGAATGCGTTAACTGATTTAAAAACATCATGTTAGTGTGATAGTCACATAAATGTGGGGAAGCGAATGAAAATTCGAAGCAGATTTTTCCTCATCATTGAAGTAAATTTTTGCTAGAAAGCACTGGAATTTTTTTGTCTTTAGACTTCCCAGGACATAATGTATCAAACAAATGTCCCATAAACACTCGTATTTAGTGTTTACTAAGGGAGGTTATGATTGTATTCTTCCATGTGTCCATTGGAGACGAGAAAGTAAAGGGAGAATTGTGCATTAAATGACACCAATAGAGCAGTGTGTTTTTTATTGCGCACTCCTGTACTCCCAGCCTCAGAGAGGCAGAGGCATGCATATTGCTGGTGAGTTTGAGATCCAGCCTGGTTCTATAAGGGGAGGCCAGGAGAGTCCAGGATGCAGGGAGGGCTGTTACACAGAGAAATTTGAGTTTGGACATAGAAGTTTGATGATTATAACTCACGAAAGGATCATTTAAAAAGAATGCAAAGTAACAGGAAGTATGTAAATGTTAACCGGAAACGTAACCATATCCTGGCAGTCACACTACCAAACTAAATTGAAACCACGTCAAGCTGAATCCTCAACACTGAAAAATAGAACACTTGCCAATCACAGACAGACAAACCCAAAACGAGTCACCTCAATGCGGGAAAATCCCAGCATCTATCTGGCGTGCAACCATGCTTTAAAAAAAGCCCTAACAAACACATATGGGGAATTGAAATCACGTTCCTGTGAGACTCGCACATTTCAAATAATTCATTAAAAGTCTTCTGGCGGCTCACTATCTGACAGCTTACAAAATATTTATGCAGGCTAAATAAGAGGATTCTCTTTAATTGCCGGGCATTGTTTCAAGTGAGGGACTAGAACTTAACTCTGATACGGATGCTGCTGTGAGCCTGCCCCGTCACCGAGAAACATCCCAATGAGGTTGGTCTTGCTGCTGGGGTGCTTCTGGTGTAGACAGTTTGGGATTTGGGTCTGTCTGTCGTAGGTGGAAAGAAAAAAGTCGAGTTGGATTTAAAATAAAAAAGGAAAAAAAAAATGGGGGATGATGGATTATCTTCTTGCTTTCCTCTGAGTGATGGGTATGACGTTTGGAGGGGCTGTCTGAGCACTGTGATGAGGATAATGAGGATGTCCTCCATGTTCAGACTGAAAACTGAGTTCTGAATATAGTGATGTCAAATCCCCGATCTAAGACTACTTGGGAAATGCCAGTCCCATAACATGCCACAGCTGCGTACCATAACCACCACATCCGACTCAATTATCACATCCTAAGGTTCTTTCAGGGCACTACAGTTCTCATTTCCATTAAGCGCAGAGACTTGAAATGTTACTTCACATCCCAAAAAGTAATAATTTAATATCCGAGGACTACGGCAGGGACAAGGCGGATGGAGGCCCTGCTGGCAAGAGCATAGGCGCTCCATACAGAGCTCTGGCATACTCGTCTGTAGCGATGAATTGCATGTGGCCAAGAAAGAAAAAATCGCAAAGTGATTTGTAAACTTTTGGAGATGCATCGCTAGCTGTTGTTCTTCAGTGTATAAACCACAACGTGTCTGTGATTTATCTTGTGGGTGTGTGTGTGTGTGTGTGTGTGTGTGTGTGAGATACCATTTTAGCATTTCAATGTGGAGGCCCTTGATTTTTTAGTTTTTTTTTCCTTTTGTTTTTTAGTCCCTTATACAGTAGAAGCAGGATCAAAATAAATCATGAGCGGTCTTTTTTGCGATGTTTTAAGGAAGCCATCGCCAGCAGTAACAGAGGTTCCAAATACATTATGAAGAGCCGTGTTTCATAATAAAACCAGCAGAAGACAGGAGCTCCCCAGCATCTGGGTAGGACTAAGTTGAAAAGCATGAGCAATGCATTAGAGTGGGGACAAACCTCACATAGATGCGACAAATTCATTATTTTATAAGGCTCCGTTCTTAGAGCAATCCCTGAACAGAAGATAATGGTCCTGGCGCGATCAGGTCACACGTAGACAGTTGGCCCTCACTGTAGCCACAAAACACACCGTAGAGAAGCCGGGAGTCCCTAATTGAGAGCATGATATTTTGAATCCTGTTAGGTCCATGAATGACGTCAATGTGTAGGACATGTCACCGGTAATCAATATTTTATGGCGATGAACCAATGACAAGACTAACAGTAGTGCCCAAGAATATCTTGGCAACTTTGTAGAAAAGGATTGATATTCCAAGCCAGTTTTTTTTCTACTTAGCACATCGACCACCGAAATTCCTTAAAACTCTCACAACCTTTTCTAGTATGTTGTAACTCTGATCTTTAACTCTGCCGTAGCACAATAATGTCTCCTCATAGATAAAACAAGGCTTAGCAGAGCAACAGTAAAATGCATCCCGTTTACAGACAAATGGTTTTTGAAAACCTTGCGCTTCCTATAAAATAGGACAGGAGTATTGCGAGAGCACCGAGACCCCTACAAGCACACATGGCTGTGCACTCCTCCAGCTGCCAGTACTTGGATGACTTATTGAATTTAAAAAAAATGCCACTTCTTGGACAGGGTGTTCTAGGAAGTGGCGGTAGGGCGGGGAATAACACAGAGCCAGATGCCATTGTGTATCCCCGGGTTTGCCGTACTGAACAGTGGTGTCGTCGTCCCTGTCCCTGTTTGAATGGAAATGCCTGTGAAAAGGGGAGAAAACCATGATAAGACGTGGGCATGGTTAAGACAGGAACCATGTTCAGACAGACACACATGAGACTAACTCTCTTCTGCTTCTCTATTCTCTGTAGTCCAGATTCTCTCATCTCCTCTCTCTCTTCATTCTTCCTCCTCCTTTCCCTCCTCTCACGCCTCATATATTTTGTTTTGAGATAATCTCATGTAACCCAGGCTGGCTTGAACTCACGATGTAGCTTAAGATGACAGTGATTTCCTGATCTTCCTGCCCTACGTCTTGAGTGTTTTTGGTTGTATCAGGGGCCACAGCCACCACCTCTGGCTTATGAGACGGGGCATCAATCCACACTAGGCAAGAACTTTGCCAGCTGAACTACAAATCCCAATTCCTACTTCATAGGAAAACTTAAAAAATTATGTATTATATACTTGTGTGTGTGGTGGTGTGTGTGTGGTGTGTGGTTGTAGGTGTATAGGCATGCCATGGAAATAATATGGCCACAAACTTGTGCAAGTCATTCTCCTCCCGCCTTCACTGTGGTGGGCTCCAAGGATGTAATTGCACGTTGGTAAGCTTGGCATCAGGCAAGCCTTAGTTCATGATCCATCCTCACTCACTCCTTCTCACACGACACACATCACACTCCATTCAGCCACTTATGTCACATTCATGCAAAATCCTTATTTCATTCACACATGATCCTCGCACGCACTCTTCGTCCTTATTTCTTGATCCATCTCACTGCACAGCCAGCTCACTCACTCCTCTCACTGGCGACTCATACCCTGTCACTAACTACAACTCTCTCACTGCCAGTCATCACATGGCGTTTTCAAATTAAAAATTAAGGCAAAAAAAAGAAATCGTGTTTTAAAAAAAAAAATTATTAAAAAATTAAAAAAAAAAAGAAGTTTAGAGATCGAGGTTTAATTTAGTCATAAAGAAAACAACACAAAAAACAACAAAAAAACAAAGTAGTCCAATAAAAGTGAACCTGATAGGAGCTTCTTTTTTTGAATAGCGTAAAAAACAGCCAACCAAGGGTGGTCCACACAACAACAACACACACGATCACACACCCACACACCACCCCCCACAACAGCCCCCACACACCCCCACACCCCACACACACCTATCCCTATGCTTTGACATAGACATCTTGAGAGACCCATGCAGTTACACTAGTCACAACTTCCCTCCTGAACAAAAGCATGCTGGGAGTCCGTGGAAGCCCACACAGTTGAAGGTTGAACATAGTGAACTGACTTGCACAGTGATGACACTCGTGAGTTGATTCCTCATAATTCGTATGATAAAATTGGTCATCAAGCTCATACGGGGCCTGTACTGCACGTTTAATGGGAAGAATGTGGTCATCACACACACCGCACCCATGTCCTTCCACCGCTCACTGACTTTGCACCCTGGGGCATCCATTGAAGTGTTCTCATGCTAGCCCTGCTCATCTTAATTTGCTGAGGCACTCTTAACCCGGCAAGGCGGCCGGTCAATCTCTGAGTTGTAAACTAGTTTATTTTTAGCTGTGGGTTCAAATGTATAGCAAGGTTAAATCTTGTGGAGACTGAGGGAGGGAGGAGAGTCACAGAGGACATTTGAAAACCAGCCAAGACGAGGGAGAAGGTCGTTTAAGCAACTGGCCTCAAATCCGCAGTTAAGGAACATGAAAACAAGGCAAAAGCAAGTAAGAAATTGGTTGGGAAGGGGCTGGAGTCTAAGATTCTTTTATTTTTATGTTTTATCCAATCTTGAGAATTTTGCGTATGCCTACAATCTTTTTGATCACCTCAGTCTCCATCCGCCTGCCAACTCATCCCCATATCCACCTCCAACATTGCCCTCTCAGCTCCATGTCCTTTTAGATTCTTGTTAGCCCATAAAACGCATTTAAGTTTAAAAAACATCGGTGTCACGGCTTTCAGTTAAGCATGACAATACTGTTCACTCCGAGCCCGGGCATGAATATGATTAATGAGCCTATTCTAAGGTGTCAGTGCAGCCAGCAGAGCTAGAATTTTTTATATTCAAGAGGTTTAAAGAGTGTACTGTCATTCTCTGCCATCGTAAGATATAGGCTGTATGCAAGCTAGCGTTGACGGGGCTCATTCAGAGCTAAGTAGTTTCCATTTTTAACAATCTCACCTTATTGTGTATTTTAAGAAAGGCTAATAATAGCAAACAAGTTAGAACTTCATAAGCACGACCTGGGAAGCCAGCGCTAACATTAAACCCCTCCTTTCACTGTTCTCGCAGAGATATGTCTTTGGAGAAAGTTCTTAACCTCTCTCTGTATTTACCTATGGCCATAGGATTGTGAGACTTAAACTGAGCAATAAAAAAAATACTTCAGACACAGTAAGTTACTATTAGTGTTAGACGAGGGAGGGAACAAACTCAGGATGTTAGGTATGTACTGCGTAGAAATGAAAAGAAAAGATAAAGGCTTATTTAAGGAGTTTGGCACTAGCTTCCAGAAAGTAACAGCAGGCTGTTTTTCTACACGTTGAATTTGCCCAGCATGGTTGCCATGAAATTTATAACCCACAATCAGTCCCTTCAATTAATGCTAGAGGCAAAATGGCAGGCGGGAAAGGCTGGTAGTGGACCTACTTGAAAGGAGGATGTACTAGGTAATGCCCGAGAAAGGGTATCATGTTTGACCCACAGTCAGAGGTTCTCTCCGCTCTGTCCCTCTCTCTCGCCCTCCCGTGCCTCCCTCCCTGCACTCCTGTTTCTTTCTGCTCTCTCCTCCCCCCTGTTCTTGGCTACCCTAGGTAAGAGCTTTTACCCCCATCATCTCTGCATACATCTCTGCTTTGCCACAAACCTAAAAGTAGCAGTGCGGCTGTGGCCGACTAACACCCAATCCACCAGCGCAAAGGAACCCTTTGCTCCTTTGGTAGCCTCAGGTGTTTTGTCAAGCAAGACACCGTGGCTAATATGACATGGTCGTGGATAACCTCTTAGTAGTGACAATAGTATCCTGAACCGGACCATGACCTTAGGCCACTAAAGCCCAGACCCCTAGACAAGTGAGTATCCATAAGCATGGTTGAGGACTTTACTAGATGCTGGCCTCCAGATTAGATGTCTCGCTGTTTCAACGTGCAAAACCTGAAGCGGTCAGTACACATTTTCTGTGACGGAGAAAAAAGTTTCCGGCAAGGGACGTTTTCAAATACTAGGTTTAATCGCACACAAATCGTTTATCTTAGATTTAAAAAAGTATGCAACCTTGACATATTACTAAAAACCAAACCAGTGTAAGGTGGCATGGGGTAGCAACTTGGTGAACAGCATGTGCCTAAAAAGACCAGACTCTGCGCCAATTATCAGTGAAACTATTGATCAATATAAGTGAAAAGAAAATCCGTTTTCCCCATATGGAGTTCCGAATTTATTACTGAAATGACATTCCCCTTTGCCTTTAATGCGGGCAGTATACTTTTAACTGTCATAAAGTGAGGCCTCTTTTTCCGTGTCTGTCTAAGTAGGCTACCGCACCCAACTAGAACTCAGAGTAGCGCCAATGGCAGCTAGAGCATAATTAACGCCCACGTTAAGAAATATTTGAAAGAGCGGCAACCTCACCAGCGCCTTAACATCCTAAAACAGTGGCACTGAGGTTTTCGAGACCTTCCTAATATGGAAGGAATGAATGAGTAATGGCTAACGTTGGTCCGCCTCAAGATGGGTATTTGTACGACGACAACTCAGGTTTGAAGTTCACTATCACCTCAGAAGAGACGTGGCAGAAGCCGACGTGCACGTTCTTAGTCACAGGAGAAGGAAAGGTCTTTGTACTGCGGTAGCGTGACACATGTGGTCGCACAGTGGGAGGGCTGGGCTAAGTGCTTGAGTTCACAGGAATTGTAATCTTTTGAAAAGGCAACACTGCCTTCGCCATTGGCCGCACAGAAAAGAGGAAAGGCGGCGGGGTTATGCTAGCATCATAGCAGGTCTTCAACACCCTCCCAACCCCGCCCTTTTAAATTTTCTTAAGGGTCAATACAGCTCTTCCCTTTTGTTTGAGAACTCCCAAATACCTCATGAATATTGGAAATTCAGCTAGATGAGGCAGGTATAATGACGTTCATGGGGGTGTGTGTGTGTGTTGTGTGTGTGGAAAATACGTCACCATATATTCTCCTCAAGCCATTTCTGCACGTCGTTAGTCCCTCATACCTGCAACGCGCTTGCCAGGCCTTCCACCATGGGAATATGCGTCTTCCATGTAAAATTCAGCAAAAAAAAATTTACATATAATAAACATATGTTTTGACCTGGCTTCCACATGAGGAGTGGGGAAGAAAGGCTGAATTTTTTCCTTACTCCTCAACCATAGTTGAGAAGGGGGAAAAAAGGGGGACGCCTGAAAGAACGGCCCTCATGTAGTTAGCAGGAAAGCCGGCGAGCGGCTGCTTTTTAACTCAGAGAGCACACCGGAAGGCAAGCTGATTTCACCCCGACGGTCCTCTAATGATGCCCTGCATGATGCCGCCTGCCAGTTCCTCGGCTAATTGTGCCACGGTTTTCACTCTGGCGATGGCGAGAGCAGCAACACTTGAAGACAAGACTATCAGAGAGTGAGAGGAGGAAAATCAATTTCAAAGCCCCAAAGACGCTGGTGGTGGAAGGTCACCACACTAACAGTTGCTTTGTGTTTTGGACTCAGGAGGGGCGGGATATCCTATTTAACAACAACAAGGGGACAGGAGCTACAGAGCTCTGGTTGCCTCATTAACTTCGAACGGCACCCCCCGTGCAGGCCGGCACCACAGGAATGGCAAAGATTGCTCGGTGTGAGGCCAGAATGGAAGCTTGCTCTTTTTGTCGTGTGGAAATGGAGAGATCGGTATCTTGCTGATCTTGCCTTTGGCGACCCGTCACGTTTCCGTTCCCACCCTGTTGGGTCGAGGTTGGTTTTACATGGCGTTCTAGGATGATTTGTCTCTGGGTCATGTCACAAAATATAAATTTAGTAGGACAAAGAGCCTTGGAATTTCTCTCCTTTCTTCTTGTTCCCAGTTCCTGTCTTCTTGTCATTGCTCAGTCCGCTCGAGGAGCTTTGAGATTGCCAATTACTCTTTCTTCCTGCCTTCCCCCTTCTTCTATCGCTAGATATCAACTGTCAGAGAACCCGTATCTTTTTTTTCCCCAGCATAAATTTTCGCTTTCTCGTTGTCCAAGTGGTTAATTTATTCCTCGTTCCCTCCTTGTCCCGGGGTTGTGTGGTGTGTGTGTGGTGTGTTGTGGTGTGTGGTGTGTGTTGTGCACATGTGTGGCAGGTTCCTGTGGCAATGTCCTATCTCTCTCGTCTCCATCTTACTTTGAGGTTTCTCCACTTTACCACCGAGGACAACCAGTGAGCACAGAGCTCACCAACGCCTCAGACTGGTTGGCTGATCCATACCTCCTGTCCAGGACACACCATATCCTCTCCTATCTGCCTCCAGGGCAGGGATTAAAGGTGGCCAAAACCATGCCCATTTTTTTACGTGCACGCAGGGCTCCGAACTGACCTCTCACACGTGCAGCATTTTCTATCTACTGTTATCTGGGGCCAAGCAACATGGTTTGTTGTTTTGCGTTTTTTTTTTGTTTTAAAATACCCCACGTCTTAGCAGGCTGTGCGGATCCATAGTAAGCCTTCATTTTGGTTCTGCCTCTTTCAAATAATAACTACACAACTTACAAACAACTTGTGTTGTGGTTTATAGTGAGCAAGATAGTTTGGCAAATTTAAATGTGTCGTCAGTAATATATCACATATAAATACCAATAAATCAATAGGTCTAAGTACAAAATTATAGAAGTTATAACACACTTATGAGCCCACTAGAAAACTGGGTTAGTACTTTCTTTTGCTTGTAGGAAATGAAATATAACCAGCTTATCTCTAGTACGAGGGAAATGCTGCAGAAGTTAGAGATTTCAGGCACCCACTTGGAAAAATAGCCCCCGGAAATGTGTGCGAGTATTATTCAAAGGTCATCTGAGTCATTCCTCAATGGAATTAGGGACAGAAAATGAGAAGTCAAATGGAAAAGGTGCAACTACTGAACGAAGTTTATTAGCATACCACAACGTATGGCTTGTTTTTTTTTTTTTTTTTTTTTCCCCCCCCATCAGCGTTTTAATAACATGGAAATAGATCAGAGGTACAGAGTGTGGCTGGTGGGGTCGCTCCTGTACCTAAGGCCAAGATTTGAAAGCTTTATTATGACACAAAGCCACTGGAAAATATTTCTATTGCATTGTGCCTATCATGTAGTATACAGTGCTGTGTACTGCGGGAGACTGTCACTGCTGCACAGCGTCTGTTCGTTATTTCTTCCCCTTCCTACAGATCCTTTGTGGGACAAAGAGGTGATTTACATCAGTTGTTTAGTAAAATGCCTCCGTGTCCTGCTCTTATTAGACCTTTGAGGAGAAGTCTATACGAAGCTTCCGGATGTTTGGGGGGGGGCTCGATCTCTAGTTCTCTTCGCATTAGGTGCTCTGATCCAGTTAACAGTAAGGCGAGGCTGGCCGCATTTGGCCAGATTCACGATCTTTTCAATATCCAAAGTTTTTTCATTTAAGTGGTAAGGAAAACGCAAGTAAATAGGTTCCTTTTCCTCCCGGCAAACAGAATTCTCTGGATTTAAAGGCTTTATTAAAGGTCCACAGATTTCCTGAACATCAAACGCCTTTCCCAAAATGACAGTCTCAGATCTAAAGCAAATGAATTGCAGACGTGTGGATTACATTGAACCTGGAAATGTACGGAAACGCAAAATTAGCTACTGGTTCAAAATAGTTTAATTCACTCGATCCCTGAACAATGGCTAGGCTGCATGGGAGTCACTTTATGTACTTTAAAAATAGAATAAAATAGTTAACTTTCAGTGTTTCTGTGCTATTTTCATTTTGCCCACTTTTCTCATGTAATTACTTGTGGTCTTCTAGTCTTTATTAAGTACGGGCAGACCGTGGATCAGCTAAGAGTTGTCAGCATGTATTTGAATATTACACCTGAGAGACAAGTGAACTGTGACCTACGCATTCTGAACACGTAAAACCTGCCTCTCAGTCTTCAAGTTTTTCACATCAGTTTCAAATTTTACGACTACAAATCCAACAGAGTTGCTGTCAGGTGTATATTTAACATGTTCATAATTGATTAAAAGCCGAAAAAAGAGCGGTGCCTTGTATAGTGATGGAAGAATGTAAAATTCTTACGAAAGAAACAGAAAGTAAAGAAATTAATACAGAAATCACGGGTGAGTGAGTGCGTGGGTCGTGCGTTCGTGTGGGTGTGTGTGTGTGTGTGTGCGTAGGCAGGGTACATGTGTGAAGATAAAAGCATGTGTCGTCAGGCGGAGGCGGATGTCAACGTTGATTCATGTCTCAGGAGCCTTCGCCTTTCCCTTTGAGATGCTGTCTGTCTCTGGGACCTAGGGAAGGGCTGTGCGAGGCTGGTGGGCCAGCAATCCCAAGCAAGCCAACTTTTTCAGCATCTCCATGAGGATTTATATATAAGGCCGGCCATACTGCGGGTCTTCCCAGGGATGTGAAGACTGAACTCAGCGTCCTCAGACATGTGTGGCAAGCATGCCACTCACTGAGTCATTCTTTCTTATTTAAGCCATCATTTCTTACCTTTAAGCATTATTTCTCTATACCATAGCCCGGGGATTACCTCGTACAATTACTTCTAATGCAGACTGCGTAACAATAATTTGGAAACAAATCTATCACCTGAGGCATCTGGTCCGCCCGAAACTGAATTCCTGAAGTAAAGATTGAAGAGCCAGCTGGCACAAAAGAGCCAGCAGCCCCACCCGCCCGCCACGCCAAGGAATGCCACAGATTTTCGGTCCTTGACCCAAAGGAAAACGGTGTGGCCAGACAAACTACAGAGTCACAAGTGTGGGAGAGCTGTTAACTCCTGTGGTCGGGTCTGGGCCACCAAGATAAGCATCGTGTACGGAGACCACTCAACCAGCTTAACGGAGCGCCTTTCATCCTCGCCTGCGGCAACTGTTTCTTTCGTGGGTCTCTTAGGAGTAAGTGGATGACGTAAGTGATTTGGTGTAACTTCAAGGACATGATGCGGAGACAGGGACCACCGTAAGAACCACTGCAGTAGTGGTGTAGTATTTAGTAGCTCAAATGTACCTTTGACGTTCCTATTAAGACTGTAAGCAAACATGAGCAAATCATGAAAAGGACGCCAGCTGGGGCACCACTGCCATAGTGTAATTCGAGTTAATTTAGAACAAATGGGCAGCGTAAATATCCCGTACTACTGTGTGTCATTATATTTGTTTGTTTGTTTTTGTTTATTTGGTTTTTTTTTTGTTTTAACGTTTGGACACCTTTACAATTTTAATCTTTATTTACCTTTGGGTTTGTCTCTTTAGCACATTGGCCTAAGTGGGCTATTTCGAATGTTCTGCTATTCTTAAATGTTTACCATGTTGATCCACCTAACTTCACAACCTAACGGGGCACCCCGTGCATTCTGCTTTCTAGTCGCCCTGTCTAGTATGTGTGTTTTCTGCACATTTCTCCGACACCCCCCATACCCCGTGGTGCATCTTATTTCAAAGAACCTCCATCGATGGATCTCCCTCTTCCCTTGAAATTAAAGACGCCTGGATTTGTCTCCTTGAACCATGAACAGGTCTATGTAACAAGTCACCTTAGAATGTATATCATTTTCCATGATGCCGTTGCTGCACTCCAATGGAAGGTAATACGATTTCGCCTTATTGCCCGGTTCGGTTTGGGTATTTTAAATGGGGTTTTATTTTCCCTTAAAAAACTTTCTGTCAATTTGCGCTGGCACCTAAAATTTTTTTATTTTGGCCCACTACAGAGCTCCTGGAAAGTTCAATTACAAATATTTGAATCCACTGTGTATGTATTCTATAAATTAAACAAATGTCCCTGTGTCCGTTAGAATGTGCTTGTTTTAGAAGAAAGGGATAGGAACGATGGTCCCTTTGCATCCCTGCCTTCTCTTAGCTTTTTTTTTTTTCCTTCTTTGAAACCAGTGGGACAAAACCTGGCAACCAGGCATCTTTCCCAGTGGGCCACCAGGGCAGCCTACCACATCCTGGCAAGAACAGCAGGGGTCCCTTCTGATCCTACAAAACGACACAGTGGAAAAAAATCTCTGTCACTCAAGTTCTGAGAGAGCAGAATGCCACATAAATTGAAAATGAAAAACGCACAGTGGATCCTTACTATATACTGTTCAAGTCCCTTCTCTTTGTCCTTTAGAAGTTCCCTAAAACATGCTTTCCAGGGTGGAAGCAGGAGAGCCGTTAACTACTAAGGGGAGAGTTCACAAGTGTACAGAAGACTAGTTTAAAACATAGTTCGGCAGCCCACAGTGCGGGAAGCAGCATTTTCATGTAACTGTAGTTAAGATAACAATTAGCAATGGGGCCTCAACTGAAGAACCAGTGCTGAGTCGTACTGAGAAGACAAAACAGTTCGGAACAACAACACCCGTAATGTGGGCGGTTAGTGAGTGAGAACTCCAGATTTTTTTTGTTTGCATCCCGACCATTGACTAGTGGGTAACTAAAACTGGAAGGTGCTAGAAAAGGAACACAGATTTACCGTCTGAGTCGAGCATGTAAAAGAATTGGCTCACTTGGAAATGGACTATTTTGGTGCTAATATAAAGGTAACGTTATAATACATTTAATTATAAACATTTTATAGTTAGTGAATGTACTATGCAAGTGGTAAAATAAGAATGTTTAGATTCTAACTTCTCTCAATAGTACAGAAAGTTAATTCCGTTAACAACTTTAAATTAAAAAAAAAAAAAGTTTCAACAAGAAACCAAGCATCTCCAAGAAAACAGTAAATATAAGTATTAAATTCTTTATTTTGACGTAAAAGAGAAGAGCAATTGTGATGAGTCGAGCTGTGCCATGGTATGTTAGTGAGACAGATAAACGGCCCCTTCATGCTGAGCACATGTTTGGGATCTCAGGGAATATTACTCTTCCGAAGTGATGTGCTATTACTTGGGACGTCTTTCCCCGTAGGGGTGAAATCCCGGAAGAAAGATGGTCTTAAATGAAACGCTGATAAACAACGTACTTTCCTTACTGCTACTGAATTAATATGAGTTATTCGCAACTGACAAATATGGTTTGAAATGAAAGCTCTTGATATGTAGGTAAAAATATGAGCTCCTAACTCAATGTTAATTTACTACTAATTATGTGTAATGATGATATGTAAGCTAGCATGTAGTTATATTGGCTAGGAACACAATCCTCATGGTGAGTGCAGCATGATGTGTTTGCCAAACTCCTGAGGACGTGAAGCGGGGTCATTTAGAGCTGTGAAGGTGCGGGAGAAAATACAAGGACATGATTTGTCACCTCCAACATGTTCGCCATACTCCTATATACATAAACAGGACTACCTAAGACTGCACTTAAATATAGTCATACCTGTATAAATATATGGGGCTTAACCAGGTAAGGAAGCTGGCATCTAGAATCACAGAACTTGGGAGACCGAGGCAGAAAAAATAGTCTTGTCCAGCAAGCCTGGGCTAACGTGATGAACCCTGCCCTCAAAAAAAGCAACCCCGTGAAACAAAACCAGGTGTGAGAGTGTTACAGGGTTCGGTTTGGAAATGTGAGGAAGTTATTTGTTCTACTGTTATTAATACGGCCAAGCAGATGAACACTATTTGTTTCCTATTTTTCATGTCATTTACTTCTAGTAATATCCAGATGTAATGCCCATGACTCGAACGTTACAGATTATGTCTTAATCTGGTCCATTACACCTATAGTGATGAGCAGTTAATGTACTAAACGTGTGAAAATGAAAATAAAAGGAACACGTCAAAATGTATTATGTCCTATTTGGAACGGCCTTATTTATGTATGAAGTCACTGAATTAGTGATAGTCATATATGCTTAATAAATTACTCAGAAAAAGTATTTCCCATGCACTTGAAAAGGAAGTTCAGGGGCAGATAATGAGGGAAGGATGCAGCCATAGATTTAAGGCCTTTTGAAGAAAAAGAGCCATTTGGATTGTAAATATACCTTACTATAAATCAGTCTGATGTGGAAGGGGGGCGGGGAAACACAAAAACACAACAGAAGAAATATGATCAGATTACTCTTTACAAAATCCCCACTATGTGAATTATAAAAATACAGATTCGAAATACGGGAGAATCTGAAAAACAGAGGCAAAAAATGAGGGGTGACTGGGGATGACGGAATGGCCATCCGAGTAGGCCCTATTTGTAGTTATTTATTCCAGAATTAATCGTTTAAGTTTTACTTATTTGGTTCAGTTTTCCGACATGTACACTTTGCCTACTGGCCACTGTGAAGCGTCACTTCCCTCCTCTTCTCCCTCGCTCACCGTCATTTCTTCAGGTAGTACAGGCCCTAGTGCTATCGGGCATCCTGAGACAAAGGAAGAGCAGGGGCTAGCCCATGATGCCCTCACCTTTTAGCACGTGGTTTTTGTGAGTGCGCTATTTTAGCATAAAAGCAGATTCGTAAAGATGTGTTAGGGTGGGCTGTGGTGTGATCTTGGAAACTGCGTCTACCATATAACGGGCCACCATTTACCTTGGAAGTTAACCTAGAGTTAGAAGCCTTCAAAATTACATAAATCTCAAATGTATAGGTGCCTCACATTTTCCTGCCTTTAACCAGGATTGACAACCAATTGTCATCAGGCATGAGTCACACCACGGGGCCAAATTACACACAACAAAGAGGAAAGGGGGGGGGGGGGGAACACACCACAAACACGCACCTGAGAGAGAGAGAGAGACAGACAGAGCAGAGACCAGAGAGAGAGAGAGAGAAACAGAGAGAAGAGAACAGGAGAGAGAGGAGACAGAGAGAGAGCGAGAGAGAAGAGAGAGAGAGAGAGAGAGGAGAGAGAGAAGAGAGAGAGAGAAGAGACTTGCTATGTAGAACACACGGCCCTTATGTTTACAGAGAACCCTCGGCCTCAAAGGGTTGTTGGTATTTAAGGCGTGTGGCCACCACACCCACCTTTGGCAAGAATGCACTGTTGAGATAATGTCCATGTGCCCAGGAGTGATTAGACAGCGCAGCTTCGGTCAGAGAGTCCAAAGACAGGCCCCATGGCGGCAGGCCTACAACTCCATCAATTTTGGAGGCTAGCCAGAGAGACAAAGCTTAAGCTTACAAGGAACAGCGTGAGTACAAGCACTGGGCAATTTGTTTGGTCCTCGGCTTCGAACTAAGAAAGAAAACGTCACTGAAAATGCAGCTCAGTGGGAAAGGCAGCCGTCAGCAAGGCCCTTAGGGTTCCATAGCAGCACACCAAGCTAAACAATCTATCGCCCCGCCCCCCACGCCCAAACTGTAACTCAGAGAGATATGCAAGCCTCAAGTTTGGAGCATGCCTGCCAATATGTGGGGCCTGTTTTGGCCAAGACCACGTACTGACATATACTAATAACAATTCCGTAAAACACAGTGGGTTTCAAGATAAGGTAAAGCTGAATAAGCGCCAAGATCTAATGCCAGTCTGAATTTTTGCCCTGGAAAATATAACCACCTTCTCCAAAAGAAGTTAGGAGGTGGGGAAACGGCTCGACACTAACGTACTGTCGGGTAAGGGTGGGGACCTGAGTGTGAACACATGGCACCCACATGCAAATACAGGCGTGGAATGTGCTGCTCAGGAGGTTTTGTGGGGTTTCACCCCCCAGCGAGCTTGGCAGTCAGTGGGGCTCTCCCGATTCGTGGGAGACCCCGGTGTTTTTTCTCAAAGCAAAGACCAGTGACACCTGACAGTGACCTCGGCTTCGGTCCTTCACGTGTACAGGAACACCTGTGCCCATATCTGTGTCTACAACATCTAGGCACAAAGCAAGTCACAATATCTCGAGGTCTTCCAAAACAAAAATTTCCCCCAAAACAGTGGTTTATTATAAAAGCGCATAATAATAATGATAAATAGTAATAATAAGAATCTTTTTGAATGAATGACTACAATACTCAGGCTTCAATTTTCAATCTACTAGAGGAACATATTCAATAATGTCCTCCTCATATATCTGGTGCCTTTCTGTAAAATAAAACCCACGCTGGAAAAAATGTTCGTCTAAGAAGTCACGCCAGGTCGGCTGAGAATTTGTGGCTTCTATTTACTTGTCCAAAGCGTGTCAGCAGGATCCTTGTTGGTAGTGATCAGGACCTGTATTGGGACTTTAATGGAGATATCCAACATTGGTTATGTCTAATGGGATTAATGCCTAAGGGAGATATTAACCATAGTTATATTTAATGGAATTAAACCGACTGCAGCATTGGTAATAACTAAGAGGAAAACATGAAAAGCAAACAAAAATCAAAAGATCCCTCTCAGAACCAAGAGTTTCACATTTCAGAAGCCGTGTGTAGGAACCGTCTTGTGCGGGTTCTATGGGCGTGCTTTTGCCGTGGTGAGAAATGGAGGATCAGGTGTAAAAGGCCTTCTCTCCCAGGAATCAGGAAGGCTTACTGAAGATGGTCGGGAGAGAAAGTGTGTTACAGCAGAGAAGAGAGAGAGAGAGAGAGAGAGAGAGAGAGAGAGAGAGAGAGAGAGAGAGAGAGAGAGAGAGGCAGGGGATAGGATGAGCCTAAGGCTGAGGCATTTAGGTGAAGCCTTCTCCCCACTGCCAGCCAGCCTAAGTCACGCTGCGTGCAGCACAGAAAGCCACAGGGTGGGAACGCTGGTTTCTTTGGAAACATGGATAAATCACCACTGTGAAATGGAGCTGGGAAGAGAAGGCCAGAAGTGTGGTACACTTTCAAACGACTAAATAGTTTTTTTTTTTTTTTTAGCATGGCGTAGAGGAGGCCTTGCTGGAAAATACACCTGTTCTTTGCTTCATCGGATGATGTGCGCTTAAAATGTACAACGGGGGCTGGCAGTGTAGGGAATGCTCTAAAACCCTGCATTTGAGAGTTAAGGAGCAAAATCTTGTGGCCAGACTGAACCACATCTTGACATTCTGGCTTAAAACAGCCAAGCAAGATGCCCAACAGGAGGAGCTCAAAGTACCGCTCTTCCCACTTTTAGTAGGGTCCCAGCAGCAGAAATTAACATGGCGATTCCTCTGTGATCAAACAGAAAACACCACTTTACCGATGCACAGCCTCTGAAATAGGACAACCCCCAAACACAGACCACCCCACACACCACACACACACACACACCACCCACATACCACACCATTTATGCACCTCACACACCACACCCACACACCGCCCCATACATGCACACCACACACACACACACACACACACACACACACACTCCACACACTCCCACACACAAAACACCTCACACCACATCCACACACCGCACCATACATGCACACCACACACACACACACACACACACACTCCACACACAAAACACCTCACACCACATCCACACACCGCACCATACATGCACACCACACACACACACACACACACACACTCCACACACAAAACACCTCACACCACATCCACACACCGCACCATACATGCACACACACACACACACACAACACCACACTCACACACTCCCACACACAAAACACCTCACACCAATCCACACACCGCACCATACATGCACACCACACACACACACACACACACACACACACACACACACTCCACACACAAAACACCTCACACCACATCCACACACCGCACCATACATGCACACCACACACACACACACATACACACACACTCCACACACTCCCACACACAAAACACCTCACACCAATCCACACACCGCACCATACATGCACACCACACACACACACACACACACACACACACACACACACACACAAGAAATTCTCTACAACAAGAGTGCTCAACCAATGTTTTAAAAGGACTCAGAATTGCTTTTCTTTAACAGTTTTAAAAAACTATTCTCAGAACGTGCTTTATAAATAAACATTTTAGAGTATGTATATTATAGAAAGAAACAAAAAAAATAGTCTATAAATTGTTGTGGTAATTTTAGCTCAGTTACCCAAAATTTCTAAAGTAACATTTTTCTCCACTTATGCTAACTGTGACAAAAGTTCTAGCCAATCAACAAAGAATAAAAAAATGCAGCTTCTAACTTTCCTCTAAGTTGCATGCAGATTCTGTATTTAACAACTGACTTTTTGAGTTACAGTTAGGACATGTGGTAAAAATGTAGAGTTTGTCCCTAAGTCAAAATGCAGGTCTTAGCAGAAACACCTTTCTCGAATGCCCAGATTCAATAAGCGTTGACTGTCTTAGATCTGTGATCTTCCTGTAATCCCTCCCCTGCTCTCTTCTCCTCTCTTCCCCCTCCCTCGTCTCTCCTATCCTCTCCTCTCTTCCCTTCTCTTTCTCTTCTCATCCTCTTCTTCCTCCTCACACTCATCCTTCCTTCTCACCTCCTCACTCTCTGTTTCCCCTCCCCCCTCTCCTTCTGGTGAGGACTGAGCTGAGGGCACAGCACATGCCAGCATTCTACCACTGAGTCATCCCCTTCCCGTACCCCCAACCCCCAGCCTTCTTCATCTTTTTATATTTAAATAGCGATGCTAACTGTCATTAGCTGCTAGGTGTCTCTTTCCTCCAAAACATTACAATCTTTAAGAGGGCTACTGGCCTATGGCTACCTTGTCATTGTTATCTGTGGACAGCGTGCCTCCACAGCAATAGCTCAGTCAACACAGCTGCTGAATGAACGAACGAATGAATGAATGGCCGCTGGAGGAGCAAATGAACGCATGCTTCCTATTTGGATGGATGCTGGCTTTATAACTAAAGGTACCAAGTGGAAGGGCAGGGTGAACAGGCTGGAGACATTAACAGATGACGGGGGACCAATGAACATGTAGCACAAAAAATGGCTTAGCGTTATTTCATCTGTTAAGTTTTAAGACAGAAGCATTGCATACAGACTCAGCGGAACATGACCATTCTATAGTAAAGTGACTGAGAAGTCCTAGCAGTCTATGCAGACATCCTTTTCACCCTGGCTGTCCTTCTCTATTCTGGGTTTTTCTCTCTGAGCTCTGCTCTCAGTATCACTAACATAAAAGCCAATGATGTGGCAACACTTGTGCAGGATTTATGCATCATGGCACAGGAACTGGTAAGTGCTTCACTATACTTCTAGCTGTCATGGTTTCAAGATTCGGCTACAGTCCACAAAAACTATGATAACCTGAGACAGAGAACATCCCTTGGAGGTCACAGATAAGCTGTTGCCCACAAGCATGCGCTGAAGATGAACTGAATTTAAAGTTATTTCTAATTGTTCATGATCTTAGACCATTTTCCAAGTCAAGAGATCCGTATGTTCAAATGGAAAATATGGTTTGCCTAAACACACTATTTTTGATATTATGATTTTAGCTGGCCTCATACCAAGCATAAGATGAAATAAAGTTTCCTGGGGAAAGGTGGTGATGTAGGGTGGCGGTGGTGGTGTGGGGTGGTGGGGGGTGGTGGTGGTGGTTTGGGGGTGGTGGCAAGGTGGTGCTGGTGGCGGTGGCAGCGGTGGCGGTGGTGGTGGTAGTGGGGTGGGGTTGCGGTGCTGGTGCTGGTGGCGGTGGTGGTAGTGGTATGGGGTGGTGGGGGGTGTAGAGGCGTAAAAGCTTGTAAGAGTTCCTACAAGCTTTCTTTTTGCGGAAATAAAAAAAAGCAGGTAAACTCAAAACCAAATATGCTAAGAAAAACTAACAAAAGTTGACACAGTCACAAATCAGCTACAGATAACACAGGCTTTTCCCATAGGAGTTCAATTCAGGAAGCACTGGTGTGCTACTACTGCAGGGCTGGCAGCAGACTGCACTGGGGTCAAGTGACCTCCCATTATTCTATGTTTTTTGTGTTATACATGGAAAAACATTTTTTTGATAATTTCCCAATAAGATTTCCTACTGAAAGCAGGGATAGAACACAGAATGATACACCCAGACTTCAGTGACTGGGGAAGGAGTGCGACAATTGAAAAGTGCTGTTCTTAGTAAGGAAAAAACAAACAAACAAACAACAACAAACAAAAAAAAAAAAACATGCAGAGCTTTACAGAATCCAGTTTTTGCTACCTCTTTCTCCTTTTGGGGTTCAAAGATTCAGAGTACTCTTGAGGTACATTTAATCAAATTACTATTTTTCTCCAAACCCTCAGGTAAGCTGTTTTATTCTGGGCCTCCATCCACCATTAAATCAGGCTTAAATGTGTCTTAATTTCATGGCTACAAAAATCAAATATTGATTTCAAAATTTTAGCTTTACAATATTGCCCCTGTAAAATCCAGGCCACACAGCTTTCTCATCACATGATGCAATCACCTTAGTGCTAAAATGCTCCCATTTCCATCTCAGGTAAAAGGCATTTTTTTTTTTTTTTTCTTTTCTGAATGTAATGCATCAAAGAGTTAAAGGAAGGAGCTATGGTGAAAAACTGGGTTGTAATTCACAGCGTGGCTGTGTTCTACAGCCCACTAAAACAGCACTTTTATTACACGGACATGTCGAGACAGAAAAAGAATGTCACCACACGTTTTATTTTACCATACATATTAAATGGTTGATTTCTTTTTTCAGTGACGCACAAAGGTTGGCATGTATTTCCTTCTGACCCTGAGCTGCCTATGTAGAGCTAGGGACTATAAGCAATTTCAAGTACACAGAGAGGTAAAGGTGTTGAAAAAATGCAAATATGCTCAAAAGTAGCCCAGACAATGGCTGAGGAATCCTAACTGCACTGAAGCCCGGCTCTGCGGGTTGCTTTTTACTAGGTCAGGAAGGCTCCTGTCGCTAAACGGCCCTTTTTAGCAGACATACGACAACATCTGTTTTAAGACTCACTTGGTAGAAGCTGATCAATGGAAATAAATAACAACATATATATATATATATTTTTAAATGGAAAGGAGAATTGGAAATGTGTGTGGTTCTTTGGTAAATAGCACATGTCAGGAAGGAGCTCAAAAGAAAAATATTGCTGAATTATGGATAGTTTTCGGGAAGTAAGTTTATAACCCTAAAAAAAAAATTCAGTTATTTTTTTTTTCACTATGGGGTGGGGGGGACACACCTCACTGTTGTTACAAAAAACGAATGCGAAGTGACTTTTAATGGAGACCATGTCCCTTTTTAGGGAGTGTTAGAAGCGTCTGAATGGGTTGGGATAACAGTTTGCAAGGTTGGGTGGATGTAACCACCACTGAATTACATATTATAAACGGGGGGAACAAACATCTGATGTCAAATGAATTACTGGTTAGGGAAAAACCTAGTCAAAAGGGCAAGAACCTAAGAAGCTACGCTAGCATAACATGTTTGAATAGTATTCTTGTTTTCTCAGTGTTCCTTAAGTTGGAAGAACACATGTGTGATGATTAATACTGCCAGCTTCACAGCATCTGAAGTCACCATGGAGACAAAGCTCTAAGCACCTGTGTGACAATGACAGGCAGAGAGTGGAGGAGCCATCCTACAGTTGGTATGTTCCAGAACCCCAGAGTACATGATATGAAAAACAAAACAAAACAAAACAAAACAAAAAAACCCACAAACCCCAGCTAAGCACAGGTGCTCATGTCTCCCTGCTTCCTGTCTGTGAGTGCATCGCGATCTGCTGCCTGCAGCTCCAGTTGCCAGGATTTCTCCCGCCCGACTGGGTCTACTTCGAACCGTGAGCCAAAACAGACCTTTGCTCTCTCAACTTACCTCTGTCAGGCCCTCTGTCCCAGCGATGAGAAAAATCAACTAACTCAATGTGCAAAAATACCTTCAAGGCTCCCTAGGAGGGGAAGAGGCAGGCTCTTCAGACTCTGCCTAGTGGCACATGGACTACAGAGCCAAGTGTCAGTGACGTTGCTTCTTACAAGGCTGATGTTAACAGCTTGTTGCAGTTGTACATGGTATAGATCCATGACTCTGACTTGTATTTAATGTATACATTTTAAGATGTACCCTCTGGATCTTTCTTTATCAAAACTTTAGGCTGTTCTTCACCAAGGGTGGCGGGGGGGAAGGCCTCTGTAAAGAGGGTGTCAGAACCAAGGCTGCTATTCGCTGTATAACTGTGGGTACAGGCCAGACAGCTTGTAAAAGCGAGGAACAGACCATTTTCCTACCCATTCTACTGGTCACTGCTTTAAAATTACAATTTTGGAGAAAAAAATGGAGAATGAATGTATCACGGGATATCAAGTAGGGTCAGGTTTTTTTTTTTTTTTTGATAGTTCCAAATCAGTATTATCCTTAGACTTAACATTTGTGTTTATGAATCAGAAGACCTTCCATTGTGTAAGGGCCCATCACCTTAAAGGTCAGATAGGATTTTAATTGGGAGCTAAGTAGTATAGAGAAAATCACCATGTGACTCCTGAGAAGAATTTCGCTATTCCTTAAATGGGGATGTGCAAAATGGACAATGCATGGACTCTGTTATTGTACCATCTGAGGGGCCCTCTATACTGTTTACCCCTCTACTCCAACTGGCTTCATGGTCTCCCACTTAAAGACACTGTTTTCTCCCGTGTTCTTGTCTTACTGTCTCTGAATGGTAGCCACTAGCCACCTGTGGCTGTTCAAGTTTAAATTAATTAAAGAGGAAAGGAAAACTTGAGTTCATTAAATTAATGAGCCACACTTCAAGTGCTCAACAGCCAGATGTGACTGGTGGCTAATGAATTGGACAGTGTGCCAACAGGGCACTTCTGTCATCCGTCGGAGCATTTGACAGCACTATGGAGAGCCCTGATGCCCAAACGCGTTCTATGGACCCCAGCAGCAGCATCTGGGGGCCTGTTGGAAACTCACAAGCTCAGTTCTCACTTTAGACCTGCTGACTCAGAATATGCATCTCAGTGAGAGTCCCTAGGTGGCACCTGGGCACACTCAAGTGTGAAAGGCACAAGTCTGGACCTCATTCATCAAGTTCCCGCTTCCGGAATGCCCCCAAAGCAACCTTATAAACACAGATCAGGTTAGTTTTCACTCCAGTGTTTAAATTTCTCAAATTTCCTTCCTGTTCCTGCTTTCTTTAGAAACCTCATGGAATACAGTAAAAACAAAACAAAACAGTGTATTGATAATTTCTGAACCCATCTCCTGCATGTCTTAGATGTGTGACTTCAGGCAGGTTTCCTTTTAAATGGAGATCATACATTGAGTTGTGAAAATTAAATGAGAAAGTCCATACACAATCTCAAGCCATGCCTGACATGTATTTGCTAGGCACGGCTGTTGATACATCTTAGCTCCTCTTCATAAGACTCTCTTCACTGACCTATCACTGACATCAGGCGATACTCACCCCGCCCCAGCCCCCTCCATGACATCTTTCAAGCTCCAGCTCAAGAAAACATGCTAGATGCAGGGTTTGGGGACATTGGCTCAGTCACTAAAGTGCTTGCTGTGTAGCATGAGGAATTAAGTGCAGGCCATCAGCCACCCATGTGGTGGCACATGTCTATAATCCCAGTGCTGTGGAATCAGAGGCAGGCACATTCCTGGAGATTTCGGGCCAGTCAGTTTATACAGCGAGCAAGCTTCAGGTGCAGCGAGAGGCCTCAAAAATAAAGTGGAGAGTAAAGATGACAATATCTGACTTCACACGCGAACACACATATGTAACATGTGACCATCTATATACACATAGGTACCCTACCTGCTGGCAAAAATCAAACAAAACCAAAAACTGGCTACGTGAAGTTTTTGGTTAAGTATTTTAGCTAAAGCTACATATTTTCCTTCTTTGTTTTTTTGCTCTTTTCTCTGTTAAGTGTTAGGCAAGCATGTAACGGTAAACTTACGTTTTTACACATTTTTCTTTTTTTACAATTGAGACGTTCATTCCATGTTTCTACACTGATGAGTCAACCCGGACCCTTAATGTTAATCAGAGGATACAGGAAAATGCTGATTTAGAAGGGCCTCTGGGGAGCTGGGTTGTGGCTCACTTGTATGAGGCTTACAGGTCCCCTGCCTGGTATGCGTGAGGCCCTGGGGCTATGCTTAGCACCAACCACAAGTAACAGAGTTTTGGAATAAACCTAAGAGTATCTTTAGAATGCTACTTAGATTTCACAGGTATGGATGGAAGCTATGAATTGTAAGGAAAATTGATATATCTAACAATTCTGTATGGTGTGTGGCAAAGATGAGTATACGACCAAATTACTATAAAATATTTAACATAGAAGGCAAAATATTCATATAATTAATAAGTACTGCTTCAAGTTAAAAGGAAAATAAAACAGAAGAGATAGGCGTGGCGATATTCAGAAGGAGGAAACAGGAGGATTTCTCTGAGTTTGAGGCCAGCCTACTGTACACAGCCAGCATCACCCCAGCCAGGGATATTTATCATGACAATGTCCCTAACTACCCTTCAACACACACACATGCGCGCGCACACACACACACACACACACACACACGAATACATACATATACACACAGACACATACATACATACACACATGTACACACACATGAATACATACATACAGACACATACACACACATGCACACACACATAAATACATACATACACACAGATACACACACATACATACATACATACATACATACATACATACACACACACACACACAGACACACACACACACGAAGAGAAGGTCAGTGAGGTGACTCTGTGGGTGAAGGTGCTTGCTGCCAACCATAACAATCTCACTTTGATCCCTGAACACACATCGTCAAAGGACAGAACTAACCTCACACACATGCTGCGGTATGTGCATGCCACACACTCCTGATATAAAAATACATACGTGTAAAAAATACACACACACACACACACACACACACACACACATATATATATAAACTTCAATGGCTAATGGGGGTGGGGGAACAGGGCTACTCTCAAAATAAGAAATTCAACTGACCAGTAACTATTAAATATATAACTAGTAATACATTAAAACTAAAAATGTTTAATCTAAAGTTTAGCAATGGTTAAAAATAATGGTGAAATATAAAGGTGACAGGAACAGCGGTGCCTATGTAAATGGATAGTGACATTAACATGGTTGACAAGGTCCAAAGTGCACCTGCCTTCGTATATAGCAACTTTTCTTCCAAGGATTTCTACTGGTAAACTTGAACAAATGAGCAGACCTGGGTACCCAAATACATTTTCACATGCATGGAATAGTCCCTGCCTTTTGGGGGCTCATTGATGAATTAAACAAAACAAAACATAGACAGTATCTAGTGAAATAAACAAGGAACGACTGGTCAAAGCTGATGTAGGACATGATCTCAAGCAGGCATACATGCACAGAAAAACAGCTGCAAGGGACAACTTGAGGGTGTCAGGGTCTCTCCTTCCACCGTGTGTCCCAGGGATCCAACAGACTGCTGGGCTCAGCGGCAAGTGCCTTACCTACCTAAAAGCTAAGCTTGGTGTCCTATGACTGCAATTAATTTTCTCCTTCTTCACAGGTCTTTCTGTGTTCTTTGAACTTTTGATAGAAATAGGTAAAAAACAAACAACAAAGTCTGTGCCTCCCCCACCTCCTTCTCCTCCTCCTGTCTTCAGAGTTATCTACTTTGGCCCTCCCTGGACGTCGCCTCAGGAAAGAGGCAGGGTAACAGACACTCCTCCTAACTTTTCGTTATCATACTGGAAGGTACAAAGAACATTCTTAAATATTCTGGAATAATTCCTCAGCTATAAAAAAAAACCTTCATACTCATTTCTTAAGCTTTTGCTTCATATTAATAATTAACCCGAGAGCTGCAAGAACAAGGTGTAGGGATGATGTCATTTATATGAACGGGGTGCAGAAGATCAGAGGATGACACTGTCAGTGTGGTGATGCTCATGTTTTATCGGGCTGATCTTGCCAGCAGGTGGACATCGCCCAACCAAACCACACTTCTCAGGCACACTTACTAGCCAAGGACAACCTTCCCTGAGAGAAGTGGCCTCTTCTTTCCTCAGGGTGAAGGCAACATCTTTGATGAAAAAAAAAATTATCACACTAACTGATGAAGACACAGAATGCTTTAACTGATTTAAAAACAATCATGTTAGTGTGATAGTCACATAAATGTGGGGAAGCGAATGAAAATTCTAAGCAGATTTTTCTCATCATTGAAGTAAATTTTGCTAGAAAGCACTGGAATTTTTTTGTCTTTATACTTCCCAGGACATCAGTGTAATCAAAACAAATGTCCCATAAACACTCGTATTTAGTGTTTACTAAGGGAGGTTATGAGTGTATTCTTCATGTTCCATGTGGAGAAGAAGAAAAGTAAAGGGAGAAGTGTGCAATTAATAGCACCAGAAGAGCTGGGTGTGGTGGCGCACGCCTGTACTCCCAGCCTCAGGAGGCAGAGGCATGCAGATTGCTGTGAGTTTGAGGCCAGCCTGGTCTATAAGGTGAGGCCAGGAGATCAGGGCAGGGCTGTTACACAGAGAAATTTGAGTTTGACATAGAAGTTTGATGATTATACTCACGGAAAGGATCATTTAAAAAGAATGCAAGTAACAGTAATGTAATGTAATGTTACACGCGAACGGTAACATATCCTGGCAGTCACACTACCAAAATAAATTGAAACCACGTCAAGCTGATCCTCAAACCACTGAAAGAATAGACACTTGCCAATCACAACAGACACCAAACGAGTCACCTCAATGCTGAATCCCAGCATCTATCTGGCGTGCACCATGCTTTAAAAAAAGCCCTACAAACACATATGGGTAATGATCACGTTCCATTTGAGACTCGCACATTTCAAATTCATTTAAAATTCTTCTGCGGCTCACTTCTGACAGCTACAAATAATTTATGCAGCTAACTAGAGAGGATTCTCTTAATGGCCGGGCATTTTCTAATTGAGGACTAGAAATTAACTCTGAATACTGATGCTGCTGTGAGCCTGCCCGTCCACCTGAGAACATCCAAGTGAGGTGTGGTCTTGCTGGGTGCTCTGTTTGTGACAGTGTGGTATTTGGTCTGTCTGTCTTAGGAGGAAGAAAAAGTCGAGTTGGATTTAAAATAAAAAATGATGGATGGATGGATTTCTTCTTGCTTTCCTCTGAGTGATGGGTAGTGACTGTTGGAGGGGCTGTCTGAGCACTGTGATGAGGATAATGAGGATGTCTCCATGTTCAGACTGAAACTGAGTTCTGAATCATTAGTGATGTCATCCACGATCTAAGACTTGGAAATGCCAGTCCATAACATGCCACACGCTGCTACCTCCGACTCAATTATCTCCTAGGTTCTTTCATGCATGCACTACAGTTCTGCATTTCCATTAAGCGCAGAGACTTGAAATGGTTACTTCACATCCCAAAGTACATAATTTATATCCGAGGACTACTGCAGGGACAGGCGGATGGAGGCCCTGCTGCAAGAGCATAGGGCGCTCCATACAGAGCTCTGGCATACTCGTCTTTAGCGATGGAATTTCATGGGGCATCGCAAATTGCTTTGTAAACTTGGAGATGCATCGCTAGCTGTTGTTCTCGGTGTATAAACCACACGGTCTGTGATTTATCTTGTTTGTGTGTGTGTGTGTGTGTGTGTGTGTGTGAGATACCATTAGCATTTCAATGTGGAGGGCTTTCCCTTATCCATAGAAGCAGATCAAAATATCATGCGGTCTTTGCGATGTTTAAGGAAGCCATCGCCAGCAGTACAGATGTTCCAAATACATTATGAAATAGCGTGTTTCATAAATAAACCAGCAGAAGACAGGAGCTCCCAGCATCTGGGTTATGACTAAGTGAAAAGCATGAGCAATGCATTAGAAGTGGGGACAACCTCACATATATGCGACCATTCATTATTTTATAAGGCTCCGTTCTCTAGAGCATCCCTGAACAGAAGATAATGGTCCTGCGCGATCAGGTTCACACGTAGACAGTTGAGCTCACGGTAACACGACACCGTAGAGAGCAGGGGTCCCTAATTGAGAGCATGGATATGTTGAATCCTGTAGGTCCATGAATGACTTCATGTGTAGGAAATGTCACAGTTAATCAATATTTATGAGCGATGGCACCAATGACAAATAATAACAATTATGCCCAAGAATATACTTGGCACTTTGTAGAAATGAATTGTATTCCAAGCCAGTTTTTCTACTTATCACATCTACCGAAATTCCTTAAAACTCTCACCTTTTCTAGTATGTTGTAACTCTGCCTTTACACATAATGTCTCCTCATAGATAAACAAGGCTAGCAGAGCAACAGTAAAATGCATCCGTTTACAGACAAAATGGTTTTGAAACCTTGCTCTTACCTATAAAATAGGACAGGATATTGCGAGGAGCACCGAGACCCCTACAGCACACAGTGCTGTGCACCTCCAGCTGCAGTACTTGGATGACTTCTTGAATTTAAATGCACTTCTGGACAGGGTGTTCCTAGGAAGTGGCCGGGTAGGCGGTGAATAAACAGAGCCAGATGCCATTGTGTATCCCGGGGTTGCCGTACTGAACAGTGGTGTCGTCCCTGTCCCTGTTTGAATAGGAAATGCCTGTGGAAAAGGGAGAAAACCATCATAAGACGTGGGCATGTTAAGACAGGAACATGTTCAGACAGACACACGTGGACTAACTCTCTCTCTACTCTCTCTCTCTCTCGCTTCTCTTGTAGTCAGATTCTCTCTCTCTCTCTCTCTCATCTCTCTCTCTCTCTCCTTCCCTCCGCTCCTCTCACTTGCCTCATATATTTTGTTTTGAGATAAGTCTCATGTAACCCAGGCTGGCTTTGAACTCACTATGTAGCTGAAGATGACATTGGATTTCTGATCTTCCTGCCCTACTTCTTGAGTGTTGGGTTGTATCATGTGCCACACCACCACCTCTGGCTTATGAAGTACGGGCATCAAATCCACACTAGGCAAGAACTTTGCCAGCTGAACTACATCCCAAGTCCTACTTCATAGGAAACTTATTATGTATTTATACTTGTGTGTGTGTGTGTGTGTGTGTGTGTGTGTAGGTGTAGGCATGCCATGGAATACATATGGCACACAACTTGTGCAAGTCAGTTCTCGCCTTTCACTGTGTGGGCTCCAAGGATGTAATGCACGTTGGTAAGCTTGGCATCAGGCATCCTTATTTCATGATCCATCTCACTGGCCTTCATGCGTTTCTAAAAGTTAAAAATTAAGGCATCGTTTTAATTTAGTCATAAAAGTGACCTGAGGATGATTTTGATAGCGTACAGCAGGGTGTACACACACACACACACACACCACACCACACACACACACACACACACACACACACACACACACTATCCCTATGCTTTGACATAGACATCTTGAGAGACCATGCAGTTACACTAGTCACAACTGCCTCCTGAACAAAAGCATGCTGGGAGATCCTTGGAGCCCACACAGTGAAAGGTGTGAACATAGTGAACTGACTTGCACAGTGATGACACTTGAGTTGTTCCTCATAATTCGTATGATAAAATTGGTCACAGCTCATAGCTGGGCTTGTACTGCACGTTATGGGAGAATGTGGTCATGCACACACACGCACCCATGTCCTGCCACCTCACTGACTTGCACCCTGGGCATCCATGGAAGTGTTCTCATGCTAGCCTGCTCTCTTATTGCTGAGCACTCTTAAGCCCGGCAAAGGCAGCCGGTCAAGTCTCTGAGGTTGTAAACTATTTTATTTTTAGCATGTGTCAAATGTAATAGCAAGGTAAATCTTGTGGAGACTGAGGGAGGGAGAGAGTCACAGAGTACATTTGAAAACCAAGCCAAGACGAGGGAGAAGGTCTTTAACAACTGCCTCAAATCCGCAGTTAAGGAACATATAAACAAGGGCAGCAAGTAAGAAATTGTTTGGGAAAGGTGCTTGAGTCTAAGATTCTTTTATTTTTATGTTTTTATCCAATCTTTGAGAATTTTGCGTATGCCTACAATCTGTTTTGATCACCTCAGTCCTCCATCCGCCTGCCAACTCATCCCATATCCACCTCCTACCATGTGCCCCTCTCAGCTCCATGTCCTTTTAGATTCTTGTTAGCCATAAAAACGCATTTAAGTTTAAAAACACATCGTGTGTCACGGCTTTCATTTAGCATGACAATACTGTTCACATCCGAGCCCTGGCATGAACTATTATTATAGCCTATTCTAAGGTGTCCAGTGCAGTCAGCAGGCTATAATTTTTTATATTCAAGAGGTTAAAAAGTGTACTTTCATTCTCTGCCATCGTAGATATAGGCTTTATGCAAGATGCGTTTACGGGGCTCATTCATAGCTAAGTATTTTCCATTTTAACACTCTCACACTTATTGTGTATTTTTAAGAGGCTAAATATATCAAACAAGTTAAGAACTTCATAGCACAGACCTGGGAAGCCAGACGGCTAACATTTAAACCCTCCTTTCCTGTTCTCCAGAGATATGTCTTTGGAGAAAGTTCTTAACCTCTCTCTGTATTTACCTATGCCATAGGAGTTGTGAGACTTAAACTGAGCATAAAAATACTTCAGACACAGTAAGTACTATGTGAGTGTTAGACAGAGGAGGGAACAAACTCATGATTTTAGGTATATTACTGCTTAGAAATGAAAAGAAAAGATAAAGGCTTATTTAAGGAGTTGGCAGCTTCCAGGAAAGTAACAGCATGGCTGGTTTTACACGGTGGAATTTGCCCAGCATGGTGGCCATGAAATTTATAACCTCATCAGTCCTTCAATTTAATGCTAGAGTCAAAATGGCAGGCGGTAAAAGCTGGTAGATGGACCTACTTGAAAGGAGGATGGTACTAGGGTAATGCCCTAGAAAGGGTATCATTTGACCCACATTCATTTTCTCTCCCTCTGTCCCTCTCTCTCTCCCTCCCTGCCTCCCTCCCTCCCTCTGGTTTCTTTCTGCATCTCTCTCCCTCCCTGTTCTTGGCTACCCTGAGGTAAGAGCTTTACCCCCATCATCTCTAGCATGACATCTCTGCTTTGCCACAAACCTAAAAGTAGCAGTGCAGGCTGTGGCCGACTAACATCACCAGCTCAAAGGAACCCTTTGCTCCTTTGGTAGCCTCAGGTGTTTTGTCACAGCAATGAAACAGTGGCTAATATGACATGGTCTGGATAACTCTTTAGTGACAGATAGTATCTGAACCGGACCATGACCTTAGCCACTAAAGCCAGACCCTAGACAAGTGAGTATCCATAAGCATGGTGAGGACTTTACTAGATGCTGGCCTCCAGATTAGATGTCTCTGTTTCAACGTGCAAACCTGAGCGGTCAGTACACACTGTGACTGGCGATCCTGGCAAGGGACTTTTTCAAATACTAGGTTTAAATCGCCACAAAATTGTTTTCTTTAGATTTAAAAAAGTATGCAACCTTGACATATTACTAAAAGACACCAGTGTAGGTTTCAGGGGTGCACTTTGGTGGAACAGCATGTGCCTAAAAAGACACAGAGCTCTGCGCTCAATTCTCAGTGAAACTATTGATCAATATAAGTGGAAAAGAAAACACGTTTCCCCATAGGAGTTCCTAATTTATTAGCTGAATACATTCCCCTTTGCTTTAATGGCGGGGCAGTTACTTTTACTGTCATAAAGTGAGCCTCTTTTTCCGTGTCTGTCTAAGTGGCTACCCGCACCCAACTAGACTCAGAGTAGCGCACGTGCAGCATAGAGCATAATTAACGCCCACGTTAAGAGAATATTGAAAGAGCGGCACCTCACCAGCGCCTTACATCCTAAAACAGTGGGCACTGAGGGTTTTCTGAGACCTTCCTAATATGGAAGGAATGAATGAGTAATGGCTAACGTTGGTCCGCCTCAAGATGGGTATTTGTACGACGACAACTTCAGGTTGAAGTTCACCTCAGAAGAGACGTGGCAAAGCACGCACGTGCACGTTCTTAGTCACAGGAGAAGGAAAGGTCTTTGTACTTGCTGTAGCGTGACACATGTGGTCGCACATGTGGGAGGGCTGGGCTAGTGCTGAGGTTCACATGGAATGTAATCTTTTGAAAGGCAACACTGCCTTCGCCATTGCCGCACATAAAAGAGGAAAGGCCGGCGAGGGTTATGCTATCATCAATACAGGTCTTCAACACCCTCCCAACCCCGCCTTTTAACTTTTCTTAAGGGTCAATACAGCTCTTCCCTTTTGTTTAGAACTCCCCAAATACCTCATGAATATTGAAATTCAGCTATATGAGGCAGGTATAATGACTTTCCATGGGGGTGTGTGTGTGTGTGTGTGTGTGGAAATACGTCACCTAATTCTCCTCAAGGCCCATTTCTGCACGTCGTTAGTCCCTCATCCCGCAGCTCCTTGCCAGGCCCTTCCAGCCATGGGAATATGCTTCTTCCATGTAAAAATTCAGCAAAAAAAATTTACTATAATAAAACATATGTTTTGACCTGGCTTCCACATGAGGATTGGAGAATAAAGGCTGAATTTTTCCTTACTCCTCAAACCATAGTTGAGAATGGGGAAAAAAAGGGGGACTCCTGAAAGAACGGCCCTCATTGTATTTAGCAGGAAAGCAGCAGCGGCTGCTTTTTAACATAGAGCACACCGGAGCACGCTGATTTCACCCCCACGTCTCTAATGATGCCCTGCATGATGCCTGCCTCCAGTTCCTTGGCTATTTGTGCCACTGTTTTCACTCTGGCGATGGGCGAGAGCAGCACACTTGAAGACAAGACTATCAGAGAGTGAGATGAGGAAAATCAATTTCAAAGCCCCAAAGACAGCTGGTGCGGAAGGTCACCGAACACTAACAGTTGCTTTGTGGTTTTGGACTCAGGAGGGGCGGGAGATCCTATTTAACAACAACAACAAGGGGACAGGAGCTACAGAGCTCTGTTGCCTCATTAACTTCGAACGCTGTGCAGCCGGCAACCACAGGAATGGCAAAGATTGCTCGGTGTGAGGCAGAATGGAAGCTTGCTCTTTTGTCTTTGGAAATGGAGAGATCTGTATCTTTGCTGATCTGCCTTTGGGGCGACCTTCACGTTTCCGTTCCCACCCTGTGTTCTAGTTTGTGTTTTTAATGGTGTTCTATGATGTATTTGTCTCTGGGTCATGTCACAAATATAAAGTTAGTAGGGACAAAGCCTGGATTTCCTCTCCTTTCTTCTTGTTCCCATTTCCTGTCTTCTTGGTCATTGCTCAGTCTCTCTGAGGACCTTTGAGATTTCCAATTACTCTTTCTTCCTGCCTGCCCCCTTCTTCTATCCTAGATATTCAAACTGTCAGAGAACCCGTAGTCTTTTTTTTCCCCAGCATACTTTTCGCTTTCTCTTTGTCCAAGTGTTTAAGTTTATTCTCTTTCCCTCCTTGTCCGTGTGTGTGTGTGTGTGTGTGTGTGTGTGTGTGTGTGTGTGTGTGTTGTGCACATGTGTGCATGTTCCTGTGGCAATGTCCTATCTCTCTCTTCTCCATCTTACTTTGATGTTCTCCATCTTTAACAAGCCGAGGACACTCAGTGAGCACAGAGCTCACCAACTCCTCAGACTGGTTGGCTGATCCATACCTCCTGCCATGACACACCATATCCTCTCCTATCTGCCTTCCAGGGCAGGGATTAAAGGTGGCCAAAACCATGCCCAGCTTTTTACTTGCACGCAGGGCATCCGAACTTACCTCTCCACGTGCAGCATAATTTCTATCTACTGTTATCTGGGGCCCAAGCACATGGTTGTTGTTTTTGCTTTTTTTTTTTTTTTTTTTACCCCACGTCTTAGCAGGTCTGTGCTGATCCATAGTAAGCCTTCACTTTTGGTTTCTCTCTTTCAAAGTAATAACTACACAACTTACAACAACTTGTTGTTGTTGGTTTTAGTGGCAAGATATTTTGGGCAAATTAAATGTGTCTTTCAGTAACATATCACATAAAATACCAATAAATCAATAGTTCTGAAGTACAAAATTATAGAAGTTATAACACACTTATGAGTCACTAAGAAAAATGGTTAGTACTTATCTTTTGCTTGTAGGATGAATATAACCATCTTATCCTCTAGTACGAGGGAAATGCTTCAGAAGTTAGAGATTTCAGGCACCCACTTGAAAAATACCCCCGGAAATGTGTGCTAGTATTATTCAAAGTCATCTGAGTCAGTTCTCAATGGAAATTAGGGCAGAAAATGAGAAAGTCAAATGGAAAGTGGGCAACTACTGAACGAAGTTTAATTAGCATAACCACAACTATGGCTTTTTTTTTTTTTTTTTTTTTTCCCCCCATCAGCGTTTTATACAATGGAAATGATCAGAGTACAGAGTGTGGCGGTTGGTGTTCGGCTCCTGTCCCTAAGGCATATTTGAAAGCTTTATTAATGACACAAAGCCACCTGGAAAAATATTTCTATTGCATTGTGCACTATCATGTAGTATACAGTGCTGTGTACTGCAGGGAGACTGTCACTGCTGCACAGCTTCTGTTCGTTATTTCTTCCCCTTCCTACAGTCTTTGTTGGACAAAGAGGGTGATTTACATCAAGTTGTTTAAGTAAAATGCCTCCGTGTCCTGCTCTTATTGACCTTTGGAGGAGAGTCTATACGAAGCTCCCAGGATGTGCATCGATCTCTAGTTCTTCGCATTAGGTGCTCTGATCTCAGTTACATGTCAACGAGGCTGGCCGCATTTGGCCAGATTCACGATCTTTTCAATATCCAAAGTTTTCATTTAAGTGGTAAGGAAAACTCAAGGTATAGGTTCCTTTTCCTCCCGGCAAAACAGAATTCTCTGGATTTAAGAGGCTTATTAAAGGTCTCACAAGATTTCCTGAACATCAAACGCCTTTCCCAAAATGACATTCTCAGATCTAAAGCAAATGAATTGCATACTTGTGGATTACATTTACCTGGAAATGTACGGAAACCAAAATTAGCTACTGGGTTCAAAATAGTTTAATTCACTCGATGCCTAAACAATGGCTAGGCTGCCTGGGATTCACTTTATGTTACTTTAAAAATAGATTAAAATATTTAACATTTCAGTGTTTCTGTGCTATTTTCATTTTGCCCACTGTTACTCATGTAATTACTTGTGGTCTTCTAGTCTTATTAAGTACTGCAGACGTGGATCAGACTAAGAGTTGTCCAGCATGTATTTGAAATAATTACACCTGAGAGACAATGTGAACTGTGACCTACGCATTCTGAACACGTAAAACCTGCCCTCAGTCTTCAAAGTTTTCACTATCAAGTTTCAAATTTTACACTACAAATCCAACAGAGTTGCTGTCAGGTGTATATTTAACATGTTCATAATTGATTAAAAGCCGAAAAAAGAGCAGTGCCTTGTATAGTGATGAAGAAATGTAAAATTCTTACAGAAAAGAAACAGAAAGTAAAGAAAGTTCATACAGAAAATCACTGTGTGCGTGAGTGCGTGGGTGCGTGCGTGCGTGTGTGTGTGTGTGTGTGTGTGTGCGTAGGCAGGTGTACATGTGTGAATATACAAGCATGTGTCGTCAGGCGGAGGCTGAGGTCAACTTTGATATCATGTCTCAGGAGCCCTTCGCCTTGTCCTTTGAGATGCTGTCTGTCTCTGGGACCTAGGGAAGGGCTGTGCGAGGCTGGTGGGCCAGCAATCCCAAGCAATCCAACTTTTTCAGCCTCTCCATGAGGATTTATATATAAGACCTGCCATACTCGGGTCTTCCCAGGGATGTGAAGGACTGAACTCAGGTCCTCAGACATGTGTGGCAAGCATGCCACTCACTGAGTCATTCTTTCTTATTTAAAGCCATCTTTCTTACCTTTAAGCAATGGATTCTCTACGCATACCCAGGGGATACCCAGTACAATTACTTCTAATGCATACATGCTTAACAATAGATTTGGAAACAAATCTATCACCTGAGGCATCTGGTCCCCGAAACTGAATTCCTGAAGTAAAGGATTGAAGAGCCAGCTGCACACAGGAGCCAGCAGCCCTCACCCGCCCGCCACTGCCAAGGAATGCCACAGTTGTCTGTCCTTGACACAAAGGAAACGGTGTGGCCAGACAAACTACAGAGTCACAAGTGTGGGTAGAGCTTGTGAACTCCTGTGGTAGGGGCTGAGCCACCAAGATAAGCATCGTGTACGAGAGACCACTCCACAGCTTAAACGGGCGCCTTTCAATCCTCGCCTGCGCAACTGTTTCTTCGTGGGTCTCTTAGGACGTAAGTGGTGACGTAAGTGATTTGGGTGGAACTTCAAGGACTGATGCGGAGCCAGGGACCACACTGTAAGAACCACTGCAGTATTGGTGTATTAGTTTATTAGCTCAAATTTACCTTTGACGTTCCTATTAAGACTGTAAGCAAACATGAGCAAATCAATGAAAAAGGACTCCAGCTTGGGGGCACCACTGTCCATAGTGTAATCTAGAGTTAATTTAGAACAAATGGGCAAGCTTAAATATCCCTTACTACTTTGTGTCATTATATTTTGTTTGTTTGTTTTGTTTAATTTGGTTTTTTTTTTTTTTTTAACTTTGGACACCTTTACAATTTTAATTTTATTTACCTTTGGGTTTGTCTCTTGAGAACATTGGCCTAATTGGCTATTTCTAATGTTGCTGCTATTCTTAAATGTTTACCATGTTGATCCACCTAACTTCACAACCTAACGGGGCACCCAGTGCATTCTGCTTTCTAGTCTCCCTTTCTAGTATGTGTGTTTCTGCACATTTCTCCGACACCCCCCATACCCCGTGGTGCATCTTATTTCAAAAGAACCTCCATCAGATGGATCTCCACTCTTCTTGAAATTAGCGCCTGGATTTCTGAACCATGAACAGGTCTATGTAACAAGTCACCTTAGATGTATATCATTTTCCATGATGCTTTGCTGCACTCAATGGGAAGGTAATACGATTTCTCCTTATTAGCCTTTCTGTTTGGGATATTTTAAATGTGTTTTTTTCCTTAAAAACTTTCTGTCAATTTGCTGCTGGCACTAAAATTTATTTATTTTGGCCCACTAGCAGAGTCTCCTGGAAAGTTCAATTACAAATATTTTAAGTCCACTGTGTATGTATTCATATAAATAAACATAATGTCCCTGTTTCCTTTATAATGTGCTTTTTTAGAAGAAGGGAATAGAAGTATGTCCCTTTGCAGCCCTGCCTTCTCTTAGCTTTTTTTTTTTTCCTTCTTTGAAACCAGTGAGGACAAAGACCTGGCAACCAAGGCCATCTTCCCAGGGTGGCCACCAGGGCAGCACTACCACATCCTGGCAAAGGTCACAGCAGGGGTCCCTTCTGATCTACAAAACGACACAGTGGAAAAAAATCCTGTCACTCAAGTTCTGAGAGAGCAGAATGCCAACATAATTGAAAATGAAAAACGCACAGTGGATCCTTACTATTACTGTTCAAGTCTTCTCTTTGATCCTTTAGAATTTCCCTTAAAACATGCTTTCCAGGGTGGAAGCAGGAGAGCCGTTAACTACTAAGGGGAGAGTCACAAGTGTACAGAAGACTAGTTTAAAACCTAGTTCTGCAGCCAGCAGTGCCGGGAAGCAGCATTTTCATGTAAGCTGTAGTTAAGATGACCAAATTAGCAGATGGGGCCTCAAAACTGAAAGACCAGTTCTGAGTCTTAACTGAGAAGACAAAACAGTTCGGAAACAACAAACACCCTTAATGTGCTGTTAGTGAGTGAGAACTCCAGATTTTTTGTTTGCATCCTGACCATTTACTATGGTAACTAAAAACTGGAAGGTTCTAGAAAAGGAACACAGATTTCCGTCTGAGTCGGAGCATGTAAACAGGAATTGGCTCACTTGGAAATGGACTATTTTGGTGCTAATATAAAGGTAACGTTATAATACATTTAATTATAAACCTTTTATAGTTAGTGATATACTATGCAATTGTAAAATAGAAATGTTTAGATTCTAAGCTGTCTCTCAATATTACAGAAAGTTAATTCCGTTACAAACTTTAAATTAAAAAAAAAAAAAAAAGTTTCAACAAGAAAACCAAGCATCTCCAAGAAAACAGTCAATATAAGTATGTAAATTCTTTATTTTGACATTAAAAGAGAAGAGCAACTATGTGATGATTCTAGCTGTGCCATGGTATGTTAGTGAGACAGATAAACGGCCCCTTCATGCTGAGCACATGTTGGGATCTCAGGACTATTACTCTTCCGAATTGATGTGCTATTATCTTTGGACATCTTTCCCACTAGGGGGTGATCCCGGGAAGAAAGATGTCTTAAATGAAACGCTGATAAACAACGTACTTTTCTTACTGCTACCTGAATTAATATGAGTTATTCGCAACTGGACCAAATATGGTTTGAAATGAAAAGCTCTTGATATTTTAGGTAAAAATATTAGCTCCTACCTCCATGTTAATTACATACTAATTATGTGTATGATTATATGTATAGCTAGCATGTAGTTATATTGGCTATGAACACATTCACTCATGGTGAGTGCAGCATGATGTGTTGGCCAAACTCTGAGGACAGTGCAGCGGGGTCATTTTAGAGCCTGTGAAGGTGGCTGGAGAAAATACAAGGACATGATTTGTCACCTCCAACATGTCTCATACTCCTATATACACAGGACTACCTAAGACTGCACTTAAATATAGTCATACCTGTATAAAATATATGGGGCTTAACCAGGTAAGGAAGCTGGCATCTAGAATCACAGAACTTGGGAGACCGAGGCAGAAAAATAGTCCATTGTCAGCAAGCCTGGGCTACGTGATGAAACCCTGCCTCAAAAAAAGCAACCCGTGAAACAAACCAAGTGTGAGAGTGTTACAGGTTTCGTTTGGAAATGTGAGGAAGTTATTGTTCATACTGTTATTAATAAGGCCCAAGCAGATGAACACTATTTGTTTCATATTTCATGTCAGTTACTTCAATAGTATATCCATGATTTCATGCACATGACTCTACGTTACAGATTATGTATTAATCTGTCCATTACACTTAGTGATGGCAGTTAGATGTACTAAACGTGTGAAAATGAAAATAAAAGGAACAGCTCAAAATGTATTATGTCCTATTTGGACAGGACCTTATTTATTATTAATTCACTGAATTATTGATAGTCATCTATGCTTAAATTACTCAGAAAAAGTCTTCCCATGCACTTGAAAAGGAAGTTCAGGGCAGATAATGAGAAGGATTTCAGCCATAGATTTAAGGCTTTTGAAGAAAAAGAGCCATTTGGATTGTAAGATATGACCTTACTATAAATCAGTCTGATGTGGGAAGGGGGGCGGGGAAACGACAAAACACAACAGAAAAATATGATCAGATTTACTCTTTACAAAATCCCCACTATGTGAATTATAAAAATACAGATACTAAATACAGATCTGAAAACAGAGGCAAAAATGAGGGTGACTGGGGATGACTGAGCCATCCCTCTAGCCCTATTTGTAGTTATTTATTCCAGAATTAATCTTTTAAGTTTTTACTTATTTGTTCAGTTTCTCACATGTACACTTTGCCTACTGGCCACTGTGAAGCTTCACTTCCCTCCCTCTTCTCCTCCTCACCTTCAGTTCTTCAGGTAAGTAAGGCCCTAGTGGCTATCGGGCATCCTGAGACAAGGAAGAGCAGGGGCTAGGCCATGATGCCCTCACCTTTTAGCAACTGTGGTTTGTGAGTGCGCTATTTAGCACAAGATTCGTAAAGATGTTTTAGGGTGGGCTGTGGTGTGATCTTGGAAACTGCGTCTAGCCATATACGGGCCAACCATTTACCTATGGCAAATTACCTAGAGTTAGAAACCTTCAAAATTACATAAATCTCAAATGGTATAGGTGCTCACATTTTCTGCCTTTACCATGTTGACAACCATTGTCATCAACATGTCACCCAAATACACACACACACACACGCACACTGAGAGAGAGAGAGAGACAGACAGACAGAGACAGAGAGAGAGAGAGAGAAACAGAGAGAGAGAGAAACAGAGAGAGAGAGACAGAGAGAGAGAGAGAGAGAGAGAGAGAGAGAGAGAGAGAGAGAGAGAGAGAGAGAGAGAGAGAGAGAGAACTTGCTATGTAGAACACACTGCCCTTATGTTTACAGAGAACCCCCTCTGCCTCACAAGGGTTGGGATTTAAGGCGTGTGCCACCACCACACCCCTTTGGCAAGAATGCACTTTTGATAACTGAATGTCCATGTGCCCAGGAGTGATTAGACAGCGCAGCTTCGGTCAAGAGAGTCCAAGCCAGGCCCCATGGCGCAGGCCTACAACTCCAGCAATTTTGGAGGCTAGGCCAGAGAGACCACAAGCTTAAGGCTTACAAGGGGGAACAGCGTGAGTACAAAGGCAGCATGGGCAATTTGTTTGGGTCTCTGCTTCGAACTAAGAAGAGAAAACGTCACTGAGAATGCAGCTCAGTGGGAAGGCAGCGTCAGGCAAGGCCTTAGGTTCCATAGCCAGCACACCAAGCTAAAACAATCTATCTCCCCGCCCCCCACGCCCCAAACTTGTAACTCAGAGAGAATAATGCAAGCCTCAATTTGGGAGCATGCCTGCCAATATGTGGGCCTGTTGCCAAGACCACGTACTGACATATTACTATAACAATTCCGTAAACACAGTGGGTTTCAAGATAAGGTAAAGCTGAATAATCTCCAAGATCTATTCCAAGTCTGAAATTTGCCCTGGAATATAACTCACCTTCTCAAAAGAAGTTGAGGAGGTGGGGAAACGGCTCGACCACTAACGTACTTGTCGTGTAAGGGTGGGGGACCTGAGTGTGAACACATGGCACCCACATGCAAAGACAGGCGTGGAATGTGCGTGCTCAGGAGTTTTGTGGGGTTCACCCCCCAGCTAGCTTGGCCAAGTCAGTGGGCTCCCGATTCAGTGGGAGACCCTGTGTTTTTCTCAAAGCATAAGACAGTGACACCTGACATTGACCTCTTCTGTCCTTCACGTGTACAGGAACACACGTGTGCACACATATCTGTGTCTACACATCTAGGCACAAAGCAGTCACAATATCTCTAGGTCTTCCAAAACAAAAATTTCCCCCACAGTGGTTTATTATAAAAAGCTCAATAAATAATAATGATAATAATAGTAATAATAATAATACTTTTGAATGAATGACTACAATACTCAGGCTTCATTTTCAGATCTACTATAGGAACATATGTCAAATAATGTCTTCCTCATATTACTGTTGCCTTTCTGTAAAATAAAAACCCACGCTGGAAAATGTCGTCTAAGAAGTCACTCCAGGTCGGCTGAGAATTTAGTGGCTTCTATTTACTTGTCCAAAGCGTGTCAGCATGATCTTTGTTGGTAGTGATCAGGACTTTATTGGTACTTAATTGTCTCGGGAGAGTGGCTGGTTGCCTTTGAAAACACTAAATCAGTTGTTTTAAACACATTGAGGAAGTAAAGGACTTAAGGAAAGCAAAGACATGCAAATGTCACGTGACATTTCAATGAAACTTTATAACGTCTTTGTGAAGAGGGATCAATACTATTTAATGAAATAAAAAAAGGGGAGGGGGTGGATAAAACCACACAAGTACCACAGCCAGGGCTATGTAGTTTATTAGATGCTGAGATGTGAGTCCAGTTCTGTCTCAGAGCCAAAGCTTTGCGTCATACATCATGACCAGTAAGTGGCAATAACACATTCCTGAGGATGTAGCTGCAATGGGATGTACGTGGGTAATCACAGCATGTTAAGTGGTTCTCATATGAGGTGAGACGATACAAAAATCATAAAGAGGGTTACAACAGAACCAGAAGATCTGGCAAATGGAATTTATTAGGCTTAGTTGGTTAATTGCATGTCCAATGGTTTTACCCTACTGGGCAAGAAGAAAGGGTTCTCAGAACAGGGTAACAGAGAGCAAGCAGGCTGTTCCCCAGGCTTGAAGGTACAGAAGAAAGAAACAATGAAGCAAAAGTAAAGCCAAGAAGGGCAAGAAAAACACGCAGCTATGTATGGCAGGATAGTTATTGCCTGGTAATGAAACCAGAAGACAAAATTCTGAAGATAAAAGACAGTGGTAAAGTTGAAGAGACATTAACTGTAGGAAAAGATTTTGTTAAAAAAAAATCATCATGTAGCAACAGTAAGTAGAAATAAGCTATGCATACATGCAAAATACCTAAAGGTACAGACGCATGCAACCTTCATGCAAAGAGGACAGAGATGCAATTTCATAGATCATGTTAGGAAGGTGAATAGTTCAATGAAAGAAAACCACACAAAGCTGATGCTAAGGAGGAAGTATTTGATGGAGAGGTCATATTCGGAAGAGGACCACAGTTACGTCCCAGTCATCAGCTATGACCAAGGCAAAGGCTTCGATCATCTTTGACTTTGATCGTGTACACTGAGAAGTGACTAGACATGGGTCAGAAGTTATCAAGAATTTGTTTCCCTGGCACTATAAAAATTAGTTATGATAGATGAAAATTTTGTAAAATTACTGGCTATTGAGAATCAAATATCTGTATATACAATATTGCAATTTATGGAAACTATTTCAAAAATAAATTAAGCCTATAATCAATGACTAATGTGTAATTTCATAGTATCTTAATTTGTCACTAGAAAAAAACTGGGTCATTTCAATTAATAAAAATAACACTACCACTAGCAATAGAGTAGCTTCATCAGGCAAAAACACATCAAAAGCTTCTCATATCTTAAATAAATCTTACAACTGTGTTTTAACTTCTAAATGATTTGGACACAACTGATGGGCGCATCAAGGCTTTTACTGTCTCACACCAAACATTTACTATGTTAGTTAATTAAATGTTTCAAACACATGAATACTTGTCTTTCATTATTATTGGAAGATTATTTTCTTAAGAACAAAATTAAGACACTTGGGGTTTCTGTCTCAAACAAATCCCCACATTTCTTGTGAAATGACAAGAAAAGAAAAGCCAAGAGATTTTATTCTGCTAAAATTAATCATGGTTTAATTTTATGCTTGGTCTACTTCACACATAGAGTGAGACATAAATATTCCAGGTAAGACTAACACATTTCTTAACCTCTGGGAAAACAAAAAAGATACTTTGTTACATATTACTTTTGTTCAGTAGCTATCCAATTAGAGTATCTTTTCATATGTCCATGCTACTGTCATTTGATCATTACTTGAAAGAAACTGGTACATTTACACTATGGAATACTACTCAGCTATTAAAAACAAAGAATTCCCGAAATTTGTGGACAAATGGATTGAACTAGAAATGACCATAATGAATGAGTTAACCCAGAAGCAGAAAGAGTCAAATGGTATATACTCACTTATATCTGGACACTAGCCTAAGGGATATTTCTCATGAAAGTCTTCACTTACCAGGAAAGCGGGACAGAGGGGAGGGGGGACACATCCTATTGGGGCTCTAGATGAGAGAAGCAAGGGAAAAATGGGGACATAGAAGGAACCAGAGGGTTCTAGAAACCTACAAGAAGAACATTATGATGGGCAGATCTGGGCCCAGGGGTCCTGCTCATACGATGGCACCAGCCAAGGACAATATGTGCAGTAAACTTCGAACCCCTACCCAGATCTAGCCAATGGACAGGACATTCTTCACAGTTGAGTGGAGAGTGGGGACTGACTTTCACATGAACTCTGGTGCCCAATATTTGACCATGTCCCCTGTATGGGGAGGCCTGGTGGCATTCAGAGGAAGGATAGCAGGCTACCAAGAAGAGACTTGATACCCTATGAGCATATACAGGGGGAGGAAGTCCCCCTCAGTCACAGTCATAGGAGAAGGGAGTTGGGGGAAAATGGGAGGGAGGGAGGAATGGGAGGATGCAAGGGATGGGATAACAATTGAGATGTAGTATGAATAAATTAATAAAATATATTTCAAAAAAAAGAAAACGAACAACAAAAAAGTCATGTACTAAGAGGTACTAAGAGCTTGGTTTACATTATTTCCTGAATACAATATTATTTTGAACATATATGTGTGTGTGTGTATGTGTGTGTGTGTGTGTGTGTGTGTGTGTGTGTGTGTATATATATATATATATATATATATATATATAATTATTACATTGAAAATTACCCTCAGCATTAAATAATTTGAAGGTGATTACAAAGTTCAACTCTTGAGCAAGGTATGGTGCAGTCCTACAGTTCGCAATATGGTCGAGGCAGGAAGAGCATTTGTGTGTAGGACTTCAAGATCTAGCTGGGTAACACAGCAAGACCCTCTTTCAAAAAAAAATGCAAGCAACAATAATAATTGAAATATAGGCTAGGAGTGGAGGGAATAGGAAATATCAAGATAGGAGGGGGATTAACCAAAATGAAGAATGTATGAAAAAGCCATTTTGGAAACCTGGTATTTTGTAGGTTAATTTAAACAACAACAACAACAACAACTTTTTAAAAAGTAGTTTGAAGGGAGATAAGCTGCATCGCTGGACAGTGACACTCTCGGAAGCCATGGGTTATTAAGCAAAAATCCTATGCCAGGTTTGACACACTTAGGAGCTGAGGCCCCAGAGACTCCAATATCAATGCAGGCAGCCACCATTCCTCTTGGTTACCCACCAGAACTAGATGGCAAGACCTTACTGCTGAAGATGCCACACCCCTTGACCGTAAGAGATGGAGAAATGAAGCTAGAACTGAGTTAGAAGCTTCCTCCCTGTTGGATAACCAGTCATAAAGCCACGAGTGCTATGCAAGCTGCTAGGGGAGAAAAGGCACCGGTGGTCAAAGCCATCTGTGAGCCCTATGAACTACAACACTAGCCAGCTGGGCAAGGTTTGTACATTGTATGATAGTTGTACAACTGTCATGTGGCCCACATGAGAGGAGTGAATTCATACCCACTACTGTAAAGAAAGTAAAAAAATTCAGTTTAACTAACTTGATAGGATATCAAACTTTTAATATTTTTTGTCTTTTTATTTTTCCAGCCCTGATAGAGACACTTCTCTTTGCAGTGAATGGTGGTGAATGCAGAAACTCATGGCTGGCTATTCGAGTTGCTGAGAATAAGGGACAGTTGAGTGTTTTAGTCTTAAATAGGACATTTCACCAACATAGGCTCAGGGGAACCTGAAAAATAAAAAGGTGACAGGAAGCCTAAGAACCAAAAGACAGTTAATGGCGGTGAAATGCTATCCCTTGCACATGACAATGACTATCAACTCACAGCGGCTGTGGATGCCTGAACTGGTCTGCATGCAACTCTGTCAAGAGTCAGTCATGGATAGGAGGGAAACTCATTGGTCCTTGCTGGCCATTCCCCTACGCCCCGCCCCAGTGAACTACTGGCTACTGATGAATTCTGGGAAAGGTGAAGCCATTGTCTTCAGGTATGTACTCAGCAGTGAGAGTTCCAAACTCATGGGTACCCAGATGGCTCTGGTTAAGCTTAGTGGAACACAAAACAAAACAAAACAAAAGCATGAACATGAGAGTGAAGCTTGTAGGGATGAGAGATGAGAGGGTGTGTGTGTGTGTGTGTGTGTGTGTGTGTGTGTGTGAGAGAGAGAGAGAGAGAGAGAGAGAGAGAGAGAGAGAGAGAGAGAGAGAGAGAGAGAGAGAGAGAGAGGGAGGGAGTGGTGCGGGAGGGAAATAGAAGGCGGGCAAGGAACAGTCAAAAACGTATCATCTTGACACATAAAATTGTCAAAGGAATAAACTTAATTAATTAAAAAACTGGGCAAGGATTAAAAGCTAGGTCTGTCTGAATCCAAGGCATTCATTTGTTCTTCTCATAATGTTGAATTGTGCTTTGCACTTCTACTGCATCTACTGGCTCTCAATACTGACTCGCACAAATGACAGCCATTTACAGCTACTGTTCATGTACAGTTGATTTTCTCATTTTAATTACTGGCATGAAACCTACTATACAACCAAGTCAAATCTACAGCACGATAGGCTAGCAATAAAGTTACAGTAAGCAATTCATGGCTTTGCTTCCACTAATCTTGGTAACCACCTGTGAATTTTTGGCTTAGACATACGTAGAATGGACGCTTTACTCCGGTATGGAAAATAGTTTAGGAGATTTCAGTTACTGTAGTAGAGACACAGAGACTCATTCTCTGAGGATATTGAGAACCAATTTTTTGGGTTTGTTTTATGCTTTTATGAATTTAAATTTGCCTTCAATTTAATATTTTCACCAAAATGATTCAATTTTAATTTCTCCAATAAACTGTCATCCAATCTACCATTTTTCCTTTTCTTTTTTAAAAAAAGATTTATTTATTTATTTAGTGTATATGAGTGCTTTATCTGAAGAAGAGGGCATCAGATCACATTATAGATGGTTGTGAGCCACCATGTGGTTGCTGGGAATTGAACTCAGGATGTCTGGAAGAGCAGGTGATGCTCTTAACCACTGAGCCATGTCTCCAGCCCCATTTTTTCCTTTTCTTAGTGCTGGGCTCAGATTCTAGGGCCTTGCACATACTAGGTGATGGCTCTGCCACAGAGCGACATCCCCAATCCAATACACCATCTTCATTTGATCTTTTCTTGAAATTGTGAGGAACTGACACACAGCTACATATTGCATCCTTTGGGAGGCGATTTTGCATGCTGGGGACAACAGAGTGCTGTACATATGTTCCTGTTTGGAGGGACTGCATAGTCAACACAGAGCTAAGCCACCTAATTAGTTTTATGTCACTCCCTTCCACAGAGAAAAAGGTGTTTAAGTGGCAACTTGAAACCGGCCTCAAGTGCCACCCACAAAATTCTTCGACCTTGCATTGCTTTCTCCTCCCTTCCTCGCTCTCCCATTCTCCCAAATGCCCACACATCACACCTCTTTAGAGCTCCTTGAAGAAACACTTCAAGTTGCTGTAAAAGACTAGGCACTACCACTTAGGGATCCAACTGACTTTTATTAATTACTTCATAATTTCAGAAAAGCTTATTTTAAAAAAAATGGTGGTAAAATCTTTAATGGTTACGAATTTCTTAGCCTAACTAGGTCTGATTTTAAAATTTGTGTTCAATAGCTTGGCTTGTCTCTTACATCTCTTTTCTAGAGTGTGGAATTCTCTTTCCTCACAGGAGTTCCTGGGTATCCCCAAGCTCCCTTTCACAAAGGCAAGGCCTCAGCCAGCCAACTGAAGTTAATGTGCTAGCTGCCCAGGCACATTTTACTTATAGCAAGAGCTGTAACTGCACAGGGTCCTATTCCTCGCTGCCTTGCTAATGACAAGCTTTTCTTCCTCACTCAGGAGGTGAATGTCCAACTTTTCAGATTGAAACTCTTCTCTCAGTACCGTGAGGTCAGAATCCATGAGAGACTCCCCACAGTTTTTATAGGCAAGGTTGACTCAAGCCTGGTGTTTGTATGATTGTCTTGTCTTAAAAGTATAGAAAAAGGAGAGAGAGAGAGAGAGAAAAAAGAATAATATAGCGAGTAAACAACACTTCCACCTAAGCATCCTGTCCTTTAAAATGCATAGCAATTGATCTCACATTAAAGCAGCCCAGGGCTTTCAATAGTCAAATTAAAAATGCACTAATAAAGAGATAATTTAATATGCAATTTCATGCATTAATAATTAGCTGAGCAGTACTGAACTGCTAGATGAAAAGCTATGGGAACATAACTAATGAACTATCAATGCCAAAATAGACATCATAATAATGTGAGACTTTAATAAATCATTTATTAAATGGCTACAAATGAACTATTTTGTTAATATCTAACAGGTAACCACCAAGCTACTTATTCATAGATAGAAAGCAGGGGCTTGAAGACAATTAGCTTCACAATCGTTGAAAGTCAAGGCTTGTCGATGAGTCCCTGCCCTATACATTTTAGTGCTACTGCCGGCCTAGGTTCGGTCTATGCCCTCTCGTGGCTTCTATGTATCCCTGTAGCAGCATAAGCTAAAGGACAACAGGCTAGCAGAAGGCTATCACCATCCTGAGGGTTAATGCTCCCAAGTGCAAGAAACTCTTCTTCGAGGGACACCGTTCGGTACTGAGTGTAGGGGCCAACTGCTGCAGTTTGAACCTCTGAAGCTATTTGGGATCTCTATGTGCATCGTGCATATCTTCATCTCACTGGTGATTGTAAAAGGAGCAAAGCTAGTTGTGGAAAAGTAGAGCACGTGATAGTACCGGTTGTCTCCAGGAATAGCAAATAATAAATTCATCAGAGAAAGGAAATACATATTTTTGTGGAAGCAAGAAAGTACCTAGTGATTTAAAAAAAAGCCGCCTAATAAATCAAAATTAAAGCTATATTGAACTATGTAGGATGAGGCAGAAGATCCTTTATCCCTTCTGTGCTAATTCATAGAGACTGTAAATTTACGAATTACTGAAATTTCACGGATTGTTCCAGGTAAATTTTACAAAATATTATCTATATCCACAGAGAAGAAAAGACAAAAAGGTAAGAGGAAGGAAAAATCTATATCCATTAACTCCCCAGAAATGGCTTTTATATTTTATAGCTTATGACTTTTAAACGATAGGAAAATGATTAATAAACAAGAGTGTGCATAAGCTAAGTAAGTGAATGCTAGATCTAAGGAGGGCTGAAGGCTCACGCCAAGTCTGGATGAAGTTATTAATAAACCTGAAACTGAGCTTGAGAATCATACTCAATAGGGGATCTTAACTAAAAAAGGAGAGAAAAAAAATCAATGATAAATAAGACTGCTTCTTCACCTCGAGAGCTCCAACCAAGTGAGACTATTAGAGAAACCACTGTAGCACCGCGTCGGTGCGGTGTGAGGTTTTTACTTCGCAGCTTGGGGTTAGCACCGAGTGCCTGCAAGTTGAAATAACATTTCTTTTTATTAGCACCACTGTAAGGGGTGAACCTCGGTTAACGAGAAGAACTACAAAGCTGTGCTCCAGGTTAGGGGTTGCTAACAAGATACACAACTGTTAAATGAATTACTCCTTCTACTTATTAGTGAGATGATATTAACTGCCCGCCCCCCCTCCCACACCCATTCACAGAACTATGTCATTCCATTGATGCCTCATTAATGGTACCACTTTAAAGTGGAGGAAAAGCTTGGTAATGCTTCCCTGGGGAATGGTTTTATACAGGGATAGGATGGACTGTCTTCTAAGCAGCTACTTTGCTTCTGAAATTCCATCCACTCAAAATTACTACAAGGGGAATAACATGGATGGATCTTATCTTTTTCAAACTTACTCTAAATCCCGTTGCCAAAATGCACGACTTCAAGGAATACTGACTCTCTCATTGACGCTTTTGGAGGCTTTTGTGTTACACGACATCACTAAAATTAAACACGATTCTGATGATTTAACTCGACATATTTCATAAATCTTTGTCAAGACAATTATTGTCAACTACAATGCAATTATCCATATTCAATTTGATGACTCAACTGGAAAATTACTTTTTTCCTAATAAAATTTGCAAAATGACAACAGTGAATCAGTGTTGATTAGTCGCTCAGTGGGTACTAATTAATTAAGCCAGGTAAATTTAAGTCTGTGCTAATAACCTTGGGAGAAAAACATAGCCCTTATACCTGTTTTTTGTTTGTTTGTTTGTTTTGTTTTGTGTCTTGGATGAAGGGAACTCTCCTGTTTGCCTACTTTTCTTTCTATTTTCTAATTTCTCCCAGAAGAGAAATACAAAATAAACAATAAAGCTCAACCACTCTTGGCCAGGCACTACAGATAAAAAGCAAGAATCCTTTGTAAGCTTGTTTAGGTCAACGGTGAAAGAAAAGACAGGATGATTTTTATTGTTTGTTAACTACCAGGGAGATCCTCCTCCTCACTCCTCCTCAGGGCGGAATTGGTAGAGATCACAGAATTGACTGCAAGAAATGACAGTTTATCCATCACGAGATGCCTTTTTCACCTAGCAGCTCATTTAAGCGCTCAAGGTAGCCACGGGCTCTGCATTTGGCATGGTAGGGAGAGGGGCACTCTCTCCTGGGTCCAGAGTCCACTATTTTTGAGCTTCTATATGGTGACAATTCATTTCCTCTGAGCCTAATAAAAAGTTAGTGAATCACAGAAATAAATGGCAGGCATGGTGGGAGAAGTTCACTGCCAAGCTGCCCAGTAAAGATGAGGAAGGAAAAACCTAAGCTTTGTTCACACAACACAAAGGAACGAGTGACTGTCCAAGCGATGTCCAAAGAAAGGAAGGGGGAGTTTTATGAAACAGCAGACATTAGCTTGGGATAACTTTGATGGTGTTTTCCTGGGAGCAGACAGCCACTGTGACCTGGCCCATGTTAGAAGTCTTAATTTGAGAACATCACTGACTCATACAGCGTTTGCATGTTGGTGGTGGTATGAAAAGACTGAAAATAAATAATGAAGGAATAGGTTTTTTTTTTGGTGGGTTCCAGATAACTGCTTGTCTGGTGACAACCAGAGAATGGAATTATTATAGGGATTCTGTTCCTTATGAGGAATGATTGTCTAATAGAGCTAAAAATGAGCAGATGGCGCCTTCACCCAGAAGCTCGTTCATCGTGGGCTCTGAGCATTTCCTCAAGGGCCCCAAAGCCCTCTATTTTGAGTGTCTTTGAAAATAAAGGTGGAATAAGATTTAAAGAGTGAGCTTGCTCCCATGTGAAAAGCGAGGGGCGCTCAAATAGCAAGAAACTAAAGGTATTATTGCTAGGTCATCTGACTTATCCTTAAGTATTGGACCTTATATAGGCTGAGGGAGTCTAGAACTGATCTGCAATTCCACACGACCACGGAGTAAAGCTACCCAGGACCAAGAACCACTGTTTATAACTCCTTCCAGTCTCCACCTGCCTGATAGGTGTAGTTGTGGAAAAATAAACAGCAGTTGGGAATAGTTTTGCTGAGGCGATATGGTCTCACCTCTTATAAGGAACAAAATGTGTGAAAAGATGAAAAAAGTTCACTGAGTCAGCAGCTAAGAAATTTCCAACAATCTGGAACTGATCTTAAAAAAGGAAAAACACTTGGGATATAATTATGATACATTTCTCTTAGTGAGGAAAGTGTTGGGACAGTTTATTTTTGAATCGTAGAGGCTTCAAAATATGCCTTGTTGACAACGGTAGTAGCGTATATCCTGCCTGTGCACGGAGCGATCTTAATGATCAAGTGATGGGAAGACATGGAGGGGTGGGGGGTGTTACCTGCTTTCCAGTGGTACATTACTGCCAAGGACCCAGCTGTCCTGCAGCTGGACGGACTCGGGTGTGGTTTGCAGCTCGGCGGGCAAAGCAGCCGGCGGGGCCGGACTCTGGTTCCTTCTATTGGTCAGGGAGTTTCTATTGAGAGAAGTGATAGATGGGTGCTGCTGTGTAGGGTGCTGCTTGTGGGAAGGCGGCAGAGGCTGCAGGGTAGGTTGCCCTTGGTTGTTTGCAGGTTGCTCTGCAGAAGAAGAGAAACAAAGGGAAGCTCATTATACATTTCCGTGTATGCGTATATATGTGTGCATACGCACCGCCACTTTCTTGCAGAGCTGCTGTAGACAAATTGGAATTAAACACTGCACAAAACCCCACAACCTAACATATTTGCATATTATTCTATTAAGCGAGTGCTCAGTGACATTCTCAAAGACCAAGTTTACCCTTGATACGCAAGGTTCTAATTAATATACAACAGATGGCAAAAATTGCTTTTGGTTTTAATTTGTTTCAGAGTTTTTTTCATCTGGTTTTATTAACACCTACAGAAAACAACATCTGACAGTTCCTGTAATGTGCCTTTAGATTTCAGCTTTTCTTTCTCTCTTTCTTTCTTTCATTCTTTCTTTCTTTCCTCCTTCTTCTTCCTTTAAGAACCCGAGCCTGATATTAAATGGGTGATTTTGGTAGAACACAAAGGTGTTTGAAATGCATATAATCCTTGTAATTGTTTAATGGAGTTTTTAAAGCTTTATTTAACTGCAATAAATTATTACAAGCTAGTTGCTAAACAGCGGTAGGTTGCTCTAGTTTGCTGCATCTCAAACAAGGCGGCTCGGTGCTATGACCCACTAATAGACGCAAAGCGTTCGGTAGCAGAAGGCCACTCCGTGAAGCAGATGTTGTTTCACGGGTACTTAACAGACTGAATCACATCTGATTACAACGTCAGAAGACTCATATACTTAATGACCGTTACATCCATTAGAACACACACAGAACAGATTTTTCCAATTGCACAGGATGCAGTACAACCAAAAAAACCAATTTTTTTTTTTTTTTTTTTTTGGACTGAGTCATAGGTGACCAGAGCAACCCACTCCATTAGAACGGTGGCATGATTTGTTCTAAACCAGAATCATAAGAGGCTCAACGATTTCAAAATACTAACACAATACTGCACTGTGACTCTGGGATAACTCTCCAGAGCACGTAAATCATCTGTTAAAAACCCCAAGTCATTGTAACATCGGAGATCTACTTTGCATGACTTAGCTTTGGACAAATATATTACTGAATTGACAAATACAGTGTTTTACCAGAAAGGTGACTCCTTCCTTTCATGCCAACCTTATCTTCCCCCACACATAAGATGCTTAGTTATTTATTAAATATAGTTCAAAATGCAACATAATTTTAAAGCGTCTCATTAAATCATGCTATTAATATAAATGCCTATATTAAAAGAGAAGAGGAAGCATAGCAGCCATCTTTCATAGACTATGTAAAATCCAGCAGCGATTATTAAGGTAAATAACACAGCCACATACTGTAACTCAGGCTGTGTAAGACGGATACATGATGTGTACAGAACAGGGCGACTGTACTATCAAACCTCTTTAGTAGTTAAGCAATAAAAATGGCTCCTCCCACAGCACACAACATCAGTGACTATTATGTGTTTTTAACGGTGCCTAACTGCCCCTACCATGTAACTTAATAACCAACAACTTCTTGCTCTTGAAATGAAAAGCACAGACAATTCCTAAATATACAGACGCAGAGTGAATTCCTTGACAATCTCTATTCCTGAAGTTCCCCACACTAGGAACCTCAAGCATCATCTCTGACTTAGTGCCTTGGTGGTGAGGACAAACGAAGGTCGAAGTCTCAGTTAAAATGGAATAAGCTTTCTGAAGGACTATCGGGGCTAAAATGGTCCAGACCTGGAACTCATCCCCAACACAAAGCTTTAAACAGCCTAAATCCCGTGGAAGATTCAGTATTCAGGTCTCACGTAATTAATTAGAGCTGTCCTCCTCTGCACCAGAGCACATGACGAAGTTTCTTCACAGAAAGAGAGCTGCAAGGCACCGTTTGGAGAGCTGCTCATGGTGTGTCATGGCCAGCAGCAGCTTTGAGAACGTAGAATGGAGAGAGAGAGGGAGAGAGGGAGGGAGGGAGAGAGAGAGAGAGAGAGACAGACAGACAGACAGACAGACAGACAAAGACAGAGAGAGACACAGAGACATAGAGAGAGACAGAGAGAAGGAGTTCAAAGAAGAGGGTGGCAAGATTTTGTCTAGAAGGCAGGGGTGGCTGGACAACTCCATGTTTTTTTTAACTTGGCACCATCCAAGAACAGAACTGCACTTTACACAGGATTCACAACAGGCATTCCTAAACTCTCCCAGGGAAACAGAGGCATGTGAGAGTTGGAATAACAAAGTTAATGCTTTATAAGGAGTCACGAAACAGCCCTGTAACGTATGACCCCAGGGCAACTCTAAAGATTCAATGAACTCTACTCAATCATCCGTTTACTGCTACATTTGGCTGTTCATGCCCCCCACACATATAACCACGCTCTGCGTTACAGGGATGTGCTGGGTCAGTGCCAAGTGAACTCACGGTATAAATGGTGAGATAAAAACGTATGGATGTGAAGACTGCTAGTAAACGCTAAATAAATTTAAGATCCCTGCTATGTTATCTGACTAGGTTAGTTCACAATTCTTCTTAAAAACAAATCAAAACATAACCATTAAGGAAAACTCCCATTAAAGGTCTTAGAAATGTGCTGCTATGAGTTTCCCTGGCTTCAGCTGTTTGATTTATATGCGTTTGGGAAAGACCTACCGGGCATCACACAAAGCAACAGTCCTTCTCTGGCTGCTTTCATAATGCATTACTGCTGTTGGGTTTGTTGGTTTGGCTGCACCGTCGTCAGGAGATGTATCAGGTAAGCAGGTCTCAATGCTGAGTTACCTGATCTCTACAGACCTGAAAGAGTCTGAGTGGGGCAGCCAGGTTTAAATCCCACAGCATCTCATGGGCAGAAGCAATATCCACGGACTCAGAATTCACACCAGGACCCAAGCTTTGAGCAAATGGGACATAGCTGGAGGGAATATTTATCTCCAGCAATCTCTTCAGCGTGGAGCGAGGATATAAATCCTAGCAAGATGGGATAAAACTAAACACAGCTAGGAAACACGGCGGAATAAAAGAACAAGAGTGGGAAAGATATAAAGATAGATCTAGGGCTACACGGCTCTCTACATTTTTAAAGTGGCATAAGAATCTGGCTGTCAATATCCCAGCCTCCAACACTAAAGAATAAATATGATCAGTCACGTGATTTGGAATACTTTTAAAAGCCAAAATATTTGCCTGAAACAAACGTAAGTATGACTTAGACTGAGAACAGAGAGGCTTCTTTTTTGGAGCCTGTAAAGAGTCACTGAGTATCCAGAGAAACATTTAGGTCCAAGGTTCAAAAATGGACACAAACAGAGAGCAGTGTGTAGGGGTGGAGCTTTATTAAAATGCTTGAGAATCTAACTCAGGCGGGGTCTTCATAAGAGCAATGCAGGCCGCAACTTTAGCCTTTGCATTTGAGCTAATCCACTAAGGGCAAGCTCTGCTCAGACTTACAAAAAAAGGTTTTGGATATAAGGAATTGGAACAAACACACCTCACATACCATTGAGACACAGATCTGAGGGTGCCACTGTAATTCTGAAAACTTCCAAATGGCGTCCTAGTTTCTTTCAAGCCTCCAGATAGCCACAGAGTGAATGTGGTGTCTGGTCACAGAAACCCCAACGCATGGGGCTGGAGAGATGGCTCGGCAGATAGTTAAAAGCGTGTGATTTTCTCTCAGAGGTCTTGTGTGCAGTCCCCAGCATGCCTGCTAGACAGCTGCCAGTTGTCAAGAGATCGGATGGATGCCTCTTAGGTTCATGGGTCCTTAAAGTCACATGCATACATCCCCCCGACACACACACCTAATTTAAAAATAATATAAGTAAATCTTTAAGAAGGAAAGAAAAGAAAAGAAAAGAAAAGAGAAATAAAGGCAAAGGCAGCCTGCCTGCCTGCCTGCCCTGGGGCTGGAGAGATGGCTCAGCAGTTCAGAGCACTGACTGCTCTTCCAGAGGACCCAAGTTTGACTCCCAGCATCTCTGTGATGGCTCACAATCATGCCTAACTCCAGTTCCACAGCATGCAATGCTCTCTCCTGGCCTCCGTGGACACCAGGCATGCAAGTGGTACTCAGATATACATGTAGGGAAAACATATAAAATAAAATAAAAACATATAAAATAAAACATAAAAAATAAAAATAAACAACAACAACAACAACGGAAGCCCAGCACACATTTGGCAAACTTTCTCCCAGCACCTTCTTCATTCAACTTCCCTAGGGTTACAGTTGTTTTTATCTGTTAAAATAGTGTCGTTCCTTTTTCTACATGCAAATCCCAGTTGCATCAACCTCTAAGAAAGGTAACACTCCTGACTTTTCTAGGTGTAAATCACATAATCCCTTCTCTGACTCTCCTTAGAAAGCTACCTGTTCTTTGCTCATAGTTGTATTTACTTTCCTCCCTGTACTACAGTTATTTCTGCAGGTCTTGTGACTCCTGTAACTTCTCTAAATCAGCTCTGAGCTCATTCTATATTCACAGATCAGTACCTTGCTCAACCCCCCTCAGAGATACTTCTTTTTTTTTTTTTTTAACCTGGCTAATTTTTTTATTTTTATTTTTTAAATAATTTTATTAATTTATTCATATTACATCTAAATTGTTAGCCCATCCATTGTATCCTCCCATTCCTCTCTCCCTCCCATTTTCCCCTTACTCTCTTCCTCTATGACTGTGACTGAGGGGGACTTCCTCCCCCTGTATATGCTCATAGGGTATCAAGTCTCTTCTTGGTAGCCTGCTATCCTTCCTCTGAGTGCCACCAGGCCTCCTCCTCCAGGGGACATGGTCAAATATGGGGGCACCAGAGTTTTGTGTGAAAGTCAGACCCCACTCTCCATTAAACTGTGGAGAATGTCCTGTCCATTGGGTAGATCTGGCCTAGGGGAAGGCACCAGCCAAGGGCAATACATGCAGTAAACTTCAAACCCCTACACAGATCTAGCCAATGGACAGAGACACTTCTTGAGGTGGATGGGAACAAACACAGGGACCCACAGCAGGACAACATGCAGAGCGAGAGACCTTGGGACATTTCAGTTCTAAATGTCTCCACAACTCTTCTGCTCAGGCCTCAGGGATCTATGCAGAAGAGGAGGCAGAAAGGTGGCAAGGGCAGAGGGCGACAGACAGGTGCCGCCACAGAAACGGTGTCCAGAGATGACAGGACTAATGAAGGCACAACTCACGGAGGCTGTGGCAGCACACACAGGGCCTGCACAGGCTCAGAACAGATGGGGTCCCAGAGCAGAAAGAAGGGATGGACACAAAGTCCCACGCCTAAGAAGCTATTTGCAATTAGTAACTGCTAGGAATGGGGGGCGGGGGGAAATGAGTTTTCTCCTGTGGCATGTCACTGGGTGTATCATCCACCCTCCAGGGCAGGCCCCATGCCTGGGAGTAGTTGTGGAACACAAAACTGACTCTACGGGCTTTTTTGCTCGGATAGTTTTTGTCTGATATTTTTTTTGGGGGTGGTGGTTTGTTTGTTTTAGAAAATGAGAGAATGCAAAAGGCAGAGAAAGAACATAAAAGCTGAGTGGGAAGGGAGAGAGGGAGAATTGTGGGAGGGGAGTAACAGGATCTAAATACATTCCATGTATCTTTTGGGGTGGGGAATGACATCCTGAGGGAAAACCAAGTAAGACACGAACCTTGTCAACCATGGGTATGATAGTCAGAACAGCTCAGCTCACTCAGTCAAGTGTATCTGAAGGGAGGCTGGGCTTCAACAGGTTAGAAAAAAGACATAAAACCTCATACAAAGGTCATAGGAACCAAACATAAACCGAACTCTTGCCCTTTCTATCAACAAGAACTTTAACCTTGCGTCATGAAGTTAAACTGAGTGACTTTCCCCCACTCTAAATCATACCGGGGGGGGGGGGAGAGAACATCAAATGCCTAAATATAACTGGGTGTTTTAGACTGAGTCTTGTTAGGCTGCCCAGACTGGCCTCAAATTGACGGATTCAACCCATCCTCTTCCGTGTGCCTCCTGAGAGACTGCACTGGTGGCGGCGGGGTCACACCTCCAACCCCCCCAGCTGAAGTGAGCATGTGGAATCTCTGTGTGTGAGTGTAGGTGTTTAATTGAGGACCCGGCTGTCGCACCGCAGGGCTGTGTGCAGATTTGTGGCAGCTCCTCTGTGGATTACAGGACGAGCCTATGTTGCTCTGGGGCCAGAGTGGAAATGGACTTCAGAGCGCAGAATCTGGGAGAGAAAAACAACACCTGCATGAGGTGAAACACCTTTGAGTGACGTAGGCGCCTGTACATGTGTGTGCTCTGCGTGGCAGCAAGTGAGAGGTGAGTGTGAGATGAGGAAAGAGGAGCAGTAAGGCTGACACCTGCGCCGAGCAGGTGTGCACAGCTGGGAAAGAGTCGCCCCAGTTCCTACAACTGTTCTGTCCCAACTGTTTCCTTAACCGTTGGTTTCTTTTCCTTCTTCCCAGGATGTCTGTGACAGGCTGCCTTGCAGGGGTCCCCAGGGAAGACATACCCTCATTGGAAAGGAGCTGGCGTACTGTGCTGGCTTAGAGGAAAGCAAATGTGCAGTCTGAGGAAAGCGTGCTAGTCCGTGGCAAAATGAAGAAAAACAGAGGGGCAAGGGAGAAAGTGGGGAGACGGAAGACGCCAGGAGAGGAACTGGAGGCCGGGGAATACTGTGTGAGGATTAAAGAGTGCAAAGATTTTCTCTCTTTTCTCCCCCTCTGGTAGCCCAGGTTGGCCTCAAACTCTCCATACGACAGGGGTGACCTTTAAAGTCCCAATTATCTTGCCTTGACTTTCACGGACTCACAGGCTTTTGGTACCACACCTCCGTTGGCTTGTGGGGTAGAGGTGGGTGGAAATCTGTGTTTCTCTACCTAAAACAGATCCACTCTTGCTTCCCTCTCCAGTTTGATCTCGACCTTCTCCAAGCATTGCAAGACTTGGCTCGGGATTCCCCACCTCTTACAACGGGACATCATACTGAAAGCACGAGAAGCTAGCCCTCTGCTTTTCTGCATTTTCGGACAATACTAGTTTTGTCCCGTGAGCAGTCAGGTAGGATTTCCTAGTGCACACAAATCAAGAGGGATGAACGGCTGGGCTCTGTCTCTCTTTCAGTGGTTAGTGTGTGAACGTCTGAACCCAACTCAGCAAGGTTCAGAGGCCGGAATTGACTTCCACGACAGTGGAAACAGTCAGTTATAAATAAAACAAGTGTTTCCTTTTCCCCAACGATCTCACTTAGATTACAGATCACTCCCTACTTCTTGACAAAGGCAAAAAACAAAACAAAACAAAAAACAAAACAAAAACAAACAAACAAACAAAAACCAAAACCAGTTTGCAACAATCTTCCTTTTCAACGGGGCGGGGGTATGATCAGAATACATGTTTAGAGCCATGCTACAGCCTACACAGAGGCCACATCAAAGCAAGAATTCATAGTCTCTCTGTGCCTCCCACCCTTAAATACTGTATTAATGAGATAGATCATCATCCAAAATGGCACAGTGCAAATCTGCAGAGAAAGACACCGCTTCACTCAGAGAGCCCCTTTCACACAAGCCTCAGGGAGGCCAAGCGAATGAATGTGATTTGTCCATTTAAATGCCTCTGCAAACGCCTCACTGAAACACAGCACTGTTTGAAAGTTTTCATTGCCATAAGTTCACATCAGATAGTTACATACTCAAATGAAAATAAAAACTCTGATTTTCATGTAAATACACAATTTTCTTCTCTCCGCCACCCATATAATTGATTGAAAGACTACTTATATAGAGATGTTTCACTATAAAAATCTTTGATGGAACACATAAGAAGCTTCCCGAAGACTCACCATGAGAAGGAACAGTTATGTGAGTGTGCAGAGATAGGCTGGTTTTCTACATTTCTGGGATCAGGAAAATTTGCTTTAATTTCTTTAGAGTTATTCTTCCATGTGAGAGTTTTTTTTAAGGCGTGATTCTTCAGATCTTTACTTTTTTTGGGGGAGGTCCATTGTACTTCCTACTTACGGTGATGTGACAACACCTGGGGTGCTGGTGCAATGCACTGAGTACTTTTTTGATTATTGTACTTAGCACAGCTTTTGAGCTGTTTGCCAGGCCGTGTGTTAGGCAGAGAGCAGTTGGTCACCACAGCCCTGCAGCTGACTTCGCTGTTCACTTTAGGTGACTGATCACTGAACCTGGAAGAAAGGATGAGGCAGAGCAGAGGAGACAGAGGTAAGCCTGGGAGCGCTGGAGCTGCCACTGCGTCTCCTTGAGATGTGTGAGTCCCTGGATCCTTCTTAATGTACATGGAAGAGACCAAGGGTGATGTCTCAATTGTACCTGAGACCCTAGGCAAAGCTCTGAGATGTGACATGTTCTGTTTCCAATGGGTAGAGGATGAGGAATTTGGCTTGTTATCTGAAATGTTTAAGGACTTAAAATTTGGAACATGAGAATTAGACATTATGAAAAAGGAAACAAGGGGGGGACTTGGGGGGAGCTTAGCCATTGGAGTTAAACTCTCCTTGGATAGTTTCCAAAGTGTACAATAAACAGTTACAGAAAGTAACAATCAATTGGAGAACAGACCCAGGAAAGTCACCCAGACAGTGATAGAATAGTAAAGAATGCTTATTTACCAAAGATTATTCAAAGACAGAAAGAATGGGAAGCTCAGTATGCACTCAGTAAGAACTCCAGGAGGAAGGGACAGAATTTGTCTCAGATTTCCACTGCCTCTTCTAAAGTTACCAAAACCATGCTTGAATTTGCGATGTTCTACAGAAATGACTCCTTCTTCTCATGTCCCATGGTGGTCTCTGCTTTGCTTATTTGATATTAGAGAACAGCACAGGAGGATATATTTTATTTAGGAGGTAATGCCTCATGACTAGCACCCACTTCTTGTCTTGGCTCGGGATTCCCCACCTCTTACAACGGGTCTATTGCTGTGTATAGACACCATGCTCCTAGCAACACTTAGAAAACATTTCATTGGGGCTTTGTTTGTTTGTTTCAGGGGTTTAGTCCATTATCATCATGGCAGGAAGCATGGCGGCATGTAGGCAGACATGGTGCTGGAGAAGGAGCTGAGAGTTTTACATCCAGATCCAAAGGCATCAGGAAGAGAGACACCGGGCCTGGCGTGGGTTTTCAGCACTCTCCAAGCTCCCAGGAGAGGCTTTGGTAACCGTAGGTGTCGACAAATTGGAAATCCTATTCCAGATACTTAAAATATTCATCTTTATATTTCCTTTGCTTTAGAACCACTTCCGGTACTCAACTCTGTATTAATCAGAGTTCTGTAGAGTAACAGAAATTAGAGAGTGAATCTCTCTATATATAAAGAAGGAATTTCCAGAATGACTTATAGGCTGTGGTCCAGTTAGGCCAACAATGGCTGCCTTTGAATAGAAGGTCTGAGAGACCACACGGCTGGGTGTCTCGCCTGGTCTTCGGTACACATTGGACTCCTGAAGAAGTTGTCTCTAATGCCAGTAAAGAAATGCACTTGTTAGCAGGGGTAAGAACAAGATGGCAAAAAAAGAGAGAAGGCTTCCTTCTTCTATGTCCTTTATTTATATAGGCGACCACCAGATGGTGTGACCCGGATTAAAAGTGGACCTTCCCACCTCACACAGCCACATAAGAAGTGGAACTTCAAAGGATTGAATTAAGAAAAACCCCTCACGGGTGTGCCCAGTATGTGGGTTTTAGTTAATGCCAGATGAAGCCATCACAAGTTCACCTCTTGTCAACTTGACAATCATATCACCTTACGTCACACTTAAATTTTCAAATGAATACAATAACCAGGTTATAATACACACCTAGCATGATATAACTATCCCACGCACAGTCAGAAATGCATTATACTTTTAACCAAGTCATGATTATGCCAAAGATGATATGGTGCTGGAAAAGGAGCTGAAGAGTTCTACACCCTGATCTGCAGGCAGAAAGAAAATGGGCCTGGTGTGGGCTTTTGAAATCTCAAGTGCCCCTTCCCCCAAAAGACCACACCTCCTAGTCCTTATAATCCTTTCAAATAGTGCCACTCCCGGTGACTAGGCATTCAGATACATGAGCCTGTAGGGGCCATTCTTATTCAAACCACCATGTTTCTCTTTGATGGATCTTACTCTGGCTTCTGTGACTGGAGCTCAAATACAGTTCATCTGTTAGCGCCCTAATAGTTCAGTATGTGGAAATAAGTGTAAGTGTTTGTCTTGCTGGTTAAAGTAATTCATCTGGCCATGTAATTATCACCAGTAATGCCATAGACATATTATCCTCTATAGAATTCACAGTTGTGCATAATTATTTCTAGCAGAAACACACACAGAACATTTCCACTGTATATGTATAAAAAAATAGGATTAAAAAAACTTTTAAAAGCCTATGTGTATTTTTTGTGGGATATTTGTGTACTCATCTAAAAATTTATTTTATCTGAGAATAAGCAAAACAGAGAAAAGCTGTCTCAATTTTGACAATAAAGAATTGTTGGCATATAATCAATAAACACTGTTCTCTCTCCTTATTACCTAATGAGCATTTGATTTTAGGGCAATTAACTTTTATTGACTTTAAGTGGAGTATACAGTATGATATAAATAAAACACATTTGCAATATGGGTCAAGACAGACTGGAAGGCAACTGAAAGCTGTATCATTATATGACTTAGGAGAAATGAAAGCAAATCAAATATTCCCAAGAGTACAGAATCTGTGATGCCTTTCAGAGAATGTATTCTTTATCAAAGAAAATGTCTGGTACAGCAGGAAGATAGTAGAAAAGGATACAGGAGAAACAGGGGTGAATATTTGCTCCAGTTAAATGAAATTCAGTTAAATAAATTAACTTCTAGACTTCATATTTTCTCCCTGTTTTTGTTTGTTTTTAATTGGGGTGGAGTGAGAACCAGAAAGGGTCTTAAGCTAAAGCCTGAGAACTTTCCATTTTTAAAATTCCCTATTTTAAGTATTGTACAACCCCATCTTGAGACATGTTAGTTCATTTTTTGTGAAAACAGAAGAAAACAAAAAGCCCCACATGATTATCTTCAGTGGTAAATGTAAAACATTTCAGATGTGTAATTAAAAAAAAAATTACCACTTTAGTTTGAATGGGACTGTTACAAAACTCTACCATAGTATGTTATAAATACATTATTTTCTGTGATGAGTATTAAAAATATCCACTTAAAAATAAACTCTGCTAACATTGGCAGTAATCTAATATCTTACTATCTTTACCTATAGTTAAAAAAAAATCACATTGCATTGGAACTATGTTGTTATGATTTAGATGGGTGATGTGTCCCTCAGAAAGGCTCAGTGGTGGTGGTACTGTTGTTGTGAGGACACTGGGTCGAGAGGACACCCACTGTTGAGCTTAACGGCCTATGGGAAGGTGAGGCACACTTGTGGGAGCTGGGTCTCTGGGGGAAGGCATTTGAAGGGCACCCACTGTACATTGTCTCTATCTACCATTCCTGGATGACAAGGTGAGCAACATCCTCCCACCATGGGGCGCCACGGGCCTAACAGAAACCCAGCTAGCTGCCCAAGGGCTGAGCCCTCTGCAGCCATGAGTAAAAATAAGTATCTCCTCCTTTAGTTTGCTCGCATCGCCAAGACATACCTAATGTCAATTTAACTCGTTTCAACAGCGAAATCACAAGTAAAAACATTTGCTGAAAAAGCCAGGATGCTCTTCAAGCTCATAAGAAAAGTGGGGCTGGGGCTGGGCATGTAGCTCACTGGTTGAGTGAGCATGCGCAAGGTCCTGGGTTCAGTCTTGGGTGTGGGGGAGGGTGAGAAAATCTAATTAACGAGCTGTCGGAAAAGGAGATTCTTCTTTATTGGAGTCTTTACCTGATTTTTATTTCTTAGATATTTCTGCAACCACAGTATGGATTAAAACACAAACTCCCTCGTGGCTGCACTGAAATTGTTTCCTAAAATATCTAACTTTGACACTAAATTTTATTTTCCGTAGAATGTTGATAATCGTTTGTTCTCCGCAGTTGAGGCCATAACGTCTCTTAAGGCCCTGAAATTGAGTTGGATTTTCTGTTTAATAATTCTTTCCAGAGCATGGGGATTACAATTGAGACATAATGTGAATAAATTATAGTAAAGAATTCGTCCCAATTATGTTACGGCTGTAGGCAGAAATGCTATGTTATCGTGAACGCTGTTGCGTAGATGCTACACTGATGCAGCGCTCTTCCATGGAGCTGTCACATCTTTTCTGTTCACGGTACATGTACTGTGCTGAATGACTCCATGGAAACCCTAATGATGCTCTTTGTTTTAAGAGTAAGTTGTCACAATTGAAGTTTTCATGTGAACCTGCTGCTCTCCCTTTTTGGATGCTAAGGTCTTGGGGGACACAGTGCAGTAAGAACACAGATCTAAGAGACAGGAATGACCAATGGCAAAAACTAGAATACACATGCAATAAATAAGGCTGTATCCGCGGCATGGAGTGTAAAAATGTGAAGCGCTGTTAATGGCTGGGCAATTAGTTAATAAAGTTTTATTGTACATAAAGAAGCAATGGGTGTAATTTGGATAGTTGGAAGCTTGTGGTTTTCTTTGGGGTGTTTAATGCCACCAGGGATCAGCCCAGTAACACAGGGGGGCAAGACATGCCCGACAGAGTGCTTTATAAACTTTCTGATCTCCTATTTCATCAGCCCACAAATACTTGAGTATCAATTTATTAAAAAGCTTCCATAGAAGCAAAAGAACAGTAGATAACCGGAGACTTGGTGTGTGATCTCTAAGCTGTTTGTAACTAAACACTGTAGACCAGGAGGCTTATTTAAGATTGGGGGCTGGAGAGATGGCTCAGTGGTTAAGAGCACTGAGTGCTTTTCCAGAGGTCCTGAGTTCAATTCCCAGCAACCACATGTTGGTTCACAACTATCTATAATGTGATCTAATGTGCACTGTATACATAATAAATAAATGAATCTTAAAAAAAAAAGATTGTTAAAAAAAAAAAAAAGATTGTTTGTTTAAGGTCTGGAGGTTAGAAGAACAGACTACGGTGTGGAAGGGGTTGGCTTTTGGTAATAACTTTCTGGCTTGAACGGCTGCCCTTCTCCACCGCTGAGCTTGGGAGTCTGGTGACCAGGCCTCTGGTATCTCTTCCTATGATACTGTTAATCCTATAGGTTCATGGCTTTATCTTTGTGACTTCATTTAACCTTCATTACTTCTTCAAAGGCGCAGTCTCTCTCTAAAGCTATCACAAGAGTGAAATCTTCAATTTACTCAATTTGCACTACACAGACATTCAGTCTATTACTAGCTGGGTTCAGGTTCCTTATCCAGACTTAATAATTGGGTTAATCGACTTTCTATTTCAAATTCTTTAGCTTCTCACCTGTAAAAATAAGGTACCTCTTACCCAGAAGATCTAAAATATAACATTTATAACAATGTATACCTATACATTGTGAGGGGTTACTTTAATTCAAAGCCTTAATTTGGGGACACTTTTCATTTAGTTAAATGAGATAATTTATTCTCCCCGCCCCCAAGACAGTGTTTCTTTGTGTAACCTTGGCTATCCTGGACTCACTTTGTAGACCAGTCTGGCCTCGAACTCACATACTAACAGTTTTAGGCTTATGCTGATATGCTCATGGTGGTGGCACACACCTTTAATCCCAGCACTCAGGAGGCAGAGGCAGGCTGATCTCTGAATTTGAGGCCACCCTGGTCTACAGAGGGAGGGAGGGAGGGAGAGAGAGAGAGAGAGAGAGAGAGAGAGAGAGAGAGAGAGAGAGAGAGAGAGAGAGAGAGTATGTTCCAGGACAGCCATGGCTACTCAGAGAAACCCTGTGTAAAAAAAAACCAAGTGAAAACCAGGGAATTATTTTCTCTGTCAAGGACTTTATTAATACACTACCTTAACTACTAAATTTATAAACCACACAAAGGCCTGAAAGATGGAAACGGTGTTATCAACAGGAAACACCATCTTGTCTTCAGCGTTCCCTGGCTGAAGCTTGCCCCAGCTCCAAAGTCACACTTTCGAACGGTGAATTATGCACTCTGTGCATTCGTAGGTTTACTTTCCAAATGCAAAACATCTGCAGACGTAAAGATGAATGAAGCAACGTCATGCTTTACGGCATTTACTTGGAGAATCTGATCAAGACGGATGCCTTCAGCTCATAATTCTTCAGTGTCACGTTGTCATGGTTCCCATCAGCAAGATGTTTTAAAGGCTTTCGATTAATATTGCATGCCAGAACTGAAATTACATCCTTTGTCGTTTACTTCTTAATGGTGCAAGTGATTCTATCAAGTAGTGTTTTATGAAGCGTGTGTGATTTTTATTGCAGGCTGTTTCCACAAATCTTTTTCAAGTTTTTTTTTTCTTTCCCTTCAAAAAGATGGTTTAGGGTTTAACAATAACTATTCCCCCCTTGGTCGAAAATCATGGGCTTTTAAAATGAAGTGAAACTGGTATTGTATCAATAAAAGATTTCTACTTGACTCTGGCATGCTCCCCTTTCTACATGATATTTGCACAGATAATCTGCTTTAATGTAGCTATTTAGGAAAGTCATACCATGACATGTAAGCCTTTTATCATTAAATGTGTCCACTGCTTGCCTGGTATCGAAAGTATGTTATGTCTGAATCCAATATATATTAATTCTGAATAATGACTGGGCTTGTGCTGCCAAGGTTGTACTTTTAAAGTATAATATAATATAATTTAGGAAGAAGCTAGTATTATCAATAATTCCAGTAATTATGAAACTCAAACACCTCATTTTCATGTATTAGGGGCCAAGAATCTCTGTATTACAGTCATACTAATTCACTAATTAGTAATTACATGAAAAATGGAGACAGTTCTCTTTGGCTTTTGTCCCTTTATTTTGAACATTAAGCCAATTTCCTCGGGTCAGGACTCTCTCCCTACTGTGTCTTACTTCTCAAGTTTTGGTTCCCTTTAACTGTGACACTAGTAGCTGTGGACAGAATATGTCGCTAAGGTCTTTTTCAGTTAAAAAAAATCTACAGCACATTCCTAAAACACACATTTTTAAAGCTTTGTTGGCTAATTCTAGTCTGAAATGTTTGCAGTTTATCGAATATAAATCTAGTCATGATAAAACAACTGATCAAAACTATTAAGAAGGACAGTGACCAGGGCCTTATTGTGGGCTGGTCTCCCTTGGGCTTTGTCTCCGTAACAACTGACTACGACCTCAAAGAAGATGATGAGCATCAGAGAGCCTCGTTATGGGCATGGCTTCAAAGGTGGCAAAATAGCCACTGGGCAAAATGTCCTCGTTGCTGCCACCAACAGAATCTGCCTAAATGGGCTACTTAGATGTAGGCAGAGTCGACAGCTGCACTCTGCCAAGTCAGGGTAAGCAAGTCCTCAATAGTTCGTGCCCTGCAAACAAGTTTGGCAGAAATATTAGGCCAAAAAGGTGAAGATGAGGCTCCAAGGTTATAAAGTGTATTGGGTGACTGGTCAGGCAGTAAACTATCCTAAATCAATTTGTACATTTTGGAAGCTGCTAACCTACACTGCTGGTTCATTCAGGAATTTAAGTTTTATCCCTTCTCAAGTCTCTGAGGGGTATTGAAGACAAGATAGTATAGTTTTACAATGAAGCTTAGTTGGTTAGGAGACAAGATAGTTTTAGATCAAGATAAAGAAGTTAAGCTATTAGAGTTGAGGTAGGATAAATAATGAATCTCATTCGGAAATTTAGACCCAACAAGACAGGAAAGACACTTACTTCAAACGGGTTGAATGCAGATGGCCAAGTCACTATGAATGTAACATGTATAGAACTCATTATTCTCATGATTGTCACATGGTTCTCCCTGTTGTATGGAGTTTGTTTTATACATGTGTAATAATAATAATAATAATAATAAAAGATACATCTGGCTACATCTCCTGTCCCGCGAGTTAGCCACGGTCTCGGGGGATCTTGCAGAAATGTGGCTTTTGCCAACTATGTGTCTAATATAAGGGAGAATAAAAGTATTAACATTAAGGTTGGCATTCTTATCCAGCCTGCATATTCATCTTGCTTGGATAATTGCACATTTAAAATTAGAGGCTCTTATCTGTTCCTAGACATTAGGGAACCACGCACATGTAAAAGGCTCTTTGGATTCCATTCCCCAAGGAGCTCAGGGCCATTCCCATCTCTTCTTTAGGGAAGAGCCACCTCTCCCTCCGTGTTTACTTGGCTCCTTTCAGCGGCATGTGGTTCACCGAAGGAATGGCAATAGCTCGCTTTAAAACATTCTTTCCATTAGCCAGAATCGATTTCTTAAAGCATCCCAACACATCCATACCCAGTATGTAACAATTCCTTTAACCCCTGGTACTCAAACACCATTGTGTGTTTAAAGGACAACCATCATGACTCACAGGCAAAGGCACTTATATATGTTTCTTGTCACTGTCTTTGGGGTTTGGTGTTTCTTCACTAGAAGCAAATTCAATTACTTAGCAACAGCAGTAAGGGAGTAACTCAAATTCTGGGGTCAAGGTAACTATATAGATCTTTTAGTGCACCAGCCAGAGGAAGGAAATTCCCTATGGAAGTTGACAAACACCCAAGCTGAGTGTGTGAGTGAGCTCGCCATACATTTTCACAGTTGATCTTAGTCACCTTAAGCGGTTGTAAATCATTTCTGTTTTGCGCGGGGAGTTAAAGTTTACGGAAATGGCAACAGCTGGCAGTGGCCACACGGCGCAATTCTGAAGCTCTCGAGAACAGTCAATGTGGTTATCACTTTTGTTTTGGACCGCATGACTGAGAAAAAGAAGGAGATGTTAGTTTTAGATAGGATTGTAGAAAGTGAATTTTAAGTTGAACAACAACAGCGTCAGTTTAGCTTTGACCTTGAAGTCAGCAGACTGTGAGGGAGTAAAGGACAATGTGCCTGCACATGCCACCACCACCACCAGTGAGGACACAACCACCTTTCTGGCACAGGGAAAGATGCACTCGAAGAGAGGAATGCTGATGAAACAATGATTTGGGAATTCTTTTCCAATTTTATAAAGAGAGGAATACTTTTAAATATGTGAGTAATGTTATAAATTTCGCTTTACATTTTTCTGAAGGTAGCACATCTTTTTCTTTAGAAACAAACAAAAAATCTCTCTCTCTCTCTCTCTCTCTCTCTCTCTCTCTCTCTCTCTCTCTCACACACACACACACACACACACACACCCTCTATAAAAATACTTATCAAAAAGAAGAGATTGCTGGATCTGATCCCCTTTCCTGTCCTCACAGTCACATTGGGGCTGGCAGGTTATTTTACAAAATACTCTAAAAATACTTGGAATGTAAGCTCATCCTTTCTGGGGTTATACTTATTAAATCAAACAGCCCTGCACTACACCACACCATAGGCCATCTTTGGTCATCATTACTTATTAGTAGCAAATATGTAATACAGTATTATTAAAAGGTTTTTTTTTTTTTTTTTTTTTTTTTTTTTTTTTTTTGCTTACAAACAACTATTTACTCTTTAAATTTCTAACCGACCAAATGAGGCCTTGATTATATTTTGGTAAGATGATCAAAATAGCCAAGTGATTTCACATATTATATTCAAAATAGTACCTGTTTCTTTCACAATAGTTTCCCCTTTTCTGTTAAGTTAGCACAGGTAATTTAAATGTGCTAACCTTATATACATTGTAAAAATAGAGAATTAGTACTGATTAAAAGTATAATTTATATTAACATGTTTAGCCGTGTGCTTCTGAATGTCAAAGCAATTAGAGGAAGCACACCTTAAATATACAATTTGGCTTTTAAAATATTCTCCAAAATGAAGTGACAGTCAAATGCAATTAAATGATTATTCCAGCAAGAGAGAAGGTATTCTAAAAGAGAATACTAATTAACTTTCAAACAATGAATTTTTGTAAAAACTCGTCCCACACAACACATTATTACACATAAAAAAAAAAAAAAAAAAAAAAAAACGAAGACTGACTTCAGAAGCATTCTTTACATTCAAGATGTGCCGCACGTGACTAGCAATCAAAGCTGATTCATCAGATTTAGCAGGAGATATTCCCCGAGCCCTGAGCTCCATCAGATAAGCTCCTCAAAGGGCTAGGATGTCTGTCATGCCTTCATTCATGCTTGCTGCTCACAAAGATTAGCATCGTGCAAACACTTTCTGATTTCCAGTCTGAAATATGAAGATTTATGCCTCGGCAGAGCTAATGGAGCTGTCAAAGGAAGAAGTTACACTCCTAGGAAATGGTCACGTTGTCATCTTGTTTCCATCCTAACTGAGAAAAACAAAATCTTCGTAAGGAACCCTGAAAACGTTGTTGGTAACCGAGCTTCCCAATGGGAGCTTTCAAGGGGTACCTCTTCAGAGACTATCATCCGAGGTCACAGACAATGAAGGGCACACACATGGGCTGGCGGGGTTCACACACACATTCCTTCTAGCGCTCCAGCCCCCCTATATTTAAGACTGTGGAAGAGCAGAACAAAAGACAGAGAGCCAAGCTTCCAAAATAGCACCCCAGCACATTATTAATAGCATCAAAGTAAGAAATGACAGCTCTCAAAAGGCAACTTTTGTCTCTTCTTTAATTAAGCTCCTTGCGCTAGGAGGTGGATTCGAACCTCTTTTTTAGATATAAAAAAAAATGTCAAGATGGAGAGTAAGATTTAATTTCTGTCCAAGGCACGTCCCGAAGCACAGTCCTGTCCTACTTACAGCCGAGGCAGCAGCTGCCACAACAAACCTGAATAACAACAGCCTCTGAATAACCAAGGTGCAGCTGACTTCTTCTCACGGGTCAACCCCTCCCCCCTGTAGTAGTGGGCGCCCATCCATTAAGTTTGAAATGAGAAGGCAAACAAAAATTATAATGCTTTGAATGTTCCAATTAATTTCACTCGTCTCATACCAGAGGCACCAAAATAACCTTGCTTTAAGATAAGCTGGTGTGCCTTTCAAAGTTCTGTGGAAAGTACTAATTTCTAAAAATTAATCTAGCAATCCATCCTGGGGGTGGGGGTGGGAGAGCTCTCAGTCCATAGACACAACTTAAAAAAAAAAAAAAATCCAATGTAGCTGATGCAATGTCATTATTCCAACTGTAAAAAAGTCTTAAGGGAAAACATATTTCTTGTCTTCTGAATGTAATGTAAACGATCAATCTGTCCCACGCTAACTCCATCATCTCCCCCTGCGCTCGGCCCAACACATCCCTTCTTGCTCAGTTGTATTGTATTTCCCCTGAAGTCACCATATTGTGGCGCAGAGCTTGGTGGCAGTTTTGACTTGTTCTCTATCACAAAATATTACTGAAACTGGATAAAACGAGCTCTGTTATTTACGTGTTTGATAGGCATAGCTGTGACGGTTAACATATTCCCTAAATTTGTGCATTTTCTTCTGAGTTAAATGAACCTTCAGCATAAGCACGCCCACTGGATTGCTGACGGCCCCCCATGCAGTTTCTGAATTCAGTTGGTAGTTAGCACACAAAAGGAAGGGAAGGGGAAGCAAAGCCTAGAGGAATCAAGCAAGGAACGGCCAGAACACGTCCAGAACTCTCTCTCTTTCATCTTTTAAAACGATGTTTAAGTTACAAAGTCTCATCTTTTTATTTCTGTTTATTATTACTCTATCACTCTGGAAATCACAGGACTATGACATCTCTCTTAGATTTTAATCCTGAGATCCCCCCCACCCACCTGCCCGTCTGCACCCGGAAGTGTTTGCAGTGTCTCTTTGCTTAACCAGCAAGGCACATCTTTACTTGTGACCGTCCACAGCACTCACTGAAGAGTTACTACTACGCGCACCTCTCCACGGTAAATCCTTTCGGTCTCGCTCCGTTTTCCATATATGCCATTCGCAGTAGAAACAGACGAGGCAGCAGAAGGGGAAAGAGTTGCACCAGGAGAGAGAGATTCCGTGCTGATTTCTTGAAACTATACTCACGGTGTGGCAGGATGGAGTAGAAACAAGTTAACCCCCAAGACCCTAACAGGATAGACACCCTACAGGCAAATCTCACACATGGTCTAAACACAAGCCTGAATGTACTTCCGTTTAAAGAAGGATTTTTTTTTTTTTTTTTTTTTTTTTTTTTTTTTTTGCTCAACACGGTGCTCTACCACAAGTAGAAAATAAGCTAGCTGAAAGCTAAACTTTTCCAGTACAGGTTCAATTTATGACAGACAGAGGAAACGGAGATAGGGTATTTCAACCTAGTTACTTACTCTTTTAACGCATTTCTAGTCTTATTCAGCAACGAGACTCACAGAAACCCCATGTATTTCTCCCTTGTAATACAGTGCCTCATCTGAAAAGGATTTCTTCCAAGGAACTCAAAATTACCTTATTTTGATTTTCTAAAATATCAAAGTATGGTAACAAAGTAGTACTTTTCAAGGACATTTAGAGTAAATGAATATGTTTCTCTCTATTTTCAAGTAAGAAAATTAGAGGCTTAAGTCAAAGCACTGGAAGCAGACAGTGAGCTTTTGTTCTTTCTCTTAGAGCTACCAGCACACAGTGTTTAAGCTTTTCAGAACCGGGCGCTGCAGACTAGTGCGGCTGCTACTTGTCTCAGTAGCTGCTCTGTCACAGCAACAGAGACATGTCCCTTCCTTCAAGAAGTGACCACTTCCGTGCTGCACCAAAGAGTCTGGTTCTTGTCCCCCCAACTCTCTAAAAAAAACACCTGAGGTATTTACTATCTGGCCTTCTGGGGAAAAGTTGGCCAATGATTGGTTTCCCAGCTGAGGCCTTTATTGAATTAGAGATTTGCCCGTATTCCTTAGCCACTTTTACTCAATAGTTAACATCTAGCAAAATATCAGGAAGGTACCAATAGCGGTCATTGATCATAATCAAATTTCCAGTACACACACATGCATGAGAAGGAATATATGCATGTTGGCCACTTTGCACATGTTATTATAAAAAGGGCCTTTTCTTATCCTTTATAAAGCAAAAGCTGGTAAGAAAGGGAAGTGTTGAAAAAGTCATGTTAGCCTCAAGGGTAGCACAAGTTAGGGACAGAGATGTAATCAGGCTAAGTACATTCAGACTTATGAATGCTTTGCAAAAAAAAATTATATATGTGTATATACATGCATACGTACACACATGCATGCACGCACACACACATGGCTTTATGGGTGTGAGGAGGAAAAATTCTGAGTCAAATAAACCAACTTCAGTTGTGTGTAAAAGTTCATTTTGAAGTACATATTGTTGAGGATGTCATCTTCTACCTAGTCAATGTTGCAGATATGGAAAAAAATGAGGCGGGGAGGAAACAGTGACAAGCAAGGAAAATGTAATCAGTGTCAGTTGGCTCAGAGCTGATCTGCTCCTATCATTGGAAATTACACTAGAAAGGTAAAATAATAACATTTTGTGTGTTTTCAGTCGAAACATAGAACACATACTGGCTATAAATGGTTTGATGAAATGTCTTAACATTTTAAATAATTCTTTGTATAGTGGCTCATGAGAAATCATTTGCTTAAAGATGCTTCCTTCATTTCCAAAGCAGGGAACAGAGAGAGAGAGAGAGAGAGAGAGAGAGAGAGAGAGAGAGAGAGAGAGAGAGAGAGAAAGAGAGAAAGTCTCATAGATAAAATTTAGTAGCGATGGCAATAAATAAATGCATGAAGCAATGCATAGCAAATGACAAGTCTGTAAGTAAGGCTTTCCTGTGAGTATCCCTTCTGGAATGTAGTGAGGAATAAATTAATGAATAAATAAATAATAAATAATAAAGCCATGGTAAATTGCAATTCTGATAGGAGTAGGAGCCCCTGCGTTAGAAGGATGAATAATATAAATAGTCAGTTTAAAAGATTGAAAGAAAGACCTCTGAAGAGCACAAGTCCCCACCCTCCCCGTAGCTAAATTGAATTTTAAGGCTCGTTTTAGTGAGAAATTACAGGGCTCTGGATAAACTGTAGGAAAGCACTTCAAGCTACAAATGAAGAAGGAATCCTATTTAGCAGCTGAGTCCTTTTTTTTTTTTTTTTTTTAAATCTGAATACTTCGCTGTATTTGAAATAAAAAGGAAACATTTTGAGTTAAATTCTCTTTAAAAGAAAGATTTATTTTAGTTTTCCACATTGCATGGTTGTTAATCTATTTTCATTCATGAATACAATTGACTTTCTGTCTAAAAAATAAGCAATAACAAACAATAACAAATGTGAAAAGAATTTCTGTGGCACTGTAATCATTTCAATGATGTGTGAGATACAAATCTCAAGTGCTTTCTCTAATAAATGAATAAAGCATTAGAGCATGTGGGGATAACTTGAAGTGAACTATAAATAAGCTTTCTTTTTAATATTAAATTATACAAAATTCATTTGATACAAAGCTTAAGGACTCCCCCTGCTTCCCAGTGTTTCCCTAGTATATTACCCATCTTCAACTCCTTGAGAAAAATATTTAAGTTTTCTGATGTACTTCCCTGAAGTCATAAACCAGATTAAAATACAGTATATTTTACAATTCCAAATATGTCAGATATTAAATATGTCCTTTTCTCTTATTCTATAAGCAGCTGTGATGGTGCCACAGGAAATTTTATCACTATACTAGTGTGTGACAGTCCCCTAAAGATGTGATTGAGGAATTTGACTTTTCTATTAAAAGTTTGTTTAATGTTTTTGTTGAGAAAAGAATGAGAAATTGTTAAAGCGAGTTCATAGTAACTTAGTTCAAATAAGGCTAGTGAGATGGCTTGGTGGGTAAGGGTCTTGCCATGCATTTGTGAGGACAGTTTAAATGCCAGAAGACATGTAAAAAACAGGAAATAGTAGTGCACACACCTGTAACCTCAGCATTCTCATGGAGCGATGGCAGGATGGACGCATGCAGCTGGCCTACTGTGCACAGAGATGACAAAGCCTTTCTTAAACAAGACAGAAGGCAAGGGCGGTTGCTCAAGATTGTCCTCTGACCTCTATGCATATGCAAGTACATGCATACGTGCATGCGCGCGCGTACACACACACACACACACACACACATCATTTACACATATGCACAAAGATTAAAAATAAATTTATTTCAGAAAAGTACATGCAATAAGTACCTTATGGATATAAAAAAATGTCTGTTACATGTTTTTAATGTGTGTGAAGGTTTTGCCAGCATGTTTTGTACCATGTGTGTGCTTGGTGCCTGCAGAGTTCAATAAAAGGGCACTGGATCCCCTAGAACTGGAGCGACACGTGGTTTTTGAGACGCCATGTGAGTGCTGGGAACTGATCCCGGATCCTCTGCAAGAGCACCAAGTGCTCTTAATTGTTGACCTGTCTCTCTAGCCTCCTCAGAATAATTTCCATCAAAGTACCTATATCAAGTGATTGGCTAATTTCTCACAGGGTATCATTATTTAAACAAATCCTCCCCCAAAATGAAACAAAACAAACCAAAACAAATCCCACCCATACTCTAAAGATGCTGAAATACATGAAATAAGCAGTGTATTTGGTGTCTGGCAGACTTGGCTTCAAATCGGAGTGTCAGTTTCTATTGTAGAAAATGTTTATTAACAGGTATCACCGCTAGCATTTTAAAGATTGTAAAAATGTTAACTAATAACAAATGAGCAATAGACAATACAGGGCACCTGCTATTTGACACGTACAGAATCACCAAAGCCATGCTCTGAAACCGAGGTAGGCTATGAAGCTGTCATCCCTTCCCTTCCCTTTTCAAACTGCAAGCCTGACACCCCATCAGGTATTACTATCCTTTAAAGTTTTTAAAGGTTTATTTTGTATTTAGGCGTGTGCAGCACATGTGTGCTGGTTTCTATGCGCAACATCCGGGTGTGGCACCCACAGAAGCCAGAAGGGAGCATCAGGCACCCTGGAACTGAGCGCTGTTAAGTTGTAAGTCACACAGTGTGCATGCTGGGAACCGAACCCACATCCGCAGCAAATATTCTTAATGACAGCCTTCTCTCCAGCTCCAAGTATCTTTAAGTAATTGGGCACTTTTTGTTCCTCCCTGCCGTCCCCCAGCTCACTACCAAATTCCTAAAAATATGAGTCAAAATCCTGAATCTAGCAACTGCCAGTCATGAGTGGGAATCAAAGAACCACTCCGGCTGCTCTTCAAAGCTGTGAAAAGAACGTTCTTAATCTGAGTCTCTCTGCTTAGCTTTTTTTTTTTTTTCTTTCTACTTCCTTCTTGGGTAGAGCTGACTGATGTGTCAGTTTGGAACAATTTAGGAAGAGTCACAAGCCACTAATAATAGGTACGCTCATCCGCAAATGCGTAGGTCTCTCAACACTGTGTCACTGAAGATAGCACTATCACGGATCACTTTCAGGTATGTCCTTTTTGAAGGCACTACTAATTAAGTTAGACCGGCGTAGAGGCCACCATGAAGCCGCTCTAACAGGGATACTGTGCACTAAAGTACTGTACCGCCGTCTTTGGCATTTAAATATGTTCCTCCAGATTGATGGCTATTACGTGTGAAAAGACTGGTATGACAGACAAGCAACTGGCTTACAACAGTGTTCTCATTTTTAGCCACGTCTTTGGTTTGGGGCTGTTTATGAAACAGAGTGTTGCATGCAAATCTGCCACTCACTCTATCCAAAGCCCCCCTTTTAAGGAGTCTTATCATCCTTAATTGCTGTGTTCAAGAATGGTCTTTTTGTTTCACAGCCACTTGTAATTATGTTGCATTGTTTCAAAATCCCCATTCTTATGTGTTTGTAACACACACTAGAAAATATATACATTCTTTAAATAGTAATTGTAATTTTTTTATATAATTACTATTCAATAGGAATTTGAATTGTCAGAAGCATCCTCAACATGTATCAGTAGGAAAACGTAACCCAAGGAAGTAAAATTTTCATTAGCTGGTGTTTAAAAGAAACTTTAAAAAAGAAAAGAAATATACAAAGAAAACAAACCGTATATTTAAAAAGTGTAAAAGTAAGTGTTCTTAGGATCTCAAGAGGACTTGATTCTTTGAACTTCTTTTGGTTTCTTTGCATTTCTAAGACAGCACAGAAGCAAGGGCTGTGGTGAGGCGTTCCCATAGATACTATCAGTTGATTGTGTTTGGAGCTGTTTGCATGAAAAAGAACTGTGTAGCCTTGCACTACAGAACCATCCTTCCTTCCCTCCCAATGAATCCTGCCACTTGTGCTTATCATGTGCGCCATGTCATCCAGTCCTCACACCAACATGTAATTATGGCCACGGCAATCCCGCAATGTGACTAGCAATGGACACACACATCACGGACTACACAGGCCAAAGCATCATTTATTCTCCACCACCAATCACTCCGGGTCACCGCTGCAGTGGGTCTTAACCCCAGCTCGGTCACTTCCTCGCTGGCCAACCCTTCTACAAAACCAAATAACCTAAGTCTTAGTGGCTCACATTCACAGACATGAAAACAGCAGGGTAGTTAAGTACTTGGGATTCGATATGCAGCATCCTTCTCTGTCCTGTATCCCTGAGTTCTGGTACTTTCCTCCCTCCAGTCTTATGTAGCACGTGACATCTCCTACGAATCAATACCACGTAAGGTAGAAAACCAGAGCGGTCTTTGATTGGTCCTTTCTCCATAACCCTTGGCAGCACAAATGTAATAACTAACCTCAGCCACTCAATTCTGTCCTAAGAAATAGCTCTTTCATTTTCCCAGTGCCTCCTGAGCTCTGCCTTTACGGTCCTAGAGCTGCCACTGCTGTCTAATGCCAAACTATGGGAACAACTCATTGAACTGTCCAAAAGACATGTCCGTGGGCCACAGATGTAATTGTAGACCTTCTAGTAGCCACATTGAAATAAAAAAGAAAACTAGTGAAGTTTAGTAATACATTTGACTTAACTGTACACAGACTCAATGGTCACTGTTAATTGTTAATCTAGAGTTACATGCAGCTAGGCTTCTGGGCATTACTATTCGATTACACCAATCAAATAGTGTATTGTTTGATTACTTTAATTAAAATGTATTAATTTTGATGATTACATTATTGCTGTAGAAAGGCCTACCTCAACTGTGGGAAAGATCACCCCCTGGGCAGGGGATTCTGTCCTGTACAAGTAAAGAGAAGAAACTGAACGCTGGCATGCAGGCATTCTCCTGCGGTTCTTGATTGTGGTTCCCATGCGAGCAGCTCCCTCAAGACCCTGGTGCTGGGACTCCCCTGCCATGACTGTCACCCCGGGAACCACAATACATCCTTTCTCCCTTAGGTTGCTGTTGTCAAGATGTTTTGTCATAGCAGCACGGAAGTAACTAAGACCTACACTTGCACTTCAGGAAAAGTTGATCTATTCTTTCAGTCTCACCTCTTCTGAGAAGACTGCCCCAAAATGCATGGATGTCTAGACACTGACCGCCTCACTGATTTCCTTACCATCAGCTGTCACATTTATTTACTGAGAATCACAAAATGCCATCGCCGGTCTCCAAGGCAGCACACATCCTGCACTCCTTACTTCCCTATTTCTCCCCTTTCTGGCTGTTGACTTCCTATTACATTTCCCTTTTGTGCTGTTTTAATACATTGTTTCTTTTTTAACTTTTCTTCATTCTTGAGACTTTCATGCGCATAAAATGAAATGCAGTATCTCTGCATCTCTCAACCTTTGTCAATCCTTCACCCTCAAAATTAGAAAATGACTTTAGCATGCCACTTTTCTGAAATTGGAACCACAGCATGTAAATTTTATTTTTCTTGCTGTTTATCCAAGAATTTCAAAAGTGCATGCTCACAGACTTTTCTTTTTTTAATTAGTTAATTAATTCATTTATTCACTTTACAGTCTTACATATTTTTATTGATGCGGTAATTGGAATACAGTGTCCAAATCTTACATGACTCACTAGGCAAGTTTCAGGGCTGTGAATATCTGACAACTATCCGAAACAACGCTAAACATTGCCCTTGCCAGGAAAGTCTCCTCTTGCACGCTTCCACACAGTTCTGCTCCCCTTTCCACAGCAGGGCATGCCCTGGTGAAATTTTTTTCAGTATTTTATGTGTATTGTGGATTTATTTATTCATACCTTAGGAAACATAGGACATATAGTATATCTGGGCTCGTTTGCATGACATGCTTTTGAGATATGCACAGGGCTGGCTTGTTCCCTCCCATTGCTACGTACTATGCCCTGGCACGAATACCCCGTATCTCTTCTGTGGATTTCAGTTGTTTCCAACTCAAGGTTAGATGTAAGGTTCCTGTAAATATTTCTTAATGTTTTTATATGTATTCTAATAAAGAAGGTGTATAAATGCAGGATCATAGGGTGGGTGTTTAACTGTATAGGCAACTGTTGTGCTTTATATATAGAAAGAAGCGTTTTGTTTTGGTGTTTAATTTCCCCCAACACACACACACACACACACACACACACACACACGCGCGCACACACACACGTGCACGCATGCACACATGCGTGTACACACACACACACACACACACACACACACACACACACACAGCCTTATGGTATGGAGTAACTAACATATGCTTCATTTCCTTGCTACATTTATAGAGGAAACAAACTTCCACCACACCAAAGAAGAATAGGACCTTCATTACATGTGGAAATAAATAAATCAGAGTATAACACTTTTACAGATGACTTTCATTTGGAAAGAGCTGGAATGCTGTAGCCTATAGTCCAGGTACACAGGACACCCTGCTCCTCCTGAGAAGGTATTTCAAATAATTTCCACCCATTCTCTGAGGCCAGGCATAGTGGCACATGTCTATAATCCTAACAACTCTGGAGGCTCAAACAGGATGGCACCTGGTGGGTCTGGGTAATACCGTGTGATTGTGGTCCTTGTGTGACTGGGTCCCTGCCTCCCTCCTACCCCACACCCTGGCCCCCAAAATACTATTTAGAAAACCAGCTTTCTGCCCTGAGCTTGTTAACTTTGCAGGCACACTGGCAGGGACCACAGAGACCCAATCTTTTTAAATTCCAAGGAATGGCTGGCAGACTGTGCACAAAGGGACAGCACCCATTTAGCCGAATCTGAGAGGAGATGAGAGAGAGCCGTGCAGCTTGCCCATTTAACATGCCATATTATGGTCTGGAAGAAAGGGGCCATGAGCACAGTACTGCCATGATAGCCTGGGACTGCAGTCAGTATGTGGTAGTTTGTTCTCAGCCGTGCTTCGTGTAACCCCTGAGGGCAGGAAGGCCAGACAGAGCCTGTGTTCTGGTTTTGCTTTGCTGCTCCCCAGGGCTGAGAATGCCCGCCAGGTTAAAGGGCTTCCTTCCACAGCTTCAGAAACAGCAATAATAAGGGAGACCTCAAAGTAAACTAAGCTTTGATTGGGATACACAAGTCATGGCAGACGCTCTTCCGGTCACATTACCAAACCAGGTTTCAAACGAGGGGTGAGGATCTGTTTATTTTTCTCTATCTCCCCCCCCCCCCCCCGACGGGCACCAAATAGCCTATGTGCACAAACACCTCCAATTCCACAACGTAAGTGGTGAAAGTGAACCTATACCAAGGCCAAAGGAAACAAGCTCAGGGGTATCTTTTGGCCCGCCCAAGCGACACGTCATTGGTAGCAGAGGTTAGCCTCAGAAGCGGGATGAAATCTGCCTGGTCTTTTGTAGAACACTACAGAAGCCAAACAATCAAATGAGGAATGCATTTTTTTTTTTTTAATATGTACTATAGAGTATCCCCATAAATGAGTTCCTTTGATCAGGGTATTGGGACCAGGTAACGGAATCCACAACCCACTATTGAGATCTGCAGCAATTAAGGGGCTCTTCGAGTTTACTCCAACAGCTGCGCTGCAGTAGAAAAGGGAGGAGGACCCCAATCCTACATACTAAGAATGCTTATTTAACAGACGCCTCTGCCTCCCCTTCTTAAGGCAGCTCAAGAATAGGTTTTTTTCCCCCTAAAGCAAAGTATTCTACTTGTCTAATTCATTTATGTAGGTAGGCCGGAAATGTATTTTTTTCCTCGGGATTTTATCTAACGGAGAGTAATCTAGATGTGTGAAAAGGCACTAAAAACAGAAGCTCTATGATTGGAGTCTGTTTGAAAACACACTGCTTGCTGACAGCTGGCATGGAGGGCACAGAGTTCAAAGGTGCACAGGAAATCAAACCCATCTCTCGACACATTCAGCTTTGAATACCTGTCTTTAAAATACTCAAATGCTGAGCAGCTAACAGACTTCTCATACCGGATCCTAACCAAGAGGACCCGAAATAGTAACTGCAACTACAGTTCTAGTTCTAGTGTAGACGGGGCTCAAATGGGTACACAATTTCATTCGGAACTTCAACATCTTCACAGAAATCACAGCTATTTTGGGGGAAGAAACTGATTTCTTATTTTCTCAGCTTTAGGGGTGGGGTGGGTTATTATCTCAGAGGTTAGAAAAAAAAATCTCGACAGTCAAGATAAACAAAAGCAGTGGTCAACAGAAACGATCATTTCGCCAGGAACATGGTTAACGATCCCCTCTCACTCCGTCAGGACACCACACAGACCACGATGACAGAAGAAAGCGTGCTCATCAAGTTGTGCTGCCTTCTTACAGCAATGGCCTAGTTTCCCATGAATGCTATTGAAAGACGGAACTTTTCACACACTGGTGAGTAAAAACTCAAACCAAATGGGAAATGTTTCCAATTCAGGACATAAGTAAGACTCCATGGTTCTCAATTACGATTCTTATAACGCTGAAATGTGAGCTTCAAAAACAAACATAAAACTAGGGAGTCGGAACAAACTTGCATATTTAAAAATTACCCTGGCATAGAAATATTTGACATTTCTGTGATGCTAAAAGAAGAAAACAGATGTTCTGGCGTAGAAGTTCCTCAGATCACCTACCAGATGGAGGACATGTGGCCATGTCTCTAATAGAATACAGATCAGGAACCCAAGACATGTTGTAATGTCAGGACACATTAGCAATTCTTTAGCCCATGAAGCAACTATGTACAAAATATTTAGTGCATGCCGCAAATGGGGCAGTTCTCAGAGATGCTGGAACAAATATAGCCAGAAAGGAATTGGGGGTGTTCAACGTGGGGCTGAGACTAAGAGTGTAAAGGTAAGTGTCCAATGTTTATTACGAGGCTACTATATTCGAAAGACATTAGACCGTCTTGTGTAGAGGCATTCAGTAGCGAAGTGAGAGGGGACAGTTAAGCTGGATAGTAGGACAAACTGCCTCATCAAGTAGCTAATCCCTATCCGTGGTTCAGAGTAAAGTTGGAATTCAAAAGCCAAGACTGTTTTAGGAAAAGTTCCAGAGCCACCCAAGGGGCTAAGGGTGAGGTCTTGCCTGTTTGAATCAGGCAACTATGATCCAACCAGTGTCTGAGTAAAGTCAATCAGTGTGCAGGATGAACCAGGGCAGGCGCAGGGCTGTGGTGAAAATATGAGCTCATAGAGCTCTGAGTTGAGACCCCTCTGGGGGATGGGGGGGGGGGATGGGCACAAATCATCTCAAATGAGAAATCAATCTTAAAAACCTACGACATTGAAAATGCTTCTCACTCAAGTAAGGCTTAAAGAGACAGTAGTCGTTATTAAGTCATTTTAAATAGGCTCTGCACATGTCTCTCATGCTGAATGTACTCATTACATGTTTGCCTCCCATTTTTTCCTTCCTTGTCTCAGATCAAAAGATAATTATAATTTGTGAGTGACTTCACTCCTGCCTTTGTTAAAATCCAGGTAATAGTAACTACAGTAGTATTGTCACAGGGATCAACTGACACGAAATATGTGAAAGTGATTTTTTTTTTTTTTGCCTTTAAAAGAAAGATTATTTTAAAACATTATGGAATTACATAAAGACAAAAGTAAAAATTCCACCATCACTTTCCTAAGCCTAGACTGTGAGATAATCGTATGTACAGGGTAGTATTTTGAAATGTGCTCAACCAGAAGGACTGTAGATCTTTATGTCTTAAATGCTTGGACATATGCAAGAATCGAAGGGAATGTGAGAAATTGCCGAGTATTCTGAGCTAATCTCTCGGCATCCAGCCTACAGGCTTAGACTAGAAGTGCAGGATGGGAAAAAGAGTATCCATTAATCAAGGTGTTGCTGTCTTGAGAAAAATTCCTGCTCCAAACTACCCCCACCAAACAGGACGGATGGATGGACGGACGAACGGACACACACACACACACACCCCAAAAAGAAGAGGACACAGACACATACACACACACACACACACACACACACACACACACACAAACCAAAGAGAAGAGAATCCCAGAAGTGGCAAGATTTCACCTTCCACTGTCTCTTAAAGTAACACACACACACACACACACACACACACACACACACACACACACACACAAAGAGAAGAGGATCCCAGAAGTGGCAAGACTTCACCTTCCACTGTCTCCTAAAGTACCAAAAGATGGCTGTGGGGTGTCAAGATGGCCTGCAAGGGATGACCCACTCCTTTCAGCCTCCTCTATGTCTGGTGTCATGAGGGACAGTCATATATTTTCTGTATGACAAGAAAAAAAAAAAAGGATGTGGGAATGACTGAGAGGAATACAGTAGAGAAAGCTCTTGGGTTACCATGGATGCATGAGGCCATGATGTTTAGCATGGGATCGTGAATAGTTTTCCTCATAGGCATCGGTGGTAAAAATATAAAGAGAAAACTCGATGTTTCTCACTGTAGTCGTCACCTGGCACTTCAGGGGAGAAAAGCAAAAGCCAAAATCCACCAGAGACTGTGTATGGCTTAGAGACATCTGTTCTTACAGCTCTTGAGACCAGAAGCCCAAGGTCAAAGCGTCAGCTGACGCAGTTCCTGTCGGCCTAGAGGGAGGAACCACCTTCTAACTAGGTCCTTACATGGCACATAGTCCTGATACCTTCGCAGAAGAGGACTCACACCCATCACCACGGCTCTACTATCAAGACTTCATTTAAGCTTCACCTTCTCCCAATGGCTCCTTCTCCAAAGACTATATTGGTGTTGATGGCTTCCATATTTGAATTTTTAGAGGGTGCCATTTGGTCCTTAGCATTTAGCATATTGTGATAACTTCATAATGCTATTCCTAGTGTCAGATTGGAAACTTGGTAATAAATAGGAATTGATTATGCCTACCTGAAGGGGTTTTAACCACATAGTGAAATGTGGGCTCTAAATTAAGACTTAATTCACTTAAAAAGAAATAAGTAGGTTTAATGCTTCCCAAATAGCATGAAGTTATCTTCATAAAAACATTTTTGGTGAAATAAAACCAATCTTTATACCGAGTTTGGCAAATTCCCTTTTCATTCACTCTTTTCAATTCAGCATAGATTATTGTTAAAGTCAGCGTGCGTCTGTAAGTACTTCATGCATAAGCACTGTTGTTATGTATGTATATAATAGGACTTAAATGTACTTTAAAATTCCATTCTTGAGCAATGGGTGTGGCTTTGCAGTTGAATGCTTGCCTGGCATATACAAGGCACTGTGTCTGATCCCAGCACAGCAAAAATAGTCATTCTTTTAAAAGAAATGGAGAATATTACTGTGCAATATGAATCCCCTTCTATTGTCCATGTTGTACTTAGATTTTTAATCATTATGCCCTAAGATATATTGAAAGAATTAAATATATAGTCATGTATATCCATGTAATCAAATGTGATATCAATTTTTTTTCACTAAAATACTTATGATATCTGTAACACATTACACAGAAACTTAGAAATAGAGAACTACAGAAAACTAAAACTATAAAATAAAGGAAAACTGAGCTGGGCATGGTGGTGTATGCCTTTAATCCCAGCACTCCAGAGGCAGAGGCAAGTGGATCCCTGTAAGTTCGAGGTCAGCCAGGTCTACAAATAGGTCCAGGATAGCCAAGGATACACACAGAGAAACCTTGTCTTGAAAAACCCAAAATAAACAAACAAATAAATAAAAAGAAAAACCTTCTGTAGTCCATATATAGTTTGGTATGCTACTTTCTTTTTTAAAATTTTGAGTATAAAAGTAGAGTCACAATCAGAATAGTTTAGCTTTGTTATTTTTCTTTCAATCAGCTTGCTATAGTCATATTTTTATATAATTGCATATTTGAAAGTACTTTTCAGACTTACAGAGCGATAGAGTTACGCGTGGACTCACTTTTATTTAGCTATTATTCTGCAATTTTGTAAGTTGCACCAATAAACTTACTGACCATGTTAATAATTTTAGAGTTGCAAATTAAAATTAAGTTAAAAAGCAATTTTATAAAATAGTAGTAAGTTGACATAGTTGTACGAGAAGTCACTGTGAAAACATGTCTATCCTGCTTTCTGTTCTTTCAGCTGCTAAACTTCCCATACCTTACACTTGCCTTCCATTTTTCCTCTATTTGTAGATAGAGGCAACAGAACTCAGAGCTCGCAAGCATTTGGAAAGTGTCCCACAAACCAAACCATGCTTTTCTTTAATAATATCAAGTCTTTTCCTATAGATGAGAAAGATGGGTGTGACCTTGCCTATACTACTTTAAAAGTACGTTCAGCATAAACTCTTAGATTTGATATCGAATGCAAAAACTCTAAGATGCTGTCTTCTCATGCGGTGGGTCTTAGCCCGCGTCTTTTCTGCTGCAGTGATGTTGCTGCCTACAATTTTCTTCGCCCTTCCTTTCTCAGTCAAGCAGGACTAGCTCATTTACAGTGTCCCACTGCCTGTTCCCCGAGGCACCATGAGAATGGCTGCTAGGCTCCCCGTGGCAGCCCGTGCGTGGGTCTGGAAGGAGCAGCATGGTGCAGATGTGATAGTCACCAATTTTATCCCTGCTGCTCCCAAGATGAAGGCCCTGGGTTGTAGGACGGAGCAGGCATGACCATCCACTAATGCCATCAGCCAGTAGGAAAGAACCAACGATACTGGCCTTGGCTCCCTGCTGCACAGCTGAGTCTGGTGGCAAAACTGGGGAGTCTGTCCATCTGCAAAGGCAGGAAAAGTGCAATTCAACTGCAGGGAGTAACCAAGGTTACTGTAAGATGGTTCTAGCCCTGGAGGGCAGGATACAATCTCAACTTGATGTCAAGGAAGAAATTTGAGAAAGAGTGCAGTATGTATTGCTACCCCGATTCCCACTACATTTTATCAGTTGTTAGCTTATCCTTTTTTGTTTTCTAATGAAGGTATGTGTGAATATGTGCGAATTTAATGCTGCCAGCACTGAGAGACACTCCATTGTGTGTGTGTGTGTGTGTGTGTGTGTGTGTGTGTAAGTAACAAAAATGTAGAGATTCTTAACTCTCCAATTTTTTTCAAATTAAAAGTTTCAATAAAGATGCAAAGATGCATTGCCATAAAATAATTCTGAGTGAAATAAAACGTAAAGTGAACCACCATGGGGTGAAAATTAGGAAGAGAAACCACAAACTTGGAGCATTAAAAAAAAAAAAAAAAGAATCAATATTTAAAAATCTTAAAGTTTATATGGGGCACTTTTACAAGTTGTACTTCTTTCATATTCTGTCTATCTAGGAGCGTTTTTCTGAATTTGCTGTTAGACTCTTAAGAAGGTAGATACATACATTCAGGAGAAGAAAATTTGGATTCTAAACAGAACAAAGGACTTCTTTTTGATGAGTGGTTACAATTTTATTGTAATTAAGCAAAAAACCAGCTTCATCTAAGGACCAAAAACCGAGGAACCCCTCATTTCTATGGAAACAAGGACAATTATTTCTTCAGGGAGTTTTGGGGGAAATCTTTGCATTATATCATTTCTCACTAATTTAAATAATTCTCTCCAGTGTACTCTACTGTTTCCAGAATTAATAAATGGTGTGTATAAATATGTATTAATATAGAAACTGCTTTTAAGATATTAGTGAAAACTGACTACAAAGCCATCTTGCTGGATAGACCCATGGAGGTTGGCTTGCAAAAAAACAAAACAAAACAAAACAAAAATTGGAAAGGAAAATAAAAAAGAAGTGATCGTACAGAAAAATCCAGCGGGGGCTGGAGATGGCAGCAGTCACAGCTAAGACCTTGAGCATGAGGGTGCCTAGCAGATTCCACTAACTTCCAAACCTCATTGCTTGTACCTTAAGTAACCATCAGGGTGGACCAGCATGGGCATTTTCGTCATGTCTCCCACACTAAAATTTGGGATATGATACTTTTCCTCCAGTAGAACCATCAGTTTTACCCTCTTTAGCATCATAATGTCTCAAGCAAGGAAACATGAGGCACAGAAGCTGATTTATACCTATCTAATGACAAATCAGAGGAGAGGGGTCTGGGAGCTGATGCTTCCAACACATGCAGAATTGCTGTTTACATCAGGAAAAATGGTTTAATAAGGGCCACTTTGTACCGTAGTCTAATAAGATTAACAAGGTGATCTCTTGTTTTTGTTGCAAGGATTGAGATGGTTACCTTTACTGAGGAATGGCTACAGTGCATTTACACAACCCCCCAAAAACCCTTCCTCTTACTCAACTGATGTATGGTACCTTTTAAGAAACAGCCATCTTTCAGCTCTGCCATTTTTATCACCTTCATCTAGAGCGCCTGCTGGCAAATCAGCAGCACGTCAGAAACAGGTGAGGAGCACGAAAGACATACAAGTGTGAATTTCAGGAAACCCGATGCTCCTACCATGCCATGTGTTTTTGGCCACTAAAACACCGTAAGTACTTAGCTTCCACAGCACATGTTGTGCATCGCATCCCAGTAGCAATTACAGCCAGAGTCCAGCTGTAAAACCCTGATGGAGACGCTGTGCCGACGTAAAAAACCAGAAGCACAATTCATTAGGAGCGCCTCACTTGTTTTCTGAAGCGGTTTTGCTACCGGCATGTACTGACAGGCCAGGGTCATCCCTGTCCTCCCCCCCTCCTCCACACTCCATCGAGGGCAAACTGCTGAAAAGTAACCCAGAAACTCAAGATTACCTCGGATGCCATTTAAGCCCCTCTGTAACACATGAAAGGGAAATCAGATTGCAGCCGCAGATGAAAGGCTGACAAGGCACCAGGCAAAGTGCTCCGAGCCTCTCTACAATTCTCTCTCTCTCTCTCATGCTCTGAAGAAACTGAGACAATTGGATCAAGCCCAGGGTGAATGAGGACCACAGCTCAGGGATGGGCAGATCTGGAATCCTAACCAGCTAGGCACATTCATAGGGACAGAAGCTGAGTGTAAAACGAATGGACGGGTGTAGGCATGGGGGCCAAAGCATCTGCAACACGGGCCAACACCTCTCCGTTTCTAAGCCTACCCAAGGGGACCACGGGTTCAGCAGGCATTCTGAGTTTAGGCCCATGGATGACAGTGCCGTGGTTGGGGGTGGGTGGGGAGAGCAGTGGTGGCTGCAGCCACCGGAAGAGAAGGAGTGTGTCTGCACCTGTATGCCCCCAGGGTGTTGATTGCAATCTGTGGGGTGCAGCGAGAGAGCTCCTGTCATGGAGGGCCCCGTGGCTCCTCTTTCAGCATCACTGGCTACAGACAATGTGAAGATTAGACTGCGCGGGGGGGGGGGGGGGGGGGGGGGGGGGGGGGGGCAGGGGGGGCAATTCATCAATGAGGAAGGCTATTAACACAGATTAACGAGGTCCTGTTTAGGCTTCTTTGTGAATGATGGCTCATTTCTTACCTTAAATAAGACACTAGCCCCTTCTTTAAAAAAAAAAAAAGGTTGTTGAAAATATTAAGAGCTGAGAGCTAGCTCTTTCAGCTAATTGTGAAAAAGATGCAACAGCAGAAAATCAAACGCCTTACAACTTATTTATAGATAAAAGTGAACTTTAGTGTTTAGTTTACAAATATTAAGGGATTTGAGTTGGCATATAAGCAATAAATAAAATCCCAGTAATAAATGCCTTAATCTTTGTATGGACTTGATAATATCCCCCCTGTGATTTTTCAGTCTGATTGACCTGATATGAGAAGTCATTTCATTCAATATCTTACATGATGTTAGAAACTCAGAGTCTCATAAAAATAAGCAAACAAACAAATAAATAAAACCACCAAAGAGTCTAGGGCAATGTACTGTAAAAAAGAGACACTGTCTGGCAGCCATGTTGGGTGACTCATTCTGAGGCTACATTGCCTGTATTCTAGAGAAAGCATGCTGCTTAGAATAAATGATTCTGGTGTACCGTTTCAATGATCGCCACCTCTAGACTAACTATGCCTTTCTTTGCCTTGTACTTGGGACTCAGAGGAGGTAAAAGAATGCAATGTGTATGTGCATTTTACCTAGCCCGGTGGGGTCAGGCTATTTAAAGTTATGGCCACTTGCCGTGATTTTCCTTTCTGTGTCTTTCTTCATGGGCTCATGGTGGCTGGAGATCTAGCGCAGTTGCCAGAGTGGCTGCCTAGCGTGCTAGAAGCCCTGGGTAACTAGGCATGCTGGCACACCTGTGAACCAGCACTCTGGGGGCAGAAGGAGCACCAGACAGCCATCCAACATCATTTCCCACAAAACCAGTCTGCACAGGGGTTGGTCCCGGAGGCATTGTTCATAGTCACTTCAAGGTTGGCTTAAAGTAAAATGTTTTGATTTTTCATATTAATCCAACAAAGTCTATCATAAACATTTTTGAAAAAGATATTTGTAAGATGGGCAATTATCTTTTGTAAGTAAAATATTTACAACCTAAGCTAGCATTCTGTAAATATAAAGAGGTTTTAGTGGTTCTTTAGAAAAAGAACAATTTTTACTTTATAAATGGGCCCGTTTGTGTTTATGAATTCTAAGGACCAAATGATTTTGCTAATTACTTTGTTGCATTCAATTTTGGACTAGTTTGCAGAGTTGAGTTTGTAATGCAATAAACTATGCCTGAATGGTCTGTTTACTCCACTGCAAGTTACAAGGAAAACACTTTCTCCTTAAAGGACTTGTCTCTTTGAAATGCACAAAATGGCAAAAAGCCAAGGGAAGCTGGTGCTTAAGCAACCAAGACTGAGCAGTGCCTGTGTGCATTTCATTCCCAGCCAACCGAAGTAAATGTTATTGGAGCCTTTGTGCTGTAAAATGCAGCTTTCATGCCCACTGCATCTGACAATGGGAATCCTTGGTCGGCCAGAAAGGAGGGAGCTTGTTGCTCCTTCCAGCCGGATTCTTACATTCCTACGAAAAGGGCAGTGAAGTAGGGGACACCTCAGCGGCTCTTAATGAGCTAAGGATAAGCGACTCAAGCTGCTGCATCTGGACAGAGAGAAGCTGAACAGCGAGAAAAAAAAAGAAAAATGCGTCTAGTACATTCTGCATAAGCACCAAGACCTGGAACGTTAAAGCCATGTAGTGTTTGTACATTACACACACACACACACACACACACACACACACACACACACACACACTAAATTATATAACACATAAATATACATATGTTATAAATATATACAATAAGTTCTGGATTGGTGACTGGAAAATTCAACATTTCTAACATCGTAAACTTATAATTTACAAATTATAGGCTAAGGTAACAAGCGAACTGCTGTACTTTAAGGGTCTCAATCCAAGGTCTGTAAATATTTCTAGGTTGACATCTGCATTTTTTTTCACTTGCATTTTTTTTTCTTGAGGCACTGGTATGTGCTCATTTAGTGTAATTTGTTGTTTGTGACTTTTGCTTTTCTATAGGTAACTTGCATTCAGGAATGTTTTCACTCACAGGTTCGAGCAGCACATAGCGGTGCCTTATTTATTAGTGTGTTAATTCAGTGATCACTTATTGAACACTTACTATAAACAGGCAACAAAACTGTATTCATAATATGAGTTGGAAATGTATTTAAGATCCAAATCCAGGTTTATGGCCCCAAACGCATACATTCTTTAAATATACTCAAACAATTTTATGGTTTGGTTTGGTTTGGTTTTTGAGACAGGGGTTCTGCGTATCCCCGGAACTTGCTCTGTAGACCTTTCAGGCTGACCTTGAGCTCAGAGATCCATCTGCCTCTGCCTCCTGAGTGCTGAGATTAAAGGCTTGCTTGATCACCACCCAGCTCCAATCTAATTTTTAAAGATAACTACTACGTTCCCCAGAATTCTGCCAACACAATGCTTACCATAGATGGGGCCGTATTGTTTAGTTGGACTGAAACAGCGCAGCAGCTCATAGAGGAGTAAGAATAAAAAGACATTTCTCAATTTTTAAAAGTTACTAATTTACTTATGCGTATGGGTGTTTAGCCTGAATGTATATCTGTGCATCAGATGTGTACCGGGTGCTCATGGATGTCAGAGGGCATCAGATCCTCCGGAACTGTATTTAGATGGCTATGAGCTGCCATGTTGTTGTGGGGACTCAAACCCTGGGCCCTCTGTAATAGCAGTAAGGGCTCTGAACTGCTGAACCATCCATCTCCAGGGCCAAGTTTTTGGGTTTTTAACCTTTATGGTGAGTTGTCAGTAATGTGACGTACAATTATATCTCTAATTTATACAACAGTAGAAAAGAACTGCACAGGGCAAAATACAGAAAGACCTGAAATCAAACTTGTCTTGTTAATCATAAGCTAATTCCATTAAGTGGATTATTATGTTAATTATGCCCGACTTTCCATTTGCCATGCATTTTCAACATGCACTCTCAGGGCCATTACCAGGAACCAGGAAGTCAGTATGTTCACTGATTTTTAGTTTGGAAGATCAGGGACAGTACTGCGTTGTATGCTTAAGGCACACACACACACACACACACACACACACACACACACACACACACACAGAGAGAGAGATTATGTATGTCACAAAAGAGAGAAGAAGCTTAAAAGGAAAAGGAGAGGAGTGGAAACTCAAAATTAAAGCTGCAAAGAAGACAAATTAAACACTGTCCCCTCCAAGCACACATAATATGATAGAGTGGGCTTTGTTTCATAATTCTTTTGATTGTTTTTTTTCTCCATGGTTTTCCAACTGAAGTGCTTTTGAACCGCCACTTAATAATCCCGGAACCCTGGGCAAGTTATTTAACCTTTCTGTGCTATGTAGTCTTCATTTGTAAAACGAGCTAATGACACTGCACCCTCATGGCTAGATGAGTAAATTAAATACCATGTAGATGTCAATACACACACACACACACACTCTCTCACTCAAATATAACACCCTCCTAGCTAGATGAGTAAATTAAATACCATGTAAATGTCAACATACACACACACACACACACACACACACAGAGAGAGAGAGAGAGAGAGAGAGAGGAGAGAGAGGACAGGAGAGAGGGGGAGACGAGACAGACGACAGAACCAAGACAAGAGAGAAAGAGACAGACAGAGAAACCAAGACGAGAGAGAGAGAGAGACAGACAGACAGACAGACAGACAGAGAAACCAAGACGAGAGAGAGAGAGAGAGAGAGAGAGAGAGAGAGAGAGAGAGAGAGAGACAGACAGAGAAACCAAGACGAGAGAGAGAGAGAGAGAGAGAGAGAGAGAGAGACAGAGACAGAGACAGAGAGACAGAGAAACCAAGACAAGAGGGGAGGGGGGGAGAGGATGTTTGAGGGCACACCATAGACATAGTGGCTCGCCCACACCAGGCATGAGTGAGTTCCATTCCCCACCCTTGATGTTCCCACAGTAACACGTAAGGAAAGTCACCCAAGCTGAACTTGTATATGTACATGTCCGTGTTCATCATCTAGAACAGCAAGACACAGAGTTCTCAAACCCAGGTTTAAAAATAACAACCCTGAAAGAGTACAGATGCATGTGACTTGATCAACACACAGAGTTCAAGTGTTAAACTAAGAGTTAGCTAAGCTGATCGTCTTTTGTTTGATCACACATTACTGAAGTTTCTGAAACGCCTTTCTATTTTTGGCCACATAGTTTTGTGGTTTTATTGTTGTTTGTTTGGTTTTTTAACTGTGCATTTCAAAGTAGTCTCCCCAACCCCTCCAAAATGCAGGTATCACAGAGTGCAGGCATGCCTGGCTTTGACTGTCGGCTTGACAGAGCTTTTGGGAGGCAGCCCTCCAGGTACCCAGTTAGTTTAGAGTTTTGAGGCGATTTTAGCTTAGTTCAGGTGTTTCTTTCCTACTTTTCATTGCTCTCTCACTAGAGCAGTAGTTCTCAAACTGTGGGTTGGGACCCCCGCCCTCAGGAGGGGGGGGGTCAAACGACCCTTTCACTGGGGCCATCTTAAGACCACTGGAAAACCACAGAAAATTACATTATGACTCGTAACAGTAGCAAAATTCCAGTTATGAAGCAACAAAAATAATGTCATGGTTGGGGGTCACCATCATGTGAGGAACTGTGTCAGAAGGTTGCAGCATTATGAAGGTTGAGAACCACCACCCTGGAGGGTCAATCAGAGGCCCCTTCAGAATCTCTCTGCTCTCCTATCTCTCACTGTGTTACTGGGGTGTGCCATGGATGCCATCCTGTGGAAGGTATGCTACATTCGAAGCAGGCCAGCCCCCTGGGAGACAGTGTCTTTCTAGAAGGAAGCACTGAAATCAAGCCTCTGAAACTGAATTGTATGACATCTTTCCTGGAGACATATGTAATTAATGACCGGTACAAAGGACACTGCTCTCTGAACACTGAAGATTACCATATTCAAATGAGATGTCATTGCTCTCCTCTATATGATGAGCGCAACAGTAAAACCAAGGATGCAGCGTGATGGCCTGAGGTCCAGCGCCATAAAGACAAGGTAGAACTCAGCAATTCTGAGAAATACAAACTAGAAGGAATGCTGTAGTCATGCTAGTAGTCCGAGCAAACTATGAAACTTGACTTTAGGGACTCAATGTTCAGACAGAAGGAAACAGGAGAGTCAATTTCCTCTTGTCAAAAGCTGAAATACTCATGATGAGCAAATTAGCAGAACAGCACAAACACACCTTTCACATGGCAAGGCATGTAGAAAAAAAATCAAGTTTGAGATGGCCACGAACACACACACACACACACACACACACACACACACACACACACACACACACACACACACACGCCCCTGTGTATCCTAACTTCCTCAAACCTAAAGAATGAAAATTAACACCTAACACCACCTTACCTAAAAGGCACTCCTTTTCCAGGCTACTTTCTGATTGGTCAGGCAGCATATCCATTACATACGTTAGTGTCTGACCCTGGGCATAGGGAACAGGGCACAGGAAAACAATTGAGGAACCTTCCTCAGGGGATTAAGGAATATTAGCTAGCATTGGCTATGTGGTAAAGGAGGAGACGTAAAGTTATTCCTTTGGCAAGCAAGGAGGAAAGAATGAGTTAAGAGCTCTTCTGGTTTGAGGAAATTTGGCACCTGAAGTGAGCAGGCTTTAATGTTAGAGGCTTTGAAATGAATGGAATCACAGAGCACGTGGACTCTAAATCTATATTTTCTTTGCAGGGTTAGAGCCTGACTCAGTTTACCAAGATGTTGTGGTTTGAGCAAGTCTTATCCAGTCTACCAGCCAGGATAGTCTCAAACCCAAATCAGGGATGGGATTAACTCTTAGGATACCTCTTTCTACCCGAGTGCAACTGAGCAAAGGAATGGGAGATTTCCAGAGTCAACCTTAATTATCTGAAGGGTCGAATTCTTGCGCTTGGGTAAGCGAGTTTCAATGTTCTGAGGATTTATTACGGTTTTAAAAGTGGGGCTGAAGCTGGACATCAGCGGTAGGCCTGTGCCTTGCATGCATGAGGCTCTGGGTTCAAATCCCCAGTCCTGAAAAAGAAGAAAGATCATGAAGGCAATTAAAACATACACATGGCAAGACTGCCCTTGCGGAGCTGTTTGTCTTTACTGTGTCCTGACGCGTCAGCTCTTGTCCTGGCAAACTGTAAAAATCTTTAGGAAAAACTACTGATAATTTTTAACATTGTAATTTGATCCCTGACTTCAGTTAAGATTTATCTTTGGTCGACGAAGATAGTTTTTTTTTTTAATCATTTAAATATAATATAAAACGGCAGGAGCACATTTGTTGATAGGACCTATATTAAATTAATTCACACAGTCTGTAATTGTCCGTTCTAACCCAAAGACTTCATGCTAGACTTCTGTCCATCATTTTCTTGCCCAAGCTTGGCCGACTCAGAGCAGATGGCCACCTCCATTGCATCTTCAAAACGACTCTTACACGTCCCTCTGGCTTTCCTTCCTTTCTACTAAATAATTCACCTCTTCTTGAGCTTTCTTCACACGAGTCTCATTTACCAACCCTTTAATTAGCTTGGTGGCTCTCAGTGCAGTCTTCACGTTTCCAAGGAGTACGGCAGCACTGAGTTTGATGAAGCTCCAACTGACGCAGAATACAGTGTTTAAACAGCGCATAACCAGACAGGGATCCTCGGGAATGGGGGCCAATTCTTGTGTGTGTCCCTGTATCAGCCGATACAAAAGCAGATGCTCAATAAACGATGGGCCCATGTTCGAGCCATCACCGGAAATCTGCACGTCAACCCACCAACAGAGAGCAAACCGAGAGTTACGGCTAACTCTTTATTTTTATTATTATATCATCTTATTACACTCAGAACTTTAGCTTACACAGTAGTAAGCCTGCCCACCCTTGGCCCCCTTCCTCCATTCTGTCCTCCTGTTCTGTTCCCTGATTAAACCTTTTCTTTGAGACAGGGCCTCATTCTGTTTGCTGTTAACTTTTAAGTGATGGAGAGGGAGAGAAAAAGGCTAACACTGGAGAAATTCCTGCCAAGGCCCAAGCTGATAAACAGCCTTCTCGATCCCAAATGTCACATATCACTTAACTTTGAGTACAGCAGAGGACGCGGCCTTTAAAATACTGTCACACGCCTGCTAAGGTTTACCACTCTATATAATGAACAGGACCTCGCTCACACGAAATTCTGTGAACCAATAACACCATTTTGGCTCAGTCACATTAAGTTGAATTTACGTTTTAAAATTTTACCTTTGCACTATTACTATGCTTTCAACAATTCAAATATTTTATAGTAGATATATTATACTTTAAGTAGGACCATTTCTAATCATGACAGCCTAAAGGTCATTCCTAATAGAATGAACTTTACTGGATGCACAGTGTGTGTGTGTGTGTGTGTGTGTGTGTGTGTGTGTGTGTGTGTGTGTGTGTATGTGTGTGTGTGTATAAAATGTGCCTCTGAATGGGAACTGAACACTAGGTATAAAACTAAAAACATCATGTCAGTTGGCGGAGAGCACTGTGTAACAGGGATGGCTCTGTCATCTTTTCTCCTTGTAACAGAGACAACTTAAACTGTCTCCCTACGGACTCCCTCCCTGAAGCACTGCTTAGCCCCTCCAATAGACAGTGACAGGAGCATCTTCCCTTCCCAGTCTCCCACACCTCAGGACAGATTTTCATTCAACAAACACTTCCCCAGAACAGCTCCATATCAGACACCACGTGAACTGCGAGGTCGCATGAATAGATCGCTTTTATTTCATCCTCAAACAGGTCACATTAAGGAAGGATAGATTGATGCCAATAGACGGTCCCTGCACATACCCCTGGTGTTGGAAATATTAATAACCCATCGTGAGTGATGAAAATTCAAGAAAACATGAAACACTTTAAGCAAGCCTCAGAGGCTAATAATTAGAGTCAGAATAAGGTTTCGCAGAACAAAATCAAGAACGAGTCTGCCAGGTGCTGAAGTTAACATCTGTGGAGGCTGCTGCCACCTGAGAGAGGGGACACAGTCTCTTTATCACCTGAGATTAAAGTCACAGCTGTATGGGAGCGAGAGGAAGGATGAGGGAAAAGGAGCAACTCCAGGGACAGGAGCCCCAGGGCTCAGCTTTGCTAAACAGAAGAGATGGTACACCAACATATTCCATTATATTGTGGATTAGATCCCGGCGCTTACATCCAAAGGTAGAGTCGCTGTTATTTTGTGAAATCAAAGTATGCTCGGATTTATAAGTTCTGCATTTAAATGTATAAAGCACTTGCGCGCACTCATACATACGTATGACCGTGCACGCTATTTTAGAAAGTGCTGCTTCTCATTCTGAATCCCATATTAACGGTTTGTGCTGACATTTTAAAACTTTAAATTCTCAAACCATCTTATTGGTCACCTGGGCTATTAATGGTCTGTTTATGATCTTACTGGTCACCCAGGCTATCTTTTAAAGTTACCTTGTACAAAACAGTAAATGGTAGATCCACACGGAATTTTTCTGAGAGCGCAGACTATTTTTATGTGTAAGCATGATTCCAATACTTAACGGTCGTGCCAGAGAAGGATTTCCATTTTGATTTCCCCCTTACACATAAAAAATACAAATTGCAAAGCCTGAATGAAACCACGACCTCTCGTTTCCTCTGCCTAGATGGGTTCCTCTGCAGTCAAACCAAATTAAAAGGCAGGTTTATAATTAGACAGCCGAGCTTCTTGCACAACCCTTATTCTATCTCGCCATAATACCCTAATGTTTGTAGCCATACTTGACAGATTACAAGTATCCTGTGTTTCTTTGTATTATTTGAAAGGCTAATTCTTCTGGAGAAGAATGCATGATATTTTAAAAGAAAATACTTCTGAAAGCATCTCAAAAGTGCAGAAAATACTTCAAAAGGAGGCTGCCCAGTACAAAGCGCTGAGTCCTGGAAGCGTGACCAGGACAATGGTAGAGCACTTCTGTGGGTCTCAGAACTAACGATTGCCTTCCCACCCTCCCACACACTCATCCAACACACACTCCTAATCCAAAAACACTAGCAGATAAGTACTTAAAAGAAGCCCGAAATCCCACAACATGAGCTGGAAAACCCAAACACACTCCATCCTATAGGATTTACAGGGATTTTTTATGCTATTGTAGACTTTATCTTCGAATGGTAACTTCACGCACCTTTGATTAGGAAGGAGCTCAAAGAAAATGCTTTATTTCAAATGCGTTACCAAACCAAGAATTTGCCTATGATCTAGGTTAATTCTTTGAAGTGTAGTTATTAGTCGATAATCCTGGTGTTGATGCTCAATTAATTGTAAGACTCACCGGCTTGCATGTGTCCCACCACGTGTACACACACACACACACACACACACACACACACACACACACACACAGAGCGCACGCTTACACACACTCCAAAATAACACAAAGTTCTGGGGCAACTGATATTGTCTACAAATGTCACTGGACAAATTATAATTATATCTAGGCTAGATTTTTGAAAAAAGTCAGAAGAGCACACCAATTGATTATCCAATATCAAATAGTCAATCCTGAAAGCATATACATACAAGTGACATTATACAGACTGAGCAAGTTGTATTTACATATTTAGGAACACACACACACTGATAATTAATGAAAATAGAGACCATGAATTTGAAAGAAAACAAGGAGGAATAGATGATAGGGTTTAGAGAGAGGGAAAGGAAGAAAAAAAAATGATGTAATTATATTATAATTCCAAAATGCAATTTAATTTTTTCTTCTTAAAACAGGTTTCCTTTTAATAAATCTATTTACTTATCTTATGTATATGAATGCTCTGTTTTTATGCAGACCAGAAAATGGAATTAGATTCTATTACAGATGGTTGTGAGCCACCATGTGGGTGCTGGGAATTGAACTCAGGACCTCTGGAAGAGCAGTCAATGCTCTTAACCGCTCAGCCATCTCTCCAGCCCCTCTCCTATTGCTTGCATTATCACAGGGTTTCCATAGTAAAAGGTGGAGATGGAGATCCACCATGTAGTTTGTAAGAGCGGATCTGCTCTGAAACATCTTAGAGCAACCCTGTATTAGAGACTGGGTAGCGTGGAAAGGGGTGGGCGTGGGCAGGAAGGGGGGATAGATAATGCAGGGTGGAGAAGTAAAAACTGGGAGAATTTTAGGATGTACTGCTTTTCCTTTCCTTATTAAAAAAAAAAAAAAAAAAACCACACTCAGCAAGTGAGCACTGTGGCGAGAGCCTACGCTGTCCTTGGGATTAGGTGGCAATGCTGCACCGAGGTCTATCGTAGGCTGCATGAGGACTGGCATTATGCACACTACAAATTTCCTGTTTCTGGGGCAGAGTGTCTAAAGATCAGAATCAACAGGCTGCCTGCTGCCATGGCCCAGGCAAAAGCTGTGAAGGCCTGGTCAGTGTGCTTCTTGCTTTGTCACACCAAGGCATCAGAAATTTGTGTTGCCATCAAGAGCCTACACTCTAAATATGGTCACTTCAAGGTCCTATGACTTGTATGTCTACCATGAATATGGTATATCTGCAGGTATTTCGTATTTTCTTTTATAAAAGGAAAATTGGATCTGGATTGGAGGGATTGTGAATAACCAGCCCTGGCTGCCCCTCTTTTCTAATCCAAACAGCTAAGGGGAGATTGTTCTTATTTATCTTCAGATAGATGGTAAATGACTGGATTAGAAACACAAAACGGGCCACTGCTCAAAGGACTCACTTCTTTTCAGCCTTAATAAATATCTGTGATTAAAAAATATTACTGGGGAAAATTTAAATAAGGAAATGCCAATTTTATGATTCTAAAGTATGATTTGGGTTCGTACGCAATGTGAGAAACAGAACTCAGCCAAACCGTGGAGCTAAACGCTGTTATTTTTCTCTCCCTGGACTGGATGGAAGTGGAAAGTGCATCAGTGCACATTACATAGGCGTATCGTGGCAGGGTACTTAGCATTTGGCATCAAAACAGTCTGAATAAAACCAGCACTTAGCAACCACCTCTGGTTGCCATGGAGACCGGATAGGGTGGATGGAAACGTATGTGTTCGATAACCAATGGATTGGATGAAGATGGTATGGAAGGAACGGAGCAAAACCTAAAAGATTAAGATACTGGTTGTGATGTCATAGAAGGGAGAACATACCAGCTTATTCTTTTATTTAGAAGGAATTTTAATTATTAATATTTAATAGTTATGAGCTGATATTCATGGCAGTATAAAAATAATTATTCAAATTCTAAAAGAAGAGCACATTGAGAAAAATTAACTGCAACGTAGTTTAGAAAAAAATTGTAATAACTGTGCTCTGATTTGTACTTACAAGCTCAAGAAAATCCACAATTAGGTATTTGCAGTGCGTTCTAGATTGAGAAGGGCAAGTGTTTGCTTTGCAAACAGACTGACTCAAAGCAGTGTTCTGCTTTATCACAGTTCCCCCGACCTAAAAACCAAACAGGCAGACTGGAAGGAACTACTCCACAACACCCCTGTTAGGTCATGAGAATTAGGCGCTAAGGAACATGAAGAAATAGGGAGACATTTGTTCTGTTAAAAAAAACCAGGCAAAACTAACACAGTAATAGCAACTCAGCAGCTGTCACGGCGAGCATCGTCTACTGATAAACACACTACACACCTACAATAAACTAAACGACTAAGGGACTTTTAATCCCATGCATTCAGATATACATGTGTATACATGCACAGATTCGGATGTGGACATCTTTTGGAGCTATCTATGCTAACTATGGGAGAAGGTTCAATAGCAGACAACCGTGGGAGATTCTGTTTATTACCCATAAGTTCCTCACTCACCCTCAGGATAGGCTGTGGATAAATTAACTCTCGAGTAGTCTTCCCCGGTTTCCTTGCATTCTATAGACTATGGCTGTTACTTGAAAGGTTGTGGTTTTTCAGAGACTAAACAATTACATTAAACCGTGAAGTACTGCGTGCTAGGAGTGCAGTGACAAACAAGATAAAGAGCTACTTTTACCTAGTTGCTTTCAGTTGTTCAAGAAAGAACAGCAAGGAACAAAAATGAAAGAAATTAATGTGACTGCTTTGGAACGAGCCAAGCGGGCAAAGGAATGTGGCACGCGGGTGGCACATCCCATTTTAGAGCAGAAAGAAGATTTCCTTTGTGGAGCTGATATCTGTATTAATATTTAACATTAGTATTTAAAATTAATGTTAAGCTGAGCTATAAAGAGAGAGGGAGAGCCTGCTGTACAAACAAAATGAACAGAATCTCGCAGGAAACTGTGGACTGACATCATTGAGATAGTTTTCAAATGAAAAGAAGGCCAGAGGGTTAAGTGTGAAGGCAGAACAATACAATTACAGGCCTGGAAGGAGAGGCGGAGGCCAGGCTATGTAGGCTCTTTGGGACCATCTAAGCGGGGGAAGCAGCAAGACCTGAGTTCTGTTCCCAAAACACCCCAAGGCAGCACTTCTTAACCTTCCTAATGCTGAGACCCTTTAATACCGTTCCTCATATTATGGTGACCCCCAACTGTGAATTTATCTCAGCTGTTACTTCCAAACAGTAATTTCGATACTTTTATGAATCTGTAATGTGAATAATCTGGCATGCAGGATATCTGATAGGCGACCCCCACAGGGGTTGCGACTCACAGGTTACTAACCGCCCGCCCCAAAAGTGCTAGGAGCCAAGCCAGGAGGGAGCTGCGGTGTTCCAGGCAAGAGGCCACAGTGTGTGGCTCAGGACGTGAAGGCAGCAAGAGAGCGGGCGCGAAGTTCATCTGGATGAGATGTATTGCGTACGTGTGGATGCAGATCAAATCATCAGTCCAAAACTGTGTACCTCTTAATGATGTCCGTGTGGTGCTGGGCAAGCAGCCCCCTGTGCACGCTCTGTGAGCACGCTGTGAGTGAGCAAGCTACAGCCTCCTTGCCCTCTACCAACGAAGTCTTCCAAGCCAAACGAAACATTCCAGCAAACCCCACAGGAATACCCGGATAAATATGTCGTTGCTGCTGCTGCTGCTGCTGCCGCCGCATTAACTTTGTCTCAGTTTTATTTTCATCATATGACAGAGTTCTATAGCACTGTCGCTGTGAAACTGGCTGGCATCTTACCATTCATCCTGACAACTGTGACTCTCACGGCGGGGGGGGGGGGGGGGGGCAGGGGGAGAAGGGAACAACTCCTGTTTATTGCTTATTTCCTCAGAGGTTGTGAGTGGGACTCAGTTAAGAGTGATCCCACGAGGAAGTTTTTCCAAACTGTTCTCTGCATTCATGTGCTGGCTGAGGTCTACCCTAACAATTGCTTAGAAAACACACACCAAGCCCTGTTTAGAGGTGTGCTCAAAAGAAACCAGATAGGAATTAGTTAAAGTAAAAGACACTGTCCTTAGTAGGTAAGGTGGGGCATGTATGTGACACCAAGTCCCAAATTCACAAACACACAGTGGAGGAGCTTGCTCGCCTTAAAGGATGCCTTTCCTTCACATTAACCTTTGCATTTCTTTACTCTTTTCTTTTCTTTTCTTTCTTTTTCTTTTTTTTCCCCCCTCGAGACAGGGTTTCTCTGTGTAGCCTTGGCTGTCCTGGACTCGCTTTGTAGACCAGGCTGGCCTGGAACTCACGGCGGTCCGGTCCGCCTGCCTCTGCTTCTGGAGTGTTGAGATTAAAGGCATGCGCCACTACAGGGCTCTTCCTTGCTAATGAAGTGATAAGAAAGGGAAAACAGGAGCAGGTCAGAGAGTTGAGACATCAGAGAGATTACGTATTCAAACACCCACAGTGCTGTGCTGGATGTAGATGCAAAACTTGAAAGGTAGTAGAAATGGGAAAGTGAGCCCAAACAGTACAGTGTGGGTCAAAGCACCCAAGAGACCCTATAGTATCATGGTCCTTTATAATGTACATACATACAACTGTCCCAATGCAACATACGTGATTAGTCATATGAACATATCCATTAGGCTGTAAACCCAAATCTGATATTCCTTAATTGGCCTTGGTAAAACATCAGGGACCATCCAGAGTAGAACTGATAGGATATTACCTTTTCCTTTAGTTTAGTTTATAGCATCTTTCCAGTTTGGAGCAAAATGCATTACACAGTATTTGGGATCATAAGCATAAAGATAAAAGACCATGTTTTGTTATGCATTTAATCCAGAAAGACTAAATTGAGTATTAAATTACTTGAGTCTGTATTTCCAAGAATGAAATAGAAAAGAGAAAGACTTTTATAAGTATTCTTCCCCGGATTATACTTGTATGTAAAGCACTCAAAATTCAGTGGTTGATTAAACGCACACACATTTAACTGCAGTATTAGGCTTCCTATACATGAAATGCTGCTGGAAAGGCATGTTTAGCTATCATTGTATAAGTTTTGCACACATCAACTTTTTAGGGCTTTTGGTGTGGGGCTGGGGAATAATGTTGAAATCATTAATGTCTTTTGGCCTTAATGAGAGGAAAGCTCCGTGGTAACCTACCTATAGTTAGAAGTTAGAAGGGTAGCAATGCAAATTTCCTTGTGCTTCCCAACTCCCTCCTGTCATGCCACTTTACTCAAAGCACCAATACACATCAACTACAAGAAAGTAAAACTAAATGAAGACACATACAACCCCCAAACCAAAGCACAGATCCTATCCGACGGTGCAGAACAATTCTATAATACCCAATAGAAAGTATTTCCTCTCTGCCCTCCACTTTTTAGATCTGTTCAAATAAATAATTCTGTACTAATACTTACTACTGCTAATTAGTCCTTCTGTTGAACTATGCATTGAACTATTTTATTCCCATCCATCCACCTACCCATCCATCCATCCATCCACCCACCCATCCACCTCATCTACTACCATCATCATCCCCCACCCACCCATCATCCATCGACTACTCCTCCATCCTCCCCACCACCCATCCACCCATCCTCTACCCATCCATCCATCCACCCACCCACCCATCCATCCATCCATCTACCCATCCATCCATCCACCCACCCACCCATCCATCCATCCATCTACCCATCCATCTCCATCACCCACCCACCATCACCCATCCATCTACCCTCCATCCATCACCCACCCATCCATCCTCACCCATCCACCCACCCATCCATCCATCCACCCATCCACATACCCATCCATCCACCTACTCATCTATCTATCCACCCATCCATCCACCTACCCATCCATTCACCCACCCACCCACCCATCCATCCATCCATCCATCCATCCATTCACCCACCCATCCATCCACCCACCCATCCACCCTCTTCCATTTGTTCAGTAACACTATATTCATTCCTTCTTTTTAAGAAATCAACAGGCCTGGAACTGGAGAGATGGCTCAGTGGTTACGAGTCCTGTCTACTCTTTCAGAGGTCCTGAGTTCACATGGTGGCTCATAACCACCTATAATGAGATGTGGTGCCCTCTTCTGGTGCGCAGGCACACATGCAGGCAGCACACTGTGTATGTAATAAATAAATAAAGTAATAATAACAACAACAATAAAAAGAATTCAACAGGCCAACTACAAGCTCCATTCACTTAAGACATCTTTGCTACATTGCAGATTTTTGGTATCTAATGCCAGGAAGCTTGGGGTCAAACTCTGAAAGAAATTCCCACCCAAACCTCAAGGCCCTGTATCCTTCACACTTACTCCACAGATCTACTGAGAGGACTAAATGCCTCAATCAGCAGTTAGTAGTCAGTACCTTCATTTATAATAATATGTTTAACTTATTACAACTAAAAGCACAGAAGGCAAATTTTAAAACCTCTTTATTTGCATGACTGAGTTTGTAAGGAAGTGTAGAATAGCAGGGTTAAGCCAAAGCTAAGAGAAACAAGAACATGATCTCGGTTCATTGCTGAAGAGTAGGCAGAATTTCTGGACTAAAGAAGCAGTGTAGAGCCAGCCTTTAGAAAGAAGAGATAATAAGAAACCCTCCCAGACTCTAAATGAGAGACGCATGGGAGAATAGCAAAATAAAAGGATACAGAGGGTCCTAGAAATCTACAAGTAGAACAATATGATAGGCAGATTTGGGCCCAGGGGTCCCGCTCAAACTAAGGCACCAGCCAAGGACAATACAGGAGGTAAATTTTAAGCCCCTTCCCAGATCTAGCCAATAGTCAGAATATTCTCCACAGTTGAGTGGAGAGTGTGATATGACTTTCTCACGTACTCTGGTGCCTCACATTTGACCATGTGCCCTGGAGGGGGAGACCTGGTGGCACTCAGAGGAAGGACAGCAGGTAGCCAAGAAGAGACTTGATACCCTATGAGAATATACAAGGGGAGGTAATCCCCCTCAGGAACAGTCATAGGGGAGGGGAATAATGGGAAAATGGGGGGTGGGGGGAGGAATGGGAGGATACAAGGGATGGGATAAACATTGAGATGTAACAAGAATAAATTAATAAAAAAATTAAAACAAAACAAAACAAAAAAAAAACCAAAAAAAAAAAAGACATAGAAAAAACTATTTAAAAAAAAAAACCCAAATAGAGTGATATTGAGAAATGTGCCTGCTTGGCCTTGCCCTAGTAGGGGAAAGGAAAAATAGGTCCTTTGAAAATTGAAAACCTTGATGTTGGCCTCAAACAGGTTTGCCCACTGAATTTGCATTGGCTATGTCTGAGATCTTCAAGCAGAGGGATTAACTGTCCTGCATAAGCTCTGTAGAGGAACTCTAGGCTTCTAAGAAATTCCACAGGTCACTTGCCAGGGACTATGACATTATAGTAAAAGATTAAGAAGATGATCCTCGCATGCAGGGAGGCACATGACAAATGTTGCATTTATTTTACAAGGATGGGGCTTTGTATACCAGGCTGGCCTCCAAGTCAGAGAGATCCGTCTGCCCTCGCCTCTTGAGTGCTGGGATTAAAGGTGTGCACAATTTCTTAGCTGTGGTTTCAGCATCAAACTCTCCCATTGAGCATCCAACAAATAATAGATGCTCTCTGAGGGCATTGATACTATTTTTTTTTAAATTAATGATGGCTTATCAAGTATCACTAAACCTCAGATTTCTCTGCAACCTTGTAGACTTTAACGACTGCCATCTGTCTCCTCATCCTCTCTAGATAACACACCAGGTTTCCAGTGAAGAGCTCTTTGGCCTGAGCATGCGGCTTTACTTCACGGTGTGGAAGATGACATGCACTGGGCCACTGAGACATTCCTGGAAACTGGGATGGGCTCTATAAAAGTCATGACTCATGGAACTTTCTATCACTGACAAGCTTCATGACTGAAAATGTCCATAACAATTTTACCGAATGTAAAACATTTACTTCCGTGTATTGTCGCATGGTGGCTTTGTGTTGTGACCACACTGGTGTGCACAAATGACTGCTCTTTGTGTTGAGATTGCAAGCAACACAAAAGCACACAATTAAAAAAAAACTGAGATACTTTCCATAGTCCTTTGAAAGTCCAGATTTGTTATCCCTACCACACAATTGCACCTGATAGGGCCCAAAGGCATCCCCCAGCATTACCTTTCTGTTCCATGGGCCATGCCTTTCTTGATAACTTCTCTTGGTCATAACAATACATGCCAAGTTATGTTTAATATTCAATCACATTAGTTATTACTTAGCTGCGAGAACGCCATGTTTGTTACAGACGAAATGCAGACACTTTATCCATGAACTCAGACTTCCTGCAACAGAATCCTGGGTGCCATTTATTAATGATTTGGCTGTAAACAAGTTGTTCAAAGCCGTTTCATTTTGGCACCCGTAAGATAGGATTAGTGGCAGAATTCACCAATACAACGAAACTAATGAATTCACATGAGTATTTAAAAGTAGGTCAAGCACACAGTGCCCAGGGTTACAGCAATGCAGACACAAAGCCTGCTATTCTCAAAGACGTTTACCCTACAGAAAGCTTCCTCAACAGGCGAACCAACAGTTCCACACAGATAACCCAGGCACGTCTCAAAATGTGCATGGTCAAAACAAATTTTTAAAAATTTTACCCTACATAATCATGATCTATTATCAACACTTAGATCACTGCCTGTCACACAGAAGACAATCAGTAAATATTTGCTTAGTAAGTGAATTTAATTAAGGATTAAATTTCCAGGAAGTGTAATGTGTAAGAAAACCTAAAATCATTTGACTGACCTTAACTCCAATGAATGACAAACTTGGTTGTCACTATCTCTTATCTCCACTATATCTGGCCACACTTGAACAAACCCACTGCTTTATTCTTTAAGAAAAACAAAACAAAACAAACGATTCCTCGCACTGTCCTTGCAGCTACCCCATGATTACTCTCTCCCATTCATAGGGAAACATCTTGAAAACTCCACCTTTCTCAGCACCCTCCCTTCAACTCCCACTCACTCCTTCCTCCATCATGGTCATGTGTTTAGCTTCCATTCCTGTCCCTCCACACAAGTAACTAGCCAAGAAGGCAAACAGTCTCCATGCAAACAAACCAGGCAATTTGAGTTTCCCCCATACTTAACATACTGATTGTGTTCTACACCATGGATGGTGTAGAAATATCCCTAATGTTCGCTATGCACTACCACAGTGTTTTAGTCTCTCAGCAGCTCCTCCCCGACTTCCTGGCTGGGCTTCCTCCTTCTGTTTGTTCAGCCCTTGTCCCTTCACTGAGTTAACAAGATACAAAACTTTCAGGCCTCTTCTCTGTGATGCAATTCTCTTAAGCAATCTCATCTATACAGCTTCAACTATCCTCTACACAATCACCGAGGTAAAGTCTATCTACAGCCCTTAGTTGACATATCATGTATGAAAAAAGTTCAATGGGTGTTTAAAATACAATGGGTGACACAGGTGTGGTGTGCACACCTTTGATACAGGACTTGGGAGGCAGAGACACGTTCATCTCTGCTCTGCATAGCAAGTTCCAAGACAGTCAAGGCTATATAATAGGCAGACTTTCACACACACACACACACACACACACACACACACACACACACACACAGCATGATCTTCCGTGGTACCAAAGTCTTTTGCTCATTCCAGAAAGTAGCCAATGTCTGCTCTTCCACAGAACTTATGGACTGCAGGCCCCCAGCATGGAAATCCCCTTTCTGCACACTCTTGTTCAGCATCTCTTGGTATCTGTGTACAGACGTCCTCCAACATCCCAACTACGTCTCCTCTACTCCAGGCCCACTTCCTCAAAGTCTCCAATTTGCCGTGCAGTGCAATCAGAGCAATAGTTAAAATACCAATCTAGTTGCATCTTTCTTAAGTGTCACCTCCTTTATTCCTTTTGGATGAAGACTCCAGTTCTTCGACACAGCTCATTTCTTGTATAATTCTTCGTTGGTATCTCGGTTCTAGAAATGATGCTTTCCAAATCCCCCTAATTGGTCATCTTTCCTTCCTACTTGTGCATACATATACACTTTGCTTTCCCGAAGCCATTACCTCCTTCTTTCTCCCCTTCCTCTATTCTCCTTCCTCATTCCTTAACTCTCACTCTCCACGAGCAGCTCCTTGTGGGAACTCTATCTCAACAGTGAATTCACACTTACTTGTGTGATCGCTCCATCAGTGTACCTTGTTAGTCTATGACCGCTCTAAGGCATGGGCCCTGAAATGGATTTCAGATTCCTTGTATTCTTCAGCACTTAGCACTTAGCAAGCAGGCATTCCATTAATAATTGTTGGGGAGATTGTTTCATCAAAGTCATCTTGGGTCTACCTTTAGCAAACCTGCTGTATTTCTTCCCACTAGACCGAAGTCTACTGTTCTCATTTGCTAAATAAGGAAGGGGCAGACACAAACTTATGAAATGTGAACTAAAACAAACACCACACAAGAGTTTATTCTAGGCCAATTAATTTCTATACTTAAACGTCTAAATGTCAGTACCACTAGCAGTTTCAGCCATGCTCGGAAAGAACAGGCAAAAGCAAATAGAAAGTGTTTAGGAAGTCTTGCTTAATAAAATACAAGTCCTGGAGAGATGACAAACAGGGCAGCAAGAGGATAAATTCATGACTCCCTTAAACAAGCACATGCATCTCAGTTTGCACTTGTGCGCGACTTGAGAACACACGTCTGTGGTGTCCCAACTTCGGACAGGACAACTTCCAGGTTAGCAACAGAGAAAGCAAGTCTGAGATGCAAAGGGCATCAATCTTCTAGGCAAAAGTTCTCACTGTAAAAGGAACAGACATGGCACTGACAACAAGATTCAAGCTGCCCCCAACAGGAATAAAACCACCCCAAAACTGGCTCTCTATCTATAGGACAGTCTAAGAGAGTGGCACTTTTAGAAGAAATGACTTCCTCATACTTTAAGGATTTCTTTTTTGATGTCAGGTATAAAAGTCAGTGGTCATTTCATCTTTAACTATATTATGGCATCACCCTGTCCTTGTAGATTTTTGTCCCTGTCGTAAGAGTAGAAGAAAAGAAGAAAACGAGCCATAAAAGAGCATGCTCCATTCATTGCTGGTGAGGAAGGACATGGATTTGACATCATTCTAAGTGGGTAACAAGTCCAGGAATCTATCTGTCATTCGTGCCACTGAAAAACAAGAGACAGCACTCTGGTGTGCCTATGGGCGACCAATACAAAATTAAAGTTAACTAACCACAGTTACAGTCAAATACAGGTGGGAGGTGCCCATTGTCTAGACACAATGAGATTATAAAGGCACTGTAGAGAATTTTTTAACAAAGGCAGAAATCAAACAAAACCTGGAGAGTGCACATGACACGGGAGTGGATGAGGCTCTGAGCACGAATGCTAAGAAAGCAGAGAAAGGGCCAAGGGTGGCGGATAAATGGTCAGTTCATGTTGAGGATTTATTTGGGTTAGGGGGGAAGGGGCCATGAATCAGAAGGATCAAGTAACGGGTGCAAATACATGACATATGCAAATATATGACATATAAGAACTCATCTCTAGATAAAAAAGACCTTACATAGAAGAACTAAGCACCAAGGGTATTTAAGAGGCTAAGTATTTACACATGGCGATTGTAAATTACAACTTATGGCATGCTGGCTTTAAGAGCTGTTATTCTGAAAACTGACTTCAGAAATCACTGCTAATTTATACACTTTGATTGGTGCTCAGAGTTCCCAGGATGCTAAGATGAGCCACAGGAATGCCTAGGAACCGGACAAGATATTTTTATAAGGAATAAGTAGCAGATGTGTATCGGTTTCCTAAGGGTTTATCTACACTGTGACTTTATAATCCTTAGCTCTTAAGTCACCGAAACGGTCCTCCCCCACCCCCCACCCCCACCTTTTGAAAAGTTAGGTCTTGTGAAGATCAGGCTGACTTCAAACTCCCTGTGTAGCTTGCCTCAAACTCCTGATTCCCCTCCCTCCACCTCCCAATTGCTGAGATTACAGGCATGTGCCAAAACATCTGGTTATGCTTAACTCTGTCTTTCATCCATCTGGGCACTCCTCTAAGTACCTAGCATATCTGACTGTCATCCTTTTAGTGAATGATTACAGCATTCATAGAAAGCAAACAAGTCCGGGGAACACTGGCTTCTTGACATACACGGGAAAGGCATTGAAGAGGTTGCTCCTGACAACTTAAAACATCTCAAGGCTGCGAGCTGAACCTATGCTTTCTGATAACGGGGGAAGCAAGGGATAAGAAGTAGCAATTACATGGCCATTTTCTTCCTAAGCTGATAGAGGCGGGCTCCCTGCTAAGGAGAGAAGCCTAAAGTAACAGGAAGGGTTTATGCACAGGCAGAGTTCTCCCATGCCATCAGAACAGGAAACACACAGGAGCCCTGGCCCCAGATGAGCAGTAATCATTTCTCTTTTCTTTTCTTCCTCCAAGTCGCTGCTTTTTCTTCTTGGTGGGTAGAGAGAGGAAGGAAGGGGGGGTGGGGGGGGAAACGTGTGTACTTTTCTTGGCAGCCAGGGCTTGATCCTCTGACCCTCTTGTGAGCTGTCATCAGCTCCTAAGAAACCTTACAAGATTCCTAACTGGAATTTCATTGAAGCTTAAAAAGCATGGCATGCACATTGGCAGCTCCTTTGCTCAGATGCCCAGTAGAGGCCTTTCTTGTGACATTCTCATTCAACGGCCTTGAAGCCTTCCTGTTAGAACAAGGCCACACTGATGGAAGAGAGACTTGAGAAGCTATTTGGATGTTAATTTTATAAGAATGCCCTACAAGCTCCAGTGCTTTTCCAGGGATGGCAGCAGTTGGCTCTGGTTACCACGGCATAATCACAACTTACACACTTGTCTGCCCCGAGGAAAGGTTTGCTATGAGCAGAAAACAAAAAATGCTACTAGTAATAATAGTTAAAACGGTAACAGAAAAAGCAATAGTGTTGAACTGTGCAATTCTAATGCAAATTAAAACACATCAAGGCAAGATGGGGTTGACATCTATGACCCGAGGCCTGGATGGAGGCTGAGGCAGGAGGAGGGCGAGTTGGAGGCCAGCCTGGATTGCAGAATGAGACCTTGTCTTAGCACCCTGTATCCCCAAGGAACGAAGAAGAAGAAAACACATGCACTTGAGGCATTAGATGTTACTAGAAGTCTCTAAACTATTACAGAAGTTTCCATTGCGAGGACAACACATTATTTTGGAAAAACTGATGAGACAGCAAATGCATGTATAGGATATTGAGTATCAGCCACTATTTTAAGTGCTTCACATATACTTATTACAGATCTTTATTAATTTAATTTTCACATTGGTCCTGAGACCAATAGTAGCATTACTACTATTTACTAGCATAAAGGAATGCGTATAGTACAAGTTATTATGAATTAAATGCCATTACTATAAAAAATAACATATGAATGATGTGAAGATTATAAACATATTTGTTCTATTTATTTGAAAATAAAATTTTAGAACAACATAACAACAAGAAGTGACAGTTCTTAGTGACACTTGAGATAACACTTTTCTGCTAATCCCAGGTTTAAGAAGTACAGTCCCTGTAATATGGAGGCAAGAAGATGACAACTGTTCCATTGTAAACAGAAAAATACATTTAGTACAATTATAAAAATTCTTCCAAAAAAAAAAAACATGTCTATGAGGGGCAGTTTCTAAATGAACAAGGTAAGAATGTACTTTCCACTGGAAAAGGTAGAATATTTTTTACTTGAAGCTCTAGAGGATGTCCAAGGTAGGACAAAAAAACAAACAAACCCTAAGGTAAATTTATAGCTTGATGATTGGTTGTTGCTTTCCAATTATACCCCCTCACACACACAGACTCCGACACACACACACACACACACACACACACACACAAAGCCAACTGAGGAGAAAGGTGTTAGTTACCACACCAGAGCAACCCCACATCTTTAATAAATCAAATAAGTTTGCTATAAAAGTCCACCAAATTATGGCTTGCTTGGACAAATGAAAAAATATTATGAGTACCAATTGCTACAAAGTGCATGAGGAAGAAAGATTCCTTTGCGATCTGGCCCATTATCTTTAAATATAAGTGCTTCCTCCAACGGTACCCTCTGTGGCAGTTACTACAAAACCTGACTTTTGTATAACCCTTTCTTTGCCTTTGGTAACCATGCAAGTTGCTGTCAAAGTGAAAAACTTTTAAGTGCAGGATGGTGTTTTTCTAATCATTCAGGCGCCAGCCAGGAGCAATCATGACGCATGCTCACTCTGTCCTTGGGGTGTCTACATCCAGGCCTTGTACCGAGTTGCGTTTCTCTGAGCATTCCAATCTTCCCTCCGCCATGCGCCTTCCGCGTAGACAGACCTCATTTTCAGTCCTGCTCTTATGCAAGAAAATGAGGTCTGAATTGGACTGAAGAGCTTATAGAGTGCTTCTAAGCGGACTGCTCATTCTCGTGGTTGAGAGAAAGAAAGGATGAGGTGTCGAGAGAGCTGATGATGAGATGTTTCTAGCTGTTGATGTCGTGCAGGAAGCAGAAAACAAAGCTGGGTAAGAAAGAAGCCATTTTCAACTACAAAATGGGGAAAATAATCTCACCTCCCCCAAGGGTAGCCAAGTCTTCATTGCACTTATGACCTGCTTTTCTTTTTACTGAGGTTTTAAAACCTCAGCAAAGTCAACCATGGCGCGCCCCTCCTTACGTAGCCAACTTTGTTGCTTTGAGCCCCACAGCAATGCTGAACTTTCCCGCAGCTTCCATCCATCCTTGGCATCAGGCTGTCTCCTAGAAAGGCCCAGTTTCCTGGGGCAACTTTTATTTGTTCAGTAAGGTTCAGTTCAACTGGAAGTAAAAATTTCAGACTGCTGAACCAGGTTAGCTTTCTCTCCATCTCTGAGCTCTCTAAGTGAGCTGGGCACAGTCCTTCCGATCACTGCTCTTTCATAAATGTAGTGGTATTACGCTATCGTGTTGTCATTAATCATCTCCCTAACACCAGACTTCAAGGGTTTTTAAAAATAGGTTTTTATTTATTGTTTTATTTTTAGAGTCCATAGCTCACAATCCCCCCCGCTTCCTGGACTTGCTTTGTAGATCAGGCTGGCCTCAAACTCTCAGCAATCCACCTGCCTCCGCCTCCTGAGTGCTGAGACTAAAGGCATGTGCCACCACTCCTGGCCCACAACTCTCTTTGGCAAGCGTCTTTTGAATAAGTGGGAGAGGGAAGGAATCGTAGGCCATTGGCTTTATACCACTCAAAACACTTAATATAACATATCCCACAAAAAGGTGGTAACTGAGATAAACAGTTAAGTTTTTGTCAGACTACACCGAGAGAGAGAGAGAGAGAGAGAGAGAGAGAGAGAGAGAGAGAGAGAGAGAGAGAGAGAGAGAGAGAGAGAGAGAGAGAGAGAGAGAGAGAGAGAGAGAAGTTTACATGTTGCAAAGTTAGTACTGAAGGAATGTTACAGTTTGAATAGAAAATGCCCCTAATAAGTGCATGTGAAGAAATGTTTGGTCCCCAGATGGTGAAGTTAGTTTTCTGGGTCCTAGAACCTTGAGAAGTGACTCTATCTGGTCACTGGGCTGGGCCATCAGGGACTGTGTCACGTTCCAGTTTCTCTCTCACTTCCTCTCCCTGTGTCTGCCATGTAGTGAACACCCTCCCCTGCCATGTGTTGTCAACCCCATGATGTTCTGTTGGTTTCAAACCACTATGGGCCAAACTCTCTGAAACTGTGAGCAAAATCAGCCCTTCTACCTTTAAATTGTTCTCCTCAGTATTTGGTCAAAGCCACCCAAAAATGGGTATTTAAGGTGTTAGTCAAGTGTGCTTCACAAAAAATGTGGCAGTGATGTTCGCAGGATACTCATGGGGGAAGGAGGAGGGGAGGTTGAGTTAGACATGTGATTGTAACCACAGACGGCAAGCTTCTATTCCTCCTAGGAAAGTCAAGACCACTTACAAGGAGGGGTAAGCTGGATTCGGGTTTTCAATAAAAGCAATCTACTGGAAGACCGATAGTGTGTGAGTTATGAAAAGATAGGATCCTCGTGCCAACAAAAATTGACCTGCTGTAATTAGCAGGAGATGTAATTCTGTCTAGTTCACAAGTGCTTAGAGAGGCATAGGAACAAGACCTGATAGTACTCTGATAGTAAGCTAGAATCGCTTGTGATGCCCTTCTGTACTGCACAGGATGTGTTCCTCCTCACCATCAGAAACAGCTTCTGTGCCATTAGCAACTACCAATTCCTTACATGCCTCTACAAAGCTGTGGTGAAGACTTTAGCTCAGCCTACCGTTCACTGAGCTCACACAGTCTACAAAAATAAATAACCGTGTTCAATATTTCATTTTTTAAAGAAAACGACAATTAAAAAAGGGGAAAACATTTAGTATAATGAGACTGATCTGACAGTAAGGAGGCAGTAAATGGCTCAGCCTGTTGGTGTATTATTAACTCTTTCTGGTCACTTGGGGAACATTTTGAGTACTGTACTAAAAGAGGTAATTTACTAAATGGTACCCTAATGGCCAGAAAGAGTTAATGTGGTAATCAAAAATGAGCAATTTACTGCTCATCAACTAATCGAGCTCAGTAATTTTTTTTTTTTATTAAAATGCCTCTGATACTGTTCAAGTGGAATTTTAATTGAAAAAACTGAAAGCCATTTAGCTGAAAATACGGCAGGGTGGATATTATAACCGATTAATGCAAGGAAAAGTAGTGGCATGTCTAAGCAAAGACAGACAGGCTACAACCCTGATTCTGCAGTCACCGGCATCAATGCCAAAGCCACCAGTGTGTCCGAATGCTTATTATGTGGCAGCTGTTATTCTAGCAGGGAAACGTGCATAGAGCTAAATGCTCAAAATGATGCTTTCATGATCAGAAATGGGACCACAGAAAAGTGGCCATGTACCTACACTGTGACTAGAGGCCACTGTCAGATACCATGGTCCATGATGGCTGACTGCATACTGCACTGCTTCTCAAGACAGACAGGAAAATTAGCTTTCTCGCTCTCCAAATGATGTGGAGTTGAAACAGTTTATTAATCAAATGTCCATTCCAGAGGAATTTCAATTTAGTCTTAGTGCCAACAATGCTTGTATTTTGCTAGGCTTTGGACTTAAAAAAAAAAAAAAAAAAAAAAAAAGCAGGGGGTGGAGGTAAACAGAGCAGGTTTGAGAGGCCTTTAAAAGGCTGAATGGAGGTCCAACCCTTGGCCGGCAGCTGTAAACACAAATTTCAGAAAGGTTCCCACTTGCACACAGGCTAATAAGTATGAAAGCTTACTACATTTAAAGTTTTTTCTTTTTTTCTTTTCTTTTTTAACAGACAGTGTGGTTTGTGCTCAGCCTGCTTGCCTTCTGTGAGTCTGGAATTTTGGTATGCGTGGGGCAGAGTGTGTCCATATGAACAGACCCTCATAAAGCTCTAGGTCCCGAGTCTCTGGTGAGCTTCCTTGGCAGACCTCTTTTCACATGTGTTGTCATAACTCACTGTGAGAGGAATTAAGCGTGTCTTCTGTCCCCCGACGAGGGGAGGCCTCTTGGAAGCATGTGTCTGCTTTGTTCTGTCTTTTACCTCAACTGCCTCTCCCCTTTGTTCACTCTGGCTTGGGTGCTCCCACTGGAGTCAGTTCCAGCTGCGAGCATGCCCACATACCGAGTCCACTGAAACCTCCCAGAGATCATCTTACGGGACCCCTGGCATGGTCTGTTTTCACTTTACAGTCTTTCTCAACATTGTAGATGACTCATGTGGCCATTTTAAAAAGGCTTTGAGGAAAGAGAGTGGAAGACAGGAACACAGGTCTTCAGGATTTACAAATGCAAGCATCTAGATGTCATGGCGTAGCCCACATTCAGTCTCTTTCCTTTTCTCTTTTTATCAAAGTTTGTGTTCAGACCGTATCATATTTTTGAAAGCTAATGATTATTTGTTTACAAATTAAATAATAACCAACTTTCCTTAGTTAATGTCTAAGAATGGCGCTCCTCACCACTCTTGATTCCCATGACACCGCAAGCCCGCTTGGTACTCTCGGTGTCTGTGGCCACACCATTCTGCCGCCCCAGAGCTTGCCGTCCATGCTGCTTGCTTCTCCTGTAACATGCTCTCCATGGATGTTCTAGTCTCCTCTCCCTGTTTTGACAGGGAGACTCAGCCCCAACTACTCGGTTCACATTTATTTTGCATTTAAAGTCAGCTGTGTCCAGAGGGAGCTCAACTGTGGTCACTGCGCCCTTCTTTATTTCCGTTTCACGCTGTGTTTCTCCAGTCTTCCCCAGCTCAATGGTATCGACCTCTGTCATGTGAGCCCCAATCCATGAGAGTCATTGCTGGATCTTTCCCCTTCCACAGCCTACAAAGGGAATCCAGAAGCAACTCTTGCCTGTTCTACAGCTGAAACACATCTCTCCAGCCTAGCTGGGAACTTCTCAACTGGGTCCAATTTTGCCCTCTCTCCCAACCGTCTATAAGAGACCAGCCTTCACTCAAAATAAACACATTTTAGAGTCATAAATGTGGATACTGCCAAGGATGATAAATCCTGCCCAGAACCAAACAATGTAGCCTACTACATTTTATTCCTACATCTAATGCATTCCCTCTTTGACATATTTCATGAAATATTTCAATCCTTTCATCAGAGTACTAATGAAATATACCATAACCCAGGAAAAGAAAAAGTTCTACTAAAATGTATAGTGTGTATAAAAACAAAACATCAGCGAGGTGTTCTATTGAAAAGGTGTACTGTAGCTGAATTTGGATGTAGCTTCAATGACAAACACACACACACACACACACACACACACACACACACACACACGTGCGCGCGCAGAATGAGAGAGAGAGAGAGAGAGAGAGAGAGAGAGAGAGAGAGAGAGAGAGAGAGAGAGAGAGAAAGAAATTTCTTCATGGAGACAGTTCCAGGCACAAACACAAGAGGAAACTTCAGGTTACCAAGAATGGAATTTAGATTCTAAGTGAATGTTTTTAAATATTGCTAAATTTTAAAGATTAATTCTCAACACAAGTACAGAAGAATATTGTATATGAAAGGGTCCTCAAAAGGATATGATTTTATATACATAAAAGTCAATGTTTACAGAAAATAAAAGGTCTATTAAAAAAAAAAAACCAACACAATCACTATCTTATTTATGTGTGACATCGTAGATTACAGCATCAATTATCCACTTAATTAATTGTTAAATGGGGTAAAATGCTACATTAAATATATATTATACAGTAATATATAATATATGAATGTAGGCAATATAATATTTAGATGTGTTATATTTGAACATATAAAACCAAATAGCTCCCTGTGTTCATGGATTGCCCTTCACTTTAAATCCAATGAGTCTTTTGAACCACTCTGATCCTTTGTGACTGTACCCAGTATCGTAGTGACGACAATGCCATGGTTGATTCTTCTTCCTTTGCGTCCTTCTTATGACATCTCTTTTAAAAATACATCCAAATTTCATTAAGTTAAAAGAAGTCAATAGAAAAAGTATGTTTAAAAAAGCAAGGAAAAAAAAAAAAAAAAAACCCAACAAGGTAGATAATGAGTCTCCAAAACATGAGGGCTCATTTCCAGGCTTTGTATTCTACTGTGTTATCTCCTATGACCCTTAACTACTATTAGTTTCGTTAATTGAAATTGCTGTTTTCAAATCCAATACTACAGATAACACCGGGTGCGTAAGGAAAAAACCAATGTAATTACCTAAGCGTCATTTATACACAAGCAGAAAAATTTTTTTTTTTAAAGATTTCAGAAGGAGAGAACAGGAAGAGCAACCAGTTAACATTACACATGGCAGTGATTACATTGAAAAGGGACTGGCATGGGGTAAACCCCGGGTCCTGCTTGGCATGGCCTCATCGCATCACTCTGGATCAATCACTTCGCCTCCCGAGCCACCACATCCTAATCTGTGATACCAGAGAGCACATGCTGACCACACACGCTCACCACAGCATGCTTTGAGGATTAAAGTGATGACAGGAGCCTGCCTCCACTACAGCCTACTTGAAACTTACTACTCCAACACACTAGGAGGCTCTGCTTGGCAAAACAAGGCTCCAGACCATATTCCCTCTGTTAACTTTATGACTTCCAATTTTTCATTTACCCAAGGGAGTGGGAAGAAGAGAAAGGTTGGGTGTCAACGTGACCATGTGGCCAGTGGCACCTAGCTACGAGGAACACAAATGGCAGTGTGCCCTCTTGTCTTCGGGCTTTTTTTTTTTTTGTATTGCCTATGTCATATACATATCATGTCTGTTCTTTAACAGCTTGACCTCTTAAGTCAAGACTGAACAAACACAGGATTTGCTTTTTGGAAAAGTTCACCAGTATTGGGGTACACTAAGTTGTCATTCTGAATCAAAAGAAACCTTGGTTCTCAATGCCAGGCTTTGACAAACCATCATTTGCTATACTAACAGAGGCAAGAATTTCTTAAAATAATAAATTTCATAATCTGAGTTTATGCTTGTTGTTGTTGCTGTTGGCAGTTCCGTTTCCTTTGGTCCAAGTGATGATTGCCCCTTAGCAGTCTTTAAGGGGGGTCAATGATGACGCTTGACCACCATATTATAGACAAGTGTTGGGTAATGGAGCTGACGAGAGAAAAGCCCATGAAAGGACTTGTGAATGGTTAGCTTTCTAGTAAGGTTCTCAAGTTCTTTCTTTCTTTTTTTTTTTTTCCTACAGCAAATTCTTCTAATTATGACAAATATATGGAAAGTTAAAAGCCTATAAAACACTTTGAATGATTACATGCTATGACAAAGCCATAAAGGAACATGCCTTGGTTCTCCGCCTTTCACAGCTCTTGCTATAAAGATTCCTGTTTTAGTAAAAAATGTAAGAAAGGTTAACTAAAGCTCTCTCTCCCTTTCCAACTCAAGAATGCCGTAAATGTTATGTACAGGTCGCAACCAAAGGTGATAGAACGTCATAAAGGTATCAGAATCTACACTGATACCCAGAGGTGTAAACTCCTCGTTTTCAATACTTTTAAGGAAAATATGGTAGATTACTGGGGTGCAGTGTTTCCCTACAGTGTCGTCATTACTTACCTGGAGTCTGCCCCTCCCCAGGCATTGTGGGTAAGGGAGCCCCGCCTCTCCTCAGAGGTTACTATAGACTAACATAACTGAAGAAAAGCAGAAATAATACAAATGAAAGGGCGAGGGCAGAACGCAGCAACAGCGAATCTAGACCTGAGCTAGATTCTGGGACAAGAGCACTCTCGCCTTTTGTCCTGTGAATTAAGTCTGGATTGAGAAACGCAGATTCCAGACTTCCAAAACCATGCCTACAATGCAGCGATATGTACCACATTATTAATCCTTATTTCAACTCCATTTCTCCACATGAGAGCAGTCACAGCCACTATTTCTTTATAGCCAATCTGATTACAACTCATCAGATTTTATTTTCTCTGTGATCATTCTGAGGAGCAAACTATTTTCTCTTTGCCCAAGTCACTTTGAGGTAAAATTATTTGTGTACATGGAAGGACCATTCCTACCCTAATAGGAATCATCTTATTATGCACCTTAAAAATAAGACCTGCAGGCTAAAACTCAAAAAAAAAAAAAAAAAAAGCTTCTAGAAAGACTTCATATCAGGATACACACACACACACACACACACACACACACACACACACACACACACACACACGGAATTTTTTAAGGGGTTAAAAGATTGGGAAAATTAAAAACCAAGGGAGTATACTGAAATAATCAATAGTTGATTATAAACAGTATATTAGATGGGTACTTTATATTGGATTAGAAAAAATGTGACAATTAAGTTTTTAATTTCAAGTGCTTCTTCTATTCATGCCCGAACCCCCATTTTGCTACCCAACCTGTAGAAGTTCACACTGGCATTATCTCTCAGTTGGAGACTGCAGCCTTCTGCAGGCAGCCTGTGGTGACAGTTATATCTTAATTACAGCTCCGCATGCAAATACGGCAGTATGGAAAAGCACTACTGCAAAAGCACAAACAAGGCATGATAATTAGTAACTCTAGAATCCTCTCAGCTAACGCTGTAATATCAAGGTTAACTACTGGCGCTGGTGTGCAACCTCCCCCTAGGAGAACCTGCATTGCCAATTCTTTATACATACATTAAAGGAAAGCGAGGCGGTCCTGTCGTCTGCTCACTGTCTTGGAGATCAGTGACTTGGGCTTTCCTGCGAGAGAACCCTTTGAAGCAGGTGAAACTTTGTGCAGCGAGCCCAATCCTCCTCATAATGGCTCGTGATCCACTGAACCTCAACTAAAGTATATTTTCTAAGTTTTAGATACTAGTGCTACCAATCATTACCCTCTGATGCAAATGTGAACTAAAAAGACCCCAGAAAACCGCCTTTTACTGGCTCTGCACAAAGTTATTACTTATGTACAAAACGAGCACATCATTCTGACACAGATTTGAACCTGAAGATTTTCTACTATTCCCAAGGAAGCTAAGAGGGGAAAAAAATTCTATAAGGCTGCAGGAACAAGGGAATTCACCTGGTTATCAATTACCATTAGAAAAAATAATTAGAATTACGGCCCATGAGAGAAGGGAAGAGCTGATGTACGAATTTCCTGGTACTATAATTATTTTTCTTTTGGACCATTTTGTTACAAAAATAATAAGCTACATACTTTCTAGAAGGCACAAGCCTACACTAGCTTGTCCAAAAGTGACACACAGAGAAGAAAATTCAGATCGGAGGGAAACATTTGTGTTTGTTTTGAAATGCCGACATCTGCTGTGTAATAATAAGCAGCAGCAGCCTGCCATGCCTGCTCCTACATGTCACAGGAGTAATTTAATGCAAACCCTTTCTGTATTCGTTTTTTTTTTTTTTTTTTTTTAAAGACACAAGGACTTGAAAAAAAAAAAAACCATACTCTTGGCCAAAGGCAGGAATGCATACTCAAACTTAGCCATACGTATTCTGAAACAAACCCAAGGGATAAAAAATATTTTAATTTGGGGCTACACCAAACACACCGCTGCAATCCTGTCTATAAACGATACTTGCATTAACCTCCAGTGGAAATGAACTTGATAGCCACAGCCTAGACTACAAATTGATCTCTGCTAGAATGCAGAATTCCAGTTTATTTTTACATATAGGTATTTATTTATGTGGGTTGCAACTCGACCTTGCTCAGCTCTTGCTCCCCTCCAAGGGCCACTTCAGAGCTTCCTCGGGTCTTTCTACACAGGATCATTAGTATGAGGAAAAAATGGGTTTGCTTCCAGTTCACAGTGCATGCCTTCAGCTTCTCTTCCTAACAAGTCTCATTTAAAAATTACCTCTAAAGCAGATATTTCCTCAATTCTATACAAACTACATGGTAACTGCCTATATTAACAGCTTTTCTCTGACAACAAATATCTTCTGTTGATCTGTGCTTCACTAATACACCTTAGGAAAACATTATAATCTTAGAAAGTCTAAATTCTATTTTTACTTCCTAGGTAAAACTATGAGTAAATGTGTAAACCTTCAGAATCGGCTGTTTTGGTTTTGCTAGCTACTATTCCTCATCTGGCTAATGCTATGAGTCACCCTTTGATTTTCCTTGTACAGATTTTACAGAACAGGTATTAAGCAATAGCATGAAGAATGGAAGTGTCAGAGGCCCAGGGACTGGAAATCAGAGATGGAATGACTCTTTGGTCGCTTTAACAAGTGCAACAGCTCGGGCAAGTGCCTCAGGCTCTCCGGTGGCTTCTTTCTCTTGTTCCTCATTCACATATAGAACCAAAGCTTGGGAGGAAATAAAAATGTTTACCTTAGAAACAAGAGCAAGGGAGGACATGAAAATTACTAATGATCATATCTAGAAAGTAGAATGGAGTTTTGCTTCTTAACATATGTATATGTATATCACACATATACTTTTAATTGAAATATATTTACAAACTAAATGAAATTACTTAAAATATACCCGAAGCTGGTATGGTGACACACGCTTTTAATTTTGGCACTTGGGAGGCAGAAGCAGGCAGATCTCTGTGAGTTCGAGGTCAGCCTGGTCTACAGAGCAAGTTCCAGGACAACCAAGGCTATACACAGAGAAACCCTGTCTCAGAGATGCCAAAATAAATAAATAAATAAATAAATAAATAAATAAATAAGTGAAATCCCAAGTATCATTTCACACTAATTCAGTACCCATAAGCAGTTAGTGCATGTACAACTAAAACCTTAAAAGGCCAGGTTTTGGGAGTACAACCATGACTTCATTTGGTCACACTAACTGAGCTTAGCTCCACTGTCACACGTGGCTACAGGCTAACACACATAGACAGTGCAATGGGAAACACGATGGGGTAAGCTTCCAGACCTCACTGTCTATTCTATCTCGTGGAATCTGCAGCGAGGATTAGTCAGATTCCAGCAAAATGCCCTGTGTATAACAGGTACTGAAAACGTGGCTTGCCTCTTCCTGAGCCAGCTCACCACCCACATCGTAAGCTTCATTAAATAATCCGAAGAGTCCCACAGAACATTCCTACCACTAGTACATGAAAGGAGAGCCACTTTTCGAAAGGTTCCTAACTTTTAAAAGGTGCCCTAGTAGGAAGTCCACTTGGCTGTGAGGTAGGGAACCAAAGGAAAGGGTTGTCATGGCGACATGGGGATTAAAGCCAAGGAGGGGCCAAAAGCAAACCTGACAGACAGTGAGTGCTTTAAATACAGCTAGCCATGAAAAGCACAGTCCCGCAGACTTCCCATTTTGTTGCTTATTAAAGTATTCCCATCCTCGTTAACTCATTGCATAATAACCATAAGCCACTATGGGAGGAAGTGGTTCCCTTCAGTCCTCAGGATTGACTTGCGCAAAGTTGAACCAAATCAGCAGTCCCTGACGCACAGCCTGGCACGCGACAGTGCTTTATTGCTTCATTTCCACACAACAGATCTTTTCCATGTGCAATACCCCCAATGACCTAAGGAACTTCCCTATAGGTTCTATGCCCTTCAGGTCCCATTTCAAGACCCCCATCCCCAAATGGATCGTTGGTGCCCCACCCCGTTCTCCCAATGCTCAAGGATCACGTATGAGCGAAAGAAGTAGAGGTGATATGTGAACACAGGTAAGAGTGACTTCCGGACAAGGGTACATATGAACTTGCAGAAGTTATGGCAGAGTGCACTTGACCTCTAAAACCCCAAGGCATGCTGAACCTCTGTGTGGCGATGGGAGTTGGGCATGAAATCCTACCCTTGGGTGTGGAACTACTGGAGCTTCTGGAGAGGGCCAAGCTGTTTCCTCTAAGAGGAAGTGGTCAGCCCCTGGCTGACTACACTCCAGTGGAAGGCTGCACATCCAGAAATGTCTGCATACTACCAATTGGTCTCAGAGGCCTTAAAAAAACATGGGCACAAAGTTGGGGTTAGGGTAAGAGTTTGGGGAGGAGAGGTGACTGATCAAAACACGTAAAAATCTCAAAGAGCTAATAAAAATAATTAGAATAGAAAATGTAATTATCATAGAAAGGGAGGGGCTTCTAATTCTACTACACGAACCCCTGGGGGGGGGGGCAGACCACATCAGAACCATAAAAGCACTGAATATAAAACATGTTTGTATCTGTGTGTGTTATGGTCAGGGAACATCTTTACAGCCTGGTATACATTACCCTCCAGATGTCTTTTCAAGCTCCTGACCCCTCAGAACGACTTCTACCTTGACCAACATCTCCCAGTAAATGACTGAAAAGTAGAAACCCATCAACGCCCATCTCCCCACTTCCTTATTCATCTTAGTCTTTCACAACAGGCACCCAAAATCTGTCTTTCTTCCCCCTCCCCTCTAATTCTTCTTCCTCTCCCTTCTGCCACCATACCTAGTGTTAAAATGCAGAGCACTGATAAAGACTGGTAAGGCCAGAGATCATAAAATTACTACCCCTGATAAGATGGTTCGTTACTCTTACAGCCCTGGAACTGGAAGCACATCCCGCACTTCTCTCCAAGGGAACAGTAGAGAAGCACTGGGGTTGGTCAGGAAGCAGAGGAGAGGGGCAGCTGTGAGCAGCAGGCTTTACTGTGGTTTGATGGGTAAGCTGGGGCAAGGCAGGATCAACAGGTGAGCACTGGCTAGCTTGTGTAACTTGTGTGGGCTCTGAGATGCAGAGTGTGGTACCCAGCCTTGAGGAGATCAGGAAGAGTAGGAGCGCTGGCCAGACCACACATGCCCAATAAAAAAGATGGTTACAAGTGAGTTCTGGATTTGGGTGGTTGATATTCAAACACTGCAATAACTGGAAAGGCTACTCTCTCTTAGAACTACTAAATCCCCTAATGCTGGTAGTGGCTATCACTGGGGGCCCGGGGGGTGGGAGGTAGGGGTGGGGGTGGGCAGGAAATAAAAGGAGCCTGATGTCACAGCAACAGACTATAGAAAATAAAGGGTGCTGTCACACAACCCTATCAGCTCAACTACTTGAGTGCTATAAATAATACTCTAATTTAGTTCCCGATTGTTATTTTACATTATTTTTCTAAGAGCCAGACTAGACTTAACCACATGTCTGTAAGACTTCCGAGGCCCTGAATACTTACAATGTGAAACCCAAAGGCCTTGTTCATCCAAACATGACACCTGTATATTTGGCCTGGGCTTTTCTTTTTTCTTTCTTTCTTTCTTTTTTTTTTTTTTTTGCCAGCTTTGTCTCCTATTCTACCTTGCAAACCAAACTTAAAAAAAAAAAAAAGTTGACTTTAGATTCTATTATTATGTCACCAACTTATCAAAGCATTTTAATATTATATGTAAGCTGTCTTCTATTGTTTTTTTTACTAAAGTATAAAGTGTGTAAGTGAACACAGAACTATAGCTGTATCTTGTATTTCAGCATGCTTTCTAGAATAGGCTTTCAGGATACAAATGTGGCTTTTGCTACTTGACTTTTAATTGCAAGAAAACCGTACAGAGACTGAATCTACCAAAGGCTGCCAGCTCCCTGTGTTACAATGAATTATGGGAACCATTTCCTAGGGCTATAATGAGGCTTCTGTGATTCTATCTTATCTCATGGCGTTTCACTTGAATTATTCATAAATAATCCTAAATGTTAATACTGGGCCAAGTTGAATATGTACACGTTTGGGTATTGACCCAAAATGCCAGAATGTGTTCTAAAAGGGTCTCAAGTTCCTCCATCAGATACCAGAAACACAGTCGCTATTTACTGATACTTCTCACAGGCTAAAACAGAACTAGTACAGAGGCACAGATGAACTGGGCAGTATTTCTTCCCTTAAAGGGGACACACACACACTACATTTCTGTACAAACGGAAGTTTAGCGACTTCGCTTTAACCTTAAAAGAAGCAGCATGGTTTTGTGTTAGGTATTAGAAAGGAGTGAGGGTGACAGGGATTAAGTCACTTGGTCCAGATTAAACAGAGGCAGCTCAAGGACCACGTTATGCTGTTATTGATACAACCCTGGATTTTAAGAGCATTTTAATACAGAGCCAACGACTCTTTGGTGTACTGAAGATATTTATCACTTTCAGAAACCCGGACATAACTAATGGCATCATGATTCTATCAAATATGCAAAATTTCCAGGTTCTGTATGCAGTAACAACTGGTCGTTTATGTCTTTATTAGTAAGGAAGGTAACAGGAGTGGCTGTGATGGGGCCAACTAATTGAGGTTAACCATTTCATCCTAACACGGGTCTGCAGAGAGGTGGGGTTTCCTGGTGATGACTTAAATGTGGGCTCTGCCTATGCTATGGCTGTCATCTTCTCTGAAGACTGAGTCCATAAGCAAATGGAAGAAGAAACGTTGAGGACGGTAACCTTTGGTGTGGTATGAAGTTTTTGTACCGCACATCGCTTCTGTTTACTGTTCAATAACAATGCCCATATTCGGATGCAAAGGGATGGAGGACAGTTGGAGAAGAAGAGGGTTAAATCTTGGAGAAAATATGGCCACATACTTCTTTCTCTATGATAACGACCATAGAGATAAGCATTAATGGTTGTATGCCCTGAGTGTGATGGCTGCTCTACATGGGATGAAATATTTTGCCGTTAAAAATCAGAATGGCCTAGATTATGACTTGAATCTGCAATGGCCCCCAAGGCTTGTGATTTGAACACTCACTCCTCAGTTATGTCACTATTGTGAAGGGGCCTCCAGGAGGTGGAAGAGGGTCACTGCAAGTATACGGAAGGCTGCCCCTGCCTCTGGCTCTGGTTCCTTTTGGTTCTGGCATAACACATGAGCTCTGGAATCCTTTCCTCCTAATCACTGACTAAAAGTTAAAAGAAAACAAACAAACAACAATATTCAACTGTCTGCCTAGGCCTACTGAATGCTGGGATTAAAGACACGTACCACCACATCTGTCTCTAAAGTTGGAATTTAAAAGAAGACAAACTGCAGGAGGTGGCCACTTCAGGCTCCTTAACACTCCATTCTACCCCACCCCTGTTGTTAGAAGTCTCATCTAGGGTCACCCCCAAGACTTCTGCCAGCCTCCCCTGTCTTAGAGATGCCTCCCATTGATTTCCCTTCCCCCTCTCCACCTCTTCCTACCCCCCTCTAACACCCTTTTCCCCCACACATGATCTCAGAGACCAGCCAAAGAGTATGCATGGGCTGAACCTGGACCCCCTACACTTGTGTAACAGAGGAACAGCTTGGTCATCATGTGAGTCCTGAAACAATGGGAGTACTGGCATCTCCAATTCGACTCTTGTCTGCCTCTAGATCCCTTTCCATTAGCTGGGCTGCCTGGTCAGGTCCCAGTGGGAGTGGATCCACTTTGTCCTGCTATGACTTGAGGTGCCAGGGTGGCTTGGTACCCCTTGGGGAACTCCCATTCTCTGAGAAGAAGGAGAGGGTTTAATGGGGGTGGGGGAGGAGACTGGGAGGAGAGGAGGCAGGGGGCTGGGACCAGGCTGTAAGAAGTTACATACATACATACATACATACATACATACTGCTTTTTATCCTGACTTTGTAGTGTTACATTCTCAAAGCTACAATGAGAACAAAGTAAAATAAAAGCATTACAGCCATGCATGATGGCTCATACCTGCAATCCCATATTTCAGAGGTCAACACAGAAACGTGGCCATGAGTTTGTGGCCAGCTGGGCTATAGAGTGAATTTCGGAATAGCCTGAGCTACAGAATGAGACTGGTATCTTAAAACCAACCAACCAACAAACAAAAGTTAAGGTGTTTAGGATGCTCAGTTTGAGGAGTGCTAGTCTACAATACAGACCCTGCACTCAATCACCAGTTTGGCCTGGTGGCACATACCTGTAATCACAGCTCATAGGAAATAGAGACAGGGTGGTCAGTAACAATTCAGAAACAGTCTCTGCTGCATAGTAAGTTCAAAACCAGTGGGGACCACCTGAGATCTTGCTTCAAAATAAGTAAACAACTAATTTTTTTCCCTTTTTAAAGAAAGAAACAAATAGTATGAAAGGTGAGAGGAAGAGCCTGCTATGGATCAACAGCTAAGGAAGGCTGAATTCCGTACTGAAACTCTCACCAGAGCTCAAACAAGCAGAAAAGTCCAACAACCAATTTCAATATCTTAAATTCTCTCAGCCTAAGTCCAAGAAATCACCTGTCATTGCTGTTGGACCTCTGCCATGAGTGTATGGAAAAATGAGCCCTGTGCAGTTTAATAAGCACATGCTTATGCCTGACATAAGTTCAGCATGCTCGAGGCAGTGGTACACATGGGGAGTAGATTTAAAGGTTTCCTATATGGTACAGGGTTAGGAGTCCTCATTGCTCTTCTAGAGGACCCGAGTTCAGCTCTCAGCACCCACATCGGAGAGCTTCCAGCCTCCTGGAGCTCCAGCTTACAGGGATCTGACACCTCTGGCCTCCTCAAGTGACTATACTTGCATGCACAACCTCCCATACCTACACATACTTAAAATTTAAAACTTCTAAAAATGAATAAAACAAAAAGAAACGGCACACACTGACATGACCCCATGTAATACTTTCTATCTTTCCATAAAGATTGTTGGGTATACGATTTTTATTTTACTTTATTATTTGTTTGTACAAGTGTATGTGTGTGTGTGTGTGTGTGTGTGTGTGAGAGAGAGAGAGAGAGAGAGAGAGAGAGAGAGAGAGAGAGAGAGAGAGAGAGAGAGAGAGAGAGAGAGAGAGAGAGAGAGAGAGAATGAGAATGTGGGTGCACAGGTAACATGGCGTGCTTATCAAGGTTAGAGGACAACTTGAGATGTTCTTTCTCACCTTCAACCTTCTTGGTGACCTGGTCTCCTTGCTGTTTGCTTCGTTGTTTGTTTGTTTTCTTGCTGTGCGTGAAAGGCTAGCTGGCCTTGCAGTTTCTGGGCACTTTGTTCTCCCTGCTTCCCACCTCCCTGTAGCAAGGCTGAGATCACACATAGTCACACTATGCACCTGGCTTCCACATGGGACCTGGGAACTCACACTCAGGTCTTCACACAAGTACAGTAAACTCTTTTATCTACAAAACCATCTCTCCAGCCTGATCCTAACCGTGTCCTATAAAATTAACCCATCACTGCCTGGAGTGCTGAAATGACACGCTGTTGGAGGAGGGGCAACTCTAATGGCTCAGCTCGCACTGGAACCATTAGCCTGTGTACTGGTTTCCTGGGCCCTGAGGCTCAAAGTCTCAAATAGATGCTGTTCACACAATGGGCTTGAAAGAGCCCAGGACCAGAGCTGGGGAAAGCACTGCTTTCTAGCAAGCAATAACAAGTTTGCTCTTGGCTAATACACCTCAGCTCTCAAGAATTCCTGGAAAAAAAAAAAAAAAAAAAGGCTGGGTAAAGGACACTGAGAGCCTTACATTTCAGAACAGCTGGTACTGGTGAGCAGTGGACAGCCTCTGCATCCTGGGGAAAGAGTCTAAGCACGGATGGAGAAGAGAGAAGGACATGTGCAAGTTTCTAAAAATAGTGATGGTTAAAGCAAGACAGTGTGTATAATACTGACCCTTTACTACTGTGAAACTATACTCCAGTGGTTGACAAAAACAGAGAAATTAAAAGAAAGTCAGAAGAGATATTTTTAAACTAGATTTTACAGGATTGGGTAAGAGTACAGCTGAGATCATAGTTGGCACATCTGTGTTTTTGTTTCGAATGTTTGCACCTTCTGGTTTGGGGTGCAGATTTATGCTGGTCTAAAACGTAAATAGCAAACCTGTATTTCCATAAGTATTTTCTATCCACTCACTGATTCAATTCTTTTTTTTTTTTTTTTTTTTTTTTTTTTTTGGGTTGGGGCACGGTGTTCATTCGCATGAGGTATTTAATTGTCTGGACAATTATTGAAATGAATTGTGTGTGTGATATTAAGATCCTATGTTATACTTTCCTTGAAATGTATTAGGAAACAGAGAAATAATTGATTTTCATATTATCATAAGATCAAATAAACGTGCATGAAATATAATCAATAATGAGCAAGTATCTATGAAGCAAAGCAAGCACTCCGTAACACTTAGCAGATTATTCCTATTAACTGGGGCGAAAGGAGTTTAAACAGACCTTGGGCCTCCCTCAAGAATTCATGCTAAAAATTATTAACGAGAAGTCTGGTATTACTGAAATGGGGTTAAACATATGTGAGAGGATACAGTGGCCATCTGAGTCCCAAGTTTCATTAAAGTCAGAGAAAGATGCACATACACCCGACTGTGGCATGGGTACCTCCATGCCCACTTGCACACAAAGGAGCCCTGCTGGATCATCACAGCCATTTACAGCCATGTGCATTAGAGTGAGCGTGTTAAATAACTAACAATTCTGTTCAATTTAGCCATATCACAATTTACATGTGCATCAGAAGCCAACGTTGGGGAATTAATGGTAAATAATTGTTGATTCTTAACTTCACACTGCCATATTTTTACAAGCAGAAGAAAATTTACTGGACACTGATGTCTTATTATAGCTGGCATGTAATTTATTTCTCTGTTGGAGCTGAGTTTATCAACTGTTTCTGTCCATGCATAGAAAATGTTTCTACCTAAGAAACCAATAGAAGAACACAGGTAGGAAGCTGGAAAGCTTAATTGAAAGTCTAAGGCAGGTTGTCATTTTGATTCAAAGACAAGAAGACCCCATTGCCTCATTTCTAATTCAACAGCACAAAATCTGACAGCTAATTACATACTGATTACTAGTAAGTGTATCAGTATAGATCAGACTATATTAGACTGCAATATACCAAATAAAAGATCCTATCATTTATTACTCAACTGTGTGACATATGAGTGTATATAAAACTGATTACCAGTGAAGGATGAAAACTAGGATGTGTGCATCTGATGCCGACATTAGGAAACTAACAATAACTACTGACTCCTCCTTCATACTGCCATGTTCATGACGGTAAGATCATGACAGTGATAATTATTATGAAACGGTCAGTCTTTCAGTAGTAGTTTGTTGTTGACAGGTAAACTTAATCTAGATATCACCATTACTAACCACCCAATGGGATATGCATCATAATAATTATAAAGAAAGCAAATCCCTAGTGGTCACTTTAAGGAAACATATAAACTATTCTGTAAGTCTCCAAATGAAAGCAAAATTCCTTATAAATATTTGAAATGAAGGTGTGGTGACTATTCCAAAACAATTTATAACAGAGACACCAAAAAAATCATGGATACTAATAATGACGGTGTCAAGGATCTACTGTGAGCTGGGAACTTACTGGGTATTTAGGTAAGTTGTATTCCCTCCTCATTTTATGAGGAAAAACCTGAGGCTTACCAGGGTTGAATTAACAATGCCAGATGATCCCACTCGACAGTTATAGAACCAAGCTTCCAAGCCAGAAACTCTGAGCCTGAACGTTAAACCAAAGGGGGTAAGGAACCAGCTGCTCTGCTCCAGGACACAAGGAAGTACAGCTGTCTATGGCCAGGTTGGGGTTTAAAACACAGATGCACTCCCGATTCAAATATGGGAAGTGCCCAACGCAGAGATAATGACATTAAAGCACTGTCTTTCAAGAAATGTGTATCTCTTTGCCAGAATTTGCCAAAGGAATGGCAGTAATTACACACTAGGCATTTGAGGATCTGGATGCACCGCAGCTCAACAGTGGACGTCTGCCAGACCCTTGGTGAAATCTTTTGCAGAGCCTCCTGAAAACTGAAAAGGTAAAAAGACCACTGCTTCCAAAAGTTCTCCCATTAAAAAGAGTGCTTGCTAGTCACTTGCTGTGTGCTCCCTTCTATGGGCAAGAGTGAACTAAGGCAGCTGGACGCTTACACACTGGCTTTACAGAAACAGCCAATGAAATTGCCAGAAGAATGAGCTCTGGGTGGGGGTGGGGGGAGTATCAAACCAAGGGGTTGATACTGTTCTCAGACATTTAAGTCCATGCTCATCGATTTTCAAGGATGCTTGGCTGTAAGGTTTTGGCAACTGGTGCAAACATGCTAGGTTAGAGGAATAAGACAACACTGAAACTGTTCAACTCAGACTCACAGATCAGGAAATCCAATGTTATTCAGGAGGACAGCAGGTTTTAGCCTCATTTATGGAAGAAAATGACAAATGGAAACATTTAACATCCATTCCATACTCTTTACCTTGTCGATAACTTGGACTTCCTTTATTTCACCTAATTTTAGTGTGCTTTTTTTTTTTTTCCTTAGTGATAACCTAAAAATGTAATACGTATGGAGAATAGCTTTTCAATTTCAGATGTTGATTCCAGCGTCTCTCTTAGGAGTGTGACCTACTTTAAAGCTCTACTTTCTGCAATATGCTACCTGACTTCAAATGCGGCTCTGTGGCTCATGAGCATGGACACAGAGAGGCCCCAGTGTCCCCCAGGAAGACGAAGCACAGCAACCTGAACAAACCTACACTCACCAGATAATGCAGGCAACGAACTGTGAAGCTAGGATGAACCGTGCAACTGAGCGTTTCCGTACTGCTAGATACAGTCAAGCTAGGATGAACCGTGCAACCGAGCGCTTCCATACCGCTGGATACAGTCAGAGCAGTTAGGATGTCTTAGGACCCTTTCATGGAAGCCCATGCTATCCCATTCTGAGCTCACCACTTCCATACTCCTTCAGACCCGATTACACTTTTACGTCAGTCTTATGCATACAGTGCTTATAAGTCCCTGTGACAAATTTTACTCCATCAACATACTGCTTAGAGGATATGGACTGATGTTATAATTCAATTATTGAGGACCAGCGACGAGACACTCAGCTTTCAATCTGTTTTTATTGTAACATGGCATGCAATCCTAGTGCGCACACACAAACACCCAGACCCCCCCCCCCCACACACACACACACATAAACCGCCAGAATGAAGAAGGCATACAGAACCAGGGTGTCATTTGCAAATGCTCATCGGGTGCCAGCCCAACCCGTGACTTTTCTGACTTGTCACAAGCATAATTTCCATTTCTGAGACCTGAACTCCATTATACACTGGTTTGCACATCCACTTTCAGACGGGGCGATTTCGCCAAATGTGAAGATAAAACTTCAGGTCTTCTGACTCCTTATCGTGCAAACCCAATCATATTAGATTATCCCCAAACATTGAAAATACTGCATCTTAAAAATAAAGCCAAGAATGAGAAGGGTCTAAATGGCCTGTCTGCAGTAGCTGTGGCATGTACACAGGGCACGTATGCCCAGGGCAGACGTGATGCTTCTAACTGTTAAGCCTTGCGTCCATCATGCGCAGGTGGAATTTGTCCCTGCCTGTCTTCCTGGGGCTTTCCTAATGGTTCTTCCTTCCTGGGTCAGAGCTGTTGTATCTATCTGCATTAGCAGCTCCCCCCTAGGTCCCCACTATCTATACCTAGTATGGAATTTCACTATCTTTACAGTTTATTTTGCATACGACATCTACTTTTCCCTAGAGAAAATAAATGTTTGAGTTTAGGTTTAATAGGAAGCCCGAAGCCTGTCTCCTTCCACCCTGTTGTGTAAGGCGTGTTTGGCGGGGGGGGGGGGGGAGGGCTCGACAGCAAAGCCAATGGAGAAATGATGTATGTGGTTAGTGATAATGTCACAAGGAAGGAAAGTAAGGTTGGGGTGTGAACATAAGAGTAAAAGAGCCATAAGAGGTCTGGCAAAAAGGTAGAGTGGGTTTCTCAAAGTAAAGTAATTTATATATCTAATAGGCACTTTCCTTCCAAGTGATGCTTCCATTCCTTTGGAATGCTATCTGGCGGTTGTCAGATCTTTAACACATAGTTTTGGGTGTGATACAGATTTCCACATTTGTAGAGTGGATATTTAAATATCCACACATTATTTGCAATGAAAAGAATGGCAGTGTATTTAGACATTATTGCACTGACATCGTCTAATTAGAAATGAGAGCTGGCTCCACAGTAAGACTTTAATGCATCTTGTGAGCCGGCTCGAAAGGTAATTCCACAAGAGGAATTGCAGAAGGCTTTAGTCGATATTGATGATATTGATTCAGGCTTACGGCTCCCCGAGCATCCTGACGTGTTTGTCAACAAATAACCATTATGGTATTATAAACAATTAACAAGTTTCCAGTCTAGCTTATGAGTAGCAGGAATAAGATCACGCTTGCAAAATCACCACATAAAGTCGGGAAAGTGTGGTGTGTGTGTGTGGTGTGTGCACACGAGCATGGGAGTATGCACAAGCCTGCACTGGGAAGATCATGTGTGGTAACAAGAGCAGATGACAATGCATGGCCGATTCCCAAAAAGGACCATCCCGGGCAATGATGAACAAGTGATGGGAAATAATTGAGCTGACAGAGCAGGCTAGCCTACAGCTACAAGGAGCAGGGTTGCGTTTTTTGCATTCATAAGGTTAGAAGTCATGCTTAAAATAGCAGATAGTTCCTTTGAATACGAATTACAAATGCCATCTGTATTCAGAGAAAATGCTCTTGATGCCGCAGAGGCTCTTTCATTCACAGCTGCATAAGAACTGATACACTTTTCAGTGGGTGGACTGCCTGCCATGCGTGGCAAAACAAAGGATGGACCAAAAAAGAAAAAAAAAAAAAAAAAAAAAACAAAAAAACAAAAAAAAAAACCACCCCTACTCAGAGAGTAGCAGAGCAACTGAGGCCCATCCCCTGATGACTCCGGGCCTAGGAGATCTGACTCAACACTGTATGACATCCAGCTTTCAAAATAAATCTCAATTAAATCTGTCTTTGATAGTTTGTATGAAAGCCAATATATTAAAACGAGATTCTTTCACAAACATTAAAGAAGTCTGGCTTCTGTTTTGAAATAGTCTGTTGGTAGGGAGCAGTTTTTTTTTTTCCCCCTTCCCTCTCTCTCACCAGACCATTTGAAATGGCAGCCAGAGTGTGAACCATGAGATCAGGGCAGTCATACCATAGGGCAATAGGGTGGGCGCTTTCAACAAATTACCCAGCCATGGGACCTAGTCTGTGAACGTGGTAAAGAGGAGACTTGGAGGTCCAGAATCTACAGATTATCTTTAGTATTTTCCATGCCTCACACACTATTTTCGAAACCGAGGAAGTGGCAAGAAACAAAAGAACATTTCTGCTCTTCTGAAGGTCACAAATAATCCTAGCCGAGGGAGACAGAAGGTAGAAAAATGTTGATGCGTAGTTTGGTGAATTTTGTTTCAACCTGACTTTGCTGAGGTAATATGCCAGACACTGCGATAGAAATAAAAAAGCAGAGAACAGGAAGTGAGGGCGTGCTCAAAGGTAGGATGGTGTTAAGGAAGCCGAGGGATGTTGGTGGTTGGACAAACACTGGAAGTTAAGAGTGAGGATCAGGGGGCCATCAAAGCATGGAAGGGTGGCTCTTTATTCCTGGCCTCATCACAACAGACACTGGCTTTGGCCAATGACATGGTTTGGACCTTGGACTATGGGATTATGTGGGGAGCGCCATACCTAACTAGAAGCTTTAAATGCACTTTATAAGTTCGCCTGCGTCTTCCACAGAGCCTGAGCCTTTTACCATGAAAACTACACATCCCAAGACAGAGCACCTGATGCTGAAATGAGACTGTGAAACTGAGCTCAGAGAGCTCCAGAAACACCTCTGCCGACCTGCGACCTGTAAATAGTCCACATTCTTGAGATGTTGGATCGTTTGCCGGAGCAGTGCATGAACGGAGGACGGCGTTAGCAGGACTACAAATTGCAAAGGCTCCAGGGCAGGGGTTTGCCTGACCCGTATAAGAAAATGGTAAGTGACCAGCAGAAACAGGAGAGGAAGTGTGAGAGAGTCAGCAGCTGCAGCCCCCTGAAGCGATGAGAAGAAACACACCTGGGTCCTTAGCACCTGGAGAACATGAAGACTGGAGGCCGCAAGCAAGACAAAAGGCAGGTGAGCTTGGGACAGAAGACTGGGGCACAGGCTGAAAGGCCAAAGATAGGCCCGCTCCCATGCAAATGAAAACTCCCAGAATCTACAATAGTCTCCCTCTAACTCCTCCTAAAGCAGGAAATGTGTGGTACATTCTTTGAAGAAACAGGGTGAAGACATGGAGATGTTAGGGCACGAGGCATGAGAGAGACAGAAGTCAGATGGAGAGATAAAACACAATTGATAAGTAACAGTGAGTTGGCACATACTTGTCACCCCAGCCTTTGGGGTACCACAGAGCAAGTTCCTGGCATCTGTGGGCTACATATGAGTGTTCTCTCCCTCTGTCTCTCTCTCATCTCTCTCTCTGCCTCTGTCTGTCTGTCTGTCTGTCTCTCTCTCTCTGTCTCTGTCTCTCTCTGTCTCTCTCTCTACCTCTGTCTGTCTGTCTGTCTGTCTGTCTCTCTCTCTCTCTCTCACACACACACACACACACACACACACACACAAATGTAACTCTGAAGTAAGTATAATTGCCAAAGAGTCACCTCCTTTGGTTTGTATATGGAAGTTGGCAGTTGAGTTGTTTAATCATGGGCTAAGTACAGAAGATCCTCTTAGGGAGAGACAAACCAGCTTCAGATATTCACCCATAAACGTTGATAGGAAAGGGGGAACAAGGGGAGTTTTTTTTTTTTTTTTTAACTACATAAAGATTGAGAAACCACACTTCCCTGGCGATGGTGTATCTGTGGATCTCAAGGATTTGTTCTAGCCAAAGAGCAAAGGCTTGCACAGGAGAACACAGTTGGCAATACACACTAAGCTGCTAAACTCAAAAGGCATATAACCATATTGGAAGAAAGCAAGCAGACCGACTGCACGAGGCGATTCCCCGTCTCACAAATTGACGTCTAAGATGCTGAAGCCAGGAAACGTTAGGGCGTCATCTAGCAGTGTGACATGGCGGCCAAAATACAACAGCAGATAAAAGTGTAAGGGTGAACAAGGAAACACAGAAGGCGGGAAAACCGCAGCCATTCACGGTGTCCCTTCCTGTCTGGCCCCATTTACCACATAGCTAAATCAATTTAAATAAATTAGTTTATGAAAGAACCCACATTACAAAATACAACCCAACTCACTCTTGCAAGAAAGAGCCTTACTAATTATATTGCCTGCTTGACTTTCATAAAATCCGGAGGAAAGGCCTGCTAATGAACCCAAGATGGTGCTAATAAAACCAGTGGTTTTATTACACACGATTATGTGTAACCCAGTATTACACAGCACCTCTCTAATAGACCTACCTTTACTTATTTTTAAATCTCAACGTCTCTTTCAAATTCTGGGTCTTTACTCCTCCATTTTACATTTCTCTCATTCTTTTGCTATTGAAAGGCTTTGTGCTGATTATCAGTATACTGTGAAGTTCCTGGGCTCAGTTCTCCTCCTGAACTAAAGATGCCTGGATGACTTAGCTCCTAGTACCCAAACACAACAATTGTTTGCCTGGCACAACTCACCTAAGCGGTACACACCAAGTCATCTCGTATTCACACCACAAAGCTCTCTCTTTACTTCTTATGTACACAAATACTGCCTGTTCATCTTTGTAGCAAAGTTAAAGTCCATGAAATCAAGATGAAATAAATAACCAAAATCTCCCAGGCTCTACTCACTTGCAAACACATATGTCATCACGTGGGGCGGCCCCTTCGTTAATTTCCCACTCAAATATACGCTGCACATACATCAAATGTTTGTGTTCTTTGTTCATCCCTACCTCTTTCTTAATAGGTCCTCAATTCTTTTAATAATTATTGGAGACCATTTAGGTCTAAATTGACAATTTTAACAAATACATCACACCTTCATTTATTGATTCCTCGATTATACTAGCTACTGCAATTATCCTTTGCCTCTTTTTATTCATTTTTTTTTTTTCTACTCTAAAAACTCACAGTGCAGTTTCCAGGTAAGCCATACTTCTTCAGGCACCAGAAAGAGAGAAAAAGGGAGAAAAAATAGCAGACAGGCACAACAAGAATGGTTTAATTTGTAGTAGTTTACACTTTGGCTTCTAGTATAAAAAAGATACAATGATTCAGTTGGGGAATATGGGAAATCAAATATCGATACAACATAAGACAGGCAGTATAGGTGAGTTCACAGTAAGTCATAATAGTGTAGTTCTCTCTCTCTCTCTCTCTCTCTCTCTATATATACACACACACATACACACACACACACACACACACACACACACACACACACACACACAGCTGGCATATATTACTTTTAAAGATGGATGGTCTTTGAAACATGATCTGATTTTGTTCCCTTTCAAGATTTACTTAATAATTCATTGGTCAACCCCTAAATTTACTCAATCTTATTTAATTGTGCCAGCGTTAGTTAGTTTAGTTCTCCAATCCTGCTCTTCTTGCAGCAGCCTTAGGAAAGACAAGAACATCGCCCAACCCTTCAGAGTGATAAACAGAAGTCACAAAAGCGGGTCCTTCAAGCACTGCCTCCCCTTCCTTCGGGTTCCAGCCTCATCCCTATTTGAGAAACACATGATGGAGACAGAAACTCTCCAAACACGTGCATGCTTTAGCGTGACATCTGCCACTGTGTGTTTATACACTCATAGTATTGGCCTGTAAACAGTTGTAAAGCAATCTAACATATTTCTTTAAAAATGTATATATGGAGAAGAGAATTTTGATGACTGGACAGTGGTTGCACATACACAGTTTGGAGAGCCTACCACCAGGGGCTTTGGTGCAGCAAACAGAACAATTTCTACAACTCTTTAATTAGAGACACTTCAGGAAGTGCCATTGTGAGGAAGAAGTTGATGGCGTGCACACTTTAGTTTTCACTATTTACTTGTTATGACGTAGCAAAGGGAATCAGAAATGAGAGCACAGGGAAGGTCTCTCTGTCTCTCTGCATCTCTCTGTCTCTGTCTCTATTAGTCTCTCTGTCTCTGTCTCTCTCCGTCTCTCTCTCTCTCCATCTCTCTCTCTCTCTCTCTTGTTTTTTTCAAGGCAGGGTTTCTCTGTACAGCCCTGGCTCCTGGGACTTACTATGTACAGCAGGCTGGTCTTGAACTCATAGAGATCCTCATGCCTCTGCCTCCTGAGTGTTGGGATTAAAAGCGTGCACCACATACACCTAACCTGGAGTCTTTATTTATTTTTCAATCTTCACAATGTCAGTCAAGGCACGGGCCACACCACTATGAGAGTGGACAACTTTTCAAGAAAAGACTTGATCTCCTTATTCATCCTGTGATGTTGGACAAGTCATTTATTGCAACTCTCGTGAGATCTGGTTGTGGGGCCAACACTTCTGATACTTGGGGAAAGTAAATATCCATGGATATTTTGCAATGGAAGATTTAATATGAGCTTTTATTTCCCTGAACATAGTGACGGAGTTCTTTAACCTCTAATTGTAAGGACACTGTTCAGATCACCGTAGTTTGAATAACCCAGTCCTCCATTTGCTCTTTTATTGGCACAGAAATAATTTCATTAACAAGTCAGATTATCTCAGTCTTATCATTGCATAAGCACCTTGAGGATCAGAGACCACATAAAGGTAAAACTACAGCCATGCCACTACTTTCAGGCTTCAACTAGATTTATACGACTGAACACCTACAAGTTCAGGTAAATGCTTAACGCTAGTGCGCACAAGGCTCCTTAGAGCCCGGAGAAAACCTGCCTAATTGGCCACATCTGTAGAGACGCAGCTTCACCATTCGCCCCATGAGCTGCACCAAGAGCCAGGATAACAAGAACATCTTTTAATAGCATATTTTAAATGAAATTTAAGAGTGCACAGGAAGCCACTGAAAAGGCTAATGAAAGAAGATGTTTTAGCAAGATGTTGCCCATTTGGTACCATCTCAGTGGGCGATGATCAGAGTAACGAGGAGAGATCAAGGCACCGGGCACGGGGAGAGGCATAAATATTCCACAATGCACACACAATTCTCAAGATGGGAGGAGAAGCCATGAGCAGTTTTCCTAATTGCTCTTAATTTCTGCTAAATTTAATGTGTGTCAATGATCATCAACAACAGAAACCACATTTGGGTGCTCTACTTGATGCTGCAGAAACATACTGCATGAGTCAGCAACCGCTTTCTAGACTGCCAACCTCAACTCTCAGACTAGGATGTGTCCTTGGCACATACGATAACATCGATACCACCTCCAACACACACACCCCGTCCAGACTATGAAAAAGAAAAAAGCTGGGTGTGGTGGCGCACCCCTTGAATCTCAGCAGAGGTAGTGGAATTGCTGTGAGTTCAAGGCCAGCCTGGTCCACAAAGCGAGTCCAGGACAGCCAAGGCTACACAGAGAGATCCTCTGTCTTGAAAAACTGAAAAAGAAAAATTTAATTAAAAAAAAAGAAAAGAAAAGACAGTCCATGCATGGATGCATGCATGGATTCATACCTTTCTCTTCCAGAACTGACATTCTCATCACTCTGTGACTGAAAAGTCACATCCCTAAAGCTTCTCTTTCTGAGGGAGTTAGGTGTAGGCCTCTTTAGAGTTGCTATCTGACCCACACACATCTATGTGTCTACCTGGGATTGCCTAGCTTGATTTAAAAAAAGGAATAAAGCTAGACCACTAATGAACTAGTAATAGAGTCTGACTCTAACAGAAGCTTAAATCTGCTGCCTGATTTTGAAGTTCAGCTGCCAAAGGTTAGTCCTCTAATAGAGTACCATCCCAGCAGCGCTCAGTGTTTGTTGACTTAGAAACCTTCCACTCCCTCTCTCTCTCTCACATGAACACTCCAGTCCCTCCTTGCAACCACGAGAAGGTTGGGTGAGATGCCCAGTTTTCAAACACTTGTAAATAGTCAAATTCAAATTTTCTGCAGTTTTTATTTTGCTATGTAGCACACCAGAACTACATTCCTAGGGTTAGGGGTCGTTTATAAGTTTTAAATCGCTGCACATAAATATAGCTCCCTCCCACTATGCTTTGATTAAAGTGTGAAACCATGAAAAATGAAGAGCCCACAGACACTTCTTATTTAGTTAATGTTGAGGTTCACAATTTGTCCTTTTTTTGTTGTTGTTTGGTTTCTTTTTGTTTATGTTTTGTTTGTAGACTGGATTTCTCTGTTACACAGAGCCCTGGCTGTCCTACACTTTCTTTGTAGACCAGGCTGGCATCCAACTCACAGAGATCCACTTGCCTCTGCCTCCTAAGTGTTGGGATTAAAGGTGTGTGCCACCATGTCCAGCTGTCTTTTTTTTAAAATTATTATTATTAATCTGGTGTGTTCCATAACGCACCTTATTAGAAAAATCCAGGAAAGATAATAAAGTGTCTCAAGATTGGCCACTGATTTTAGCTCAGGAATTATGTTATATCTAACATATACAGGCTCAATTTGTTCTATCTGGCAGGGTTTGGTTTTCTTTCTTTCTCTTTTTTTTAATGATAAATGACAAAGCACACTGAGAGAGAGAGAGAGAGAGAGGGAGGGAGGGAGGGAGAGAGAGAGAGGAGGGAGGGAGAGAGAGAGAGGGGGAGAGAGAGAGAGAGAGAGAGAGAGAGAGAGAGAGAGAGAGAGAGAGAGGGAAGTTCCATGAATTAAGTAGTCATGGTTAGATTGTAAGAGTTTCAGTTGTGAATACACAGACAGATTTTTAATGAACCTACAGTCAAGAAGGAAAACAAAGTAAATAAAAACAAGTTGCTGTGAATGGCTCTAAGACTGATAATGACTATAACAAGCAGAAATCAATCAAATCTCTCACTGGAATTATCTCCATTTTCTTACAATGCACAAAATCACTTTAGCTGAGCAGACAAGGAACATCAACCCAAGATACAAACATTAACTAATTAAAGACTGATTCTCCACAATAAGAACATGCGCGCGTGCACGCGCACGTGCACACACACACACACACACACACACATGTGCATGCATGCGCACACATATACTCTATTGTTATTTTTTCCAGTTTAGAAAAAAAAAAAAAAACCAACGTACTCTGTGAGTGGCTTGAATAAATTCCTGTGTATCATTTATGTAGAAGAGAGGGCAGGAGATGGAAACAAGAAAACAACATTCCAAGGGCCTAAATAAATTAGCTCTATTTAAACGGGCAAGCCTAATCCCTGGCCGGAATGGTGGTTTCTATTAAGCTGAAACAGTAATATTAAACCACTTCAAACCACTGGCAGACAGGAGCAAACTGACACCCTGTGAGTGGCCCCTTTAAAAAAAAAGGGGGGGGTCTGGACACACACAAACTTTCGCTCCGCCACTCAGTAAGGAAATGCTGAATAAATTAACTTTTTCCAAGGGCCGTTACACCTTAGCTCCTCATTGCGGATCTCATTAGGGACCGTCTTTATAACGCTCACCTGACGATATCATGCAGAATGCTTAGCTTCTAAGGTCAGCCTAAATAAGAGAACAATTCTCCTATTTATAGCAAAGGATGAACTTTTCTCATTTAGATGTTTTAGCAGCTAACCCCTGAGTTTAATGTAATTAGGGAAGGGATATTCAATTTACAGTATCCACAAGTAATGATAATTAAATTGATCCAAAAAAGCTGTTGGTAAGCATAAGATACCTTTGTAATTACATCCCGTTTTCAAAATGACTTTAGTACTGTGAACTTGAAGCATTTCAGCAAATGAAGGCCAATACACATAAAACGAAAACTACAGTAGCTTAGAAGCCAGGCTGTTTAACATAATGAGCAACGCCACCAGAGGGAAATCTCAAAAAAACATTCTGTAACTCACCAGGACAGCCTATGCTTTCGCCTTTCCTCTCACAAATATCCATTAAAAATATGTAAGGCCGTCTTCGTTTTTTTTCACCACATCAATTCTTCATTAATGAAATCATTTTGGGGCTCACTTTTTTAAAAGGCAACCATAGAACCAGCTCTCTCGTTTTCTCTATTAGGAAAGCGCCTATCGCCTGCTTCAGTTTTGCGTTTATTTGAAAGAACCCACCAGAGCTATGAATATGAAACCACTTTCCCCGGGAGCCCTAAGATGAGCTGGGTCAGCATTCCACCAGGACCAAGGTGAAGAATAAACAAATAACCATGCTCACTGCAGCTGCAACGATCAGTCTCTGGAAAATTATTCAGGCATTTATGAGAAAGATGATATTAAATGCTGCCACTTGCAGCTTCACGGCTCTCTGAATATTCGCGTTCGGAAAAGGGCGAGCACTTAAGGGGTATCATCAGAGAGTTCGTCCATCTGAACGTCTTCCATTAAGTTTTGGTCTTAAAGCACGAAGGCGGGAACCTCTGTCTGACAGGCAAAGGGCTTGTCATCACTCATTAAGAGCACAGCTTTGCTCAGGTTTCCTTCAGCGAGGACTGCAAGAAGCCTAAGGAAAAGTGCTGAGCACACAGCTTCAAGGATGCTGCTGCAACGAAACTTGCTCCCTCTTGGTCCTGCTGCACTGCTGCCAGTTTCCAGGGAAGCTCACCCCATCTAATCGACACCATGTCACTGTTGTGTACCACCAATTTCCGCCCAGATTCCAAAAGGGCAGGCTAAAAGACATAATCCAAAACAGAGCTGAGCACAAAGACTAATGAATTCCTTGTAGTGTCTTCACACACACACAAACACACACACACACACACACACACACACACACACACAGAGAGAGAGAGAGAGAGAGAGAGAGAGAGAGAGAGAGAGAGAGAGAGAGAGAGAGAGAGAGAGAGAGAGAGAGAGAGAGAGAGATTATTCTTTGTGCTCTATCTTTTGACACAGGTTATTTTAATAGACAATGCAGACACATCAATTCTATAATGTCAAGAAGCCATTTAACATAAAATGGATTATATAACAAAGACTCTTTGGTCACTAATATTTATGCTTCTGCAAGAGAGCATCATATAAGGATGTCTTTGCTTTCCTCCCTAGTTTGGAAAATTAAGACTAGAAGAGTTTTACACACATGTACCAGGCAACAGAGAGATGTATATAAGTAGTTACTTAAAGTCACAGTGGGAGATCTTGGAGGGCCGTGCATTCCAGTTTTCCTAATTTTACAATTCCAGATCAACATGATTTTGTGTTAATGATCCGACTATAGAATTCTTCATAATTGGCTTTATTTCAAGTCTAACTACTACAATATTTCTTTATTTTAAACTCTAAATGTGATAATACCTATTGTTTAAAATGCATGAGGCCAAGACAGTGTTAATGTACATAATGATCATAAAGTGAAGGTACAATCTAACTGACTGAATAGAAATCAATAATGGTATTTAATGACTTCATGAGGAAAATAAATGACCCTCGCACCCTTAATGGATTAGTGTCAGTTATGAGCAACACAACATCCCATAATGCTGACACAGTCTCACTCAAAGTGGTATCACTTTTCATAGGAGTGCCTTTAAAGCCTTACCAAAGAAAATTGCGTATCAGTGCTATTTTGGACGTCGTTTTTTTAGGGGATTTTTACAATCTCACTTTATTCAGCACGAGGCATGTTCTGAATTCTTCCCAGAAGTTGCTGCCATTGGCCCACGTACTAGGTCACCCTTGGAAAGCCTCCCAACGAGATAAGACCCGGAATACACCAGATGATAACACTTTGGAACATTACTCAAACAACTGTTTTGCTGCCTCCTGGCTTTGGATACATAGTCTCTTAATGTTATTCAGAATGCTCCTTTTTATTTTACCCAAGAAGTTCGTGTTATATGCATGCGCGTGCACACACGCGCACACTCACATACAGGACACTAGTGCTACAGGGGCTGAGCAGTTGGATCTGCAGTTACTAATTTGTAAAGTCATGATGCTGTCTGGGATGCTTACATAAGGAAGCAATTGCTTGCCTATAATAACCAACTACCCTTCTTTAGAAGGTAAAATGTTTCCTCTGTAGGACATCAAATGTTACAAAATACAAGGCTCTCTGCCCTCTCTTTTCTTGAGAAGATGGACCACCGAGCCTTCTAGTATCATCTACAGAGAAACTGGCTTTTGACCCTATTAAAAAACTGTCAACTGCAAATGATAAGTAAGCAATTAGTAAACACGCTATACTTGGGATTCTTAATCCCTATTGAGAGACAAGCAGTACCAATAGGGATAGCAATGGCGTCATGTGCTGTTACTCGGTTCACCATCACTATTCGTCCGCCATACTTTAGCATGCATTTCTGACTGTTTCATCAGAGAGCCAAACTTCTAGCAATCTCTCCGAAGATTTGGCACAGACACAAAGTTCAGAATAGGAACAAGTGTGCAACGATGGAGAAGAGCTACTACGGTTATTTCTAAAAATAGCAATGGTCTCGGGCTTTCGGTGGCTTAGGATTCTCGCGAAATGAAACTGAAGAATTCTTAAGATAGAACCAGGAAGCTGTAGCTAAAGATTCCTGACTGACACGAATATTACTTCCTTTATCCCAGAGGATATAGTGACTTCTCAAGCACAGGTAGCATTATAATTGGTTATAATTGACTTTGTCTTTTAATTTTTAAGGCAATCTATAAATTATGGATTGTTGTGTCAACTGGAAGACAGTTTTTGACATCATACCGTGTATCTCACTCTTGTCACCAAAACCAAGTCCCTTATCAGGGTGGCTTCGCAGTCTGCTGCATTTTTAAGTCACTTCAGGAAACCTCAGCTTATATTACTGACACACACGGTGTAAATTTAGCATATGCTGGCATAATTCTAGCAGGGTTTCAAATACTACAAAAATTGTGGAGTGCCATTAGGAATCTGGAGAGACATATAACACAAGCTCGTCTGGAGAAATGCTAAGCCCACTGCCCCTCATTTTGAGGACACACTGTCTGAGCTACCTCATCTCTGCTCCATCCCTTGCCCGCAGTCCATCTTTTCCTTCAGCTCAGAGCACCTGCTGGGTAGATGCAGCCCACTGCCATTCCTCTGAAATTAATGGGATGCTGGCCTGTACCTGTTCTCCTCAGCCACTCAGCAGGTGCACTTTACCTGGAACATTGGGAATCAGTGAAGCAACTGAAAGGGAAGGATTTATTTCCCTCTTTCCAATTACTGTTCTGCATCCCAAGCCCTTTTTCTTTACCCCAGTGTCAATGGAAATATCTGCTGACATTGTGATGCAGAAGTAAAGCAATGGTCCCCTGAGCGAAGGGGATCCTGTCTCACATTAAAAATCAATGGTGAAGTTTAAGGCTACTGAAAAGTGCACAGTGGAACCTCCTTATGATCAGTTGTTGAATATAATCTGTGCTGAAAAGAAAAGATGGGGGGGGAATAACCACAATTTTCACTGACATATTTCAGGAGATTTGATGAAACACTGAAAAACACACATTGAGCACATTGAAAAACATTCCCTACTGGTGATATAATTTTAATATTAACATAATAGCAATGTAGATGAAAATATTTCAACAAATCTAAAACTAACCAAGTACCATGTTAGGAGTAGGGTATTCAGTTTAGTGTGTTTGCTTTGCACATGCCAGGCCATGGGTCAATTTTCAGCACTATGAAAAAAACCGTGTTTGCGTACATAAGCATTAACTCTTTAGTTAATGAATTTGGGTAGAAATTATAAAACGATTTCTACAGAAATCGATGTGGACTGTATATACAGATTTTGCTGTAATTCTTAAAGAAATGAAATTAAGCAGATACCATATTTGCATATCAATAGTTCTTGATAGCATACACGAAGTGAAATTCATCCTCTCTACTTTCTCAAGATGCCATGTGTTTCAAACTAAACCATGATAAACATGATAAAATGTACATGGAATATTTGTGCTGAGCCAATATTACAAAGATGTATATAAAAGCAAAGTTAATATGGTTAGTTAAAAGCTATACTGACCACGTGTGTTCACAGAAAACCCTCATTATAAATCAGAGTTTCTCAACCTCTGGGTCACAACCTTTTGGAGGGTGTCAAATGACCCTTCCATGGGGGTTGAATATTAGATATCCTGCATATCAGATATTTATATTACAATTCATAATAGTAGAAAACTTCTAGTTGGGAATCAGCAAGGAAAATAATTTTATGGTTTGGAGGGGGGATCAGCACAACATGCGGAACTGTATTAAGGGGCTGCACATTAGGAAGGTTGAGAACCACTGTTATAAATCCTTATCACTATGTGGATAGCAAAACCAGGCTTAAGCCTCAAAACTTGAATAAATAGTAAGTTTTTGTTGGTTGACTGAAGGGTCCTTGCTTCTCAAAATTATTCATAGTATTTTACGTGCACTAGCTACCCTGAGAAGTCCAGAGCAGAAAGGAGTACAACAGAGTAGGCATAAAGTAGAAACCACGGTGGCTAAAATATGCTCAGAAACTAGTGACTGCTGTTTTGAGTCTTTGTGCTCCAAGGATGACTGCTAGCAAGCTAAGCTCCACAAGCTAAGCCCAAATACTGCAGACTTGCCAAGTAAGTAGCCCCTTTATTTTGTATTAACGCACCCAGGAATAACTTCCAAAACTACCATTCACAACATTGTTCAAAATATGTTCCCCCCCCCAAAGCAATTATTTAGCATGATAAAAATAAATTATGGAGCTTCTTATCCTTAAATAATAATTAGCTCATGGCCTGCCCCACGTAGGTTTCCCATGGAATCCATTCTAAACACATCAGTGCATCCCTGCAGCCTGGTGTCTTTCCACGTCCATTACAGTATGGTAAATGGTCTAGTGAACTCAGGATTCAGAAGGTACCGCAGAGGGGAACATCAGAGAACACCCTCCAAACTCTCCACGGCCAAAAAGGAAAATAATCAAGTTAAGATAAAAGAAGCTACCTTGTAGGCATCGACCTCGTCCAAACCTACTTTATTTGAGGTTCTTTAATGCTTACGCCTCCCTTCCAGCCCACCTACCCTAGATAGGAGAGAAAAGAGGCTAATGGGAACAGGAGAAGTAGACCTTTTTAGACTCAGTTCCTTGGAAGGATTCCCCTGGCATAGTCAGGGCAGGATTTCAGCAGACCAGCAATTTAACCAAAGTTACTGCTGGAACCTGGAACAGCAACTGGAACCCGGAACCTAGAAGCATTCTCTGGAGTGGTTCTCTTTAGGAGCATCTCAAAGCAGAGTGATGAACAACCAAACAATACCAAGACCCCACAAGTCCCAGCCTACCATTGTGGGCATGTATGTATATGGATACATATACATACATACATACAAACATACATACATATATATATATATACACACACATACATACATACATACATACATATATATACACACACACATACATATACATACATATATATATATATATATATTTTTTTTTTCTCTCAGAGTCTGTACTAAGATGTGTTTCAGTTGGCAAAAACCAAGCCCCTGCATGAGGTGGTTCATCCTCTAGTGGATAAACATCACCTGTTCTCTCACAAGTCTGTTCCCCATCTCACACTTGGGATCAAAACAAAGACATGTTTACATTCTCTACATATCCCCCTTTCTATTAAAAATCATAAACTATATACAATAAAAATAATTACGAGAATTACCCAATATAAGTTACATTTACAAGGACCAGTCCATTTGTATTTGACAATCTTGGAGAAATTATTCCACTGTCTATCTTATCCCTATTCTACTGAGTCTTCTCATAGTGTCTAAAGTTTTCCTAAATCACTTTACTATAATTCACATTTATCAACTTCTAAACATGTTTTTAGCTTGTAAACTAATGCTTATAGTAATATTATGGCTATCTAGTCTTCAACCCCATCAGAGACTAAAGAAGGAAATATTATCTAATATGAAGGAAGTGCATGTAAACAAATTCCAAAAGTATAGACAGGACAGAGAGAGTTGACTGCCTGGATAGTCACAAGTTTTTCTCTACCATTGGGGCATCCAGTTATCATCCTACCAGCCCAAACTATCTAACAGATTGTTCTGTGGAGCACGGATTTTTGAAGGACCAGCCCACCTACTTTCTGCAAAGCTGGACAGCCAATTTCTCAGTGTCAAGCTTGATCACAATTTGGACAGTCAGTCTGCTATCAGCAGTAGAGATAAGAACAGTTCCTCGGTCCAGTGGCTACTCTGCCACACCTGTTTCTTTGATGCCCATCATCTTCATTGAAGTAGATTGGAGATGCTGCCAGGGGCAGATGTGTCTCTCTGTCAGAGAAGCCCTTCATTGTTAAATGTCAGATTCTGTAGACCTCTCAAGTATTTGAAGACCATCTATCTATTTATTCTAGTGCATAAGCATCTCTATCTATTCTATCTATGTATCTATCTATCAATCGACTTACCTATCTCAGTATGTCTAAATAACCAAGCATTGCTTGTTTTTAGCTATGCACTATCTGCTTAACCTTGAAAATATATACAAAAAAACTAAAGCTTCTTCTAGTATTTAACAAGACTACAAAAAAAAGATTTATAGGCAACTAACTACTAACTTGTATCTCCAGCCATCCTGAAGAGTTTGGAATAGTCAGTTCTCATAAGACTAGAACTTGATATCACATTTTAAAATGAGTTGCATATGTACAAAACATAAAGCAAACGTTGAACAAAATCTATCAATATACAATATGTACAATATATAAAGCAAAAGTTGAGCAAAATCATCTTAAATTTCTATCCATCTACAACACCAATATAAAATATTTGGGGCTAATAGATTGACTAATTTACCTTTTACCCTATAGCTCTATAGTCTCCCCTTTTATCATTCCCTTTTTCCCTCCTTTCCCCTAACACTAAATGGGATAGAAAGACAAGACAGAAAGAAGGATAGAGTGGAGAAAGAAAGAAATCCATGAATGTATCCTTTACTAATGTATAACCAACTCCCCCAGGCATTTACAAACATTAGTAACCCACCAAAAACACCCACTCAACCTATTGGGAATGGGGACATCGTGTTCTCAAAATTACTTTTTTTCTGTCTGGGGGTAAAAACATCTTTTAGGTACTCTTAGAAGAGTAAGTTATTGGCCAGTGCTGGAAAAGCTAGCTGTATCTGTTTCTGTGCAGTCTTTTTGAGATCGATCCTTTCAGCTAGCCCTTTTAAAATTGATACACGTGCAAATTCTTGAGGAAACAGTAGTTGAGGCAGTCTTCGAGGTTGAATCACCTTAGCTACCTTTTGTAATTAATTCAGAAGGTTTTTTCTAGTATGTCTTCAATTTTTTACTTTGTTTATGGGCTAAGAAAATCTATTCAATGATTTTATTTTCCCTTTGCATAAGGAGCCCAGTAGAAGGAGTTGAAGACAAAATAACCAAAATACAATCAAGCTTAGGATCAGTTCTATCCACATATGTATCTTGTAGTCTTTGTTCTACCAGAATTTGCTCTTTTTCTGCTTCAGCCATTAGACACCTTGAACAAACATCCCTTGTAATGTTTGAAACAAGTTACTTAACTCATAAGTAGCTAATCCAATTGTAGGTCTCAGCCAGTTAATATCTTTCATCAATTTTTGAAAATCATTAGGAGTATGCAACTGGTCTTTACGGATCTGTACCTTTTGTAGTAGAATTCTTTGTTGTCTTATTTTATAGCCCAAATAGGTAATTGAATCTCCTATTTGTAATTTTCCTTGAGCAATCTACAATCCTTGGTATGGCAGAGTTCTTTGTGTTTCCTTAAACATTTTCTCTGAAGTATCTACATCAGAATCAGCTAACAAAATATCATCTATGTAATGGTAAATGATAGATTGAAGAAATTGCCTACCAAATATTTCTAATGGTTTTCACACAAAGTTTTGAGATAAAGTTGGACTATTCAACATTCCCTGTGGAAGGACCTTCCAATGATGTCTCTTCATTGGACCACTACTGTTCAGAGTAGGTACTGAGAAAGCAAACCTTTCCCTATCCTGCTCATGCAAAGGTATTGTGAAAAACAATCTTTTAAGTCAATTACTATTATAGGCCATGGCCTAGGTAACAAAGAAGTTAAAGGAATCCCAGGCTATAAAGGACCCATTGGTTGAATTACTCTATTCACTGCTCTTAAATCCATTACCATCCTCCACTTTCCTGATTTATTTTTTACAACAAACACAGGGGAATTCCATGGGCGGGTGGACTCTTCTATATGGTGAGCCTCCAGCTGCTCTTGTACTAGTTGCTGAAGTGTCTGAAAATTTTCTTTTGTTATAGGCCATTGCTCTTGCCACACAGGTCTGTTTGAGATCCATTTTAGGGCTAAGGCTGCTGGTATATCAGCAGTGGCCCTGTTTATAAACTTGGAAACTCAATGCCTGTAAAGTTCTGTGTTTGGGCCATGGGCACAGCTTGTGATCATTCTTGATTACACACGGCAATACCTTCCCCAGAAGCATCTACCATTTCACCCCTAATTTCATCATTGTCTGTCTCTGTGATTGCAGGAATATTAATTTGGGTGCCCCATTGTTGTTAAAGACCCCTTCCTCACAAATTTATAGGCATGTCCGCCACAGTGGGTCTCAGCTTCCCTGTTTGCCCTTCTGGTCCCACACACTTAATTCACCATACACTTTGTCTTATTTGAGATAATTGACCAATTCCTATAAATTGTGTATTAAGCTTCTGAAGTGGCCAATCTGGCTTCTAATACTTTTGAGATAGAATTGTGACATCTGCTCTTATAGTCAACAATTTTCTATTTCAACACCATTCATTTGTGCCATTAATTTAGGTCTCTGATTATTAACCATTGTTTGCAAATGCACCTGTTCTTTCTACTGGAGCCGCTTTGCCCTGGATGTAAGGAAACAGAAACAGCTAAGCAATTATATCCCCTATATTACTTTGCGACTTCTCCTTTACATATGCCATGATTTTATTTTCTTCCTTACATTCCCCATCCATAATACTGGGATGCATAATAAAGCCTTGAGAAATTAATCCACCTCTTCCCAAGATTATTCCTACTGTCCCTGAAGGTAGAGGACCGTAAACACCAGTGGCTATTTTGTAACATTCAACCTATGGGCAGAGTGTAAGAGATTTATCTGAGGCCAGATCCAAAGCTGTGCTGCTTTCAGTAGCATGCATTAAATCATCGATACCTAGTCTTTGTTTTCCTGCAAGTTTGTTACCTCCTGGCTGACCAAAGAAAGATGGCTCGCATTGTTTACTGTGGGGCCTCAAGCTAAGATGTCCCTCCTTTTGTTTCCCAATTGTAAGAGATTCCCTCATATATCTCTTGGATTGACAATCCCTAGATCAAGGTTTTCCCTTCCCTCATTGACTACAATACCCTGGAAGTCTTGGCATATCATTATCATCACAAGCGGAAGCTCCTTGTGCTCGTCTGCGAGTACCATTTACTCCAAAGTTAGTGCACCTGTTATTTTGAGGTCTGAAACTTTTAACCTCACGGTTTCTTTGTAAATGGCCCAATTTAACACAATTAAAGCACCCGGTGTTTTGATATCTGAGACTCTAGCTACAGCTCGTCCTATGATATTGTTTTAATGTTCTGGAGAGCAAATATTAGCTGTCTCTCTCACCCATTCATCTAGTGGGGCTCCTCGTGGTTTTAATGGTCTAATTGCTCTCTTACATTCAGTGTTTGCATTCTCATACGCCGTCATCAGTGTCAATGCCTGTCTGGTCTCAGGATCTGGTATGGCTCTATCTAGAGCTGAACCCAATCTCTGTAAGAACTCTGTGAAGGCTTCTCCAGGGCCTTGAAGTACCTTAGTAAATGAAGCAGTTGTTTTACCAGGCTCCTCAACCATGTCCTAAGATCTTAAGGCTGCAACACGACCCTGTTCAATTACTGCATCTTCAGATCCGGTTTGATCTCTTAAGTCAGCATAACGCCCTTCACCAAGCAATTGGTCTTTAACAACATTCATCCCTTGTCATATTTTGTTGTTCTATTCTCATGGCTTCATTTCTCCACCACAATAACCACCGTAACTGTTGAAAAGCTTCTAACACAGCTGATATCAATCCCTTCTAATCTTGGGGAATAAGTCTATGCTGCATAGCCCAATTACTTAACATTTGTTTAAGGAAAGATGAATGCATCACATTCCATTATATAGCTTCTTTAAAATGCTTTAAATCCAACATATCTACTGGACGCCGTGCCATCTCATCCTAAGTCTCACCACCATCATTAGCAGGGATTATGTTGCACAAAGATTGGAAAAGTTGATGGTGTCTGTGTAGCCTGAGAAAATTCCTCTGTTGGAGCACTTGTATGCACAGCCCTTTTGGTCTGTCTGCTTTCCCATTCCTATAGAATCTTTACATTTTTCCAGCTTCCCCTTTTTCCCACCCCCTTCAGCTTGCTGGTGCTCTGGACACCTGGTGCATGGAGCAGGGCAGGGCGGCAATCGTGGAGAACGCTGGCTCTCAGTTACCAGGTGTTTTCCCTTTACCAAAAACATGTTTGCTTTCCAAGTGCTTCAACCTTTACCCAACAATTCTCTAGTTGTACAGCCAACTCTGCAATCCTTTCCAAAACGATAGAATTTACTGGCCTCGGCTTTTGTATCTTGGTTTTGTTGTTTTTGGTTTTTTTGTTCAGTTTTTTGAGACAGGGTTTCTTTGTGTAGCCTTGGCTGTCCTGAACTCACTTTGTAAACCAGGCTGGCCTCAAACTCACAGTGACCCATCTGCCTCTGCCTCCTAAGTGCTGGGATTAAAGGCGTGTGCCACCACCTGGCCTGGTTTTCGCATCTTATCAGTCTTTCTTCTAATCTTTTTAAAAATATAATATAGTAAAAAGACAAAGAAAAAACAAAAAATTCCCTCTGAATATAAAGCAGGAAATTACTCTGAAATGGCAGCTGCGATTTTGCTAACACACTGAAACAGCATCCCTATATCTTCAAACCCTGCATCTTCCTCCACAACATTAGACGTTAAGTTGCCCATTATGCCCAAAGCATGTTGGGTGCCACCTGTAGGCTTTGACCTTTTCCAAACCTACTCTATTTGAGGTTCTTTAATGCTTACACCTCCCTTCCAACCCACCTACCCTAGATAGCAGAGAAAAGAGGTTAATGGGAACAGGAGAAGTATAGCCCTTTTTGGACTCAGTACCTCAGTGTGATTCCCCTGGCATAGTTGACAGGATTTCAGCAGACAAGCAATTCAATCAAAGTTGCTGCTGGAACCTGGAACAGCAGTCAGAATCCAGAGCCCCAAAGCGTTCTCTGGCGTGGTCTCTCTAGGAGTGGCTCAAAGTGGAGTGATGAACAGCCAAATAATACCAAGACCTCCAAAGCCCCGCCTTCAGAGTCTGTACTAAGATTTGTTTCAGCTGGCAAAAACCAATCCCCCGCATGAGGTGGTTAGTCTTTTAGTGGATAAACATCACCTGTTCTCTCACAAGTTTGTTCCCCATCTCACACTTGGGATCAAAACAAAAATATGTTTACATCCATTACATATCCCAAACTTGGGATCAAAACAAAAACATGTGTGCATCCACTACATTACCTCTTGTGGCTGAAGATGCAAAACTTACTGACAGGGCACCTTAGACAATGCCTTTCAGTTGCGGGTGGTTTTCATGGCTGCTGGAACACAACATGAGAGAGCTCTGTCTCTGAAGGAGTCTTGTTTATTAATAAAATGTCTGAATATTTATGTTTACTTGAAAGGCCAAAACACAACTATAAAACAGCGGCGTAGAGGAACAGTTTATGGCTGCACTGTTGGCTTAACAGCCAGGGTGATTTTCTGGTGGTTTAGAGTGAGGATGAGATGATGTGCCATGTTCCAGGTGGTGGCTTTTGAACACTCGCGGCCAGCTCACTGTTGCTAGGGATACACACAGGGGAGTGATAGGCCAGCTTCCGCACACACAGCACCAATGACCATGGTGAGTAGCCGTGTGAGACTGTGAGAAGCAGCGAGAAAACCAGAGCTTGTCCAGTATTTTGCTCTGATATGAGATTCCAATCTAACATACCCCTCTCACGGGTGATACAAACAACAGAGAGAGAAAGAAATGTTAATCTAAAAAAACAAGGTGGCTTTTATCTACATGCAAAACCATTATTCTTGTGCTCACTATATTGTCCAATGGAAATATGTACATACAAATATTAAGTATATAAGTATATATAATACACATATATGTAATATAATGTATGTGTATGTATGTGTGTATACGTATACATGTAATATACATATGTAATGTAGACCCAGCTAGCACAGTAGATTTCCTTTTTAAGAAGGAGACCAGCAAATGCAGACATACATGGCTGGGAAAGGTGGCAGTTAAGATACCATGAAATAGCCTTTTCTAGTAAGGCTGAAGACTTTCTGTACAAACCAATTTGTTATAATGATGAACAAACACAATGCTGTGTACATTTAAAATGTCACTGGCATTGCTGGGTAGTGGTGGTGCATGTCTTTAATCCCAGAACGCAGGAGGTCAAAGACAGGCAGAATCCCTGTGAGCTTGTAGCCAGCCTGGTCTATAGAATAAGTTATGGGACACCCAGAGAAAGCCTGTCTTGAAAAACCAAAATAAAAATAATAACAAAATAAAAATAAATGGTGGTATTTGTCTTTATTGGATATAAAGCTTTTTTAGAAGGTAAGCAGAGCATATGAGAACACCTAGTCTAACTTTATTTCACAAAAGGGAAGAAAACAAGCCTCATCGCAGGTGTGCACAGCTTATTAGTGGCCCAGGCAACACCCACACCAAGCGCACTCCACACGGAGTCCGGATCCACTAATGTTTGTGGTACTGTGCCACTATTTCAGGGGGCACGCCATTGCTTAGAGGAAAGTCCATATTCTCAATTTTGAGTATGGGATGATCCATGATCTGCTCTCAAGCTTACTTTCTACTAAATTCAAATTAAACATCTGCATAGCTCTGTGAAGGGCTCCCTCAATCCTTTCCCCGTCTTTGTAGAATGACTTTGCTTTGTCTTCCTTGCTTTTCCTAGCGGAGCTTCAGCTCTGTCATGTTCCTCTCACACACACCTGTCTGTGTGGCGCGACCTCGAGCAATCTGTCGGGGTACAACTTCTATCACGGAGAGACAGTCACTCAAGTTCCACTCAGCGCTCACCAAGATCTTTCAGTAAGACCCATCAGGCCGCACTTCTCCGTTTTCAGTGTCCCTCTAAGCTCTACCCCTTCGTACTTCCGTACTTCCGTACTTCCGCACTTCCGCCACCTCACTCCTCCATACACCCTCTGCCTCCCTCACTGGCCACACTTCCTGATCGGCAACAGGACTGTGCCGACTCTTCGTTACAGGCTAGGATGCAGGGTACTCTCCTACACAGAATTCTGTGTTGCTGGATCTTTGCCTGTAGATCATACATGACCTCCTCAGACCTTTTCCAAGGATGATGTCCCGTCTCCTCATTACTCTCCACAATCATCGACTCAATTCCAGGGCTCTGATGCGGATGCCACTCCTCCCATCCCCCCACCCCCTCATCCCCTCACTCCCCCTACCCCACCCCCCACCTCCCACACCCCCCCATCATCAAGGCTGGCTACTCCTTATGTAAGTACTCCTTTGTTATCTAGTTCCAGCGCTAGTACGTAGGCTCCTTTAGGACGGGAAGTCACCTGTCTTCTTTCACTGATGAACTGATAATCAGCTAACTGATAATCAAGCACCAAACACTGCTGAATAAGTGAGAAACTTTTTGCACTGTCCCTGTCTTGGCATTGCCTCACAGATCTCAGCGCTGGAAGCAAGGAGGTGGGGAGGGATGAGAGAGGTGGAAATTGGTCTACCCCAGGCCTTGCTTCCCCACTGCAGGGTACTCTCCTTTAAAATGGGCCTTGACTGAAAAACGATGCTCACCGTGTATTCTTGAGATTACGGTTACAAAGCTCAACAGCAATGATTAGAAGTGAAAGCCCTGCCGGGCGTGGTGGCCCACGCCTTTAATCCCAGCACTCGGGAGGCAGAGGCAGGCGGATCGCTGTGAGTTCGAGGCCAGCCTGGTCTACAAAGTGAGTCCAGGATAGCCAAGGCTACACAGAGAAACCCTGTCTCGAAAAACAAAAACAAACAAACAAAAAGAAGTGAAAGCCCTCCAGATTGTGAAGGAATAAAGAGGGGAACAGAGGAAGACGGGGACCCACGCTTGCTTGGCTTAGGGAGCATGCACTGCTAACTTTGCTGTAGAAGGATTTTGGATACTTTGTAAGCAGTTAGAGAAGGTTCTGTAAATTTTGTTAGTGGGTTACATGTGACAAGAAAACCATCCATCACCCCAACTGTATAATGTTCTTACTCACAGTGAACTCAGTAAAGGTTAGTTTTTCTTTTTGTTTATGTTTAAACATTGTATACACACCCATGGTGTGACTTGGCATTATTGTCTTACAATGTGCAAATCCAGGCAAACCAGAGGTTTCAGCTTATACTGAAATAACCAGATTTTTTCCCCCTCAGGATTCTTAAAGAGATACAATCCTGCTTTGGCTATGTCTACACCAAGCCAGTTTAAGTCTGTTAAAAATCCACTATAAGACTCGATCTTTGAGAAATCAAATATGCATTTAAAACAAGGGAGTAATTTAATATGGAATGTTGTTCCTCTGCAGGCTATAGCACATTATATAGTCTACTTTCTTTCATCACCTTCACTCATTCAAACTTCTTCATTCATGGTCCCAAAGTCAATTTCATAGTCATGCTTTAAAAAGCAACATGGACGGGTTGGAGAGATACTCAGAGGTAAAGAACACTGGCTGCTCCTCCAGAGGTCCTGGGTTTGGTTCTCAGCATGTACATGGCAGCTCACAGCCATGCCTAGCTTCAGTTCTAGGGTATCTAAAGCCCTGTTCTTGCCTGCATAGGCACCAGGCAAACACATGGTATATGTTGATTATAATATATATATATATATATGATTGACATGTCTCAGGGTTGGCCACACTTGCTAACATTATGTGTAGTATATTGTACGATGCAGAATAAGTTCATACAAGCAACTTACTAAATCATAAACTTGAATCTTTTTTATGGGTACAACCGGAACTTCCTCTTTAAAAATAAAAGATTTATTATTTTTATTCTTTCTCTCTCTATCTATATATACAATACATACACACACACACACACACACACATATATATGTGTATGTAAGTATACATGTATGCATATCTATGGATGTATATATGTATATGTGTATGTATGTGTGTGTGTGTGTGTGTGTGTGTGTGTGTGTGTGTATAGCGTGTTTGTGCACCATGTCCATACGTGGTGCCCATGGAGGCCAGAGGAGGGCCCTGAATCTCCCAGGACTGGAGATACAGCAGCTGTGAGGTATCAGATGAGTGCTGGCAACCAGCAAGGGTCCACTAAAGAGCAGCAGCTGCCCTTAGCCGCCGAACGATCTTTCCAGCCTCCAGAGCGCGCCCTTTTAAAGCATCATCATCTCACACCCGAGGATGACGGTAAACATGAGACTCTCTTGCTCCCTTGTTCTGCGATTATGGGTGTGCACAAAACACCCATTTTACAGTGAATCCCGGTGAACAGTTGCCGGGGACTGAAGCCAGGGCCTTATGTACCTACAGTCCCTGTCTTGTATTAGTTGGCCCTCTCTGTGCGTTGATACGGCTAGTCCAGTTGGCACTTGGCTCCACTGCTGCGTATCTAACTCTGGCCTCTAAAAGCAAACTGTCTCAACGACGACACCTTATAGTTGTTGTAAACCCTGCCAACATGTTCTCTGCCATCCTTATTCATTTATTCCAGACCAATTTATCAGCAACTGTAAGCAATCAGTCAGTATGACTTCTGTCCATGGCGTTTGCCGGGTTATCCAAAGCCGACTCACTGTGCACGATCTCTAGCCGCTCCTTGAAAAGCCTAGTTTAAAAACCTACCATTTCTACATACAACTTATTGCAACTCAATACATTCTCAAATCCCTGCAGTGTTTTGCCCAGCCTCTGATTCGGCTGTTTGTACGGAAGAAAATGACCTCGCTACATTAGGTGGATGCTTACAAGCCCCCTACTACACGTTCCCATGAGACCCGCAGGGGTATGTATGCAAAAAACCCCCTTCAATTCCATAGTACACGCACACTCAAGCCTTGGCACTGGGAACCCAGCTCCGCGGGTAACGGCATCTGCTGCGGCACAAGCAGGAAGAGCTGAGTTCAAATCCCCATCGCTTATGTAATAAGTTGGGTGGGGCCCTGCATGGGCCTGGGACCCCAGCACTGTTGGGGAATATGGAGACAGGAAGGTTGCTTGGAACTGCTGGACACTACCCTGCCTCCAGGCTTACTGAGAGAGCCTATCTGAAAGAACAAGCTGGAGAAGGATGGAGCTGGACACCTGACTACTTCCCCTGGCTTACACACACACACACACACACACACACACACACACACACACACAGACACACACACACGCAGATGCACACCCACACACAAACGCACACGCACAAGCACACACACACACACACACACACACACACACACACACACACACCCTATTAACCTAGGCTCAACCTTTTCAAAACAGATAAAAAAATATTTCATTTTATATTTTATAAAACATGAATACCCAATCCACATTGTTGGCATAAACTGAGCACAAACTAAACTTCACTGGCCCATCAAGTTTCCAGAAGCATATATAATGAATATATGAGGGAACAAACAGAAGGAGAACGTCTGTTAATTTTACTAGACACACCAAAAGCACACTGTTATACATTATAAAAGTAAAATTGCTATTTTTTCCCTTCAAAAACTATCGGTTTTTTAAAATTATGATAAAGCCCCTGGTAGCTGATAGCTGACTATAGTTAATCCACTCTCTATGTTAATTCAAAGGAAAGCTACAACGACTCGAAGGTAAGACATGAAATAATTATGATAGTAACCAATGCTTAGAATTAAAAGGCACTTTAGGTTTTATCTGAAGCTTTCAGTCAGTCGCCTGGCAGTGGATGAAAGAAGCCAGCGCCTATGTGGCAGCAAAGGCTTGCCATAGCCATGAACAGGGTTTTCTAATGTTGATTCTTTTCTCCACTCCACACCCCAGGGGTTCCCCAAACCCTAGCGTACACACGCTGGAGTTAAAGGAGCCGGGCTGGAGTTAAAGGAGCCGGGCGTGGTGGCGCGCGCCTTTAATCCCAGCACTTGGGAGGCAGAGGCAGGTGGATCGATGTGAGTTCAAGGCCAGCCTGGTCTACAAAGTGAGTTCAGGATGGCCAAGGCCACATAGAGAAACCCTGTCTCGAAAAACAAAACAACAACAACAACAAAAAGAGTTAAAGGAAATGTTGCCCTATGGATGCAAAACCACTGACATTCAGAGCAAAGTTAGGCCCAGGGTGGGGCATGCTACAGCAGGACAGTGAAGTGAGGCCTTGACCTTGAACTCATAACACTGCGGTAGGACCTTGAGCTGGTTCCCTTAGCTTAAGTAAGTGGCCTTGTCTGCAAGACAAGGAACTAGATTCCTTAGAAATTTCAGCTCTCACTCAAAGGCAGAGGCAGGCGAATCACTGTGAGTTCGAGGCCAGCCTGGTCTACAAAGTGAGTCCAGGACAGCCAAGGCTACACAGAGAAACCCGGTCTTGAAAAACCAAAAAAAAAAAAGAAAGAAAGAAAGAAATTTCAGTTCTCTGGGTAACAGAGCAGTGCACACCAAGGAGTCAACATCCTAAGGGCAGTCTTTTTGAGGGGTCTGGTCCTCAGTTGGACCCCTCAGGCACTTGGCTGATGAGGTAAGAGATGTCCAGGCTGAAACCCTGGCCTCTCCTGAAACAGAAGTGCAGCGTCTGGGAGTTTCTGATGTTGCAGCGCAGTGGCTTTTATGACCTGGACATGGTTATGTGATTTTTAGTACTACGACTTTTGCTGATTTCACTTAATCACCCCACTTTAAATAATAATGGCATGAGGATATACTGAAACATAATTCTACTGTACTAGGCTACATCAAGATCACTAATTGTATCGAGGTTGATTGTTGTGAACCAAGGGCTCCTTGCTCCCCCATCCTGGATTGTAGCCTGCTCTGGGAAATAGTTCGGTGAGTTCACAAACAGTCCCTGAGCTATGATGGCTTGATTTACAATTTTCCAAATTTATAACGTACTTTTAATTTTGATCTTTTTCCGGGCTCATCCTATCTCACGATGCTGGACATGGGCAGGGAAACGCAGCTCCCCAACAAACACGTGATCACAAAGGCAAAGAACCACCACTCTCCCGCAGCCTGTGTCGCCAGGCTATGACTTCTTGGAGATAAGGGTGACTAAGTGTATCTTCTGCTGACAATATTTTATACGTACAGTCAACATATGGGACCTGACCATGCAATGAGAGGAACCTCTTCAGCGCCATGCTCCTAATTTAGGCAGGTAAAATTTCCCATAGGGACATCATAGAATAAAAGAATTATGAGGAATAGGATGCAAAAAAAAAAAAAAAAAAAAAAAAAAAAAAAAAAGAGCACCTTTTTCTTTTTTAAGAAGGTGGCTGGGACAGATGTGAGGACATCCTACTGAGACTCTAGGTAAGAGAAATATAGGAGATGGGGAAATAAAAGGACCTAGAGGGTCCTAGAAACCTACAAGAAGAACATCGTGATGGGTGGATCAGGGCCCAGGGGGCTGTGCTCAAACTATTGCACTAACCAAGGACAATACAATAGTAAACATCGAACCCCTCCTCTGATCTGTCCAATGGACAGGACATTCTCTACAGTTACGTGGAGAGCGGGGACTGACTCTGACATGAACTCTGGTGCCCCATATTTGACCACCTTTCCTTGGTGGGGAGGCCTGGTGGCACTCAGAGAAAGAATAAGCAGGCTACCAAGATGAGACTTGATAGCCTATGACCATATAGTGGGGGAGGAGGTCCCCCTCGGTCATAGACCTAGGGGAGGGGAATAGGGTGAAAGCAGGAGGAAGGGAGGAACGGGAGGATACAAGTGATGGGATAACAATTGAGTTGTAATCTGAATAAATTAATAAAATTAAAATTAAAAATTAAAAAAAAAAAAAGAAGGTGGTAACAGGGACAAGTCACCGTGCTATGATTTAAAAAAAAAAAAGTCTTTAAAAAGCTTACAGGGTTGACAAGCATCTCAGTGGTTTGTTCTTTACCCTAGCCCAGTGTCGGAATTTGGCCTCCAACCGCCCTTCTGGTCTCCCTCCAAGTCCTGCAATGATTTCAGTCTCCCTCCACACAGCTCCCCGCACTCGCTCTCTTCGGGCGCCAGTTCCACACCACTAGCTGACTTCTCTCACACACCTTTCCCGCTTCTCATGGTGCTGCTCAGGTCCCAGCTCAGGTACAACTTTGTTTTTTGTTTGTTTGTTTGTTTGTTTGTTTTTTCTTTTTTTTCTTTTTAAAAGTTTTAATTTTGATTTATTTTTAAATTTTCTTTTCTTTTTCTTTTTCTTTTTTTCTTTTTTATTAATTTATTCTTGTTATATCTCAATGTTTATCCCATCCCTTCAGGTACAACTTTGAACAGGAAGACTCCTCCATGGAGGTCACCAAGGCAGGCAGCCTTCTGTATGCCTAATGAATCCTGTACTTACCCTCCCCCTACCCCTCCTGTCACTCAACAGGCTCCTCGCTACTTGCCAATGTCCACAAATGGGCTGCAAAGACCTTGAGAACAGAGACCTCAACAGTGTGTCCCAGGGGCTCACACAGTAGAACGCAATCAAAAGCTAGCTACCGTTAAGCAAAGGGGCCTCTACTGTTTTTATGTTTTATGTTTTAAATTAACCAGGCTCTGCTGTTTACAATACTAACAAATGATATGAAAATGACCCCTGTCCATTATCAGTAAGTTGGCTGATATGATTGTAGAGAAAGAAAAAAAAAATGCGCTGGGCACGGTGGCACATGCCTGTAATCCCAACATTGGGGAGGCAGAAACAGGAGGATCTCTGTAAATTCATGGCCAGTCTAGTCTACAGAATGAGTCCAGGATAGCCAAGGCTACACAGAGAAACCCCATATTGTAAGAGAAAAAGAGAAAAAGAAAGAAAGAAAGGAAGGAAGGAAGGAAGGAAGAATTTTGTTTCACCTAAAAATTCAAATTGCATTGAAAGAATAATTTCTTTACCCATTTTTAGATGACAGATACATATATGAGTCCTAAATTTCCTTGCTGTCTGCATAGAATAGAACATATCTTTGTCTGCAATGATGTTCCTGATCCTATTAACATAGAAAAAGTGAAAGAATACTATTTACAGGAAAAGTGTTATGCGCTATTCTCAGTTAACGTAATACATAAAATGTCTAATTACAGCTTAAGTGATGATTTGTGACAGTTCATTTACTATACTATATGAAATCATTTTTATTGTCAATTATAATTAATTTAAATTAATTTTACCATGTAATTATTTAAATAATTTCCAACTCCAACTCAAGCAGGCTTCGAGATCACTACTGGTTAACCACACAATTTTCAACGTCAACCATAGGAAGACTCATTTATAGAATTTGAATACATTTTCAAAAGGCTACCAAATCCAGAAATGATAGGTTTTCTTTAATGTCATCATTCTCGGTATTTCGCGACTCTTTCATGAATTAATACATTTCAGAGGGCAATTTATATCAGCTAACTTAAACAACTACATGGCATCCATGAGGTAAAATATTACCACTGTTCAGTTATGAACAAGAAATCAAGCAAGAAAAGTCACTGGGATGTTGTGAGGCCTCACTACTCCTTAACCAGGAGCAGGAGTGTGGCAGTGATGGATGGCTAAATCTTTTAGGCCACCATGACTGGGTTCAAATTCTACATTCAGAAGCAGTTGTGTGCCCTCCAGCCAGCTGATTAACACCTTCTGTACACCTGTTTGTTTTTAAGTAGGTGATTAAGACAGTGCACGCTTTATAGGGCTATGTTGGTATTAAATCCATTAATCTGGCTTAGAACACGGCCTTGTAATGTTTCTACTGTGTGCTGCACACTGGGATGTGTGCTGGGAACCAACTGAGAGTATGAAAAGCATCATTCCTTCATTCACGAGCTCGGGCGACATTCTAGTGGACCTAACGATCTTTTACTGTTTGTTCCCATTTTTAGGTAGAGTCCCTTGTTGAGTTATACATGATGGCATATTGTTCTATCTGTTGCTGAGAGTTTCTGCTTTAACTACTTAGAAGCAAAGGTCAATTTGCTTCCAGAATTGGTGTCAAAATGGCCCTAATACATGAGAAACTCGATTGTGTGATTATTTAGGCTCTCATTATATTAACTGCGCAACTAAAATAGAGCGTCAGTTTGCAGCTACCCTGCAATATGGCATACTACAGTGCTATTCAATAAGAGTTTGGAAAAACCACACTCGTGCACACATGCATGCCCGTGCACACGCACACACGCGCATGCGCGCGCACACACACACACACGCTAGTGAAAATTATTCCTTATTTTGAGACAGGATCTGATTCATAGCCCACACTAGCCTCAAACTCACTATGCAGTCCAGTTTGGCCTCAAATTCTCCATTTTTCTCTCTTGGCCTCTCCAGGACTAGGATTAAATACATGCACCAGTACGTCCACTCCTGCAAAGCATTTTTTTCCCATCGAAACGCCATTACTATAGGTAGCTATGCCGAGTATGCCATTTTATTTTTTGGCAACACACACATAAGATGCATTGGTGAGTCCTACATGAGATTATGGTGATATCCTCAATCACAAAGAAAAAAATACAAAATACAAACAAAAGAAAGAAATGCATAAATAAACATGCATGTCCTTTCTTACAAGAATTTGGGTGACGCTGCACATAGGTTCTATGAAAAGCTTTAGCTACAAGCCATGTAAGAAGCTAAAATGAGTCCCGGAAGACTGACTTTGAAGCTGCATCTAAAAATCCTAAATTAACTCATGCGTTGAAGATCTCCAGCAGTAACTGCTTTCTTGGATTATTTCTATTCCAGTCTTATTTCTTTTAAACACAATATACTAGGTCACTAGGAAGCCAACTGATGGGAGATCACAGAAATAGATGTATTCCAGGGTAATATCGACTCGGAGTTTCTATAAAGAACGGACAAGAAAGTAAGTGTGCTTCTCAAAGAATGCAAATGTCTCAGAGGCAACGCTATCCTACTGTGACAAGCTACTGATGTACGTAGACATTTTCTACGGCGAGTAACAAAAACCATACTAAAATTTTAAAAGGTTATGGGAGAAATGTCCTTTATTCTCTCTCACTCTGACTTAAAAGGAGAGCGAAGATACTATTGTGTAATGCCAAAACCTAATCACATCGATTCACTCAATGGTAACATCTGCTGGGTTATATTGCAATGTGCTTTCTGTCAGGGCCTACATTATACTGTGTTGGTGTTATGTTACTGGAAGAAAAGTAGAGTCTATGTATGTATGTATGTATATATGTATGTATGTATGTATGTATGTGTTAATATATACAGAATAGATAATAAGTGTCTCATATGGATAGACACATTAATAAGAGTTTTCACTAGCATTAATGTCAAAGAATGTATTACAAATTATTATTGTAATTAACATATGAACATATAGTAAACTAGTAATTATCCTCTAAAACATATTTTCAATAAGTGCTTCTAGTTCAGTACATTCAAATAAAAATAATTTATATTATTTAAAATATGTATATTTTAAAAATTATCTTTATTTTCTGCTTATTGAAGTACATTGCTTACTAAAATTCAGTGTATAATTTCTGGTATAGTTTTTAGAATGAAAAGAAAACACTGAGGTAGAAGTTTAAATGAGCATGGATGAGTGGTATTTAAACACAACTAATTAAAATGCAGCACCTACATTCTCTGCAATGCTTTGCACTGTCCTAGGGAAATGTGACCCTATACTGTATCCCATTAAAATGACAGAGGAGAGGAGAAAAATGAACACCACCACGCCCGACCTCCCCTCTGACATTTTGATGCACACTTTAAGATCCACTGAATTGCAGTTAGAGGTTATTACAATTATGCATGTCATATTTTGTTTGTGTATATTTTAAGGTAAAATAAACACAACACCATGTCACTTTCCCATGAAACTAAATTTCATTATTGCAGATAATGAACAAAATCTAAACATGTAAAATTTCAGAACTGCCAGGGTAAATTAAAAGAAAAATAATAAGGTGCTGCTTATTGGTAAAAGGTATAAAAAGTAAAATATTTTAATGTTAGGTTTATATTTGGATTTGTTTGGTTTCTTTTATAGCTTTACATAAAGCTTAATTCATAAGGTATGTTTTTCTATCCATTTATTTAAAGATATACTTAAATCCTGACTTAAAACTATCTAAGCTTCTCTTTGAATTATTTTTGGGAGTTGTACTATAAGTTGTCAGTTATTTGCGTTGGCAAAATAAATTTTTTTTTAACTCAAATCCCAAGAAAAGGATTAGATGATTATATTTTTGAACACAGAAACAACTCTTCAAACAGGTTAAGATTTAGAGGGAAGAAACAGAAATTCTCTAAGCCTTTCGAAACCCAATGAAATGAATCAGTACACACCTCACAATCACTCCCCTGACGCCCAGTTCTCTCCTCTTGGCTACAGTGGCTTCGAGTGCATCGCCTGAGATCTGGCTATTGAACCACGCGTCACTCACGAGCGCCTGGAAACCCATCACGCCAACCCAGAGGTAGAGCCAGGAGATGAGGAAACACTCACAAAATACCTACGTGCTTTTTTCTTTAAAATGCAGAGACATTGCAGTATAACTGCTCATTAACCAACTCCTGCTGCGTTTATATGCAATTAGCAGGTAAATTTTAATTTTTCATTTTTACTACTAATAATTTTTTTTTTTTGCTAATAATTCAAACACACATAGGTGGATGTACCTTTTGAAAACGAGTTTATCATTATGTCGGTTACTGAAAAGGCCTGGAAAGCTAAGTTTCAAAGATTATATTTTTAAAAAGGCTCCTTTCCCACTTGGGCACAAAGCAACTATACTTCTAAAAAGCATGGTTAGGACGCTGGCCTACTGTTTCACGGGCACACTTCTGTGAACACTGAGCCCTGCCGATGGCTTCTGCAGCTCCATTCCAGACCTAAGGTTTCGTTCTGAGAGGCTGTGAGAGCAAAGCGTCACTATCGATTTGACCCCACAGAAAAATCACAGGACTTCATCCATACGATGTAATTATTGAGTGCTGTTTTATTTCTAGTGCCAATTACATTAAAAAGCAGAGCATGGCCAAAAAACAAGTGATTAAAAAAAAAAAAAAACCTGCTCAAAGAGAACAAAAAAAATGCGCTATCTTCAAAACCGCCGTAAAATTCTGTCGTTAGTCAATCCTCAAAACAAAATAATTGCTGACACAATTTCTGAAAACATAACCAAACATGTATGGCTATTATCAGCTGTATGCGGGGGCTGCAAGACAGGCTCCATTTTAAAGAGTCACTGTTGCTTCCTTTTGTCGCCTGTACTTTCTGAATGCACACACAGAAGAATTTCAGGAGGGAGAGCTTTCTCATGGTCTCGCTCCTTTTCTTATTTGTAAAGAATGAGACGCATCATAAAAATTACTTATGGATTGGAAATCTTAAACCCGTTAGTCAGTATCTCTCTCCACCACAAGATGATAATATCCCATCTACACACCAATGAGGGTTGCTTCTAATATTGTTGCATTTCTTTTGTTATGGTACAATTCCCTATGGTTTGAAAGATCAGACACAAAACATCCCCCTGAAAAAAAAAACCCCACAAGAATTTATCAGTAGACACATAAAGCAAATATATCCCTTGCAAACAGTGTTTATTTGTAAAGAATGGGTGTGCTGTAAAAATAATGTTTTCAACACCACAAATGAAGATTATTACTTCAATCTCTGAAAAAGTGCCTCCCTCAATGCTCTCCTCAAACATTCAAATCCCAGCTTAATAAAAACAAATGGCACCCCTCATTTCTTCAAAATTGCACACTCAATATCATAAGCCTTGCATTTTTAACCAGACACTAACACTTTCAAATCTAGTAATTAAGTATTCATAAGCCTGAGTTGAGGGGTTTGTGTTTGGGGATGGAGAGCTGACTCTGATAAATATATTTATAACTTTCATATCAATGAATTTAAATGCATGAGAATGAATAGAAGGGAGGTTAAAATAGTGCAAAAGTACAATGTAACTAACTCCTGAAACTATTTTGTGCTTAGGTCACCAGAAACCTAATTAATTATAAATATGTATAATCATTAGAAAATTTTAACATTTTTTAACCATCAATAACTGTATTCTCTTTTGAAAATTAGAGACTTTCAAGTTGGCAAGCTAATAGAGTGCATTTTTATATCTCACACGAACTAACTGAACATATTACTATATTAAGTAAACCAAAAATATGTCTAAGTATTAGCCTCCAAATTATTTTACTCATTCCACCTTATAGTTTCCAACTCTGATTTTTCAATAAAATTGGGAAACAGCTTAAAACGCAAGAATTATTTTGAGTAAAATATTACCAAACACAATGTGCCAAATAAGAATATAGCCAATAAAATTTAGCCAAGATCCACCAACTACAGAGGTTTCCCTTTCTCAAAATAATCCACAACTTAGTAAGACAAAGTATTTTTAAAATCGTGAATTTCTAGGCCTACAGGACTGGGTAACATTTTGTCTAGCATGACAGAATTTTAACACTAAGACCAAAAAAAAAAAAAAGGTAACAATTTAAATCACAACCTATAAGTACATGGTGACAATCTTCACTCAGAGTTATGTATTTTCTTTATGGCAGGAAAGAGGACATCTAGATCTGCTAGTTGATGTGGTAACTAGAACAATGTCTTTTTTTTTTTTTTTTTAAAGAGGAACATTATGCTTATTAACTAAATCAATTTTTATACTGCCCTCTGGTGGCAAAGAATCAAGTCACCGCTGTATGAAAAGTCTGATTAGGAAAACACGTGATGAGATCTATAAACAGACCTTGAAAAAATAGAACAGCAAAAATTTTACACCATATGTCACGCTTCTTCTTTACAGGATATTAATCATTAACCAAAATAAAATTCCAAATGTAAATCTCAAATTTTACTTGCTAAAAACGTATAAAAACGACATGAGCCAAATGAACCACCAACCATAAGATACAGCGTTTAAAGGACACAAAAACTTGGACCACCAACCACAAGATACAGCGTTTAAAGGACACAAAAACTTGGACCACCAACCACAAGATACAGCGTTTAAAGGACACAAAAACTTGGACCACCAACCATAAGATACAGTGTTTAAAGGACACAAAATAGCGAATGGAATCCTGAAACATGAAACAAGTTTTGCAGACACATCACGGCATTAGACTACATTTCACTGGGCTTGTTATTTTTAGCATGAATTTATAAAAAATAAAAAAGAGAACTGTAACACTTTCAGCACTTCAAAGGAGGGTTATTCCCGCAACTGTAAGTCTGTGCTCTCTGAAAGTGAACATTCTCTAAGCAGTTGAGAATGCGATGGTATTTAAGTTCCACAGAAGCAAGCTGACTCAGTGGATGACTGGATTAACATTCAGAGAACTTAGTTCATATGTGAATTGTCCTGTCTTTGATTTTTATCATTGATACAACATGTATGTGTGTGTACATTATATATTCAGATATGTTCAAAAGTTATAATATGAAACAGTTATGCTCATGCAGAAAACTTACAGTTTGCATGATACCAAAGTATATATTATTTCTAATTAAATTAAATTCTGTTTTGCTTTGGGACAAATTAGTCACTTCCCATTTTTGGCATTTATTTATTACATTTGAGTTAATTTTCAACATCCAAGTTCCATAATCATAAATAATAGTTTGAAAATATAAAACTATCTTTCTTTATGATTGTTAAAAATAGGTACTGAAGCCAGGCATGGTGGCACACACCTGTAATCCCAGCACTCAGGAGGCAGAGGCAGGCAGATCTCTGTGAGTTCAAGGCCAGCCTGGTCTACAAAGCCAGTCCAGGACAGCCAGGCTACACAGAAACCCTGTTTCAAACAAAACAAAACAGGTACTGAAAAATAAAGCAGTAAACTGCTGTTAAATCTGTGTATCTTACATACAAAAAACATTAAACAACTCAAACTCAGATTGTATTTTCAAAAGTATAATCTTGGAAGTTTATGAAATTTATTTATATTGCTTGTCTTAGAGAAAAATTCTGGAGCACAATAGAGAAATGGTCCAGATTAGACATCACAAATGCTCCTGGAGGGAGTTTTCCGAGGCAAAAAGGAGCAGTTCTCTGTAGATCTACTGCCCCCTCAACCCCCCCCCTAACCCCAAGTTCTGGCCTGTACAAACCACTGACTGAAGAAACTACAGTTGATACTTTTGTTTAATTCTTTATTTTTACTTGGCATAGCCATGCTCATCAGGCTTTTCTCTCCAGGTGTCATTCAATGTTGAAGACTGATTACGTCAGAACTAGAAGGGAGGGTCTCACACATGTATTTGGAAGGGCCAGAACAAAGAGGCAAGACACCTCTATAACTCTCTGGAAATTTCTAAGGTTCTTGTGTGTAATGTGCTTAAAGGCTTTCATAAAATCTAATGATCTAAAGAAAGCGAGCGTGTAAAAAGCAGTCTTAAACAGATGCAAGGGGCCATGAAATTGAGGGCAACCTGAACTACCAGGCCCATCTCAAAACAAAACAATTAATAAAAGAAAACAAAACAACAACAACAAAAAAAACCTAACAGTACCAATAAAACAGGGCAGTAAAGAAACTACTGCTAAAATTAATTTTAGAAGAACAGTCACTATGGTATCAACCTTGAAATTAGAATTTGATATAAAATTATCTCGTAAATATTTCTTTGTCCATCTTGATTTTGCCACAAGATACAGGCTGTTAGGCTGTTCTCCAGACGGAGGCCATGTAGAGGCTGAATGCAAGTCTTGAGAAACAAGTCTGACTGCGAGCTAAAAGACCAGGAAAACCTGTTTTTAAACATTATTTTCTGGTCATAAAAATCTCCATGACACTTGTCAGAATTAAAAATTATGAAGACACTTGAAATTCCATAGCAACTGATTTACAGTCGTGCCTTAGGAAACAGTCTAAACCAGATGTCAAATTCAGGTAGCCAAGAGATTCTGATGGACAGGAAAAGAAGACTGAGTTGCTAAGAGAACAAAGACAGGAGAAAGAAATCTTTGCTGTATACACAATTTTTTATTAAAAAAAATATTTTAGGCATGAGTTCTGCTCCTACGGTGATTATGTACTGTGCTCTGAATGGGAGCAGTGGCTCTCGTAGCTCTTATATTTGAATGTATGGTTCCCAATGTGTGAATTGCTTAGGAAGGAACTTGTTAGATGAGGTGTGCGACTGCAGGTGGCCTTTGAGGCGTCAAAAGCCCACACTGGGCCTAGTCTTGCTCCCTGTGGATCAGAGCTCTCAGCTATGGCTCCAGTGCCATACCTGCCACCATGGTGCTTCTTGACTTGATGGCCACGGGCTAACCTTCTCAAACTGTAAGCAAGCCCCAACTAAATGCTTCCTCTTGTAAAGTTTCCTGGGTCATGGTGTCTCTTCGCCGCAATAGAACAGTAAGTAACTAAGATACATACACTCTCTCTGTATGTGTGTGTTTGTGTATACCTCATGTATGCACATGCACATACATGTAGATATCCAAGGCTTTATTGCCCCAACATTAAGTACATCACATAGAAATTAAATTAAAAAACTAGTAAACTTTGCTACAGACCTTCCCCCCCTAAACACTCATGAATGTGATATTTTACAGACATGTGGCTTTAGAAACCATGTCTCTATGAAACAGACTAAATTGCAAAACATGGACAGTGTTAACCTCCCAGAAGATCTGAGTGTCAAAAATCAATGTGAGCACTGACCTACTGTGCACATCAGGGGGTTCCTTCAGCCCCTCCTGCCAGGAACTCACTCTTAACAGCATTTGCAACCCTTGATCTTCAAGACCATGTAAATCATCCTTGGGAGACGTGTTCAGCTCAGTTCTGCAACTGATGTAAAGGCTGGAGGAGGTATGGGAGACATGTTCAGCTCAGTTCTGCAACTGATGCAGAGGTCTGAGGAGGCCAGAGTATCAAATCAACACCATAAAACCCGGAGAAATTACACACATTACTGTGCACAGTTTACAAGTCTTGAAAAAGCCACAGTGAGGACTAAAACTCCACAATTCTTAAAAGCACCCATCATTTTCAAAGTCAACACTGTCTATTCTTGAGAGAAATCAGCAATATCAAGGCATGGTGATGCAGACCGGTAATTGCAGCTTCTCAACAATGCTAAGGCAGAAGGATTGTAAATCCAAGCTTGATGGGCTACAGAACCAGCTTAAGACCACGGTGGATAACTTAACCCTGACCCAAAACACACACACACACACACACACACACACACACACACACACACACACACACACGCATACATGCATACACACCTACATACATAATACAAAAATAAATGAGGAAATAGTTCAGGAGTTGAGCCCAGCATGTAGTGAAAAATAAAATAAAAGAAGCAGTGAAAAAGATTCCTCCAGCATCCAAGAAGACTTCAAGCTGGTCTGCCCAGTCTTGTTCTTCTCCCAACCTCAAATAGTTAACTCTGGGACTATTCACATGTATGAACCACTGCCATATCATCTGTTTTGACTGACAGATCTTTTTTTTAAAAAAGGCTACATCTGTTTTGTTTTGTTTTTGTTTTTTTTAAATCTGGAAACAGAGAAAAAGTAAAAGACTCAGTAGAGTATACATGGCTTTAGATAAGGACAGCCATTTAAAACAGCCAGTCAAACTGGGGAGTCTATGAGATGGGACACCACTTAGGCAAGTGCAGGTCACTTTGGAGTGAGTAAGGTAATACCCTCGGGGCTTGTGTGAGGGTGGTGAATACTATGTTTAGAAAGCAGAGAGGTTACAGTGGGCATTTGCCTTCAGGATCTTACCTAAGTTATCCACACAAAACCATACACTCTCACGTCCTGCACTTGAGCTGGAATGTATCTGGAGTGTACTAGAGAGGCTGGGCCATAGAGATCAGATTTTGAACAGGACAGTACTCACGGAGCTTAGATTCTTACTCGGAATCCAATTATTGCAGCCTCTTGAGAGAAACTGAATTATTAGGTATCCAATAATGACAGAGATAGACACCTCTGAGTAAGTGTTCAATAGAGACAGAGAGCAAAACCATCTGCAACTACAGAAAGGTAAAACATCTGATAAATTAGTCAGTGAAGAATAAAATCCCCAAGCGTGGGCCTGATACCACTTGTCATTTCCACAAGTTATATTTATGAACTGAATAAAGAAGTATGTGTCCATATTAGGGAGGCTTGTAGGGCTTCTAATAACTCAGGCCACTAAAGTCTCAATCCTTTAAGAACTGCAAAAGGCTTACAAAATTTCCTCCAGTACTATGGCGTTTCCTTCTACCATCCATCATACGAGGATACAGCCACTCTCGTAAATGATGGGATTTCTTGACTACAACCTCCACCCAGCAGCTCTGATGAGTATTTACACTTGCATAAAACTAATGACTATTGTTAAGGGAGCGATGTACAGAGATACTTAGACCCTCCCATTTCTTGTAGTTTGAATGTTGGCTCCAAAAGCCAACATGAGATTTAACTGCCACTTTTGAGGGCATAGTGACCTAGCCAGAACTGAGCCTCTAGGAGGCAAACAGTTCACAGTGGCATCGTTCTAATGAACGGAGGCCATTATAATACAAAGACGGAAATTGAAATGAGGGGAGACCAACCCCTTTTCTTCTCTCTTCCTCTCTCCCTTTCTCCTTCTCCCCTGCCCATTTTCCTTCCTGTTCTTGCCTTGTGCTACCATCCACCTTGCTATAAACCAGCAAGATGTCTGCACCAAATGCAGCAACTTGACATTAGAATCCGCAGCCTTAAATCTCAGGGATCAAATAAACCTCTACGATGAATAATTTACAGTCTGTGATATTCCATCACCGGAAGCTAAACCAAGACACCGCGGCTAAGAACTCTACACCGGCGTAAGGAGCAAATCCCTGACCTAGTCTTTAAAGGGATGAAGATTTGCAAGTAATCAAGTTTCGTAGAACTGACACTTTGTACATAGGCATCTAATACCTTTGTCTTCTCCTACTGAGAACTGAACTGGTTCCCACAAACTGAGCCAAGAGATAACCTGTGCAAAACAACAGAAAAACATGTGCTGTATTGACAGGACTTAGTTACTACAAGCTGCAAATGAAGTCCTGTTGCCCAACACGAGAGACCTCTGCAGCACGACAGGATTGATAAAGGGAAATCCTGAAGAAGCATATGTAAGAATAGATGACACACACGACTTGGTTGGGACACAGGACCATGAAGACCAACATTGTTACATGGCAGATCTACTGGAAAAGTTATATGGAAACCTTAAGGCACAAACAAATGAGGTAAATTCCATTTAAAAAGACAGTAGGAGCCAACCATATTAATATTATATAAAGTAGAAGTTATCATATAAAAATCATTAACTTGAATGAAAATTATATATTGAATTAGGTATCTGGGGTGAAGACCTGGAAGGCATGAACTCACTTATCAATCACAGCAAAACTTTAAGAAAAAAAAAAAAAAAAAAAAAAAAACAGAAACCAAAGAGTAGTGCAAGACGTTAGCAACTAAACAGAGGCTTTAAAAGTTTTTTTTTTCCTAAATCAGGTTCAAAAGGATATTGGGAGTATAAGTCAGTGATTCTCAATCAAACACAATATTATTTGCCTGAGAAATTGAAAATGGAGTAGGGGCAGAGGGTGTTTGGGTTGTTGCAATATCCGGTGGCCACAGGGTTTTAACTTTGTTTTTAGATTTATCTTGTTTTATGTGGATGAGGGTTGTGAAGGTCAGAGGACAGTACTGATCCCCTGGAACTGCAGTTACCAATGTTCGGGAGCTACCGTGTGGGTGCTGGGAACTGAACCTGGTCTCACGGGAGGGCAGCCAGTGCAATTAACAGTGAAGCTACCTCGCCGCCAGTCTGTTCAATGTCTAGAAATAGTCCTGGCATTTAGAGAGGAAGAGTCGGCGGGATCCTGGGTATCTTCAAATGCATGGAAAGTTCCAGATAAACGAATTACACAATCTACAATACGGACTAGTGTCCCTGGTGAACTGCACTCACCTAAGTGATTAGCAACTCACAGCAAAGGCAGGTGCCTGAAAATAAGAATGCACCTTTAACACCGCGTACAAACGGTCATACTCTATGCCTTCTCATTTATCAAAATGCACCGTCTGTGAGACCAATGGCCTTCTTCCTGGGCTATGCCAGCTTCCTGGATGTACAGAACAAAGTCACAAGGGTACACAAAGCCGAGTAGAAGCAACACACATCAGTTTCAAGCCTTGATCTGATTTGCCTTGAAATGTTTTCTGCATAGCAGGTTTGGTTGTTTTTGTTTTTGTTTTTTTTCCTTCACTGCAAAAATAAAAGGCATCCAGCTAGAAACATACCAAGAGGCCATGCCGTATTCTAGGGCAGCAAAGGAGTGAACAATTAAGCAGTTTGCCTGTTACACAAAACATTATAACCACCGTCTAATCTCATTATGAGATGCACTTTCCAACAGAATTTTACTCTACATGATAATTTTTATTGAACTGTGTTTTGGTGCTGGATCGAATATGTGCTGACTGTAATCGGATTTAAAATGCAAGTGTAGGGCATTTGTGTCTATCTCTTAGAAGAAAGTGTTACAGCACATTTCTAAAATTTAAAGTTATATACATTGTTGGGACTGTGTTAAATTTATAGACACACATACAAAGGGATATATATATCAAAAATATTTTAAGATAAAGGGAATAGTGGAATGAAAATAAAATAAAAAGAACAGTGGAACGAAAACAGGAAATTTATAAAAATGAAAAATTTTCATGCAAGTTTCTGAGCGTATGGATAAGCAAATAACAGGGTGTCCCAAACTGCTAGGGCACTTAGTGCTGATTAATGGGTGTTCAAAACTATATGGTTAAGATTTTAGTCAAAATATCAGCCTCTGCCATACACTGGAGATGATCTTTTGCACTGTGATGAAAAATGGATTCCAATTTAACAGTATGTGAGTGGGTCTTCAGTCCCTCTAAATTGTTCAAGTACATAAGGCAAAGGTCTTGAAGACTGCTGTCTAAGACACAAAGAGGACCCAACTATACCCCCTTAACGTTACCACTTCTAAGCTACACTTTCTGATTTCAGTAATTTCCACTCATCAGAGTTTTAAAAGAAGTAAAACTAGACATGCCCAGAAAAGAAAGAAATATGAGGCCACAAAATAAAAACTGAGCAATAATTTTTTAAAAAGAAGCCATAGAACAAAGCTGTGCGCAGAGGATATTCATGGTAGTCTTTAGGTCCGAGAAAATGAGGAAGGAGACAGCAACCTGACGGCATAAAGCGTATGGACTGGGAAAAGGAGGAAGCTCGCTGATACCGGGTCTGAAGCAGGCGCACGGCTTCGTGCCATGCTTATTAACATAAATATGTGGGCAGCACTATGAAACAAGCTTAGTGGGTGAAAAGGTGTAAGTTGCATCTGCTTAGGATGCTGCATAAAGTTCACGATGTGAGGAGGGCTTGGAGAACTAGGTTATAGCCTCTGCTAGATAATTTACTCCCAAGACAAAAATCCCTTGAAATTCAAGAGTCCGCTCAAGGAATTCCCCCATGGGCATCTTTAGTAATTAAAAGGAGCCACTCTTTCTAACTTTTAGAGAAAGTTTAATTGGATCTAGAGATAGAGAGGATGAGTCCAGAGAAATACATCCTCCTCAAATAAATCATCTTAATTATCTCTGGTTATAATGATGATTTAATGAGGCTTTAAAATAAAAGTCAACTGTGGAATACAGTTTTTAAGAGAGTGGATGGGTAGGATATATGACCCGCTATATCCCAAGGAATACTGCTCAAATGATCTACTGCTCACCTGTAATTATTTTTAAACTGTATTACTTCATGAGAAATGTTTGTAATATACTTACATTAAAGGGAATGTAGGTATATACATATATGCATGTTAATGTGTAAGTGAATATTTAACATATAAGTGAATATTTTATATACAGGAAGATCACTGTGTATATACACTGCAGAGTATTTATTGTTAACAACACAGAAGGACTTTTACAGTGCTTTAGATATTTTGAATGTTCCGGCATTTTTACCTCTACCAGAGTGAAATCTTTACAATACCTAGGATAATTAAACATATTTGACAGTATCTCTATTTTATCCCTTGTGGCTGTCTAGCTTTTGGCTGCTTAACTGCATATTAAAATTTCCACAAGTAACTAGGCAGAGGAATGCAGGCGAACACAGTTTTGCTCATATTATCAGATATGGTGGATTCTGTTATTGGAAGATTTCTACACTAGAAAAGCAATATGATTCTTCACTTACCTCTTCTAAAGTAATCCCAGTGGTCAGGAGGCAGCGGCAGGTGGATCTCTGTAAGTTCGAGGCCAGCCTAGTCTACAGAGCAAGTTCCAGATCAGCCAGGGATACACAGAGAAACCTTGCCTCAAAAGACCAAAAACCAAAACCAAACCAAAACCAAACAAAAACTGAAAATACTAACCCAAATCTAGTTTACTTAAATCCTGTGACTAATATGCTCAAACAAGTCCTTTCAGAGGTATGCAGCCACAGGTCATGGACCAGACCTGACGATCAGGGAGAACTTTGATTTGAGGCTACTTCAAAAAGTAGCAGATCCATCCTAGGGAGAAGGGTTTTGCCAGCATCCTATATAATAGGTACACACAACAAATCTCTCGTAGCAAATTCTAGCCTGGTACTGCAGAGGTTCAAAGACATCTTAGTCCTTAAATGTATTTTGCTGGGGCTGGAAGGATGGCTTGGCGGTTAAGACCACTGCTTGCTCTTCCAGAAGTCCTGAGTTCAATTCCCAGCAACCACATGGTGGCTCACAACTATCTATAATGTGATCTGGTGCCCTCTTCTGGCGTACAGGTGGACATACAGGTAGGGTATTCATATACACAAAACAAAACCATCTTTTAAAAAATGTATTTTGCTTATGTCAAAGATTGGTCAAGGGCCCTTTAAATCTTTTAAATCTTCTTCTTCGTTTTAGCAACAAATAAAAGGTTGTTCTCTTCTTTCTGTATTCTGAATTAATTATCTGTCCATATACTCGCTTATGGTCTGATGTACCACATGGTCAAATAGAAGCCAAAGTCTAGCTAAAGAAGCGGAGTCTTCAGCATTTGGAAGTGGAATTGAGAAAAGGTATCATCTTTGAGAATATGTCGCACTGTGGATTTTGTGAGTTGTCCTGGGATGTCCTGGTACTACGAAGAAATATTTTAAAAACTATTTAAAATTCTTTTTTTTTTTTTTTTTTTGGTCAGCACACAAAGGACTGGGTATCATTAGGGCATAAATTCTTTCTGATGTTTAAACAAATCTCTAAAATATGGATCTAATAAATCGGAGGTTGATTTTATCTGTCTGCTCTACATTGTTTCTGATCGAACACATATTACTCTCTCTTAAGAACAGATGGCTTACACAGGACTGTACAGCAAAACAAACAACCATAAGGGCCCAGCAGGAGCAGGCTGCCCCAGTACATAAAAACCGTCCATCCTTTCCAGTGACTTTAAGAGAAAGGTTAGCACTGCCGACCACTGAGGCTTTTTCCATCTCTCTAACGCTTGTTACTTACTTCCAAAATGTCCCTGGAAGATATTTAGGAATTAAAAACATTCCAAGTTACGAGAGCTCTTCTGCATATCTGAAGCTGTCTTAGACATGAGATTGATGTCTGATTGAGAATCCCATCTCATCCTCTAACCCAATAAAGCAGACCTTCACCCTGAGACTCCATTGCGATCGCGCCTTTGTGGGTTGTGTTCACTGAGAAGGGTCTGACACACATTCCACGAGTACAGTTCACTTGCGGGTTCCTCTAGCGGGTGGACTGAACCCGCGGGTTCCTCTAGCGGGTGGACTGAACCAAAACCAAACTCTAAGGCGGGGACACTGCGCCTGAGGCTTTTCTCTGCTGCCTCTTTAGTCTACTATCCTGCTAGGGCCTTTCTCATATCTAATTAACCAATAGCTGCTCGCAGAAAGAGATCCCATCCATCACTCCTTGGGAATATAACACTTTAGACTTGAGCGTGTCATTTATTCTCTTGAAAGATGATGATAAAAGTGAAATTCCTGGCCTAGATAGCTCTTCATTTTCACAGAGAACGGTTTCATGTTTAGCAAAATGTTCATTTTCTAAAAAGTACTTTCTGGTATAAATAAATAGTTTGTATTGCTAAAAGAAAGAAAAACCCAAAAGCCAAAAGCCAAAAAAAAAAAAAAAAGACTAAATTACAGTTTTACTGATAAGGTTCTCTTTTTCATGTCCCTTTTTCATTTAAAATAGCTTATGAGTTAAATGTGTAGGGAGACCGACAGGCACTGGACAACTGCGGCGCGCAGTTGGAAAAGTTATAGCTACATTCTCTGAATGCTACAACCAAAGTATCACAGTCTCTAAAAGAAGTTCTCTCTCTCTCTCTCTCTCTCTCTCTCTCTCTCTCTCTCTCTCTCTCTCTCTCTCATTTTTCAAGTTCTGAAGCATAAGAAGCGCAGAATGAAAATATAACCTCCCTACCCGCAGCCCCAACTAAAGAGCAAACATTTAAACTCTATTCCTTTCTTACTGGGTGTTCTGTAATGCGAGGGGCTTCAGGGAGTGGATTGAAGGACAGCTCGGGCAGAGCAGTTGTCTTACAGAGAACAGGAGTACCAACGCATGAAAACTTACAATGCATATGCGTAAAATAGGAAAATGGAAAAGAAGACATTATAGCAAAGAAAAGCAGCTTTTTGCTTTTTTGGTTTTTGTTTTCTTTTTCTTTTTTGGTTTTTCGAGATAGGGTTTCTCTGTGCAGCCTTGGCTCTCCTGGACTCACTTTGTAGACCAGGCTGGCCTTGAACTCATAGCAATCCACCTGCCTCTGCCTCCCACGTGCTGGTGTTTTGTTTTTGGGGTTTTGTTTGTTTTTTATTTTGTTTTTGATTTTACCAACTTCTGTGCTATTTCCTTTCCTCTGTAGAGGGCTGACAGCTCCCAAAATTCATGTCTACCCAGAACCTCAGAATGCGATCTTATCTGAAGTAAGTTCTTTCCAGATAAAACTAGTCAAGTCAAAGTCACACAGGATGAATGTAGGCCTCCAAGCCAGTGACTGAGGTAAGATACACTGGGTTGGAGCCACCAGATGCTGAAAGTGGCAAAGGGACAGGCGTCCCTGGGACCTTCAGGACGCTAGATGCAGGGCTCTGCTGAAGTCACTTTGGTTTCAGACATCTAAGCCTGTGAACCCACGAGAATAAATAACCCAGTTGTTTTGAGCAATTCAGTGTGTATTTATGTGTTACAGCAGCACTGGGAAACTGGGACATCTTTAAATGTCTTTTAAAAGGAAAAAAAAAAAAAGAAATTAATAAAGAATCTGTCTTAGCTTCAAATGGTGATTTGTTATGTTACAAATCAAAGCATCAAGACCAATACTATTGTTTTTAAAATCATGTGGTGATATAGCATTCATTCATTCATTCATTCATTCATTGCTCACTCATTCAATCATGTGATGCTGAGCTTAAACCCAGAGCGTGTACATGCTAGGCAAGCACGTTACCATGGAACCCCGTCGGTAGCTCCTTTTCTCCATGTGCACAAAACTTTAAACAGAAATGAGACAAAAACCCACCTTCAGTCTTTAGAAGAAATAGGACAAAACCAAACTTGAAGATATTTATTAAATACATTGGCTAATGCTTATTACCTAGACGGCACAAGAACCATGACCTGAACGAATTGTTTCATGCTGTGTACACGGAAGCGAATTTCCTGTATCTTAAATATCTTAATAAGGTACTGAGAGGGAGCACACCAGAGGTGCTCACCAATTGTCATGAAACTGAACTGAATATTCTAGTAGCATGTAAGTTCCCACTAGTGGTTGAGTTGTTATAAGTTGCTAACACTTAGGCAAAAAAAAAAAAAAAAAAAAAAAAAAAAAAAAAAAAAAAAAATCATGTCCCATGTCTTAGCTTCATCATCCATAAATTAAACGGATGATGAACAAGAGAAATTCATTTCTCATAGTTCTGAGGCTGAAGAGTCCAAAATCAAAGTATCAATAGCTGCGAGGCGGAAGACCCACCTTTCTAGTCCAGACCGCCGTTTTTTTCTGTTGTGTCTTCACAGGGGCAAGTGTGTATTGGGTGGGGGTGCTCCCCACCCCCATAGTCTGACCAATGTCCTCTCAGGAGGGATCAGTTCTCAACAAGCAAACTTTGTGTGGAAGGGCTGGGGACTTCGCTCAACTGGTAAAGCATGTGCCACAAAGCATGAGGATCTGAGTTCAATCCCCAGAGGCCACAGAAGAGGGGCCAACAGCAGTGGCCTGCACTTCACTTCCCAGCAGTGAAGAAAGTAGTGATGGGCAGGTCCCTAGGGCTCCTGCTCAGTGAATCTCTGAGCAGTGAAGGGCCATTGTCAAAAAATAAGGTGAGTGACGTGCACATGCGCACATGTGCCTGAAACCCACACCCACACAAACATTGCACACACACACTTTTGGGAAGAACATAAATAATTATTCCATAGCTCTCTCAAAACATTGTCTTATCTTAGTAGTCTGTTAAAAAAAAAAAACACTGCAAATGTTTATATTTTTGTGCCCACTCTTTCCTTAAGAAAACTTTACTAGAAATTAATAGGTTGAGTGAGCATTTCACTCAAGTCACCTGAGAGGCAGTGATCAATGTGCCCTCCACCTGCCCCAAACCTCAATGATATTATCACAGACACTATGTCTGCGTTATGTGCCAAGAGACCGTCAGAGATGCAAAGCGAGTTAATTTATTCAATGAGCAGCAAAAGAATAAAGGCATCTGGGCCCCGAATACCGATCTGTTAGGGAGGAAGGACGCTCTTATTTACAACGCTTCTAACACAACAGCAAAAACCAAAGGATATGAAGCCTATTATACAAAACACATCAAGTGTTTACTGAAGGTAATAAGGTTATAAGTATACACTACCATGACGCAGGATTCTACATCTTTTACATAGTCTGTCCGAAGCCAAAACCCAAACTAAGAGGCCCACACTAGGCTCCTTCGGGTTCCATTGTCCACTTGGACTATAAAGAGTCCCAAGTAAACTGAAGGCTAGGAAGCAGCTACAGGATCTAAATCAACATTCGTCTGACAGTCAAAGATAAATAAAGATGCGGATTATATTAGTTATGTAGAATAACAGAATTAGTTGATTTTAAATGCTGAATAACACCATAGGTCCTACAATAAAGAGAAACGCCCCTCAAAATTTTAAATCAGTTTAAAAGGTTAAAATAAATACGAAATGAGACCAAAGAATAAAAAGAAAGGGGAAAAGAAATTGTTTAAAATAAAATAAAATAAAATAAAACCTTATGGTTATTTTCAAATTGTCTCAATCCAGCTTAGGTCCAACTACACATGAACAGAGACCACTAGGTCTGTGCTAATGCTTGCTAGTCTAGCTGGTCACCCCACAGTGACCACTCATAGCCAGCCTTTGCCTGCAAGGCCACGCATCAGATAAACTTGCCAATAAATCCAATGTAAAAGGCCGACATGAAGCCATACACAGTTCTTGTTAAGAAAAAGACAAACGCAAGTGATCAGATCGAGATGGTGGGGTAATGTTGTGCCCTCCTGATTGTTCAAAAAAGGGAAGGAAGGCCATGGGTTAGGGCGTAGAAAGATTGCTCTCCTACTCAATCAGTGTGTCTGCCACTCTGGCCCCGACTTTGCAAGGGTCATAAAAATAAACTGCCTTGATTTCACAACTCTGGGTCTCCAGTGCTCTTATTATGAAACGAGAAATCTCTTATTGTGAAGTGAGGACCACTGTTTCTCACAGAGGACACTTTAAGTGAAATAAGCCAGACACAGAAAGAAAAACACGCATGATTTCACATGTATAAGGAATGGGGGGGGGGGGAGTCAAAGAAAGCAATAGACAACAAAAGAGAGGTTACTTTTGGTCAGAGACACTGTCTGCGGCCATGGTCAGTGGCTAATGGAGAGATACATACAGAACTGTTCCAAGAGCTGAAAATAAAAGACCCAAGAGCTCAGCCCTACAAAGGACATTTCTAGGAACCCACCAGCACCAAGGCTCAGAGAAGAGAATGAAGAAGAGGCGGAAATAATGTAAGAACTGGGAGGGTAGAAGAATGCTGGGAAATGCTGCCTTAAGGGCGTGGCGCGGCCTCAGCACTCATGATCTACAGGAGCTCTGCTGACAAGCACAAGATCAAGCCAGCCACAGTCCTGGCGTGGATGGAGCAAATGATGCCTGGGCCTCCCTGGTACTGAAGTGTTAGTGGCAGTGGCCAGTTGCTAGGAGAGAGAGAATCGCTCTTTATTGAGGACATGATTGGTTCCTGATAAGCTTCCCAGGCTCCGGTGGGTGGCCCCACGTGTATGAACTTATAGATGCCCCAACTGTGCTTACTGGGGTCTCAAGAAGAAACAAACAAACAAACAAACAAACAAGACAGGAAGTTGGGAGGAAGCATGTTAGGGTTACGGAGGGAGATGAAGACGGGAATGATGGTAGAAATGAGGTTTCCCTGTATGACTGTATAAGTCTCAAAACTAAAGAAAACAATATGAAATAACACATCTCTCTGATACTGTTATCTTGAAAAGAAGCCTCAATGCTTTCATCACTTAATGTTACAGCTTTAAGATGCTAAGTAAGAAACTTCTGGGATTAGGCATCGCAGTGCCTGTGTGGCAGGAACGTGCTTCACATTGCACTGTTCTTCATTCATTTTGAGACTGAGTCGTCAGCTATTTGTAAATTTTTTTGGGCCTGAGAAGCTACCATAATATCAAAACTCTGGCTCCCGAGTAAGTATTTCACATTTTAGGGGAGCACGTTATTTAAAACATACCATGTATCTCTTTCTTTTTTTTTCACCTCGCCCCACCCCCCGCCTTTCTATATGCTGGACCCATCTCTAAACTTAAAGTTAACAAGTCAGTGACCACCGCACACCGGGCGCAATTTCTTCATCCATAGGGGAAACCTTCACTCCTTGGTATTAGTTTGACCTTAGTAATGAAGAATATTGTTTTCCAGGGGAAAATTTCCTATAAAGTGTGTACACTAAGCGGTACTACTTGGATTAAAGCGCTCCATCAAGTGTGACTAGTGAAACACAGCAGCACACGGTCAGCAGATGGGAGCGGCTGATGTGGACCAGGGCACCGGCGCGTTGGTGTCTAGCTCCAGCAATGCTTTTCCTGCAGAGCTTTCACACAACGGCTCTCTGTGTGGCGCCTGTACTTTCAAGGTTGTCACTCGGAATCAGAGCAGCGTTTTGATTTTTCTTCCTCTTGCTTTTAAATTGCAGGATGATGAGCTAATCATGAACCCGCAAGGTCATTACATCAGGAGCCGGGGACACCTTAAATGTTTCTGTTGTTTCTATTGCATAGGGGAGCGGGGAGGGAGAAGATATGCCAGTTTTAAGAGGTTCCTTCCAATCCGACAAAAATAATTTCGCTATATGTTTGCAATTTCTGTCCAAGAACATATATATAGTCCTCTGATTTTTTTCCCCCCTCTGATCAAAAGTAAACCCACAAAAATGCCAAAAGAAAGACATGATTTCCCATCCTGGAACTCTCCAAAAGCGAGGGGACTATGTAGGCCAACCTAGCTGCCTCTACGTGAACACAGCCTGGTAATGGTTCAGAGGGAACAGGAAGCGCTCGCCCACGGGATGGTTGGCGATGACCTCATAGATGAAATGAAATGATAAGAGTTAGGGATGAGAAGGGAAAAGGAGGAAGTAGAGTCAGGCTAACGGACAACAGCTGTATGAAAGTTTAACACGCGACTGAACATGAACCTAGGGGTTGGGCATTATTTTTCATCCCCGTTCGGTCACAGTTTAGCCAGGTAACCCTCTAAAGTGTTATTTGATCTTCCAAGGTCTTGACTTACTGCTGTGCATGCATTGCGTGCCGGGTGCAGCTCTAGGCCCTGGGGACCCCAGCGTGCAGAAGGCCTTGCATTGGAAAGCTGACATTGATAAACTGCACATTTTAAGCTATTTAACAGAAGTTATGGGCCAACAGGATCAAAGTAAGAAAAGCCCATCGTTATGGTGAACAATCCGCTATTTTCCTTTTTTTTTTTTTTTTTACACTTAGTAGTATATGATTGTATCATGCCAAAGTCTCAGTGGGTACCTTAAGCAGTATCTAAACACTTATAAGATTCGAAGTCCTCCGTACATTGGTTTCAGTGCATTTTCCTGACCTCTTTCTCCAAAGTTCCCTTCCGTGAACCTAACACTCAATGTAGGTTGTTGAAGGGTTGATCAAATCTACCTGGAACACTTGCTCATGTTTCATTGACATGATGCAATGGGGGAGGAGCGGTAGAGAAGATCAAAGTGGTCTCAGACAATTGGCCACTTTTGACCTAAAGACAAAAATCTAAGGTGGGAAATAGAATAAGGAAGATATTACGAACTCCCCCAAAACCTGGTTTGTGGGATTCTTAATAACTGAGGCTATGTTAGCTTAAATGGAATCCAACGTGTTTGTTTCAGTAAACACTGTGCAATTTCACTTTTTCAACTTATGAACGGACTTCCTTTACAAAAGCAACAGCCGATGCAAGGCAAGGCAAAATATGGCATCCATGCCCTCAGTCCCGGCACTGGGAGAATCAGGCGGGAGGACTGGGCATTTGAGGACCAATCTGGACTGCAGAGAGCGACTTGTATCAAAACTTGAGAAGGAAAAAAAAATCATAACATGTAGTAAGTACATATACTAAAGCCGCGTATCAGTTTCTAATTTTACATAGAGAAAATGGTCAGAGTGATCATAACTTACAGTTACTGATTACTGGGCTTAAAATACCATAAAAAAAAAAAAAAAAAACAAAAAAAAAACAAACAGAAATCAGGCCCCAACACTCACTTTACAGAAATAGATCTGTTAATTTACTTATCTTGTTCGTTTAGCATAAATAAAGTGTCACAGAGCATTAAACCCCACCCTGACCCCTCCTATCCCCCCTTTTCCTTTCTCCTCACCCTTTCTCTGCACCCTAACATGCAGCTGGCGTTCTCCTGTTGACCATGAGGAAAGTGGGCTTATTTTCATGGTTGACATCTACTTGACAATGCTGGTCAGGGTCAGGGACAGCGACGTTTCATCAGCCAATAGGTGACTAAATGGTAACAGCGTGATTAAATTTAACTGCTAAACAGAAAGTCTTCATACAAAACAATGTTTTTATTGGTGGATTAAGAAATAGAGAAATAATGCAATGTGTCATTTCAAGTTTACCCTGACTCCATGTTCAGGGTGGTTATCCGAATTGAGAGAGGGTCATCTTTGCTTCTACTTCACACTAAGGGAATTAGCAGGCGTGGTCAAGTGGTCCCCCCTCACCCCCCCACCCCGTACCCTCCACTCCATTCCCCTCCAAGATGTGATACTAAATGATACTAAACCCTAACCAGGGTTAGGAAGCATCTCACAAAGTATACCATTGCTATTTACTGTGTATGGAGGTTTTGCCTGGGTGTGTATCTGTACAACATTTGCACATAAGGTGCCTGCAGAGGTCCTAGGAGGACATGGGATCGCCTTGGAATCGGAGTTATAACAGTTGTGAGCTACCATGGGGGAGCGGGGAATTGAACTCAGGTCCTCTGAAAAAGCAGCTAGTGTTCTTAAGTGAGCCATCTCTCTGGCCGTAGATATACCTTTAGAATTAAAAAAAATACTACCAACTTTCTGTGTCTCCATAAATACACATTTAAATTTGGAATATTTAATTCTACTCGTGGTCTGTCTCAACAGAGGAGAAAAATACACACTCATAACACAAATGTCTAATTTCTGATAAACTGAAATACTAATACTTACAATTAATTTTAAGAGATCAGACATGGGGCCAGTGAGATAGATGGCTCAGTGGGTACAAATGCTTGAGGCCAAGTTGAGTTTGCAAGTTGAGTTCGATTCCTGACATTCTCAGGATAAAAGAACAGAACTGACTATAAAAGTTACCCTTTGACTCCTACCCATAAACCATGGTATATGCGCTCTCTCTACCATGTAACGGGTCACAAAACCACACACAAAATAAAGGAAATAAAATTTAATTAAAAAAAATAGAACAGGAGTCTATGTTGGTATCCAAGGATGCAAGCGAATGACTATTTTCAATTTATGGACAAGCTTGTATCTTAAATTCCCTGCTTCTAACCAGGTGCTTCAAGTGAACCATCGAGCTTTTCTTTTTGTACAAAATGTAATAAGTGTGAAATTTAAATACACTTTAAGGAACTCAAATATAACATCACACATTCATAGACCTTGATCATTTCAAAAGGCTACGGAGCTTTTTCATTAAATGACTCACATTAAAAACAACTATACAGTTTCAGTTTCTGAAAAAAATTCTCAATTTAATCTTTCCGTCCATTAAGGATACCATCCTGGCTCAGTCTTTCCTTGTGTCCTGTGAAAAGGTTTGTAACACCCTGTAGCTCAGCTCCTAGAAACACTAGAATGTGGGATTAGAGAGAGAGAGAGCACAGTGGTTAAGGGTGTGCATTGCTCTTCTAACAGACCTGTGAGATCCATTCCCAGCACCCATGCTGGGCTCCAACAACAGCCAGGACTCCTGGCATCTCTGGCCTCCATAGGCACCTGTACCTCATTGGTACATACCCACCCAACACCCACTCTTAGTGCCCCCCCACATAAATTAAAAAATAATAAAGCTTTAAAATATGCTCACCTCATCCAGATGACCACTGTTGCCATCAAAACAGGCAAGGCAGGACTTGCTGCCTTTCTCAAATGGCGCATGCATTTCTCAGTACAATATCGAAATTTCTCTTTGAAACAGCCTAGAAGGCTCTTTAGCATCGCCTTTTCCCTCTGAATATAATTAATTGTGGTAAATGCTCTCTCTTGAGTTTATTTTTGGGGGGTGGGTACCCAAATGCTGGCACACTGAGGCTGTGAGACTGGTAAGCAGCCAGGCATGCCTATGGAGCAAGACTGTGGCTCACAAACAAACTCCATTTTGAAAGGATGGTTTTGAACCCGCGCTGGCAAATGGTACTATAACAAACATGGGGGCAGTCAGCATCTCTTAGTCATGTCATGCAGACAGCCACTTCCCCTTAGGGACCAATAGAAGACCACACTGGGAAGCTGGGGCAGCCCACCACTTAGCAGGCATTGTCCTGAAAGTTGGTTAGAGGAGGGTTGGCTTTCTTAGGCTTCTCCGCCAGAGATGCCTTCTTCATTTGCTCAGCTGAGCCAACAGAAACCGCCACCGGGGACATACCCTTAGAAAAAGTGGAAAGCCAGGCACAGAAAAAGACGGATGTGGGTCTAAAAATAAATGCAAAAATGTATTCATTCCTTGTTCATGCATCACTTTTTTTCTTTCAAGAATTTTCATCAAGTGAAGAAACCCTATAGCACTTCTATTAGAAACTGCCTTGTTTAAAAGCATCCTTCTGCTGGGCCCATGCAGGAAAGCCAGGCAACTCTTCCAAGTCAAGAACCTCAGCAGACTACCTATAACAATTAAAATACAAACAAACAAAAACAACAAAAGAAAACAAAATATCAAAATCAAAACCACCAATAGATTAGACTTGGGAATAAGGGAATGAACACAGACATAATTTATCATTTTGCCAGGTTCAATAAATAATATTTTGATGTGTTAATAGCATTTAAAAGTAAGCACATTAGCCATCAATTAAGTAAACAAGCTATTAAATGGGAACTAGAAATGTCAATGAGGGCATAATTTACTAATTTTCTAATCAATGATGCTAAGTCATTGTTGGATATTAATCAGGGAGTGGACATCAGCCGTACCATAGGCGATCGTTTCTTAACCACGCCTCACACAAATAAAATTAAAATTCAAAACAAAAAGAGGACTCAATAGAAACACCCGCTCCCCTAATACGTACTCATTGATAAAGGAAACAATTTGCCTTGAGCCAATATGGAAATCTTTGCGACAGTCAATGGTGGCAGTACTGATAAAAGGTTCTACGCAGCCATCATGTCCCTGGTCATTACAGTAAAGGGGATGCACATGGAATTCAACACTAGGACCGAAATCAGAACAAATCCTAGATGGAGAACCACACTTACATGGCGACGGTTACGACCGATACAAATTTGAGTAGAGAACAAACCGAGTTCTGATCTCATTTTGTAACTTAGTGCTTCAATGACCTCCTACAGACCATTTAGTCTCTTTAAGCCTCACCTATAACGTAAGGAGTAAAGACACAGCTTACTTCATGAATAGCCTGCTACACACATCTTTAGGGCACTGGATCCCATAGATTTCTTTCTATTTATAGCATTCCTGTGGGAGAAAGAAGATGACCTATGTAGGTTCTTCCTGGGTTTAGCCTCTACCAAGATGGGAATTGGATGTGTATTTAACCACATGTGATGTGCTGGAAAACAAACGCCTGTAGAAAGGGTTTATCACAAAGCCTGGACAGTGGTCCACACCTGTAGAAAGGGTTTATCACAAAGCCTGGACAGTGGTCCACACCTGTAGAAAGGGTTTATCACAAAGCCTGGACAGTGGTCCACACCTGTAGTCCAAGCACTCAGAAAACCGACCACAGGGATATTCACAGGTAAAGGTCACCCAGGGCAACACTGAAATTTTAGCAGGGCTTGGTTTCAAAATAAAAGTAGAGCTCAGAGGTGGGAGCTTGGCTGGCATGTGCAAGGCCCCATGTGCCCGTGCTCAAACGCCAGTAAAGCAAACGGCAAAAAGGAACGGAAGAGAAAGGAAAAAAGCTAATGCACAAGGATTTGTCACGGCGAACTTCAGCAGTTGCTATGAGGCCTTCCCTTTCTGCTAACTGTGCAGTCTAATTAAATGACGCTCAAGATTCTTTTTGGTTCTTAAGGTCTCCAAGTCTATGTATTTTAATAAGTGAAGTTAGTTATATTGTTTTTTTTTTTTTTAATTGTGTGGGCTCTTTTGTTCCTAAGTGCACAGGCAAGAAAATCAGTCTCTCCATTCGAACAGCACTCCTTGTCTCTTTTAATGGCAAATTAAAAAGAAAGAAAAGAAAAAGGAAAAAAAAAAAAAAAAGAACATTTATTTTTTTCTGCCTCAGCCACTGTGACATATTGACCTTACTCTAAACTATCATTCTAAAGAATGCATCTTCCCCCAGCATTTACTAAAGTGCTTGCCACTCAAGCACGCAGTCCTGAGTTCAAACCTCAGCCTCCTTATTCAAGAGCAGAGGACGGTGATGGCGGTGATGGCGGGCAGCTCCTAGTACGAGGGTAAGGGGGCGGGGCCTGGGGTGGGCAGGACAGGCTGTCCAGCTGGGTGCCTTCTGAAGAAAGACAACTGAAGCTGATCTCTGGCATGCACGTGCACAAACACACGTGCCCACACTAACACGCACTCATAAGTAAATGTCTTCTGTTCTAGTCTGATTTTTGTTGCTATTATCATTGACCAAAACCAACCTAGAGAGGAATAGTTTATCTCTGCTTATAGTCTATAGTCCATCACCAAGGGAAGCCAAGGGGGGAACTCAAGGCAAGAACCTGGAGGCGCGAACTGAAGCAGAGGACACAGACCTCGCGAGGAGTGCTGCTCACCGACCTGATCTGGATGGCTTGCTCAGAGCTTGCTTGCTTAGACAAGTGCCACCTGCCGCTGAGCGGCCCTACCCACAGTGGCCTGGGCCCTCCTACACCAACAATATGCCCAAGTCAGTCTAGTTTGTGTCAGGTTGACAAAAAATAACCAGGCCCTCTTCACCACCTTACTCAATCAAAAGGCTCCCATTAGCTGTTAACAGTTTAAAGTGTGTTTTGGAGCCTGAAAAGGTGATAACACAGCTGCTCAGGAGGCTGAGGCCTGAGAACTACTAGGGTCCAATTCAAGGCTCTCTTGAAGAGCATGCAACTTTTATCTCAAAAGTCAGAAAGCCCTTGAAGGCTAGAGGCATGGCTCAGTGTGACCCCCTCTTACCTAGTACTTGCAAGGTTCTGGATTTATCCAGGCCCCCACTAAGTGTCTGTACCAATGGTAACTACGTGATTTTTTTTTCTTATTCAAATGTGCTATTATAGCTCTCTGAACCTCTTTTAAAAGTCTTTACCCAACATCTCCTCGAATTCAATTATTAAAAAAAAAAAAATTCACATGAGTCAAAATGCAAAGAAACAAGCTATTAGTTCAGAAAGGCTTCCAAGAAGTTAGAACTAACAAAGTTAATAAGATTAGTTCTGAGAGGAGTCATAACTCAGAGCTCTTCTAGTCCTAGTTTATATATACATTACCCTAACACCCAAAAATAATCCTGGTTGTTTGATGACATAGTAAGAAATGAAAATTGAGAGTATGGCCACGGAGAAGAATGAAGCAGCTATCCTAAAAGGCATTCCTGTATTTCAACTACAGAGATAATTTTAAATAGTTAATAAAGGAATTTGAGAGGGTTCTCAGTTAGGATGCAGGGCACCACGGGCTTGGATCCTCAACTGAATGGGTGAGGAATGCTTCAACAAAAACAACTGTGGAAAGCAGGCTGAGAGTGCTGAGCACTCACGACCCGTGGAAGCTTGGACTTTCCTACCCTACACTAAAACAATTTTCCTAATCAGCAATATGGGAAATCTCTTGTTTGGGGACATTGTGAGAAAACGAGATGGTATGCATAAAACACTTAGCACAGTAAAGGCTCAAAAATGGGACTTAATAGCAACTCTAGGCATTACGAACAGAGGGCCATTCAGTCAGGGTGTACCTAGCCCTCAACAGCAACTAAGGCGACTGCAATACTTTTAACACGGACCAATAAAATAGCTGATGTTCTCACAAAAACGACTTGCAAGCGCCAATAAATCAAACCGTACTTAGTGGATTCGTTCAACAAGCATTTACTGACAGCGGTTGTGTCAGCATTGGGGTTGACGCTGGTATGTAAAGATGAGTAACACACGGTTGTGACCTGAAAGAACTTGTCCTCTGGTCGGGGAGAGAAATGTAACCGAATGATCATGGCTATGACATGTTAAGTCCTATTTAAAAAAAAAAAAAAATGTATGTATGAGGTGCCATGGAAGCACAGAAGGTGGCTTTGCCTCAGGCAGTCAGGAAAGGCTTCAGAGGTGGGGGAAATGCCATGCAAGTAGGCTTTTGACAGATTGGTGAGTCCGGAAGAAGAGGCCCACACAGCACAAAGGCTGCAGAAATGTTGGGGACACGGAGATAATGAACAGAGCAACGGAGGCTGAGGCAGGATCATGACGGGGTCTGGCAAAGAGCCAGGATGCCCATCCTGATGGCGCGAAGGCCAGAAGGACAAACAGAGGCCAAGGCAGCTGAAGAGCAGAACCCTGGCTGAATCTGGGCCCTGACATGGGAGAGTAGGAGCTACGATAGTTTGTAACTCAGCTTAAGTACACACAACACAATGTTTTCCCTCCCAATAAAAGGTTTTTTAATGCAATAAATCTAAGATTTAAAAAGAAAAAAATGCAGCTCTCCTGGAGGAACTATTTTTAGTGACTTTGAGTTCCTGAGATTTGAGTGTTACGAAATTCACTGCATGATAAGGAGATATCTCCGACAAAGCTTGAAATAACGTTTTAGGTATTTGATAATAGGCCCCCTTTGCTTGCTTTCTTGTGATAAGATTTGTGTTTAGTTTTGATTAAGTGTAACAAAGGAGAATTTAGGAAAATGAAAAGCATGAGCCAGCCTCCAATCGGTAAGACTCCACAGCTCAGCCTGGGAAAATAAAAATGCACACGCCACACACTTGACCGCTTTAACTTAACTTCCCAAAAGGGCTAGGTCTTGTGTTGAGTTCAATAAAACTCTTCTACCATTGGACAATGGGTGCTCATGCATTTAAGCAAGAATTCTGTCTTCTTCCACTTGATAGAAAATAGATCACCAGGAAAATATTGGCAACCAAGTTCAGAAATATGAAGTACAAATCTTACAATTTTGTTTTAATTTCTCACGGGAGGTGGATGACTCCAATGTGGCAGCCAGAGGGCCACTAAAACCTGAACCAACAGCCTTCACGTAAACACACCCAGGCACTTGCTAAAAGAAACATTTTTTTTTTCCACTGCTGAAATTGAAGTTGGCAAGTCCTCCAAATAGCTTAGAAAACAATTTCAGAAGTAGCACAATGGCAGCTTATTTGCACAGAGATGAACCATCATCATTAAAAGACCCCTTTAAAAGCAAATAGAGAGTGGCCAGCCAGTCCGATCACCTTTAATTTTTAATGAAGGGATATCTCCATATGCACGTATCAATGTGTTCAGGGGAAAAAAGTTACCAAGGAAAATCTACTATCATTCAAAAAGAAACTAAGTCTAATTTTCATTGTTCAGCCTGATGTTTCACAACAGGGGAACATTAAGCACATGAAATATAAAAGAAAGGACTATGATAAACCAATATATGAAAATCTGTCCGTGATAGAATAAGCGGGGGTGACTGTCATAAAAATGGCCAAATGGCTTTTTCTACCTCCATCAAGGTCACTCTACTGATGATGGGTTCAATAAGATGATAATGCGTTTAGCCACTTTCCCTGCATCTGACTTCGACCTCACAGATCGAAATGGCCTTGTTTAACTACCCTGGCCTTTCACCGGTTCCCTCAACAAAGATAATTAAGGAGATGTACTGCCCCCTACTATCACAGGAATTGAAAGACAAATAAACTTTTAAGAGCTCAGCCAGGTGTCGACTCTACTAATGTACAACTTTTAAGCAGGAGGTAAAGTGAAATAATGGCCAAATAATGATAAAAGGTTAACCATGTTAAATTTGTTATATAAGGCGATTTTGTTTTACTTAAAAGAAAAGGCATTTTTAAAAAGTGTTCAAACTACTTTTTATGGGCCTCTAGGCAGCCATGTCCTCTCCTCCCTTGATACAAAGGGAGAATGATAGTAATGCTTAAAAACTGTTTATGTAAATTTACTATAGCTTTTGGCTTCCCAAATCTGACTACCATTTAAATATGACCTGCCCACAAATGTTGGCCTGTTCATTTTAAGTAGTGTTTCCCTTGTGAAATTCATTTGCTATGACCTCCTAAGTCTCTGACACAAACTATCTCTGGGATACCAAAGAGGAGAGGGTTGTTTTTAATTTCACATAGCAAAAATTAAAAGTAGTCATTTCGGATCTCAAATATGGGATTTGTAACTAACGGCTAGGTTTATAAGTAAAGTCAATGTAAAAACATCTAGTCTTAAACAACCAGTTTCTTAACTATTAAAACATGTAATTTCAAACCTACTAAATAAATGCTATTCAAACCTACGATAGGACCTATACATCCTATCTTTATTAAAGAGAAAAAAAAAAAAAAAAAAAAAAAAAGAACTTTGACATGTCAAAAATCTAACTATGCACTCCAAACTGCTGGAGAGGCCAAGAAAGGCTTCAGATGTAAATTAGTATTATAATGACTTCGTATCCTAAACAAAACTCCAATAAGTCATGCAAATTTCATCTTATATTATCTACAGCAAGAGACATCTGCAATTCCAAATAACCTGATACATCTAAATAGAATGAGCCCCTACTGTAAACCATCTCTTTTGGATGAAGGAGTCAGATGTTATTTCTGGCACTGAAACGGCCATGTTTTGGGACGTGTAAACGCTTCAGGGACAATCACAGCCAAAACAGCACTTATGATTGGATGCTTAAAAGCTATGTTTACATGCTCCAGACCTGTCCAGATCAACGAGATACAGCCACGGTGTAGATAACCACTTTCATCCAAACCACTGGGACACCTCCTCACGCTCCTCTCTCCTAGTTCTCAACATCCCACGTTTTCCTGTTCCTTTTTCTCCACTGGGAAGACCACACTTTGTTTTTTGTGACTATGTTGCCTTAGCCAAGAACCAGTTCACCAGGCAATCTAAGCCATTAAGCACTTGGATAGCTGTGCTTTGGGTTTTTAAATCCTAACTGTTGAGAAGCTCTGATCAAACTCAAGGTCCACTGTAAGGTTAAAAAAACAAACATACAAACAAAACCCACTTATTTATCTTAATTCAACACATCAAGTCACCTCCTTCTTGGCTTCATTTTCACAGATGTTCCAGATGTTCAGTATGAATAGCCCACTTCCCAGCTGATAGTTGCAAAAGCACTCACATCTAAGCTAAGGCAGAACATCTGCAGCTAAATCTTAGTATAAGTTGCATTTGTATGTAGGCACATAGATGTTCTTGCATAGACTAGGAAATTCCAGTCAAGTTATAATATATCAATGGAAAACAAACTTTTTTGAAGTGAGGAAAGGTTCATATAAAATAAATTTAAATAGAAACTTAAGTGGCCAAACCACTTTTTAGATTTACTTCTGGTAGTTTGTAAAAAAACAAAAACAAAAACAACAACAACAAAAAAAACCTCCAAAAAACAACAATAACAACAACAAAAAAACCCATCCTTATTAACAATTGTTTAGTCAAAGTCCAGGAAACAGAGTACATGACCAACATGAAGAACTGATGCCCCGACGCTCCATCTCTTAATTGCTGATCAGAGCTGAAAATAGGCCCTTTCTCTGTGCTAATTGAAAGAGTCTGGTTAAACCTTTTGAAACGCACTTTAGAAAATACAAGAGTACAGCTTAGAACAGGTTCTTTAATTTGGGTCATTTTCTGTGGCTGGCAGTGGTGACTGGTGCTTAGCAACCCTGTTCTGGTGGCCCTTTTAAGGAAATGAATACCTGGAAGACAGCATTTTAATCTAGTTTATGGCATTAATTATCAAGATCACTGTATTTAGACAGTGCCTCCCTCTGCCACTTGTCTACATTATGAAAGACAGATGCCCCATGATAAATTGAATGTATTATTTTGGATGACAGAGATCCTGAGCACCCCCTCGCCAAGTAAAAAGATGTAAGGACATAAAACAAGTAAGGAAGGGAGAAACTGTTTTTAAAAATTAAAAAAAATAATTTTAAAAGGATAGCTTAAATATTCAGACAAAGATTTTACACTGAAATCAGTGTTCAGAAATCTACAATGGAACCCATGTTAAATCTGCTTTCCTTCCCTAAGTCTGTGGGGAAAAACTAAACTCTACTATGCCATACACTAGGCCACTGATATCTAAGAAACGTAACAGAATCACTGCCAAAACTTGGTAAAAAAATTTTTTTCCTCCTTTGATAAAATTTTTCTAAATATTTTAAAATGATTTTTATAAAAAGAACTTCTGCATGAGAAATAGTAACAAGTACCTTTTATATTAAGATGATTAAATTTATGAAACTGTGCTCAACGGGCTCCTGTTCAGAAAATGAGGGGGGGGGGGAGATTAAACATAGCAGTTACCAAGTGGTGTCTAAGAAATCAAACCACATATTATACTTTTTGCATTTTATTAATAATCAGTGTAAGGGATTAAAAGGCTAATTTTTAAGTATCCAGGCTATGCCTGTGTTTTCCTGATCTCAATTATCTCTGTTTAAGTGTAGCTCTTTGAACTTTCTTCCTCGTGGTTCCTTAATTCACTGTATAGCCCATGACCTGAAGAAGGAGAAATGCGTGTACATCTCCACTCCCTATCTTCCAAGCCAGATCAAGTGACTCTTTGTTTAGAATGTATCCTAATTTCAGTCTTAACAGTCACATATTTTAAAGCTTTTAACATTTAGTCCCCAGAGATGAGACAGGAACCAGATTAACAACTTGCAATCATATATATGTGTATATATATACATATATATATTAATTTAAATTTCAGTCTATCAGCTAGCTTGTAATCAACATCTCTTTAAATTAAGGAGACTTTTTCCAATGGATGTAAATTCATCATTAGGTTGTGCAAATCAAAGGATTGAAAAAAAAAAAGGGAGAGCACAAAAAATTCGCCAAGTTTTAAAACTGTAAACACATGGACTCCGCGTGGGGGTTGTGCGTCTTGAGCATTACAGTCGCAGTTGAATGCCTGAGAATCTGACGGTGAAATGTGGGGCACAGACTGAAGGCTGTACTCCAGTGCCCTGCAGAGAGGGGAGCTTCCTAACTTAGCTGTATTTCTAAAATGCCTCCTCTGGATGTTTTCAATCCCTTCTGAAGAACTACTTTAATAATTAGCACACAGAGGTCTCTGGATGGCTCCTTTAAAAGCAGAGAACAAAAGGTTTATTTAAAAAATGAAAACCTTGGCTTGCACCACGCCAGACATGAATCTGCTTTCAATTACCGAAAGTATTTCCACTTTAGCAGAAGGGGATCAAATCTGCAACTACACCATCTTAAAACACTAAATTTGATTATATTAGGCTTTCAGAGACAAAATGACTTTGTGACACAGGCACATGCATCTGTATGTATCATTTATAAGATATTGCAGAGATAGACACGCTAGCACACGAGAGGGCGGAAATGTGATTTCTCATTCTGGGAGCTGCCGCAGATTTTTTTTTTTTTTAATTAAAATACACACATAAATAGGCGAATGATTTTTTTCACTAGAACTACTTAAGTTTTCCCCAACTATCCCCAACTCTTTTTCCACAGGAGTGATCTATATCGAAGCACATTTGCAAAGTTGAATTTCTTTAGGCACTGTGCTCCTTAAAATCCTCTCACCACATAAAGGGACGGAGTATTTCGCAAGCTAAAACCTGCTCTTTTAATTAGCAGGACTATTTTGTACCCCCCCCCCATTAAGCAATTAGTATGATGGATTTCATTTAATGGAACCAAAAGATTGATTCATTTACGTTCGAAGCAGATTTTTAAACATTTCTGACATGAATTATTCAAAATCATGATCGCTAAGACTTGCTTCAAACAAATTCCATAAGATATACGGCAAAAGTCAAAGAACACATGGAGGTTAAAAAGAAGAAGAAAGAAAAAGAGAGTTTTACCTCAAAGATTAGGACTGTATATTACTCATTTTAGAAAGCCATCTAATTAAAAATACCGGGAACAAAAGACTCCATCTCCCCGTGGCTACCTGCACCACTCCGGGTGACGAAGAGTATTCGAGAAAGTTCTGCCTCTACCTCTTCCAAGCCCTTAAATCTGGCCCCTCAGGGGTTAAAAAGCCACCTCATTTCAGATGCTAATGTTGCCTCTGCACCGATTTCAACCCCGCACGGAGCCTCCTCCCCCCTCCTGACGCTACCCGGGGACGACCGACCGCGGGACCCACACCGAGGGGACCCGGGAGCGCGGCCGCCGCGCAACGGGGAGCGTGGAGCCGCGCGAGGAACCGCCCAGGCCGCGCTCACCCACCTTGCCGCCGCGCGCCCTCGCCGTGGCCGTGCGGAGAGGAGCCCGGCGCTGCCAAGTTGCCAGGGTCTGGAGCGGATCGCGTTACAGCGCCGGGCTCGGGGCTCCGGCTGCGAGCGGCAGCCAGACATGATAGGCTGAAGCTGCTCTGTTTACACCGGGCCGCCGAGGGGGCGGTGGCGACGCTTAACCCCTTCGGGCCGGGCCCCGCCGCAGCCCGGCCGCCGCCTGGCACTCGCCACAGTCTGCACACACACGCGCGCACGCATGCACACGCGCGCACACACACATGCACACTCGAGCCGGAGCAGACTGAAAACTGCTCCTCCGACGGGTCGGGCTACACGCTCCGGAGACCCTAAAGGGAAGCGGCGGCCCCTCCACACCCGCGCGCACACACTCACAAGCGCACACCCCAAGACGTGCAGTGTGCTCCGGTACCGCTCGGCAGGCTGCCGTGCACCGTGCAAACGTCCGTATTCTCCACCCGCTCTACTTTCCCGGGCTTACAAAGAATCTCCTTCCCCGCGCATCCTGAATCCGACCCCTGCTCCGCCACCACCGTTCCCGCACCGCACCGGCTGCATCCCTCAACTCGGGGGACCGCCACCTCTCCGCGGGTCGGCCCAACTAAGTCCCTGGCAGAGGCGCGCCAGCCCGTACCTGCAAGGCGGGAGGAGTCCACGCGCGGCCCGGAGTCTCGCTCGCCCGGCCCGGCGTGCGCAGCGCGTGGGTGGGTGTCGCCTGGGAGCGCCGCGGGGACCCGCGCAGCCCGCGCTCGCCCTGGGCCTCGGTCACGGCGCTCCGCCACCACTCTCGGCCCTGGGACGGCGTAGGGACGGCGGTGTGCCCTTGTGCTCGCCACCCTCACCCCTCCTCCCCAGATGTTAGGGACGGTCACCAGGGGCCCTGGGGCTGGAATCTTAAAACCAAGTAGTCTGAGCTCTGAATGAACTGGAGGGCTGGCCAACCCTGATCTGCAACAGCTAATGTGTTCTAACCAGCTTTACTTTTAAATAGAGCATACTTCAATATTACTGCGCTTACATTTTTTATTCCCCAAACTGTCTCTTCCTATCCTCGGGTTCCACTTTTATAATTTTTTTTTTCATTGCCTCCAGTCCAACGTCCTGTCTTTTAATTTCTCCTTCCAGAACATTCTACCTCCCCCTTCAAACACTGCCTCCATTAAGCTGAGAATGGCTGTTTAAGGATTTTTCGATTTACTAGTGGGTTTTTCTTTTCTTTCCTTTTCTTTCTTTCTTTTTAAAACAGATCCAAACTCAATTCCATATATATTTAAACAACAACAACAAAAATAAACTAGAACACTTTATAGCAAAAAATCAATATATTGTTACCGGTTTTATTTCGAATTTTAACTCGCTTATCTAGACTCTCTCACCCACACTCTCACACACCCCAAAAGATAAAATGCTAGGAAAGGAACTATCATTTTGTCCCTATTTTTTTTTTTTTCAAAAATCCACATATTTTTCAGGAATCCCTTCCCCCTCTCCCCTTTCTTCTGGTAAAGGACATTCCCAGGATAAGCATGTTTGTCCTCCTGGGGGGCTCGGAGGAGGAGGACTACATGCTAGCTTTACCTCTCCCAGCAGAGACTTCGCCTTCTCAATCTCCATTACTTTCTCACACATCCATCATCATATCTAGAAATAGCTGTTGCTGCTCCATATTTAAGTAAAGCCTTTGCATCGTACTGTTCTATCCTTTTCATGACAGAGGTCCTTCTAAAAACTATGATTCACCAAACACATCTTATTCCAGACTGTGTCGTGAGTGATCGATAGATATATGGGACCTTTAATTTGGCATTATTAGGGTATCATAGATGTTACTTTAAAACAGCAATTATTTAAAATTTAGACATTCCTTTGACAGTCTGAAATTTGAAGTTATTTCAAGGTTTTGAAATTCTCTTTAGTAAAATTGGGTCAAAAAAGAGAACAATGGATATTTTGTAGGGCACACACACACATGCGCGCGAGCGCACACACACACGCACACACACGCAAATATCTAAGCTCTTAAAACAAATGCCTTCCTAAATCAACTGTTTTGAAAAGAATCATTTCACAGAGTGTGCGATGCTTGGCTTTTCTCGGGGTGGACAGCCCCAAGTCACTGCAAATACACACTACATAACCTGAAAACAGAGCGTGGAGAAGCTGCTCTTGGAGTCCTAGAGACACTAAATAGGCAGAACATTGCACAGTTCAAATTCGCTAAAGACGCAGGGGCTTATCTGTCCTCGGGAAATGTAGCTCTTGATTTTGATGACCACACATTTGTAGACCTGGACCAGAACGTAAGAACAAGGGAAGATGGGCACTCTAATGGAAGAATGAATGGTTGGAAGAGCTTAAATAAATCACAGTTTGGGGCAAGATGGATCTTAAGAAGACCGATATTTGGCACGCTCGTTTCCCCAGATAAATACTATGCAAATTGGTCACTGATTGATAGCATTTATTAAAATTCCAATTTAAAATGCTAATTAAGCAATGCTCACTTATAAATATCAGATTCAGGTTAGGCAAATTTTTATGTAGCATTATATTAGAAGTATGCTACATATGTGTCTAGTTCTAGCCTTTCTGAATACAAAAATGATGATTACAAATTAGACAAAGACAACATCCCTTGAGAACTATCAAGGATTGACTTTCACAGAGGCTGAGTAGTGGCAGAAGCAGCTGATGTGGAAAAGGCAGAGGAAGACATGGTTTTTTAAACTGTTTCCTTTACTGAAATATGAACACTGGTTCTACATACATCTTCCAAGAAAAGCCATGACCACACCCATCCATTTATCCAGTCACTATCATCTTTTAAATGGGGGAACTGCACAGACATGAGGCACACATTCAGTTCTTGTTTTCTTCAACCATCATTCACTGCATTGATGCTGGGGTTAAGGATACTGCCTTTCCCAACTGAAGTAGTTCTTGTTGAAGATCTGCAGAATTCCCTACAGTTGCCCAAGCACACACTATTAAATATGTTGGATTATGTGGCTATTTTATGTTGTGAATAAATAACCACATGGAACCATACTTGCAATATTAAATGAATCTTACTTATAACTGAATTCAGTTCTTTGGGCATAAAACCCTAATGACTACACACCACAAGGAAGATTTTTAAAAATGCATGAACCAAACCAAATCAAAGTAAATTGTTTTTTTTTTTTTTAAAGGGCCTATGAATGAGCTGCTCCCTCAAACTGGTACTAACTCAGCTGCATATTCACGGTGCCTCTGGCCTCTGGCCTCTCCCTACATAGGCCTGCAGCCTTGAAGACTCAGAGAATGCAACCGAAACTAGGATGAATCATCGAGCACGGAAACCAGACTGTCCGAGATACTAGCAGCACAATACAAAAACTCAAGCAAGTGTATAGCAACATTAATATGTGACGATGGTAAAGCTAATACCAACACAGAGCATCTCCTGCCATGACGGCATCATATTGAGCATTTGGTGTGTATATATATATATTTTTTTCTTTTTTGCCCTGAAAATCAAATGTAGGGTCATTGGCATAGTAGGCAAGTGTTGTACCCTGAGCTGATACATACGACTTAAATTCTTTAAGCTCGTTTAAGTAAAAAGGAGTAGTATTCTATTTTATAGACGAAGGTACTGGAAACTAAAGAGGCTAAAAGTGTACCCATCTACTTACAGGGTAGCAAGGCTTAGGCTAAGTCTCAAGTGTGAGTGGCTCCTGAGTCAAACAACAGTGTCACAGAATTGATTCAATAGTCAAAACTGGTTTCAAACGGGTACCTAATTTGCTAAGGCAAAATTATCAGTGTTAAGCTACGTCACCCACTCGGAAACTTGATGCTCCAATTTACAAATGGTAATCTATGGGTTTCAGATGAGGGAATAAAAAGGCCTAATACCTTAACTTCTCCTGTTTTTGGAAATACTTCAAGAGGGTAAATAAAAAGGCGCGGCGATATTACTATTGTTTGCACACTGGAAATTTTGTAGGGGAATAAAAACAATCAGAAAACCCAAGTCTTGGCTTGGGGGTTATCATGTGACAGTATGTGTCTGTCACTAGAAGGATTCAGCTAAGAACTCACCCACCCTATGGGAGACAGCCAAGCCCTGATACTATTAACAACCCTTTGCTAAGCTTGCAGACGGGAGCCTAGCATAGCTGTCCTCTGAGAGGTCCTACCCAGCAGCTAACAGAAACAGATGCTGAGACCCTCAGCCAAGCATTAGGAAGAAGTCAGGAGTCCTGTGGAAGAGTCGGGGAAAGGATAGAAGGACCCAGAAGGAACAATAACTCCACAAGAAGACCAACAGACTCAACTAACCTAGGCCCATGGGGCCTCAGAGAGATTGAAGTGCCAACCAATGACCATGCATGAACTGGACCTGGGCCCCCCTACACAGATGTTAACTGATGTGTGGCTTGGTCTTCATGTGGGCCCCCTAGCAAGTGGAGTAGGGGCTGTCTCCAGCATGGACTCTGTTGTCTGCTTTTGCGTCACTTTCCCTTAACTGGGCTGCCTTGCCTAGCTAGCACCAGTGGAAGAGAATATGTTTAGTTCTGACCAGACGTGCCTTAGTGGGTGGGTAAAGTGGGGTCGCTCCTTTTCTGAGGAGAAGGGGAGGGGGAGATAGGAAACAGAGTGAGAGTGTGGGACTGGAAGGAGGGTAAGGAGCTGCAATCGGGATGTAAAGTGAATAGTACACGTATGTATACATACATACATACATACATACATACATACATACATATTGTTTCTTTAAAAGTATGTCAAAGAAACTGTTACCAAAATTACAGTATGCTGGCATCAGTTGGTACATAATAATTATGCTGACATCAATTGGTACATAATAATTATAAAATTACTCTGATCATATGCTGTGCATAAAATTTTAGATTTTACATCAAGTTTTGGAAAGCGTTTTTTTTAATCAGTAGCACACATAACTTTATAACAATCAAAATATCTGTATTAAAAAATATCTGTATTATATGTTGATGTAAAGGTGTGTTTAAACCACATTTCTGGTTCTAATTTCTAATGTAGTTCAAGGGTCATATGCACAACATCAGAAATAAAGGCTGAAAAATGGTCCAGTTCATAATTTTCCATGGGTGGCTTCCACGACTCTAAAGACCTCGTATCAAATTGAGGTGATATTTTTAATTTACTCAACAGACAAATTCCACCCAAAATACACATATCTATTTCACAACTACATGCAACAGCTGCATGTGGAATCATTTCTAAAATGGTAGGGTTTCTTTTTTTCCTTTGCTTTCAAAGCCATTAAATTTCTTCACTCAAAGAAAGAAAATTCTTCTCAAGTCAAATAAATGATAAAGAATTGAAACCCTTCTTTTTGCTATGCAGTCATCCTGTGTGTACCAGAAGAGCTGGTCCTTACCTCTGTCCTAATTCGGATGACCTTGGGCAGCGGCCTGCTGGGTCCTCACCAGTCTGGACAGACACGGAAAAGGAGAGAAGCAGGGAGCGGTTCTGTGTGATGAGGTCTGGATTCCTTGCAGGGGGCAATCAAGCAAGGCACTGCAGCCAGGCGGCTTGGTGAGCGCCTGCCTCCTCCCTGGCAGGCTTCCAAGTGGGAGAGAGGAGATCATTTCGACGGACCTGGTAGTGAGCTGGATAGGACAGGATAGGGGCGCACAGTTTCAACAAGAATACGATGGCGAGCGAGAGTTAGCCAGGGGAAGGGATGTCAGGAACTGAACGTACAGTGAGAACGGAGGGACCAGGCCAAACACCACGCAAAGGCAACTTTAGAAGGCAGTCTCCAGTGCCAGGAAGTGAAGAGACTCATTCTAGCTGTGGAGTTCCAGACTCCAGGAGTGCAGCAGGGGCCCAAGGTGCAAGGAACACTGTTCATCTCTAGCACAAGAGCTACGATACTAATTCCCAGGCCCGCCCAGGGATGGCACTGTCTATCCATGCATGGCAACCTACGGGGGTTCACCTAACGTTAGGTCTCACAAATAGGAATACATCTTGGAGGGATATTTTGTGCGTATCATACTCTGACAGTTCAAGTTGAATAAAGGCAGATGCAATAAATAAACATGAACGAATGATTTCAATTAAACAGCGATGGCGTCAATCTGGACTACTCGTTCCCAGACACTCCCTTTTCCATTCTGCAAAACATTGGCCATGTCAGTTCATGTAAAAAAAAAAAAACAAAAACAAAAAACAAAACAACAACAACAAAAAAACAAAAAAAAACAAAAAACAAAAAAAACCAAAAAAACCAACCAAACAAAGCAAAAATAAAAAAATAAAAAAATTTAAACCCAAAAAACTAGATAGCATGTCTGTGAATTCCCATAAATTACTGTATTTTTCTTTGTTTCAGAAAATCAAGAACTACTTATTCCTGAAAGAGCGATGGCATGTCATCAGAGAAGCTGCATGTCCTGGTGAGACTTAGATACCAGTCGGCCCCTCCATGTAATGAACACAATGCAGGAGCCATACAAACTTTGATGTTTGCTCTTTAAATTCTATAACACCAAAAGTTTCCATGTGATCAGCAGTTCTAATCAGTTCTGGATCTTTGTCGGCAAATGAACGTTGATAATCAGCAATGTGCTGGCTTGTGGCGTTGTCATGAATCAGACACATACATTAAGCTTTTAATGCATTCCTTTGTTTTGTAAACATAAAGCACATGCGAAATTCATTTTATAAATCACTTTGCTATATGCTTGGCATAGCTCCTTTTGACTTGACCAATCACGTGACATAAAGGAATTTCTATCTTTCAGCCTTTCCTGAATGGCCAAAACCAGCGGAAGGGTCCCTTTGTGTGAGCCCACTGAGCTTGGCAAACACCCATTTCTATCAATTTTCATACCACATTCTGTGTCTGTCTTCTTGTCCCTAACTCATCCTGACCATAAACACACCACAGAGGCGAAGACTCTTCGGTAAAAAGGATTTCTGGCAAATAAACAATTTCTCTGCTGACTCCTTAACAGGAACAAAGTAGGCACTAAGTAGGCATTGTTTTGTGGATGGATAGGTCACTAGAAAAAAAATAGTCCAGATGAAAGAAACACCTTGTTAACTGAAATTGTTCAAACGTTTGCATTTATTAGACTATGATAAAGTAACTTCATAATTAATTATTGTGCCTCTCTCCCTTCTCCCCTTCCTCTACAATCCTACCATGTACACCATTAAGGTGACATACATTTTGAGGGGGAAAAATTGTGACCTAATGACACCACTATTGATAGTTCAAGTTGTTATTATAAACTCTATAATACATATATTTTTGTCATAAAAATCACAAGATTTCCACACATAGAAATAATACATGATCTAGGCTGACAGTGTCTCTCAGATCTCCTTCAAATACAGGCCGTGAATATCAACACCATGTCCTGAGGAATTGGTTTTTATTAAGGCTGTACTACACCATATCCTGCCGACTAATACATGACAGTGTTTACTCACTGTGTTGAGAGTCTCCCTCTACAGCCACTGTTTACAGCGAATGCTTCACTAGAACCAAATATTAGTGAGGAACAGCTGGCTACCATTTTCTCAATAAGGACCTTCAGGTGCTTGAAGATGATTAATCCTTAATCTTTCCTTAAAATTCATCATCATGGCTAAACTTTTAACCATCTCCTAATATCACTTTTTTGTTTGTTGTTGTTGCTATTGTTTTGTTTTTCAAGACAGGGTTTCTCTGTGTAGCCTTGGGTGTCCTAAAACGCTCTTTGTAGACCAGGCTGGTCTCGAACTCACAGCAACCTGCCTGCCTCTGCCTCCCAAGTGCTGGGATTAGAGGCGTGCGCCACCACACCTGGTTCTCTTTCATCCTGTTAATGGCTCTTCTCTAATTACAAAGTGCAGAGGTCACCCAGAACCACAGTCTCTCAGACCCTCAACTAGAAATGGAAGCCCGAGAAAGGAATAAAGTTTGGTGGAAGGACAAAAGGCTTAGTGAGAGAAAATCTAAAGTGAGCATCACACCGGTTGTCAATGTGCCAGCTAGAAGATGGGGATGGAAAACGGTGATGGAGTTCTGCACCAGAGAGTCACAGGTCCAGCTCCACATGGGTGCTATTTATGATCACGGTGGAGATCTGGAGGCAACATGTAAGCTGAGAAAGGCAAGCACCCACCTTGAATCTTGGGGGATCCCTGACATAGGTGCAGTGTGTAGACGAGATCAGTGCTAGGGAGGCAGAAGGTGACTTCTAGGAAAGTGGAGAAAGTGAGCATTGTCTCCCAGCCTGGAGCGCAGCCTTCATGATCTGGGATTGGCAAGAGGTAGGGGATGGTTAACAAGACCCCGCCTTGCGGACTGAATCTTAGGACAACGGAAGCTCTTGAAACTGGCAGAAAGAGGCAATTTGTGAGCTAAAGGATAACAATTTCTAGAACAAAAATGGAGTGAATGTCAGACTTAATGGTTGTTCAAAAGAAAATCTGTAGAGAAATGAAGAGAGGAGACTTGTGTACATGGTAGCTTTCTTCTTCTTCTTCTTCTTCTTCTTCTTCTTCTTCTTCTTCTTCTTCTGTTTCTATATTTTAAGTCACTCGCATTTACTGAATGACTTCTATGTGCTCAAAACACCTTAAGTATTTTTAACTGAAAAGACTTCCTTAATCCACAAAGAGCAACCTAGTTTAAAGTTTGGGAAAAAAATACTGTGTCTCTGTTATTTAAGCGCTCTGAGGGACAGGCAATGGGGAGCATTGACAGTGCCAAATTTTTTAATACAAATTCCTAAAAAGGGTCTGTACCAATTTCTAAAAAGCAAGTATGCTTAGGGACTTTCTAGAAGCAATTCCGGCAGGAAAAAAAATCATATAAAATAGTCCCCTGCCCTTTTTATACATGGCAGACAATGAGAAGGTATACAGGGGAAAAATGTATTAGTAACACAGAGACTTGTGGGTAAGGAGGATTCCGGTTGTTTGTCTCATCCTGCGAGCTTTCAACTTCTGAGTGATCATGAACTTCTAGCGCTCTCTTTTTCTCTTAGGAGAACTGGTACGGAAGGAATGGGGTCTGCCAAAACCATGGAAAGGTTAACAATAAGGGCATCTGACTGATGCCAAGCTAACTGACCGTGGCTTCGGAGGCTTGGACAAACAAGAAATCATGACCACTGAGGCACAAGTTCCCCTCAAGATCCTGACAGCAGACAACTTTAGTGCTTATCATTCACGGTGGTAATTTGACTTCAAAATGGAAAGCACTGTGAAAACACACAGAACTCTGTTATTTCTGGCCAAGGGCCTTTGCAAGATTTTCAACGAAAAAGTTTGTGCAGCATGATGATTACAATGAACCTCAAAGATTGAGGTGAAGTAAGCTAGAACTAATTTCATAATGTCACCCATTAGGTCACTATGTCACTTTAACTACAGTTAAGACAGGGTTGGTTCAGATGACGAAAGCAGAGGGGATAAGCAGAAATGCTCTCAGTGGCAGGCACAAATCCATGTTAAATAATCACACCTTCAGGGGGTCTGTATTCCACAGGGTGATGTTGAGTAAGTCTGCTTCAAAGACTTTTCTGGCGGTTTCAGAAGGATGCTTAGAATTAGAAATTCTCTGACCCGGAAAGTACATTTGGATTAGGGTGTGATTAATAGTAATTTATGACAGTGAGAAAGTCCTAAATTACAATGGGACATTTATGCAACACAAAGCTAATTCTATTGTTGGTGATCATCTTTAACGATTTTAAGAAACCATGAATTCTTATCATCCGAATTGGGAAAATCACCGGCTGAAATTCAGATACACAGGTGTCTTTTTATCCATACTTTAGAGTACCTGAATAAAACACCGTGTGGCTGATGATAAAGTGAACTCAGTGCAAAACGAAGGGACACAAAGCAAGGCCACATCAACAGCTTCCACACTGAGGCCAGGCAGGGTGTACCGTACCTGAGGTCCTAACACGTTGAGTCCTGGCATTTTGAGTTCAAGGTCAACCTGGTATATATATATAGGGAGAATTTACCTTTTTAAATAAGTAAATTTTAAGCAGAGCATGGTGTTTCACGCCTGTAATTCCAGCACTCGGGAGGCAGAGGCAGGAGGATTTCTGTGAGTTTGAGGCCAACCTGGTCTACAAAGAGAGTCCAGGACAACCAGGACTACAAGAGAAACCCTGTCATGAAAAACCAAAAAGCAACCAAAGAAACAAGCAAAAAACCAAAAACGTAAGTATTATATGTAGATATGGTATCTATCACCTTAAAAATGACGACATGAATGGTGAGATGAAACATGAATTCTCCAGAAAACAGGAATCTTGAGATCTGGGCATGGAGCCTCCTCAGACTTCATGGTGTTGAGACATCTTTATCCATATGTTTCCCCATGTGAAAGGAGCCTTCCAAGACTTCTACATTCTTTCTTTCTCTTTTAAATGCCTCCCTCACTCTCTCTGTCTCTCCGCACAGTCTCAGGTACCCCTCTTTGGGCTTGAATTGATATGTACCCAAGACTGACCTTGAATTCCACAGCCTCCAGACTCAATCCCCATTTGCCGCGTTTACCAGCATTCCTGACTTTCCTTTGTTGCGTGTTGCTGTTTTGTTGTTTTTGTTGGGTTTTGCCACTCGGGTTTTACACATCAGACACTGGGCAAAAGTGCAGATGGTGAACAAAGTCCCCAGTACCCTCTGGTTTGTATTACTCGTTACTGAAGTTTCTTCCTTTTCTATCCCATTGTGTCTCATGCGTATGATTGCTTTATTTGTTTATTTGCACAGTTGCCCATTATAAAGTTCAGGTTAAGGTTTTTGAAGGGCCAGCATGACCCCCATTCTCAGATACGTAACCCATTTTGCTGAGTGCTCTTTGCCCTAGATTCACCTTAGTTATGGGAAATGTTAATTGACCCTGAGTTTAAACAGATATCCTTCGACTGCCACACCTTGGACTGAATTCTTCCTTAATTATTTCCCGGGACCTCTGGTTGTGCAGCTTTCAAGGGAGCCTACTCTCTACTCCGAGCGCTGCAGTTTCAGCTCCAGAGCAGGGACCCTAGCTGGATAGAATCCCCACCCCCAACACCATCCCTGACACTTGGTGAATAAAGTTGCTCACAGGTTTCTTTTGACTTTGGGGGTCCTGTCCTCATTATTTGCACAACTGCAGACGCCAGTAGATTTACCTGTTTTTGAAGACTGAAATAAAGGTCCCTCATCGTCATTTCTGAATGTAGATTGCTTAGTGAGGATAGGTCATTCAAAACACCTAGTGTTGCCAGGCATGGTGGTGCAAACCTGTAGTCCCAGCACTCTGGAGGCAGAAGTGGGTGGATCCTTGTGAGTTCAAAGCCAGCCTGGTCTACAGAGTGAGTTCCAGGACAGCTAGGAGTACACAGAGAAACCCTGTCTTGAAAAACAAAACAAAATAAAACAAAACAAAGCAAAAGACCACCCAGTTTTGTCTTAATTATAATTCTTGTGTTACATTCCCTGGTGGGAAACCAGCAGCCCTATTCCAATGCACGTGAGAGTCAAAAAGGCTTGGGATAGAATTCAGTGAAATAGCGTTTTGATTTCTGGGTTATTTTATTTGTGTATGTGTGTGTGCACCCACGTGTGTGTGTGCCTGTACGTGTGTGTGTGCCTGTACGTGTGTGTGTGTGCCTGTATATGTGTGTGTGTGTGCATGTGCACACACACTCTCACAAGCATATGGGTACCCATAAAGGCTAGAAGAGGATATCAGATCCTCTATACCCAGAGTTACAGGCAACTGTGAGCCTCCCAAAGTGGGTGCTGACAACCAAACTATGGTCTTCTGCAAGAACCGCAAGTACTGTTCACCAATGAGCCACTTCCCCAGTCCCTCAGTGATAGAGTTCCTATCTAGTATGCACAAAATCCCATTCTTTTTAATATATTTTATTAATTTATTCATATTACATCTCAATTGTTATCCCATCCCTTGTATCCTCCCATTCCTCCCTCCCTCCCATTTTCCCCTTACTCCCCTCCCCTATGACGATGACTGAGGGGGACCTCTTCCCCGTGTATATGCTCATAGGGTATCAAGTCTCTTCTTGGTAGCCTGCTATCAAAACCCCATTCTTGATCCAATACCAGAACAACCACAACAAAAAAGAGTGAGAATTTTTGTTTATTTCTTCAAAGAATAGCATTGGTAATTTTTTAGGATCTAAGAGAGGTGACATGGTGTGTGACAGCTATGTTATCATGTCCCCATGACATGGCTGGTAAGAAGGACAGAACATACATACAATATGTACTTATTTCTCCCCCTCCTTTATAGTCACTCACTATTAATGACAGGCATGTATTTTGAGAACTGGGCCACTGGGCAGTTCACTCACTGTGTGAGCTTTGGACAAACTTAGGAAGTACAGGCCAACTACTTGGTATGGCTTTCTGATACAATCAAGGAGTGACAACCAAGAACTACATGATGTCATTGCTGGGACACCATGGCAGATGGTAGAAAACACACATATTTTAGACAAACAGAAGTTAGTACATTCTAGAATAATGGTTAGAGCTAAAGTCTAATAAATACACTAGCCAGCGATATCATCTTTATAATCATCATCCACTTTTATATACTTATAATCGCCTGCCCTATGCTGTCATACAATGGGTGGCACAGAAGGCTTGCTCACACAACCAGGGTCACAGGCATGTGAGTAATGGGTAGTGTTCAGTTGTTATGAGGGCTGCATTGTCACGAGTGATGGAAAGATTTCTGCTCCTAACAATCCCACGGGCTCACTGTCCTCGACGAGGTGTGCTGCTAACTGAGCTGTCGTGATGCCGCACACGACCCCTGTGCTGTAAGACTTCCTCTAATGACTCCACATCCTTCAGTGGCTTCAAGTAAGTAAGTGCTCTACTAAAAGGCGCCTCTCCATAAGTGAAGGCTGAGAGCATCACCTGCCTCCTGCATCACCCGGTATCACCCCATGCCAGACCCTAGTGGAAACGTAACCCCACTTAGCTTTGTCGCCTTCTCACAGGACAGAGAGGGTCAGGGTGAACTGTTCATTTTATATTCATAGGGTTACTTATCTAGAAGTATGCTTCTCTGTATAAGGCAAATGCATCCCTTACTTTTTAGCGATTCTAAATATTGTTAACACGGTGCCTCCTTAGGCAAAGAAGCAGAGAAAGGCAGCGAGATGTGCCTAAAGGCATCTGCAAAGGCAAGGCCTGCTGTCACCAGAAAATTAGAATCCTTGCCATCTTCACAGTCAAACATGAAGCTGCCCAACCTCTTCTGATTAATGAGATTTAAATTAATATCATTATACCTACTAGAGGGGGAAAATCTGCTTTTCTTGTTCTAAAATTAGAATGTTTACAATATTCTACTCTTTATTTCAGAAAGGTCAAGATGGATAGTAAAATAAAGTAGAATGCGAATCCGTATCACTTTTCTTACAAATATGAAGAAAGAAACCATCTTCTGGTCCTTCTGCCGCATGACCTAGCTGTAGGGTCACCGCCTCCCTTCCCTCGTGAGGGAAGCACTAAAGATTATGATCATCTTGCAGAGAGGCAGCAACTGCATATGCCTAAAAAGGGAATATTTGAAAATTTCTTCTTAAATTCACTCTTGCGCTTTTTCTCCTGTCCTATTTCAAATCAATTTCCTATTTTTCTCACACTCCTCCCTGCTGGCAGCTGCTCCTTCGGGGCCTTTCCCTAACCCAGAGACGGAAGGCAGGGAGGCCCACAGTTGCCTGTTTAGCTGATGCCAGCCCTGTTCCCAAGCTGGAGACGGAATGTCTAATCTCTGTATTATAAGCAGCTTTCAATTGCCAGGGTTTTTAAAAGCATCTTCACACTAGGTCCACAGGCTGGAGACTCCTGTCTTTCTTTTCATTGGGAATTCGAACGTTTTTGGTGGTGGTGGTGGTGGTGGGGGGATTGAATCCCTTACAAGAAACATACAACAGTGACAACCAACGCGCTCGCACACAGACACTATAGGAAAAGCTTTACCTAGAGTGTAAAGGCTGAAGATAGGGGAGTCGTGGTATAAAAACGCTGTATTTGTAGAGACTATCTGGAGCAATGCAACTGGAGGGAAATAGCTTTCTCTCTTGAACAAAACCATAACTTCCATAAAACCAAGGGACTGGCAAAGACTACCAGAAAAGACCGTAACGATGCAGCCCGTGGTACCCCAGAACAGACAAGTGGAAACGGCATCTAGCCTTCTTGATTGGTTTGAATTTGCATCAGACTCTTCCTGGGACACGTCCAGGATTTGTTTTTACGGACTTCAAGGATACCAGCGAAGAAGCACTTGTGCCTTGGCAATCCCTATGGAAATGGCCCACATCTTTTCTGCATCCAGCGTTCTGCTGATTGCCGCAAAAGCCCAGTGGCCAGGCCCTAGGTTCAGCTATGATGGCTGCATTGCGTTCTTGGGCTTCCTCAGAGTGGCCCAGCCAGCCAAGATGACTGATCATCACTTGGCAAGGACTGCTGAGGTCTTTCATTTAACTCTGTTTTAGAATGACTGTCTAAGTCTTTTGTGGTTGCTGTTTTTATACTGTACTGCAAAGGAAAAAAATGTCTTCTGGTCTACTAGCTCAGATGCAATTTGAAAACAGAAAGACCAGGCTGGAGAGATGGCTAAGTGGGTAAGGATGCTTGCTGTACAAGTGTGAGGACCTGGGTTCGGATCCTCACACCCACCTAGAGCCAAGCTGCTGTCTCAAGAAAACTGGAAGATGGGGAGTTACACCTGAGGTTATTCTCTGACCTCCACAGAAATGCTGTGGTACACGTGTGCCCACACTCATGCACAAACGTATATCATTCATACGCATGCATAGACAGACACAGAGAAACGTGAATAACAAACGTTATAATAGTCTGATATATGAGCTTTCAATTATAATCCTTTGAAATAAATCATAACATATACGCGCAGGAGTTAGACGCTTCCCCAAACCAGGCTCTTGTGATTTCCTTTTTTGACCCTAAAGTTATAACCATTTTCAACATGATCTTCTTCTCAGTTCTTGGCATCTCCACGCAGAAGCGGCAGCGGCCCTTCCATTTCCACAGATACCTCTCCCACCCACACTTCTCACTTAGGAAACTCCCCAACCTCTAAGTCTCATCACATTTATCTTACAACTGCCCCCTGCACCCCACCCCATCCCCGCCGCACGGTCTCTGCGCTCCAACTCCAACCCACAGTCCACCTAAATCTCCCTAATGACTTATTTGCAAACCATCTTCCCAGTGCAAACAATCAAATGGCCCACACTGACTAAAAAGTCTATTCCAATTGTGTCGTGTACTTGACAATCTGATTTTTCTCAGCTATGGCTCTACACTTTTCCTAGCACACTCTGTGTCACATTACTCCCTCTGCCTAAATGCCCATACTCCCTTCTTTTTCTGTTCGTTTCTGAGTTTCTAGGTCATTGCCATCTCTCCAACATCTAAATCAAAAATTCTGTTACTCAGTGGCTTGACTTGCCATCCAGGCTCATAGCCAATCACTTAGTGTCTTCTACAGGCTCTCCCCATAGGAACTTTAAAGGCAACATGCTCAGAATAACAATAAAAAAAATAATAACCGTCTACAAATGTCTATCTCTTCCTGCATTCCCTGTATCATAAAAGGAAACTTCTCATCCATCCAAATGCTCAAAACACAAACTTGGGTACCAGTAAATCTTGCCCATCCTCTCTATCTTCCCCCACTTCCCACAACAAACCGTTCCACACGTTCTGCATCATTTACTCTGTCCCATCATCGTGGTCACCTCCTTTGTTAATGCAGCAACTGATGCGTTATGATGCCCACTTTCATCTTTGTTTTTCTCTACTACACGCTTCATATTGCATCCAGAAAAAATCCTTGCAAATAAATGTATGGTGAACGTAGTAGTCTTCGACTGGAAACGGTTTAAGTGAGCACCCCACCCCCACCCCCCCGCGCCCAGTGCCACTAAGACGGAAAACCTTCAAACTCTTCAGCAAATTTATAAGATGCTTTATGCTATAGCTTCTTAGTCCGTGCTAACTTCGGACATATACTGTGGTATTCACAGGTCCTCCCTTCCTCTTAGTAGAGCCTTTTTCTTCCGTTGGGGAACTCTCACTGGACCTTCATGCCCTAGTTAGCATGCCTCCCCTTCTAGTCCTGTCGGGCTCTGTCTCCTGGCACTTGAATGCTATTTGGTTACTGCAAACATTCACTGTATTAAGAAAACACCCAAATCACTGTACTTGTCACACTCTACATATAATCTTGAAGATAATTCATATTACTGCACATGAGGGTGAGATGAAACTCTGGGGTCAAGTACCTACTTAGAATGCACGAGGCCTTGAGCTGCATCAGGATCACAAAAAATAAATAAATAAATAAATAAAAGCTAAAACTATTTTAAAATAACAAAACTCACTGTCACTATCACCACCACCATCAGAGAGTGAATACAGGACCTAAGTAGTTTAAGGCATATGCATCCTATACATAATAACAAATACACGTATGTTTCTGTATTTACACTCTTCTATATGACATGCAGGAGCAATCTCTTATTCTATTTATACGTGTACATGCAAATAAATTTCAATAGTGAAATGAGGTACAGTTAAACATTGCTTCGAAAGCCAGACAGATTTGATAGATACAAATAAAATTCGATTTTTTTTTTCTGAGACAAGGTTTCTCTGCGTAGCCTTGGCTATCCTGGACTCATTTTGTAGACCAGGCTGGCCTCGAACTCACAGTGATCCAACAACTCTAGAGTCATTATCACCTCTTGCATAGTTAATAGTGTATCATCAGCAGATGACATTTCTTCTTTCTGGAAGGTTCAGATTGTTCTCATTTTGGATCCTCAACAGCCAAAAACTCAAAAATTTTTTTACCAGTGAAAACTATGGAGTTGATGATAGTTCTGGATAAAGTGTCCCTGGATCTGTTGAGCTGGTAGACTAGAGAGTGGACATTTTTCTGGTAGTGGGAAACAATGGACCTTGTTCTCATGCGTCACACATGTTTAGATGCATGCAGAAACAGTGCTGATTTCTATGCTTACTGGGGCAGAGAAACACTTAAATGAACATGAATCCATTAGCAAAGAATTAGCAAAGATGGAGGGTGCAACCCAGAATGCAAATTTTTTCTCTTTCAATTTTGTTATTTACGTCTTCCCAAAGAAATCATAGCACTGTGCTAGGGAAGTGAGCAAAATGAGGTACTTTTCAATTGCACCATGTATTTTTTTTATAATTTAATTAATTTATTCAGATTACAACTCAATTGTTATCCCATCACTTGCATCCTCCTGTTCCTCCCTCCCTCGCAATTTCACCCTATTCCCCTGCTCTAGGTCTATGACCAAGGGGTACTGTTGGGGGGTGGTCTGATGTAATTTGATGCTAATTACTGCTTGCTGTCTCTGTGACTTACTATTTGCTTAATAAAAAGCCATCCCACCTGGGCAGGGCAAAGGAGATAGGTGGGGCTAGGAGAGAGAGAGGAATTCTGGGAAGAAGAGATACCTCCACAAAGAGAAAGGAGAGGGACCTAAAGGGAAGAGAGGAAGGCCGCCATGGGTTAGATGGAGGAGAAGCACACTGCAGCGTGGATAGAGAATCCGGCCCAGATAAAGAACATTAGCAAGTATTTGGGATTATGGATGGGAGGTAACTTGATAGAGGTTATTAGAAGCAGATGGCATAGGATTGAGGCAGGGATCCCATGCCTGCCCCACTATGGGAGGTAGTTTAGAGGATTGATATCTCCCTGCCCCAGGTTAACAAAGGCTATTTTAAAATATAACAAGTCTCTGTGTCTTAATCGATTGTTAGCTGGGCCTACAGATAATACAGATAATTTTAAAACAATAGAGGACCTCCTCCCCCACCATGTGGTCACAGCCTATCAAGTCTCATCTTGGTAGCCTTCCTATTCTTTCTCTGAGTGCTACCAGGCCTTCTCACCAAGGAGAGATGGTCAAATATGGGGCATCAGAGTTCATGGAGAATGTCCTGTCCATTGGCTAGATCTGAGTAGGGCTTCGATGTTTACTGTTTGTATTGTCCTTGGCTGGGCACCATATATTTTTTAAAAACAGATTTTTATTGTCCTAAGACAGGAACTTCTGGGACGATCTAGAGACCCCCACAAGCCAAGCAAAGCTTCCCAAAGGTCCACTCCCCTTTTGGATTTTCCATTTGCACTTTCTGGCACCTCCCCAGTTGTTTGATGAAACCAGTGGCTAACCCAAAGAAAGCAAACTATTGGCAGAAGCAGTTTCCACAAGCTCATATGCCCCTGCCCCTCTGTTTCACACAGGCACTGACTGGATGAAGAATGGCCAAGCTGATCACATCTTACATCCTCGGGAAGCTTTTGGTCAAGAGATAAAGATGAAGGGACAGCAGTCCCACTGGTGAGAGAAGCACAATTAAAGACTATAACACAGTAGTCATATGTGCCAACTCCACCTGTGGAACATCTTGGTGCTCATCCACTTCCTGAGACCTGACTGAGTGACTTCTGGTAGGTAGTGCCTGGAATTCATTTCTTTCATGTCTTCAGAAATGGATTCTGGTTTTGCCCTTTCTCGAACAGCTGTAAGATCCTCACCCTTAGGTAACCCAAGTACCTCTAAATCCCTATTTTTCCAAATGCATCTCTTTAGATCAAGTAGGTTCTCTCCTTATTTTTGTTTAACTAATATTTAACAACGCTAGGCATCTAAGAAATGCCTTTTTAGGGGCTAGAGAGATGGTTCAGTGATTAAGAGCACTTGCTATTTTTGCGGAGGACCCGCGTTTAGTGCTCAGGCCCGACATAGGGTAGCTCACAACGACAGCCAGAAGGGATCCAACTCTCTTTTCAGGCCTCCACCGGCACTCACACACGTGTGAATACAGATACGCACACAAACACACACACACACATATATACACAGAATAAATAAGTCTTTAAAAAGAAATATCTTTTTTAAATGTATTATTTTTACAGAAAATATGTTAACATACATTTTTAATTGCCCCAAATGTTTTGCATAGCCATCTGTCAATCATATTTTTACTTTTGTGGGAACAGAAAGGTCAGCAAGTTGGCAAAAAAAAAAAAAAAAAAAAAAGGAAAGAAAGAAAGAAAGGAAAAGAGACAGCATTGGGTAAGGGTTGTAGGTGGGATGAAAATGCTTGTCTCATGTACACAGCTGCGAGTAATGAATGCAACATGTTTGAGGGCTCTACTTGGATCTGTTCCCCAACATTTTAAACTCAACTTTTCTTGGCAAGATTATTTGGGGCCATACTGTGTATGTGTCTGAATTCCTTCAGCCAAAACCTCTTAATATGAAAATTCAGCAGTATCACATTCTGTATAGATGTCACAACTCACAATCCGGTCTGTTTTATGTGCCGTATGACTCAAGACTGACCTCTGTATTACGATAGGCTTACTTTTTAGCACAAAGTGACATTTATCTATGTCATTTTCTATAGCCATAGATAAAGCCAGGCACATATATTACCCTGTGCACTTAGCGTTTACAGGGAATATACATTGAAGGAAGGCATTTTTAAGTGAATTAGCAGAAAATACATGTAGCCCAAATCACAGCTTGACTTTAACCTTAATGAGTAATAATTCTGTTGGAAAAAAAAAAATCAAGCCAAGAATTTCTATCTTAAAGGAATGCAGCTTCCTCTCCCTCCCAAAGGATACATTTCTCTCAAAATATACTTATCCCCTCTAAGAACAAAGAAAAGCTTCCTTTTAGTTATAAAGCTGCATTTTGTAAAGTAAGTTTTTGGAAAGACTGTACATACCACAAATGTGGTTTCAACCTTTAATGTCTTTCAAAGTCCAAGAGCAGAAAAACAAAACAAACAAAACTAACAACAGGGACTGTGTTTAATGGGTATGCATAGATTGATATTTTCCAAGAAGATAAAGATCCACTCCATACTAATGTTTCGAGGTAAATTTGTAAATTCAAAAAGTCTTACTAAGGTAGATCTCCAGAAGCCATCCGGCACATAAAAAATTTGAATATCAAACCCAAACATTAACACAAAAAGAGTTTGGAAATAAGCTGGAAATCATGAGCAGATGCCTCACCATGGAGGAAAATTAGAAATATAAATATGTAAAACTGAAAAGCAAATATTTTGGAAACATGTTTGGAAATTCCATTTTTTTCAGCAGATAATGAACATGAGGGTATTATATTTTCTCTATGAAAGATTGAGAGCTTTTGTATAACACTCAATAACTACCTACTTTAAATTATACTTGTAAAAGTCTGAACTCTAGGCTCTGAGTCTCACAAAGACTAAATATATCTGTCAGAACAAATAATAGGACAAGGTCGCTGTCATACAGTATTAATTACAGAAAAAGATCCAAGTCCTAAAGATAATAGGACACTGACACATGGGCTACCCAATCTGAAATGCAACTCCAGTTGGCCACAGCATGTATTCATAAAGAAATCAATCTCAATCGAGTGTTTAATCTATATTGAAAGCATACTGCTAATTGTCTAGAATTGAGATGTCTGAAAATTCATTTTCTCATTTGTTTTTCATATTTATGCAAAGAGATTGTGCAAGTATAGAGACTGTGGATAAATAACTCTTAATCATTATCTTGGAAAGTGTCTCAACAATATTAAAGCTGTTGCCTATAATTTATAATGTGTGTGTTTGTGTGCACACCTGCATGCATGTGACTGTGGCATGCATACCATGGCACATATGTGTGAATGTCAGATGACAACCTTGGGTGATAGTGCTTGCCTTCCCCTTGTTTGAGGCAGGGTTGCTTGGCTGTTCATTGCTGCGTATTCCACCTATGCCGTACTAACTGGTCTTAGTTTATAAGGAATACCTGGTGTCCTCTTCCCGTCTTATCAAAGGAGGGCCTGAAATACAATGTTTATGGGCCACAGTAGCAGGCTTTACGTAGGTTATGGAAATTGGACCTTAAGTTCTCATGTTCACAGGGCAAGCTTGTTAACCATTGAGCCATCTCCCCAACTCAGTTTTGTAGGTTTAAAAAAAAAAGGATAGTATATCTCTTTCTACTTGTTTTCAAAATTGAATACCCAAAAATACAGGAAACATTCTCTGCGGTTGTCCAGTGTGAGCATGCTGAAGGAGCCAACCACACAACCAGTGTCTTTCTCAATGCACTTATTTGTTACTGTAGAATACTGAAAAATGTCCCCCAGAACTGAACTTATGGTTCTCATGTAAATATTGGCACAGTTTAAAGTCAAGAGAGACATTTACTCCCAAACTGAATTATGTTTGGAACATTTTGGAAAGAAATGCATAGTAAACCATTATGGAAATTCTAATATGTTCTATTTCCACTTTGGGTGTTTTTAATTCAACTTTATCAGTTACAAATTCAGCTGAGTTCATTCAGCAAAAAGAAGGCAATCTATTTTGATAGGAAGCATAGAAGCACAAGGTCGCCGAGATTAACCTGGGATCAGTCTGGTCTTGACTAACCATCCTTGCAGGCAGTTTGAAACATCTGCGTTTCATCAGGGGACTCCAGAAAATGCAGCGCATACCACAGGCTGTCCTCCAGCCCTTCTCCCTTTTTAATGGAATGTTTTACCAAGATTTGTTTTATATGTTTGACAGAAAATAAATTACTAAGATATAAGAGATTATCTAAAGATTTGTGATCCTTGCAGAGAAGGTTAACACGAGTTGGACACAATCGGCATTTGGGCTAAATAAGAATACAAATGCTTTGGTGGTTGTCTAGGGCAACCAGAACGATTTGGATGCTGGACTTTTTTTTTTTTTTTTTTTTTTTTAGAGAAACAAAAACACAAACATATTACTCCAGAGACTAATACCATAATTGAGTCCAGTGTAATCCTTCAACTAACATAAAATGCTATTTATCTCCTGAAGCAATTATTTAGAAGCCTCAAGAATGGGGTAAATATAAAGCTAATGAGTAACAGACTATAAGAAACAGACATTTCGTGCAGTTTGAAAATAAGGATCTATGTACAATACTACATTTGAGGAGGACATTTCAGGAGTCCTTCTGATGTATGCCGGGATGTGACAGCAAAGAGAATATTCGCTGTCTAATCCGTCTATGTTTAGTGAGTGTCAATGTAATTTTGGTACAATGATAGGAAAGAAAACTCGTAAAACAGCACTTCCCCTCTGCATCAATACCATTTCCCCCTTTTAATATCAACTACTACAAATAAACAAGAAAAATCTGCAGCCATTAAAAAAAAAAAAAAAAAAAAAAAAAAAAAAAAAAAAAAAAAAAGAGGACAGAGCCACGCCATCTCATCCCTAAAAAACACACCCATTGTTCTAATAGGTTAACATACGAAGGGGTCAGTTTTGGAAGCCGATTATATGATTAGCCCTCATTCTGTTTCTTGTGAAGGGGAGAACATGTCAAGCCTGGTGAAAGCTCCTCATCAAATGCGCAAAGCACATCAAATATGTGCTTTTCAATTTTCAATACTAATGTCCAAGTGTCACAATCTTGGTCATGCACTTTTTTTTTTTTAGAGAAAGGAAGCCCAATTGAGAGATGACAGTAACTGAACAAATGAAAGGAAAGCAGAAGCCATACGCAGCAAACCCCATGGTGAAATCCTTCCTGCAGAATTCTGTGGAGGGATTTTAACTTAGCAAAGTGGCTACTTTGGCTCCAGGAATACAGACATTATCACATTATCACACATCTCGAATCCCTCAGGCTGGAATACACACTCGCCCTGATTACACACTTTTAATACCAAACAATGAAGGTAAGGTTAGGTGTTGGAAAGAAGTGACTTAAAAGGGAGCAGCTCAGAGGGAGGAGAGGGGAGGCAGTTTTACCAGGACAGTGGTACAGAGACAGGTTGGAGAGAGAGAACAAGCTAGACCCAGGTGAAAACAAAATGAGCCACGGAATGAGAAGGAGCCAAAAGATTACAACGTGGGTCCAAAGTCAGTATGAGGCCAAGCTGAGCAATTCAGTCAGAAGCTGAGAGAAGCCAGATTGAGTCAGTCAGCTTGGAGAGGAGTTTAAGCCAAAACGGCCAAATTGGACCAGCCAGCCAGAGTTCAGAAAGGGTGAGCTTATTCAGCAGTAAGTCTCAGAGGCTGAAAACACTCTAGGCCTAGATTAGATTGTATAGAGCCAGACACTTCCTAGGCCTAGGTTAGCAGGTGAAGGCAGTAAGCCTCTGAGATGACCGTTACTTCAGGCGAATAAAAGACACTTATACAGAATTCACTTCCCATGAGGCAAGCCCTGGGAAGAGAGCCCATGAAAATATCTTCATTCATATGTGAGAAGATGACAACGCATATTATAAGGAAAAGCTGATGAAGTGTTTTCATAGTGCAAACTGGTACAAATATTTCACTTTTTAAAATTTTTTTCAGTATTTTCACTTTTCTAATAAGAACTCTTGGCTGAATTATCAATTGTAATGCATATTTAAACCTCTTTAAATAGTTTAAAAATTCAATTATACACACATGACAACAGCCACATATATGTACACACATATGTATATACAGATACATGTAACTCTACTATACATATAATGAGTCCAGCCAATTGAATGTTACTTATTAAATGTATTCTTATTTGGTTTATTTTACTCTCACATACTATTTCAAGTGGAAACTGATTGTCCAGAAATATATTGTATTTGCAAATCTCTGGTAATCTTGCCTTATTTTTTCCCCTTGAGTTGAGAACACAGTAACATTAAAAGAATTGCACCGTTAACTTTGTTTTTCTCATTAATTATAATATGCTAGAATAATAGCTAAACATGATAAAAGGCATGAGTTCAATATCACTGAGCTTAACAGAAAGCTAAGAAGCATCCCAACGTATCTCCTGTGCCTTGTAAGATGCCTATTAGAAGACATTAAAGTTATTTTAAATCTTAAAGTATAATCAGCTGCCAAAAAGATTCTCTCAAAATTAAACATGTTATTGTGATAGTTGATAATATGCAGGTGTTTCTCGTTTTAAAAATAAATTGGCCATCTTGGAGTTTGGAGATATTAATACACGAAGCTTTGTATATACTTTAGAAAATAAGAGTATTTTATATTGGCATTTTTCTCTTATAACTTTCTGGTCTCTGGCTCTTATTTCTGTGTTCCTGGGTTTCCTGACACTGTTTTAAGAGACTGGGAGCAAACATGACTTCTTAGAGCACTGTAACCCTAATACAGGACATTACAGAACAGCCTCAAAGAATAAAGCGCCATATCGTCCACAGCTGTGAAAACTTGAATAATATGGATTTCATATACCCAGAGATATTTGGGATTCAACCTTAACTTGTAAAAATATAAGGTGATCTGGAAGAAAATGTTTTAAAGATGTGTGGGGGTGACCCATATTTTCTTTTCTCTCCCAGCCCCATCTCCCTTCCTAAACCCCCAGCGAGGAAATACTCCGTATAACCCAAACAGAACTCTGAAAATTAAATGATAGCTAAAGATTTTTTTGAAAAAGTACAGACACAGCACTCATGCACATACATGCGCACAACTCATGCTCACACGTGCACACAGAGAATGGGCAAGCAAGGTTGTGACAACAGCTGAGAGAAAAAAACAACAGAGAGAAAGAGAGAGAGAGAGAGAGAGAAAGAGAGAGAGAGAGAGAGAGAGAGAGAGAGAGAGAGAGAGAGAGAGAAATGGCTAAGAGGTAGACATCAAAGCCCAAGTGTCAGTGGAAAGAAAAACCCAACCAAAACTCCACTAGGGTCTCAGAAAGGCCTGGGAAACAAAGCCACCTGGGGCTCCCAGTCTTCTTTCAGGAAGATGGGTTTTAAAGGGGCTTTCACAGTGACACTTTTAAACCCATGTAGCTTTTTCTACTTCTTATACTAAAGAGTTCAAATATCCTCAATCAACGAGGCAATTATCACTTTGAAGTAGGGGGACAAGATTACCACTGAAAAATGACTCCACTACCCACACTGTGACCCCACCTTTACCCTCCACCTCTTAAACTTCCTGGTAGCACATATTTCATCCATGCAAAGCGAGTGATACCTGTTCTTGAACTGTGTTAAGTTCATAGATACCTGGCAGCTGCTAGGTATTATTTTTTAATAAGGCTCTGAGAATTGTACAATAGGAGTAAAAATTTAAAATTAAAAAAAATTTTTTTGGGTCCACGTATATTTAGCACATGCTCTCCCAAAGGCTGATGCCACTATGCCATGAAATTGAATGACAAGTCGATTCTAATTTCAAGTTCTTTCTCCCGAACGGACTATTTCCAGGTCCCCACTAAATCCGGAGAGAATTCTTAAATTAGTTTCTTGGGACCCTTCCTGCTCAGTGATGCCCTAATTTACACTTCATAATTTGCAGCCTGCACGTGAGGCATTCTTGAACAGTCTGAAGTGAGAAGAAATTCTTATCATAATTAATTTTTAAGGCAACGGGGACTTGGTTATGGGGTTATTGGGAGCCAACAACAGAAGCAGCCGCGTCAGAGTCACAACAGGTCAGAAACAACACAGTCTGCCTTCGCTGTCACCACTGAATTGAAGGGTCTAGTTTCAAAAGATGCAAATTCTTTGCCTGGTGCCATTTCCAAAGGACTTTCTGGAGTGCAAAACAGTTTACACTCTTTTTTTTTTTTTTTTTTTTAAGGAATGTTTAAAAAATGTATACCATTCATTGATAAGCAGAACCATTGTTGGATTATTTTTTAAAAAATTGCAAGGCATCAGGGGTGTTTGGTGATAAAGGAACGCATTTGCATTAAAAACAGTTTTTACACTGACAGAAAGGAAGACCAAGCTCGGAAAGAAGAGGAACAGGTATTTTACAGGAGCATTTAAGAACCTTAAAACTCTTTCTTTCTAGCCACAGGGCACTTGCCTAATGGCAGAGAAGGATGACTGAAGGCAAAGCAGGCAGTCCTGCTTGACTACCAGCCAATGGGAATCCAGTGAGATGAGCTTCAGCCAGAACAGGGGTGAGGTGTGGTGCGGTGGGAGATAGTGATTCTACAGGACCACTGTGGCCCCGGGGGTCGCACTTAGGAGAGATTCTCAGCTGGTGAAGAGGAGTTAAGCTGTACATCAGGAACTGGAGATGCTGATTTCGGAAAGTCCTCTGATTGTTTCTTCTTTTTGTCTTTCTTTCTCCACAGCTCATTTCATTTTATTTTCTTTAGTTTCCAAAGAATCCGCCCCCCCCCACTGAAAAAAAGCACAAAAACTGATCTGATCCATAGGAAGAGAAGAGGAGAAGGGATCTGTGTCCCTTTTGATTCTTTGTCAAGTGATGCTTTCTTCCTTGCCCTCGATAATGCAAAGCAGGAAACGAGTTACCCAGAGGCAAATCACATACTAACAACCCTCTTCTCTTCTGGATTCTTTCGGAAACCCTGAGTATATACAACAACAAATGGGAAAGGAGATTATACAATTAATCTGATTGTCAAAGTCACAGGTACAGCACAAATTCTGGTGGTGGAGGGACTGATCTTAGCGAAGATGCTAATGTGCAATGCCTTGAGTGTATCCCTACCGTGTCCCCTAGTTTAGGTGACACCATGCAGCCATTCACATGCCCGAGCCATTACTCTGGGGATGATAAAGTCCCTACATCTCTCTCAGGGTGATTCTCAGGGAGGAGGGCGTGGAGATGTGATGAAGCAGGAAAGGTGAAGCCAAGTACAGATAAACCTTGATGCTTAGTAGTCTAACGGTGAGGTTTGGTTTTAAGATGCGGCTTCTCTGCTCGTGTTGGTATGTTTCAGAATTTCCATCCTGAAGGCCCAGTGATGAAGTTCCCCCTATCTTTGGGACAACTGGATGTACTCCAATGGCATGCAACTCTCTCTACTCCCATCTCGCCCTTGAACCGGTATCAATTTGTACCCATCAAGAGAATGTATAGATTAAGCAAATGTTTCAAACAGGAGGAATGTATAGAGTGTAAGAAAACTGCTTGTTCCTCCACAATGAGTAGAATTTTTTTTTTTTTTGCTTGCTTATTTGTCATCATCCAACCCACGAGACAGTCTCACCTTGTAGCCCTGGCTATCCTGTAACTCACTTTGTAGACTCACAGAGATCTGCCTACCTCTACCTTGGAGTGCTGGGATTAAAGGCATGGGCCATCATGCCTGGCCCTGAGTAGTGTTTTCAAAGTATATCATACAAACCAATCAACCCCAAAAAAAAAAAAAACCCAATCAGAATTACACACTACTAATTGATTGGTTTGCCACACTACCTCGAACTCTGCAAGTCTCTGTGCCAGTCATTACCTTGACAAACCTAGAGTCTGATATGAATCTACCTGTCGACCCTTGTATTAATGCTCATGGTTTATAACTGTGTCCACACGTGACTGCCCTCAGTGCAGCTATAGCTGAAAATAAAGTGTTCCTTTAATTGCTTTGAACTGAATCTCTTTCCACTGACTTCTCAGAGCTTTACAGTGGAAGGTCTTGCTTTTTAATTTGATAAAGGATCTAGAAACATCTACGGCAGAGGGGTTCTCAACCTTCTTAATGCTGCAACCCCTTGATCCAGTTAGTTCCTCACGTTGTGGTGACCCCCAACCATAAGGTTATTTTCGTCGCCACTTCATACCTGTAATTTTGCTGCTGTTATGGACCATGACATAAATATCTGACATGCAGGATATCAGATATGCGACCCTGACTGATCTAGACAAAATTCACTTCACAGTAGTCCCCCAGATGTCAAGCTGCTCAAATTAGTGGCCGTAGCATGATGATAACGAATCTTCAGCAATGAAACACATGCATGTGTATACATACAAAATGTAAATAACGAATGATTTTTTTTTAATGGATCACTGTGGCCATTCATGAAGCAATCCAAGGGATGGAGTTGGCGCCATATCGACTGAAACCTACTATTAATTAATTTTACGGACAAGTAGGTTAAATTACATTTTCATTTATCATATAAATCATAACGCAGTAGAATAAATATCTGTAAATCATTAGATTTACACTCAGGATAATTAGGAATGCAATCAAAGTAGGCATCTGTGGTGCACATGGTGGACAAGACTGTGGTCATCAGGCTGTGGTGCACACGGTGGACAAGACTGTGGTCATCAGGCTGTGGTGCACGCGGTGGACAAGACTGTGGTCATCAGGCGGACTTCCTCAAACTCCACTTTTATCACTTAATCGCTAACACCTTTGGATTTCTTGTGTGAAAACAGAAACCTTACTTTCTTCACAGGCTCCTGTAAATGTTAGAGCCACGCACAACAAACTTTTAGCATAGAGACCACAGGGTATATCCAGCAAGTATTTACTATCTCTAATGATTACTGCTCATAATAAAAACAATGCAGACTCATTTCATAGATAGGTCTTTGGAGCCAGGCATGGTGGTATATAATTTTAATCATAGCACTTGGGATGCAGAGGCCAACGGATCTTTGAGAATTCCAGCCCAGCTTGGTCAACATAGGGAATCCCAGGCCAGACAGAGTGACAGTGACTCAGGTAGGGAGGAAAAAAAAAAAAAAAAAAGAAGAAGAATAAACATACAAACAAACTCAAGGTGTAAATATCTTTGAGACTGAGAAATGAGGTTTCTTAGCAGCTAAGAGCACTGGCTGCTCTTCCAGAGGACTCGGGTCTAGCACCACACAGCAGCTGGCCAGAGCAGCTGGTTTCAGGGATTCCAAGCTCTCTTCTTGCCCCTGAACCATCAGGCACAAACACAGTGCACAGACATGCATAGGCAAAAACCTTGACACTGAAAATAACAAATAAACCTTTAAACTAATGGTTTTTGGGGCAGGGGCGGGGCTGAGAAAGAATCATCAGCATTGATTGGAAGACTTTTTCAAATATCCCAACAACGCATATTTTCAGGGGCTCTCTGTTTGAAACCATCTTCCAGAAAGACCTCTAAGGACAGAATGTGAGGTGGGTGTAAGGGCTGTCAGAGGAATGAGCAACGGCACTGTCGTAGCCTGCCCGGCAGGTCATATCACACCCTGTGGACCTATGTCCAGTTTCAATCTTTGCAGTTCTAATGGTCTTGGTTCCAGTCTCTCCATGGGCCCAAACATTGCAAATCAGAAGGCTACGATCCTGAGGCCCAGCAATCACTCGGGTTCAGGAACAACAGCCTTTGACACCCAGAAACTTGTTTCCCAAATAAACAAAGAACATTACAAGATACACAGCAAACAAATGGTGCCTCCTAGAGACTGGCTTCATCACCTATGATCCAATCACCTCATGGGAAAGTGAAATTTCACGAAAAGCAGCTTTTGTTTGGCTGCCTGGCTGTCTCTCTAACTTCCTCGTCTGCAGCAATCCCAACACGTAATATATTAGGGCTGAAATGCTTCCCTGCTTTTTTTGGCCCGCTTTTTCCACACCAGTATTTTCAAAAAAATGTGTTCCCAAGGCAAATCTTAAAATGTGCTTTCATTTTCATGTGAGCACCTGCACAGATAAATGTTTGCAAATAATAAAATCATGATTCATCTTTACTACAATTTAGAGCAAAATTATAGTTCCCCCCCTCACCAAAATTAGGAATATTAAGAAAACATGTACATGCAAATCTGCAGGAAAAAAAGTCAATGTTCAAAAAGTAAATCTTAGTGTTAGAGCGGCATATAGATATCAGATAATCACATGAAACAAAAATTATACCCAATCATCTACGCTTCCAAAGAGCTGTGTTAAAAAACATCAAGACAACATCAGCAACAGAATGACTGACTTCCTAGCTTTTCTTTTGGCTTGGTCCTAGACAGTGACTTTACTCAATACTATATGAAAATGTATCCGCCATTTAGGGAAAAAAGTACGTCTCTGCTTTGTTCTAACATCTTTCTTTGTTTCTTGACCGTTGTGGAAACACTGGAACAATTTCTTCTCACAGAGTGATTTTTAGTTTTTACTGAAAAAATGCCATATATACCATGTCTGTGTGTGTGTGTGTGTGTGTGTGTGTGTGTGTGTGTGAGAGAGAGAGAGAGAGAGAGAGAGAGAGAGAGAGAGAGACAGAGAGAGAGACAGAGAGAGAGAGAGACAGACAGAGAGACAGAGAGACACAGAGAGACACACACACAGACAGAGACAGAGAGAGGGACTCACTATGTTGCTATGCAGCCATGGCTGACCTGGATGTACTATATAGACCACAGTGGCGTTGAACTCATAAAGATCTACCTGCCTTTGCTTCTGGAGTGCTGGGATGAAAGGGGCATGTCACCGCTACTTCCTAGGACACTGTCATCGATGAACGCTTTGCCTATTGCTGCCTTACATGGGAATGTTAACATAACTGCGAAACAGTGCAAAGAAAACACATTATACAACATAAGGAGACAATGCTCACCACACTACAATAATTAAATATCTTGTTTTTTAAACTCTGCATTTGACTGCTGAGAAACAAATAAGTTGAAAAGGTTATACACTGTAGATTATTAATGAAGCCACTGAAGATTTGCTGACCATCATTGTGCCTGCTGTAGCACATGATGCTGGAAACAGACTCAGTACCTCCCGCTTCAGGGTGTTACCACTAAGTGACAAAAGTTTGATCAAAACATGATACTAATGACAACAGCACTGTGGCCTATCTATTTCTTTAAGATAGTCAATTAAAAAAAAAAGCTCTCTCAGGCTTGGGTGTATTTTGATCAATAGGATCTTCTCATGTTAACGGGAAAGAGAATGAATAAGACCACGCTTTGCTTATATTACTCCACAACAAATTCTTGTAATATCAACTTTGTTGTAGCTATTTCGAGAAGTCACTTGTGACCTTAAGAGCAATCTTGACTTGGTCACATGCATATAGCTAGTGACTCTTATTTAAATCATGAGTTATTTACCCTCAACTGAACTCAGGAGGAAAAAAAATCCACCCTCATAAGAACCTTGAAAAAAAATGGAGAGAATCAAAAGAAATGTTAAACTGAAATAAAAACAATTGTGAGACAGCCTGATTATGAAAAATCACTTGACTCAAAGAGCTTTTAAAGGTTAGAGTTCTATTAGTGTTTCGATGTGTTTTTTCTTCCTTTTTCTTTTTCCTTTCTTTTTAAAAAATAAAGTAATATGAGAAGGAAAACACAAGGAAAAAAAAGATTAATACCTTCCCTGCCTCCTTGTCTTATTATGCTTGCTTTTTCTCCTACAGGGTCACCATTTTTGCAGCTGGGCAGAAATATCACATTCCCTGATGTCTCCAAAGGTTTTATGTGACAGAGCTCAGCCATACTTTAACTTGAATAACATATTAGGCAGCTGTTGAAAATAAAATGCATTATGGGTATTTGAATGGAGACACCAAGGAGAGGAAAGCCACTGCTCCTGGGATGTGAATTAAGACTTCCCATTTCCTATATTATTCAAATTTTCACAAATATTACAGCAGCTAACCATGGGGATTCGAGAGCCCGGGCTCCAGGTGCTTTTTAGCTGAGACAATTTCTTGGTACTTCTACAAGTGCACTTAAAAGTTTTATTTTTAATTAATTTAACATATGGTATGTTGGGGAGGTGAGGGGATTGGATTTATTGTAACTTGTCTCAGGATGACATGCGTGCCAAACAACTCCTTTTAAATAACTGCAAATGGCTTAGCATAACTAACCCATATAAGGTGAACACACACACACACACACACACACACACACACACACACACACACACACGAGAAGCAAAGCAGGTCAAAATTGACAAGATTGTTTTTAATTTTAAGAAAGAATGCTTTATTTAATCTTAGTGGAATTTCCCCCTTTTTTGTGACATGGTCTCGCTATGTTAGTTCTGAATTATCCACATAGATCAGGCTGGCTTTGAACTCACATAGACAGAGACAGCTTGCTTAAGCCTCTAGAGTGATGAAACTAAAGAGATACACCACAATGTGTATCCTTACATTGTTCTTATATAATTATCTGTTACTAGCCAAATATAAAGACACAGGTAAATGATTCCTCTGTGTTAACGAAACTTACATTACATTAGCTTTAAATTTTCATATCCATTTCCATCCTTGTCTGTTTCTCTTATCATGCCAAATGAATAAATGAATATATGAAAGATGATTTCTAGTAAAAAGAAATATTCAGACCTGGCTGCCAGTCAAAAGGTTCATATATATGTGTGTGTATATATATATATATATATATATATATATATATATATATATATATATATATATATATATATGTACACATACACCATAATAGATGTATATTAGTTCTTTCCGAATTCAGAGAAAAATAATTTCAGAGTACTAATTTTGGTCATAACATCATATATTTCTTAAAGACATGAAAGTCAAACTGACTTCTTTCCCACTGCCAAAAAAATCTATAGCACATTTCCGACATTTGAAATGTTACATTTTCGCTTTTGGGATCCAAGACCACAGTGCCAGAATGATGACACACCCAGGCATTTAGATGTGCCAGGAGGCTGGAAAACCACCACGGTCAAAAAGCACCATTGAAGATGCAAGGAGGAGCTGCCCTTTCTTCTCTTGTATCCCAGGTCCACCATAAAAACTTGGGCTGATGCAACATTAAAACATTCCCAAATGCTGTGCAGATTAACAGAATGCTGTCAGTCAGCACTCAGGGCAAAAAGTGCACACAGTAGTTTAAACAACAACTAAGACTGAAATCTATGACAGGGGTACCAATGAATCAGTTCAGTCTTGCTTTATTCTAGTTTTTTGTTTTTGTTTCTCAAGACAGGGCTTCTCTCTGTAGCCCTGGCTCTCCTTGAACTCGATCTGTAGACTAGGCTGGCCTTGAACTCACCAAGATCTGCCTGCCTCTGTCTTTAGGGTGCTGGGAATAAAGGCACAATGCCCACTACACCCAGTCTGGCTTTATTCTTCTAGTCATGGTACTACAAGTTTTAAAGTTAAGAGGAATACTGACAATCTATTCTGACTCCACTTCTCCATCTATGAATCTGGTCTCTATGGTTCAGGTCTCTATGGATCTCGTCTCTATGGATCTGGTCTCTATGGATCAGGTCTCCATGGATCTGGTCTCTATAAATCAGGTATCAATGGATCTAGTCTCTATGGATCTGATCTCTATGAATCAAGTCTCTATGGATCAGGTCTCTATGGATCTGGTCTCTATGGATCTGGTCTCTATGGATCTGATCTCTATGAATCAGGTCTCTGGATCTGGTCTCTATGGATCTGGTCTCTATGGATCTGGTCTCTATGGATCTGGTCTCTACGGGTCTGGTCTCTATGGATCTGGTCTCTATGAGTCTGGTCTCTATGGATCAGGTCTCTATGGATCTGGTCTCTATGGATCAGGTCTCTATGGATCTGGTCTCTATGGATCAGGTCTCTATGGATCTAGTCTCTATGGATCTGATCTCTATGGATCAGGTCTCTATGGATCTGGTCTCTATGAATCAGGTCTCTACAGGTCTGGTTTCTATGGATCTTCTCTCTATGAATCAGGTCTCTACGAATCAGGTCTCTATGGATCAGGTCTCTATGGATCAGATCTCTATGAATCAGGTCTCTATGGATCTGGTCTCTATGGATCTGTTCTCTATGGATCTGGTCTCTACGGGTCTGGTCTCTGTGGATCTGGTCTCTATGAGTCTGGTCTCTATGGATCAGGTCTCTATGGATTTGGTCTCTATGGATCTGATCTCTATGAATCAGGTCTCTATGGATCTGGTTTCTATGGATCTGGTCTCTATGAATCAGGTCTCTACAGGTCTGGTCTCTATGGATCAGGACTCTGGATCTAGTCTCTATAAATCAGGTATTGATGGATCTAGTCTCTATGGATCTGATCTCTATGAATCAGGTCTCTATGGATCAGGTCTGTATGGATCAGGTCTGTATGGATCTGGTCTCTATGGATCTGATCTCTATGAATCAGGTCTCTATGGATCTGGTCTCTATGAGTCTGGTCTCTATAGATCAGGTTTCTATGGATCAGATCTCTACGGATCAGGCCTCTAAGGATCTGGTCTCTATGGATCTGGTCTCTATGGATCAGGTCTCTATGAATCTGGTCTCTACGGATCAGTTCTCTATGGATCAGTTCTCTATGGATCTGGTCTCTATGAATCAGGTCTCAATGGATCTGTTCTCTAAGGATCAGGTCTCTATGGATCTGTTCTCTATGGATCAGGTCTCTATGGATCAGGTCTCTATGGATCTAGTCTCTATGGATCAGGTCTCTATGGATCTGGTCTGTATGGATCTGTTCTCTATGGATCAGGTCTCTATGGATCTGGTCTCTATGGATCAGATCTCTATGGATCTGGTCTCTATGGATCAGGTCTCTATGGATCAGATCTCTTTGGATCTGGTCTGTATGGATCTTGTCTCTATGGATCAGGTCTCTATGGATCAGGTCTCTATGGATCTGGTCTCTATGGATCTGGTCTCTATGGATGCACCTGTGTGTGATTGGTGAAAGATCTTTTTATTACACAAGTAGTAAAGCTTTTGAGTGTTCTAACAATAAATCCCTGAGCTGTATAATAAGGATATTCCCCTCAGTTACTTGAAATAGACAATTTGGGGATGTAACTCAGTGGAGGAATACTTGCCTAGCAGGTGTGGTGTCCTGAGTGCTATTCCCAGCACTATGTAGCAACACCATGGATGTGATTTTATATCCTTAAGCCAATGCTGGCTTTGCTCTTATTTGCACAATCTAGGAAGCAAGCTACAATAGCCAGAAATAATATGAAGTATCTTGGTGCAACTCTAACCAAGCAAGTGAAAGACTTACATGTCTCTGAAGAAAGAAACTGAAGAAAACATCAGAAGATGGAAAGATTTCCCATGCTTGTGGATTGGGAGAATCAACATAGTAAAAATGCCAATCTTACCAAAAACAATCTAAATACTCAATGCAATCCCTATCAAAATACTTACACATTTTTTTTTACAGACCCAGAAAGATCAATTATCAATTTCATATAGAAAAACCCAGAATAGCTAAAACAATCCTGTACAGTAAAAGATCCTCTGGAGGAATCTCCATCCTAGATCTCAAGCTGTACTATAGAGAACAGTTATAAAAACAGCATGGTACTAACATAGAATAGAAATAGGCCAGTTGATCAAAAGAATCAAACTGAAGACCCAAAAATAAATCCATACAGATATGGACATTTGATTTTTGACAAAGAAGCCAAAACCACACAATGGAAAAAAAGAGCACCTTCAGCAAATGGTGCTGGTCTAACTGGATGACTACATGTAGAAAAATGCAAATAGATCCATATTTATCACCCTGTAAAAAACTAAAGTCCAAGTGGATTAAGGACCTCAACATAAAACCATATGCACTAAGTCTGTTAGAAGAAAAAGTGGGAAAGAACTTAAAACTCACTGGCACAGGAGACAACTTCCTGAACAGAACACCAATAGCTCAGGCTCTAATATCAACAATTAATGAATCCCTCTTTTCAGGTAGCTCACTTGTCCAACTATGTTGAATCCAGTGATTTCCTTTTCTATCTTTTGGTGGTGTGGTGGTTAGAACCAAGATGGCAGGAAGAAGAGGAGTGGGTGGGACGGCGCTGGAAAGATGAACTAACAAAGGAAGGCTTCCCTGTTTTTCTACCTACACTGCAACTGGTCAGCAGAGAACCAGAGGAATGCCCAACACAGTCATTTTAGGAGAGAACTCCAGGGCCCCGACCCTCCTTCATTATTAACCAAGGCCACAGAGCACTAGGACCAGAATGATCCAAAACAGTCAGAAAGTGTTGGGGTTTTTGTAAGTTTTTTCAAGACTGGATTTCTTTGTGTAGCCCTGGTTGTCCTGGACTTGCTCTGTGGATCAGGCTGGCCTTGAACTCATAGAAATCTGCCTGCCTCTGCCTCCCCAGTGCTGGGATTATAGTCCATTCTTGATCCCCCTTTCCTGTCCGATCCATATATGAACCCCCCCTAAGGTAGTGTCCCAGGGGATTTTGTATTTTTCAATTGCATTTTAGCTGTTGCTTTTACAGTGTAAAATTCTGAGAAGCGGCACCTCTCCAGGAACCCTAGAACTGTAAAGCCCTGCTTCTAACAATCTCCGAGGTGCTTCCTCTTGTTCCTAGAAGCAGTAAGACACCCCCAGCAAAACAATTACCTGGATCTTCATCTTTTGACAAGAAAGTTAACACTTTTAGTGAAAAACCTTCCGCGCCGCATCTTATACATAAAGAGGGTGGTAAAACAGTTATCTTGGTAGTTATTACCAGTGACTTATTTTCTGTGTAATCTGTAATGGCGCCTACCCGGTGACTGACAAACCATCCCTAGGCTCAAGAGTGAAGAAAGCTATGAGGGACAGGATTTAGATAAAGGCTCTTGACCACTGGAGCAGGGCTTAGGGATAAGTCCACGGATCAAGCCACTACAGCTGATGGAGACACACAGCAGGTTAACGCTGGGTTGTACCCTCTGCCTTCCTGAAGCCTGTGAGCACACTGAAGTAGGGACAAGTAAGAAAAATGACACTTTCTTGTTATATGCACACTCATGGACAGGAAAGATGAGTTTTAAGGAATCAAAGGAGTACATATATCAGACTGGAAAGCCTGCTAGCTTCCAAAGGGTTCCCTGCCGCCCCCCCCCCCCCCCCCCGCCCCTTCACCCCGTCCCCCCTCCCCCTCCCCCCTCCGCACACATCTGCCTGTAGGAGGGCTGGGATTACAGATGCTTGGAGTTACATGTGGCTTTTACTTGGATCTGGGAAACTTAAACTCAGGTCTTCCTGCTTGGGTGGCATTTTTACCCAGTGAGCAATCTTTCCCCAGCCCCCAGGGACTTCTTTTTAGGCAAGTTCTCACTAATGCTCTTGCTCTGCCGTTAGCCCCACATCTCTTCTTAATTCTCCCGTGGCGGCAATGTTAGGAGAGCGTCAAGGCAGGAAGTGAACGCCATTAATTACAGCGGAGTTTGTAGGAACTGGAATGTCACAGAATTACTTTACATGAGGAACACACCTTTCTAAGAAAACTCCACGTGGCGATATGCCAGCTAAGAGGCGCTCGTTAGTACAGACCTGCAAAGAAAAATCCTGTGTGCCCCGAAGACAGAGAGAAAAGCCTGTTCCAGCTTGTTCCGGTCACGCTGACTGCCCCTCCTCCATATTTGCCATGGTGTTCAGGTATGCATACTGCCGGGACCACACATGCCACTAGGGTCTTTTCCATTCTTTTTTTTTTTTTTTTTTTTTTATCATTTCCAGAAAAAGAACATTAGTCCATTGCTTAATGACTCATTATACACCCTAATATATCATTTTTAGCTTCATTATTGACATTTCTCCACCATCCATGGCTTTTAGATACTGTAGGAATTTAAAAGAGGATGCCATCTTTGGGTCACATCCTATTTTCCAAGGATATGTCTTCAAGGATAGAACGCTGACTGAAGACAACGCTCAGTTTATTGCTGATCATAACATGCTTATGAAGGTGTTGTCTTCTGCGTTGATTTAAATATACCAGCCAAACGACCTTTCCCTTCTTTAACGTCTATGTGACAAATGGCCCATGTAAGTCCAAGTCTGGGACGGGGGCCTCATCCTCCAATTTGGATGAGCTGACGTGACTAATGGGAGGCGATGCCCATGCATGCATGGGAATGGATGCAGTTATTTGCACTGTGGAAGATCCAGCCCCAGTGCTGGATCTGCTCCCAGCAGGGAAAAGAACCAAGCCAAAGCTCCTGGGGCTATTACAGTCAAAATGAGACCAGAAGGCCTCTGTTTTGGCTACTGGGATGAAAGGAAATATGCTCCTTGTAACTCAGACTAGAGCAGGAACTGCATTTGCTTCCAGAAATCGTATTACAGTAAAAGAATTGCATTTTCTTCTTCTTTTTCTCTAGGGCCCAAATGTCTTTTGAGAGAGAGGCCAGGTACCCCATTAGATAGTGGTCACCTCTGTGGTCAAGAGGTAAGGGTGAAAAATGTCTTGATGGACCTATTTTTGTGCATCTCTCACCTGAACAGAAAGAGTCTCTATCCGGTCCTCTGTGCTGGCAAAGGCAGTTGCTAGGAGCCACAACTATTTGCCCTGCTTCTCGCTTTCTCTTCTCCTTTGGTGTGCTCCCCTCGTTTTTCAGAGGACGAAGCAATTTTCAGTTATCGGAAACCTTGGCTTGCCGTGTTTATCTGAACTCTCAACTGCCCCCTGGTTATCTGGAACCTGCCCCTCTGCTTCTGTGATCTCAGAACAACCATGCCTGAGGCTTCACTGCTTGACAGGGTGCCCAGCCTGCTAGCTGGGGTGGACAGGGGCTGAGGCAAAACACAGGCCACCTTCCTGTGAGTGTCCCACATGAATAACGCTGTTGTGGTGATACGGGCTCACCGGCAAGGATGCTTCACCGCTGAATGGAAGAATTGAATTTTGTGCATACTAACCTCACCAAATTCCACCCCCACCCAGTATCTACAGGATGATAATCAGGGTGGTAATGAAAGATCTGTGACACCTCACTCTTCCCTAAAGGTCTAGAGGCAGTTGACTGCTGCCAGAGGTGGGAGGGTGGAACATTTTCTTTGGTAGTGTGACCATAGGCAAGGGACACATGGTCCTGTGAATAATCTTCCTTCCACTCTCGTTCCAGCAAGCAATCCTAAGAAAACTCATTGCGTCACAAGAATAAATATATACACGAAGTTGGGGGTGGGGGGGGCAGTGCAGCGAAAGTAGAAGAGGAACTCGGCTGGAAGAGAAAGAGTGAAAAGTGGGAGTAAGAGGGGAACGGGGGAGGGCAGAGGATAATTGGAAGTAGATATGATGAAAACATATACACGCATAAAAATGTCGTAAGAAACTCATCGTGTATACTTAACGTGTGCTAATAAAAATGAACTAAACCAAACCATGAGACTGCCACTGATATGAAAAATCTGCCTCCTGTTACCTTCCTAAGATGATTATGGGAAGAAATTTAAGGATTCTAACCCTGCTAAGTAGTGTATTAGAAAGGATGGCTCTATTTAAAACAAAGGCAAATGCACCTCTTTAATGAAGTTACACTTAATTTCAAACTTTCTGGGGGCCAGAGTGGTGATTAAGCAGTTAAGAGCACTGGTACTGGTTGTTCTTCCAGAGGACCAGGGTTTGATCCTCAAAATCCACAAGCCAGTCTAGTTCCAGTTCCCGACACGTGATATACAGACATACATGCAGGAAAAACACTGCACACAAGAAACTTTAAAAATTATACTCGGTCATTGTGTGTGTGTGTGTGTGTGTGTGTGTGTGTGTGTGTGTGTGTGTGTGTGTGTGAGAGAGAGAGAGAGAGAGAGGGGGATTCAGAGAAAAGTATGTAGACGTTGGTTCTTTTTTCCCCTCTGCAGGCCCCAGGTAATGGTCTTACTACCAACCTCGGCCGCAAGTGTCTTTACTCTCTGAGCCATGTCATGGGCTCAAATTGTTTTGTTTAAGAGGTGAAGTGTTATTTGATATTAACCAAGCACAGCCAGCAGCTGTACCCCCTCTATTTCCTAGCCACCCGACCCTTACCATGTTGACCTGTGGAGAATTTCTTCTTCTCCCTTTTAGGAATGTGACCCTTCGGGTTCACCTTTCGAGATAAACGTTTGTAGCTGGATCTCAGGCTTTTCTCCAGGGAGATGCAACTTCTCAGTCAACGAGCTGAAAGGTAGCCCAAAGCTGCCCAAAATGCTGCCTAGATTTCTGTCTGCATTTTATTTATGCTTTACTGTTACAGAAAGAAGGATCCATTAAGGAATTTGGAGGAAAGGCCCCCTGGGAGAAATAGGTAATAAATAGGCCCCATTTTCACGAAACTTAGAAGAAGTTGAAGTTCACATATAACTTTTAATTTTTTTTTAAATCTCTACTTTTGCAATGATTGACTAGCCACAGGAGCAGAAGAGGAGAACTGCCTGTCAGTATCATATCTGCTTTCTGCATGCTGGGCGCTGGGCTCTGGTCCTGTTCACATTTTCCCACGGTTAAGTATCTCACAGTAAGATAGAGCATTGGGATAAAAGATGAGGCGATGTCTGAAAAAGAAGTTTAAGGTACTTGAGTTCAGGAGAGGGTTTACAGAAAGAGGCAGGATTTTGCTGTAAGGGACAAGAGAAGAGCATCAAGGTGAATGAATACACATTAACAAGCTTATTAACTGTGAAAAGGATTTTCGATGCGTTGGCATCAGCATCCTTGTCTTTAATATGTCTTCTGACAATGATAGAAGGAAGGCTGAAGGATGAGGCATGGATACCTTAAGACAGCATAGAGCAGCCAAGGCACAAGAAAACTAGGTCGCCTGCTAATGATTTATCGGGATGTCTTTCTTAAATGATGCAATATATTTTGAACAAATGTCAATTTCATTATTACAACTTTTAAAATTCAGAGTCATTCTTTATAGCCGTAATACGTTCCCTTCCAATGTCTTCCTTCTTCCTGAAGGTCAGTTGTTAACAAAATCCATTCATTCATTCACTCAACAAACGCTTGAGGTCCTGGGTCCCAACACCAATGTCATTTGGTTACAATGTTATGAAAAGTAACAAACAACATGACATTTCCCTTCTTGTTAGAATGACATTATTTAAAAGATTTGAACTACTTACTACTAGCGTTTTCTTTATAGAGGCTTCAAGGGTCACGCTTCCCTGTAATATGTTATTTTGACATATTTTGATAAATTTAGTTGCCGTGAAATGAAGCAGCTGACCCCGAGAGTCGCTATTCATCTTTAAATGGATATATCTTGGCTGTATTAAAACTCAACCCAAAGGGTAAAAAAAGAAAAAAAAAACACCCAAAATTCCTATAAAGATAAAAAAGTTTATTCTTTCTCGTCATTCTGAATCTATTTTATGTAAAGAATCCTTTTGGTAAGTGTTGTTTGTTTGTGTGGGCGTGTGCATGCATGTGTGTGTGTGTGCATGCGTGCGTGCGTGTGTGTGTGTGTGTGTGTGTGTGTGTGCACGTTCTTTTAATGCTAGAACCTGTCCACGAGAGTTTGGGGTTGAGACCTGCCGTGAGATAACAATGCAGGAATGTAAATATAAAAACTCACACAGTTAACCCTCTTATTTACACAGTCTAGCAGGAGAAAGTTACCCTACCCCATATCCACTAATAATGTTATTCAACATAAATAGAATAAACACAAATCTTATTCTGGGTGCAAAAGCTGTCATTTTTAGTTTCTGCACCTTGTATTTAAGGTTATTTCATTTCCTTGTGTTAACCTAAATTTAAAGATGGCAAATGCTTGTCATGAACAGGATAAGAGCTCAATGTCAGTAATTAATAACATACCTACTGCAGCCCATTTAGCCAGTAGTCACAGAGGGAAAAAAAAATCAAACATGTTTTACAACTCTACTTCCATTACTTCCACAAAAACTTCCTGTGCCTGTGGAGTGGAGTGGAATGCACAAATATTTGTGTGGTACACTTGCTAGTGTAAATACCCATGGGAGACAAAGGTTGATGTTAGCTCTTTTTTTTTTTTTTTTTTCCTCTCCATCTTTTAAAATACAAGATCGCTAACTGAACATTGAGCTTGCCACTTCAGCTAGACTGGCTAGCTGGTCAGGTCCCAGAATCCTCCCGTTTCAGACCAGTGCAACTTTATGTAGGCTGTAGAGATGTAAGCGCATACTTCGTTCTTATAGAACAAGCCCTTTCTCTCCTGGGCCATCTCCCCAGACCACAAATGTACCTTTAAATATCAGAACGCCATCTTTGAACATTCCTATTTCCATAGCTTCTTGAGGAGGTTACAAAGAACCAGATGGTGAGAAAACAATAGCAAGAACCCTTCCAAACATCCCATAGGTTTAAGAGTGAAATAACCATTTATCACCAAGACTTTCACAGGTAGAAAGCCAGAGGTAAGTCCAAAATGGAGGGCAGCTTCAGCTACTGATACTGCGAGAATGCTCTGGAGTGTTGGCCTGTGTTTCCATTGTATAGAACAAATACATTTGCCAATGAACACAGGCACCGCAGACCCAGAGATTAAAATAACCCGGTGGTGCATGTGTGCATCAGTAAGCTCATGTGTTCAATACTACAAGGAGTCCAGGTGGTTTCAGTACGCTGCTCAATTCATCAGAGAAAGATTGAGCTTAATCTATCACTCCAAGTAGACTTAGCTCTTCTAGAATGTTCTGCCATACACAAAGGCGTTTATAGATGCCTGGATGTGAAAGACGCAGGTCTACGTGACAAAGCTTGAGACTCATTTGTTAACTGAACGTTATGAGAGGGGACAGTGCCTCTTCTGGTGTTACACCCAGCCAAGGATATAAATCATTAAAAAAAGATCTTACAAGCCCAAAGCCAACTGTACCTTCTTCAGGCGGCCTGTCACCTGGGTCCCCTGTCTCTGTCAGCTGTTCCATCATTATTCTTAGGGTTTCGTTAGAAACCATTTCGCTTCCTTTTCTGTTTCCATTTACAAATAGTTACCAAGGCCTTTTGGTTTTCCCATGAAATATGTTGTCTTCTGTCTCCAACGTCCAGTGCCTGCCTTCGCAGCCACAGCTTCCACCCACACGTGCCCTGCTTGTGGCAGAGCTTGTAAGTTGCATGCAGCTCCCAATTCCTCCCACCCGGCAATGCCAGCTTAACCCTGCAAACATCTGCTATGATGCCACTACCTTCCACGGCATCTCCGGTGACAACGATGCTTGCGCACTGGAGGCCTCCTGGCCTGAGCCTGCTCTGTGCTACTCTTCTGGTTTGCTGAGGCCTCCAGCTTCCTTTCTGGTCCCCTGTCCTTGGTTTTAATGCTATTCCCCAGGGAACACGTGTGTCCTCACTCTCCAGCTCTGACACAGTCAACACTATTTTGCTTTCTTCGAGGCTTTATTTAACCCTTTCAACACTCCTGGAGCACAAAACACTTCTATTACTCTTGACTCCATAACTACACCGTAGGTCAAGGATCATGCCTTTTATTCACTATGACACTCTCGGCACTACTATCTTGACCCATGACAAGTTCCCACTGAACATTTTACCCTTATGAAATGGGTAGATAAATCCAACTTCTATTCCCCTCTTCCCATTGTTTTGGCACATGTCAAGGTTTTGAAGATGGGTCACTCTTAGTAGCTCTTCTATCACCTCATTAAATATATAGCACAGTTCCATAAATGTAATCTAATTCTTTCTATGTAAGGATGTATGTGTGTGTGTGCACATATGTGTGTGCACATGTGTGTGTGCAGAGCTAGAGATAAGGTTTAGCATCTTGTATATGCTATTGGGTACTTTTCCATGGAACTAAGACCTCTGCACAGTCTTGTTACATTCACAGTCTTGGATGGACTCTAATCAGTGCACAAAGGAAAGTATCATGAAAACGGTTAATAGTAAGTCAGTGTGTGAGCTGGGTTCCCTCTCTCACCAACATTACAGTTTACCATGAATTTAATATACATATAATATGATATAATGTAATATATAATATAATAGGCATTAAGGACAACAAAGACAAGTACAGGATGGAGATCATCCAGTGATTTTTAAATAAAGATTGGAATGACTTTTACCTTACAGGAGGCCAGCAGGAAGCTGAGAGGGGAAGGCCTTCACAAAGCCTTCCAATTGGGAATACTGAGCAATTATGCTTAGCGTCAGCTCCAGGCTCTAGGCACTAGGTATGATTTTTCAATACAGTCATGAAAAATCCAGTTCAGTATTAGTGAAAGCAGCACCGCACAACAAAAGATTCCTGAGCAGCCATTCCAGCTGCCTTCTGAGAGTCGCTATGCCACTTAGGAAGAGACCGGCTTTCCATAGGAAAGTATCAGCCTCCTTGCTACATGTTGGCCTTGCCCAAGGCTCTCTGCCTGTGGTTCCATTGCTTGGGCTACTGTAACGGGCAGCTAGAGAGTCCTATCTAAGCTCATGTTGATGGGTTTTCCTAAGTGTTGTCCTGGTTGAGTAGAATGCAACAGAAGGTGCTAATTAATAAACATGCTCTATTTTCATGCTGCGGGTTGGAGCCTCCTTAACTCCCATCTCGGACTGAGAAACCTTGTGCTTCCCCATAGCAGAGGCTTGACATTTTTTTACTCAGTCTAGCTGCGCTGCCTGCGCATGCGACGTGTCAACATGAGAAAGTGGAAACACTGTCTTTGCAGCTTCCAGTTCTCGGCGCCCTGATTAGGCACACACTGTCAACTTCATTTGTACTTGATCCATAAAAAGAGTCACATCGTGATTTTCGCTTCAGCTCCTGGCAGGCTGTATTGATGGCTGAGAGGGCTGCATTTGTGTGGCTGCTATTAAAAACTCCAAATTTGTTTTTTAAAGTGATGAATTACTTTCCTTTGTAGGGGTAGTTTTTCATATTCCAAAATAATATTCCTGACCTTGGGGAAGATTTAGATTGAGTACTCTCTGTTAACCATTCACAGACAGTCCACATTTAGACTTCACACGGAAAAACTGTTAAAAACTTCATATTTAATAGCCCTCATGACACTTAACTGTGCTGGATAAAGCAGAGATCGTGATTGCTCTTCCGCTGGAAGAAAGGGAGAAGTGAGATGTCAGGAGTCTGTTTAAAATCTGCCGGAATTGATGGTGATTGAAAAACAAAACAGCAAACTCTTCAGCACAGTGATAATAAGACCAGATTCTCACTGTTGAATAAGAAAATAATCCTTGGTTTTGGGAGTACAGCATGTGTTTAGCATATTCAATGCTAGAGATCAGGGAAGGAAGGAGGGAGGGAAGGAGGGACAGAGGGAGGGAGTTCTCCTCACAAGCACATCTTCTCTTAAAGCAAACTTTTGTCCCAAGGGAGTAGGAAGGCACCCGCCTTCGAACAGATTCCCCACCATGTCCAGAGAAATAGATAAAAGCTAATTTACCCTTCAGAAGAATAGATAACACCCAAAACATAATTCCAGCTGGCGTTACAACCCCATTCCACTCTCCTGATCATCAAATTGTGTGTCCCCAGCCACCCAGAGTCCTCCCGACAAGACAACGTGAGTAGATGATGTTCGTGCATTTGCACCCACAGCTCAGATGCAGCGATGCGAGCCTGCGGGCAAGTTACAAGGTAGAGGCCTTCCAAAACAGATGCACAATCTTTTATTTATTACAGACGTCTTTATTGTTACAGCTGTACTGTCATTATATTTCAAAATAATTCCTTATGCTCTGTTTGTTTGAACTATGTATGAAAGGAGAGTCATTGTGCCTTGGTAAAAATGTCTTATTGAAGAAGTCTCACTCTTGACCGATCAACCCTAGGACTTCATGCACACTCTGCATGGCTAACCTGCTACCGTTACCAACTCGTGGCTGAATGATAGGAATATTGCCAAAAAAAAAAAAAAATAGATTTGAGATGAAAAAAAATCAACAATAAATCAGCTTTAGGACAAAAATATATTTTCATCATGGGTATGTGTTTTCTCTTAGCTTCAAATCAAAGTTGTCAGAGAAACAAGGAACAATTTCACTACAGAAAACATGAGATTAAAATATATATATTGCATTTTAGGGTTTTGTTGTCTTTGAAATTATATTCAAGCACCACATAGCTCATAAAAATCTGAGTTGTCTCATAAAACACCCATTAGATACACCAAAATTAGTAGTTACAATTTCTCTCACCTCTTTGTTTAGGCCATAACTACGGGAATGGAAAAATCCTAGTCTACAGAGCAAGCAGGAAGCTTTACCCACATAAAAATTCCAGTGAAAACCAAACCAGCTCTTTTGCTCTCCAAAAGAGGAGGTGGAGTATATTACATTCTTTTAAGCTCACTGGAAAAAGAATTCATTTTGTACATTTTGATTTATGTTGGACCATGGATAGGCACGTGTTTATTTTGATGGCTGGATATGTCTACGTTGGCTCAGAAAACCAACTACTGGACAGACGTCAGTGCAAACACACAATGCTTTGAAAGTCTCCACTGACCTTGTTTTTACTGTAACAGCAGCCAGTTAGCACACAGGGCCAGGGCAAGGGGAACAGCTATGCAAAAAAGGACCATGATGTCGCTCAGTGCCGGACCTGCACCAGGACTCGGGTTCTGTACATACCACTGGGGGAAAATGTCATCGAGGAGAACCACATATTCCCAAGCAAGACATCCTGTCCATCTTGTCCACTAAGTCAGAAATAATTAAAGGTCATTTATCCTTTAGTTCTGAATGAAACAATCAAGAAAAACATAGCAAAGGACCAATGTGTTTTGAATATCCAATAAAGGGGACGGGAGAGGGGCACTTCTGAGTTCAGAGTTAGAGACGAGCCCATTTCCCAAAGTAGGCACAGCTCTCACACCCCATCTCGTGTACATTGTGAATAACAGAAGGTGGATGGGGAGCAGTTCTGCACTGACACGTGATTCTGGCCAACTACTCCACTTATGACCCCTGACCTTTCAGCTTTGACAACAGTGATCAGTAAATTCTGATGAGCACAGAGAAGGCTTAGTATGAAGCGGGCCAGGAAATAGACAGAGCGACCTCAAGGCGCAATGGGGGATCTGGACCTTGTCGGCACTCTTCCCCCGTGCCTTGCATCTCTTACTCAGGTTTTGCACGTGGAGCTAAAGTCACTACTATAACAGAGAAAGCAGAGAGTATAAGTCTTAAGTGAGTGCTTTGAAAGCATTCCGCTCCAAAATATAAGACAGATAAATGCTATTAGGCTCAAGTCGTCAAAGAAACTATTAGGTGTATGGCAATTAGCAACATATAAATTCGAGAGAAATTCACGTTACGAGCTAATAAAATGCGGCTTGATGTCTCACCTAACATCTGTACTCCTCTGTGTCCCTGAGTGAAGCCCTGAGACCATTTTGATAAAGCATATGTTGAGTGGTCTCTGTGGAGAATGACTGAAGGCTTGTGCCATGTAATTATTATAAAACACCACACATCTGGCACCAAGTTTGGCCCTTATCTCAGAAGTCATTTAGGACAAAGTGAGCAAGGAGCCTTCTGGCCTTGTGGGTGTCCTCATTCACATTTTATTAGAAAAAGTTCAAATTTCCTCTAAGTTCATTATTTACCAAATATAGCTCACTCCACAAAGGAAATGACACCAAACAATTAGGACATTAAAAACCAGACAGCTACTGTCTATTCTTTCCAAGAAATTATAGCAGCATGGAATTACACAAAGCAATCAGGATCCATGGGGGAAAAAAATGAGAGAGTGAGGAAAATTTACAAATGACCTTTTCATTCATGAAAAACTAAGGTCTCTGAAGAATTCTGGAATAACATGCTCATAAGTTTTTCTGGAATCCATCATCAAGGAAAAAAAAAACCCAACTCGGAGCTGAGAGAAGACTCTGCTAATGTATTCTGCGTCCACTGGAGCAGGCACAGGAATGGTCAGACTGCAGTATTTCTCGCCATCACTACAGCCATCTGCCCGTCATGGGTCATACCCACTGTGTGCTGTCAGCGCAGGGTCGATCCACGTTTATATTTATCAAGTCAGATCTTGAATCTGGTCATGTCTGATTTTTTTTTTCTACCCCAGGAGGGTAATATAATCCCTATATTAACTTGATAAATAAAAATAACAGGATATTATTTACAAAACTCCATCTAAGTAGACATCTTCTGAGAAACAAGGGGTTTTTATATTGGGGGGAAAAGACTTTCAGTAATGAAATAACACCAGTAAGAATCAATGAGAACCCTCTGAGCTTCCTTAATTAGAAAAACAACTTTCAAACTGTTTGTATTGTGAAGTTTTCAAAGATTCACTTGAAATACATGGATCTGCTATTTATTATACTTTGTTAGACTGGTAAATTGTTACCAGTTTATCTATCCTCTGAATTATATATATATTTTTTAATCCACAAAGATGTTATGTCTTAAAAATAACTCTAATGTTATGTGTAATATGCTAGTTTTACAATGTCAGCACCACTTGGAAATAAATGAAACGAGCGTTATTTAGCCAACACACAGTGTTTTATTGACACACAAACAGAAAAATGTCATGTAATGAGATGATCAGGAAAAACACGAGCTCTGTGTCTTAAAGGTTATCCATTTTAGGTTCAGCAATTGATCCCAGTCCCTTCAAATGTTTAAAACATTCCAAACCCTCCGCCAAATGTTGGAGGAAGAACCCTGCCAGAATTTCAGCGCAGAAAATTTTAGAAGCCTGTTCAAATCCAAAGACAAGGAAAAAAATATATATTATTGCTGAAAGTCGTACGTGTGTTCTGCTTTCCAATGAAAACCATAGCCAAATAAGCTTTCATTAAATTGGAACAGGATAACAAATGCTAAAAGTGAAAATGCAGATAGTGAATCAAAACATTAAACATTACATAAGGTCTCTAATGTGTAACCAAAAAAAAAATGGAGACAGAAAATATAAAAGGAAATATTTTTAATATTGTAACAGCTGTCTCCCCATTTTCTCAAGATACCCAAGTAAAATAGGTGATGTGGTCTTGAAAACTAAAGCCCAACATTTAAAACTGCAAGGGAGGAATGCCGGCTAATTCATAAATGTCACTACCGTGATGCTGGAAATGCAGAACTATTTACAGTAGTGGCAAACACGGCCTATCTGGAGACCCTTTTACTGCAGTCAGGTGAGGTGACAGACTGCCAGGAATCTCCTCGCCATAAACCTCACTCTCACAACAATGACATGTTGTATATAACACCGAAAACTGGCAGGCAAGAGATGATCTCATTGCACAGCAGCTAGGGGTACATTTTCTGTCTCCTAGGAAGGCTATGACAAAAAAATGAACACAAGGAGTGCACGGTACAGCTCAAATGGGCCATGGCATAATGCAAAGATTACCAGGGAAACCCTTGTTTTGTCTTAGTCTCTAGAAGAAAAGCAGAATTGGAAGGATTTCTTCTGCCCAGGTACTCAAAATCTTACTCATCAGCGTTGCGAAGAATAGTCATTGCTCATTTTCATGTGCAAAAAATTTACTTGTAAACCAAGTTATACCAGTTGCAGTTTGTACTAGAGACCCTTGCAGTGTGTGCTGACTCAGTGGGAAATCAATATTCACAGATCCTGCCTCGTTGCCCTCACTGTAAGGAAATGGCTAACATCCTCAAAGTTCAGGTGGGGGGGGGGTCTCTCTATAAAGAAACAAGACACTGGCTGTTGGAAGGATGAAAAGGCTCCCACTAACGAATTCTAAGCCAGCTTCCGCACTTCTTCCATCAGCTGAAGATATTTTCCTAAGAATATTTACCCTTTGCAGCGTTTTAACCAAGCTGTCAATGGGGTACATTTGAGATCTACGTCACTCAGCTACCACGTCACTATCACAGACCGTATGTAAGGGTGCATCAAGCAGAGAGGCAATGAATCCTAAAACGGCCACGTTCTTCCTCCAGCACACGGGATGGCTCACTACCCTGCAGAGGACTGTACTTAAACATCACAAGGCCAAGTTCAGGGCTGTGCACGGGGTAAATACAACTAGGCAGTCAATAAATCCTTGCTGGATTGTGCTGCGTGAACCGAAATGACTAAACTCAGGGTAACTGAAGAGAGGGTACGTACTTACTTTAACTCCCAAATGACAGGTCACATTCTCTGGCTTATTCTCTACCTAGGGTCCACGGTGCTGTCGAATTCAAGAAGGTCTTATAAACACTTTCTGGTGCTTGGGTATCGACCTCTTTTTCTCTCCACTACCATTCTCACTACAGTATCTGGTTGGCCAACTGACTATTAGCTAAGTAAATCTGAAAACAAAAAACAAAAAACAAAAAACAAAAAACAAAAACCCTGTGATCTGTCGTCCCCTTTCTGTTCATTTGCTAATCGAATTTCCAGTCCTTCCAATTGGAATATGAAGGCGGATTTCCCCCTAACTTCTATTTGCATGCAGCTTATTCCTGGAAGGCCAGCATAGAGCGTTAGAAAGAGTTAATGATGCCACAAGAACATATCTCCACTGGATAAGGACTTAAGGTAGTTAATACAAGGTAGGCAGTCGGTCAGCAAATGCTATGCTTCTGTAACAGCAGCACCCAGGGAGAGAAGAACACACAGGCAAAAATGACAAGGGCTGTGATTGGCTACTAGCCACAGTTATCCCAGGAGAGAGAGTTTGTGAGCATCAGTACTTCCAGTGTCCCAGTTCTGGTCCTTTCTGAGATACAGAGGTCCCATGTGCAGCCCACGTGAAGGCCATGCGCATCCCACGTGACGGCCATGCACAGTCCATGTGCATGGCCATGTGCAGCCCAGGGTCTGGACATAGCTTCATAAAGCAAGCATCTCATGCTCAAGTTTAGTATCTAAGAGATCCAGTACCCAGTGTCCTCCAATCTAGGAAGGTCCACCCTGTGGTTTTATTTAATTGTCACTGGGCCCTTGTTAACTATCTGAAGGAGACACAGAGTCATTCGGAGACACAGAGTCATTGCCACCAGACAGTCTTTGTTCAGATTTCTATTTTCATAGGCTGTCCAGAGAACCGATTTCTTTAGGTTCCAAGTCCTGCATTCCAGATGTTCTTAAAACGTAAAACTAAATCCTGTCATGCTGACCATGCCTTTGCAGAGCCTTGATGACGTCAGAGCCAGGTTCGGCTCAGCTCCTCCAGATAATTAGTAACTTAAAGAACATAGGGAGAGGGCCAGCGAGATGGTTCAGAGGTTAAGAGCACATACTGCTCTTCCAGAGGTCCTGAGTTCAATTCCCAGCAACCACATGATGGCTCATAACCATTTGTAATAGGATCTGATGCCCTCTTCTGACCTGCAGGTGTACATGCAGGCAGCACTGTATACATAATAATAAATAAATCTAAAAATAAAAAATAATCTCAAACGTGCAGGTACACACACACACACACACACACACACACACACACACACACACACAGCCATGATTCTCCATTATGGCTCCCACACAGGCAGTATGTGAATCCCTGAATCCTCTGGCCCCATCCCATCAGGATAGAGCCAGTGGTCTGTCTTTTTGAGCCTCAGTGCAGCATGAGGGCTATAGGTTTAGAAAGTCAACTTTGAAAGGAATATACGTATTTGAAAACCAGTTCAAATCTCTGTTCCTGTTGGGTTCTGGGACTGGGAAAGGGCTTTTCCAACTTTCTCCAGGCTTGGGCAGCTCCTCAAGAGAGTGGGCATAAAATGCACCCTAGAGTTAAAGGGACAACATCTTATGGTCTCTGTGAGTAAGTACTCACAAACATACACAGAAGATATGAGAACAATTCTGTAAAGAAGTTGCAGATATGTGATGACAGTTTTCTGATCAATCTGAAATGATGCATAACATGCCTTTTAAGAAATGTACCTTAAGCCGGGAGTGGTGGCACACACCTTTAATCCCAGGACTCGGGAGGCAGAGGCAGGTGGATTGCTGTGAGTTCCAGGCCAGCCTGATCTACAAAGCTAGTCCAGGACAGCCAAGGCTACACAGAGAGACCCTATCTCAAAAAACCAACCAAACAAACAAACAAAAAAAAAAATTAGAGAGAAGAAAAAAAGAAATGTACCTTAAAGGCTGGTGGGATGGCACAGCAAGTAAAGAAATTTGACATTTTGCCATTAAGCCTGATGGCCTGGGTTCAATCCCTGGGACACACACGATGGAAGGAGAAGAACAACCCCCTGCAAGTTGTCCTCTGTCACTCACATGCAGGCAGTGACATGGGCACGCACACACACACACACACACACACATACACACACATACACACAAACATACACACACATACACACAAACATACACACCCATACACACAAACATACACACACATACACACATACATACACACACATACACACACATACACACAAACATACAAACATACACACATACACACACGCATACACACACACTGATAATAAGCAAAAATGTAATAAAAAAAGAGAAATGTACCTTAATGATGGTAACAGCTATTTTTGCTTGCTTATCTTCTACCAGTCTTTACTGTTTATTTAAGATCCACATTATCCTACATTGTAGATACTGTTGGCTCCATTTGCTTTTATAAATAAAGCAACTGAGGGATGTGGGGGGCGGGGAGGGTTGCTACTGTATAGATAAAAGGCTCCTAGATATAAACTGTAGGTATAGGATTAAAACCCAGAGCTGTCTGTCTCCCAAAGCCATTTTTACGCTGTGTCTAGACATGCAAGACTTCATTGGAACATGGAAACTTGACTTGGACCCCACACCCCTCAAAGCTGTGTGCCCGCTGGAAGGGAGCCAGACACAAATCCAGGTGATGAAAGGAATGGGACGAGTGACTGATGAGAAAATGAGAAAAATCCAAATGTGCTTACACGGAGGGGGGAAAATGAAATATGACAAATGTTTGTAGTAGAAAATGGAATTATTATAATGATTTAAAATAACCATCTGGGGAGAATTAATGGGCTTGGTTCTAAGAATGGGAAATTTTAGGTAAAAATCCTCCCCTCCTAGTCATCACTGCCCTCCCCCCCACCCCCGCCCCTAGAACAATTTTACCTTGAAGAAATCCTGGATTCTAGCAACTCAGAAAGGAGTGAAAAACGACCTCCTGGAGCTTTTCAGAGCATCCTGACAAACGGGAAATAAAATAATTCTATGCAGGCAGAGAGAGGGGGAGGAGGGGGTGACCTCTTGGTCCTTGTCAAACTTTAATTTTTATGTTTTATAAATAAAACATTTTTATTTTTAAAACGCATATCCATTAATCCTTTTAAGTCTCTTGGGTCTCTTGACTAAATAATGCATTTTTTAAACCTTTAATGTATTCATTTTAACCCATTTAGTATGGAAGTAAGGCCCAAATGCATGAACAGAGAAAAAAAAAATCAAGAATTTCTAACGTAGTAGCTCAGGCTAGAAGCCTGAGCAGCCTTGTTCTAATTATGCTTAGCAGGCAGCATATTAATTTGGTGTTTTCATTCTTCACAGTTAGCCACGAGGACAAAATTTCACCCAAAGTCATTCTTTCAAATTTTATAATCCTCTATTAATTAATGCTCCCCCAGAGCTTTTTTTTTTTTGGATATTTTACATTTTATTTTTATTTGGGGGGATGATTCAGTGTGTTATGAAAATGTGCTCCTAGTTTCCGGGCAAAATCTCCTAATGGGTTAATTTTCGGAAGGAGCTGGGCTTGCACAGGAAGCTCAGTGTTACTCTTAAAATGCTTAGGACATCCATTTGTTTCAGAAATGTCATATCAGAGACAAAATCAATGTGTTAGGAATTGTCTGATAATACTGTTGGGGGATTAATCTCACAGACCAGATCATCAGCACGATTATCTTTGGCATTCTGTGTGCACAGAGCTCCATTTTTAGCAGGAGAAGCTGTCTAATACTGAACTATGAAAGCCTATATATTGAATGATCTGCCACCATTCAATATTTAATCCTGCAATTGAAGCCACTGAAGAGATATAGCAGAGTAACAAGATGAATGAGTGGTGACCTCAAATTTGCAAAAAGACAACCCAAACGATTTATCTTTCTGGCCTGGGTGGCATTTTTTTCCATCCAGTATTCCTATCACTTCTCCTTAATCTTGGAATTGTAGATTGATCAATGCCATATTAGCAGATTCCTGAAACGAGAACTGGGAAATTAGGCAATCCTTTGCCAATGTTTTATGGATATTCTCATTTGCTGATGTTTACCTGAAGTCTAAAATCAATTGATTTAGCGGGTGACATTTTCAAGCAATCATGGAGGGTGACATAATATAATTCAATTTCCATGCAAAACAAAATAGGTAAACATCTAAAACAAAAATGTACAACTTTGTGCCTCAAGGCGTACACAGAATTCTTCGAAGACATAGTACTCTGAAACTCAATAAAACTACCCTTCAGTTTTAGAAAGTATATTCCACTGCGGGTTCACTGGCTAATTGCTTATTGTCACATTACTTCAGTATGTGATTTTATTTTCTTCACAAATAAGTGGCTTCAACATGATGTCCTGTGGCCAATACCAATTCTTGCACATGTTGCTCCCTGTCTCCCTCCCCACCTCTCTCCACCCTCACCCTCCGTCCCTTTCTTTTTCCCTCCTTCTCTCTCTGTATGTGTTTCGACTATAGAAGGTTAATTCTGCATCCATGGTTAAGGGGCAAATGGCAGATAAGTGAGGTGATTTCTCCTGTTAGTAAAATTCCTATGGTAAAAACATATTCAGGTTTCTTTCCTAGGAAAATAAATATAAACCCAAACTAGGCAGCAGGAAAAAAAAAAAACAAAAAACAAAAAACAGTAGTATTCACCAAAAAGTCATAGGCCAAACACGCATTGGCTACCTTCCTAATAACTGTACCCCAGATTTGGAAATAGTGCAAGGGGAATGTTTATTTTAATACTAAATTTTGCTTGGACTCACTATGCGTGTGCCTTAAAAATTGTCCGTCTGGGATTACAGCTGTAAAAGTATAATTATTCTCTGTCTGGCACATGTTTTCCTCATCCTGAGAACTATAAATGAGCACAATGTCCTGCCATCCAACTGGCCACACTTGGGTTGGTACCTATGATGTGATGTCTGATAGTTACCTTTGAGGTCCAGAAGGAAACCGCTAATGCTTATTAGAGCCATCATCATTATTATGAATGTGCCAGGGCTCCTGTGATAGTGTCATTGACTTCCTGCCAGCTCTCGTGGATTGGTGACATTTTGTTAACCAGTCTACTAAAAAAAAAAAAAAATCCATAACAGGATATTAGATGGTATTTAGAAATAATATCAAAGCAACTGATCAAGGAAAGAAGATTCTGTATCATAAAAAAAATGGTAACTCCGAAAGTCCATTAGCTGTGCTTGCCAGGGTCTACTCAGCATAATTAAATTATTGTGTTTACTGTGGAATTCAAAGATAAAAATATTATCTCCTGGCAGCACTCACACGGTGGATGAGGTGAGACTTGTGGGATGCTCATTTCTACGCGGCAGATGTGTACCGCGTGCCCACACCCTGCGTTCCTCATGTTCTTCATGTCTCTCCTTCCCAGTGTGCTCCTAAGAATGTCTAAAGTGCTTAGGCATAGTTGCGGGGCCCCTCATAGCATTCTGATTTTTTTCCCTTTTAAGTTAGTGTTAACCCATTAGCTTTTTATGGAAGCTATACAAGAGCCTTAGATGACAAGCAATCTTAAAGGGCCTACCTTTTTCTTTTTTTTTAAACACATTTTTATTGAAAAATAAAATAATTCATATTACATCTCATTTTCTATCCCATCCCATGCATCCTCCCATTCCTCCCTCCCTCCCACTTTTACCCCAATCCCCCTTCCCTATGACTGTGACCGAGGGGAACCTCCTCCCCCTGAATATGGTGCTAGGGTATCAAGTCTCTTCTTGGGGCCTACCTTTTTCTTAATGACTTGTCAACAACTGAAGGAAAAATAATCCGGGATGAGACTTGGATGCAAAGATTTAAGTGAAATAATGCATCGCTTAAAAAGACACCCTCTATTGTTTTTAATGATGTGAGACCTGGATCCGGCGACGGAGATGGAACTCATTAGAAGGAAACACTGATGCTATCTTTTATCTTACTAAGACAAAATGCCACTATTGCTCTTTACTCTTTCTTTATCCATTGGATATTTCATTCCAGTTCACAAAGAGACTCACAGGTCTTACCAATAACTTAAATAGGATATCTCCAGCCTTATTTAGCTCCCGTCCCTTGAATTGCACCCTAAAAAGGACTTCTCATTCACCGTTCTTCCTTAGAGGGCAGCTCCCAGCACCTCGCTGTCCCTGCTCTTCTCCCTGCAATCTGAAAACCCAAAACATTATATCCTCCCATGCTTTGCATAATGAAGCACTCTTTAGTCTGTCCCTGCTTCCTTACTGTCCCCAAACTGTCACTTTTCCCACATCTGTGTCACCTGCAAGTGAAAGGACTCCTCTAGGCCAGTTGGCTGACCTATTCCGCTCTCCCGGGTCACCTCTGGGCAATGCCGCTTGCATCTATAGCTTCCTCTGTCTTCAGCGCTCTGACTTCAGAACTCCCGTCGCTTTCCTAAGCTCCCATTATGGTACTGTGGTTGGATATGCCACATAGCCAAATGCATATTTCAAGTTACAGGTAATTAAAAACCACCGAAGTTACGCAGGAGTGTGAGCTTGCCGCCTCTCATCCTGCAGGAATGATCACACTAAAGCTGGGTGGTAAAGCAAAAGACGGCGGCGAGTGACTCAACAGCAACTCTTCCCCAGTTAAAGCTATTCAACAGATTTCAGTCTTGCCTCTCCCTGTGGTATAAGACGTGTTAATGCCTCTCATTAATTACCTCAGTTCTATAAAGTACAACAGGTGGCTACAATGGTATAAAGAAGTCTTGAGGAAGAATTGCCCTTAAATGTAAAGCCTGCAGCCCTCACCTCACCCTGAAAATGTGACTGTTTTTTAAACAGCCACTCAGCCTGGCATATCACTGACTTGAGGATACTTGCAGTTGAATTATAAGTAAAGGCAACTAAAATCAGGGGAAACTCTAGCTGGTGAATTATCCGGAGCATTCTTTCTAAAATTAAGGAACAAAACATTTGAGCAACTTGATCAGCTTATGGCTGGTATTAAAAAAAAATAATATCATGCCATGTTCCCTTAAATGGGCTTCATAAATTACTGTTTGGGGGTCAAATTATTAATGGAAGAAGTCAATTGAAGAGCACTGATATGTTGGCTGGAGCAATGGCTCTACGGTTAAAAGCACTGACTGTTCTGCTTAAGAACGCAGGTCTGTTCTCAGCACCCACGTGTTCTCAGCACCCACGTGCTGGCTCACAACTACCTGGAACTCTGATTTCAGGGCAAGGACAACCTCTGCTTGCCTCAATGGGCATCAGGCACAACTGTGCCTGCAGATACATATACAAGCAAAATCTCACACACATAAAATTGAAAGTAAATACTTATTTGAAAAAATGGAAACTTTCAAAAACAGTAAGGAAATTCATGAGAAGCTACTCAATAAATGTGTGCTGACTGCCAACTGCATTGAAGGCAAAACCCGACTATTTCCTTAATCTACTATCCTGTTCATGTATAACGACAGTCAACAGTTTACACAGTACACTGGGACAGACCTTTGAATAAAAGACGCTACAAGCTGAACACTCATTACATTGTCATTAAATGTATCGAATCTGCTCAGTTACTGACAATGAATGCTGTCTGTTAACTATTTATTAGTCTGGGTAGTGAGCCCACACGACTTTCTCACCATCTTGAAAAGCTCTGCAGCCAGGTCATTATGACAGAGGAGAGGCCCCCTCAGACCAGATGTCAGTCAGTATCTTATTTTATTTCCTGTTCAGAGATGCAGCAATGAAGGTTCAGCATAAACTTGATGAAAGAAAAAATTTATCAGTCCTGATGGAATCCTTAGCATCTGTGCCTCGGGTGCTAACCTCTGAAATGCACTAGATATACAACTCTATTAAAAAAAAAAACAAAGCAAAACAACAACAACAACAACAAAACCCAAAACCACTTCTCTGGGTGTCATATTCCGATCTGTCAAAAGAGAATCAACCAACTCCTGAGTCATGGCCAAGGGTATAAACCTTGCAAGATGACTTGTATATAAGAAAATAAAGCCCCCAGTAATGGTGCATATCTGTAGTCCTAGCTACCCAAAAGGCTGAGCAGGAATATCACTTAAGTCCATGAGTTCCAGAATAGCTTCAAATCATAGCAAGGAGGAGAAATCTCAAAGAGGGGAAATATGCACACACACACATGCGTGCACACACACACGCACACATGTGTGCACACACATGCATACACATGCACACACACATGCACACACACATGAAAACATTCAGTTTGTTGAAAAACAGCTTAAGAAAACAAATTTATCTTCTGAGACAGGGTTTCTACAGGTAGCCTTGGCTGTCCTGAACTCTCTTTGTAGACCAGGCTGGACTTGAACTCATAGAGATCCACTTGCCTCTGCCTCTCTGAGTGCTGGGATTATAGAAGCGTGCCAGCGTGCCCAGCTTGCAGATATTATTTTTTAATGTGAATTCTAACAAAAAAGTTTCTAAGCTGGGTGTGGTGGTGCACACCTTAAATCCCAGCACTAGGGAGGCAGAGGCAGGCAGATCTCTGTGAGTTCTAGGCCAGCCTGCTCTACAAAGGGAGTTCTAGGACAACCAGGACTGTTACAAAGACCCTGTTCAAAAAAAAAAAAAGTTTCTCGAAGTAATTTACTTTCTGTGCTCATACAAATTTCACAAACAAAGTTGAAAATGTTATTTAATAAATGCATTCAATTAGGGTATGTGAAAGAAACATAGAAAGGATTTGGAATGTGGCTCAGTGGTAGAGGACCTGTCCTTGGGTTCCTGGGTTTAAGCCCTAGAAGCAAAGGGGGAGAGGAAAGAAGAAATGAAGGAGAGAGGAAGGAAAAATGGAAAGGGGTAGGGGAGAGAGAAAACACAGGAACACTAGGAAGTATGGAAGTAGAGAGAGAAAGCTAGAACCAGTGAGAGAGCAAGAGATGAAGGGGCTCAGGCCCAGGCCGGGATTGAATACCGACCATCCTATTAAATGAACATGCATCTGTCATGTGCAGGATTCTGTGCCTGGCTGTGTAAGGCTTACCATAATGCTAGTACAGCAGGGGTCACCATGGCCTTCCAGATCAGTAGTGGCCAATGTTAACAGCAATCATGGCACAAAAATAGGGTGTGTCAGCATTATAAATGTGTCAGAAAAGGCAGAAGCACAGCCATTTAAAAACGGATCAATAAAGCATAGTGGAAAAATGCTGCTTTGACATCATCTTACAGACACTGACAAGCTTGGAAGGTGGAGAGACGAGAGAGCAGCCGCGTGCGTCGCGAGCAAAAGCAGTGGTACGCCGCTGGAGCATACGGACGATCCACGTGTGCCTCAAAACATACTTGCGACCATGTTCCCCTGTCGTTACACTGCTAACTATCTGGGCATATGGTTAGCAGACTCAAAACTGATACTGCAGTCCCACCTTACAAATAGGACAGTTTCTGTCACTTTCCAGCCAGGTAAACCAACATGAGTTCTCAAAGGAGCCTTTGGCATCAACAACAACAGAAAAAAAAAAAAAAAAGAAAAGAAAGAAAAAGAAAAAGGGCTGGGGGGAGGGCATCACTCTCTTCTAGAATGAGTTCTTGTTAAGTTCTTCATATTTATAATGTTCTGCGACTCGACGGCATCACACAGATAAAGCCCACAGGAAATGTTGCAGTTAATAAATTATTAAGCTGCTATCCTTTACAACATCAGCACTGGGCAGTACAAAGCCTTGCTGTGGTCTGTCAAATGCAAAGCGGATCTGTAAATCTCAGAAAGAAGAATTATCGGAGCCAGGGAACAGCTGGCCCCGCAGATCCCATGGTCCGCCTGGGACCCCCCTTCCTGCAGCCCGTCACTCTGAAAGAGTTTAATGCTAATACACTCAATGAAACATAAAACCGTACTGAGGAGGTAGGCGATGGGCACCCTCAGAGGATCTGTCCGTTTCAGAAAAACCACCTTTGAAGAGTCATCTATGGAGACGCAGCTTTGAAAATACAGCTCCGTGTTTGCCCGGAAACAACTTAATTGATATGGGTGACTTTGTTTATCATATAATGTGTGGTTAAACTAATTCATACTTTGTCACAGTCGTTGTTAGATAGGCTCATTTCAGATTTCTTTGTGCTACAATTGCTGAGCTGAAATGACTAATTCTTAAAGTTATTATATGTAATTTTTTTTTTCCTGACAGGTAAAATGGTTTTAAAATTACTTTAGCTCCGTTTTGAAGTCTAATTTCTATGGCCTGGGCATAGTTCTTTAACCTTTTCTTTTTTTTTTTTTTCCATCTACGAAACCTAAATTGCCTCATTTTGCTGAAATGGCTACAGCAAGGATCTGGCTTTGATAAGTTGTATGAATGTGTGGTTTCTGTCAGGATTTGTAGGGTAGGTGGGAAGGGCAGCTGGCAGAGAGGATCAGATCAGTGAAAAACACAAAACTAGCACTTTCATCTATCCTCCCCCCCCCTACCGCCGCCCTCCCACCGCCCTCCCTCCACCCCGCCACCCCCCTCAACCCAGGCAGAATACTTAGAATCAGGGAAAGAGTTGGAAAACATCCCAGTTTCATTGAAATAGGAAAAGAGATCTGACATGTTAATGATGTGGGGTGTATTGAGAAAGGCATCTTCCATCCCTCTTCATTTATGACTGCAGACATTTCTATAGGGATGTTACAGCATAATTTATGTTTGAAATTTCAGTTATGAAAGGGGGCCAGGTTCAATATCACTGACTTTGGGCTTCAGCACAAAGACAGTCTTAAAGGCACCTCTACCTTGAGCAAGCTCTGCAGCCACCTCCACACGGGTTATTAGCTGTTTCTTGTCGTGGGGCCGACAACTTCTGGTTGTAGATGACCAATCTTTTTCAAAAAGATTCTCACGTTGGGGATTCATATAAGTGTTCCTGAGACATTGGGGTGGCTGGGGTGCCTCACGTTCCATTTCGCTTATGATCTAAACTTGAGACTGGGAAGCAGGGGTAACACACCAAAGTCGAAGGACATTTTCAGATGTTTGCTAAAGTTAATCTACCAAATTCTTCAGGAAGAAGAAGAAGAAGAAGAAGAAGAAGAAGAAGAAGAAGAAGAAGAAGAAGAAGAAGAAATGTCCATTTATAATAGTAAGTGTGTGGATATGGAAGTGACATGGCGCAGGTTTCCTGGAAGCCTGGAAGGCCGGTGGAAAATATTAGGGTGTCAGAACAAGGTCAGTTAACAGTGGCCATGAAACCTGCAAAGTATCGGACCTCTAGCTGCCTCAAATCTTCACCTGTTTGCAGTTAGCTCCGAAATATGATTCTGAAGCTTGTTTGGGGTTAAAAGGACAAAACTTCAAAAAAAAATTTTTTTTTAACATAGACTACAGAGAAACTGCTCTGTAAGTATTTACACAGGATATAAAATGTTAATATTATTGTGATTATTATTATTGTTGTTGTTGCTGCTGCTGTTGCTGTTGTTCCCGTCATGAAAAGGTTATTCTTCAAGAAACAGTCTAGTATGCTAGAGGCAGGCAGAAGGTAGAGATGTGAGAATTCTTTAGTGTGGGAGGCTGGGTAGGAAGGGGGTCCTGGATTCCAGGTGTTTGTGTGCTTTCAATATGAAGCGTTTCTCCAAAACACTGTATGTTCACATATGTATGTTCACAGCACTAGTGAGACACGATTGCATCGTGAGGGCACTCACCGACTTCCTAAAAGGGCTGTTAGGATGCAGGACCCACCTGAAGGAAGCTGGGACCTAGGGGAGTCTTTGAGTGTCTTTGGCATATCTTTGCCCTGGCCACCCCCTGTCTGTCTTTCTGTTTCTCTGCTGTCCAGGAGGCAGCTCCACTCCTCTGTGTTCTTTCTCCCACGCTGCCTTTCCTCAGCACAGATTCAAAAACAGCTAATCGTGTATCGAAACTGTGAGCCAAAATCACATCTACCACCCCTCCCGCCCCATGTAGCTTTCTTGGGCATTTCCTGGCTTCAGCTTCTCCCTTCTGACTAATAGAATAATAAAGGGCGATACAGCCCGAGCAGAGGATGGACAGTTGGAACATAAGGGAAGAAACAGTTATGCAGAAAGAAAAAGCAACCAAGCACACCCAGATGGTTGAATGCATCGGGAACCCCAGTACCCAAAATGCTGTTCACTATCTGTGAATCCTGGCTCTTGACTTGGGCAAACTGCAGGAAAGAGTACATCCCCAACAAGACTGGGTTCCTGTCTTTGTTTGGCTGCTATCATTCCTCCCAACTCCAGGCCTTAGCTCGCACGTCACGTTTCCTCTTCAAGACAAGCACGCCACCGGTATCACAGGTCTGACATGCCAGCCCGGCTGCCTTAATGTCCAGATTTTTCTTGTGAGGACCTCATTTGTGTGCTTGTATTTCTGCGACAGTGCATCTATTCTTTACAGTTATTCGGGCTGCTAACCCACTGAACTGCCTCTGCTAAAATATTTTTATACTTTATTTTTTATTAATTCATTCATATTACATCTCAATAGTTATCCCATCCCTTGTATCCCCCCATTCCTCCCTCCCTCCTGCTTTCCCTTTACTCCCCTCCCCTATGACTGTGACTGAGGGGGACCTCCTCCCCCTGTATATGCTCATAGGGTAACAAGTCTCTTCTTGGTAGCCTGCTATCCTTCCTCTGAGTGCCACCAGGTCTCCCCATCCAGGGGACGTGGTCAAATATGGGGCACCAGAGTTCACATGAAAGTGAGTCCCCACTCTCCACTCAATTGTGGAGAATGTCCTGTCCATTGGCTAGATCTGGGTAGGGATTCGAAATTTACTGCACGTATTGTCCTTGGCTGGTTCCATACTTTGAGCAGAACCCCTGGGCCCAGATCTGCGCGTCATAATGTTCTTCTCGTAGGTTTCTAAGACCCTCTGGATCCTTCTATCTCCTCATTCTCCCATGCTTCTCTCATCTAGAGTCCCAATAGGATGTCCTCCCCTCTGTCCCACTTTCCTGATAAGTAAAGACTTTCATGGGACATGCCCCTTGGGCTAGTGTCCAGATATAAGTGAGTATATACCATGTAAGTCTTTCTGCTTTATATTAACTCACTCATTATGATTAAATTTTTAAACAAAGGTTATAAAGATACTTCGGTAACTTGTAACTAACTGCAGTGTTTGGCTGTCGCCCAGTACTAACTCACAGCTCCTACTGTGTTTACCTCCTCTTTTTACACTCAAAGTCAACCAACACTGAGGCTTTACCTGTTTATCATATAGGAATGCTACTTAACAATATTTGTGGTAGAGTTTTCATTTTAGGCTAAGCATTATTTAGTCTAGACACAAAATGAAAGGTGACATACATTTTAGGGGGCTGTTTGATACCTCTTTGGTTACTTTATAAGGTAGCCTGAGAACTGTGCAAGTGGCTTGGCCCTTGCTTAGCATGCAGGAAAGCCTCTGTTTGTCCCCAGCAGAAACGGACAAGGTGGCTCACACCTGTAATGTCAGAACTTTGGAGGAGCCAGGAAGGTCAGTAGCTCAGGGTCACGGTCTTGTGTGCAGCTAGCTGGAAGGCAGCTTGGACTACCAAAGACTTAACTCCTTAACAGTGCCAACCACTAACACTTTTAAAATGAAATAATAATAATTATTTGATTGAAGAAAAAAGTATGTTATTGCACAATTCAAAAAGCAAATGCATCACTTACCAACAGTTCACAAACTTCTCTTTGAATCAGTTTCTTGTTGAAATAATGTCTCTTAGTGGCAGGAAAAAAAAATAAGTGAAACTCATAAAATTAATTTTTTCCCATTACATTTCAATCCAGATTTGTCCTTACTTGTTTTTTAAAGCAATTTTTTTTTTTGACAAAAGTCCCTACCACGTAGTGGAATGGAGTTTGGTTGGCAAGAGTCACACATCCTCCTAAGATTACAAAGTGAAATTTCCTTTTGCCAGACTCAACTCTACAAGATTCTTTGCGTACACAATTACAGTTTCAAGTCAACACTTAATGTGCGAGTGAATTCCGAGTTTAACTTTAGCCGCAGAAACATCTTTCCTTCCGGGTGCCTGATGATGTACTTGTGATTATAACAATGGGGACATTGCTTAATATATGCAAGAACGAGTGGAAAGCCAGAGAACAGTCTGCTGCACTTATCATTAAAGTCTTCTCTTTGGGGCTGTTGATCTGTCTTTTAAATTCCCCAGCACGGAGGCCAGCACATTACCATTGTCAAAAGGAAAAATCTGTAAAACCATTTTGTGGATGGGGCTTATTCAGATTCGACATTTAATACTAGCTTGAAGCACTCGTAGGCAAATAAAGAGGGTTTTTTTTTTGTTTTTTTTTTTTTTAAAGAAACGTGGAATGTGGGCAGGAGGGAATAAAAGGGAAGAAGAAAGGGAGAAGAACTGTGAAAGGAATCCCAGAAAAGGAAGAGTAATTAGAGGAGGGGGCAGAGCAGGAAGTCGGGGAGACAGGGAAGGCGGCTGAGCTCAGGCTCAAATTGCAGGGGGAGCTCTTGGAGAGCAGTGGGTACCCACTGGCTTCTCATCAACTGTGTTCCTGGCCTGATAGCAAAGGAAACAAAAACGTTGCAGTACTGGTGGTGTTTTTAAAAGCCAGTGGCAAGAAACGAAAACAGCCTGCAAGTCTCACTTATTTTCTGGACTGTTGGAGGGCTGGTTTAGCACATACTAGTTTGTTTTGTTTTGCGGGTGGGGGCGGGGGGGGATAAATACTACAAGTGCTTTTCTTTGTTTACTCTCATGTTTGTAAACAGACATAGTACAATCCCTGAAGGACATCTACCCGACTGTACTCTGAAGGTCTCGCTCAAACCCATTGTACTAAATGAAGAACAGTTTATACTTTCAAGAGAGAGAAAGAAAAAAAAAACAATTATTTTTGATCCTTACAAGACATTTTCAAAGAAAACTTGGCCAGTTTTTCTGAGAATAAGCACATTAGCTCCTTTCCTTTATAGTTTTGGCTCTGAATAAATGTCTCGTGTGAGGAATATTCACTTCTCCATTTGATAAAATCTACTTTTCAGGGTGAGTGTGAGAGACGCGAGCATCCTTACCGAGCTGTTTTCCAAACACTTTTCTTGAATCTCTTCTGCTCCACATGATCCATCTTGCTGAAAACCTTAAGTCCAGACTTCTCAGGCCCAGTAAATACGGCAGAGGGCATGGCAAAATGTTTATACCATGTTGATAACAGGGTATGCCTGCTATACTCAGAAGTACAGTCTTGCCTCAGTCAGAGCCAGAATTACCTGGGCATGCTTAAAGCAAATGTGTTGCTCATCATACTGAGAGGGCTTGGAGAAACTAGCTCCAGCAAAAGCCCAGCTAAGTTAGTTTAGAGACAAAACTCCATCGTGGGATGTGATCACATTCTTCATTGATCAACTATATATACATTCAGTCATTGGCCTGTCTTCAGCAAGAATCTTACAACCTTAACTTTCGGTGTTTGTCCTAAATAACTGTTCATGTGTTACTCTACTCACTCAGACAAACATGTTCTTTGGGATATGAATGCCCACTTTCTCTTGGATATGTTGCAATAGATTCGGTAGCAGTTGCAAACATCTCTCAGTAAGGTCTACTTTATCATTTTAATGAGTCAAATAAAATTTTCTTTCATCATAACAAGCAGCAGCACATAGTCCAATGCCTGAGCTCCTCAGAAGGATCTGGAATGAACTGAGGGAATCTTAGGAAGGGTAGGAGGTGACAGAGGACTCTACCTTCAAATCTGATGGGAAAGGTTTTACATAGTTTTGGTGTTGGGTGACACACACACACACAAAGGCAAGCTCATATAGCATAACGGAGTGAATACATTTGCCAGGAGGGGTTTTCAAAGGCAGCATGAATGGAAAGCCTTACGGATTGCACACCTGCCACTTTTTTGATCTGGCTGAAGGTCCAGGGCTGTGTCAGGGGCAGTGTTATGGAGCATCAGGATGCCTGAGCACCAACACCTGGACCTTAAGCAGACAGCATCGGGATTTAGAATATGGCCCTGACATCACATCCAGGAAGAAAGGGAGAAAGTCTTAATGCAAAGGCTATGTAGCCTATTGTCATATACACACTTTTTGGAAAAGCCTTCCATTTTGAGAGAGAGAGAGAGAGAGAGAGAGAGAGAGAGAGAGAGAGAGAGAGAGAGAGAGAGAGAGACAGAGACAGAGACAGAGAGAGAGACAGAGAGACACACACACACACACAGAGAGAGAGAGAGAGAGAGAGAGAGAGAGAGAGAGAGAGAGAGAGAGAGAGAGAGAGAAACAGAATGAATGACCAGCTAAGGTATTTTATATGTGAAATATGCACCAAAATGCTTGAGTATAATTAGAAAATGACCCCATACCCACACCAAACACTGAAGTTGAAAAAAAAAAACCCGTATCAGACAACCAAAGTAAGTTTAATGACAGTTTAATGAATCATTCATCTAGTTTAAGGTGATTAAAATAAAAAGAAGTTACTAATGCATTGCTTCTTTAAGAATTAGCTCATCTTTTATTCTTATAAGTGAAGACCCAGCCCTTATTCTCTACCTACTAGCGTCTCAATGTCTGATTTTAGCGACAAAGATCTCCTCTCTCTCTCTCTCTCTCTCTCTCTCTCTCTCTCTCTCTTCTTCTTCTTCTCTTCTCTTTTCTCTCTCTCTCTGATTATAGATAATCAAACTCACATAGTCAACAAACTACCCTACAATTCCCTCTTCAATATGTTGAAGACAATCCAAGCACTGTCCTAGGAGCACTATCATTATGGCAAGGACAACACAAATACTTTAATTCTTGCAATGTTAGAAATGGTTCACCCAAAATCTTTTGTTCCCAGCCCAAAAATAAAAAAATAAAAATAAAATAAAAAATAAAAAAAGGGAGGGGGGATGATAAAAGGACATAGGGGCTGGAGAGATGGTTCAGCCATTAAAGGCTAGGCTCACAACCAAAAATATAAGAGGAAAAGGACATAGGCCCGAGAACATAGCCCAATGGCTGAATTCCCACCTCCCATGTAGGGATCCCTGTATCAAGTTTCTAGTACCATGAAGAGCAAACATCAAAACCCATAATGGCCATGGTATCTTTTGTGGAAGGTTCTAACCCTATTCAGATCTGTAGTTCAAAAGGGGGAAAATAGTGTTATTTGCAAAAATCCTTCCATTGACTTTAGTAGATATTGGTCCTTTCCTCATCGCTGTACCTAACCCCTTGGGCACTCTGGGCCCTTTTCTGTCACATGGCCCTATCTCTTTATTGACTGAGATATAACTGGAATGGACAGAGAAGTAGGAACACACCCTAGGGATCACTTTATCATCAGCAAGGGAATTGACTAACAGGCCTTTTCTGTCTCTCATTTCTGTGATAACCCTCCGTCAGGGGTGTTTCCTGACCAATTCTGTTCCCAGCTGTCATACTCCTGCCTGCCCTTAGAGCTTTGCTGGCTAGGCCCCTCAGCTGTCTAATACTGTCTTCTATGTCCCTGCATTGGTGTCAAAGTTCAAGTCCTGGCAAGGGTTGTCATCATCTCTCTGCTGGCTCAGAAGCAATGGAAGCGGTGGCCTACCAGCCTCCTCCATGCTCCTGGCCAGACACAGGAAGGTTTGGGATGAGGTCAAGGAGACAAAGAGGACATGTGCTAGGGCTTTCTAAGATTTTAATGAGTTCTTCTGGGATGTCTGCCAAAGACTGGGTTAACCTTAGTCGCATCACTGGTAAATGCATCTGCCTCTTGATGAAGTGGGAAAGCAGGATGTGGGCCTTAGGTAAACTTCTAGAAACTGGTAAGTTTTCAAGCTATGTACATTCTCACAGTTGAGATATTCAAAGTTCAAAATAGTTCCAGGTGCTGAGGTGGTCTTAGCACAGCCTATCAATGTCTTGTTAGTGTTTCTGTACACTATGGGTAAATCATAGCAGGGCTAAAAAGCTTATGATCATAATGCATTGCTTCAATCTAAATGGGAAAATAGTATTATATGCTTACTGAATGCCAGACACTGTAGTAGGCAGTTGGGTCTCAACGGGAGGCATATTGGACATGGTGCCTGACTCCATGTGCGTCTTTCACAAAGCAGTTCTTGGTTTTTTCCTTTTGCCTCCATGGTGGTGGTGGTGGTGGTGGTGGTTGTGATGGAGGCAGTAATGGTGGTGGTGGTGGTGGTGGTGGTGGTGGTGGTGATGGAGGTGGTGGTGGTGGTGGTGGTGATGGAGGCAGTAATGGTGGTGGTGGAGGTGGTAGAGGTGGTGGTGGTGGTGGTGATGGAGGCAGTAATGGTGGTGGTGGTGGTGGTAGAGGTGGTGGTGGTGATGGTAGAGGTGGTGGTGGTGGTGGTGGTGGTGGTGGTAGAGGTGGTGGTGGTGATGGTAGAGGTGGTGGTGGTGGTGATGGAGGTGGTGGTGGTGGTGGTGGTAGTGATGGAGGCAGTAATGGTGGTGGTGGTGGTGGTGGTAGAGGTGGTGGTGGTGGTGGTAGAGGTGGTGGTGGTGGTGGTAGAGGTGGTGGTGGTGATGGTAGAGGTGGTGGTGGTGGTGGTGGTGGGTAGAGGTGGTGGTGGTGATGGTAGAGGTGGTGGTGGTGGTGGTAGAGGTGGTGGTGGTGATGGTAGAGGTGGTGGTGGTGGTGGTAGAGGTGGTGGTGGTGGTGGTAGAGGTGGTGGTGGTGATGGTAGAGGTGGTGGTGGTGGTGGTAGAGGTGGTGGTGGTGGTGGTAGAGGTGGTGGTGGTGGTGGTAGAGGTGGTGGTGGTGATGGTAGAGGTGGTGGTGGTGATGGTAGAGGTGGTGGTGGAGGTGGTAGAGGTGGTGGTGGTGGTGAAATGTACATTCTGGCTATGTTCCTCAAGCTCACCTTGAACTGCTGAGATGAAGTTCTTTCTGTCATATTTTCCCAAGTAGCTGGGACCAGACATGGACCCACTCTATCTACTTGAGCCTCTCTCTAGTTGAACTGATAGGGAGTGACTACTTGAGCTATCTGTTTCTTTGCTTACTTACTTTTCTTTTGCTTTTTTTTTTTCCTAGACAGGGTTTCTCTGTGGCCTTGGCTGCACTAGACTTGCTTTGTGGGCCAGGCTGGCCTTGAACTCACAGAGATTCTATTGCCTCTACTTCCCGAGTGCTGGGATTACAGACGTGTACCACCATGCCCGGCTTGCTTACTTACTTGTAATAATTCACTTGCCTTGAGTATTGAATGTGTACCAAGCATTCTGGAAAACTCACACATCATTTAGTTTAGTTTTCAGCCATCTTGGGGGATAAGGAATTTTATTAACCCTTTAACAGATGAGGAATAGAAACTGTTTCTGGCATGGTGCGGCCTAGAGGTAGAACTCAGAGACTCAATCTGGTCAAGGGCCCTCCGGCTATACAGACAGCTGTACCATATCTCTCAGAAACCTCAATCACACAGGCCCTCCTTCCTCCCATTACACAAGAGGCTCTCATTATTTTAACTTTATTATTAATTTTGAGACAGGGTCTCACTATATAGACCGGTGCTGTCCTAGAACTCATGATGATGTGCACTAAGTTGGCCTGGAATTTGTAGAGATCAGCCTGTCTCTGCCTCCTGAACTCCAGCACTAAAGGTGTATGCTAACATACGTTGCTATCACTACAGGTTTTGGAAACACTTAGCATTTTGATATTGCTTTCCTTCGCAGACACCCTCGGCGATACTAATTAACGGATTGTAGACACAGATCTTGGCCTCACAGCAAAAGCTCTGTTCCTTCTTTCTCGAACTTTCCTTTGTGAATCACATGGCAACACTTGGGGCAGCACACCTGTTTCCGTTCACACAGATTTGCCTCCATTAAGTAATTTTTCTGAGCTGTCTGTTTAGTACTCTAGACCAGTGGGTCCCAATCTGTGGGTGGTTGCCTCCTTGGGGGTCCCGTATCAGATATTAACATTACAATTCATAACAGTAGCAAATTTACAGTTCTGAAGTGGCAACAAAATAATCTTATGGTTGTGGGTCAGCACAGCAGGAAGGCCACAGCATTAGGAGGGTTGAGACCACCACTGTAGGCATGGACACACTCTTTCCTCAGCTTCTTTGGAATGCCAAACCCCAATAGTCTATCCCCTTAGTTAGAATCATCAAATGCCCTGTGCCTAACTGGGAGTGGTGTACGCCTTCTGCCATACCCTTAGCTATTTGTAGAGTCTGGGTGGGGGGCGGGGAAGAAACTATTTTAGAATATGGGATTAAGCTCTGAGCTCTCAATGGCCTGAACCCAATTCCAGTTCTTCAAATTATTGGCTCCGTCATCCTGGGCAAGTTGAAACACATCTATGTTCAAAACCATTTTTCCTGGGCCCATGGAGTGTAGCTCATATGTGCTTAGGGTATGACAGGTTCCATCCCAGAACAGAACTCAAATCAAATATAAAGGTGTGTGTTGGGGGAGGGGGCGGCTTTCATGCTTCCTATTGCAATGTTGGAGGGAAATAGCTTCTAGAATTCAAAATACTTTCTTTAAAAAAAAATTAAAATTCTTGGTGGCTAGAGAGATGGCTCAGAGGTTAAGCCCACTGCCTGCTCTTCCAGAGGTCCTGAGTTCAATTCCCAGCAATCACATGCTGGCTCACAACCATCTATAATGTGATCTGGTGCTCTCTTCTCACCTGCAGGTGTACATGCAGAGAGAACACTATAAATAAATCTCAGGCAAATCCTTGTATAATAAATAAATAAATAAATAAATAAATAAATAAATAAATATTAAAATTCTTTTTAAAAAAAAATCCAAATTTTATATAAAGTCCATATTTCTTCCATTCTCCCTCTATTTTGTAAGTTTCAGGCCCATCTTACGATTATGACTGTGTCTAGGTCACTGTGTTGCCCTGTAGAGCCTCCTTCCTGAGTGTCCCCCCACCAACTGTTCTTGTTCCACGAAGCCTCCTGTCAGCTTTACAGCCACATTCACAGTGATCCTACAGGTTCCAGCTTTCATCCTATGACATTTTTAGATATTTCCCTTACCCGAATCCCCGTCTAGCCTAGCTATCCTCCCTCTCCACTGTCAGTTCCTTTCCTTGCCTTGTCATGATAACACATCCTTGTGGTTTTCTTGTATAAGATCTGTTTTCCCATCTGACCTTTAGGCTCCTTTATGTATTCTTCTGCTATAACAACATACCTGTGGCTGAATAATTTACGTGGAATTGAAATTTACTTGGAGCATGGTTATGAAGACTAGGAGTCCAAGAACATGGTGCCAGCACTGGCTCTTCATCTCACGAGAGCGTTCTGGTCACGTCTGAACATGGCAGAAGCAATCACAGGAGAAGACATGGAACGCCTCATCTTGTACAGCCGCTTGTGCCACCATGTGGGATCCTCTCTGGGGAGCGCATCAAGTGCTAACTACCCACATGTGGATGTAGGAATTAAGATACCAGCAGGAGAACTTTTGAGAGACTCCTCAGACCTTAGTAGCTCTGGGAACAGAGAACATGTCTAGTTCAGCACGAAATCCCCAGATGTCTGCATGTCAGCCCATGTAGAGATCAAAGTGACAGAGATGTCTCTTTGCCTGAGCTTCCCCATTAGTACACTGGGAACAGCCGTACAGGAGTTCACTGCCTTTCTGAGGCCTGTCATAAAGTCTTCAGAGCATCGCTCACTTCTGCTTCTCTCCTCTACACAACCTCATATAGGGTTTCAAGCAGTACGACTTGATGCCACAGCTATCATTTCTGCCAGTGTTCACTCAATTTGACTCACGTACAGAGATTTAGTGTTCTGTGACCCCCTGATACAACATGGTTGTTGCGATGGCCCGCCTGGGCCACACCCAGGATTCTACAGTAATATGCTAGAGTTCCAAGTTCCCTTCGCTAGCAACTGTGGGGAACGCTGCCTGGGAAATTTTCTTACATGATGTGTCCTTTTTTTTTTTTTTTTTTTTTTTAAACAATTGTATCATAAACAAACAAACGATTAAAAGATTGGACTAAAACTGTCATTTTTATGTGCAGAGATAATTGATTTGGAGAATTTTTGCAAGGAAGCTGAAGTGTTGGCTTTCTGAATAAAGCCACGATTGTTTTAATTTCTCCATACAGCTTACTACTCAGTCATCTAGGAGGTCGAGGAGGTCCTAAGCTAAAAGTATGTTTTAGGATAAATGGCCATTTACCATTATGAACAAACCAAGATATGTTCAGGAGTGAAGGGGGGGGGGCGCTATGTTGGTGACACAGGAACAACAGAATAAATCTGGATTGTTCCAGGTCGACACCTCGAGTCTGGCAGTGTGAATTGCTCAGTTCTGACTATATGGCTCCAACACAGGCAAAAGGTAACTCACTTTTGACCAGGTCATCTATATCCAGCAATGCCAATTGTTATTGTCTTTGTAAACATTTGGCAGCAAATGTCCTGAGTTATATAGCACAAGATAATTACAATTCCTAACCAACCAGAGGCCACTAACAAGGGAATATGCCTCCAATACAGCACCCATTCATAAGGAGAGGTTCCTGCAATGATCTCAGAAGTTTGGACCCTGACTCCTCCCAAAGAGATCTTAGCTGGGGTTTCAATTTTATTTTCAAATCATGCTGACCCACTGCAGTTAATGCATTTCCAGTGCTGTTTTAAGTTAGGGTGAACAACATATCGAGAAAACACCAAGAGCTTTAAATGAATACTTCTAAACATAATGCAATCAGTGGGTCCCCTTTTGATGCCTGGTGACATAAATGTGGTGACACTGAATAACCGTTGACAATTAGAGAGAAGACAGAGCAGAGGCCTTGCAAGAAAATTACTCCCAGGTGACAAAATATTGAAAATTCAATTATACTCTGTTTATTACAGGCTTACATTAGCAACTATATTCCTAATAAAGACCTTAATAATAAACAAATTAATGGGAACACCAGGGGGTACTTACGGAAATATTTTTCTCCATATTATATTCTACAGTATTGATTTCTAAAGTGCCCCCGATGACAGTGCAGACCTTGCTGAAGACATTCTTGATGTAAATTATGTGTATAGGAACATGTGACATGTTAAAGTACTCAAAATTATGAAAACAATTTTAATATGTAATGATGATGCGCAATAAATTTAATGTTTCAAATTTCACGTTCTGCATGTGGATAAATCATCCAGAAAAGACAGTGGGCTGGATGCAAATAAGAAGGAAGCATAATGGGAAGGCATAAATGGTCTGAATTCTAATTAAAACAGTAATTCATGGAAGTCAACGCATTCATTTTCCCCGTCACAGAAGTGATTTAAAAACGTATCCTCAACATGAAGGCCTTTATAAGGAGTAATAGGATATACACATATCTATTTCTTTACTGAGAAAATTAAATGGGTTGACTGCACAGGGCGAAGAGTTATTTGTATTGATTCCTCCTAACATTGTCTGATACCGTGCCTCATTCTGTGAGCACTTCATCCATCCATCTGTTCATTTGGTGACTGAATTTTAATTTTATTCATTTATAATTTGCCTTTGCATGTCACACCCAGGGCTTTGTGAATGCTTAGCATGCGCTCAGCTGCTGACTTATAACCTGAACCCCTGGTTGTTAAAAATATTTAATTGGGCATCTGCTTTAGACATGCACCACACACTGCAAAGAACGGGCTTAGAAACTTGGCATTCTCCAAATAATACCTTAAATGCTTAATGCCTTAGGAACTAGGGAGAACAGTATGGGAATTTAGAAGTGATCCAGTTTAGTTACTCTTTGGATTACAAGCACAACTACGAGCAAGAGAATCTTAAATTGACCTTTGAGAGATAGGAAGTATTTTGATCACTAAGGGTTGTCAGGGGACCACTGTGGGCTGTCAGTTAATGATCAAAGCCAAGAAGAGCAATCTCATGCTTTACTTATGGGATGGGCAATGCTATAGAGTCCATTTTAATGTCTTCATCAAGAAATTAAAGAAAGAGCCGGATGGTGGTGGTGCATGCTGGTTTAATCCCAGCACTAAAGTGGCAGAGGTAGGTGACCTCTGAGTTTGAGGACAGTCAAAGCTACACACACACACACACACACACACACACACACACACACACACACACACTATCTAGTAATGCCACCCAAAAAAGAAACAAAAGAAAGAAAGAAGAAGAAAACAGAGAGTCACACAAATTTAGTATTTAAATACCAGGAAAGAGAGCTTTAAGAACTCAAGTTTTTCTGTATAGTTTGATTCTACTCCTGTCTAGTGCCTTCTGGGGAATGTGACAATTTTGGAGAAAGGTCAAGAGAAATGAAGAAGAAACAGAACTTTCTAGAAGGAAGGAAAGAAGAAAAGAAGAGCAGAAATTTGAACAACGTCTTCATATACCCATCTACTCAGGACTAAGGAGGAGTTTTAAATAAACAAACGGTTTGAACTTCATGTAAGGATTTGGCCGTGGAATGACTTCGAGCAGGGGAGTGAAGCGAAGGAATAAACTTGAGGGAGATCTTGGAAACGATTTCTAAATAAGTGGGAAGGAAAAATAGAAAATTGAGCTCACTTTGGTAAATCACTGTGACCGCCAGGATGATACACATGTCATAAGTCGACATGGAGGTTTATTGTGTTTTAGAATTTTCGTAGCAGTTTATGTTTGAAAAACTTTAAGACTTTTCCATTTCCTAGCTCACAGGCCCTATTTTAGCATTAGATGGTAATATGATTCCAGACAAGAAACAGTAGAAAAGATATTGACCAAAGTGTCTGGTGGCCACCAAAGAAAGAGCAGAATTCAAAAGCAAAGTTAACACAGATTCAGGCAGTGGACATCAAGACAAAACAAGAAATTATCGTGACTCCACAAGTAACCAAACCATTGAAGGACTAACTTCTGGATGAGAGAAAATGTATCTGAAGGATGCTTGGAATAATGAAAAATTAAGGCAGAAATCTCAAGCAATAAGCTTTGTGACTGAAAAGGCCCAAGACACACGCCTGACTGCAGTTCTTTTGTTGTTGTTGTTTCATTTTGTTTTTCAAGACAACGTTTCTCTGCGTAGTCTTGGCTATCCTGGACTCACTTTGTAGACCAGGCTGGCCTTGAACTCAGAGGTTTTGGTTTTTTTTAGCTCTGAGACCTTTGAAAAGTCACAGACAATTGCCCTGCATATTACAAACAAATAAGAATAGAAGCTTGGATAGCAATGGCTTCACGGAGTAAGAATCTGAAATAACTTTTTACAAGGTTGTATAGCCCAAAGGAGAACCAAAGAGACATTTGGAAGATGCCTCCTCATTAGGGCTGGGGCGCCAAGAGCTTCTCCAAATGGTTGGAGTGAACAGGCAAGAAGCTGAGCTCTGTAAGTCATGATGCAGAGATGTCCAGTGCAAGACTGACAAAGTTTTCTAGGAAGACAGAGCACGCTTACCTGCCAGCCTCATTGTGTAGGCCAGCTGGGAGCTTTTCTGTCATGGTTTTGAAGATGAAATTAAAAATTGGACTTTTAAAAACCAAGAAAGCCACTGAAAGTAAAAGATATAATGGGTGGCAGGACACTAGAACTGGAAAGAGATACACTCATTTAATCGTCAGTGATGCTAGTAGCTATGGAATGTGGTCCATAGTAATGTGTTCAGCATGAGATGGGTAAGCACTATTTCCTATGTAAATAAACATTTTAAGAACTTTCAAAAAAATAATTACTTTGTATCTTGAGGCGTGTTGTGGTATACTAATGTACTTACGTTTGCAGGTTTTACTTTTAAAAATGACTGTCTGTTAATTGATAATTATCAAACATCTGCTTGCAAGCAAAATGCTTTGGGAAGAAGGTGAGCCACGGAAGAAATATAAACAAAATGCATTTAGTGCATAATAAAATAATTAGAGGTTATTAATAACCCAAACTCCTGTCAAAATTATTTTTAAAATCTGAAGATGTCAGTGTCATATTTAATATGGAAAATATGCAAAATACAGTTAAAAGAAACAGACTACAGGTTTATGTTTTTCAAAACATAATGAATCTGTTGACAGGACATATATCGCTGTTATTTATAATTCCATAGTGACAAGAAAATGTCACCAATTACTAGCTACAATGACAGGACACAATTTATTCCTAAGGATTTATACCCATTAGGGGGAAAATGTAGGCTACAAAAAGATAGCTACCATCCTATTCCCCAGGAATAGTGACTTCTCTGAAAATGTATTGACAAAGGGTAACAAGTTATTTTTGTTAATGAGAGTTTGCATAATTTACCTATATAACACCTTAAGCTACAAATTAAAATAAGATATTCTCAAGGATGATTTTTAAAAACAGATATAAACAAAAACACGGCGTTCATGGAGTGGCTTTTCAACAATTCCTGCATTGAGTCGTCTTTTCAAAAAAATTATTTTATTTTTGCATGTATACATTTATATTATTACACATATATACAATAGATTACCGATGATGGCAAGATGAACCGTGACACAATTAGGAATTATATATATGTTACATTCTTAGTGTTTTGGCTATTTTGTATTTAACAGCCTTGAAGAAGACATCTTTCCTATCTTGGTGCATCGTCCTTAAAACCATATCTCTTTAAACCTGAATTGGCCTTCGGAGTGTGAGAGGGATAGAACTTGAAAGCAGCTGAATCAGCCCTTCAGATAGGTCCTTATTGCTTACAAATTCTAAGTTAAAAGAAATATTTATTCCAATACCCTGGTTTCAAAGAAAGTTAGGACAGTGGTATCAGAGGAAGAGGGCTAGATCATTGTAAAGTGGACAGGAAATTAAATATCAAAAGGTAACTCACTAAATGTGGAAGATGGGAAACTAACTGAAGAAAGTCCAGAACATTCCTATCTAGTCATCTGTAATAATTTTCTGGAAAACTGATTAAAAATGGAAGTTGAAATTATAAGGACTACATGGGCAAAACAGAAAAAAGGGGGGGGGACAATAACAGTAGTTTGTTCATTTGAGACAGTTTTTCTGTGTAACCTTGGCTGTCCTGGAACTCACTCTGTAGACCAGGCTGGCCTCGAACTCACATAGATCCTCATACCTCTGACTCCCCGAGGGCTGGAATTAAAGGCGTGCGTCACCACTGCCAGGCTACAGCAGATATTTTTAATGGTTACAGAAAGAGCACATTAAAACTTAGGTCAAATTTGAATAAGAAAGTCATCAAGGTGAACTTCATGATTAAAACAAGTTTTGAGGATGTAGATCTTTTCTGTCTGTCTGTCTGTCTGTCTGTTTTTAACAAGCATTTAGATATATCATTCATAGTCAGGTGCTCTTGTTGTGATTAACTGCCGAAGGCCTCACAAAATTGTGTCCGTCAGCATTCTGTCACGGAGCTCACAAAGTTTTCCCCTTTCTGAGGTTTTATAGGTAGTTAGTTAATGATTGCTGTGAGAGAGAAATATATTTTTTCCAGTGGTGTAGCCACTGGGAGATTGCCTGTGTACCTATAAATAACCTCTTATCCATGTTCACTTAAATGTCCTGGGTTACGGCCTCAAAACAAACAAACAAAACCCAAAACACTTCAGAGCAGAAGGAGGACTGTCTGATACAGAGGGGACTGTTTGGAGAGAGACAAGAAAAGGTAACCAGGACAGATGTGATAAAAAATACATTGTATACATATGTACAAGTTATATAATGAAACCCACTATCTTAGGTAATCAATATATGCTGATAAGCCCCCTTTTAAAATGTTAGGATTTACCAAAAAAAAAAAAAAAAAGTTAGGATAAGTATCATTAAATGTCCTGTTTTTAAAAAGATGAGAGAGAAGGTTGGATCAGACATTGAGTGTGCATGTTTGTGAGTGAATGCAATGTGGAAGACCTTGAGGAGAATTTTATTTGTATTTATTTGGTTATTTGTTTTAGTGTGTGTGTGTGTGTGTGTGTGTGTGTGTGTGTGTGTGTGTGTATTTATGAAGGCAACATGTGGCAGTGAACTCAAGACAACAGGCTCACAAGCGAGTGTCATCACTCTAAGAGGCATCTAGATGACCCAAAAGAGGGAAGGGTTTTGGGGTCCTCTGAAATTAAGGAGAGGAGACAAACTGAGAGAAGGTCGAATGAAAGAGGCCAAGGCTCAGACAGGGAAACCATTTGCCAAGGAACGAACAACCAGGCTGGCAATGTTTGCTTTGAGAAAATTAGAACCACAGACTCACTTCTCCCATGCCAGAAGAACAGCAACACGAAGCCCACGGATCCAATTTCTCCACTACAAAACCAATACATTAGGGTAAAAAGCAGGGGAAATTGTCTAAGTACACCCAGATACAAGCTAATTCTGAAAAGCCACGCTGTCTGTGCATGCTGCCAGGCTTCCACATGAAGAAGATGACTAGCGCCCCAAGAAAAAGGAACACGAGGCTTTGGATTATGAGTGTCAATCATCTGGCAGGTCCCATAGGAACATCCAGGAGACCTGATTTTCAGACACTATTTCCCCCTAGAAACAAACTGATTATTGCATGAATATTCTTCCAGCAAAATAATAAACTGAAGCAGATTGTGTTTTGAGGCCCTGTAGTATCTCAAGAAAGTCACTGGTAATAATATGTAAGGAAATATGCAGTAGAAATGAATCACGTATGGAAATCAAGTGTGTCCACAGTTAAACAAAACAGTATGTTCCACAGCTAATCTTTCTTTGGAAAGTTTGTAGAAACAGAAGAAAATAATTTTATTGACTCCTTTTTTCTCTTAAATGGGCTAGGTTGTGTTTTGTGTTTTCGTCTTAAAGTTGACTAAGCTTGGGATAAGGCTTAGTAGCATTGTGCCTGCCTCGCATGCCAGAAGCCCTGGGTTTGATCCCCAGCACAGCATCAACTGGGTGTGGCAGGACATGCTTGTAACTGAGTAGTCAGGAGACAGAGATAGGAGGATCAGAAATTTAAGGTCACCTGCAGTCACACAGAGAGACCAAGGACGGCCTACACTACATGAGACCCTGTTTCAAAAAAAAAAAGGAGAAAAAAAAGTTTTCAGGCAAAGTCAGAGACTTTATACCCATCTATGAACTGCAGAGCCTGCTTCAGAATGTTCACCTATGAACTTCTTTCTGCACAGACCACTAAGCAAGCTTTCTAAATGTAGGAAATAGCATGAACGTCTTACTATTTACCTGGATAAAAGCATTACCATTGAAGCATATGCACTTCAGAACTCTGGAATGACTCAGTAGGAAAGTCAGAACAAATGAAAGATAAAACTGGGCAGATACTAGCGTCACTGAATTAATACAAAGGCCATAGTGCCATTTTCCACAACCTAGCATGTACTGCAGACACAGAAACAAGAGAAACTAAGATTAAGATTCACTGATGCAAAAATCAACCCGGCTCTCTTATTATCTTGGTCAGCACATGGGTTTTTTTTTTTTTTTAAATAGTCACGTCCTGACTTAACAGGACCCATCTTGACTGACTTCCTCTCGAGGTATATTCCCCAAGAGAAAAGTTGGCAAGCCTAGAATTGTTATCTTATGCAAAAGTAACATTTTTTTTTAAATGGGTTTACAAGAAGGCACAGTTTGAGAGACATCATATTTAAAGACTGTGGGCACAACAGTACATTGATTATAAAGCTGGAACTAGCAACTTCTAGTCAAGTTGACTTAAACCACTGTGCTTATGAAACCCTTCTCTTAACACAGTATGGCAACGGTTTAAACTAAGGAGTATAAAGTAAAATCAGTCATGCGGAAACTCATGGTGGCATACGTAACATACGCAAACCTCTTTTTGTCCCAGAAATGCCCCTTCTTGGAGGAGAGCTACTGTCTCTTACTGCATTGATTACCGGGGGGTCCATCCAAGAGGAGCTGGCGTGGGTAGGTATATTAGTTACTTTTCTGTGACTGTGACAAAATGCCCGACAGAAACAATGTAAAAGCAATTAAAAGCAGATCTACCAAAAGACACACTCCTAGGCATGTGCCCAAAGGACCAGGTGTCCGATTACAGTGCTACTTGCTTGGCCATGTTCACTGCCGCTCTATTCACACTAGCTAGGAAGTGGAAACAGTCTAGCTGTAGCAGTCAAGAAAAAATGAAACCATGAAATTTTCAGGTAAGAGTAGCTCTCGCCCCTCAACACAGAAGATTATTCTTTTTTTCCTGCAAATGAAGGCTATTAAAATTAGTCAAAATACAAAGAATAAATGACAGTCCCATGCTAGCATGAGTTGAGACATATACAACCCAACCCTTGACCTAGGACTCAAAAACCATGAAGAAGAAGGAGTGGAAAACATGTATGAGCCAGGATGCCTGCTGCCATACACTAGTATCCTCTAGACATCACAGAGACGTCACAGGGTTGCCTGTAACACCTGCATAGTGATGTGACAATCCCAGTCAGCGTCCCAACATAGACTGGGGAACGTCAGAAGTTCCACCTCCAGTCGAACAGCTATAGGCAATCAGTGGTTGCAGAGAAAGGAAGAACCAGGTTTCTCAAATAATTAGTCTTATGGCAGGTTATTTAATCCTTAGTGACCATCCCTAAACATACATACATATGAAGAACATTATATGAAGACTGTGTATGTGTGTACAGACATATATACATGTACATGTATATATGAAATCCTACTAATTATAGAAGAAAAAAGGTCATGTGTTTGACATGGGGGTTGGAAGTGGGACACAGGAGGAGTTTGGAGGGGGAGAGGGAGGAGAGGAAATAATATAAATACAATATTTCTGTATGAAATTCTAAAAGAATTAACTTTTTAAAAAGACAATATATCTTTTCAAGAGCATCAAGACTGGAGCTCCAAATCTTTTCTTATATATATATTTTTTTTTCAGGAAAACAAATCTTGCCTGACAGCTGTCAATTTATCAATGAACTACAGATTCCTCGCAAATGACTTAAAACATGGACAAAATACTCACCATCCTACTCACTTGCAAAGAGAGCTCCTTCCCCTTCATTTCCCTTTGCAAGAGGTTAGTCTGGACCACACACAGGAAAGCATGGCACCCCACAGAAAGCGCTCTTAAAATAAAGGAGGAAGGGAAAGCAAATCTGCAAATGATGACAGCCCTAAGTCAACTGCCCAAGTGCTAACTTGAGCCGCTAGTCACAGCCCTTTGGCTGTATGAGACCAAATGGCATTGGCTAGTGTGAGGGCGCCACAGGTGCCTGGCGTAACTCAGCTGTCTGACTTTTAAATCCTGATCAGAGCTGAAAGTCCCGAGTAGAAAGAGAACTTGATTTATTCAATGACGCTACACTGGGTTTTAGTTGCTTGGAGATTTGGTGGGAGGCAACTGAAATGAACGGAAATGAGAGAGTCAGCCTCTGAGTCTGCTCTGCAATCTCTAGGTTCTTTGTCCAATGGGAAATGAACGCTGCGCATGGAAGGACGTTGGCTTCTGTGGAAGTGAACTCAAGCACTGTGGAGCTGTGGTGAGTGACTGCAGAGTGTCCTGATCTCAGGGATGACTCGAGAAACATGGAGAAAAAACATCTTTCTCTTGAGTCTTAGCTAGATCTATTGTTCGCTATTTATCCAGTTCTCCAACTGAATGGTGATATTTTCTTTATGTTCTCACTTATTTTTTTGTTGTCTCCACCCCGCCCCCCCCACCCCCCATTTGATCTTTCGAGACAGAGACAGATTTTCTTTGGGTAGGTTTGGCTGTCCTGGAACTAGCTTTATAGATCAGGCTGGCCTTGAACTCACAGGGATTGACCTGCCTCTGCCTCTGCCTCCCAAGTGCTGAGATTAAAAGCCTGAGCCACCATGTCCTGGCTTGTTTCTGTCTGTCATATTTGTATACCTGTTACATAGACTTCGATGTGAATTCTTATCTGCTGGGACCTTACGCCATTACTCAGGCGACAACATTTTGGGTATTATTCTCCTGGTGCTTATTTATTTATTTGCTGATTTATTTTTGTACAATTGCATCATTTTCTGTGACTTTCTGTCAAAGCTGTGAGTCCTGCTTACCTTCTCACTCTCCTCTCACAGTGCGGTACAGCGCCCCGCCCCGCCCGCACGCCCACCTCACCTTCCTGGTTGCCAGCAGTCCTTGGCTTCTCAAAGTCAAGTTCCAGTCAGCATTCACCATGTTTCGACTCTGCGCACAGACTGCACAGGACCACACGGCAGGGCAGTGTCAGGCCTTTCTGCACGGCCTCTATGCTCTTTGGAAATAGATTCCACGTGAGCATCAACTTTGGAAGATCAACAGTCTTGTGTTCACTAGGTTTGCTTGTTTGTTTTCTGTTTGTGCTTGAAACAGGGTCTCAATGTGTAGCCCTGGCTGGCCCCAAACTCATTATGTAGGTCAAGCTGGTCTCTCTGCTGGGATTAAAGGCATGCCCCACCACACCCACCTATCAACTTTAATTTCTTGTTGCTTCCCCCAAAAGCCTATTCCAGATTTGGAAGTTTCCTTACAAAGGCAAAATAACTTCTCCCAGGCATGTGCTTGAGTTTTGGTTTCTGTTCTCATTTTGAAATGAGCATATACTTCTGTATGGCTAATACCTCCTGCTCACGCTTTAAAAGTTTGGAAAACTTTTCCTTTTTTCTTCATCTTCACTGCTCTCTCATCTCCATGTGTGCTTCAGCGGTTATATTTTATCTGACTGCCCTGTCTTCTAATTGTCTCTTCTTCGTATAACCCAGTGTGTCTAAGTCCAGAAGGTTGAATTTAAGAAATACATTTTGTTCTTTAAAAATATCTTTCAAAATACTTAACATAAGAATATTCAAAAGCACGTTTAATATATTATTTTTAAAATGATTAATACTTTGCTTATTAACAAAAATAAATCTCAACAACCACTTTTGACATGGTATCTAATGTTCATAAGTCTATTTAAATGTTTTTTTACTACTATACACTGTAGAGGTTATAAATTACACTGTTACTAAACAATTTTGTATTACCAAAAATTTTTATTTTTAGTTGGCACTATAAGACTACAAGAAACTACCAACCCAAAATTTAGTGTCTAAAAACTATTTACAAATCTTAGCAATCCTATTTCATGTTTTTACCAAGTTAACAACAAAATTTTGACTTGACGTTTCTCTTAGACATCATAAAGTATTCCCTAATTAAATTGAATGACATTGGCAAAGGTGGAATGAATAGATAGAAAATGAATTACTACACCACACAGTACATTAAAAATTGAAACATATTAAATGTTTAAAAAGATGCAGCAGATTTGAAAATGCGACTATTTCTAAGCTAAAGGGAGCCACAAGCAAATATTATTAAAAGTGTGTGTGTTAAATTTTTTTTTTTTTTTTTTACAAATTATATCCGAAATATCTGAAGGGGTAAGAAAGTGAGGAAAATATTTTCAAGACATTAGCTTCTAAACATTTACAGAGGCAAAGGCTAATGAGGTCATCTTATTCAAAAACTACTTCCAATCTAATAAGAAACAGCACCACCCTCTGCCTATGTCCACTTGTGAGCAGATGAGCATGCACACAAAGCCACATGGTGGGTCTTTTCCAACAGCTATGCCTCAGAGATAGACACAGTGTTACTCTTGCCTGCTTTAAGCTTTTCATTTATTTAATAAAGCTACAGAAATGCTGCGGAAATGAGTCACCTGTTCTGAGCTGCATTAGACACAGATTTTCTTGGTAATGTGAACCTAGTAATTAGTGTGCAGTGGTTGACACGAGGCAGAATTGCGCAGACTCGGATCACACTCCTCTGTTATATGCTAAGTACCTTTCTGCTTGGAGTTGGATTCACTATTCTTCATCATTGTGAGACTCACATTTGTGTGACGAGAAACCCCTCCGTGAACAGGGGTTCTATATATGAAAGGCCTGTTGTACCTGAACCTGCGTCACAAAGGTCACATGTGTACGGGGGAGGAGTGGAATATACAGTCTACGCCCAGAGTCAGTTAACTCTACTTTTTCCTTCAGTTTTTGATAGTTTTGAAGACCCATTGCTTCATATATCCCAACAGGATAATAGAGGCATGATTGAGAATTCGCAAAAGAATATAAAACTATATGCATATATGAAAAGATAGTCAGCTCATTTTATAAAACAAATATAAATCACAACAAATAGTAAGACGCTGTTTCAAGTACCAAATAGCCAAGAATGTAAAGCAGGGAACACTTCTCAATGCCTTGTGGGAAAACTCTGTTTTCTATTCTGTTGACAGGAGTGTAAGTTGAGAAAAGCTGGTCCCCAGGTCATCTTGACAGAGTAAATGAAAACCCTCAAATTTTAATATCTTTGACTCCAAGAATGTATTCTGTGGACTAAAGGCGAGGACATAAGAAATAATCTAGTAATTACAAAATCATTAATTTTCTCTAATTAACCAATTTGTTTATATTCCTAAACTAAAAATAATATAATATAGAATACATAAATCACATATGTGTATAAAATACATGATATTTTTAAATATATGCATTGTAGCATGAGTTAAAAAAAGCTAATCACATATGCAATATCTCAAATGTCAGTTTTCAAGAACAGAATATATTGCTACTAACTGCAGTTCCCATATTGTATAACAGATCTTATCCCTTCTGCGTGAAGTGTTTTATCACTAGGACATCTCCCCACTGCCTTCCAACACATAATTTACAGTGGCAAAACTTCAAACACCTACGTGGCCGAGTGGAGTGGGGGCCATCCATACATCACGTTAAATCACATAGTGGAAACCGATGGCTGGAGACATGCCTCTGCTTCCACAGAGGTCCTTAGCGCCAAAGGAAACTGAAAGTTTCTTTCTTTGTTTTAGGGATGTATTTTATTTCTTTTAACTATTTTTATTTTTGTGTGTGTGTGTGTCTGTCTGTGTGTGTATACAGGTACCCCTGAAGGCTAGAAGAGGCTGCCTTTCATTTGAGCTGGACCTACAGGTGGTTTTGAACAACCTGGTGTGGGTGCTTGGAACTGAACCGAGGTCTTCTGGAAGAACAAAACACGCTCTTAACAACTGAGCTATCTCTCCAGCCCACAATGTTTGACTTAGAACTACACATTGCAGGAGATTCATCAACCCCTAACTTACTTAACCAGCATAATCGCTAACTACAGCTGTGAGCATTTGTCCTTACGCCCACAGATAAGTGTAGTCTTCACCCTTTGTCAAGGAAACACCTCTTTGTAACAGACAGAAGCAATCAATATGCCGAATTGTGGAGGCCAGTCCCAGTGGATAAATCTACAGAACATTCCTGTACCCAAGGCTCAGGGCACACTGTGGAAGAGGAGTCAGAAAGATTGTAAGAGCCAGAGGGTCGGGGACTTTTCTGTGGGACTGTGTCTTCTAGTAGCATCAGAAGTTACACCCATAAATCCTCATCAGCATGACTGCCCAAACACGAGCTGACCAAGGACAACATCAGTGGACATGCTGGAGTGGATAGGGAAAACGCCACGAGGCCTCAACCCTACACTAAGCACTATAGGCAACTGAGAAAGGCTGGTAGGAGGAGAGGTGGTCTTCCCCAGGAAAAGGATAGCAATTTGTTGCCCAGTGCCAAGTGGTCAGCCCTAAAAACATACATATACAAATAACAATATATGATTGAACAGGATATATTCAAGAATATATATATGTGTGTGTGTGTGTGTGTGTGTGTTTGTGTGTGTGTGTGTGTGTGTGTGTGTGTGTGTATGCAATATAAATGCATGCAGTAACAATTAATGAAAATAGAGCCAATGAATTTGAAGGCAAGTGGGGAGGAACATATAAGAGGGTCTAGAGGGAGGAAAGAAAAGGGAGAAATCTTATATTATAATCTCAAAAAAGGAAAAGTACACAAACATAAAAATGTGTAAATACCAAACCAGAGACTAATTACAATTATCTTGTGTCTCTGACCTGTCTAATGATGAGGTTGAGCCAAGCAAGTTAAATAGATTAATGGGATGAATTTTAGAAGTCATAATGTTTTATTCTCAAGTCCATTTATGGTTCCACTTTTATCATGTCTGTCACATGCAATCATTATCTTGGGCTATTAAGACATTATAAATAGTGGTTAATGCTTTAAAAAAATTCTAGGGATTATCAGAAACCTTATACTCCAAATAGCCTCCTTTGAACTGTGCGGCTGACCTATAAGCACAATTCGTGCCTGCTTTCTCCGTGGTGGTGCTCCAGACAAAGCAACCAGGACACCATCCATTATAAGGAAATGGTTTATACTTGCTTCCGGAAGCAACTGACATTTTATTCGAGCACTTTCAAATCCCTTAGGAATCTCCATCTGTGATATGCCAAAGCTTTAAGATCTCTTTTTGAACTTTAGCGTTGTGGATAAGCAGTTCAAAACACTGGATTCCCCTATCCGCATCACTTTGACTTTGATCAGGTTAGTTTCAGTTATTATTTAACAAAGCAACATATCCCAAATTTGCAATGTTCAAATAGCAGTCCCCATGCTGTTTTGTTAATGGCCTATTTACATTTTTTCCTTGGAAGTATCATTTGTACCTATGATTTTTGGTCCTCATTTCGTGTGTGTGTGTGTGTGTGTGTGTGTGTGTGTGTGTGTAAGATGGCTTGATTTCAGGAACATTTGGGTAAAATTAAAATACATTTATATACTTTGATGTTTTGTAAGTATTTGTTTCTTTCTCTGGCTTTATGCAAATGTTAAATTCTATCAAAATTGTAGATTTACATTTATTTGCATATTACATAGGAATATATAATTGCTTAATAGATTGCTAAATGTCACTATTCTGTGAACACCTCAAATTCAACCTGTCCTTGAAATGACTAATTCCATCACAAGCAATAAACTCTAACTCCCAATTGGGATTAAAACACAGTTTACCCAGCATCATACACTGGAGAATAGTTTTAATACATACATATATACATATACAAACATATATATACATATATATGCATGTACATATATGTTTACAACTTTTGTTTGCTGAGAAATTCTCACTATGCAGCTTAGGGTGGTTTCAAATTTGCAATCCTCCTGCCTCCTCTTCCCACATGCTGGTTTACAGGTATGTGGCAACAGAGTTGACATCAAGAGAGCCTTCTGAACTATTCCCATTTTCCTGGATCATGAAATGCTGATTGTTTTGATGGACTGAGTCTTCTCTCCTGCCTGGCTCTTGGTCATAACTTTTATCTCTTCTCTTTTTGAGAACTTGAATATTATGAAGCCAGCTAATTGATGTTCACGTTTGCCTCTGTATTACTCTTTTGCTTCGTATTGAAAGGGCTGCTGCCAGCTACTTTATAAGCTTTATAAACAAGAAGTTTTGAGTTTATTTACTGAACAGTTGGGGGGGGGGATGGTGTCCAATGTCCAACAATGGGCAGCAGCATTCATGCAGCTTGTGACCAGGGCCCTTCGACCTCTGACCTATCATGACAGAGATTCATAGAGGAAATCAACTGGGTGCAGGAGGGGGAAGCAGAGGATCTGAGGAGACCTAGAACTAATGCTGTAGCAAGATCTATATACTGAGCCACACACCAGCCATTTTCTGAAGAATAAAAAAACTGTAGGATGGGAATATTTAAATGTATGGAAATATTTAAATATGTATACAAATGCATACACACATACATACATGCTTGCATGCATACATACATACATATGTACCCCAGTGACTCAGCCAGCTTCCACAGGCCCATCTCTGAAAGATTCTACCCCCCTCAGCAGTGCAACTTTGGGGAAGAAGCGTCCAGAATATGAACCATCAAGGGGACCAACCTCATCTGAAACACAGCAGCCTCAAAGTCTATTACTTATTCATGCGGCAGCAAGTTCTTTTTCACGCTCAGAAACTGGGTGAGACACACCATGGTGAACAAGGCCATGTATCTCTCGTGGGAAGATGGTTCCCAGCCTATTGCTGTCTTCAAAGTCCTGTGTAAAAGTCCTTCTAATCAAAACCCCTCCCAGCTGCTTTATCCCCCCGAGAACAAAGTACATATTCCAGGAAGCAGTTCTTCAGATGTGCCGAGGCTACACGGGACCGTCTCGGCTCTTATTGGTTACAGGAACTCTGTTATTTTTCTATTGCTGTTATAAATACTACAACTAAGGCAACTTTTGGAAGGAGCTTGTTTGGCTCTATGCCTCCAGACTGACAAGTGTCCATTATGTCAGGGCAGAGTCATGATGGCTGGAGCTTACATCTTGAGCCACCAACAGGAAGCAGGGAGAGCAAGCTGACAACGGTCCATGGCTTTGAAACCTCCAAGTCGGCCCCCTAGTGACATACCTTCTCCAACAAGAGCATACCTTGCAAGTCTATCTAAATAGTGTCACTAACTGGGGACCACATGTTCAAGCCACTGAGGTTGTAGGAGGTATTCTCATTCAAACCACACCGCAGGCACCAAACAACTTGCAACTCTAGTCCTTAGAGATTCCGCACGCTGCTTTAAGCACGGTTCCTATTGCTGTAATAAAACACGATGACCAAAAGCAAACTTGGGGAGAAATGGGTTGATTTCAGCTTATACTTCCACATCATGATAGATCACTGAGGGAAGTTAGGGCAGGACCTCAAACAGGGCAGGGACCTGAAGGTGGAGAAGTGTTGCTTAGCGACTTGCTTCTCATGGCTTGCTCAGCCTGTTTTCTTATAGCGCCCAGGACTACCAGTCCAGGGGTGGCACTGGGCCCTCCCTCATCGAGTACCAGTCAAACAGACAAATCACAGGCTTGCCCAAAGGTCAGTCGGGTGGGGGCATTTTCCAGAATGACTCTAGCTGGGGTCAAGTTGACATAGCACTAGGGAGCACACATGTTTTCCTTCACAGTCCGGTCTGTCTTGGACTTCTAAGCTTATGCTCGGATGCCCCTCCCCCCACTCTTCAGGAAATGGCTTCTCCTCTCCTCTCCTGTCAACCATCTATTGTGCTGACATTTGCTTTGCATATTCTGTTGTCCTAACACTTACCGTATTAAAATCCAATTACATGTCTACATGCCTATTTGTCTAACTAGGCTGGGAGCTTCTAGAGGTCAGGAACTACATCTTACTCACTTTTCCTTTCCCAACACTTGCTACGACAGTCAGCATTTATTATTCATTGAATGAAGATGTACTTGCTAAATAAGAAATAGAATCAATAAGGCACATCTAGGCTTAATTCAATTTGCAGTTTCTGTGTGACTCAAAATAATAATATTTAAAGTCAAGGTAACAGTCATCCGACACTCTTAATTGCTCCTTTCTCAAGTGTATATGCATTTGCATCTATTTCAATATGCATCCAAGTGCTTATTACATTTATTTTATGTACAGACTGCTCATTACAGAAAAACCATCTCGAGTCAACCAGTGCATTTCAGGAAATTGCAATTTAGTAAAACTAGATCATTCAGACCCTTCACCAAGTAACGTACGAGATTTTCACATATAATATTGCGTGTCTGTGATATTAATAAACAGAATTACTATGCCCTGCCTTGAGAAGATTATTCTTTAAATAGCACACACACACACACACAAAAAGTAGTTAGCTGCTCTTCAAACACTTGACTACACTCAAAATGGCAAATAAAGCAAGGTCCTATGACGCTCACATTTATTTTTTCTATTTCAGTGATAATTATACCCATAAACCTGATTCAGCACTCACTGCCACTGAATTCATTAATTAAAACAATTTCACTGCTACCACTGGGATTTCTCAAGGATATCAAAAACACATTCAAAAATCAAAATAGCATACATCATCAGTTGATATTTGTACAGTGTGCTTCCCTTTGACTTTATCTCTGCCACCATAAGAAGGTTCCAGATTTAAAGACGGGGAGCTTATTTCCTATATAATTTTTACCAAACTGTGTAGAATATGAGTTTATTAGAAATGGAAAGATCTATATAATGAGTCACAAAAATATTTTCTGAAAAATATCCATAGGATGGAGACATATAAGTGCATGCAAATATTTAATAGCAATTATAATGTCTTTATAATTCCTGTGTGTGTGTGTGTGTGTGTGTGTGTGTGTGTGTGTGTGGAGAGAGAGAGAGAGAGAGAGAGAGAGAGAGAGAGAGAGAGAGAGAGAAAGCGCTACCTGCCTCTGCCTCCCAAGTACTTAGATTAAAAGTGTGTACCACCACACCAGAATATTTTAAAATTTTACTTAAATCAATACTTCTGCGTTCAAGAGTAACTTATACTCGCCCATGAAGTGAGGTCATTCATCCTTAAATGAAAATCATAGCTTTTAGTCATAGCATGGTAAGTTGAAATTGAAATTATAAATGTATATATACCCAGGAAATTCAATTATTTCACATATTAGAAACAATTTGACTGTATTTGGCAAAGCACCCTAACTCTGAGCTTGATTTAGTGAGCATCCCACATTACTCCATTAGCTGTTTGTGACATACTAGAGCACTGACATAAAACACAAAACAGAATTTCCAGTGGTAGAACATTCCAGAATTGACCACTACACTGCAGAAGAGAGCCCCTAATGGAATCCGCATTCAAGCTATAACTTCGTATGTGTAACAGAATCTCACACAATTAAAATAACACCAAAAACAGCACCTATTTCATACAGCAAGGGAATTCCACCCTAATTCTCACAACCAATTTTTTTTTCCAAGGGATGCTTGTGGGTAAAGACTGAGGAATGGAATCAGTCTAGTGAACAAAACCTGCATCTGCCTTTGAATTTATCTTCAGAAAATCCAAATGCTATTCCTTATTTGCTAAGGGTGTCTCTGTCACTCATAGCATCCCAGGCTACTGCAATGCCACTAGTAATTTCTCCCAAACTCTTAAAATTTAATTGGTCATTGAATAGCTTTTAGGTCCTCCTATTTCCTCTCTCTTACCTACATACAGCTGTTCAAAAAGAGAGGCAATTTCTCTGCCTATGCTACTAGAGAACCTATTTGGCCACAGATGGTGATTTAGATGGCAAAGAACCTCAAGTTCTCTATTGAAGGATGGATGTGGAGAGGCATGTCTATATGCCTACTTGTCTAGCTAGGCTGATGGTTTATCAAGTCAGTTTAGCGGACATACCTATTTTTCATCTTAAAATACAGTAACTCAACTTTCACACTTGATCTTAGCCAAAAGGCCAAGAAGGGTTCAGTAACTCAACTTTTAGACTTTCTCTTTCCATATAGAAAGCTGACTTTTTAATAATACCCATTTCCTTGAATCGTAGTTTTTTTTTTTTTTTTTTTTTTAGCTGTGCAAAGCAAGTATCTTCTGCATAAACAAATAGACCCTGCTTTAACGTTACACCCTTGTTGTGGGTCCAATTAGCCTTTAATCCTTCAGTATCACACACAATTAGTGTGGCTTTAGAAGGGTCCTTCAACAGGTGCACTGCTAAGACTCCAGGTGAGAAAGAAAGTCTTATGGGAAGGATCTATTTTACTGTGTGAACTGATGAGCGTCAGTTAAATGGTCTCTTAATTGACTGGCTGTCTAAGTAACATGCCTTTGAGGGAAACATTGCTTTTGAAATTTCCTTTGGCCAGGAGGAGAAGGAGCAGGCTGAAGTCTTTGAAGTCTACAGCCATCAGACTAATTATCAGCACAACTCAATGTGCATTCATTTAATTACAGTAAATTGAAAAGGATGTGGGGTTTCGAAGGAAAATAGGAGAGTCAATAAACGGTGACAGAAATGACAGACTGTGCAGATCGTTAGAGGAGACCACAAGTGTTCTCTCTCCTTACCAGACCCATACATGCTTGACTACTGTATACAGGGTCGGGGCGGCGGGGTACGAGAGAGATGGATTGGAAACGGGGAGGAGAAAGGGGAGGAACATTGTCTGTGGGCCGAAGCTAGGCAGATAATTGATATTGCTCATTTCATTTAAGTCTCATCATCACTCAAGGATATTATTTTTCCATCTCTACAAAAAACAAACAAAACAAAACAAAACAAAAAACCCAAAACAACAACAACAAAACAGAACACACTCACTTATAGCCAGGTCCTCTTCTGACCACGGCATTCATTCATTTAAGCCCAATGTTGTCTTACCCATATGAGCTGTGTACTGCTTGCTCACTCTTAGTTGTATTTTACCCAGGTAGACACCATAGCACAAAAAGGTTAAGTGACTTGCCCCAGGTCCCAGAACCGGGAGGCCCAGGAGCCAATAACAAATCTTCCATGAGGACTCCCAAGGCCCTGAATCATGATGAGGCAGAAAGCAGGGGCCAACTCCCCCTGGGCTGCCTGACACTGAAGGTTGTCCTTAGATCAAAGATCACCCCCTCCTCCCAGGAGCACTAAGAGATAGACAGGACAAGAAGGAGTAAGATTAGGGAGCCTCCAACAAACCACTGGCAGTTCAGCTGACCACATAGCAGCCAGGGTAGAAAAGCCAGGACCGCAAGTGATGCAGACATCAGTGGTCAGGGATGGGGCGGGGGCAGATGTGATGATCTGGACACTGATGGCTGAGGTCTTCACTCAGGCAGCTTCCCCCACGCCACACTGCTAGCTGACTAAGACGAAATTCAGGACCTGCGGCTACTGCTGGGAAACCATGCACACGAGGGCATTTTTTTTTTAAAGGCATAAAGATGGATATTGCGAAGTCCTTTGGTCCTGACATTTAGATAGATATTCAGAAATAATATCAGATGACTTGCCTACTTGGATAGTGGGAATGAGGTCAGGGGTCTTTCAGCCACCCATCAGAGAAAGGAAAGAAGCCTAAAATGATCAAAAAACCAGGTGCCCATCTCACTTATTTGGTACCATTTTAAGGGCATGCTTGCTGGAGTGGCTGTTAATAGGGGGTCCAAAATCACCATCACCCACCATTTGCCAATATGCAAGAAAATTGACATAGGGCAAGGATTGTGACCACAGAAAGCGGTAATGTCAAGATAGGACTTCCACACAGTTGATCACTCGTGAATCTCTGCTATCTCTTCTAACATGAGGCGTGTGTTAAACTCCGAATAGTCTTTCACTCTCGCAGGATGCCCCAGCCATCAAAATCACATCAGCATCGCAGTGATTCCAGCTCCTCATAATGTGAGCTGTTGGCCTCTTTGCCAACAAATGAATGAAATCTGTTCCCCTTTGGTGGCTAAGCTTTCCTTTGAAGTTATACTGGAACGTCAGGCATTCAGCTTGCATAGTTGTATGAATGTTGAGCAACATGTTTTCCCGGGGAAAACAGCATCATTCTCCGTGTTTCCAACTACAAAAACGGGCAGTGCAAAGTCCCATGTTAAATTCAATGAAAACACTGCTGTGTCTGGGCCCTCAGTGTCATTCTGATTCATTATTATACTTAAGTCTTCCTTGTTATAATCTTCCTATTGTAGAGTAACACACACACACACACACACACACACACACACACTCACGCGCATACATGAGCACACACTTATAATTACAACTTTGCCTGACACCTCAAGCCAGTTCAAAAATGTATAAAATTAGATAATGCGTAACTGAAGAATCAATTAAATGTAACTAGAAGATCAAAATTCTGTCAATGTTAGAGTAAATTAAAATACCCGAGGAGAGCTGAATTGAGTTGTTTTTGAAATTTTATAGTAGACGTGTTTGACTAAAGTTAGTTGTGAAAGTATAGTTTTGAAGATATTATTTATAAATGGAATAAGAGGACCTGCCTAAGGCTGGAGAGATGGATCCATGGTTCAGAGCATTGGGTGCTCTTCCAAAGGACTCAATTTGATTCCCAGCATGCACATAGTGACTAATAACCATCTGTTACTCCACTTATAGGGAATCCAATGCCCTCTTCTATCCTCTACAGGCACCAGGCACACATATGATTCACAGACATACATGTATGCAAAACATGAAATAAAATAATAAAAAGTTTAAAGGACCTGTACATAATTCCAAATCGTAATTCTTACCTTAAAGTAGCCAAGAAGAAGAAAAAAAAAGCATATTTAAAAAAAAATCAGATACAAAAGTCTATATCTCCCTTGTTTGATTTCCGAACTCACAGTTCTAGGGTCTTCTACACAGCAGAGGAAAATGATGCTCCCTTAAAGGTAGATGTAATTAATTACTGAATTTTTGCTCCTTCCGAGTAATCGCTGAAATTTCAGAACAAATAAGCTCATCTAAAATATCATTATGGATACACATATGAAACACATGAAACAGCCAGCAGCCATGGTGACAGTATCAGTTCACTCCCTCTTGTTTCCTTCCTCAAAGCAACCTCACTGAGGATTCTCAGACCATCAAAATGTTGTTTAAAAAAATAACCACAACCAAATCTTGAGGAAAGAGTAAGCATAGGTTTAAATCATCACCGCCCAACTTAAAACATATTGCCTTTGCCACTTTCTTCTCTGCTCTCACCAAATGCTGCCCAAATGTCCAGAGTTTCAAGGTGAGGCTCTGGATGTTGGTTGCTAGCTGCCACTAGAGAGAAGGAAGGGTACACTGTTTCTTTAGTTCTGTTCTCAGCACAAGGTCTGTGAGCATGCCAAAAAAAACCCCACTCTCCTCTAGGCACCAATACCAAGGCAAGCGCAGGCAGGCAGTGCGTGAAACACGCACACAGCTTTCTGTTGTCTTCACAGCCAGTTGGAAATTTCAAACTGAGAACTGAAGTTTGCCAAGTCTGCCAGCATTCTGGGGTCATGGGAAGGAGGGGAAATGGTACATATTTGGAAATTTGTCATGGTACATAATTAAGAATAAGAAAGTTAATATGTACTTTGCTAATATAAAACTTGAAAAGTTATGCTACGAAGATTTGGAGTGAAAAAGATCAAGTTGGTCCAGTGTGAAAGATTTAATAGATAAGGGTATGGATGGGTTATGGTGCAGGCTATAGGAACCAAATGTATTACCTACATGCAGTCTCCTCCTTTCTTTTATGTAATATTTTGTTATGTGATTGTGAAAATGAGAGGGCAAATGCAATATCTTAATATACACTTGTCATTGCTCAAAGAATATCATGTGAAGGGCACGAGGCAGTATTTATTCCAAACTGTGAGCATTTAAGGTTAGTGACTTCTGAATCCACTATGAACACTGATGTAAATATGGACTGTCCAGAGGAGAATGGACTGGCTGGCAGAAATATGGGCAGCATGATTCTTAGGCTCATTTTTGTGAAAAAGAACCATCCTTGCTTTCTATTATGGGGTTGGACTAAAGCCAGACTCTACCAAGGACTCACACTTCTAACACGAAGATCCTGGGTGTCTGTTGCTAATTTATATTGACTTTGGTTTAATGCATTAGAATATTCCACACAAAATAAATTGTTTCCAGTGATTTAAATTAAACTTTCCCACCCCAGGAATAGCAAGGAAATGCCTAGCAAGCAGGAGGGAGCCCTAAGACACACGATGTCTTAGCTGAGACTGAGAACTAACTGCAGATCTGCTCTCCTGTTACAGAGCAAAGCTGACAACGTTGCTCAATAAATAATAAAGGTGAAATATTATTAATAAACGATCATCTTTCTTTTCAAATTTCATGCAAATCTTCTGTTTTAATTTTCTCTTTGCTGTTTGATGCATTGGATAGACACCACATTGATAACAGTCTAAAGGAGAAGCAATCTCTTAATATTAAAAACCAAGGAAGAGGTGTTTTTTTTTTTTTGTTTTTTTTTTTTTTTTTCTCGGTGTTACTGCTGATGTTCCAATTCTTCTTAGGAGCAGTGCTGGCTAAAAGAAAATGAAGCTTTCTTTTCAATTTATTATTGCATATAAATTATTTTCATATTATTACCCAACACTGGCAACAGGGTGATAGAGTGCCAGCACTTTATAATGACATTTTTTTTATAATGACATTTTTTAAGACCATGCAAAGCTGCTATTTAGACATCCTCAAATCCCAGTTTTTGTATGTAGCCTTAATTGCACAGTAATCCAGTTCCCAAGGACATCAAAGGCCGCACCCATTCTTTACCAAGATTTCAATTGCCCTCATCAGCTAGTAAGTTTAAAGCATGATCAAATTTGTTTTTCAATCACTTGAGCGCTGTTAATAAACTATTCTGTGTGCTCATTCACCCATTGTAAGATTCTGCAATGTCTCTGAGATACCTTCAAGAGAAATCTACAAAGACATCTTTGATTGCAAACTGGCTCCAGGGAAACTTTATCAACACTGTTTTCCTATTCCATAGTAGGGTAACAGGTGACTTGATCCAATACAAGTCAGACTTAATCTTTTCTCCCCACTCCCACAACGTACACAAAACTGTTTTACAAAACTATATAATGCATCACAGTGTTTGCAGAATTTAATAATTTGACATCAAATATTGATGCACTTCTCCTCCCACTAGGGGGAAAGTCTCCACACTATTCACAAGTATTTTCTTGGGCTCTATTACATTAATACAAAAAGAAAAGAAAGGAGAGAGAGAGAGAGAGAGAGAGAGAGAGAGAGAGAGAGAGAGAGAGAGAGAGAGAGAGAGAGAGAGAGAGAGAGAGAGAGAGAGAATGGAAGATAAAACATGAGTTACAGTCAACCATAACACAGAAGCACCAAATGCCAGCAGCGTAAAGTAAACAGTGGCACTTACCGCTGTCGCTGTCCGACTTGTTCTCGTGCTCCGTGTCCGTCAGGGTGAGGGCTGAGTTGGACCGGCTGGACAGGCAGGAACTGCGGCCCGATTTGACCCCCCTGCCCCACAGTCTCATGGCATGCTCTGGGGACATCACTGCTTCGTTTTCCGTATCCGCATCTGACCCTGCACTGATGGAGTAACCTCTGTGAGGGAGCCCCATTTCCGCACAGAATGCCGCTCCTCTTCGAGTTGCGGATTCACACACTCCTAACTGCCTTAGGGTAAAATTCTGTCCTAATTAGGGGGGAAAGAGAGATAACAACTAGTGAGTATATGATTCCTGTGGTTTAGTTTCTTTTTCTTTCAAAAAAGAAAACCTCCCTGAAAGAAACGCTCAATTGTCCAGGCTTTACCCATATCAGCACCAGGTGTTTGCAACAGCTTTGCATGGCATATGGTCAAGTGGATGGAATTATGGGAAGGGAGGAGGCCCAGTGGGCTGGGAGGAGGCTTCAGCTCAGATCCCTTTTGTTAGACCCACAAGCCCCTCCAGAGATGGGTTCACGGCTCGGCCATGAAAACTCAACACAGAGGGAAGAACTGGTCTTGATCGTAGAACTTGGCTTAGCTGATGATGAAGCAACAGAAATGGCCGTCTGTCCTGGTTTTGATCCTAAACTTTGGAATTTTCCCCCTAATTATGTGTCACTTCATCGGGTAAGAATAAAGTTTACCTCAGGAGGAAGTTACTACTTCAGCAGCAACAGGCGTTTGATCATTTTAATTGTATCTTCCCGCCTTAACTTAGAAAGCAATATAAATGTGTCTGTGCACGTGTGTATGTGTGTACCTGTGCATGCCCCTGGGTGTGTGCATGTATGCATGTGTATATGTCTGTGTGCCTGAATGTGGTGTGTGTGTGTGAGCACGCATGTATATGTGTGGGGTGCATGTGAATGTGTATATTTTTATGTGTATGAATGTGCTCATGCACATGTGTGTATGGTATACATGTGTGAATGCATATCTGTGTGTGTACATCTTCATGTATGTATATGCAAGGGTATGTGTATGTTTGTGTGTGTAATCAACACTCACAGTGTGATAACTTGAAATTTACCACTATTTACTGCATATCTATGACTTTCTGGATGTTTTCAGTTAAGATAGACCTGGACATCTGTATTGACTAAAATGAACCAAGTTTTTCAAGTACAGTGCACTCTAGAAAGAAAGTGGGAGTGATATGTTTTTAAAAATTAATGACACAATCAAGCTCCTTGAAAATAGATGGCTGTGAACTCTGCGAGCCTTTACTAATAAATTGAGCATAATAAAACTCATGACACTGCAATCACTTAAAGCAAAAGTGTTTAAATTAGGTGACACTGCAGAAGGACCGTTAGTATTAATGACGCGTCCCACCTTCTGTCTGCTTTTGGAATTTTGGTATTTTATGACACTATGGATGAAAAGTATTTGAAACATGTTTGTAGAGTGTGTGTATAAGGCTCTCCCACTTTTACATCTTGTCTATGAGAGGGTCCCACATATAGGCACCTCTGGAATCAAACACATATAGAGAAGAGTAGTAGACAAATACTGATTTAAACACAACTTCTTTAGCAAATCTTTTATGAATATTAGGTATTTATTTGACACATGGTCTTAATTTTCCTACTTCCATCTTATGGATCTACATGAATATTTTAAAGTTAATTTGCTGTTATGAGAAACCTACATTATATTTTTTAGGAGAGGGTACTTATAAATTATTTGTGATAAAATGGCATGTTGATTCTCCTAGGCAATAAATCAAACATAAGACACAATATAGTAAATATTTGGTTGCAAAGATATTAGCCCCCTCCAGGCCCAGCACATTTAGACTAGTGTGGTTAATTGTTTTGTTGCTGTGGTCATATCACGATTTGGAATCAGCTTTATCTCAGTCAGACTTCCGAATGGTTCCGACAATGACACTCATAAAAAATGAGAGTCGGCTGCTACAATTAGCTAGAATCAAACTGTGCTTATCAGAGAGATGTGAATAAGCATTGGAATCAAAATCAGCATGGAAGGGAAAAAAAAAAAAACAAAAAAGAAAAAGAAAAAAGAAAAGGGAGAAGAGAAAAACGAAGGCCTCCTCTCCGCAGACTGGGTGAAGGCGGCGAGCTGGTGGCCTGATAGGGAATTGTCTGTGTTTGTAAAGAAGTCAGGTGGCCCTCACCTAGGAAAGGCAATCAAAACAAGGTGAGAGGAAATGGATGGGCTACGGAAGGAAGAATTCCCTTATTGTTATCTACTGGTCACTTTTAAAGTGGGCCAAGAGTGCTGCCACACTCACGCATTGCCATCAAACATATAGATTTTCCAAATTAGAGTACAAAGTAAATTTTAGAGGGGGGCAGACATATATGATCGTGCCTTTCAACTGTCTCTCCTGTCCTGGGAAGTATCTATATTCCAAAACAACAACAACAACAACAACAACAACAACAAACCAAAACCAGAAATCTATACTTCCCTGACTACAACTTGAAACATTCTCCAAGTTAATGACTTTTCACACTACTGCCACCTTGTTAGGAAATCTACATGGAAAGAAAGCAGACCGCTGCAGTCCTTAATTGCTCTCCAGGTATGTAAACAGAGCTCGCTTTGCAGCTAAGTATCCCACACACTATCCTCATGGAAACACACACAACCCAAACCCCAGAACTATGTGACCCTCTGCAGCCAGTGACTCATAAGAACTCAAATCTCTTTAGGGCTAGCTCTAAAATTTAAACTACAAAGCAAAAACAATAGCAGAAATCACTGCTTGATTTCTTCCACTGAACTAAAAAGTTTATTATTATTATTATTATTTGCTTCTAGAAGGACGGTGAACTTGACTTCAGATGCATCTACATTAAAGCCACCCACGAGTTCCACTAGAGTCTCTTTGCTGCCATTGTCCAGATCTGTCAGGGTGTTCATGGCTTGACCTAGGTGATGGTTTCTGGACCAGAGGTGTGCTCAGTGGTGCAGCACATGAAGGCGCAAGCACTAAAGAAGGGGAGGGATGGTTTATGTAAATGTGAGAAATCCCTGAAAACGTACTGGCAAGCGGCATAATTATAGAGGGACATAGAATTTAAGTATTCATTTTCAAATCATTCACAAACAGCCACATCACCAGCAAAGCTTGAGTAGTCTGCCATCATTGAAAAGTGCCTCACTGCAGATGGATTCTTTATTTTTTAAAGATGTTTTTACTTATTATGTATACACTGCTCTCCCTACATGTACACCTGCAGGCCAGAAGAGGGCATCAAATCTCATTATAGATGGTTGTGAGCCACCATGCAGTTGCTGGGAATTGAACTCAGGACCTCTGGATGAGCAGCCAGCGTTCTTAACTTCTGAGCCATCTCTCCAGCCCCACGCTTTGGATTCTACTGCTACCGATTCTTCTTCTTCTTCTTCTTCTTCTTCTTCTTCTTCTTCTTCTTCTTCTTTCTTCTTCTTCTTCTTCTTCTTCTTCTTCTTCTTCTCTTTTGGTCTTCTTCTTCTTTTGGTTAGGCGTTACTGATTTTTAGGACCTTCTGCTTCAATGTGATTACCCTTGGGGTAGAAGAGGCAGAGAGAAGAAAAGTTCCTGGCTGAGAGAGGAGACAGCTGGTAGAGACAAAGGAGCTGGGGCAGTTGTGTTGAGCCGGCTTTGTCTTAGGGAAGGTGTGGGGGCAACAGAGAGAAGTGGGCACAAGGGGGGCCACCTAAGACAGAGAGAAGTGGACACATGGGGGGCCACCTAAGACAGAGAGAAGTGGACACATGGGGGGCCACCTAAGACAGAGAGAAGTGGACACATGGGGGGCCACCTAAGACAGAGAAGTGGACACATGGGGGGCCACCTAAGACAGAGAGAAGTGGACACACGGGGGGCCACCTAAGACAGAGAGAAGTGGACACATGGGGGGCCACCTAAGACAGAGAGAAGTGGACACACGGGGGGCCACCTAAGACAGAGAGAAGTGGACACATGGGGGGCCACCTAAGACAGAGAAGTGGACACATGGGGGGCCACCTAAGACAGAGAGAAGTGGACACACGGGGGGCCACCCAAGACAGAGAGAAGTGGATACATGGGAGGCCACCTAAGACAGAGAGAAGTGGACACACGGGGGGCCACCTAAGACAGAGAGAAGTGGACACACGGGGGGCCACCCAAGACAGAGAGAAGTGGGCATATGGGGTGCCACCTAAGACAGAGAGAAGTGGATACATGGGAGGCCACCTAAGACAGAGAGAAGTGGACACACGGGGGGCCACCTAAGACAGAGAGAAGTGGATACATGGGAGGCCACCTAAGACAGAGAGAAGTGGACACACGGGGAGCCACCTAAGACAGAGAGAAGTGGACACACAGGGGGCCACCTAAGACAGAGAGAAGTGGACACACGGGGAGCCACCTAAGACAGAGAGAAGTGGACACACGGGGGGCCACCCAAGACAGAGAGAAGTGGACACACGGGGGGCCACCCAAGACAGAGAGAAGTGGGCATATGGGGTGCCACCTAAGACAGAGAGAAGTGGATACATGGGAGGCCACCTAAGACAGAGAGAAGTGGACACACGGGGAGCCACCTAAGACAGAGAGAAGTGGACACACAGGGGGCCACCTAAGACAGAGAGAAGTGGACACACGGGGAGCCACCCAAGACAGAGAGAAGTGGACACACAGGGGGCCACCTAAGACAGAGAGAAGTGGACACACGGGGGGGCATCTAAGACAGAGAGAAGTGGGCACATGGGGGGCCACCTAAGACAGAGAGAAGTGGACACACGGGGGGGCCACCTGAGACCGTTCCGTGAAGGATAAACACTTGTGAGCTGTGTGTTGAATCAGCCCCAGCTGCACGTGAACAAGAGTTACTAGCTTTACGTTCTTTGCAGTAGTTCTAATACCATTAATTTAGCTTCCCTTTTTGCCCTTCACACTCTTTTATATTAATTGCTTGTCTAAAATTGGCAAGTAAGTATTTATTTTTGTCTGCTGCACATTGAATTCTTCTGGTAACCTTGATCAGCTAGGGCCAACAGCAGATCTCCCTAGTACAATTTGAAACAGGACCAAAACAATGAATTGTAGCAAGAACAAAGTATACCTGAGGGCGGAATGCACTGTGATTAAAATGCAACATTAGCTTGGATTAGATTAGGCAATTCTGTTTTATGATACTCATAAACTGAAAAATCTATACAGGAAAAATTGAATAAATACAAGCAAGGCAGGTTGCATCTCTTTAAAATAAGTGTATACTTTTTTTTTAAAAAAAGGAATTTGTATATGTGACAAAGTAGACAGGCTGGTATACGAATAAATACTTCAAACATGGCAGTATAGCACTTATGCCACAAATAAATGAGGGAAATCAGGAAAATGGGTTAGCTATTCAGCCTGTCTTCCTATCTTTGAAGTACTTAGAAGGGAGAGATTTTCCTAAGAACGACATTTTAAAATACTATATGAAAACAAGAGGCACAAACTGACATTTATCCTCTCTCTCTTTCTCTCTGTCTCTCTCTGTCTGTCTGTCTGTCTGTCTGTCTGTCTCTCTCTCTCCTTGTTTGTTTGTGTGTTTATTCTGCAGTGTGTGTTTTAAAACAGGTTATCATATAGCCTGGGTTAGGCTAGAACTCACCATAGTTCCATACTGAGGGTGACAGTAGAAGGAATATCATGTGTATTGTATGGCCAAAACACTTGTCAATTAAAAAAAAACCTGTGGCCTATAGCTGAGGTAGGAAATAGAAGGTGGGACATCTGATAGGCAGTGGGATTCTAGGCTAGAAACAGGCAAGAGATTCAGCTGGCCAGATGTGAGGAGAACAGATTACACGGAACCTAAGCCCAGGTAACCAGCTATTTGGCAGAATGTAGACTAATATAAATGGGCTATTACGTTATGAGACAGAGAAGAGCCTAGCTATATGGCCTAGGTATTTGTAAACAGCTAGAGGCGTTATGCCTGGGGTAAGCAGGAAAACCTCCCGCTTCAGGTGAACCTTGAACTTTGATCTTCCTGCCTTCCAATATCCAAACGCTGGCTTTACAGCTGTGCAACACTACACTGACTTTTATGTGGGGATGGGTACTGGACTCAGGGCTTCATGCATGCTGGATAAGCTGTCATCTGATTGAGCTACACGTAATAATAAGCTCTAAAGAGGTACGATTCTCAGCCCATGCAATGCGTGCATTTAAAGTGCCCAATTCAATACATTTTAGGAGGTTCACAGATTTTTTGCAACTATGACCACAATCAATTTTTGCATGCTCTTATCATCACCATAAAAGATGACATAATTATCAGCTATCTCACATTTTCTGCTCGTGTCCTCCCTCTACTATCCATCAGACACCACTAATGAACTTCCAATATGTGCAGAGGCTGATTTGAAACATTTCAGAGAACAGCCTACAGTGTGTGCTCTTCTGCGAGTGGCTGGCTTCACTGAGCACCAAATTTTTCAAGTTCAAACCTGGGCTGGTGACATGGCTCAGGGTTAAAGGCCGTTTCCTCCAGCTTGACCTGACTTCCATCAATGCACCCCAAGGTGGTACAGGAGAGAACCAATCCCCACAGGTTGTCCTCTGTCAAAGTGTCCACATTCATACCTTAGCAATGTGTGCCCATGAACACACACACACACACACACACACACACACACACACACACACACACACACGCGCGCGCGCGCGTGCGCGCGCGCACACACACTCACACAGGCACACACAGGCATGCACGCACACACACACACACACACACACACCTGTATGTGCACATAAATAAAGGCAAACTTTGAAAAATTAAAAAACAAAGACCAAAAAACTCCCCACATTTAGACTTTATCAGAAATTCATTCCTTCTTATATCCGAATTTTACAATGTACAGACACATCACCTTTCACATAGCCATTCGTCAGTCAGTGGGCAGTTGAGTTGTTTCTATTTGGGGGTTCCTATGAAAATACCACTAGGGATGCTTTTACACAAGGTTTCGTGTGTGTATGTCTTCGTCTCTCCTGGATTTACAACTAAGAGAGGGGGTGCTGAGCCACAGCATAGCTAGATGCTTGACTTTCTGGGGATACTCTCCATGGAAGGCATCATGTGTTACGCCATCTTCCAAGTATGAGGGCCCCAAGTTCACATTTTCACCAGCACTCTTCACTATCAGCTCCTTCCCTAGCACGGCACACGCTAAGCAGGGTCTACAATTTGCAGCGAGTCTTTGGAATACAGGCCATTGGTCCTGACTTCCAGAGGAGACCCAGAATCACTGCTCTTTCCCGAAAGCGGTTCAGGATATGAGACTCTATTCATACTTCATTCTAGATCCCTTTGTCTAGAAAATGCCTTCCCGTTGAAATTACAAACGTTCTCCAGCCAGATAACTTATATTAATAACCACATGCTGCACGAAGTCACTTCATCCTAAATGTACATGAATAGAAACACTGACTATTGCGTGCATGTGAAATGTAAATAACCCAAACAAACATTTACCGGGGAGTAACGGCCTGAGTGAGATGCATGTATCCGCTATGGAACATTGTATTGCTAATTTAAACCAGAAACTTGGACTTATATCTTCAGATCTGGAGGAAAGCCATGCATATATTGTTTTTGTGTTGAAAGTGTCAGTTGCACAACAGTGAGTATGGCATGATTACCCATTGGGAAACTAAGGAAGAGAGAGAACCAGCCAACAGATACAAATGTGCTTGTATTTTAAGCGTGAATAAAGAGGAGGATATATATAACTCATGATGGTCCACTTAGGAGGGATTGCTCACAAACAACAAAACAGAAAACAACAAAACAGAATGGGGTTGAAGCACCTCACCCCCCAACCCCCACGGTTACTATCTCAATACATAAAACCAAAGGGGGGGGGGAAATCAAAACATCTTTAAAAAAGAATTTTGTCAATTTGCTTTTTAATAGTTCTGATTCAAAATCACCTTCTCTAGGAAAAGTTGTGTCCCAAGACTCCCTCCTGCTCTAAAGAAATGAAGTGGTGTATGCTTTCCTTCTTCATACGTGCATCATCCTTGAAGAGAATAAAAATCCGTTTTTCCAAAGTAACAACCATAAGTCAAATATGAAACAGGGACGGACTGATCCGTGTGACTATAACACCGAAATAAAATGATCTACTACAATCTTGTGTCATTTCCCTTGGTTGTTGTGAGCTCGAATGTCATTATTTGTTCTCAGGCATGGTCCAAAACTACAGTTTCCTATCAGGTGCTGGTAGAATCAGCATGTGCGCCTGCTAACCAGGGCTCCACTGTTAGGTGTGTTCACAAAATGAAAGATGACAACACAGTCATAGAAACACACACACACATTATTTCCTCCTTTACGCTTCAATTTTTTTTTAATGTCAAATTTGCCACCTGTTGAGCAGCATGCCTATCCTAAAATATGGAATGGAAATTTATTTTATTTGGTACTGGGCATTGAATTCCTGGAACTTCAAACATGTTCAGCAACTGCTCTGTCACGGAGCTATACTCGGAGTGTTTCAAACTTTTATTTATTTATTTCAGCTCACGGTTTCAGATCAACCAGTCTTTCATGGGAGGAGAGAGAAGCGTATGCCAGGAAGGGTCAAGAAGCAGACAAAAGAGGAATATCAATAATAAACTAACTTTCCTCCTTTCTTCCTTTTATTCCACTGGGCCATCAGCCTAGGGGATGGCGCTGCCCATCAAGGGCGTGCCTTCCTCTCTCAGTTAATCTTCTCTGGAAATGTCCTCACAGATATGCCACAGCTGTGATTCACCAACGCCGCGTGTGACTTTCAAGTGTCGCAGGCCAGTCAGCATTGAGGAGAATTCGATATGCCATTACGGATGAAGAAAAAATAGGTATCTTTCTCTTCCTCACTGATATTCTTGAGTTTCGAGAGAACACTGACAATGACTTCTGTGCTCCACAGTCATTACTACAAACACAGGTCCATTGGAAGCCTCTGCCGCAGCGTTTCTCAACCTGCGGGTCACAACCCCTTGTGTGTGTGTGTGTGGGGGGGGGGGAACGTGTCAAATGACCCTTTCATAGGAGTTGCAGTTTAGATATCCTGCATATCGGATATTTACATTACGATTTGTAACACTAGCAAAATTACAGTTACCAAGTAGCAATAAAATAGTGTTATGGTTGCCGGGGGGGGGGGGGTCACCACAGCATGAGGAACTGTTGGATTAAAGGGTCGCAGCAATTGGAAGCTTGAGGGCCACTGCTTGGGCTGTCCTCTCTACAATCATCTCGAATGCAGCCACAGAGGGTTCCTCTGTCCACAGGAATTCGAGGTGCTCAGCAAGGTGGATTTGCTGAGGTGGGTCAGAATAGAAAACCCCCAGGGACTTCCTCAAGAAGAAAAAAACAGAATACCACTTAAAAAAAAAAAAGATTTTAGATGTGTGAGGTTTCCAGGGGGATGGGACTTATATGGCTACTGAATGGAAGGTTTGGTGGAACAAATGGGAAAGCCTGGGTTGTGAGTCCACTGACTTTAAAGAAAGAACGACTCTCAATCTTCAGTTAGGTTTCATGCACACAAACCTTGAGAGACTGACTTTAGCAACCGTTTGCACTTAAAGCATTGCTAAGATATTTCCCTTATCAAAAGATATTCTGCAAATTTGAGCTTGCTGTTTCACTTCCTAATAATGCCATTAGAACAACCCGAGGCCCTGAGGATGATAACACCCCCAACAACATTTCTTCTGGTATCTGATAGGCAGACTGTGGGAGGTGCTGGTCTCTGTATGCCTGTGGTTTGGCATGAAGCAGCAGGTGTTTAATAATTGTGACTGAAGCGGCACCACGGTGCTTCACATTGTGTACCCAAAATTGGCAACGTGGCAAGGAACCGGATACAAGTTCAGCAGTAAGCCTGTGGGCTCAAGGCATCAGACCCATAAAGGCCAAGGCAGGGGAAAAGGATTACTCCTACTGTGTCCTGAGGAGGCCTCTAAGCTACGTCTATCTGCTCGCACCTTCTGCTAAGTAATCTACAAAGCTGCTTGACCGCCAAGCCTGAAAGAAGAGCTTGCGTGCTTAGCCAAAATGAGTTAACAATCAGGTAGGTAGGGGAGCTAAAAGAAGGAGCTAAGAGGGAAACACTAACTTGAAACAGTGATAAACCGGGGCCTACTTAACTCGAGTCTTTAGTAGAGAAATTTAAGGTTGAGCAAACATGACCATCTAAATCCTTTAATCCTGCCGCTGACATTCATAGCGACGGCGAAGGATTAATCGTTTGATCTCCAAATGAATCATTTCAAGCAGTTAATATTTAAAAGTAATAAACTTTGGAGTTGCAGTAATTAGCCTGGTAGATCTGATTAATGCCTCAGGTTTTTGTCTCTTTTTATAAAACCCAATTTTCGAGACACACACACACACACACACACACACACACACACACACACACACACACACACACACAGAGCTAAATTTCCTTAGCCCCGGTATAACAGAAAACACAAGGCAGGGCCCTGGGATTCTTTTCATTTTTGTGTGCTGACAGAGCTGAGGGGGAGCACTGGGGAAAGGAGGAGTCTGGGTCTGAGTGGAGATGCAGAGCGGCATTAAGTGCTAAGTGGTAGGACCATATGCTTGCATTTCCTTTGAAGTCTAGGATCGGTTCCTGGTATTCACTACAATGGTACCCAAGCCTAAACCAAATCTCAGTCTTTAAAATTAAAAGCGCTTTCCTCTTGGCTCTTGAATCTTCCTCTGACAATTGCCAACATGTCTGAAGGCTTAATATATTTTCGGACTCTAAAAATATACAAATAAACAAAATAAAAGTAAGAAGAACATGAGAGGTATTTTTCCATCTTATTCCCAGAGCCAGGGCTAAAATGATTCAGAGACACGTAGATATTACTATTATTATTATTATTTCTGTTTATTTGTTTTTTTGTGGGTGTGTGTGCATGCGTGTGTGTGTGTGTGTGTGTGTGTGTGTGACTACACATACAAGTGCACATGCAGGTACATGCATGTCACAGTGTGGGTATGGGCTGTGCATGTGGAGGTCAAAGGGCAACTTACAAGTATCGGTTCTGTCCTTCCTCCACGTGAATTTCCAGGGATCAAGCTCATACCTTCAGACTTGGCAGCAAGTGCTTTTACCCACTGAACCATCTTGGCAGCCCCACGTAATTAGTATTTTAATTAAAGGAGTTATTAATACTATTTTTATATCTGCCCAACGCTATTTGTGACATTCTAAAATTATATGTATAACCTTCCTGTCCTATATTTTTAAGAAATCTGAATTCAATTCTTTTCATCTATCTGGAACATATACTATACAGAAGCATTTAAACATTACTTAACATTTTAGTAATGTAATGGTCAACAGCCTTCACCCACTAGTCACCAATTGCTAAGTGCTTAAAGGACTTTTTCTACTCGGAAGCTAAGGAAATATCTGAAAGGCAAGTTCCCAGTGATGTGCCACCACCTCTGAATTCTCGCAGCCTAATCCAGGAAATGTCATGTGTGTTATTATTGTAATGTGCAAAGTGTTTTTACTCTACAGAGCTTTTGTGGGGCAACAGCATCTGAGGTTGTTTTTAAGCGAGGGTTGTGGTTATAGCTCAGTGGAGACCACGTGACTGCACCCAGAACCAAATGGAATCTCACTCTGGCTAAAGCTGGATGAGAGGGAAGTGATAAACCCCAAACATGCCACATTCAATTATCCATGCTTGACCGTGTCTACTTTTGGTTTCATTTTGAGAGTACTGTTTAAGAAAGTCTCATATACAGTAAAACTCATCAACCCACAGCAGACGCCGTATGCCGTAGGCGCTGTAAGAAACACAGCCATCCCGAGCCCAAATCAAATATGGCACCGCTGCACTGAGCCCACTGAGCTATTCCCCTCCCCGCATCTCCCTTTACCCCCCACCCCCGTCCCCCCACCCCCGTCAACCACTAATAGACAAGCTCTCCTGCCTCTTACAGATCGCGCTTGTCTGTTCTTTGAGCCATGTTAATGGAGTCATATGGCACGGATTCTGGATCCATTTGATCAGTGGAATGTTCCCGAGATCCTTTCCTTTGTCACATGTCCCGCGTCATTCTTTGGTACAGTCAGGCTATGTTCAGCTTGAAGGAACATACTGCGCGTTGGTTCAGTTACCTAGTGTTCTTCCTCTGGGCCCATTACAAACGCGGTGGCTCTACACAAGTGTTTTCACTTGTTTCAAGTAAATACTTGGGAGGTGAATTCCTGGCTCGTGGAGTGGGGAAAGTTATTTTTAACTGCTTGCAAGAAATTGCCAGTTTCCAAAGTGGTGGTGCCAAATTGCAGTTCACTTTCCATCAGTAGTGCATGAGTGCTACACTGCGCCATACTTGCCCTTATGTGACACTGCCAATTATTTCCCATTCTAAAAAGTCACAGTGTGTTATGTTTACGTGTGTGTGCGCGCGCGCGTGCGCGCGCGCTCGCGCACACGCGCAGAAGCATGCCACAGTACACGTGTCAGAGGGGTTGGGGCTTGGTTCCCTCCTCTATGGCTTGGGATTTGGGATTAAATTCTATTTATTCATCAGTCTTGCCAGCAAGCTCCTTTAGCTTATATAACCTATAGAAACTATCTGCCAGACTTTTTTTTTTTTTTTTTTTTGACACAAGTTCTCACTATATACCCTGGGCTAATCCAAAATTTTTGATCATCTTGCCTCTACCTCCCAAGTGTAAGCATCACTGAACACCTACCACAACCAAACTTGTTCTTTTTTTCTTTTTAATTCCAGAAATTCTAGTGGGTGAGCTAGAGTACCCCACAGTACCTGTAATCACCATTATTTTGGTGGCTAATGGATGCTTAGAACCTCCTCATATATATTAAACATCTGTATTCCTTTTATTTATTTATTTTATTTTTTATTGAAAAATAAAATCATTCATATTACATCTCAATTGCTATCCCATCCCGTGCATCCTTCCATTCCTCCCTCCCTCCTGCTTTCACCCCATTCCCTTTCCCTATGACTGTGACTGATGGGGACCTCCTCCCCTTGAATATGATCCAAGGGTATCAAGTTTCTTCTTGGTAGTCTGCTATCCTTCCTCCAAGTGCCATTGGGCCTCCCCATCAAGGGGGCATGGCCAAATAAGGGGCACCAGAGTTCCTGTGAAAGTCAGTCCCCAGTCTCCACTTAACTGTGGAGAATATTTTCTCCCTTGGCTAGGCCAAGGGGTATGTCTTATGAAAGTCTTCACTTACCAGGAAAATGGGATAGTGGTGAGGACATCCTAAGGTGGGAGAAATATAGGAGATAGGGAAATAGATGGATCCAGAGGGTCCTAGAAACCTACAAGAAGAACACTACGATGGGCAGATCTGGGCCCAGGGGTTCTGCTCGATCTATGGCACCAACTAAGGACAATATGTGCAGTCATCATCAAACCCCTACCCAGACCTGTATTCCTTTTAAGTAATATTTCTTTTAGAAATTTTCTTATTAACGATTTGTAGGCACTCTTTATCTATTCTATATACAAGTCCTTTGTATATACACATGCACACAGAAATTATTTTTTTTATTGACTGTAGCTGTAGCTTACATTTTCATTTCTTTAAAGGTATTGTTTATAATTTTGATGAAGTCTGATTCATCAAATTTCTTGTATATTTTAGTCTTTTTGTAACCTAAGCTGTTCTGCCTAGTCTGATATAACCCAGAACATATCTAGCTTTTTTAATGCAGTTTTATAGTAGAAATGAGAGAGAGAGAGAGAGACAGAGAGACAGAGAGAGAGAGAGAGAGAGAAAAACAATGGTTTGAAACCACCTCCACTTATCCCCCGAACTCAGCAACTGTTGTTTGTGCGCCCACTGTGACAAGTCTGGGTCTCAGATTTCCTCACCTATAGGAAAAATAAAGCTCTCTCAGTCGTGAAAGACTATGTAGAGACAAAAACGGCAGACATTGGAATATGAGACAACTCTGAGAACAATACAGAAGTTCAAGAAAAGGAATTGAAGAGAACAAAAAAAGGTTTGGATAAAATTATGATTCTAAAGGTTAGAGTTTCCGTTAGCACTGGAGACTGGCTTGTATTTCATCTTTAAGCTAAACCAAGCCAGGCTTGGCGGTGAGTGTCTGTAATCACAGTACGTGAGAGGGTGAAACCAGAGGATAGCTATGTGTTTGAGGCCAGCCAGGGCTACAGACTAATTCCAAGACAGTCTGGGATACAATGTAAGATCTTGTCTCTAAAACACACAGAGATGTAAAGAAGAAGAGGAAGTAAGAAAGGTGTGATTGTGTGTGCATGCGTGTGTGTGTGTGTGTGTGTGTGTGTGTGTGTGTGTTTGTGTAATGAATTGCATCCTCTTTGTGCTGGGCTCCTACCACAAAAGCTCACTTTAGCCCTGTGTGTGGTTGACTTGGAGGTGCTTTTTCTCTCCTATGCTCAGACGGAACGACACACATGCTGGGCTTCCAAAGCAGAGATGATTTTTGGCCTTTGGCCTTTGGTGATTTAAAATTGGAGGTGTTCCCCTCAAAGACATACACTACAAATACAGCTGGTATCATTATTTTGTTATCTTCTCTTCCTCCCAGGGATTCTCAAAATCCCAAATGTTGCTATTGGGGACTCTGTAGGTAAAATTTTGTTATATATTTCATGGTCTTTTACACATGCCCTTGCATAAAGTTTTGGAATCCCCATTTAGAGTCTCTTCTTTATTCATATTGTTTCTTTCCGATTCTTCCTAATCCTGCACTTATTTTTTTTTGTTGTTGTGAGATTCATATTGACCTTTTTAATGAGCACGAGTGTTTTGTGTGCATGCATATCTGTGCACTGCTTGCTTGCCTAGTGTTTCCTGAGGTCAGAAGAGGGCACTGGGTCCGCAGGAGCTGGCGTTGCACGTGGTTGTGAGCTACCATTTGAATGCTGGGAACTGAACCCAGGCAAGAACAAGTGCTCTCAACGCTGAGCCATCTCTCTAATCCTGTTATTCACATCTTCTCTATGTTCACAAGTCAGAAATATATCTTCTTTAATGTAGTGAGTTTTATTTGTGGGCATTGTAGTTTATATGCAAATGGCTTTAGATAAATCTCATCGTTTAAGCATATGTAAGCATACGGTTTCTGCTCCTAATGTAAGAGTCCCCTCTAGTTTGGAGCTATGCTGGTAGTCCCTGGAACAGGGCAAGTGCCTGGAAAGTGACTGATTCACAGCCACTTTCTCCTAGTCACCTCTGCTGTAAGAATTGTGCAACAAACATAGCGCATGTTTCTTCTTTTCCTAGAGGGAAGAAGGACCACATAGCAGAGTTCTGAAAAGTCTCTGAGAGTCAAGAGGAAGAGTTCACTGTGAAGAACAAGCCACACCCCCACACATTCAGCTCCATTCCGGCAGGAATATGGAAGTGTAGCAACCACTTAGAGATACGGAGGATAAGAACCATGTGCTGAGAGTGGCAGAGAAGAAAAGATGGTAGGATCCCGGTTCCTGGGTGGCAGTTTTGATCCTTGGATGGTTTGACTTTTAGATTACTGATGAGAAGGTAATTCCTTTAGGTGGTTAAGCCACTGTGCTTGAAGCTACCCATACCCAAAGCCATCCATGTGCTAACCTGACTCTCAAATTAACTTCTAGAATTCTTACTGCCTCCCTCCCCAATTTGTCTTTAATCCATCTTAATTTATTTTTGAATATGTTGAGAGATATGGGACCAATTTTAAATTCTTCCAGATGGATAACCAGTTGTGCCAGCATCGTTTATCAAATCCCACTGAAGTAGATATATTTTTTTTTTGTTTTCTGTTAAGTTTCCCTATATACTAGGCTCTATTTCTAAAATGTTATCCTACTACACTGATTTACTTCTTAGTATTTGCACCAATAACACATGGATGTGATACAGTACTTCATGGCATAGGAGACAGTATACATCAGGCCACCCCAGCCTCACTACTCACTTTTTACATGTGTTTTGGGGCTAATCTCAGACTTCCATTCTTCTAAACAAATTTTAAAATCACTTACTTGAATTTAAAATAGTCCAAACTCACTGGGATATCATTGGATAGCTTTCGCTTTTGCGAATTCATTTTGTGAGGACTGTTTTCTCAGACTGACACTTTCTCATGCCCGAATCACTATGTTCCTAGTCATGCAGGTCTTACTTTGTTGTGCCGCCATCTTCTATGACGACCTTCCTATCAGGCTCCATGTCATTCCTATAAAACATATTCCCGAGCATTCTATAGTGCTAGCTGACATTATGACAGCACTGTGTTTACTTCTGAATGTAGCCAATTATCACTTAACAAGTATTATGAACTCTTAATAATAACAGTAGATAATATGCACCAGACATTGTTTTAGGTGGTTCACGTATTTATACTCACACTTAAAATCTACATGTAAGAGAAAGACTACCAACCCTACCAACCCAGGCACTCAAGAGGTTGAGATAGGCTGTGAGTTCAAGACCATCCTGGCCTATATGGTGAAAGTTCTTTTTAAACACACACACACACACACACACACACACACACACACACACACACACACACACACACACCAAAAAACCCTAAACAAATAATACCTGAAACAAAAACACAACAAACAAAACACAAAAGAGAGAAAATTGAAGCACAGAAAAAATTAAGTCGTTATTCCAAGCAAGCTCTTTGGCTAAGATAAAAACTGCCACCCAGATAATGGAAGGCCAACCCAGGATTCAAACACATGTTATCAGGACCTCAAATCTATACTTCTGCCTTTTATATTATAATAGTTATTGTGTTTATATTACATTCATTTACATATTAAAATGGACTTTGGATTCTATACTTATTGGCCTATTTTTGTGGGTATACAATCACATATTGGAAAATTTTAACTGATTTAACTTTTTGCAAAATATAAACTCACTGTTTTTCTTCTTCTGCTTCTTTGCAGATAGCAAAATATTAAAACAGTTTTGATTAGTAATTATGAGATTAGGTGCATCTCCTATATGCTACCAATTTTAAATGAAAAATCTTAGTATCTCACTATTTAGAATACTATTTTGATGTTTCAAAGATCATTTTAAATATGATGTATTTACATAAATATATTTAATGGATTCTTTCTTGTTTTGATTTAGTTTTATTTTTATAAATAATGATTTCTAGATTTTTATCTAAAACTTTTCCACCATCTATTGATAAGATCACAATTTTTAAATTTTGATTTATTAACCTTACTATGCTAACAGATTTTCTAATGCAAGAAAAAGCCTTGCATTGTCTATAAGATTAATAAACACTTGGTTATGAATTTGATCTAGCAGGCTCTCACTTTTACATATTTGTGGGTTTTGATATGAAGAAAGTGATTTAAAATTTTACACAGTTCTGAGAAACAATGTAATCCACTCAGCTTCTTTCTGATACTGCTTTGTTCTCTCATCAAAGTTATGCCAGCTTCGTAATCTACCTGTTACCTGCATCACTTAAGGTTTCCAGGCAGGGCTTCTCTGTGTAGCCTTGGCTGTCCTGGACTTGCTTTGTGGACCAGGCTGGCCTCGAACTCAGGGATCACCTGCCTCTGCCCCCCTGAGTGCTGGGATTAGAGGTGTGTGCCACCGTGCCCGGCTTGCCAGACAGCTTTTTAAACGTTGGATTTAATGTACTCATGGGTAATTTTTCAACAAGTCTTTCTTCATGTTCTGAAATACGATTGATCATAATTTCTGAGGAGCAATAAATTCCTCCGGAGTTTCTGTGTTCCTAGCTGATACAATCCCTCCGTCATTTCTCCTTAGTTTTGCTCTGAGTCCTTACCATGGAGCTTTCTTATTTAGGAGTCTTTATTTGTGTTTTTGATACTCCCAAAGACTCAGTCTTACACATTTCAGGTAATTCCTTTCTTCTGTTTGAAGAAAGGGTCTTGAGTGTGTCATATTGCTTCTGTCTCTAAGTAGGAAGATAGCCGTCATGTCCAGCTCTAGTCTTCTTAAAGAACCAATGTTTTTGTTTGTTTTTCATCCTAGCTTTTATTTTTAGGTTAGGTACATTGGTGTTTCGACTGCATGTATGTCTGTGTGAGGGTTTCAGATCCCCTGTAAGCGGAGTTACAGACAGTTGTGAGTTGCCATGTGGGTGGTGGGGATTGAACCTGGGTCCTCTGGATAGAGCAGCCAGTGCTCTTAACCACTGAGTCATCTCTCCAGCCCGGCCATCTTACTCTTACTTTCTTTGATGTGTGTCCTCATAATTCCTCATTTCTTAAGATGTATTGTAGATTCCTTTGTTGTTTTTTCTAGTCTTTAAACACAGTCCTTGTAATACAGTTTCCTATTATTACTGCTTTAGCTACTTTGATAAATTTTAGAAATAGAACTTTATTTTCTATTGCTTCTTGTCACAATCAATGGACATAATAATCCACGGGGAGAAAAAGCATTTTTTGCTTATCTTTTTTGTCATTTATTTTTAATTTTAGTATATTCTGTGATCATATTTTCGGTATAAAATCGTGTATGAATATTCTATTTCATTTTTTTTTTTGTGATCATATACCTAACTGGCTTCTGAAATTATTCCACAGCCTGTTCCCGAATCACTTCTAATCAGCATTATAACTTCTGTACATACACATAATATAGCTAAAGAGGGAGTCTCACAGTGTCCTGTGCAGTCCAGACTGGCCTCGGAGCGTCCTGTGTTCTGGGTTACCCAAACACAATCCCATGCTCACCAGCTTGCTCTCTAACTTTTTCTTTTAGATCTGGCTGATTCTGAAGAAGGTAATTTGAAACGTCACATTATGAGTGTGCTTTAATAATGATTCTTTTTTCCCTAATACTAACCTCTAACTACTGCCCCCTTTAATGGCTGCAATAGAAAAGAATGCCTCCTCTGTACAGTCTGCCTTTTGGGCGGGGTCACATATACGCGAGTACTCTACCTCAGAGCCACACCCCATTCCTATTAAAAAAAATGGAAAGTAATAACTCCTGTCTTTATAGATAATAATAAAGCCACCCTTATTTTGTTTATTGCATGCATTTACCTGGCGTCTCTTTATTTTTCAAGCTTTTTAGAAAGCAGTTTAAGGGTGTTCCTTATGAATACCAATAACTTTTACGAAGCAGGTGAACAGCTCATGTCAAAGTTCTGAACATTTATATTTCATACAATGTGTGTTAAAGACGTGATTCCTTCCATCTTGCTTTATGACTATTCATGATTTTCCCTGTTTCCTCCTTTTCCTGGGAGCTGTTTTTGCTAATTTGGCCAGATTGCTATTCATTCCCCTTTCCCCCTGCTAATTAGGTAGGTCTATTGTGCTTTTTCATTCCCCTAATGATCACCTTCCTTTCCTGACATTCATATTCAAATACATGTTTTTCATTATTACATGAATGCAAGATAGCAATTATTTCGCTCGGAGAAATCTCTATTTCTTAAGGGGTTCCCCTCCTTTCTTTTCGGTGAGACGTGATTTTGGAACTCGCTGACTTTCTGCACCACTTTCCCACAAGCACTGGAGTTTGCAGCAACTCCTGAACACCTTGAGTTCCAGCCTCGTCCTCCTGTGGTCCTGTCCTGTGGGGCCAGCAACCACCATATGAGTTTTCACCTATCATCTTTCCCTTTCGTGGTCCCTAAATCTGACTCAGTTGCTGTCTCTTCTCGTATTCTATGGCCCACAGTGTTGATACAGTCTCTGAGTCTTTACCTGCCCTAAATATGCATCATTTTTACTGGCAGACGGATGGCATGCAGCAGCCCACATGGTTTTAAAAGCACAGCATTACGTCCTCCGGTGGGACCCGCCCCGCCCCCCGTGCTGGGATTTCGGGCATGAGCCACCACATCTGCCTAATATGCAGGATGAGTTTCAGGGACCAAAGAGGTTATGATAAGCAGCTAAAAACCTGTGTTCTCAAGACAGCATTTACTCTTTACTTAAGCCAATAGTGTAACTGAAAACAAGACAAAAGTCTGCCATCGCTTCTTCATTTTGTACATGTGGTACTTTGGGCAACTGCTGATCTCTGCCCAGAGTCATGTTAATCACTCAAGGATTGTCTTCCCTAGGAGTTAGCAACCTCCAGCCTGTCACATTCCCTCGAGGCTGAAGGCACAAGGATAAGAAGTAGCAGCCCAGTAGCACCTCTTAGACTGACATCTTTTTACAAGGCCTAAGCCTAGTTCTCTTGAAAACTCCTAAAGTAGTCAGATACTACTTTGTGGTCTTGGTGGGGGGACTCTACTGTCCAAGTGCACAGTTCCTCACTAAACCGGGACCTAAAAGTGAATAGAATCAAGACAGTGATCAACTAGATCGACACAGAACGACCAGCACTGCTTGCCTAAGCATCTCTCCTGGTCCCCTGTCCCAGTTTGTCCTCCTTTTAAAACTAACGCTCATGTCTGTTCCCCAAAGATGGACTTAGCACTTCACTAGAACCTGCTATTTTCCTGTTCTTCTTCCTAACATGTGCATGGATTAAGTGTCCCCATTTTTTCTCGTTTTCATCAATACTTATTTCTTTAGTTGTTATATTGAGAAGTATAATCAAGCCTCGACCTTTGGGACTCCAGAGATCATCTGTTACCGTAAATCTCTGGGGAAAACGTCACTATCCCCTTAGCCCTCTTCCGTGAGGCAGATGACTAAGTCACACTTCAGAAGACCCACAGCCGCACTGCACTCTGTTCTGGAGCTCACAAGGCAGTGTGAACTGCGGGCTCTTCTCCAGACTTCCTCCTCTATGTGGCTCTCACACTGGCGTGGAGTGTGCCTTTTCTCCTGGTGGCCTGTCCGTTGTCTGTCTTATGGAGTCAAAGTGTCAAAACTTCAAGAAATTGAAATAGAGGAATCTTTTTTTTTTTGTTGTCAGATAATATTCTATCTGCTAACACTTCTCCAATATTATCTACCTCTTTATCAAATCTAAGCATAATTGTACATATTCATCTGTGTCTCGAATTCTCCTGGCTTTATATAAGTTCCTGTGATACACAAATAATACATATCTAGGCTCTTCGTTTCTCGTCCAGTATTTGGTTAGAATGGCTGTGGTTATAAACTTAGTGATGGGTGAGGAAAACTATCTTTGTGTGTGTGTGTGTGTGTGTGTGTGTGTGTGTGTGTGTGTGTGTGTGTGTGTGTTTTCACCTGTTTGTACAGGATCCTGGGGTTGTCGTCTTCCATCTCAATAAGCATTATTTTGTTCTTTTGTAATTTCTACTTTGCTCATTAGAAATTCATCTTATTTTTTTTTGTAAACAAGAAGGAAACCAACTTGTTTTGTCTTCCTAGAAAATTATGAAATATCTTTATTCTTAAAGTTAAAGCATTTTCTTCATGTCTGTGCTTGTCATGTATGTGTGCCACATGTGTTGCTTATGGTGTGTGTGTGTGTGTGTGTGTGTGTGTGTGTGTGTGTGTGTGCCTGTCTGTCTGTCCATCTATCTGTTTGAATTTTGTTGTCTGTTTTGGGTATTAATTTTATTTGTTATTCAAAATCATTAATTTGGATTTCAAGTGAGACTCCATTTTTTTTTCTTGAGACATCACTCTGTTCCCCCCCCCAAAATTATTTATTTTATCTTACCTGGTTTTTTTATTTTAATTTTTGGTGTTGAGAATTAAATTTATACCCTAATCTCCATTCTAGTACAGAGCGATACCCCCAGACTATTTTAGGTACCGGCTTGTAAATTCTATTTGTGTGGGTGTTACTTGATTGCCATTGCTTTTGTTGTTGCAAGTTTTATTGTTCCAGGTTCTGGCAGGTGACTTTTAAAATTACATATAGTTAACTATGCATATGTCTGTGTGTCTGTGTGTGGGTATGCTGCATGTGAGTTCAGGTGCCCAAGGAAGCCAGAAGTGTGGGATGCCCTGGAGGCAGAGTTAGAGGTGGTCGTAAGCCACCCAGTGCGGGTGCTGGGAATCGAACTCGGATTCCCTGCAAGCATATGATGCATGCTCTTCACGCTGAGCCATCTCTCTAGTCCCCATATTCTTCTACTTTAGTTCAGCTCAGCTCATCCTCTCTTATCTCCCTATCTTATCTACCGTTCCATCTCCGTGGAAGCCTTCTGTTGTGTTTCTTTGCCTCGTCTCCCACCCACTGCTTGCTGGGCTCCATTAAGCGTGCTGCTTTCTTGGGGTCCTGTGAGAAACCACAGGAAATCCCACTATATCCTGAGAACAGGACTTTCTATTCTCGGAAGCAGATCTCCTTGTTGGCATTCACATAACGCCAAGAGCGGAGAAAGGGATCAGCGTAGGCTTTTCCTCCGCCCTGAGGGGACAAGAAAGCAGGCGTCTCTGTAAGAGGATAGTCTTTCCTGTAAGCATCATATCAGAGGCCCGTTGGCCTCTGTCCGGAACCCCCAAACTATAGCAGCATTCTTTCTGGTCTTTGCCCGTTCTGAACTCTCATGTGGCACTGAGGAGGGGAGTACCTGATCCACTCGGTCCCTTTACCTCATTTGCAGTGCGGGTCAGTGATCACCACTACTCTCCTGTGAAGTGGAGCAGGCTGCATGGCACAGTGCTTGCCTACCGTGTGATTCCAAGCCATAGCAAGGCAGTCAGGGAGAGAAGGAGCTCAGCTAACCCACCCAAGGTGCGTTTCCCCTTCCTCCTCCTCTTTCTTGCCTCGCGCCAGCAGAACCCCCCCAAAGCATGTGAGAACTGAACACGGACTGACCATGGATGAGGTAATGGTGCACTTTTGTGAGAGCAGGGATCCTGGACCAGAGGTGAGTCACCCTTAGCAACTGCTGAGTGCCTGTCTTCAATCTGCCTTCCCTGTTCCCTTTCTATATGAATGCTGTCCCTACTTTGATTTCAGCGATGTACTATCATAGATACGGTGCTGACATGGATTACCTTCCTCTCTGTGGCCATTGCAGAAATTAAAAACACACAAAGAAACTTTTTGTGTGCACTTAAAAATTCTAAAGATCACAAGAGTCATAGGGAGGGCCATTTCACCGGGTTGGCTTTGTGCTGTTTCGGGAGAGCGGTGGGATCTTTGTAGGTTTATGGTTCAGAAAAACAGAAGTTGTCTTTGTCTTAGGAAAAGTGCCGTTCAAATTTCAACCCTAGAACCATCATTCCATGTGGGAGTTGATATCAGCTCTTGTCCGGTCAGGAACACCAGAGGCACATGCACACACCTCAGCCAGCTCTAGAGGGGGTGGGGTGGGGAATCTTTTATTTGATCCCTTCTGCGAAACTGTGGGCTGATGGTAGGCAGCTGTTTTGTAAGAAATGGGTCTCTGACCTGATGAGATAAATTCTCTTCAAAGAGAAAAGAGTATCTAAGAATGCAGAACATGTCATTGTTGCCCCCAAGGCCCTCTCACCTACAGACAGCAGAGCTGCAGAGAACAACTATTGCCCAAAAGAAATGCTAAGAGATTTAAAGGGGGAGAGAGGGAGAGAGGCTGAGTGGGAAAGAGGGAGGGGGAGAGGGAGGGAGAAGAGAGGGAGGAAAGGAGAAGGGGGGAGAGAGAGAAGGAGGGAGGGAGGGGAAAGACAAAGAAAAGAAAAGCAGAAGGAGGGAGGGAGGGAAAAGGAGAAAGATGGGGAGGGGGAGCGGGGGAGAGAGGGAGGGAGAGAGCTCTGCATGAGATCCAGTCCACTTGCCCATGACTCTGAAACTGAAATCATGCCATCTTCACAGGATCTAAATATAACACGTAATTAACAGGAGTCACCTGCCAGTCAGTGATGCCATAAAAAAAAAAAAATCTGATTAAAATCAAATGCGATGACAGGCCAGAAAAATCTGTTGATAAAAGTAAAAAGCCTGGATTTCTCCATTTGAGGTCCCTGTGTGTAATTGCATCAACGGGGTCTCTACTTATCCTTTCCTGTGGGTGAGATGGCATTTCCCTGTGTCACGTAAGAAGAAGAGGGGTGTGGGACCCGAGGAAGACCCTGTTTGAAAACTCCGCAGAGGAACTAAATTAGCCTGATTCTTTGGAACACTTTCAAAGATCTCTGGCTACTGTTAATATTGTTAATCTTTCATTTTTATTGTGTGTATGGTGTCAGGAGCTGTGGCAGGAAGCACATTTTGTCAATTAAATAATTAATCCCACAGCATAATAGCCAGTAAGGAAAAATTGACATTTGTCAGGTTCAAAGCAAAAGAAAGCCTGGGAGGATTTTTCCATTATGCTTGCTCAAGAAAAACGTAATTTGATAGCAGGCTTGCTTATTTGCTTCTGTGCTACACCTACCAGTCCTCTAGTAACAAGAAAGACAAAGCAGGAAGTCTGGGCAGAGGGCTGGGGACAGGGCTCATTTTCTGGGAAAAGATGAGGACCCAGTTCAGATTCCAGACCCCATGGAAAAAGCCCTTCGCTGCTGAATGACAACCTCAGGCTTTCACAGGTACACACACACACACACACACACACACACACACACACACACACACACACACACACACACACTGAGAGAGAGAGAATAAGAGAGAGACAGAGAGAGAGAGAGAGAGAGAGACAGACAGAGAGACAGAGAGACAGAGAGAGAGACAGACACAGAGACAGACACACAGAGAGAGTTTACCAGGTTTTCCTATGGCTCCTCATCTACGCATCAAAGAGTCAGATTAATTTTATTTCCCATACATGGCTTGGATGAGCTCACTTCACACTATCCAAACCATTTTAATGGGAAATTGAAGAAAATTACTATAATACAGCAACTGGCAATTCTTATACTTGCTTTCTTTTCGTGTGTGTGTGTGTGTGTGTGTGTGTGTGTGTGTGTGTGTGTGTGTGTGTGTGTGTGACTTGTACAGAGCTTTGGGGCTAAGCACTAGAGACTGGAGGTTCAACGGGTCCCCCTCCAGCAAGCTGCAACTGTGGAAGAGCGAGCCAGGGCAACTCTAAGCCTTACTGTCTCAGTCTGTAGGTGAGTTTTGTTAGGGGTCTCCCTCAGGTGACCACCCACAGCACACTAGGCACATTAGGGTACAGGAGGCACACGTACACATTAGCAAGAATTAGCTGTATGGTCCATTGAGGTTTTTAAGGAATTCTAATTCAGGGGCCTGAGCAGTGAGCCCTAGTATCTCAAAGCACTATACTCCGGCTTTTCCCTTCTCTTCAGCTCCTAACCCACCCCCCACCCCCACTCCACCACCAGGATCCAGATGAGAGGCCTCCATCTGCCACCTGGCTCAATTTCTCCTTCACTAGTCCCTGGCTTGCAAGGAGCTGAGTAATAGTACTCGTTGGTCCCCTAAGAACTCTGGTTCTACAGTTTCCACAGATGGTGTCGCCAATGTCGTCAACAACAGCCTGCACTGGATTAGCACTGCCTAGGAGGTGAAAATTCAACCGGGCTATTTTTAACCTGTTTAAGCATCCTCCGCTCTGCCAAAACTAAATGCTTGCTTGGGGTGGGGATGAGCATCCCTGAGGATGCCTCGTGCCACATGTGCGACTGACTTTCCTCCTCACAGTGCTCAACAACATAGGGTCGGTCTACTAGTGTTCCCATAGCACGGCACTAAACAGCGGTTTTTGTTATTAAAAAAAAAAAAAAAGGCAACACTCCACATAGGGTTCAGATGGTATGCATTGCCTACTTAAAAAAAAATGGAGGAAAATGTATGTTGATAATGTCTTTCAGCTGTGTAGAGACTATGAGAGGGAAAATTGGGTTAAGCCTTATAGTATATAGTGTAAGGACCATGTGAACAGCCCCTGACTTACTGAGAGTACACAGCCAAACGTGTTCCGTATCTCCTTCGAAATGAGACACAGCACGTCCCCTTCCATGCGACTTCATATCAGTGTGTTAGTAGAACATGTGTTTGCAGGGGGAAATATCTCTTGAGGAAATTAAATGAATTTATTTCAGAATATAAACTCATTCGGACAAATGAGTTCCCTCTTGCTTTATGTAGGAGGGCTTCTCCGGTAATGCAGAGGAGGGAGAAACTGTGGATGACAGATGTCCTGCATTGTCACTTTCTAAAGTTCCTTAGACTTTGCCCAGCCCAATGTCAAGTTCTTAGTCATTTTGTCAGTGAGGTGACTGAAAACGTACGCTCATATCCTTTATTACTAAAGTTCCATTTTTTACATTTCTGATTAAATTAGCCAAGGGGCACTAATTCTATAGAATTTGAAACGCACACGTAAGAGGGTTTTATTTTCACTGGAGCAATCTCGCCCACATCTCTGTACTGTACAAAACAACATATAACTATGTCCCTCACTTAAGACAAGCTGCTGTTTTAGGTCTGGAAAGCAGTCATTCTAGGGTGGTAAACGAAAGCTATAGGACCCATTGTTTCCCTGGCAAGACAGAAAAAAAAAGTGTAAAAATATTCAAGAAATATATGTAAATGACCAAGCCATTACATTGTGGGAAAATAGGTTGTATTAAGGGATGAGGATACAAGGAGAAAAAGGGGGGGGGGGATCTCTCCATCGCTCACTCTTTTACAAGATAGAGACATCAGCGGAGAGCTGGGCTGGATGGAGGTTCTTAAGAGGTTTTTATGGGTTTAATTCTCTCTCAGTAATTGTTTTCTTTTTACCAGTTCTGACTCTATTTTATTTAATTTTTAATTTATGTGCTTTGGTGTAGGGGTGTCAGATCTCGGAGTTACAGACAGTTGTAAGCTGCCATGTGGGCGCTGGGAATTGAACCCAGGTCCTTTGGAAGAGCTGGCAGTGCTCTTAACTGCTGGGCCATCTCTCCAGCCCCCAGTTCTGACTCTAATAGCAGGGTTTGTGAGTGTCTTCACTCAGCTAAGAAAAACTTGGATTTCAGGCTTCTTCCATACACACGGACTTTGATCAGCCGCAAACCCATCAACCTCACGCATGTATACATGTGGAACTGAGGGGACTATTCTCCATGTGTGTCAGTCCCCAGGTCTGTGTCATGGGTGGCTTTTCACCTCTCGTCTGTGTGACCCATTGAGTATGTCAAAATCAGAACCAGCAGCCAGGACAAAGAAAAGAGTGTCGTTCCCCCAGGGCTCCCGGGGCACCTCTAAGTGAGGAACACGCGCGCATGGCTCGTTCTACACTAGAGTGTGTACCTACCTTGTCTGGTATACTCGTCTGCTTCCCTGTGGACCAGATCCTTTACTCTGTTTCCGTAAAGCAGCCGTGAAGAATCATGATCAAAAGCTTTCAAGGTTTCGCTGGAACTGTAAGACTTCTGCGTGGGGACCCTACACTCCTCATTGTCCGCGGACGAGTTTGTGTACCGCCGTTCTTTTTCTCGTCTGCTCTTGGTCAGGGAGCAGTAAGGCCTGCGTTCTTTCACATCCATGCTTCATTCCTTCTCGGCGCACATCGGTCCTGCTTGTTAGAACTTTATGCCCAGAGTTCAACTCTCACTGGCCTTTCTGCAAAGATAAAAGGTTGGCAACGGCATCAGGAAAGGAGCATCTGCAGACCGACTCCGAGCATGCGCTTAACAGCAAGTAGCTTTGCTAGCTCGAATCCCACTTTCAATTCGAAGTAGATTCTTAGGTTAACATAGTCCACAACGCCAACAGGTGACATCCTTTCTGCTCTGAGCATTCATATAAAGCATGTTACATGATTCCTCCCCACCCGCAACAGACACACAGTAATACAAATGAAAATTAAACTCAAGCTTAAATATCACTTTAGAAGCCAGCTAAAACTTAAATTTTCTCCTATAGCATTTACTTCTTGTGCAAATAAATTTCCTTTCTTTTCCTTACCCTCCAAAAAAAAAAAAAAAAAAAAAAAGCATGTTATTAATTTTTTTTTTCACTTTCTCTTTAAAGCATAGGAGCAAATTGGGAAAGTCTTAAAGTGGGAACTTCATCAAATGCATTGAATAGTTTATTCATTTTATTTTTACAAAGACTTTTGCTTTAGAGGGCAATTTTCATGTGTTAAGGACCTCAATGTTTTGAACTGTGGAAAGAGCCAGACCCCCTCTCATACCCTGCTTCTTAAATGCACTTAGTTCCCTCTCTAGCATGTGAACTTAATCAGTGCTACCCTGACATTTAAGGCAATTCAAGTGGCTAATTTGACTGGGGCACTTTCATTCATTCATTCTTTCTTTCTTTTTTTTTTTTTTTTTTTTTTTTTTTGGTAATTGCTGATAGCAACTTTAGAAGGAGCGGAGCAAACTGTTTCTTTGCTTAGCAGCTAATTTTTTTTTTCTTGAATTTGCTGAACTGACAGTGGCAAGGGCTCAGGGCCCACTCTGATCTGGAAGATGGAGAGCTGCCCAAGGCGAATCCAGACTCTATGGTCCTCTTCTTGTCTTTATTGTTTCTCATTTGGTCCCTTCATTTTAACCTGGAGGTTCCCAGGAGCTCTTCAATCCCCAGGGTTACTGCCCAACCCGGATCCTACTTTCCTAAATCGGCTTTTTATCCCGATGATCTCATAATCGACTCGGAATAGATGCCTGGTGAGCACCCTCCCTCCTCCCCAAGCCCCTGCTCCCCATCCTCTCCTTGCTTCTGAATCCTTAGGGTTGGAACTTCTATTTTCGTATTTTCTTCCATGTAGATTCTCTGTGCAAAAGAAGTCTCCCCACGTCTTCACCAGCCACTCTCATTAGACACATCGCACAGTTCTTTATTGTGCGTCTGATGTGGAGTCTGGTAGCCTCAGAATCTCCCACGTCAAGCTGTCAACGAATCTTCATTCATCCTGCCTGACATGACAGCTCCTAGACCTACCTCTCACTTTCAGCTTCTGCCTTCCATCCAGTTACTGAAAGTGGGGCAGAGCTCTGGGCTGGAATGATCACAGACCCTCACTGTATTTGCTTATAAACATTTGGTGCACTCCTCCAAGCCATTTCTTCAACCATATTACATGGCCCTGATGTAAGTACATGTGCCGATGGCCAAACAGGGCTTCCCTCAAACAGGGCTCCACATTTCTCTACCTTTGAATTGAACCGGGCCACTCAAAGTAGCTATTTCATATTGTTCAAAAGAATCTTCATTTTTCTCTCTCATTTTTCCTGTATCGCGACAGCATTTTTGGAGGGTGTTAAAACAGGGGTTCTCTGTGTAGCCTTGGCTGTCCTGGAACTCACTTTTTAGACCAGGCTGGCCTCGAACTCAGAGATCCACCTGCCTCTGTCTTCCAGGTGGTGGGATTAAAGGCATGCTCCACCATGCCTGGCATCAGTGTATTTTTCAATGTAATATTTTTCATTGACTCTTTATGATTCACTACTTCATGGTTTTCTTATAAAATTCTTCTAACAGTTCTTAATAAAACGTGAAATGATCATTGCAGTCTTCTGTTCAGCTTAATATGAAAGATAGCTTAAGGTAAAGTGACAGCCAATAAGAAAATCAACGAGTTTCCCTATTTTTATTATTGTAACAAAGCAAAAAGTATGTTAGGCAAATATTTAGTGATATGCCTTCCGTGAGTGCCGAGACCTCAGGAGTGAATAATAATAATAATAATAATAATAATAATAATAATAATAATAATAATAATAATAATAAGTACTGCTCAAATGGAAATGCCGTATAGTTAGTGAAATAGTGGCTTGATTTTCAGTGAGATTGCTAAATAGACATGATAGGAGGTTATAATGTGGACTGGGTTCCCTCACTAGGCTCCCAGTGAGCTGTGGATGCTGGAGTTCAGAGCCATGGATGCTGGGATTATTCTCTAACCATCTAGGAAAGAAGTTCATCCAAGTTCCCTACAGGAGACAGTGCCAACCAATGTGGTAACCACAGTCTCTCTGCTTTACTTCTTGTGAAAAGTAACCTGAAAGAAACTGTTAGCCAATAGGTTTCTCTTTCTGTTCTCGCCTTACAGGAAGTGGAATTTCCAAAGGACTGGTCCTTGCTCTTTGCTTCCGCTTTTTAGACAGCCCTTCTGTGTTTATAAAAATAAAAGAAAAGAAAAGAAAAAGAAAAAGAAAGAAAGAAAGAAAGAAAAAAGAAAAAAATCTCAACCTGTCTGCTAAGCTCATTAAAATACCTACTCTAAGTTACAGAATGTTCAGGAGCCTGATTCTGGAATCTTAAGGAAAAGACATTAATTGGCCTTAATGATCTTTAAATTACATTGTTATAACTTCATCATTTGACACATTGAATAAATATGTCTTAAGTTTGAAATAAATTTTCTTTCTAAACCAATGTTTGGCTCTTTAGAGGAAAGGCTACATATATAGACTCTCAAAATTAAATGGTCATCAAAAAGCCTTTTAATTGACCAGAAAATAGAGTTCATGCATTTCTGGTAATTGACATTTGGAAGTGTAGGGTGTTGTAGAATGTCCGTCCACTCTTCATCCTAAATTGATACCTGTTTAAACATTAGCACCCTTAACGATGGGGATCAGCAAAACCAGACCCCAAAGTATGGTGCTTTGACATGCTGCACAACTTCCTTTTAAATGAAAAACAATACTTTTTATAATTTTCCTGATTCCAAAAAAAAGAAATCTTGTGGTTGTGTCACATTTACTAACTTCTAAGTGGTTAGCATTAAAGGTAACTTTAGTTTTGTTTCATGGTGCTGGGAACCAGCCTAGAGCCTTGAGTATGGCAGGAAAGTACCACACCCCTGAGCTACCTCTCAGTCTCACTTTTAGGGTCTCATTATTTGTCTGTTTTTTCTTTAGTGGGCAGAGTGGTCTTGACCTATTTTTCAGTTAATTCTGGAGGATAGGAGGGGTTCTGCTATGCTCTTCAGGCCAGGCTATCCTTGAACTTGTGATCCTATATCTCAGCCTTGTGTATGTGGACCCCACAACAGTGCATCACCATGTCTGGCTAGTACTCTTAACATTATAGGTCATTTATGACACTAAGTTTTATTCGCAAAAACGATTACACGTTTTCACAATAAAGCAAGATGAATAAAATATACCAGCAAAGACAGAGGTGATTTGATCTTAGGCACACAAAACAATGCCAAGGTCTTTGTATCTGTCATTCCACCTTTGTACGTAGTTCAGACTCTTTGAGGATTTAACCCACACGCCAGTGCTTGTGACTACTGACACGTCTCTGATGGAAGTCAGTGAGTTCAATGTGATTTCAAAAGGCGGTTTCCTGGGTTATCTCCTCCACTCAAGGCGGTGAATGAGGAGATTAAGGCACACAACTGTTGGAGGAGCTCTAAACTGTTGACGTCCTTTGATAGTGACTGCTGGTCTCTCACAGAGGAGAAGGTCATTGTGCCCAGACTCCACAGGAAGACCTTAATAAATGGAGCAGGAGGTGCAGCCTTCTGGAAATAAAGCTATTGCCAAGCAAGTTAACCAAAAACTTCTTTTGATTGAATTGACGTGAGAACAACATTATATTGATACAGTTCGGGTTCCATTAACTCCTTGGAAAACAAGTCAGTTACAAATCGCAGCTGGGCTTACAACACCTGCATTACCAGGCTACTTGTTGTTTCTCAGTACGGATGTCTTGACGGAATGTATCTCCTTGATTTTCAGACTTTGCAGACGTTGATGTGAAAGCATATACATTCAGGAGATGCCATACTTTGATCTTTTTGATGGGTTAGTGACATGTGGTAGAATGCCTCTTGTGATTCTGGGTAATGACAGTAAGCAGGAACCCTCTACAGTCACAGAGAGGAGGGAGTGACACTACCATGCACTGTGCTAGGATGCTAAGTGGGTCTAATGTACTTGGAGTATCACAGACTATGAGACTTTCAAGTTATCACTGGGTTTGCTGGGGTCGAATGCATCTGCAGCGAAGAAACATCTGGACTTTGAAAGGTTTGACTAAACAAGTAAATAAACCAACAGGCAGGCAGCTCCTGCTTTAGGGACACCGATAGAGGGCCATCCACACTTCTACAGCAGATGCAGTATTTAAAGACTTGTTATCTATTTGCGTATGGTGTGTGTGTCTATGTGCATGTGTGCACATGCAGGCAATGGCCACAGACACCAGAGGATGGCATCAGACCTTCTGGAGCTGGAGGTACAGGCTGCAGTGAGTAACCCATGTGGGTGTTGGGAAGCAAACTCTAGTTTTCTGCATGAGCAGCAACTGCTCCTCGCCACTCAGCTATTTCTCCAGCTCCAAGATACAGGATTTGAACCTGGCAGAAAACTGGACTTCATAAAAGCAACATGATGATGATGATGATGATGATGATGACGACGACGACAACGACGACGACGACAACAACAACAACAATAATAATGTTGGTAATAATAAAAATTAAGATAATAATAGTAATAAGCTGGTCGGTAGTAGCAAATGCCTTTAATCCCAGCACCCAGGAAGTAGAGGCAGAGAAAGGTGGATCTTTGTGAGTTCGAGGCCAGCCTGGTCTACAAAGTGAAGTCTAGGAAGGACAGTCAGCACAGTTACAGAGAGAGACCTTATCTCAAAAAAGCCGATGATGACAATGACAATGATAATAATAAGCCTCCCTAAAAAACTAAAAATTCTACATTTAGAAACTAATCTGTTTTTAATTGGAGTCTCTGTATTTTTAAAACTCTTGATGCCGATGATTATAATTTTTGACTTATCATTGACATTCTTAATGAACTAAACCTAATTTCTAAGACCTGAGATAAAAAAACAAACACGATAAAGAACCTGCTGGTCAATGTCACTCAGAGTTCTTCTGACGCCTACTTTCCAAAAGAACTTTGTATCCTCAAGTGATACCTTGAAAACCTTTGCACTTAGAATGCCCTCCAACTTGCATTATAGTTGAAAAACTTGCCCTAAACAATAAGCTGATTTCAGGGAGAAATACTAATTTATCATCCTAACATTTTTGATTACAGATTTAAATTAAGTCATTCATACATAACAGCAGGAAAATTTCACCTTTTTGTTACAATTCACATTTCTGTAATAAGTTAGTATTTATGAATTATTACCAGTTATGTTAATCAAATATCATAAACAACTTCCTGTATTGTGTACATTTCGAAGTTATTTCTTTTATTGAATAGATTAGCAGCAACTGAACACAAGAGGAAATCAATTGCTATTGTTCCTTTTAGAGAAAATTTATATTTTCAGAGGCACACTTGTAAACCAAAGAATTGAAATAATTAAGTATAAAATAAAATCATATTATGGTACCTTTCTTGGTAATATTAGAATTACGTGTATCAATAATTTGGATTTCCAGTTTCTTGCAAGAAAAACCGAATGGCTCATTGAAAATGCAAGTAAGTACAAAAGACAAAACACGAAAAGGAAGTCACTGTAAGTCACAGAAGTGATGGCTGATGTGCAGATGCTGGTGTGGAGAAAAACAGAAGTAGCGAGCATCAGTGGCTAAGAAGGTCAGCATGACAGCTAATAACGGTAATATTAGATAACAGTTATAAATATAGAGCCAGCCTTTTCTTACTTGCAAGATAAGTCATAGGAACTAGATTTACTCTCCTTTCTTAAAGAACAAAGGTTGGAGCTGCAGATACAGTTCAGCAGATAACAGTATGTACTGTTCTTGCAGAGGTGCTGGGTTCAGTTTCTAGCACCCATATGACCATTCACGACCACCGGTAACTCCAGTTCCAGTGAATTTGAGCCCTCTTCTGGCCTCCATGGGAATTGCACACATTTAACACACACACACACACACACACACACACACACACACACACACACACACTACATAAACTTAAAAAATAAATCTTTTAAAATAATAAAAATTAAATAAAATATCTGAGGTCACTCTCTGCTTGTTTTTCTGTTTGATTGCTTTGTGACAGGGTCTTTCTCAGGCTAACAACAGATTTGAAAACCCGATGGAGCATACAGATTTCTGGAATTAAAGGTGTCCAACAACACCAACAACAAAACGACGCAAATGACGGTTTTCAAGTCGCTGACACAGAGCAAGGAAGAGCAATGAACACCCACCCACAATAAACATCCCCAGACAAACAGAACAAACAAGAACCGTTATCAATGTTTGCTTCCTGCCTCGACAGTCAGGCAAGGAGGGGAAACTGGGGGATGGTGTTAGCCTTCCTAAAGAGACACAGATCAGTCTCATGAAGGGGTGGGAAGAATTTTTAGGGAAACATGATGGAAAAACTAAAGAAGTGTGAGGAGAACGAAAGGGAACCTCTTTAGCTCTAAGCAGAGGTAGAAGGGACCATGTTTGTGTGAAGAGGAGAAACACTCACCCGAAAGGATAACGGCATTGTTCCCAACCTCAGCACCACCATCATCTTAGAAGGAAAAGACACTCCTTTTGGGGATGTGCTATACTGTACTGTGATGTTCATTTGGATATTCCTATCCTCTATCTAATATAAGTGCCTGTCGTATCCAGGTCATCACACACATATTTCCAGACAATAACATATGTCTCCAGGGGCAAGCCCACCCCATTTCCAGACCCTACACTAGATTAAAGCACCCAGGGCTCACTTAAATGTGCTGTCGATTACACCAGCCACTCGGCAAGAGTCTCAGTCTGCACTGGGCCATGCACTTAGGGAAGTGATGTTTCAGTCTTGTGTGGAATGTAGGCAGAAAACTAAGACAGTCCTGATCCCAACTCATAAATCTTAAAAAAGAAGACCACACATGAACAGCTGCTCTCAAGTAGCCTAATTGCACTTTCTCAAAGCTAAGGGATATGGTAGAGGAGGGGAAAAAAAAGCATATCTTGTTCATCATCGAACAAGAGAAAATCCTCAATGCTTCTTTTTCGTGTATGCAAAGGGGCTGAGAAATAATGAAGAGAAAAGGCGACTCACTGAGATGGGATGTAGAATTGATACAGATGCTAGAATATTTAATAAACATAGAGATGAAGGTGGGCCCAGTAGTTTGAATGAGACATTCCTCATATTCATGGGCATCTGGATATTTGGTCCCCAGTTAATAACTCTGTTTGAGTGGGTTTGGAAAAGGTAGCCTTGCTGGAGGAAATAGGTCACTGGGGGGTGGCTCTGATGTTTCAAAAGACATGTCCAGTTTCCAGAGCTACCTGTGTTTCCTGTTTGTGGGTGGAGATGTGAGCCCTCAGCTCTGCGCTGTGAACTCAGTCACAGTCCCTGCCTGCTGCCACACTTCCCTGCCATGATGGTGAGGGCCTCTCATCCCTCTGGAACCATATGCCCCAAACTAAGTCTTCTTTCTGTAAGTTACCTACGTCATGGTGTTCTATCACAGTAGCAGAAATGTAACTAATACAGCAGACATTTTAACTGTATCCCGCATGTTTGAAATTCAAATAGTCACAGAGGATAGAAAACAGAAAATTATAATCAAAAGCATATAGGGAAACTACAATGTCTAAGATGAAGAATGCTAAATGAGACATCACAGAAGGAAGGGGCAGCGGAGTAGGACTAGAAAGAGAAGAGACACAACATAAGATGAAGCTAGTGGATTGATAGGCGTATCGATGTGCCAGTCATCACTGAGATTTAGAACTATATTGAGAGGTCAGTGTGATGACAGAACCCTGAAGGAGAAGACAGATGAGAGGACAGGCAATGTTTGAAGAAGAAAAAAAATAGTGTAAACATTTCAGGTTTGGTGAGCACTGCAAATATAGAGATCCTGAAACTCAACAAGTCCCAAGCAGAAGAAGTTTATACCAGAACATTTAGTTATGGTGAAAACTGTCCAATCCAGTAGTGAAGAAATATTTTTAAGAACAGAGAAAAGAAAATAGTGCACTAGACTGAGAGCATGTCAATGAAAACAATGCGAACGTATAGACAGGAAGGAAATATATTTTAAAGCATGAAAAGAAAAAAAAACCCAAGTCATCTAAAATTCTGTGCCCAATGTAAATACCTCAAAAATTAAACTCAAATAGATATGTCTCTATAGACATGAAAGCTGATTAGCAGCAATCTCTGTGACATAAAAATGTAAAGAAAACCATGCAATGAAAAGGAGGCAGCATAGCAACACAGATGCACACTAAGCAAAGAATAGCCCTTGGCAATGTGGAGTATATGGAGAAATATATAGGATGTTGTTTAAATCTTTGGAAGCTCGGTGAGTGTTTAAACAAAAGCCATAGCAATGTATTTCAGGGTTCGTAATGTGTGTGATCGAAATATCCTGCAACCATGGCATAAAGAAAGGGAGCCAGAAGCACGCTATTGTAAGCTTTTTATACTGTACATAAAATGATATAATGTTACCTAATGGTAAACTGTTATGTTAAAGTCATACACTGTACATTCTAAACCTCTAAAATAACAAGGCAGAGTGTTATAATTCATAAGCCAGGACTGAATTGATAGGTGAATTGATAGATGCGATGAAACAATGAAGTAATAAAGGAGACAGAAGAATAGGAAGAAATGAGCAAAGACTGACTATGGGACTGACTGACAACAAGAGTCAATATGACAGCTATAAATGTAACAAAATTAATAACCATGTTCAACAGAAATTATATACATAGTCGTCCACAAAAGACGGAGGCATCCACAATAGATTTCAAGAGCAGGATGCAATCTGATGCCACCTCCAATTAGCATACCTTAAGACATTAAGAGGTTAAAAGCAAATAAGTAGACCTGCTTAGATCCCCAGCACTGTTGAAAAACAAACAAAAGTGTAAAATGGAAGAAAAAGAAAGAACCTAAAGTTATCAACAACCACATCTGATACAAATGATCTTATCACAACATCCACGAGATTGAGTCAGGTTAGATGACAAAACAAAAAAACAAACAACAAACAAACAAAAACAAGGCAAGACTAGACAGAGCAATGGGTGGAGCAATTCAGGAGACTACAGAGGATCTGTTTCTGATCCTGGGGACAAGGGACATACTGATCAGTGATTTCTTTACATAGTTACCATACATATAGAGACTGTCTGTCACTGGCAAGGAGCCGAAGGGATGGAGACATAAGGAAGATACAGGACTGTTGCCTGCTGTGATGCAGGAAAAGAGAGTCAAAGAATGGATGTCACAAATATAAATAGTTAACAACCGTAGGAAGTCTTTTTTTTTTTTTAAGTTATGTTAGCGAGAAAGAGAATAGAGGAGGAGATATAATTGAGACCAAAGGCCAAAATCTAGACTTTTCTGAGATACACAAGTGGAATGAACGAATGAACAAAATCAATGTACAAATAATTGACATTTAGATAAAACCTGCAGGAGAAATCAGATTTAGCTCGAGCACAAGAATGCAAGTTACATTGAAAGAATGGAGGTAGAATAGGACAGATGAAGAGAATAACACTCAAAAGGAAACAAACAAACAAACAACAACAACTATAAAACCCACCGAGTCTGGAAGGGTTTGGCAGCCAAATGCCAATGAGACCAAGTGAAGAAACTGGCCTGAGGTGAGTGTGGAAGGACCCAAAGGTGAAAAGCAGGCTGAGCGAGCAGCTTCATCAAGCTCCACCAGTATCGTGTGTGGCCACAGCCGAGCTGCGCAAGTTGAGCAAATGTTACTGTCAGGCTTTCAGTTTACAAAGTCCTCAGTAGCTGGAGTAAAGGGAATGGGGGAGCAAACAGGAAAGCTTGGCAGCTGAGCATCATATATAAGTCCCGGCAAGGGAAGAGGTCAGCCCAAAATGTGCCTAAAACAGCAGCGTGGATTTAGAGAAGCGAGCAGGTTGGAGGGGTGGTGAGCAGTGACACCGGTGTGCCTGTATGGATCTGACCCCAGAGAGAGGAAAAGGACAGAGTCCAGATGGGAACCAGGATCTTTACTAGAAGAACTGGACAAAGAAAGCCTCCTCCTGGGACTGAGAAAAAAGGAGGCCACCCCCAAATACTGCTCAGCGCCTTCCCCGTGTTTGCTTTTTCTCTCCTGGAAACCATCCATTGACTACATAATTTCTTTCCTTGTAGAAAGTAAACCATACAAACAAACCGAGAAAATACTTGGCCATTTGGCTCTTCTATGCATCCGTGGATGTGTGCATGTGTGCACGTGTATGCACATATTTAACACACAGAGTCTTGCAAACCATTTTTTTAACACATTATCAGTATGTGAGCAAAGGACAGATTTTTGCTTTTACTTGAAAAATAATAAATAGGAAGCTTACTTTTTTAACATTCAAAACTATCCTTCATGTTTTTCACAAAGACAGCAAATGTGTATATTTGGATAATGAAATAAATAAGAACAGTGTACTAAAATAGCTTCAGAATAGAAAGGAATATGGGAAAATTTTTTAATTGGAAAATATATAGAACAGTGCCTTAGGCAGCAAGAAAGTGGCTTAATTCTCATCAAATTGTTTTTTAAAATCTTTCAAAAATATTTATAAGTAAATGGAAACAGAAACTGAAAATGGTCAGAAAAGAAGGAAAAACGAATATCGGGGGCTTATTTACTCAGTAATGTTAAAACAAGAATGTTTTCTTCTATCGTCTCAAAACAAATTTAAAAGGTTTTTGTTGGCATGGCTTGGGCATTAAGTGATTTTTTTTCTGATAAACTTATAAAAAAGGAATATTTAATGGACGTCATTGACATGTTGATAGTTATGCATGGCTGCAATAATGTGGCTGCAGGGAGCTCATAATCTGTACACTTAGACCAAAAGAGAAATGCACTTAAGAATCCAATAGAGCTGAGGCAAACGAAGCCTTCCATCCCAGCATGGAGATGCTCAGATTAAAGTGTAAATAATATTTCTAAAAGTCTCTGGACTATCCATAATATCTATCTACACGATCCCAGCATGGCTTAAAACCCAGCCCTCACTATACAGGCCACCACTTTTTTGGTTTGCGCTTCAGCGTGAGCCTAGTCCTTAAAATTCTGGGAGTAAACTGGGCAGGGGTGGCGCACACCTTTAATCCCAGCACTCAGGAAGCAGAGGCAGGCGGATCTCTGTAAGGTCAAGACCAGCCTGGTCCACAGAGCAAGTTCCCTGACAGCCAGGGCTACACAGAGAGACCCTGTCTCGAAAAAAACAGAATTCTTTGAGTACTCATATTTGGTCTGAAGGAATAAGCAAAGGACACATTTATGTTTCATCTGTGTAGCAGCGCAGCATCAAGATGGTTTTAAATGTTCACCATATAAAACAAACAAACAAACAAGACATCAGATAGACACATTTGATGCTGTCCCAGCTGTGTTGATCTGGTTGGAAGAGGCCGTTCCATCTTCAAAGGAACAAGTGATCTGGGTAGATGTGTCAGCTGTTATCAAACCCAAGTTCATAATAACAACAACATCCATTCAGGGAACACTTCACCACACTAAGTATTTTACATGTGGCGGCAATTCCAAAGTGCTCACCAGTTTTAGAGAAGAGGAAATAAAATCCGTAGCACTAACACAAAGCCTCAAGTCCAGCCACCACACTGGCCGGGCTGGGGCTCACACCCATGTACTCTGCTCTTTTATCTCTGTTGTTGATAACACCGTAGGGACTGAAGGGCATCCACTCAGAATCCAAACCTTAGGATGTACAGAAGAGGATAAGCCAGCCTTCTGGAAGGTTTCAGCACAGCTAGAGCTTACTATACTGTGTGTGACTTAAAGTCCCACCTGGTGGACCCAGTGACGCTTAGGAAGAGCTTCTAAGATGAATAGTTGATGTTATTTCCCTAAGTGCTGGCCAGAGCTCGCTCCTTAAGACTGGCCAGAAAAGTTCCTAGTAAATTATTAATTACTATCTTGATTATTTATCGAGTGCTTAAAATATGCCAGGTGCTTTACATACACGCCCTCACTTAACCCTCACAATAGTCTTGCTAAAGAATTATACACCCCATTTCTTGTAAGAGAACTAAGGCCAAAAGGGATTCATTGACTAGCCCAAGGTCAAACAAAAGCAGCTGATTAGAATTTGAACACATTCGTGTTTATTCCAAATCTTTTTGTGTTCCTGTGTCTAAGCTCATGTGTGCATGTGTGTTATGTGCGTGGAGGTCAGTGGGCAACTTCAGACATTGTTCCTGAGGTGCTGTTTACTGTTTTATTTCCAGACAGGGTTTCTCACATGCCTGGGACTTGCCATGTGAGCCAGGATAGCTGGCCAGGGGCATGCAGGTATGGCTGTCTACATCTATGTCTGTCTATGCCTCCTCAGGAACAGGACTATAAGCACGTATCACCACACCTAGCTTTTCTTTTTTTTAAACGTAGGCTCTGGGGATCAAATTCAGGTCTTCTTGGTACCACTTTACTGATTGAGTTTTATTCCAAGTCTCCAAATCTGTATCCTTAGTCATTGAACTTTATAACAAAATCTTAGAACAAGAAGGAGAATTTAATAATAATAATAATAATAATAATAATAATAATAATAATAATAATAATAATAATAATAATGATAATAAATCTCACTAACAATACCAATACTTAGGCTTTGGGAGGCTTAGGTAGGAAATGGTGAATTCAGTAAGAAGCTGGACTATGCAAAAGTTCCAGGAAAGCCTTGCCTACATAAAGAGACCCTGTCTCAAACAAACAAACAAACAAACAAACAAACGTCATTGAACAATAATAGCAACAAAAATAAAATAAAACAAACAAACAAAGCAAGGAAACAGAAGAGAGGAGGAGAGGGAATATCAAAGAGTTTTAACAAACTGTACAGGATATCAAGAGACCCACTGCTAACAATCATGAGGTTGTCATATCGGAAATACCATGGTATTTAAATCTGCTGAGATCCCAGTATTGGTGAAGCAGAGACCAAAACCAAATGAAACTCAACTGAGGAGTAAGAAAGATAGCCAAGGGCCAACAACATACTTGAATATACCTAAAATATTTCCAAGAGGGCCCTCTGCAAACAAGGGGGAATTATATTTATGATATTGTGTGTTTCAGGTGAGGACATTGGCCTGGTTCCATTTCTTTGTCTTCCACCCCTTGTGGTCTAGTTATCCAGAGACAGCATCTCTCCTGGGGGCAGGGGGTGGGGTGTCATCATGGTGACCTATCTTCCTTGAAAACCTATGTTTCCTTCAGTGAACATGAGGGAGCAGGTTCATGGGGAACAAGCCCAAAGCCCTGTAGTCCCTCCATGGATGTCAGTGGTTCCTATAGGAGTGGCCCTGTGACCTCACTCATGCCTGTAAGGTCAGTCCCAGGACATCTGATAAAGGCACTGGCTATGAGCCTCCTCCATTGCTGTTACTAATCTGGGAGGTTGTAAACTTACAGCTTGTTTGCATTTCTGGAGAAAGCCCGCCTGCCATTGCAGTCTATAAAGAAGAAACAGACCTCAGAGACAGAAATACGATTTAGAAACAGATTCGGAAACAATATGTTCCTGCCCTGGATTTTTCAACTAAAAATATCTACACAGATACGAGTGTGGAGAACAAGAGAGTGCAGGAATTTCAATGCTACAAGCCCATGTGTGGTGTCTGGCTCTCACTGTGTACCATTGATAAGTCAGGTGGCCTTGAGTGCTTACATCAAGTCTCTAAGGCTCTGTTTCCTGTGTTTGATTTTCTAATGGGCAGATGATAATAACTTTCTTAAAGAGATGCCATGGAGACCAGATGAGATTAAATAAATTTAAGATGTTTAGCATGGCGGTTGGCAGATGGGTACCCGATAAAAAGCCAGCTACCATCATTAGGTCAAGTACTTTGTCCCATGTCCAAGAACAACATCTACTGTCATTTGACTCATACCCAAGTCGTCTGAGGAAGCTAGGTGGGTTGAAGATGGAGCAAAGCCCTGTTATGGAAGTCGGAACATCAGGAATTAGACACACCGAAGGAAACTGGTACCTTGCTAAAATGTTTGAATGGAATTTTAGGCTTGAATCTTTTATGCGCTTATTCAGAAATTCTGTCCCTGAATGGGGTGGAAAGCACAGTTCCCATGCCAATAATTTCAAAATGATTACGTATAATGCTATCCAAATATTTATGTCTTGGTTGTAGAAAGCAGTGGGCAAACACTGGGAAGGGCTTTCAAGGGCAGCAATAAAACTCATTAAGAGGCTCTAGACTCAAGGAGCTCTGTTAGGTTTATTTTAGAAACAACTAGGTGGGTACCTGATAACTACCCACAAGTACTTGGAGAATAAAGGATACCTGCAGTTATTCATGCTTCCGTAACCCACAGGCAAAATTGCTATAATAAACATGCACACTGTCTACTGCCCACTAGACCGTTCTCATCTCAGTCTATGAAGTGCCAGCCCAGCCAAATGGCACCTTCTTCACAGACTGCTAGAGAGAGAGAGAGAGAGAGACAGGGGTGCAGTGTTGGGGGGGGGGGGAAGTCTTAGTCCCTCACTGTTAATGCTGTCCAGTGGTACAAAGAAAAACGTGTGAACAGATTCCCAAAACCCACTTTCTCCTCGAAGTGAACGTGCTCTAAGGGAATGGGTAGGCCAGAGGCAGAATTGCCTCAGGGGTTCAAAATGACTATGGATTCAATCCGAAAACCCAAGGTGTTTAAAAAAAGAAAGAAAGAAAGAAAGAAAGAAAGAAAGAAAGAAAGAAAGAAAGAAAAAGCTGAAGGAATTCTCCTGGGAGCTCAAGAGATAGTCTGGTCAACTGCTTGCTTTCTAAGTATGGGGACTTGAGTTCCATTCCCAGAATCCACATAGAAATATGCTGGGTGTTATGCCACAAGCTTGTCAGCCTTGTGCTGGGGGAGTGAAGTCATCTGAACACGTGGGGCTTGCTAATCAGTGTGGGTCCAGACTTACGGGTGGGGGGCTCAAGGGTCAGTGAGAGATGCTATCTGAAAGGAAGTAGATAGCATTCTTGAAGATGACCTCTGAGGCTGGCATCTGGGCTCTACACCAATGCACATACATGTACATATTTGCCAAACACACGTGTGTTTCTGCATTAACATGAATGTCCCTACACATACGCACATGTACTGAGAAGGAAACAGATCCTTTGTCTGTGCTGTGGAGATGGTGTGGGCTACTTAGGTCTGATGGTAGCACCTGACCTCATGGGAACTGGGGCCAGTGTTGTTACAACCAGCCTGGAAAGCTGGCTGCGCATTGGCTCTAGATTTGATTGCCTTCAATACTTTCATCACCAATGTTTACTATTTGTATCTAAGCAAACTGAAATGCAACAGTGTTGAGAGATATAAATACACTTCACGAGGTGGAGACTCACCTAATTCAATTTTTGACACCTTAAGTTTAGTCATATACCCTAAAGTGCATATGCATGACACGTTTAAAAACTATGGCTTCGTGTAAATGCTGCCAATTAGTTAAGTAAAAATAGGAGACTCATGTTCAACTGCTTAGCCCTGGATTTCTTGGATGTTTCACAGCGTAAAGATAGGTAAGTGCATAATTCACAAATTTTTGGAAGTCCAGTAGACACGGCTCAACTTGAGTCAGAGGCACCTGCTGGGGGGCAGAGGGCTGCAATTCAGGCTGTGCCATGTTGCTCATGTCACTGCCTCGGAGGGGACTTTGTGGGCACAAAGGAAGCTTTGATGAGCACAAAGGCTCAGGAGCAAGAAGGGCCATTAAATTTGTTCTTATGTTTTCACTAACGGTAGTTATAAAGCAAGGCAGAGAACGAAAGTGGACCTGGGCAGCAAATAGAAATGCTGCCTTCTCACGTGTCTGTTGAAGCAGGACTCCTTGACCGTGCTTCCTGACCACCTACGGGCAATGCAAGCAAGAGCGGTCCAGTAGGGATACTGAGAAAGTCTGCATCCTCAGTTTCCCAGCTGACTGCCTGCCAAGTGTGGAAGCTGGACTTTGGCTGCTGTTTTATACCATGGTGATGTGTTCAGGCAATTGTTTAAAAAAAAAAAAAACCCTGCACTTTCAAGGTAAGCTAGTACACTGTGGCTACTCGATGCGTATTAAATCATCACCACAACATGAAGTAAGCCAATTTGGCCTGTGCTTCTTCAACCAGAGTGCTGTGGCCATTGTCAAGAACATGGGCTCTCACTCTGGCCACTGTGGCTTTGCTGGAAAGTCCATTTAATTTGCTGCTCATCTCATTAAAAATAGGTATGCCATATGTTAATGCTGATAATCTATATGCTGGGAGTTTTTTTACAGAAATTTAATTGGTATGTAGCACCAGCAAAAGGCCCTAATTTGTACAAATACCTCCTTCCGAAGTGAGTGCCATTGAGCTTTTCTAGAAGCTTCCCAAATGGGCATAGTGGCTGGTTTCTAACCCAGTCTGGAAACAGCACATCTGCAGGTAGGTGGTGTATTATTTTAATACTCATTTAATTTTTGGTCCCTCTACTTTCTAGTTACTAGTAGGGGGCCAATTAGCGCTGATTACAGTAATTATTTTGCACAATGGACACCTGTCACCTATGGAGCGGACTGAGACCACTAACCTAATTTCATGTGGGTCACCAAATAGTCTTCACTAGTAGTTACAGTGAGTCTAAATTGCACCTTCTTTTCCTGCTCGGCCCTCTGCCCCTTCAGAGCCACCATGACCCCCAGTAACAATGTATGTTACCGTGACACCACTTTGGGAAAAAGAGAGTGTAAATTTTCTGAATTTCATGATTTTTCTTTCTCTTCCTTTTCTTTTCTTTTCTTTTCTTTTTTTGAAAAGGCAGCATTTCGTTGGATTATTTTCCTAGTACATGGCAGTAAGCATGTAATGTGGACTGTATTTTAATCGCCATGATGTAAATGGGGCTTTGGGGTCATGTTACCGAGTGTTAACTGAAAGATCCAGCTATGGCTTTAGCATGCCTGCAGGCCTTTTAAATTGTTATGGGAAATTGCAGGCTTCAATTGAGTAGATTCAACAGTGAGCTCCCTCAAGGCTTATTACAGTTTGGCAACATGATGCCAATTTCAACTAATGTACCTAATGCCTTTTCCTCTCATCCTTTATCTACAGAGTCTTCCTGGTGGATACAACTTGAAAACCTCAAAACACTAGGCAGATAAACTGTACATTCAACATGACTTACTGTTACGGTACTGGCAGAACTCCTCAGGGCCTGTGGGGCTCCCTTGTGATGGAGTTCGTAATGCTATGAGTACTAGAAAAAACTGTAATGACAATAGTAATGAGAAATAAATAGAAAATGCTCAATTATTATAATTGCACTTTTTGTTAGAATGGTTTGTGAGGAATATTCCTTAAGCAATGGGTCTAAGTAATTCAAAGATTCAAGCAGTTGTTGTCCAGATTAATTTATAACATGTGTACAAAATGTAATCTAAGTTATAAACATGTTCATGTATCTCTCCATAAGGGCGCTGTATTAACCCCATCCGAAAACATATTTTAAATATAAGTGTGGTTTCCTGCTCTATGAGAGAACAAATAACAAAGGGGGGAGACTTAAAAGATAAGTAAGTAAAATACAGATCAGTGTAATTTATACATACTAACCTAATAGGAAAAGATTACTTGCTTGAGTTCCCTGTGGTCTAACCAGATAAGACCGGGTACTACCAGCCTTTATTCCTACCTTCTCCTAAATAATCTCATCCAACCCTTTGGGTAAGATCCGCAGAAGCTTACGACAACATTACCAGATAGATCTCTGGTCCCTCCCACCATCCCTGAGCCATAGACAAACATTTAGGAAGGCAACTGCTTTTCTCTGGACACTACTGCCGAGAGCACGAGGCAGGCTTTGTTGAGGTCGGGACCACACATCACACAGCAATCGGGTACCATGACCCAGATGCGCACATGGGGCTGCAGTGGAAAGGCCGTACTCCTGTGGGAGTTGCTCTTCCAGGGAAGGTCAAGCCAGAGAAGCAGAAGATGATGGCACTTGGCAGAAGCGAAGGGTTAGCACAGGAAAACAGACACAGGATGTGGCTGAAAGCACCTAGTCAAAAAGAAGACAAATTATGGCTAAAATGTCAGGAAACTGAATGCCATCAAAATGGATTTTTGAAGAAACTCGCATCCCTGTGAATAGCTTCCTGTGAGAATGGTTTATTAGTCTAATCACACCTAATTTTCTAGTTCAACAAATGCTCCGCTAGAGTGTTTACGGCACACTTTGAAGCACTAAACATTTTGGTGGCACACTGAAAGGAATAAAAGATTCCAAACAGCATTGAAAAAGTCACACGCAATTATAATGCAATTATTTCTATAGTAAATCAATGCCTTACAGTTTCAGTTAAGAATAAAAGCGGCCTCATTCCTACACTCACTGGTCGTCAAGGCTTGTAATTTGTTAACAATCTATCGCTTTTTTAAGCAGACTGGTTCACTGGTTCATTATCTCGTCTATTTTCAAGGGAGAATGACTACGTGTCGGCAAACATGTAAAAAATTCTGGAACCGGCGTGACCGCGTGATGCTCATTGTTGGTCACAGGTACCTTGTAACATGGACCCTGTTCATCACCCTGCACAGCTGAACTTTCTACAGGCTGCTGGACCCCATCACCAGCCTGGGTCTCCCATGTCCAGTCAATGGGAGAAGAAGGAGGGGCGGGTGTTTCTGCGGAATGATGGATCTCACTTCACCGTTCTCACTCATGTACAGCGTGTGAGTAAACCCAGACTCAGTGGCTAAAACTATAGCAGAACCATAATGCAGTTATCCAACCCCATACATCCCAAGTGTGCATCCACACAACACAGTTTTGCTCTGCATCATCGTTGTTTCTGGCTGAACTCTATTTGGGCTATAACGGTTGGGGAGAGAAACAGCTGATTCTAACTGAAATTTCCCCCAATTATCATGGCCTTTCTCTACTTCAAATTTTAGTCACCTCAATAGAAGGATATATTGTAATGCTTTTCTGTATGCTTGACTTTTGAGATAGTCTCTTTACTTAGTCCTGGAACTCACCATGTAGACCAGGGAGGGTCTCAAACTCACAGAAATCCGCCGACCTCTGCCTATTAAGTCCTAAGATGAAAGGAGTATGCACCATGCCCAGCTGCAATGTTATATTTAAATGTCTTCCACATAATAGTTTCTTTATAGAGCCGGGCATGGCGGTGCATGCCTCGAATCCCAGCACTCAGGGGAGGCAGAGACAAGCAGATAGCTGTGAGATCAAGGCCAGCCTTGTCTGCAAAGTAAGTTCAAGACAGAATCCCTGTCTCAAAACAAACAAACAAACAAACAAACAAACAAAATAGTTCTTTAATAATTTTTTCTGATTTATATGTGGTTTAATGTCAAGTAAACCCTAGAAATATAGTACAGATGATTTTAATAGAAAACTTAATTTTCTTAAAAGAAAAAATGTTTGCAGGTTATCTCTTCCTGCCGCTATAATATTCTGTTCAAAGACTTCTGTGTATTTTTTTCCACTTGTCAATACAATATAGAGTCTTTGTAATCCATTTCAATACCTCCTCTTGAATGTGAAAATAGGATGAAAATAGCAAGGAACCTATTATGTGAAAATCATGCAGTATTTACTTGTTTGTATGACTTTTATTGTGGTAAATTTTATATTTCAAAAAAGTAATGGCAGAGCAAAAATATTCTAAATAACAAGAAAGGAAAGCTTCGAGTCAAAAATTAGCTATTAAAAAAATCACCATGTCCAGTTAAATCTGATGATTTTTTAAATATCCTCACAGGGTAGTGTAAAATATTTCTGAATAGAGACTAGAAAAAACCAGAAACTGTGATTAGAGGTAGAGGCCTTCATTCCAGCTATTGTAGAGTGGGGAGAGGGAGATGGCGAGTTTACAGCTTGCCTGGCCTATAGAGTGAAGTCAGACCATCACAGGCATCTTAGAGAGACCCTGTGTCAAAACTAGAAAGTGTTATGAAAAGAGTTGGAGATGTAGCTCAGTGGTAAAGATTTTTGTACCATTGTAAGACCCAAAGTTTAATCCCCGGTACAAAACAAGTGACTGAACACAAACACCTCTAAAGTCTAGAACTAAATCATGCTATGGACTCAGCAACGCTCATTTTACAGGCATCACTTCATTTAATTTCTAAAGAAAACATGTGTTGGCAATCTTATGAGCCTTTGCTTACATATAAGAAAAGTTTAGACTTCTCAGGAATTATGTAACTCATTCTAGGCCACACTCCTCCTACATAGCAGCGCACAGGCTCCAAACCGGATCTGCACTGTGTCTGCTCCATACATTTGGCCAGGACATTGGACTATTAGATGGGGCACGTATACAAACTGGGTCACATCAGATGCTCGCAATACGAATTCTTGTACTTGATGGCGAAAGCTTTTAAGGCAAAATGATCACTAGCAGCAGGATCAGAAATTTTAGCCTTATGTCATAATGTTGCTCAGTGGGGCTTTGGTAAAATCCTGACATCTGATAGCTATCAGACACTAGTGTGTCCCAGCATAGTAACTAGCATGTAAAAGCTCAATTGGACAGGCTGATGCTCACACACTGGAGGCGATGCAGATAATTTCAGTGATAATGTTTCACACTAAACAGAAACAAAATGTACAAATGATGATTTTGGTGAGGTAGGCTTAAGTCAAAACCAAATTCTACCCATGTCTTATGGACTGTTTTAGGTAAGAAACTGGCTTCATAAGCAAAATTAAGATAAGTTCCCATCGACCAGGAATGTTGAAATTCACATAACTAATCACCCATAAAACCTATTACAAACAAACGCTAAGAAAAAACTCAAAAAGCATACAAGGGTGATGAAATTTCCACCCCGGTGGCTGATAAAGTGAGATATATCAAAAGTCAACTGAGCTGGAAAAATGACACACCATGAAGAGGATCTTAGAATGATGTGCGCTCAGCATCCTCCATTAGTCAACGTGACGACTCCCGTACACGGGCACTTCATGCCTGCATATGCAGAAGCCCAGCTCTTAATGACAGAAGTCTGTCTCCTCACAGGGAAATGAGTAAGAATGCCTCCAAATCAGTGCTCACCGGGGAAGAGTGGCCTGTCAAAGGAGTAGCTCTCAACCCCAACCTTAAGGAAACCCTGCCTATCTTTCTGTTTTAGAAGTAAATAGAAGACAGACTTATCATGTATTCTTCAGTATTGTCTTCGGCACCAATGCCTTGGCTTCAAGCGTGTATCTTCTTTTTACTGTTGCTTTTGGATGGTCAAAACTAATGATGCTTTTCTATTTAACTTTTAAAAGAAAAATGCTTTTTGTTGGGGCTGGAGAGATGGCTCAATGGTTAAGAGCACTGACTACTCTTCCAGAGGTCCTGAGTTCAATTCCCAGCAACCACATGGTGGCTCACAACCATCTATAATGTGATCTGATCATACTGTATACATAATAAATAAATTCTTAAAAAAAAATGATGTTTTGCTTTCTTAAAGGAAAGACACTACAGATTTAAAGAGGAGACTATGCATCATAGATCACCAAGCATTCTCCTGTGATGCTTGTTGATCTTAGAACTGCTAATACAAGGACTCTTGGCAACAAGGAGCTGCCTCCCCAACATTCAAAGATGCTTCACAAAAAGTCAGCAGAGTAAAATCACACACCTGAAAGATGACCTATAGATAACAACCCGCAGGGATGCTACAGCTGTCAGGTCCAGATCACAGGAGCATCTTTCTCCCTTTTATAGCTCTGGGAATCGGACCCAGAACCTTGTGCATGTGAGGTAATTACTGGACTATACCCTCGGCCCTGGGAAACATTTGTGTATGTGGGGAAGGGGGCACATGCACATATGTGTGAAGGTCAGAGGTTGATGTAGAGCATCTTCCTCAGTTAAGGTCAACTTTTTTTTTGACACAAAGTTGCTCAGTAAATCCAAAGCTCACAGATTCAGCTAAGTTTCTTGGCCAATGAGCTCTAACTATCAGCTCATCTCTAGTAATGAGATTACAGACATGTTAATTCGGACTCAGCGTTTTATGTGAGTACACCTCACTCAGGAGTGAAAGGCAAGAAGATCATAAGTCTAAGGCTAGCCTAGACAGAGTTCCAGGCAAACCTGGGCTACAGAGGAACACTCTCAAGAACAAAATACATAGCTGGGCACAACGGTTCACAGCTTTGGTCCTAGCATTCTGGAGTTCAAGGCCAGCCTGGTCTACATAGTGAGTTCCAGGACAGCCAGGACTACATAGTGAGACCCTGTGTCCAAACAAACACAAATAAAAAAGGCCCTCCAAAATAAGAAGGAGGAAAAGACAGGTGGGAGCATTGGGGCCACAGCTCAGCAGCAGAACACTTATCTAGCCAATATAGAGGCCAATATTCAGTATTCACTACTGGGGGCAGGGTGTGTGTGTGTGTGTGTGTGTGTGTGTGTGTGTGTGTGTGTGTGTGTGTGCGTGTGCAATGAAGCACAAGCAATCTACAGTAACAACAAAACCAGGCAAAATTATCCTTCTCCTGGACACGCTAAGGTAACTGGATAGTAGGTTGCCGAAACGACCCAAACTAGTGTTTAAAAGTAAGTGTATGTTTCATCAAACGTCCTTTGGGCTTGACTTTTTTCCTTACCATTACCCCTTTCCCTCCTTCTTCTTCTCCCTCTCTCTGTCTTTCTCTCCCTGAAATTCAGAAGTCACACTATCAGACACCAAGGAAGCAGTATCTAGCAGTTTTTCCCCCATTTATTTATTCTCTTTACAGCCTGATCCTAGCCCCCCTCCCTCTTCTCCTCACAGTCCCACCCTCACACCCCTCCCTCCCCATTTTCTTCTCTCTCCTCCTCAGAGAAGGGGAGGCCCCGAAGGGGTACCAACACACCCTGGCATCTCAACTTGCAGCAGGACTAAGCGCATCCTCTCCCACTGAGGCCTGACAAGGCAGCACAGCAAAGGGAAAGGGATCCAGAGGCAGGCAAGAGAGTCAGAGACAGCACCTACTCCCATTGTTAGGGGCCCTACATGTTGACCATGCTGCAGATCTGCTACCTATGTATAGACTAGGTGATGCTCATGCATGCTTTTTGGTTGGGTACCATAGTACAATGAGGTTGTCATTTCGCTTACAGTTCAGCATCTAGGGAAGTCAAGACAGAAACGCAAGGAGGCAATGGCTGAAGAAGGAACCATGGTGGAATGCTGCTTACTTGGCATGGCCCCCTTGGGTTGCTCAGCTAGCTTCCTTACACAGCTCAGGTTGCGCTGCCCACAGTGAACTGGACCCTCCCACGTCAATATGAAGTAACGAAAATACTTCATAAGAATGGCTGATTGGACTGAGGCAGTTCCTCAGTTGAGAGCCCCTCATTCCAGGGATGTCGAAGCTTGTGTTAGGTTGACAATAAAAATAACCAACACACTTGTGTATTCGTTCTGTCGCTTCAAAAAAAGGAAAATAAAAAAAATTAAAATAAAACCAGTCTGTCACGTACAAAAAGTCAGAGCTGTTCTATTGTGGATAGTGTCACGGGAGAGCCTGCTTTTTTCTCTACTGCTCTCAGAAGTGGGGCTTTTAAAGACACCCTTAACTGTGTACTTCTTCTTCATTCAATTGATTATTCATGAGTTGAAAATAATTAGAGAAAAAAATTGAAATTGACAGTAGTATTTTTCTTGCTAACCTCAATTAACTTCAGCCTCTCTCCCAAATCTCATCACGCTACTTGTCAAAATTGTACCCTGTGTTGAACTGAGGTGAGAGAAAGCTGATAAGAGAGGGAGGGATAAGTTATGTTTATAGATATTATTTTAAAATAAAAACAATTTTATGCAGGTAAGCCCAGACAAGTTCCAAGCTTGACTGTTACTCAAAGCAAAGGAAGGAAGAAATTTTAGGGACCCCACTGTCGGGTGGGAGAATGCTATAAGCTATGGTTGGCATGCACACACAAAAAATCTTTACCTGTTGGAAACATCTTGCTTACATGAAGAGTTTTAAAGAAAGATAAAAGGAATGTGGGAAGTGGTAAACACACATGCAATTATGTTTGCTACTAAATTTTAGTATGTGCGACTGGCAGCCTTTTCAGTTCTCTTTGAAATACGCACGTGTGTGTGTGTGTGTGTGTGTGTGTGTGTGTGTGTGTTTGTGTGTGTGTGTGTGTGTGTGTTTGAGACAGGGTCTTGCTGGCTTTGAACTTGGGATAATCTTGCCTTTATCTTTCATGTTCTGGAATTACAGGCATCAGTTACCACTCCTGGGCATTATTTCTCTATATAATTTCTCTATATAAATTATATATATTCTCTCTCTCCCCCCCCCTCTCTCTCCCTCTCTCTCTCTCTCTCTCTCTCTCACACACACACACACACACACAACTAGCTAGAAATATCTTTGACTTCAAAAGTAAAAGACATTCTCTTCAGCCGTGTAAACTTTTTATGTCAATAAAAAGAATACACAATTAACAAAAGCAAGTGTAAGACTGGAAAAGAATTGGCATTGACGCTCACTAGCAGTGACCCATATGGGTCACCTCTGAAGCTAAAATGGGCATAAACTGTCACTGTCCATTTCAGCACTCTTCAAAATGCTTAACTCTATAGTCGGGCCCGTGACCCAGCAATACAAACCCTGTATCTTAATACTGTTATCTGTTAAGATGTGAGAACTCAGAAATCATAACTTTATATATATATATATATATGTGTGTGTGTGTGTGTGTGTGTGTATGTGTGTTTGTGTATAAAACACAAATCAGAGTTATTTCTGTCCTCTTTTCCAACATCTGGACTTAGAATCACCACTTTAATGTGTCTCCTCTTCCTACTTATCTTTCTTTACTTTCTTCTTTCCTTTTTTTTTCTATCCCTTTTCTCCCTTCCTTCCTCTTTTTTGCCAGGAAGCAAAAACCATCTTGACAAATGACCTTCTTGAGTACAGCGGGGCTTTCACACTGTTCACATCAAAATGGGAAAGAATCACTCGGCTTATGGTGTAATGGAAAACACACCGTAATAGCATGGTGGGCCTGGCCTTGTCTAACCTGGCCTGCCACCCTACTATCCTTCGAGTGCTCAGCCATCAGTCACTTTTCAGTCATGTGACCACAGCAGGTAATTTAATTTACTTGTCTCGTTTTTAACGACAGGGGGATAATAACACCTTGCCTTTCTGGAAGGAACGGCTTGGTCTAAATTATCCCAAGGTGCCTGCTAACCCGAAGATCTATAATTTAGAGATTTCTCACAGACAGCGAGTATTCTTTCCCTAATGTCTATGACCTTGATCCATAGCAAAGTGTCGTCGCTCCCCTATAACGTGAACAAAGAGAAGCCGCATGGTGTACCATCGTCTCTGTTCCTCGGAAAACAAGGCTGTGGCTTCGATATCTCATTGGGTAAAATAAATGAATTCCAAATCCATACGCTTCAATGCCAGCAGCAGAGGCCCCTCTCCCTCTTCCTTTGTTCCATACTGGTTCAATCAAGTTGTGAAGAGTTTTGTCAAGCCTTACGTTAGCGTTTCAGAAAGTAGCCAATTAAGACACTTTGAATCACAAACCTACAGATGTACAAACGCCTTTGCTTCAACCTTTCCTTGAATTTTGGCAAAGTGGATGTTAATAACGTGGAGAAACCAGCGCAACAGAAAAACTTGTGCAGACTGTTAGATGACGTGGTGCTTTCTACACTCTTGATTCCTTCAGGCAGGAGCCTTCAGTGGTCCCCGGACACAGCTGTGTCTCAGCTTCCCTTCCCCAAGCGTCTATTCTGCAGCTAGTCCTCAGTCCCCATCAGGACATCTTTTTAATGCTTTAGTCCTTGCAGAACGACCACCCCAGTCTTCACTTAGATCTTTGTTCCTCCCACTCTTAGATCCCATAACATTGGTATATAATTCTAAGACTATCCCTTATTGGACTGCCCTTAAGCATTGTAAATGTGTGTGTGTGTGTGTGTGTGTGTGTGTGTGTGTGTGTGTGTGTGTGTGTGTGTTTCTTTTCTGTTTCCTGTTCTAATAACAGCATACAAGTCAACATAGGAATACGCAGTCCTGCCTGAATATAAAGAAACACACACACACACACAGACAGCAGCCCAGAATTTTCCAAACTGTGCCCACCTCAGAGGCAGCTTCCAGAATAAGCACAGTTCAAATCTCTGTAGCTGAAGAGCAAATCTACTGGCGTTCTTTGTTCCCCAAGAAGGCCGGGGATTTCTGTCATGGCACAGCAGACTCTTTTAACAGGTTTCTTTTGCATTTACATGTTTATCCATGTAATAAGAATAGTGGAAAAAATGCCTTTTGCACCTGGTAACCAGAACCCAGTGACATCACTCACTAAGGGTAAGCAGACACAGTCTGAGCACCCCATAATGCCCACTGGACAGTGTATAAACAGAGAGCAAGAACAATGCTCTGCTCTGCACATCTGGAGAGACGCTACCTTGATTTGTCCTGTGGCTGGAGAGTCTCCCCCAGTATCCTGACCCTGGAATCAGAGACTCTGTATGAGATTTGACCTGACCTTCAGCTGAGATATATGGCACAGGGGAGCAACCTTGAGGAGACAGGCTCAGGACCATAGTTAGGAGTTTGGTGTGTGAACTTCCTGTAGTGACCCTCAGCAAAATACAATATAACTCTAGCTATTGTAACAATGAGTATCTACCTTCTTGCTTGCAACAGTTTGTAAGATAAATCTGTAGCAAAGGCAGCCTCCTAGGTGCCAGGCTCTGAGTTACACCAGACCTTGAAGGGAGAGCAAGTATCTTGTCCTCAAACACATTTTAGCTCAGTGGAAACAGACGAACACATAAATAAGCAAGTCCAGACGAGTGGTTGCACGCGGCCACCAGATCAGATTCAAAAGGAGGGGCGGTGAAGTGAGCGTGTGTTCTGGGATGCTTCTCTTCGAAATCGTGGTATGATGGATGCACTCCTGGTCAAAGGCTGAGAGATGCTATACCCAGAGCACCCAGGGCATGCACAGAAAGATGGACATAGAGTAGGCATGCGAACTGCGTGGGTCGAGGAGAAGAAGAGAGAGAGAGACAGAGAGAGAGAGAGAGAGAGAGAGAGAGAGAGAGAGAGAGAGACAGACAGACAGACAGAGAGAGAGAGAAAGAGAGAGACAGACAGAGAGAGAGACACACACAGAGAGAGAGAGACAGAGACAGACAGAGAGAGAGAGAGAGAGAGACACAGAGAGAGAGAGAGAGACAGAGAGAGAGACAGAGAGAGAGAGAGACAGAGGCAGACAGAGAGAGAGAGACAGAGAGAGAGAGACGAGAGAGAGAGAGAGACAGAGAGAGAGAGAGAGAGAGAGAGAGAGAGAGAGAGAGAGAGAAAGAAAGCTCCATAGGGAACCCTTTGTGTGACTAGGAAAAAAAACCAATAGGTGCTGAGGGAGGAACTGGGTTACTCTAGCTGTCATTGAGTCCCTGCCCTAGGACAGAAGAATTACAGTTGTGTTCAGGGCTGGTTACTCACGGTCTCCTCAGACATCCTCTTGAGGCCAATGCCCAAAGGCTGTTTTCTCTCCTCCCTTTGTAACTACCATGAAGCAATCTACTCTCTCTGGCCTTGCCACCTAAAAGAGCCTAAGCGAGAAAAGGCGGGAATGTGAGCCCCACAAGGAGCCATTTTGAGTGGATGGCTAATACAAGGAGCCATTCTTAGCTCTAAGGCCGATCCACAGTTCTGAGAGACCCAGGGAAATGTGTCTGCATGGTAGGCACCTTGATGGACTCCGGCGTGAAAACAAAAGATGGCTTTTAGTCTAAGGGGGAATGAAGAGGCAGGCAGAGCCCGCCACTTGCAGTCGTGTTACAGACAGCATATCCAGAATAAAATAACCCTTTCCACTTTTAAAAAGCACATTTACTTCAGAGAGCAGAATTCAGAAAAAGAATTTACCCTGCTTCCTAAATTACCTAATAATTTCTCTAAAGCATTTATTTGGCCAGTGGAACAAACCATACAAAATCACCAACTTCCTAGTTTTGTCAGCAAAAGTGCACATGTCACACAGTTTAGCAAATGCACAGCTAATCAAAGAGCCAGTCTTGAGTGAGAATCGACTGGCTTGTTTCCTGGCCACAATTAAGTCATCTAGATTTGAATTCTTCATGGCGGGGGAGAGAAAGGAATCTAGCGTGTGTCACTTCCTCACTGACACATGAATGGCCTATGATTTACACACACACACACACACACACACACACACACACACACACACACACACACACACACACACACTTTGGAAACAGGACTAGCATCTTAGTGGTAAGGAACTGGTGATCTTAAGAGATTAACTCCAAAATTTTGTGCCAAAGGAGAGTGGCATCTAATGCTCCCCCCTGTCCGCTCTAGGCTCAATTCTTATTTCTCTAGCATTGTCTTTTCCTTATTCGAAAAAGAAATATACACTCTCTTTGCGAGGAAGCTATATTATCAAAGTCATAAATGAAACACAGCTCAGAAAATTGAGAGTGGGAAAAAAAAAAGCACCAGCAATGTGTTCTTCTTAAAATGAGATGGTAGGCTTGGGGTACAGACCAATGACAGAGCAAGCGTTTCGCATATACAAAGTCTTGGCTTCAACCCTTAGCTTCCAGATATTAAATAAATATGTAATGAAGCCTGGTGTCCCTTAGTGATAGATAGAGTGTTAATAGAACATGCACAGTGTTGCATGAAAAAAATGCATTCTGTTGCAATCCTATAATGTTTTTAAAAATACTTTTGTAAAAAGTAAGACATCGCTATCAAAGACAGTGAGTTCATTTTCTATGTATACAAAGAGTGTAGAACGAATGAAGTGACCCAAAACAAGGGTTTCATGCTTGAACTAAAGGTCTATAATGTCCTCTACCCATGGTAAAAACTCCACTAGTTTCAGCCAATTAGCTTCCAGACAATCTTTCGGTAGATCAAGGATTGCTCTTACTATAAACATCTCTGGCTTGGAAATTTCTTTTATGATGTATAACTTGCAGATAAATCCAAATCACCCATCGCCTTCATCCTTTAATGATTTATTCTGCATCCTTTTCAAGAAAAATCGACTTTGATCAAACCCTCCAACAGAGTTTCTATGCATTTCACTGAGAAACAAATATTTTGGTATAAAACATATTAAGATAGTGAATGGCTTCACAGCAATTTTTTAAATTACTGTATGCATGTATGCATTTTAAATTACTGTATACATGGATCCAAAGTATTTAAGCCTAACTCAATTTCCTTTGTCCCCAGCTGGTCAGTTTCTCCACTTTAATTTTCAGGCCCCGGCAGCTACACCCTCCACGGTAAACAGCTACACCCTCCTGGTCCAGATGTCATCCTTATTTCTTCCACGGAGCAAAAACAGAAAAACTCAAGTAGCATAGGAAATAAAAAATAATCGGATGAAGGGTTTAATCACATTTTTTACTGTTTTCCATTATATTACTTGTTTTTCTCCTGCATATGAGTCCTGCTTTTGGAAGCTCTAAGTATTAATATCGCTGGCTTTGCTGTGAAAGTTTGCCGCAGTAGTAAAGTACTAGAGAGCCTATGCCACTTGTCTCCAGATATCTCCCAAGTGAATGAGACATTAAATCTCCTTTCACTAATGATAAACATTAGGTTTTTTTCCTTATCATGCCAGTAGATCTAATTAATCTAATATTACAGGAAGGAATTATATAAAACCATTTAGCATTCACACAAAATAGTTCTCTTACCCTGAACCTCTCAGTCATAGCAAGTGGTAGCCAATGACCTCATTGTACCTCTAACCATTTTAGGAACTGAGAGCTATTGAAGTTATTTAAGAATAAGGAAAGATGCAAACGCAAAGCATAATAAAAATAAGTGTTGCATTCAGGGACTTTAAGGAATCAATAATCGATAACGGGCATAGGAGTTGTGCTTGGCCATATTCTGATTTTTCAGGAAGACCGAGTCACATCTTAAAAAAGAACAGCGCGTACATTTTTAAGTTGCGTCTGTACGTGGGAGCCAGGTGTCTGATGGGAAATGGTAGCATTTGGCTGTCTTAGTTAATGTGGGGTTGTGGTCGGGAGAACTGCAGCTTTCCGGAAGGATCCCAAAAGCACTTCCTTAATTTGGATCTTGCTATAACAATCCTACTTCACATCCCTCCTCCCCATCCTTGGGGAACAAAACAGCCTTTATAGCCCTTCACAGAGGACCACGGGCAGACTCCGCCCAAGGACTTTCAAAGCTGCCTCTCCCCAGATGCTCTTGGAGCAGCCAACATCTGGCCCATGTCAATTCAAGGCTGTACTACAAATGCGTCATCTTTCCAAGAAAAGACCCGCGTCTGTTCGCGGGGTTAAGAGTTAGTGAGTGCTGACTGTTTTAGGGTGGCCGCACGGAGAACTCTCCAGTTTGTGACTCTTACACATTTGCCGCTAGAGTCCTTGGATCTCCACTAGCCAATGTAGAAAAGAACCCCAGCAATATTAATAGTGCACAGTTTCAAAAAGCTGAACTTCACAAACAAGAACAAGAAAGATATTAGAACAGAAAAATGATTTTTAAAAGATATGACCCAAGCTCTCATTAGTCACCACGCTGGTTCTAGAGGTTCATGGTCCTAGCAGAAACCCCTCTAAAATCACAGCAGAAAAAAACAAACAAAAACAAAGAAACAAACAAAAAAATCTGTTAAAGGCAAATGGAATGGGACGCAACCAGTGACAGCTGCAGTTCTGACTCGGACATTTATGACCCCGGAAGAGGAAATCTTGAGACTTTTGAAAGGCTAGACAACACGGAGCTCAGGAAAGTTCCCTCAGCATCTCAGGAAAGTCCCCTCAACACCTCCCTATGCATCCCACTTATCACCACCATCAAGACATGTGGATTAACAGGCTCCTCTTTTAAAATGCAAATGTCCCGCGGGAGTGTTGAGCCTCATTCATACCTCAGTGAGAATTAGTTTAATTAGATAATCAGATCTAATTAATTGAGGGCTCAGGGAAAGAGAGTTTTGATTGAGGTGGGCCGAAGGGAGGGAAATGTTGGAAGGAATTTGGTGGGAACGCCTGAAGAAGAAGGAGGAGGCATGAGGACAGTGGGTCAGAGGGTGTCTGGAACGATCCAGAAGAGGCAAGGGTGTCTGAGGCAAACTTGGGCTGCTCTGCTGTTTTGTCCAGGCTCTGAAGGTATCTGTCCCAGATGGCTTCCTATTGTTGTGATAAAACACCACGACCAAAAGTAATGTAAAGGGAAAGGGGTTTATTTGCCTTACAGGTCCAATCACAGTCCACTGTGAAAGGAAGTCAGGCAGGAACTCAAGGCAGAAACCTGGAGACAGGAACTGAAGGAGAGACCATAGAGGAATGGTTGCTTACTGGCTTGCTCACCAGTGGTTCAATCAGCTTGCTTTTTTAAAAATGAGCCCACCTGGCCAGAGGCGGTGCCAGCCATACTAGGCTAGGCCCTCCCACATAAATCGTTAATAGAGAAAAATGATGCCTCTATCAGATTGACCAGTAGGCAAGTCTGTGCGTGCATTTTCCCAGTTGAAGTTCTCTCTTCCCAGAGGACTCTAGCTTGTGTCAAAAACTAACCGGGATGTTGCCAGAAAACCATTGAAAAGCACTGATTTTTACCACAAGTCAAGATACAAGGGTTTCCGAGTGAGATTTAGGCATTCTCCCTTAGATCCTCCTTGTTACTTATCTTCTTTGGGTCTGTGCATTGTAGTATCTTTATCCTGTACTCTATGGCTAAAATCCACTTGTAAGTGAGTACATACCATGTGTGTCTTTCTGGGTCTGGGTTACCTTACTCAGGATGATCTTTTCTAGTTCCATCCACTTGCCTGCAGATTTCATGATTTCCTTGTTTTTAATGGCTGAGTAGTATTCCATTGTGTAAATGTACCTTTGTGCAGTCTTTAGTTTCTTTATCTATTCTTCGGTTGAGGACTCCACCCAGCAGTGGTTCGAAATAGATGGAACAGACGCTGAGCTAAGACTCAAAGCCAAACATTGGGCAAAGCATAGGGCGTCTAGTAGAAAAGTAGGGGAAAGGATAAAAGGACCTAGAGGTGACAAGGGTTCCACAACACCAACAGAGACAATCAACCAGATCACACAGAGGCCTGTGGAGTCTGAAGCACCAACCAAGGACCATGCATGGACTCTACCTAGGTCCTCCTCATAGATGTAGCCAATGGACAGCTCAGGCTCCATTTGGGTCCTCTAGTCAGGGGAGTGTGGGCTTTCTCTGAATGGACTCTGTTGCCTGCTTTCTGATGCCTTTTCCCTAACAGGCCTGCCTTGTCAGGACACAGGGAGAAGAGGACAAACAGTCTTGATGCTGATAAACTGGGGTGGATGACTAGGAGGGCGCCCTTTTTCTGAGGAATAGGCGATGGGGTGTGGGGGAGGGAGGGTAGGACTGGGAGGAGAGGAGGGAGGGGGCTACCACCAGGACATAAAGTAAATAAATAAATTAATTCATAAGTTAATTTTTAAAAAAAGAGACAAGGGTTTGCTGCTGGGCAGGGGTGGCACACGCCTTTAAATTCCAGATCTCAAGAGGCAGAAGCAAGTGGGTCTCTGTGAATTCAAGGCCAGCTTGATGTACAAACAAAGAAGCCCTGTCTTGAAAAACTGACACCCACCCCCCAAGCAGGTAGGAGGTGGGGCAGGGGGAGAGGAAGAGACAAGGATGCATTTTCAGGCTTCAACTTGCATTGTTCCTCAGTTCACACTCATTGGGCCAACATTCCTATTTTAAGAAAGGAAGAAAGGGTAGGACACGAGAGAGAAAGACAGAAGCACCATTCCACCCTCTGCTGCATGTGGGTCCCCTACTCAAGACTCCAGATGCTGATGCTCCTTAGCCACCTGGCCTCTGATGATGGACAGCTGTCCTTCTGACTGCCACAAAAGTCTGGTTTAGATCGAGCTTGCTTTGAATTTCCATGCTGAGTGTCCCCAGTGATGCCATTAGGACAGGAAAGTATGACCAAGTAGTCAACCAAGTTCATAGCCTGACCATGGAATTCACTTGTAGTGACAGCCTCTAACTAGGCTTAAAAAGCAGGCGATTAAATGTTTACCTTATAGGGTTATAGCAGAGCTGCAGAGAGACAATGCAGTGGAGCACTGACACAGCACTCAATAAAGTTAAGCAATGGCGTGTGTGTGTGTGTGTGTGTGTGTGTGTGTGTGTGTGTGTGTGTGTGTGTGTGTATTCCAAATGGTAAGCTCAGACTCCATGTGGTATAGCGTTTGCCCATACCTCGCGTCTAAGTTGTGCCCTGTGTGAGCTCCTCTTCATCCCTCAGCTCCTGGCTGTAATGGTCTGCTGTATGGGGGAACTTAGCAAACGCCCCCCACAAACCCTTTAGCATTTTATATAAACACCATTTGTGGGGCCCTTGTTTATTCAGCTGTACATTCAAGTTCATTGTGAGCGAAGTTTGCTTTGAAATAGGGTCTTGCCACGCAGCCCACGCTACACCCAAATTTACAATCCCCCTGCCTCATCCTCCCAGTGGTGCTGGGATCAGACCATGTACCGCCATGGCTGGCCCATGCTAAGTTCACGAAGGACAGAAAACAAATCCTTGGAGCACTGTATTCACCAAACATAGTATGGAATGAGGGCTCAGTGCCCATTTTCAGAGTGTGGCAAAGAAGAAAGGACAAGCGTTTACCCAAAGGGTCATAAAGAGAAGGTTCGGTGACAAACGAACAAGCCTTTTTGAATTGGCGGCAGATGTTGACCCAATCCGTTTCTAATAATACAGGTAAAAAGTTCCAGAATGCTAACATGCTGCGCCAATGGGAAAAAAAAAAAAAACCAAAAAACAGTGTTTTAGAGAAACATTTCTAGTGCTTGGCTGGATCGTAAGGGATCAAAATCTAATTCAGTGGGATAAGCAATTCTATTACCGAGATATTCAATGTTCGCTTTTTACAAGGTGAATTTTACATAGAAAACATTCCCAAAGACATGTACAGTACAGAGTCCCTGTGATGCCTCTCGCTGTCCCAAGGTGACTCTCAGAAATTCCTGGGCTTGTTTGTCTCCTAGCTGGGATGCAAGTATCATGATACATGACCACCTTCTAGTCTCCTGTACGCTAACAATAAATCTTTATAGCCTCATATTTTTCTCATTAAAAGAAATATAGTAGTGCCAAATTGTTCTTTAGCATTGTAGTTTGTTCCATAAACAACAGAAGGCACTCATATGGCCAAAACAGCTTTTTCATGGTCTGAAAAGGGAAAAAAGACAAGCGGACGGGGGGGGGGGGGGGGGGGGGGGGGGAGAAGGTTGGGGGAGGGGAGGCTCTTTATGGGCCCCTATTGCATAAGTCCAAGTTTTAATAAGATTACTAAGAAAATTGTTCTAGGGAACAATAATATAACTGAGACTCACGGGATATAATTAAGAATCTCTCCACCTCCTCTGACCCCACAGGAACAGCTAAGTCTGGGCCCAGAGCCCACTGGCAGGAAAGGCTTTCTGGAAAGTAGGCATTTCCAGGCAGACCCTGGGCGGGCACCTCTGGTTCCTCTGCTTTGCTTCTCCATCTGTGTCTGTGTTCATCCATCACAGTCTTGGAGAAGATACAGGGAAAAGGGTGGAGTGCATGTCCTAAAGGCAGACTGGCGTTGACTGTGGCTCTAACAATTTATTTGCTGTCTGGCCTGTGGCGTGGAATACAAGCTCTCAGCAAGCAGTCTCTGGGGGCTTAAACAATGCAGTGACATATAAGCATTCTGAACGGGGGCTGACACACACAAGAATTCAAACCCACAGTGCTGTAGCCACTGTTCTATTGCTGTGAAGAGACACCATGACCAAAGCTACTCTTATAATGGAAAGCTTTTTAAAAAAGATTTATTTATCTATCTATCTATTGATCTATTTATTTATTTATTTATTTATTTATTATGTATACAATGTCTGTCTGCACGGGTGCCTGCACATCAGAAAAGGGCCACAGATCTCTTTATAGATGGTTGTGAGTCACCATGTGGTTGCTGGGAATTGAACTCAGGACTTCTGGAAGAGCAGCCAGTGCTCTTAACTGCAGAGCCATCTCTCCAGCCCCTAAAGAAAAGCACTTAACTGGAGGGTTGTTTCCATTGTTATCATGGCAGGGAGCATGGCAGGGAGCATGGTGTTGTAGAAATAGCTGAGAGGTATCCCCTGATCTGCAAGGAGAGAGAGAGAGAGAGAGAGAGAGAGAGAGAGAGAGAGAGAGAGAGAGAGAGAGAGAGAGAGAGCCAGCCACACCTCTTCATCCTTCTCAACTAGTGCCACTCCCTGATGACTAGGCATTCAAATATATGAGTCCACGGGGATACTGTTCTTCAAGCCAGATATGGCTTCTTCCAATTCTTATTCCTTAGTTCCTATGCCCTTCTGGCATCTACCTCTACCCTATTCTCCTTTAGTTCTTTTAACCAGAGTGGCATTCCAACATGATGACGCCCTTCCATGGTTTGTCTCTTGGATCCTGACTTGCCTTTGGAGACAATCTTTGAGACAGCTCTGTAAGATGACCTAGAGTGAGAGATGAATGTGGCCAGGGACACACCCATGCTCATGGCTGGGCTATCTATGTAGAGTCCGTCAGAGAGTTAGTCAGCATATGCCAATAATCCCCAGACAGCACAAACATATACTCATTTACCTTTGTATAAACCAATTCTCACCAATCTAAGGTCCTGTTAGGGATAGGGTTAGGGTTAGGCTCGCTCATCATAATAGGAGATTGGGACACTATTCTGAAAACAGTACAAAATTCAGCTATCTCACTTATTAATTAAACTCCTACCAGACCAGAATTCTACCTTACCTTTGTACACTTCTGAGCTTTATACAGATGGTTCTCAATTTTTTTTTAAAGATAGACTTTGAATGGGTTTGTTTCTATGTAAATCTCATTGAGTTGGAAAAGGGAGGGAGAGTCTCTCCATGACTTTACTTTTCCTAAACTAAAACTTTACATTTCAGTCAACATTACCCTCAATAAAATTTTGTTAAAATATACACATGCATTAGCCCATGTCCTCCTAAAACCATCATACACTGAAAAGACCGTATGCTGAAAATGAATTTCAGATACTCCACTGACATGACAGCTGAACAAGTGATCCACCTCTGAGCTTCCTTGTTCCCCCTCTCCTGGCTAACCACAAGCTCACAGCATCACAGCTCGCCCAGAAAAAGAGCAAGATTCAGAACATGAAACAAATACAGTTTCTGCTGAGTAGGATTTCCTTTCTGCTCTCGTACAGGTAAATACTGTAAGCTGAACCATTGAGAGTTAGGAACCATTTGTACTGTATAAATCAAAATTTGACTGTTACATGGCTGTGGTGCCTAAGACAGCTTTAACATTTCTGCTTATATAGAGCTCATGAGTACCTCCCTCGTAGAAGGTATGACAGCGCATACCACAGCAGAGGCAGAAACAGGTCTTTATAAACAAAATGGCTTTGAATTTTACTATAGGAAAATTGAGCAAACTTTTCATTTCTGTAGATCTCGAAACATCTACATATGGTTGAAAACAAATCCTTAAAATCTAGTTGCCTACTGATTTGCTTCCCACATCCACTAGTCCCATCCTTCTGATTTTTTTTCCCGTATCTGTCTTTGGAAATGTGCACAAGTCCCGACCACATTTCTCTGTACACAGGGATGTAGCACCCTGTACTCTGTGAGGTGTTCAAGACTAATGGTAGAAAAACTCTAGTTCTTCGGAATCAGACTGAACTGCATTGGATATCAAATTTATGGTTTTTCTACCCTACGGTTAGATAAGTAATTTCTGTTCTGAAAGTCACTTCCCTATCTAAACCATGAAAGGTAGTGTCTGCCATGTTCAATCACTTTACCCAAGGTCCTTTATGTAGGATTTGAGCTGACCACTGAATTAACCCGTGTACCTGCCTGATTGGCAGTTGTTTACTGTGAATGAGAGCCCGCTACATGGTGTTGGGCCTGCCTGGAGCAATGCATGAGACATGAAAAATCCATGGAAGTTACATGACAACACATATGTATGTTTATAAATAATAGAGCTTAGGGATCCCAGAAGATATGTACTATGAGGAAAAGAAGGGTAATAAAAATAAAGGAACTGTGGAGGGGAGAGACATTTTTCCTTCAATGGTTAGGAAACCATTTCTTGGCAAGAGGTATTTGAACTTAGAAACAGATGCATTCGGTGGGGATGAAAAGGAAGACAATGGAGAAAGGGAGACCAGGGGGAGGGGAATTTCAAAAGAAAAGACATATGAAAAGGAGATTGTCTGAATGAGTGCTTGCCATACTACAGATATGAGCAGACAGCCTGCGAGGCCGATGAAGAATAAAGTAGCATGTGACAGGGTGAGGAAAGGAGAGGACCAGACAGTGCCCGGATCACAGTGCCTTAGAGCTCCAATTTCATTCTGACATCAGTGAAAAGTGTCTGGTGAGTCCTAGGTGGGACTGATATCTTCCGTTTGTGTTCCAACAACTCAACTGCTGGGTGCAAAGTGTATAAAAGTAGAGACAGCAAGGCTGGAAGCAGAAAGACCGAGTCTTTGAGGTAACCTAGGTGAGTGATGTTCTTTAGTCAAAGGAATTAGCAAATTTGTATGAGTGAGCAAAGCTGAGTGCAGCTGAGCAGAAAGCATTTGAGAACTCCGAGAACTGTCAACAGTTGGGGCCAAGCACAGCTTCCAGGACTTGTCAGAAAATAGACCTGCCCACCATCTCATGACCCACAACCTTCCAGACCTACAGGGAAGGGTTGGTGGTAGAGAGAGTGTGTGGTGTCCATCAGCCTCACTAAAGTGTGGGTGAGAACTTTCCTCTCTCATCTGAAAAAGAAAGTCAGAGGATGGAGAGACATAACAGTGCTGGCGGAAGACAACCCTGCCATTCTGTCTCTGCTTGAACAGCTGCTCGAGGCACCAGCTAATCATTTCCTGCTTCACGCTGAACTTATCCCAAAGGGGAAAGGGAACTGGAGAGATGGTGGGATGGCGCATAGTGACACGGAGTGTGCTGTAATCCCACTTCTCTCTGCTTAGGACGCAGCTGTCTTACACAGTACTGGATTGTAATAGAATATGCTGATTCAAGGTTTCTTGCCTACATCCTTGACAGCACTTACTTAAAAACAAAACCAACCCCTCAAAAAAAAAAAAAAAAAAAAACCCACAGAAACAACAGCAAGAAAAACCAAACCCTATTTCTCAATTTAGGAGACCTCAGAACCCCAGAAACATAAGGCTGAAGCACACTGCCAATTGAAATACTCGAGACACAGTACTGCACATAGCCAGAAAGGTACCCATATCAGGAGGTTATTCTGAGACCAGAAGACAGGAGAGGCACCAGAAGCGTGCCCTAGAGTGACACCTGCTACGAAATGGTTGACAACTGTCAACAACCAATTTTAAGTCTGGATGATCAATTTTATCTCTGAAAATTGTCATTTAATGTCACATGCTTGCGCACGCACGTGCGCACACACACACACACACACACACACACACACACACACACACACATGAGCCCAATCTAACATTGGTTTATCTCTTAAAAATATCATCACCCCCTGAGCACAGAGATTTTACTCCTCCATGCAGCCATACCTTGCCACAATTCCATGCGGGCATCTTCCCATTTTTGAACATTTCCCTTCATTTCCCCAAATCTACGCATGTCAACCATCCTAATTTCCATCTCCCACCTTTCCTAACGGTGGCCTAAAATGACCAGTCGCAGCATTAACCTTTAGAAGATTTTTCATTCCCCCCAATATACTAAGGCATAACCACACGATGCTTGGAAAAAGTTTCCCTCGTTTAAAATAAATTACAATAGTTAGATTCACAAGTCCTGTGGGTGAATGACAACGTCACCTCTAGCACCAGGTAAGTGGCAAAGCCAGCGGTCTATCACACTCTGAAATCAGAGCACAAGGGTACAGAGCAAGCCGTGCCCTCTTCCCATCTCCCTCATTATAAACATGAACTACACAGTTTGATACATTTGTGAAAACATTTTGTTGTTTTTCTGTGTGTTCGCTGGACTGAGATTAGAAAGCGTGTGTGCTCTGTGAGTAACAGTTGGACGACTCTCTCCACTACTGGGAAAGTTAAATATAATCAGTGCATGGAACGCGTGACTGCAGAGGACCCATGTTAGATCTTGAGAGTAAGGGGATCACTATTTGGAAGCATGTGACATGTTGGTCATGACTACGTTGAAGGGAATGCCTCATCTATGTTCCAGAAAACACTACCAACCCGAGCCTGCTCTGACCCTGATGATAAGAAAGACTCTGGAGAAAAGGATCTGTGCTTTAAGGATGACTTTGCACAATGAACATGCCAATTCCAAACACAGAGGCGTACTCAGAACAAAGGGTTCGTATGCTCATATGATAATTAATGGCAGAGAAATGGGACTTGGGACCAAAGTAAATGAGAGTGTTTGGGGGCGTTACTAAGGCAGGGCATCAGTACCTTTAGCCATTTATTCCATAAGCAAAATGGTTTTTGACATTATAAGTCAATCTTTATGAAGTGCCTCAAAATAGAAAAAATGGCATTTTATATTATGCAGTAAATATTATTAAAATGTCTTTCTTCAAAGTCTTGACATTTAAAAGTAATTCTGATGTTAAATTTTAATTCTATACACAGGCACCACATAGTTCTTTAGGTATGTCATGGAAATCTCAAAATGCCATCAATATTATGATTTTTTTTGAGAAAGAGAAATATAAATATTTTTCACTTTGGGTAGAAAAATGAAAAACAAAAGGAACTTTAGAAAAATTACTGAAAGTTGTAAAGCACTCTCCATGCTAACATTTAGCTATTAAAATCTGCGTAAGAACGGCTTTTGCATCAAAGCTACTTCCATGAATTCTGGAAAAGTACATAAAAGTTTGGCAAGGCACAGGACAGGAGAATATAATAAAGTGAGGACTGACATCTGATCTCAAGTGTGTGCACAGTACACACAAAACGACATGGCCAAAGCAGGCTGGCATTCGTGCAAAATTGCTAAAGAATGCTATGTAACTATTATCTCACAGAGCTCGCTTGAAGAATGCAATGACATATAGCCAAGGAGCCAAGACTTTCTCTCTACTCTAAACTGTTATGCGACCTGCTACTAATGGGATAAGATCATTTACATAAACTGCGCACCCCTCGGAGTTCAGAGGTAATATTCTGTCACATGGCGAACTGACTCTAGACAATTACCTGCTGAAACAGCAAATCGTCTCCCTAGTAGAATGTCTTTGTTCCTTGACTCTGCATTAAAAAAAAAAAAAAAAAAAAAAAAAAAAAAAAAAGCTATGCTAAATATTAACTTGTGCCTCTTTGACCCAGATTCCCAAAAAGGTATCAAACTGGGGAACGGATTCTTCACGGGGTCCACAGCACCGCAATTCCCAAAGATGGTTTTAAGAAAAGATTCCTTTGATGTTTAATAGAATCAGACATTTGGACTAAACCAGTCCAGGCTCTCTCCTCTGTCGCTGCCACCACTGCTAACAATTATAAGCGTTCGGTGCTCTGAATAATTCACAATTTCATCTGTTCTACTCAGTGTAAAGACAATGTGGCAAGTACAAGGTCACTTTATTTCCCTTTCTCAACTACCAGCTTTTCCAACCCCGACATCAGTCTGACTGCATGATACCCCTACTGCTTGACACGCTTTCCCCGACAGCTTCCCAAGAGTCAGTCTGTTTAGCTCAGGGTTTGGAAAATAATAAAGATGTAATGGAGTGCCACGCTTCCTCCACAGTAATAAACACGGCTCACCATCCCCCTTCATTTTACCTCAGTGCACTTAGCACACCTTAGCATTACCAGGTATTGTAATTCTGAGCAATATCGACCTGTATTTTCAACATATTTAAATACAGCACTACTTAGATACCAGTGGCACTATATATATATATACACACACACATTTTTAAAAACCTAAAAATTATAATAAGCTATTTATGGAAGATTATCACCTGTTAATATAGCTCTCTTTGGGATCATCTAGAAAATCTACAAACAGAATCCTACGGCCTATAAACCCCAGAGGAGAAAGAAAGCTGGCAAGCTGGCAGGGCTCAAATTTCATTCATTCATTCCCACCTGAAAGTGATACTGACTAGTGCAGAGAGGCAGGCTTTTGTGACCTGAAATAAAACTCTAACCTTAACTTTCTATTTATATCTTTTTAACTTTAATTAAACTCTCTCATGTCTTGAAAGCCCTGGATCTTTTGAAAGCAGCAAAGCCATGATGCAATGTTCAAGTGATACACAAGAGAATGTGTCAGGTCCACAGTCTCACAAACTACAGGAAGCCAGATGTCTGTCTGGGTTAACTCTTCCCGCAGTGACTTATTCTTTAGTGTTCCTTTACATTGTGAAAAATGGGTGTCCAAAAGCAGGTGCACACATGTGTGCGCACACATACACACAGACATACACACACACAGACACACAGACACACACACAGACACACAGAAAATCTCAGATGGCTTTGCATTCCACCACACATCAAAGCATTCATTTGCTTTTCTTCATTCTTGCAAATTTTGGAGAGTTCAAACTAATGAAATTTCTGATTTCAAAATATCCTGCACTGGGCAAGATGGTGCACACCTGCCATCCCAGCTCCCTGGAGGCTGCAGCAGGGAGGTGATTCTCTGCTTGCCTAGATGCCCCAGTGAGATCCTGGCTCCAGTAAATGAGCTAGGTGGTTGTTAAAAGCCTAGAGTTATGAGGAAATCCTACTGATTAGTTCTGGCACTCCATGTCCGAATCACACAGAACTTATTAACAAATGTTTCTTTATCCTGGAAACGGTATCCAAAACTGTCCTCATAAAAATCATTTTTATCACATCTAAAATGATCTCAAAAACCATTTCCACCTTTCGTTGCTTCTATGCCATGTCACCTGAGACCAGAAAGAGCGTCTAGCTGGAACCACAGACACAAATAGCTGTGTAAAGGGGGGCGCACGCTGGTCTTGCAGGACGAGAACCGTCCTGACCATTTTATCTTAAATTCCTTCAATTTAATATGAAGACAAGAAGTATACAATAGATGTGTGTTATCTACATTTATATACGAGTGATTGCCCTAACTATTGTAAAATTTAAAGTAAACTTTGTTATTTTACTTTTTGTCAGCTGATGGCTTTTGTTCTGATAATAGGTCTTATGTACCTTAGGTTGGCCTCACCTGGCAAGGCAGCCAAGGATGGAGTAAACGGTAATTCTCCTGCCTCCACTTCCTGCATGCTGAGAACACAGCCTTTGCGCCACCATGCATACTCAATGCGGTGCTAAGGACTAAAGACTGGACTGAGGGCACAGAGGAACTGCTGTGCACTCTGGGTCCTAAAGTTTTTTGTTCGATTGTTTTTTGTTTTTGTTTTTGTTTTTGTTTTTTTAAACAATGCTACTGCTATTTCAGCTGAGGTCGATTTTCTAAAGTGCAAAAATTTCCAAATCATTCAAAATAGGAAAGTCTCAGCTTTTTGAAGATCCCAATAGTGGGCAGAACTTGGTTAAAAACTGTCACCCGACTATGGCAGGGACAACTCCATTTTATTCTTTATTAAAATAATAGTTCACAGACTGCACTAGTAATAGGAACATGGGCAAGGAGATAGGAGATTATTAATTTCATCTAGTTTCTTCTCTAATTTCATGACAAAATTTAGATTTTACACAAAGTAAATATACACTGGTACTCTACTCCTACTTTCATTTACTGATGACAGATTTGTTCTTTCAAATTGTCATCTTTACATAGAGTCAGTGCTGAAACTATTGAAAACAAGGCAGACTTTTGGAGAAAGGACTCCTGAAAATTTTGTTTTTGTTTTTTTAACTAGCATTCGAAGACAAAGGGAAACGGCTGTAATGGAGAAGTTAAAACACACACACACACACACACACACACACCACCTCAATATACAATCATAAACCGTCACTCCTGTTCTTAAAATAACTCGGCAGTGACCCTGAAGACACTGATGTCTCCTGAGATGTTCAGGGTTCCATATGTCCACGGGAAGATGACTGACTGCTCTAAACACTCTGAACAACTCATTCAAAGCTATTGTTTAAATAATCAAAGCATTGTTTATAAACCAGGTGTGGAAATGCACCTTGGTAATCTTGCAAAATTAGCCGTCTTAAGACAGAGACAAGAGGATTATGTGTTTGAACCCACCCTGGGCTCTATAAGAGACCCCAATCTCAAAACACAGTTATGTGCATAGCTCATGACACAACATTGGTCTAACATACAAGCAGCCCTGGTTTCATGCTCACCACTGCAAACAACAATGCACCAACAAACTACAATTTATAGATTTTGCCTTAAAAATTACATTTTCCTCATAGATATTTCAAATGATGTCAACAAGAAAAAGTTGTTTATTGGATACTAACTAATTCCCTTTGAATTAGAACTAATTATTAAATAGCAAGGCTTGTTGTATCATCTTGCGTCCTTAGTACTTCAGAGCTATAGTTAAATATATGATTCTCATTCTCAGTGCAGAAAAATAGTCAAGGTAAAAAAAAAAAGTATGCTCTGGTAATAGTATTGTCTTGACTGATTCAGTGTTGGGCTATAGTTGGTCAAATACAGAGATAGTATATAACAGACAAAATATATTTAAATGAAGAAGGAGGAAATACATTTCCATGAAGAAGAAGATCTTAAGTTTTCATTTATGTCCAGTCTATGGGACTACCTTTGAATGTATCTGTTATTAAAGTGACAATTAAATAGATTAATGTCAACAAAGTACGTGCTTATATTACATCAAAACTATCTTGCTTAACCATTGAAGACAGATCACTATACTCTGTCCTATTTTGTCTGGATGATTCTTATTAAAGAAAAAGAAAAGATAGTTTTATGACTTAGAGCTGTGAAAGAGGCTAGGCACTATCCTCTTACTCAGTGAGATATTTTTTTTTAACCTCATTAAAGATGGCAAGGAAGAGTTTATGGCAGAAATTACCCCAAATGGAAGAGCAGTGGGCACACCTCAGCTAGTGCCGCCTAGCAGTCTTACATCACATTGGAGGCATAAAAGAGGCATCTTGCCCAGTGGTTTGCAAACTCTGACGCTAGTCCAAATTCTAGGATTGTGACAGGTGCCAATGAGATTTCTTTCCCCCCATTAAGAGAACTTTTACCATCCTTTCCCAAAAGCTAAAAATGACAGAGGACTCCCTTTCAATAGATGATTCCCAAAGAATTGTAGCAGCAAGTATACTCCCCACCTGGTCAGTAGTCTAGTTAGAACCTGTACCCAAGTATCTGGGCAGGGTTCCTTTTGAGTGAGTGTGTGTGTGTGTGTGTGTGTGTGTGTGTGTGTGTGTGTGTGTGTGCCTACTCACATCCCATTGTGTATAGATGAGGTGGTCAGAGGACAGTCTCTGGTTTTGGTCTTCACCTTCCACCGTGTTTGGGACAGTCTCTTCACTGCTTTCCTGCTGCAGAGTCCAGGCTAGCTGGCTCACATCTTCCCATCCATCTCGTGTAGGGATGACCTTGGATGGGTTCTGTGGACTTCTGATCAGTTCTTTACACTTGCTTGTCCCATGCCTCTTCTACCTCCTGCACCATGCCCAGATCTCAGAGTTTCATGTTTTATGCCACGAGACATGAAGTCCAATCTATTTGCTGAAATAAGGCTCATGACATGCAACATGAAAGTGAGAAAGAAATGGACAAGTTTTTTTTTTAAATTAAAAAACTCTGTTTCACATTCCCCCCCAATAAAGGTAGGAAATATTTTAAATTTTTTGGACAAGAATTCCGTTCTGTGCATGGATGAGGAAAGACCGTCCTCTTTTCTCCTCCTATCCAAGGAAACCCTGGCTGACTGAGAGAGCCACACAACGAGAAGTAGCTCCCTCTGGACATCTCACGGTCATAGAAATGCTGAGCAACGCACAGCTTTAAAATAAAATCTTCACGAAGATTAAAAAAAAAAAAAAAAGTATACAGGGCCTAAGGCACAGATAGCTCAAGGGTGGAGTTAATTCAAGACCCTGGGTTCACTCCCTATCTCAGAAGCAAAAGGAAAACCTAACGTGAAAGTCTCAGAGCGAGATCTACAAATAAGGGCAAGCCCTAAAGGAAGAGAAGCAGTCGGGATGGCTCACTGGCCTGAAGCCGGAGAAGGCTGTTGGTAGGCCTGTGGTGGGGTTCCGCATGCCCACGCTGGCTCCTGCAACGGGGCGGGGGAGGGTGCGGGGTGGGGATAGTGGGGGGGGGGAGGGGGGGGTGGAGCTGGGTTTGCCCTTTACGTGAACCTGTTCCATGTCCGAGAAGATGACTGGGGGTGAGGGTGGGGGTGGGGGCGGGGGGGGGGGGTGGAAACTCTGCTTTTCTGGCCAGCAGTTTAGGCAGAAAGAACCTCAAGCTGCTGGTGGAAAAAGTTAGCGTGAGAGAAGAACCTGAATGAAGACTCTGCAGTGTGCGGTGTCAGAACTGTTTTCACAACCCTGGTGAACCTTTGAGAGAAGAATTAAATAAAAACTGCTATGACACCACCACCACCACCCTCAGGGCCCAGCAGAAGCCCATGTGAAAAAAGCGTTCCCCGGGGACACAGAAGGCAACTCAAGCTCTCAGGCTTTCCGGCTGAAGAGGAGTTCCCAGCAAAGACTTAGAAAGCAGGCAGGGAAGTAACCGCTGTGAATTCTCCACAACAGACAATAATCACCTCTGAGAGCTAGAGAGAAACAGAAGACTTTAAAAGAGTAGTAGTTCTCAAGAAGAAAAGGAGACAGAGGCCAAGTAAATGGTATTATATTCCTTACTGTCTGCATTTAAAAGTTAACGCTTCTTGGAGCAGCTCTTTGGTTTTCTGTTTTGGGGGTATGTTTGGCTTTCTGAGGCAGTGTCTCCTTGTTTTACCCTGGCTCGCCTTGAGCTTAGGTTCCTCTCGCCTCAGCCTGCTGAGTGCTGGAGTTACTCCCCTGTCACAGAGCAGTGCCCACAGGATGATAGGCAGGGTTGTCAAAATATAACCTACACATATGTGTTTCATTGCACTTCCAGGGTTGGATCCGTATTTTATGTCAAAGATGATACTAACAATAACTCTATAAGCAATAACTATATGCCCACAAATATCCCCATTCCCACGTAAGTGTATTAAATCTGCCATGTTCAACCGAAATATTTTAAAAGCTCACACAGAAAGTAGAGAAGAAAAAAACATGAGAGAAAGACAACTATGTGGCCCTGATAAAAGAGCTGAAGCAAATAAGGAAACTATAGATCATTAAAGAGAGAAAGGCTACAATTTTCTCCAGTGACGTAGCTTTCTCAGGCTAGCAAAGTATCCTAATTTTCCTCATTTTCTGGGCTCCCAAGATCCGAGCATTGGCCCCTGCCTGACCTGATAAGCTGTCATGGGAGCCTCTTTCTCCCTGGCACTCACCGAATACACACCCAGGGAAAACCCAGCACTTGACATAGGGGTTTGCCTGGAATCTCCCGTGATCCCCAATCCTTTTCTAGCACCAGCCTGCACACACTACCCAACTGGTTTTCTTCACGACTTAGGAAAGGTCAACTGCACTGCACCAGCTTGTTACACTGAATTAACCAAACCCTGAAATGTCACCAGAGACAGAGATTACCCCAGCTCCTTCCTTTTCGCACACTAAGAACTTCCCGCATGGAGAAAGGTCACATAATAAGCCACTGGTAGAGTCAGGCCAGGGACAGTGGACTCTCCAGCACATCTTCGGACACAGTCGCTTTCAGGGCCTTAACAACAAAAGATAACATGAGGCCGCATAATGGGCTGTGTGCATGTCAGCTCCAAGGTGTCTTCTTCCTGTTGTTCTTATGTTTACCGGAAGGAAGAGAAACTCTGAGGTTGTGTGCACAGGTCACCTAGCTGGTGAGTTTCGCTTGTTCTCCAGGTTGCATAGAGCAACACAGGTGGCCTAAAAGAACAACCGGACTAGAGCCAAGCAAAGTGGCATCACCACCACGACAGAGCCTGAGAGGAGAGGGGGTACCTCAGGCCTAACGCTGGTCTTCTCCCGAAGCTGTAAATGTTATCTACGCAACAGAGAGCTACTTTTTAAATGGAAGGCTTTTTACAATTTTTCCTCAGGTGCCTAAAATTTAAAATCCCCTTCTGAGTAGCATTTATTGATGGAGATGGACCACGTGGCATGATAAGGGGAAAAAAATAGTCATTTTATTGGCATCGAGAGCAGTTTTGCTTGCTGTAGGAGGACATGTTCCAGAGCGTGGACCCTTTTATTTTGCCATCTCATTGGAAGGCAGTGTCACACTGCTTAAGTAACTCATTTGTCCCTGGGAGACATCTAGGCGAGCAACTCAGCCAGAAAGGTCTATACTATTATAAGCGAAGAGTAGCTATAAAAATAAACAATAATAACAGCATTGCTTTTTATGAACAGGAAGCTTATTATTCTGCCTACCTTCAAGCAACACACATCCCAAAATGTAGTGTATAATTTTGCTTTTTAACAGTTGTCATATTAAAGAATGCTTGAAAATACCCAATTTCCCTGCGACAGATGGAAAAGAAAACAATAAAAAATGCAAAAAAAAAAAAAAAAAAAAAACAACATAACCCCCCCCCCCAACTCTACCTCTAAGAACATACTTGCCTAACATAAGGTTTCTCTGAAATGAGATGTTTTCACTGCAGGGAAATCTGTGGATTTGGTTCGCGTTGCTATCTAATCTTGCTGTGAATATTCAACATGAACTAATTTCACCCACCTCCATCTCCCCCTGTCCATGTTGCAGAATTTCTCTGTCTCCCACTACCTCCTTTTTGCTTGCTTTTAAAACTGTCCCAAAGTAACAGGAGTCAACCCCACAGGAAAAAAAAATATCTCCGTGTTTACAGTCCCATTTCATTTACTTGTCAAGACCTTGCGGGTCAGACCCAGGCGTGTAAAGACCTAGTGGGCTTCTTGGGAAAGTTTCTTGCTCCTTCCATCTGAGTCTCTGAAATAGTGAAAATAAAATTAACATGGCTCTTTCTGCCTAACAAGGTAGAATGGTAAATAACACAAAGCTCCATTCATTTAATTTCGGAGACTTTATGCATATCGGAGGAATATCAAAATATGCCAAGTGGAAAAGTCTATATATACACAGACTAAATATACTAAATATATCACTTTGAAAGATAATAGGCATAAGATAAACAACGGAAAATCAGATAGCCTAAGAAAATTTAACTGGCAATTTTCACTGAAACATTGTTTCCTCCAGGCAAATAACCAAGCTAAATGCTGTGCATTATTTCAAACAACCAGACGGCACTGTTTAGAAATATGACAGTGATTAATTCAATTTTGGTGGGAAAATACCTTTGATGATTTTATTAAAAATTCATTTATCGTAATATTTACTGATCCTTGGCATTTAAACAAGTGATACAGTGCAGGTCCCTTTTGGTGGGGACAGCGCTCTCAGCAAAGGACTGACTGAAACTGTGTCTTTCAACACACTTATCACAAATGTTCATCTCGGAGAGGGCTGGAGGGCCAGATGTCCTGAGTGCTCTCTGCTCTGTAAAACATGATGCCATGTAAGGTTTCCTGATAACTCCTTAAGTTTCCTTCAGTTCCATTCCCTTCGCTTGATCAAAGGTCAACGAGAGACAGCTGGTTTTGACCGGGAAGGGCAAAAGCTGATAGGAAACCAGAGAGGTCCTCTGCTAAATGGCAAATGACGTGTCCACTGATCCTGGAGCACAGCAACCTTTCTCCATCTAAGGTTTGGAGTTTTCCCTGAAAAGAACGTTGTGTTCCTTGTAAGTCCCTGTATTTGGGGTTCGGTGAAAATCAGACCTTGGAAAGGTCCTGCTTTATCAGCACACTTAAGCAGTATCCTTGGCACCCAACATCTTTAAAAGACGCACATAGGGATTATCCTGTTCTCTTATATATTGCTACCTCCTTCTCCTCCTCCTCTTCCTCCACTTCTTCCTCTTCCTCCTCTTCCTCCTCCTCCTCCTCCTTTTCATCCTCCTCCTCCTCCTTCCTTCTGTCTCCTTCTTCTGGACCACCCAATGCCTTGCCCACACTGCCACTGAGCTACACCGTAGCCTCTTTCCTATTTAATTACCACAGCAAATACAAGTTGCATGAGAACAGACATTATTCCACTTTAGTCCTATGGCTCAGCTACATGCCCCACCCCACCCCACACCCTGCTTTCTCTATCTGCTCCTCACTGGCTTTTCAGGTTGGAGATGGGGGAGGGATAAGGGCAGTCCTCACTCCAGGTCTAGGGAAAATGCACTGCCGTGATTCAAAGTGGCAATGAAACTAGCCAAATACTCAACAGTCAAATGAAAGGCAAATACTAAAACCAACAAATAAACATGGGTGTGCTTGGCTTAAAGTCTAAAACAAGAACCTTTAACTTCCATGTAACTTGCTTGCTATGGAAAAGGCAAAAGCGATCATTTCTGCAAATACTGTATAAGTTAGCATCCTTAAATGCATAGGATATCTGTACACGAAACGTATGTCGGAAATAAAACAAAGGATGATTGCTCAGAAGGCTTGGTTTATGAAACTCAAGTAGGTCAGGAATGAAAGACCCTAGCCAAGTCTCACCATTCTGCCCAACTTGTCTTCTTTATCCAAACAGGTCCACTGTCTAGTTGGCCGCTGTATTCTGAGGGGGAGGAGGCATTCTGAAAACGCAGGAGAATCGCTAAGGATGGAGACAGTGTTTGGCGTAACAGCCAACCAGGTGCTTCTCATGGGAGCACTGGCACAAAGGCATTCATAAAAACACTCACTAAAGATGGGCAGAAGACTACAATTAAATAACAGCCACAAGGCACCACACCCAGCTCAGGTAAACTATGTGACCATCAGCGAGAACATTTCCTGAGCCATCTCTCTTTAGAAGTTTCTTCTTATACCACAGAAACCTTCTTTTGGCCTTTCATGCATTTGTAGAAGCCCATTCTATGTCCTAGGCTCGCTTTTCCTTACCTTCAGACTGGCCCTTCTCTTTCCCTCTGGCCTGCAGCGAGGCTGTTTCCCAGTGGGTTGCCTTCACACTATTGTTGGTGCCTGCTCTTGCTCTAACAAGCCCACAGCTGGAAGAAAAGAGCCCTGAATGTACACTTGAGAAGATGCGGCTTTCCTTTAAAGCCTTAACAGGAGAAACATCCTTCCTAGAAAGATAACTCTGCTCACGCTTTAATCTTCACAATACAAAGCTCTTTAATTAAACTTAAACAAAAATATTTTTGTAAAGCTCAAATTTCCGAATTGGCATTCCTTTACTTTTCTCAATTTACACAGTCCCTTTGTCAGGGGACAGCAGGGTATTCAGAACCTTAAATTGCCTCGTGTTGAATGTGGCCTTGCTCCTCCACTCTGAATAGGGTAAGCCAAGCTCTCCAACTGTTTCTGTCCTGATTTCTCTTTAATTGTTTTTGCGCCTGCCTTCGAACAGAGCGTACACATTTCTTCCCCTTATAAGCAACATGTACTATTGAAACGCGGTACAATCCACAACACCTTCTTGGAAGACGTTTAAGAGAATATTTAGCTAGAAAAACACAAAGCTGAGACTTGTACCCAGACCATGTTGTCGATTCACTCATGAGAATGAGAAAGAATTTGCCCCCTTCAGACTCCCCTAAGCGAACTCTCTGTCCTTCACGTCTCTGTGAGGTGTGATTGTGGGAGGAGAAACGTTCACTGCTAGGCAATTATTACCTGTCTAACAATGTCAATTCTGAGTACACTTACGGTTTGGATGTGGCGAGGCCATTTCCGGGCAGTGACGTCCTTCTGCGTGTTCTGCTTGGCTGCACAGTGGGGAGCAAGGAGGCACCTATGGCATAGGACCACTGGAGAAGCCCAGGGTGTCTGGACTAGCAGGCACAGTGTTCGGTATCTTGTCATTATAACGGAGAGGTGGTCCTGTTTTCATCAGAGGTTACTGAACCTTGTCCTCCCCCCTCCCCTGCTGTCTCTTCTCTTTACTCTCCTCGCCTCACAATAAATTGTCTTTTACAAATTCAAGTCAGAACTATTACTCACCAGTGTAAAGTTTGTTGAAGCCACAGAGAAGTCACAGTGCGGGCTCTGTCATTTTGTCCCTGATTCTCTAGATGCACATAGCCCTCGATCACATTGTCTCTTACCCCACCTCCAGCCTTTCTCTTCCCTAGATTCTCCCTAAGGACATGAATCCCAACTATCCTGTTCAGTAGATATTCACCCAACTTATGATTACAAAGAGCAACCCTTGTATCAACTATAACATTATACTGGCATTAAGGTCTCCCTGCAGCATCAAAACAACTTGCTTCTACCATAGATAGAGTCAGGCTTAGAGACTGATATTTTGTATTTTTGTTTTTGTTGTTGTGTGTTTTGTCATAGTTGTTCTTTGAGACAAGGGCACTTTGTAGAGCCTGGCCTGGTCTGAATATGCCATGTTGCTGATCTCAGACACGGCATCCTCTTGACTTGGGTTCCTGAGTTCTGGGACTATACGGGTGCAGCATCACACCTCGATTGATTTTTCAAGACAGGGTTTCTCCGTGTAGCCCTGGCTGTCCTGGACTTACGTTGTAGACCAGGCTGGCCTCAAACTCATAGAGATCAGCCTGCCTCTGCCTCCCGAGTGCTGGGATTAAAGGCATGAGCCAGCATGCCCGGCGATTTTTAGATATGTCAATGTTTGCTAAATTGTTCTGTTTCTGCCCCTCTCCTCTCAAAGAATCAGCTTTGGTCTTGTGTGTGCTGTGTGCTGACGCCCAGGTTTACTCTACTCTCAATTTTTTCCTTTAATATCAGTTCTGTGAAATTTCCTCATTAGCAACAAATACCGGCGATGCAGTTTCCGTTGATACAATATGGAACGACACTTTCAGATCGATGGGCGATTCCTTTGGCTTATTTCCCTAATCACGGCTGAGACACAGTATCAAGAGACAAGGTTAGTGACCTTAAGTGAGTTACTATTTTGGGAAATATTACAAACCAAATATTTTCACTCAACATTTGCCTACTCAAGACTGGGAATGCAGCTCCATTAGTAGACTGCCTGTCTAGCATGCACTAAACTCTGAGTACATGTATGTTACCCCTACCCTTGGGAGTGGAGGTTGGAGGATCAGTTCAAGGTCATACTTGTTCACACGGTTGCAGGCCTGCATGGACTCCAAGAGACCTTGTCCCAAAAATGCGGAGGTGAGATATTAATAAATAGCAAACCTTGTACTTTGCACCTTGGCTAGGCAAGAACGGACCCTAAACTTGTGGTTATGTTTCTCGCTGCATAAGTCATCCTGTATTGTTATATCTCTAAGAGAACCCCGTGAAAACGAACTACAGCTAATCAGCTTACACTGGCAAAACCGGTCACAAAGACTCAGCGAGGGCAACGCCGCCCTCCGTGTTCACACCCTTCGTGAATTTACCTGGCAAATCCCCACTGCATTTGTTCCTACAGAAAAAAAAAAAAGAAACCTCTGCATCTCAGAGCTGAGATTAGACTTTTAGACCCTCCTGAGCGATAATCCTCACTCTGACACTGGCTTTCTTTGTGGGGTTTCGCAAATCAGTTTTCTTCTCTATAATACAGGGATAATAATGCTTTAGTCAAATGGGTGCTGTGAGAATTAATTACTGTTATACAATTTATTGAAGATGGGAAGGCCTGTAAAAATATTGCTGCTGCTTATAGGATTGAGGTCCAAAGACAAAGGTATCACACATAGCAGAGAAATCAAAACATTTCCACATCCCTACTGTTCTCCTCTTTCACGGTGTCCCCTTTCTTAACTCAGGTGAGAAAAAAAATGGGCAAAACAGTTTTCAAGGACACATCAGTCCCTTTCTTTTGTGACAAGAACTGAAATGCACCACTGGATGCACCTGTTCTCTGTGCACCCTGCCTCACCTAGGCATAACAAAAGGATGTAAAGGCCTCATTTGCAAAGATTGCTTTCATCCTCTGTAGTTCTCCTGACCCTGAACCAGGGTCCTCCTCTATCAATGGATGCCCTAAAGACTAGATTTCAAGGGAAGGTCTTCACAGGCAGCACTTAGGAAGGGGTTGGCTAGACACTGAACCTTCCAGAAAGAAGAATAACCCCAGCTGTAAGGTAATAACTAATTGCTTATAAAGATGGGACCTTGTTCTAAGGAAACATGATCAGTTATAATAAGCAAGAGGAACCTCTCAAGAGAATAGTTGTCTTAGGAGGAAGAATTTCCATGACCTTACAACCGTTCTGCAACAGTGGGGGCTAAAAGAACGTGGACCCTGCAAGGATTAAGGAAAGCAGACAGCCACTGGATACAAACCACTGCCTGTTGTCAATGTTTGTGTGTGATGCTTACTTTCACAGACCTGTCAATCAGTGCTAGGATGCACACACAGGTTAAAGGTCAGCATGGTGCAATTTCCAGCGAGGTTCCACCACCGTAGTATGCTGAGCTGAAATTTCAAAAGTACCACGAAAAGGAACAATTAAGTATATTCCACTTATGGAATCTCAGCCAGGTGTGGTGGCACATGCCTTTAGTCCCAGCCCTTTGGAGGCAGAGGCAGATGGATCTCTCTGTGAGTTCGAGGCCAGCCTGGTCTAGGTAGTGAGTTCCAGGACAGCCAGGACTATGTAGAGATTATAGAATTATTGATTATAGAATCTTTGCTCTTTAAGGGTCCATGTTATTCACAGAAGAATTTAACCACGTTCTGCTTGGGCACTTAAAAGTGGTGATTTGGGCAGAAGGCTGGGCTGTCATGAAGGTCTTTCTGCTTTCGTCCCCTGCCCCACTCACTTTATTTTCACGTAACTAATGCCTGTGTGTCCGTTCATTTCTTTTCTTTTTGAAAGGAAGATAGTTAGAGAATATTCAGGTTCCCTCCAATTCCAGTTCTCAGCCCCTTCAGTTTCCACGTTAGGTGGGGCAAGACGGAAAGACAGGGGAGCCAGCAGCCTGAGCCTGGTTCACTGCTCCTGCACTGAGAGGCAGGAGGGGTCATAGGGCAAGGATTGTTGCTTGTCGCCCTCAGTGACATCTCCTCCAGCCTTGCTCTGCCTTTCACCCCTTAAAGCATTCAACAGCCTTAGAGAACCGGCTCCAATGCTCCTAGGCTTCAGCTTCTCCAGGCCAACTGTCCCGTGCCTTTTGTGCCACTGTTTTGTGAAAATAAAATCGCTTTGCTTTTAACTTCTCCTTTTGCATCCGTCCAACACCACCCCCCCCCCCCCCCGGGTCCTTTTCGCCTCTGCGGAGGTTTGAAACCCCATCCAGAGCCGAGCTGTGACATGCTGATACAATGGTGCCTGGCTCCCCAGCATCCTTGTTCTTTACAGAAACATGGCTGTGGATCAATACACACACTAGCAGGTATTCACAGAAACATAAAGGGATGAACAATTCCCCAACCCTGGACGAAGAGGGGCATGACTGAATTGTCTCCCAAGACCTCTCCTGTAACACTGTGAGCCCTCCACAGATTCAGAGCAAGCGAAGCTTGAGGACATTGAGATAGACAGCTTGGGGAAACGGAAATAGAACTTCCTAAGTAAACCTTTCAAATTCCTTTCGGTTGCATCATTTAGTTGCTACAAATGCCACGTAGCCATAGGTTTAGCAGATGCGCCCGAATTGCTGTATCAGACCAATCAACTGAAAGTAGATCAACCCTGCCTGCCCTCTTCTTACCAATGACTCACTGACTACAACACAGCAGTCTCAGAGTGCCGACACAGCCTTGGCCATGGTTACTCAGGAATGGGATTAAGTAGTTACTGTGCTTTGGGAAGCCTCAGCATCGGCGGTGAGGCTTCTAATGGGCCTTTGATCTTCCTTGCCAGGTGGAGAGCAAGCTAAAGCAACCCACCAGGACCTCGAAGTGTGTGTGTGTGTGTGTGTGTGTGTGTGTGTGTGTGTGTGTGTGTGTTAGAATCATAGCAGTGTGATGGCACACACCGTGTAATATGTAAATGCATCCGAGATGAGCCCATGTTGAAGCCAACATGCCGGTGCCTCTCAAAGGGGAATGGAGGGGCCATGGCAAGGTGGTTAGCCTTTGCCCGGTTTGCACAGGGATTCCCGTGAGACCATCCTCGGAACCAACATTGGTGAGTAGTCTTTCGAAGCTCCCTTTATTTTCCATTAATTTCCCTATTGTCCTGGCTAAAACCAGCTACTCCTCCATAGGAACTTTGCTAGTTTAAACACCTAGAAGTCAGAGTGAAGACTCATGAGTAATGTGTATAAAAGGAAACACTGAGGTTCGGTGTTGGGCAGAGAGATTAACTGTACCCAACTCCTTCATGCCCACCACCCATCTGCCACAGAGAAGATCACCAGCATTACAACATGGGGGTGCTCCCAGATTCCCTGGTGACTGCTCTCTGAAGGATGATGCTCACCCCTGCACTGGAGTTGTGGAAGGTTTTACTTAAACACTAACACAACTTTTAGAATGGCAGGCTGCCGGCTAACGACATGAAACACCCGAATGTATTATTAGACCTTTACCACACACTCAATAAATATTTGCTGAGTTAGAGACTGTCTTAAAACTAATGTTCTTTACTATTTTGTTGGCACCAAGATAATCATAACCTAGTAAATGATCTCCTTTTTCAGTGTTATCAATATTTTAGTTCAAGTATTTTACGTTTCTGCAAAAAGAACTTATCTGCTTGCCGATGAAAAAGAACCCATACACAAAAGCCGCTAATTTGAAAAGGATGCAGAAACACTGTTTTGAGCACAACCGCTTTGGAATTGATAGTAAATTGTCAAAAACAAACAACATCAGAAGAAAAAAAAAAGATAGAACGTAGAATCTCTCACAATTCCATAATTCCCACTATGTTTGACACTCTGCATGGACAGTGTGTTTCCTACAGTAAGTTACCAAGAAGCTCTATGGAGGTCCCTGGCTCCTCAACACACAGCAAGAGACCCGGAAGGGAAATTCCTTAAGCATTCCTACCGAAAATATCTGAGCTTTGAAAGTGGTCTCATCAATTTTTTGTGTGAAGAGCCAAGTCAGAGACAGTGACTTTAGCCTCAAGCAGGATCTCCAGACACATCCACCCAGGAAGACACACCCACTCAGGAAGATTCACCCTCTCCATTACCTACAGGTATTCTTCTATGTATGTTTTCACTGTATTGTTTATGTTTTTGTTTTTGTTTGTTGGGTGTTAACCAAAATAGGGAAAATATGAGTGTCTTTCAACAAAGATATCTACCTTGTGCTATTTCTTTACCATTTAAAAGAAATTTGTTTCTCTCCATAACCAAGTGTAAAACCAACCAAGCTAAAAGCAACACTAGCCCCAAATGGACTTTTCAGTATGGATGAAGGACTTTTCAGTATGGATGAAAGTCTTTTGAACACTGAGTGTCCTGAGCCAGTTCCAAAGATCCAAAGCCGTGTCCTCTGCAGGCTGTTTATGTAACAAGTGCTGGTTGAGGAGGGGAGCATGGTTTCCTCTGCCAAGAGGGTTCCTCCAAACTCCTGACTTTAGATCACAGGCAGACACTGCATGGCCTTCTACAAAAAGCGTTTTGTAAGATGGTGTTAAAACTCAGATTTCTCTTTTACTCTATGGCCATAGCACATGCGCAGATATGAGCTGAACTATAGCAGTGAAAAACATCTATAGAGCAATACCTTTTTCTTTGAACTGCAAATCAGCCCTCGGCAATTTCTTGTTTAAACTGTATTTCATTTATTTATTTATTTAGTGTGTGGCCATTGCATGCCTGAGCGAAAGATGAAGTAAGTGACCATTGTGTGCCTAAAGGGGAAATGAGGGAGCAAGCAGAGCCTTCATAGTGACTTGCTCCTTCTGTGGAGTTGAAGAGGAAAAAGAATATGCTTTTCCCCTCAAGAATATTTTTTGGACATAAGTTATTAATTCTCTAATGAGGGCATTAGAAACCATACAAACTCTCTCATGTAAATTGCTTAGTGAGCTTTATTTAGCAAGCAACCCATTTACCAGCTCAGAACTCAGGAAAACACATGCAGTAGGATGTTATGTATACTAAAATGTACACATTCCTATCAATGCATGGAAAGATGAGAAATATATATACACAATATGTCTTTCATTTCTTTTTCTTTTTCTTTCTTTCCTTTTTTAAAATTTTTTATTTATTTATTTATTTATTTATTATTTTTTAGACCCGATTTCTCTGTTATCTTGGCTGTCCTGGACTCACTTTGTATTGTAGACCAGGCTGGCCTCGGACTCACAGTGAACTGCCTGCCTCTGCCTACCGAATGCTGGGATTAAAGGTGTGCACCACCTCGCCTGGCTCCTTCTATATTCTTTACATACTTTGTTGTAGACTACATATTTTATGTAGTATTTATGTACTCTTTTGGTTCTTTAAAAACACACTGTGTCTGTGTTTGTGTGTGGCGGGGGAGGGGGGCTCATGTGTACCAAGCACAGTGCGTTGGTACATGATCAGGGGGAGGGGGGCTCATGTGTACCAAGCACAGTGCGTTGGTACATGATCAGGGGGAGGGGGGCTCATGTGTACCAAGCAAAGTGCGTTGGTACATGATCGGGGGAGGAGGGCTCATGTGTACCAAGCACAGTGCGTTGGTACATGATCAGGGGGAGGAGGGCTCATGTGTACCAAGCACAGTGCGTTGGTACATGATCAGGGGGAGGAGGGCTCATGTGTACCAAGCACAGTGCATTGGTACATGATCAGGGGGAGGGGGGCTCATGTGTACCAAGCACAGTGCGTTGGTACATGATCAGGGGGAGGGGGGCTCATGTGTACCAAGCACAGTGCGTTGGTACATGATCAGGGGGCGGTCCACAGTAGTTCCTTTTCTTTTTCTACCACCACATAGAGGCAGGGATTTAAACTCAGGCCATCAGGTTTGACAGCAAGCACCTTTACCTGAGCCATTTCAACAGACATGTTTGCTTTATATTTAGACTATATGCTCCTGAATTGCAAGACTATTTTATATTCACGATTCACTAATATATTGTTAATATAGGAAGAGTAACCAGTTGGTGGTAAGATTTATTGGTGTGGGAGGAGGGACCACATAACATAAACAGTAAATACTTGTTCCTTCCTCACTAGTGTAGCGTCATCAAAGAGATGACAGTGGGGAAGTGCTTGAACAGGTTTGAATGTCAGCTCTAGCATATAATAGTTTTATGACATTGGACAGTTATGTTAGGGTTTTTTTTTCCTGATCTTAATTTCTCATCATAAAAGGAGGGCAGCCATATCTGTGTCACTGGGCTGCAATTAAACAAGATGACACCCACAGGTAACCCAGTGGCTCCTTTTGGTGTTTGGCTGCTGGCCACTCCCTTCAGAGATACTCAGCCAGGGTTTTACATTAATGCTGCAGGAATGTGTCCTTGAGCAGAGTGTAGATGCTACAGTGCACTGTGTCCTCTAGATTCTCACACCCTGTCACCTCAAGTGCTGTGTCCTCTATTCACTTCAGTTATCGTGCTGTTTCCAAACAGGCTAGTCACTGTAAGGCTGTAACTGGCATGGCCCTTTCTACAGAGTCACTGACCACAGAGTCCTCTAAGGTTTGGGGACAGTTGTGATTCAGAGATTGGCTTGGATTGTACCACAATACAACCTATGAAATATATAGGATCAGTAGCCCTCTAGATCCAAGAAGACGGGTGGGTTCAGTCAAGTGTGCATAGAAATTATTAGAAATGATTTTCATCTGTACTGAACATGTACAGGCATTTTTGTCACCATCTCCTCTACAATACAGCAAAGAAACCATTTGCATAGCCCTGACATTATAATATATATATATATATATATATATACACACAAACATTATAGGTAATATATTATAAATCTATCTATAATACACAGATATCATATATTATCTATATCTCTTCATATGATGTTATTTATTACAAATATAAAGATACTGTAGTTTTTTATATATGGATTTGCGCATGCTCAGTTGTGGATTTTCACAGGGGTGTGGTGGGAGCAAACGTCACAGAACAAACTACAACTGTATAAGAATTCTGAGTTGACTCCATAAGTGTATATAGCACACACCCATACATATGTGCAGGTTACATTTGAACACATTAAACAGTAGTTCTCAAAACTGCTTGGATACACTTATTAGAAAAGTAATCTCTCTCTTTCTCTCCCCCCTCCCTCTCCCTCCCTTTCTGTTTCTTTCCCTCCCTCTGTGTATATGTGTGTGTTTGTGGGTATGCTAGTGCATAAGTGTGAAACTTCTGCCTGTACTTGTATGTCCATGCATTGCCTCTCACTGGCCTTGATCTCACCAAACAGCCTAAGGTAGTCAGTCAGTCAGCAGTTCCCAGGGATCTGCCTGCCTTGAATTCTGCAGCTCTGAGACTACAAACCCACGCCACCATATTCAGCCCCGCTCCTTCCTTTCTTTTCATGTAGGGTCCAATAATCAAATTCAGGTCCCCAGTCTTGTAAGTCAAGCACTTCACTGACTCATGTACACCCCTAAACCCTAGAGATAAAAATTCAAGAGCCCGGCCTGCTGTGGTAAATGAGAGGTCCTAAGAAGCCCTTCATGGGGGACTCTGTAGCAAGAGTTCTCAAGTTGGAGACCTGCTGCCAAATGTGAAACCGTTATGTCCGATGGTAGCTACGCACGACACGAAACCCTTCAGTGTATTCAGAACGTTTCTTGACACCACTTCCACTCCCAGGGAGCTCTCTGTGAAGCTGAGAGAAGGAGCTGGCATTCAGGGGTAACATTTTTTTTTAATAGTTATTTTTAAAGCACCACGTTTGAAAGAAAGAAAAGAGAAAGCTAAAAATAATAATCCAACAGAATTTGGCCCACAACTATTGCCGTTTAATCTAGCATTATATTGGGCTTTTCTATGTGGAAGCAAGAATAACAAAGTTCATTAAAATTTCTAGATAAACAGCTGATTGCAAAGCCACCTCTCTCTTCAGGTGGATAAAAACCCGAAAGGCCACAGTACAAGAGAAAAGCAGGTAAGGAGGGAAATGAGTTTAGTTCCTACAGCTTGGTTTGTGGATTGCTCATGGGTAACATGCTAGAGTTACCCCATCTTAAGGAGTTAAGTTATACTGTCAACGGAAGTCCCTCCTTCAGGGTAAAGCAGTGCTGCCGACACACAAGTCTCGAACTGTTGTGTGTGGCAAAACCGGATGCTTTGACACAAGATCGGGCAGTTTCGTTACTTCAGAAGTAAGTTTCTCACGTTATTAATTTTCCCCTAGAATATATCACCCGCTGCTCACACTTTATGGGGAAGGAGTCCCACACTCAAGACAAGCCGAAATGGAGGGAGCCCATAATATATTCTAATTTGATCCCTTCTTCTTTATAGCTGTGGCCAAAGGGGAAAAAAGACAATTATCTCGTGCATTTGATTCGTATAACTTTGGAGTAGAAATAATTTAGGATTATCAGAATAACCTCCAGAAACCTTAGAGGGAAGGACTTTGGCTTCTTAGTTCCCTCCAGCTGCAACTTAAATGTGGGAGGAAGTTCCAGATGGCAGCCAGTGGGTTCTAAAAGAACAAAGGAAAGCAAGCCTTTGAGTGCAATGGATGCAAGAACCGGATGAAGCAGAAATACACACAGGGGTGTGAGAGCCAAAGCACAGGGTGGTCCTGGGTTAAGCCTACTCAATGCTTTCAGAGTAGAATTTTTCAGTCTCTGTCTTATGCTATGGGGGATAACTGACATCAAGGAAGAATGTGGATTTTTTAAAAAAAATAATTCTTTTTTTAATTATAATTTACTCGGATTGCATCCCTGTCGTTATCCCCTCACTTGTATCTTCCCGTTCCCGCCCTCCTTCCCTCTTCTGCCCTTTTCTTCCCCTCCCAGTCGCCATCAAGATGACTGAAACTGTCTGCATTCACCTGTCTTTCAGTCACAGAGGCCTGAGGCTAAAAGGCTGGGTAATCTGGAAGGGGAAGGCTCCTAGCTACCTGCCATCACTCTTCCCAGATCTGCCACCTTTATCATGAGTCACAGGGCTCCACACTGATCCCTCACTGTGATCCAGACCTGCTAACAGCAAGCACTTGGAAAGTGGATACTTTCTGGAGCCTCAGACTCTCAATGGAAAAGTGTAGCATCGTCCCAGGAACTGATTCCCAGTCTGGATCTCTTTTCCTGCTCCATCCTAGCTTAGAGAACCAATGGTGGGTCAGGCCTGTGAGTGAGCCTTGGTTTCATCCCCTTTGCAATCATCACTCTTATGTTGTCCCGTCAGATTTCTTCCTAAACGCAGGCTAGCCGTTTTCTCAGCTTCAATGTTTGAAAATGTTTATGAGGTTTATGCTTTGGATGCTGCCTGCTAATAGTGGGCTTACAGCCCCTGTGTGTGCTCACCCTGTCTTAGGAGACTCCTCCCAATACAAGGGATATGATTCTATCTAACACAAGGAAGGGAAAAGCCAGCATAGCCCCGGAGAGCTGTCATCTTTGCGGGGGGACACAAACATTTTAAATTAATTGAATTTAAAATTAAAATTTTAATTTAATTAAAACCTAATTTTTAAATTAATATATAATTAATATACTGGATCATATAATAATAGAATGCAGTTCATAGTACAAATGCCTTCTTTTCTACTGTATTCAAATCTGTTATAGTTTCCAGTGCTGTTCCAGCCTTTGGACCTTCGTTGTATGATGACGGACTGAAGTGCTTTAGAGACAGTTTACACCCCTGCTCATGCTTACACACCCATACTATGTGTAAACACGTCATTGAAGCCCAGAGCGCTGAATCTACTAGATTTCGCCAATCACAGTGGCCTAGCTAGTCGTTGGTCAGTGTAACGGGCACTGGTACATCCCTTATCTACATTGTTTGGATGGCTTAGTGGGCCATCTCTGGGAATCTGAAGCTGAGACCATAAACATCACATGGTAACTAAAATCCTTAAGTTAAAGGAAATAATAGATTATGACAAAAGGGCTAAAAAGCCTTTTTGCACATGTCCGAATTTTTAAATGAAAAAAATTTGCACTTCAAAAGGATTACGACTTTCTCCTTAACATCTACCTAAATAGGGAAAATTCTGCTCACTTAACCATAGCTTTCTGCTGCCTAGAAAGCCCTGAATGGACAAGAATGATCCGAGCCTTTCCTCAAGGTGTCCGTACTTCAACAGTACTGAATACTGGAAGACTGACTTTCCAATTTGTCCCTTTAAAGCAACTGGTACTTTTGTGAAATATTCTTATCCTCTTTTAGAACATTTTAAATGAGAATTTCCTTTTCCAATCCTCTTTCAAAGCTTCAGTAATTTCCCAAAATGAGGGTCTTAAGAAAAAGAGAGTGTGGGTGGAAGGGACGGAGGCTGCGTGGCTCACAGGGCTGGACACAAGCATTAAACGGCCACCTCCAAGCCACCATTTTCTGTATCCAGCCCGTTTAGCATGTGAACGAAGCATGCTCCTTTGTTTAAACACATGCATGTAAATTCTGCACAGACCATCTATCTGATTTGGGGTTTTTCCTCCTAGGGGAGCACATGCTGCAGCAAACAGGACATGTTTCAGCATCAAGAAAAAGACATCTCCCCGCCAATGCAGTAATTAACACTCCCTCCTTTACACGGGAGGATGTAGACGGAAGAGAACATAGTGATGCCATTTCTATCAGTGGGAGAAATGTAAGTTGACAGAAGCCACCCCATAATTGTTCACTGTACACGTTTTATCTTTATTCATTTGTTTGGGATGCTGGGACTTGAACCCATGGCTTCTTGTGTACTAGGCAGGCACTGTACCACTGAGTCACACCCTCTACTGTGTCATTTTGGAAGTGGGCCAAGAGAACTATTAGTTTAATAAAATTGTTTTCTTTCAGGAAACTTTGCTTTTTACTATAAACTATTTTCCTAGAAGCCATTTGCTTGGTGTGTGACATCTACGGTTTCAATATAGAGGCAAATGTCACGTCTTCAACCCCCTTTGAAACTATTAGCTTTGTTTAAACAAAACAGATTAGCTGATGGCAATTAATCTTACAAAGAAGTTCGCTTCACTTTCCAAAGATAGCATCTTCTCTCGTCCCAGAAGTCAAAAGATTTTTTGGAGAGTGTGTGCAGGGGGAAGGGCAAGCAGAGAGCCCACTTAAGAAAACAAATTGAAAGTCAACCTCCATTTTTTTTTCTTAAATCTAAGAAAACATTCCCTTGTCTAAGATATCAGAATTATGCCTTATTCAGCCTGAAGCCAAGGAGATTTCAAACAATCCCATCAACATCTCCATGTAATTCTCACTGAGAAAGATGGCTCAACAAGGGGGCAGTGCTTCTGAGCAGCGACGGGACTGTATTAAACTCTAAAATAAAGTGTGGCACGGAGAGATCAAAGGTGTCATTGAAAAAAGAAATCAGTTTCTTTACATTCCCAAGTGTCTGGGCAGTATTGATGAGGAAATAGAGCCAAGACTCTCGATACAAAGAAAGCTGGGTCCAGAGCTTTGCTCCACAAATTCCATGACTTCAGGCAGACAGTTAACCTACATGAACCAGGGTTTCCTTGTCTGCCAAACAAAGGGCAGCTATTGTTCCAGATTAAAAGGGTAGCTGTGATGCAATTAAAGGAGACACACAGAACAGCCCATGGCATTTACTAGACGTTAAATAAATTCTCCTTTCCTTCCTTTATTAGCCAGGTACGGTTTTATGTCTAAAAACTCTCCACTAAAATATGGAGTCCAAAGGTGTCCCAGAGCCTTTATGTAGTAATTATGTCAATTTAAATATGCAAGTGAATTGTGGGAGCAGGAAAAGCCTCCACATAGCCACAATCTGGAAAGATAACAATAGAAAGAACTCTGAAGGTCTCTAAAGAAAATTTTAATGAAAAAAAATTTTCTTATTTAAGTCAGTCGCTTGATAAGTAGAAAGTCAGTAGTTTATTGCAGTCTTTATTTTAATATTCATGTATTTTAAGTATGCTGATTTGCAAACTGCACGCTAAATCACATCATTATTTAAATTTCCCCCCTTTCCAAATCTCCTGAAAGCAATTTCTCCTTTCACAGCAGTATACATCTGATGGAGAGATTTTAGAGGTCTTAAATGCTTTATATTTGTTTGACTTATTGGGAACACGATAAAGGAAAGTTGTATTTATATTTAAATAATTAAGAACAATTGACAAGTTGCCTGGGCATGTGACACCATCAGCAGCCACATTTTAATTCAAATGCAGATGTTCAAATCAATGTACTGAAGTGAATAAAATCAGTCACTGTACTCGATACAGATCTCATTCACAGTGACCAGGAATTATATTGGCAGAAACGAACTCAAAGTTGGAGTATCTTTAGTAAGATGTAAATTGTCAGAATGTATCATAAACCTAAAACAGATTTCTCCCATTAAAGAAGATTAAAAACTTGGATCCCTAGCACAGGAGGAGGGGGAAAAAAAGGATAAAGATAAAACATGCCTCAGGGGAAAAATAGAACTCTAGTGATCACTCGCTATCAACCATCTCATTTTACATCTCACGTTCAGAGTTGGAAATAGCGGACTCTCTGCTGGTGAAGCAGACACACCTGCTCCCCGAAAGCACAGTTGTCATTTCTCCTTCTCCTCACATGTCTCCGTTTAACAATGAAGACAGCTCCACGGTACAACTTTGTGAATGAGAGTGGCATATCCGGTTCCTCAAAGGGAGAACCTGGAAACCCAGAACTCAAAACACAGCTACTTAACCCAGTCACAAGAACAACAAACAACAACAACAACAACAACAACAACAACACCTCTTTGACAACATGCAAATAGTCTCCGCTGACGCGAAGGAAGGACCCTCGCCCCACTCTGGGTACATTTTCTCTGCTGTTGTAGAGACCTTTAAATATTTAAGAAAACCGAATGTGAGCAAACTCCCATGTTTGCACAATGGATTATTACATCCCTTTGAAAATATTGCACTGTTGAATAAACTTCGAGCTGGAACTGCGGGGGGTCAGAGGAGCTCAAGCAGGGAGCTTGTCAATGGACGGTCCCGTGTGTGGGCTGCACAAGGATTTCTGAGGGTGTCTTTTTCAGGCAACAGAAATGAAACCGTCCTGACTTTGAAAGATTAAATCTTCAACAACAACAACAAAAAAACCTAACAATGTGGCTCTGGGAAAAAAAACGAGTATTCATTCACAGGTCTTTTGAGGTTTGCTTGGCATGTGGCAAATAGTACTTGTGGGTCGTATTATTTCATTGCTGTGAGTTATGCCCCTTTTATCATGTGTTTTGAGGAATTAAAGCTAATGATATTTATGAAAATATATTCTATGATCTCTCCAGTTATGCAGGTATATGGGATTTGGGGTGGTGGTGGTATTTGTTCCTTTGGCTGTTTTTCTTAGGCAGGGTCAGCAGAGATGTAGCCGGGAACGGCTGGCTTTGATTATAGACATCTCCCATCATGCCTGGCTCATGTGCGGGCCTTTAAGGAATATTCACTTGCAACTCCCTAGGGCTTTTAACAGCTACAAGTGTAGTGATTTGTGGTTCTGTTGGTTCTGTTGTGTTCTCTAAGCCTCTGCTAAGCCTTCGGGCACTGCCAACCCTGCCTGGCATATAGTAAATCACTAAATATTTGTCGTATGGGGTCTCCTTCATGATGCGTTCCATGCAGAAGCTGTTTTAAAACGCACGTCCCTCATCTCTCTTCTCGGTAATAGAGAATGGACCCAGGGCTCACGCATGCTGTGTAAAGTCTTTATTGTTGAGCTGTACACCCTCAGCAACTCTCCTTGATTAGTTAACTAATCAATCAGATCTTGCTCTAACTTTTGAACCACCTCTCAGCAAGTTGCTCAGGCTGACCCAGAACTCACACAGTAGCCTACGCAGGCCTTGAACTTGTGACTGTCCTGCCTGAGGTTCCTGAGTAGCTGGGATTACAGGCCTGAGCCATTAGGCCGGACTTTTTAAAGTTTTAGTTTTTCTGGTTGAATTCCAGTCCATTCTGTACGCTGAAGCTTGACATATGCAGGTTCATACCAGACGCTGAGTGTACCTAACTACCTATGCCATTTCCAACTTACTCGGTCCTGACGTTAACTAAAAATATTACTACATGTCATCATGTCTTGGTGGAGATCAGATATTGGCATTGCTTATTAGAAGAATCACCTTTAACTAAAGACAGGAGAAATGTCTTTGATCAATATATAATAGTCAACATTCCTAATACTCTGATATAGGAACACAGCCTAAGAATTATTTTATCTTTAATATTAAAGCTAAGGCTACTGAAGCTAAGGCTCTTTTTTTTTTTTTTTTTTAAGAAACCAGTGGTTTGGAAGTAAATTTTAACCAAATATAATGAATAAAAAAAAAAAATGGAATTCACTTCACATATGTTTGGTTAAGAGCCCAAAAGCAATCATAAATTATAAATTTCAGGTCAATTTTCAGAACCTCCATTTCTGTAAATGTTACATTCAACAGAACAAAATTGTATTCAGCAATAAAGAAAAATGTAATTTGAAGGAAAATGAGTGGACCTGGAAAATATATCAAGTGAGTTAACCCAGACTTAGAAAGACAAATACTGCATTTTCTCTGTCCCATGCAGATCCTACCTTTAAATGTCTATACCTATGGATCTGTGGGGCTGAATATAGGTCATGCAATGGAAAAGGCAACTACAAGGGGTGGTGGGAGAGGTGCTCAGGAAGTACCAAGACAGTGGGAGAACAACTGTGATAGAAATATAGAAAGGAGTCTACTGGGGCTTGAATGGGTACAAGCGGGAATTCAGGAGGATGAGGAAGTGAAGGGGAGAAAAAATTTTAAAAATTTTGTATAGAAATGTCATAATAAAATCGAATCTTTGTGTGGTCACAAAAAGTTAAAAATAATAATGTAAAAGAAAATCCCCATACCCAACACTTTACTTGAAAGCTAAATGATTCGGAAATCCCCTACAAGTTAAATAATAGTTTCTACATGGTTATCAAACTGAGATTGTGTTATTGTCATTTCTGATTTCAGAAACATGGGGGGATGGGGGACAGGGGGAGAGAGGCATCCAGAACTCTGCTGTCTGAGGGCAACAGTGTTTGGGCTCCCATGGAGAAATTACCTTTAAGACTTCCCACCCAAGAGGACAATTCTTTATTTTTTTAAGATTGAAAATAATTCTGCCTATGATCACAGAATCCTCAAGTCTCAGAAGTAGGTGTGTTCTTACGAGTCATCGGAGTGACCAACCCTGCCCCTGTCAACCTACTATTATATTGTTTTATTCATCCATGGTTTTTAGAAAATGTTGACAATTGCACTCACCACTGGGCACCACATCAGAGTGATAACACATACATTAAACCGAAGCCACTGCCTTCAAATTCTTTGAATCAAATAGCTGTGCAGGCTTGCCTAGAAGCTTTGATAACTAGAAACCACCCCGCCCCCAGGAAGTTGGCTCTTCCATCTTTGGATGGAGGTCAGAGATCTTCTTCCCCAGTAGTGACAGCTCACCTCACCAGGGTTTGCATCAGGGTGTGTGGCTACCCTCCCTAGAGGCATGGCCTGCGGTTATTCCAATGGAACACAACTCAAAACCTCTATATGTACCACAGTTCTCCTCCCCGAAGCCTGCTCCCCTCAAGATAACCTTCTCCAAGTCCAATGGCTGTTTTCATATGGTACCGTTGAAAAGCTCGGCATCTTTGTATCTATCCCCACGTGTCATTTTCTTGACAAAATAACTCTAACAGAACCAGCACACACAGCAAAAATATCTTTTGTCTCCTCTTTCCAAATTAATCTCACTGGCGTCTCCTACCTTCCCAGACTGAAGCTACACTAATACTTTTCTACACTTCAACAATATTGACTCTAAAGTTTGGGAATCTACATTTTCCAATCTATTCTTTTCTGATGGCTCCCTGCATGCCTGTCTCCTTCTTATTTACCCCTTAAGCTTCAACAAGTCTGTCACCACTACCTCCTACAGCCATCACTTGTGGTACCACCTGGATCAACCTATCTGGTCACTACTTCATCTCATAGTTTTCTTTTCAATTCAACACTTATCGCTGTCTTGAGTTTAGCTTGCTTTAGCTTTCTTCAATATTGGTAGTTTCCTCCCTAGAAAACTAAGCCTTTGCTTTACTTCCCAAACGAAGAATGCACGGTAAACAGGGAAGGGGTGTTAATGGCCCTCTTCTCAACCCTATGTGTGAATTCATATTGCCAGATTTCTTGTTAATACAATGAATGTTTGCATAAGTCATACCAAATCTGTCCAAAAATCAGTGAGCCCATATGTTTTCATACACAGTTGTTACAGTTCTTACATGGTATGACACCACTGCTACACCTGAGAGGTCAAGCAACCCTTCGTTTCTACTCTAACTCTATTCTGATTTTTCTCATGTCACATTTTCGTCTTACTTACTTCCTGTGGATGTCTTTGCCTCCCAAGCCATTTATGTGCTAGACAATGAATCTATCTCTACCTCCTATACTCCTCTACATGCTAGGCTTGTATTGTCTATTTCATTCTAATGTCTTAATATTATTCTTTTAAATTATGTGTATTTGGTGTGTGTGTGTGTGTGTGTGTGTGTGTGTGTGTGTGTGTGTGTGGCAGCGGGGTGCTTTGCCAGCATGTATGCCTGTGCCCTGTGAACACACAGCGCTTAGGGAAACCAGGAGAGGGCATCCTATCTTCTAGACCTAGAGTTACAGACTGTTGTGAGCCACCAGAAGGGTTCTGGGAACCCAGAGCAGATTCTCTAAAAGAGCACCAAAGGCCCTTATCCACCGAGCCAGCTCTCCAGCCCCGCTGTCTGATATTAATCTTAGGGACTGTGACAACTATTCTATGAGGCTGATCCCAAAGCACTGTCTTGTTTTTTTGCTCATCTTCTTCTGTTTCTACCTTATCTGTTCAAGTTCTTTTCCCTCCTTGGCCTTGGGGTTGCCAGCAGTGGTAGCAAATTCCACTGATTACTTGGGTTGCAACTAACTAGACACTGGTCACCACTAGCTACTAGACTGTTGTGCACAGTGTCAGAAGACAAGTTCCAAGAACTTTATTTCAGGCCATATAGGGAACCCTCAGGTGCTGTCCTCCACTGTAGGTCCTTCTGCACCTGTCAATTCACCCTTCCTCACAGTGATACTCACTGTGCCTTCTGGAACCAGGAAGTGCAGACACAGAAAGCGGCCACTGTACTAGAGACTCAGAGAAGCTTCCTGCCATAAAATGTTACATCAGACTAAATAAAATCAGAAGCTATCACTTCAAAACTCTTAGCTCTATTAACTATTACAAATCTGTATTTTTTAAAAAAATTATCGAGGAGAGTTACTAGTCTACTGACTACTGATTTGGAAAAAAAAAAAAGAAGGAAAGAAAGAAAGAAAAGGAAAGGCACCAGCTCAGAGGCAAGATGACAGTTCACTGGGTAAAGAATTTGCCACATAAGCATAGGGTCCCAAGTTCGAGCCTTGGAACCCTTGTAAAATGGTTGAGCATGATGCTGTGTGCTTGCCACCCCAACACTAGGGAGACAGGTGAAATTGTGGCTCCCTGGCCTGTCAGCCCAGCCCAGATCCAGTCTCAAAAAAGATGCACAGCTCCTAAGGAATGATTCCCCAAGGTTGACCCCTGGCTTCCATGCACACATGTCTGCTCACACACGTTCACTCTCACAAACCCACCTCCACACACAGCCACTTACACACACACACACACACACACACACACACACACACAAAACAGTTCACGATTGTAAAGCCAATTGCTGAGTTCACAGCACAGCAGAAACATTTGAAACCTTTCTCTCGTGTGTAGCTGGCCCGAAAGTTGAGTAACTTTTCAGTCCTATGTCGATGTGATGCTGCAACATCCTGTGTTGTGTGGTTCCAACAGATTACAGCCATCATACTAACCTAGAAAGACTGTGTAACATCTGGATTGCCACAGTTCAAGACAGACCACAGTTACTAAACAGAAATAAATTGGGCCACTGCACCGTCTTCATTTAGGAGCCGTGACAGAATTGAAAGGAAAGTGCTGCACACTGAAAAGGAATGGCAAATCAAAACAAAATTTACAACCTCAATAGGAATGTGTGATGTACTCTTGGGGCCAGCTGAAAAGCAATATGTGGCACAAACAAACAACAACAACAAAGAAATGAAGATCAGATAAATTCCTTTCCTCTTGCTTTTTCATTTTTCTGAATGAGACTGGAGGATCTTCGTCTCAGCAGACAGAACAAAGTTGCTGAGGCCGACTCTCTGAAGACTCTGCTCCTGAAAACAATTGCATCTGGTGCCTTGAAACGGTCTCAAGGAATAAAGGGCACAGATTAAGTAAAGTCATCCAGTGACCCTGTCCTGGGCAAAAAGAGACTGATTTCAGCAGACCACAGACTGCCTATACCCCCACAGCAATTGACCTCTGTTCATTAAAGGAATAATAGCTGAACGTAGGAGTTGATGGCTTTTTAAAAATGGGTCTGAAGCCATTGCTCAGTTCCCTGAGCAGGAAAAAAACATAAAACAAAAAACAAAGCAAAACAAAAAAACAAAGCATCATTTCAGGGGATCAAAAGGATTCATTGACTATATAGATTGTAGACAATGAAATCAAGGAAAACTTTAGGAAGTTAATATGGTGACAAAATACAAGACGCTCCCCAGTTTAGTTAGAACATAAATAACCAGGCATAGTTAATAAAGGTCAACAGGATTGGCGGTGCATGAATATATATTCCTGTAAGGGAGTAAAGGTTGATATTTGCAACCTCTTAGAGAAACGGGAAGTTCGAAAAGATTTCCTAAACAGTTATGTAGTTGGCTGCACAGAATTTGTGCTCTCTGTATGTTAGCCACCACGAGACTCATGCACATCCATGATGGGCACAGAAATAGTCCGGGACCACTAGGGGAGGGGTGTCTGTATTTAGGAAGCTGGACAACAGGCCCTGAGCTTCACATTTCTCCTTTGTTCAGCGCCCAAGGAGCCAAGCTAACTGACTAAACGTACACATGTTTAAGATCAGAAAATGGGAATGAAGCTGGGTGTGGTGACGCACGCCTTTTATCTCAGACTCAAAGAGGCAGAGGCAGGTGGATTGCTGTGAGTTTGAGGCCAGCCTGGTCTACAAAGCCAGTCTAGGGCAACCAAGGCTACACAGAGAAACCCTGTCTCGAAAAACCAAAAACAAACAAACAAACAAACAAACAAACAAAAAACAAAAAAAAAAAACAAACAAACACACACACACACACACAAGAATAATAGCACTGGCCACCATGGGAACCAATGTTTTTGGATGTAAGGGACAGTAATTTGCAAGCCTCCTAGGTTCCAATAAAATCTTTTGTTTTTGTTTTTTCTTTTTTGAGGCAGTTTCTTTGTGTAACAGAGCCCTGGCTGTCCTGGACTCGCTTTGTAGACCAGGCTGGCCTTAAACTCATAGAGATCCACCTGCCTCTGTGGGATTAAAGGCATGTGCCACCACACCTGGCTCAATAAAATCTTTTTAATGAGTTATCTGTAAATGATTCAAACAATCCCAGGAACCAAGATAATACATTTTGATTAGGTTATGCAAGGAAAATCAATTTTAATTACATATTTATTTTTCTGGGGATTCTTGTTTATGCATTGTACCATAAAGTGTGTATGACCCCATCCTTCAAATACGCGGAGGTAGAGACACAGACTTACTGGCCTTACTTCCTTTGATTTCCTTATCTGAGTATTAGAACCTCAGTCACAAAACAGAAAAACAATGTTTTACACCCAACAAGTATGCATTTTTGATTCTTCCAGTGATGTCAATCACCACCCACTACAGCATATTTTCTGAGCAATGTCATTAGGTGATTTCATCACCATGTCAACATCATCAAGTATACTTACGTGAACCAAGAAGGTTACCTGCTGCTGCGAAACAGAATTTGATGAGACGCCACCATGTAAGGGCTCTGTCCTTGAGCAAACTGTTATTACGAGGCCTTTGCCTATTATGCATTGGCAATTGGGACCTGCTGAATGGCTTGACGGTATTTTAGTTTGCTTTGAATATCTTGACCCTCCATTCTTCATGGCTGCCATGTCTCAGTGCTACCACGTTTCTCTCTACTTATTCTCAATCTTCTTTTCAGATGTCCCTAGCACCCCCAAATCCTCCTATTCCTCTAGACTTGGTAGTCTCCTATATTCACCCATTCTGTGAGCTCTCACATTTTTCTTGCCTTCCAAGCTCTCTATAGATGGCTCAGCCATGTATCTTTCTGTTAGGCTTTTCCAAGTTTCAAACCTACTTGAGGCATGTCCCAAAGTCATCTGCAACACAGCATATCCTCCTCACAATCTACTCAGACTCTCCCTAATCCAAGGTGAAATCACTACCACCTCAGGCAAGTGAAAAACCTGGAGATCATCTTGCTTACTTCCCTTTCCATCCTTCCATCCCATCCTCTCTGTGTTTCTGCATGTCACAACCACCACCCAAATACAAGCTACCATCATCTTTCTTTTGAACTAATGGGGACACAGACTGCAGCTCAGCCATAGAGCACTTGCTTAAGTTGTATGATGGCCTGGGTTTGATCATCAGTGATTCAAAAACAAACCAGTCAGCAAAGGGATTGGGGGAGGAAACCTGAGTAAAAGAATCAAAGTAGGATTCAGAGAAAACAGTTACATGGGAAAGCAACTTTTAGGAATGCAAATTGGAAAAAAAAAAAAAGAGAGACATAAGTTCAGTAGTGGAAAAATATATTAACATAGTACTGGAAAGTGGCCACCAAGCTTAGGTATTAAGAAGTCACTGGGGAGCCAGGCTGTGGTAGTGTACACAGTTAAACCCAGAACTTGGGAGGCAAAGGCAGGTGGATCTGTATGAGTTAAGGGCCAGCCTGGTCTACAAAGGGAAATCCAGGACAGTCAAGGCTATACAGAGAAAGCCTGTCTAGAAAAAAACAAAAGAAAGGAAGGAGAAGGAAGAGGAAGAAGAAAGAAGAGAAAGAGGAGGAGGAAGAAGAGGAATAAGAGGAGGGAAAGGATGAATAAGAGGAACAGGAAGAAGAAGAGAAGGAAGAGAAGAAGAAAGAGAAGAAGAAGAAGAAGAAGAAGAAGAAGAAGAAGAAGAAGAAGAAGAAGAAGAAGAAGAAGAAGAAGAAGAAGAAGCAGTTGTTATTGTCCAGCCTGTCTTCTTGGTGGAGATGTAGATGTGGACGTAGAGCAGTAACAGAATGATCTCAGTGCTTACATGACAAGGAAACATGAACTACCCTTTCTCGAACACTGGTCAAGGAAGGAATCTGGTGAGGGACAGTCTTTATAGGGGAGGCAAGGTTGAAGACATGTTTTCAAAAGCATCTTGTAAAGGCTTCTGTGTTTTATAACCTACTGGGAAAAGGAAGGAAAGGAAGCAACCTTAGATACATGGACGGGGACAACAATTATTTGGGGACCCACAGGAAGCAAAGGGGATCCACGCAGGATACATGTAGACGAATAGCCATGAACAGAACAGATTAACATCTTCCTTTTTTTTGACAAGGAAGACAAAAGTAAAGTACATATATGATGGCCTCACCTTTCCTAATAAATTAGAAGAAAACACTATCAGAGATAGAGACAAAATAGAGATCAAAGAATGAGGCATCGATCTGTGCACTTTTACCAAATGGCTGGTGTGAGCTAAGCACTGGCAAGCCAATAGCAAACCTGAGTGAAGTTCGCACTTCATTCTAAAACTGGCAACTGTCCAGAGCCCAAGCTTTCGGCATCGCACATGAAATCAACAAGAACACTGGCAGGTTAAGGGAACCCCGTGAAAGGAAACTCTTCAAACCAGATGCCTAAGGCTTAAAAGAAATGAGAGGGTGATCTTGAGGTTGGCAGGTGGTAGCTTCAAAGGAGAAAATGCCAAATGAAGCCGTTAGAATAATAGCGCAAAAGAGGGAGGCCGTAGCAACAATGCCACATGGCTCAGTGGACCGAGAGGCCTGATTTGGGAGGACATCCGTGGGACTGGCTTCAAAATCACTGCGTTACTGTACTCAGACAACAGAGGTAAGCCAGCAGGCCCTGGAGATGCATTCCTGAGGAATCGCTAACTCCAAGAGGTCCTGTGAGTAAAGACAGGGCACCCATCAGGCTTCCTTTCTGCTCTAAACCACCCCCCCCCAACATCCCCCAGACCCCACCCTTCTCTGTACTCCCAGGCAGCCAGTCTGGGCCTTTTAGGGAGAGTGGCTGGAATCTGATGGCACATACCCACCTGCTCAAAGTTCACATAGGATAACTTGAAGCAAAGCTGAGGTATCCTCACCCAAGATCAGCATGCTGATGGCACGTGTTCTGTATCCCCTCTTTTATCTCTAAGCCTGACACCACAGTTTCGCAATTTATTCAGCATCTGAGAGGCCTAACTGGGGACTGAGATCAAAGCAAACCAGAAAAAGGATTAATCCCCCGATAAGACAGAGGTTATGACTATAGCGGGAGGAAATATTTAAAGAATGCGGAGAGCACGCATCTGTGTCTTTCACGAAGATGCCTTAGTCCTACATCTTTGGTTACAGCTGGCATTTCAGTTGGCAGCCATGACAGTCCCATTTCTAGTTGCAAGCTCAGAGACGACAGGAGCCCAAGAGGTCATCTTTCTGCAGAAGATTTGGTGGCTATGGCTGATTACAGTCTTGATGAATAAACATAATAAAGAACTAATTTCTTCACCAAGGTCATCAGAAAAACACTGGACTGCTACTCTGTATTTCTTCAGTTTTATCACTCCACAACTACCTCCATGGTGTTGTTTTGTCCAGTCAATTTAATTAACGCTGTTCTGTGAAGTTTCTTCCTCTATTTTCTTGAGAAATTTAATTTTAGAAGTCCGAATTATGCCAAATGATCTAAAATTAATTACCTTATTTTTATACCTTGAAAATAACAAACTATTCATCAAACATATTTTAAAAAAAAACAGGCAGGTATAATAATTTTTCCGCTTAAACCTTTTTATAGCTTGGAATATAATATTCTATCATAAGCAACAGGCATAAGATGTAATTTTCCTTCCTTTTTGTTTATTCCAAGTATCAGCAATTCTATTTTATTTCTTCTCTGTTCCTGCTTCTATTTGATTTGGAATATTTTCAATCTGATTTTTAACTAGACAAAGAAATGTTTTTCCCTTGCAAGATAGAAAAAAGGAAATAATTTATTAGTATGAAAATAGCAATATTTTTGCAACATATAATATATTAAGTCACATTATTATAATGAGCCTTCTGCCACATTTTAGCAACAAAACATAACTTACGAATAACGAAAAGAAGTCAATAAATTGAACACTAAGTGGAATAGCAGTTGTGACGTATGGGGCTCTGGGCCAGATTTTGAATCACACATGTATTAGGATATCCTCAGAGAAGATATATTATTATCCTCTATGTACGTACAGACACAAGGCAACATTTGTCCAGAAGAGCTATTTGAGAACCATCTCCATCTCTTATCTGTGCCTGCCCCTCTCTGCTCAACTGTTTCTAACACAGAAAGACTTGGGCGTCAGTATGAGTCACTAGAGCAGATATGGGAATATGATGGGGGAGAAAGAATACTTGTGTTTGCACTATTGTAAAACTTCAAAGTTACTTCACCATACTGTCATCACTGCCATCTAAAATGACAATAAAGTTACGAGTGATGGCGTGGCTTGTCCTTTTTATGACATCGGCCAGGTCCATATTGTTATACACCAACAGTAACAGAAACACTGTATTCATCTGTCTTTTTAATATTTACTTCCTTAATGCTGTCACTGTCTTAGGTCTCAAGAGGTTCAGCAGGGGAGAGGAAGCTCCTCCTCTAGTGGAACACAAAAGATCATGGGGGATTGGGGGTAAAAGGGGCTGGGCTGGGGGTGTGAACACAAGGTGCACTGAGGAGTGACAGGGAAGTAGGAATGGGTAAGGATGGTGGTCAAGGAGAGATGGATGGATGATGGGCTGGCAAACTGCCTCTCCTCTCGGGACGGTACCTAAATCATGGCAGGGACCCAAGCAGGGAACAACTTGAGGGAAAACACTCCAGTCAGCAGGAAGAGCAGGCCCTAAGCCCCAACGGAAGGGATGCACTTGGCTTGCTCTGGGTTCTGACTCCCTTCTCTGTTGCTCATTTCATGGGAGACGTTGGAGAAGCTAATTTAACAGCTGTGGGCAGACCAGGGTCCATCTAACTGCAGGCTCTGATCCCGAGACATGAGAATGGGCTGGGTGTTATGAATAGTTTGAGTCATTGTCGATTGTTCCTTCACTCTCAGACTCAACTTAAGCATTTCCTGGCCTTGTTTAAAAGTTGACCCATTAACTAAAGCAGCTGTCTTAATGTAGGGAAAACAAAAGGAACCTACATACTCCTCTTGTGGAGAGCAGTATTTCTGGACACATTTGTCATTTCTGGGTCTAAATACCATCGTCCAGACTTGAAATTTTTCTGGAATGTCTTTGGAATTGTGTTATAAGTCCGCAAACTCTTATCAGTAGTTAAAAAAAAAAACCTAGAAAGGAAAGAGATACAAAAGCAGAATGAAGAAAACTTATTGGGTGAAAAGAAGCTGTACCTACTTGCACATTTTGTTCTCCCTAAGTCCGAGTGTGCGTGAGTTTTGGGAAGAAATGTCTGTGTGTTTATTTCCCAGGCGTAGCCTCAGACTGCTGTTTGTGTTGGACGATATGTTCGCCATCTCACTCTTTATAAATTAAAAAATCCCTTGGCTTCTGGGTGAGCCTGGGTTACAGAATGCTATAGGCTCTATGGGTTTAATGTTACATACTAAATACAGGGTGAGCTCGGCAGCATTATCTGGACTTTACTAAAGACAAATGAAGTTTGCTGCTTCAAAGCCTGTGATGACCTGTTATAAATTCAAACTCCTTTCAACTCTGTGTTTTACTTCATTAAAAAGTAGATTTCATACTTTACAGACCGGAATGACCTCGCTGAATTGTCTTCACATGTAAATTATCTATCTAGTCTATAAACATTTTACATATAAATTTCACATTAAATAATTGAAGATTTACAAAAAACACGTGCATGGTCCATCATAAAAAAAAAAAAAAAATCTTATGAAAGATGAGTAACTGGCGACGGATGACCATATCGGGCAGAGAGATCGGGCAGAGAGATCAGGCACTTAGCATAGCTAAAGGGATAGTTTATGAGAATTAATGCCGTATTACAAATAGGCAGATGGTCTATTTAACCAAACATACTATAGTTTGTCATGTCTTATCAGCCACACGGATTTGGGAGTAATAAGAGTAACTGTAAGCAGATTCGCAGGAAGTTGGCTATCAAGGAACATTCCTCAAACACGCTATGCCAAAAGCCTGAATTTCAGAAATATGAAGTCTTGTCATAAAATGTAAAACTTTAGGTAATTATGCAATTGTTTGGTCGCCGAACAAAAGCTAAACATCCCAGTAGACTTTTGTACTTGTAGAAAAGAGCATAGACTGCACCGAAAGTAATTGGCTAAAGGGAAATTTGAAGGGGCTCAGCAGTTGTGTTTGCCCTCCACGTACTCAGAGTCCCTCCCTCAGAATTATCTGCACAGTGAGCCAAGAAAACGCAAGTGTGATTGTGCTGCTTGCTGGCTTCATGCCACTCCTTACTTTCCTTTGATCTTGAAAGAAAGAGGTTGTTCTAGAAATGAAGCACCTGGGCCAGGGCCTGAATCCAGGGGGAAAGGCTCTTGCCACCAAACAGGTCTGAGCTCACTCCCCAAGACAAAGGGAACTTCATCCTCCCTCCTGACACTAAGTATGTGAACCACATTGAGTTCCACGTGTTTCTTCTGAAAGATTCTGGGTGCACCTATGTGGACCCCATGATAACCACCATTTCTCTGAAGGGTGCTGGTAACTTTCCTTTAGTATCACCCCAAACTCTGATGCACACAGAAAGAGGCCAAGTCTCTTGCTCTCAGAAACTGCAGCTTTGAGAATTTGTGCCCATCACCATCACTGGCAATATACACAATACAGTCTCTCCAAAGACTCCCACCTAGGGAGGCACAGTTTTTTCCTCTGAGTTCCATAAGGTCTCAATCATTTAAGTATACCCTAACCACATGTATGTTGGGATCATAGACATTGGGCAAATTTTTAACCTATTAATATTTATCCTTATAAATGACCATATGCTTTCAATTCAGAACCATTACAGTGCCCCAGAGGCTTTCAGGGCTATAATATGCACAGGTGTTAGCTGTGCATACACGTATGGCAGGTACTCCTGGAAAACTCTAAAAGAAGGCCACTGAGACCCAGTGAGGGCATGCAATGGAGGAGGTGGGGATGTGGGAATTTACAACATTATACTGTGTGTCAGCTACTGAAATGTGTCTGCTGCCTTCCATACTGTTCCCTGACTGGCTCTCTATTTACTCACATTGGTCATGACCTCTTGGTATAGAATACTGTCTTAGTTACTTTTCTTTGCCTCTGATAAAACACTGTGACCAAGGCAACTTATAAAAGGAAGTTTTTAATGTGAAGCTCACAGTCTCAGAGGGGTAGAGTCCATGGCCATCATAGCAGAGCACGGTGACGGGCAGGGGAGACAGAACCACAGGGCAAGGAGATCTAATTGGGAATGGGATGGGCTTTGAACTCAAAGTCAACCCCAAGGTCATACCCCTTCCCAACGAGGCCATATTTCCTAAAAGTTCCCAACACGTGGTGATCAAATATTCAAACACATGAGTCTATGGGGCCATTTTCATTCAATCCAACATAAATACCTTTCATTGGCCTTTTTTTTTTCCCTATGCATCTTTTAGAGGCTACCCAGGCCAATGTGACCTCCAGCCAGGGTTGTCCAAGCAGTCTTTCAGTGGGTTGGTTTCTCTTCTTCATTTTCCCATGCAGTGTTCATTGCTAGCCGTGTACCCATGTCAGTGTATAACAATTAACTCATGGCCCATACACCACTTTCTTCTGAGAACAAATGCTGAGTTCTATCTCTAGTTCTAACTTTAGCATTGAAGAGTTTCCATTGCAATGTTCACAGGCTTGGGCATGGAAGGGGTGAATGGATACGTTTGCCAATTTACCTTTCATGCAAAAAACTGTAGCAGTGGCTGTGCCCCACAGGGCAAGGTTGTTTCTTCTAGAATGGGGGCTGCCTGCTCTGGGGGCTCAGCTCTTTGTGGATCATTAGCTTGGATGCTTTCTTTCTAAGCCAGAGGTTGGAGAGGCTGGAATGGGACACCCAAGGATTTGGAGAGCAGAAAGGACGGTCTACAGGATGCATGCTTCCCTGCGAACCTGAAGGTTCTGCGTGTGTCAGAGCCTCTATGACAGTGCTTCTCCTCCTGTGGGCTGCAACCCTTCTCACAGGGGCCGCATATCAGATGTCCTGCATGTCAGATATTTACATTATAACTCACAACAGTAGCCAACAAAATAATTGTATGGTTGGGGGTGGGGGTGGGTCACCGTGACATGAGGAGCTGTATTAAAGGGTTGCAGCTTTAGGATGATTGAGAACCACTGATCTAAGACCTTAAGTCAACTCTGCTTCTGTGGCTACATAGGCTTATAAAGGGACCAAACATGGCTCAATAACACCCAAATAGGACGAAACGTACTACAACAACAATCGGAGGGCCTGGAAAGTGGGGGAGGCTGAAATATGTAGGGGAAACAGTTTCATCAAGATTAAAATCATCTCAGACAGCTGCATCAAAAGGCTGTGCCTGCATCCCAGAGAATCTGAGGGATTTCTCGCAGACTTTGAACAGCTATGGTCAGTCCCTCCTGAAGGAAGGACAATGGATCCTTCCTAAGTAACACATTGTATAATGGGGAAGGGGAGGCAAATGGGGTTTTCTTGTCATCTAGAAGGTAAAGGATTTACCAAAAACATTTCATTATTATGAGAAGATAGTGTTGAGTACGTGCTTGGCAATAATCTATATCAGTGACCTTGCTATGTGTCAAGCACACAGGCAGACAATACATGAAACATATGCTGGAGAAAGAACCCAAACTTTGGTGACTTTTAAACAGTTTCCAGTGTGTCCTTTTCCATAAGAAGCATAAAAATTTGAAAGTACACTGTACTGCCAAAAAAAAAGAAAAAGTTTAAATGCAGGCAGTCCACAGCTTACAAGAGGTGGGATTTCAGCAGTTTGTTTTGAAGGCAGTCACGTAGGAATTTGGAACGCACTTTTCCCACCGAAACTGCGACTTCCATGGCGGTCAGCTTCCTAAGTCAAATAACCTGTCACGCACAGAAGCATCCTTTGACCGGCGAGCAAGCAGCCCAGTATGTGAAGAACAAAGCCACCAGGAAAATGTGCACTGGGCCTTCCAGTGCCAGGTGGTTGCTTTTCCTCCTGCCGAAAACTCTAGTGGCAGATGCGAAGGAATCTCCTGGGTTGCTTGGCACTCTTCCAATCACTAAGCTGGTAATAGAGAAGGTACCTCAGGATTTGGGTCACTGATAGCAATTTGTGGGTGTTCTGACTTAGGAAGATTACTTGAAGGAGATGCTAAGGTAATATGTGGGACTGTTTCTCCCCTTGGAATGTCCCTTCTCCTATACTTCAGAGATAATGGCGTCTACGTATCTTTAGTGGACAACCAACCATCTCCCTGGCATAGGGACTAGACACAAAGTAGATGATTTGCTAAGGCTCCTTACTATCTGATTTAACCATGCTGTGACAGGTTCTGGGGTACTTCCCTCGTTTCTTTAATTGTGCTTAGTCTGCAATGAAGGAGGGGGCGCTCCTCCCAAGTCCAACAGGGGAGCCAGGGCAGAGGGGAGAGCTACAGTGCTGAATAATGAGGAAATGTTAAGCCCTCTCAGCCCAAAGGCCAGCAAAGCTATAAAGCCTATCTCTTCGAATGAACATTTATATGCAAGTTACCAACAATTAATCTCTTCGGACATCTCAAATTAAGGCTGAACAAAACTACTGGAGGTACCTGTGGTTCAAGGAATGAGAATTCGGCATTGGGAGCGTTTAACTGCACTTTCAGTTAACAGAGAGTTCAGGCGAACTGTCGGAGATGCAAGTCCTGTGCACACACACACACACACACACACACACAGATATGTGAAACAGGCAGGGCTCTAGCCAATTTCATCCAGGGCAGGTTCCAGCTATTATTCTGTTTCCCTCCCACCCCCAGATCTTTAGAAATGGTTGGAAGAGGTTGCACATCATTCAACAACTCTTGGGGACCATGCCGGGGCCTGAACCAGTGCATGAGAGGCCTGGGATGCCAGTGATGTGTGAGAACACCAGCTGTTGCACAGCCAGCCTTAGTACAAAGAGCAGGGGGTTACTGGCACCCATCAGCTGTATGTCACTGCTATTCGAGGATAGCGGTTTCACTCTTGAAACAGCTGAGAGGTCCTCATGCAGTGAGGAGCAGTGACAACCCTGCCTGGATATCACCCTTTGGCCAGAACCTCTCTCTGCCGCTTGCCATCATCCTATCCTTGTGTTAAGGATGAGAGCAGCTGTCCAGGAATTATAAACCCCAGCAAATGGATACAGTGGTACCACATTTAATGGACTGCAGCTAAGAACAACACTAAGGTTGGACTGATCTAGATTTTAAAATAGGCATACGTGTTAGTTTTACAAGAGGCTGCAGGGATACAGACAGCTACCCCACCGTCCTCTCCACATCAGGATCATCCCTGGAGGAGGTGGTAGCTCATCTGTCCCATCTCCATTCTCATATCAGCACGTGTGCATTGAGTAAGCACATGACCACAGAGTCTGGCATTCTGGGAAGCAGTCTAGCAAGGCAAATGCTTAGTGAATGGAGGCTGAAACCGAGGAGAACAAAGAAGGGGACAGAGAATGGAAAATAAAACTCAGGTGTTTCTGGAATCTTCTGGAAAGAAAGATGCTAGCATGGAAACCAGAGGCTCTTCAAAGCCTGTAACCCCTGAGTCTTTAGCAAGAGGCTGTCTCATTCCTCCAGCACAGGACTGGCTTGGACTAGGCCACTGTGGATATTAGACAGCCCTTGGTCCGGGAAGCATGCTCATTGCTCAGAGGGTCTTTAGGAAAGAGAACTGCACCCAATTCTTTGCCAGGGAAATTTGCCTTTTTCCATCCTGTAATCATGGTAGCACAGGAGGTAAAAGGGGGGTTGGTTTTTATATAGCCTGAAAAGCCATGTTTATTATACCTATTGCTTTCTCAACATAGATAAAAATTAGATTACTACAAACTATAGAAAACAGAGCTCAGAAACCTTTCCAAGTCTGGAGGAGAGACACAGGATGGGAAAGCCTTTCCCAAGTGAGGTGAGACACCTTCCTCGTGTAGACGGGTGCAGATGGACGAGCAAAAGCCGTGGGTAGATGGAAGCAAGCTCAGGCGATCCTTTCATCCAGGAGTGCCAGCTCCAATGCAGGCCTGACTGTCTCAGCACGGCACTATTGCAAGCATCTAAAATGGTGCTGGCCATATGGTGGGTAGCCAGGAAATATTTTCCCAATTAAAGGGGTCATTAAGGTTTGGAAGTCTGACGAAAGGTGGAAGAAATTCTCTCATCTGGCTGTCAGCTGTTCACCTGCTGAACAGCTAGAGGTAGAAGTCCAGGACTCGCAATGGTTACCGTGTGAGAGGGGCCCCTTTGGGATGTGGGTGTAAGAGGTGTGAGGATGTTGGGGAGCAAGGGTCTTGTGTGCTCTGCAGGGCTTCACTTGGAGATGGAATCAAGCCCCTGAATGCAGTTATTTTAAGAGCAGGTACATTGTGTTCTTCATCCCAATTTCTGGGAAGACTTTTTTAGTAGCTCCAAGCAAGCAGGGGACATGTTGCTTATATCTCTGTCTGCTTATATCTAATTAACGTTCAGTGAGTCTCTGGCTATTTAAAATAGGGAAATAATGCATATTTATTCACACATGCTTTGAGATCTGGGGATAAAAATGCTATATTACTACCAACCACAATGAATGCACATACTTTAAATATAATTATCAATTACCAGCTACCACCTGTTGAGATAACTAACTACAGTGCTTTTAAACGCCATCCTTCCAAATTTTAGAATTGGAAACATTCTTCAATGTTTCACACACTATATTCAACCAATTCATTAAGGAATTTCTTTGTTACTCGTGTATGACTTATGTTAGCAAAAGAAATGGAAATTGAGCTTTATGAATTACTAAAATGCCCAAGGACCTATAATTGGGGTCTAATCCTACAAAGTCATCTTTTAGAACTCTTTTAGGACGCACTAAATAGTGTAGACACCCACAGTCTAAGATCATATTGGTACATCTTAAAAACCAAATTGTGCCCTCTTGGCAAATCAAATATTAAATGGTTAAAATGCATATGAAGTGAGATGCATTTTTATAAATACAAAGCCCCTTGTGAAAATCAGTTCATAAACCATGCATAAATAGAAGGTATTATGTTACTCTTTCTCCACTCGGGACCATAGATTGCAGCTAAAACCATAAGACTCTGCTTATAGATGGGCAATTATTATGGGGTTTTTATTCTTCAAAAGCTATTAACATTTTTATAGCGTAAGCAAAGTTATTACAAACAACCTTTAAAATGCGAGGAATTATTTTCCTGAAGCATCCGCCCCCAAAATCCTCACCTCAACATAGGCACTATATTTGTTTACTGAAAAGAGATAGGGAAAAAACAAAATAGGTTTGAAGCTGATATTAAAATGACGTTAATGTAAAGTCGAGGAAGTTTAAATGCTACTCCACCGGGATGCTCCCGTACAGCATAGTTTCTGACAAGGAAACAGAACACAAAACAAAGATACTTGAGTGTTTAATCCATCATCAACATCATTAAAAACATATTTACATAATCTGAGCCATGGAGCCAGGAGTCTCCAAGCTAATGTAAGATCAGGGTCAGGATCCATCCACCAGCCCAACCCAACGGTGGCTTGCTGATGACCTCAGATATATGTACTCAGGCATTACACGGAGGGACTAGGCAAAAACCTCCAGGGTTCTGAACAACAAAGAGAAAGATTCTGGTGCCTTTGTGCTAAAAAGTCTACAGAGACATTTTATACAGAACTTTTTAGTCATCATACAAAAATTCATCATTTTATAGAATGAGACAAAGATAGGAATCCTACCATAATGCTGGGAGTGAAAGAGAGCTTTCTGAAATCAGCTCCTGTCCTTCAAAAGCTTGATAGTTTCAGCCTCCCCCCACCCCCCGCCCAAATATCTGTGAGTATAAAAATACATTCTCCAAGCATTCCTAACGAACGTTCTTGATGCTGTGTTGTCACAAAGTGAAGCGACACCTGATAAGGAGATAATTTATCTATGTAAGACACCAATTAGCAGTGACAAGGCTGACTTCATCTCTTCTGCTCTCTTTTGAACTGGTAGGCCCTCAAGTGTAGCTTGAAGAGGCACCAGGAGAAAAATCAATAGGGTAGGATGTGACAGCAAATATCTGTCCTTAAAGATTCAGTTGTCCGATTTATCACATGTAACCAGTGACTCACACGTTTTACAGTTTGAATGGATCCTTTAATATACACAGACACATGCGTGGGCACATGCGGATACATTTTATTGTATGTACATTTAAGGTATGCAGCATGTATCAGGAAGGTGGCAAAACAGTAGTGGAACAGGAAACATGCCAATCATTGCACACACTCACAGTATTTTAGGGCATGGCAAAAACAGCTAAAATCAACTCAGAAAAAAAAAATCCTGAGTAGAATACAGTATTTTGAGGCCTGATGGCACTCAAAGACAAAATAAGCAGGCTACCAAGATGAGACTTGATAGCCTATGACCACATAGTGGGGGTGGAGGCCCCCCTCGGTCACAGACCTAGGGGAGGGGAATAGGGTAAAAGCAGGAGGGAGGGAGGAACGGGAGGATATAAATGATGGGATAACAATTGAGTTGTAATCTGAATAAATTAATAAAATTAAAATAAGAATACAGTATTTTGAGCTACAATTCTCATACCATACATTAGTTCCTACTCTAGATTTCATCTTACATATATTTTTACTTTGAAACCTTTGACCTTCATCTCCCACTCAATCCCTTAACTACTATTTTATTCCCAGCTTTGATATATCTGAATTTCTAAACAAGATTCCTTATGTGAGATCACACAATAGCATCAATACAATTTCATCTTATCTGTAAGAAAAAAACCTGAGTGCAGGGCCGAGCAGTAACTTCTCAGAGTGCATGGGTACTGTTGTCCATACACCACCCATCCTCACGGAGTACAGAGACAGTCATCTTAGTCATCTATGGCTTCCGTTAAAGACAGTTTCAAAGGCACCGAACCTCGGGGGCTAAGGCTAGAAGAAAAGAGGGACTCTAAAAAGGCTGAAAAAGGATTTCCTTCTGGGGCAAGGATGGGTTGGATGCATGATTATTTTATTCTTTGCCCTGAAGCCATGAAAAAAGGAGTATTTTGAAAGGACGACCTTTTTTTTTTTTAAAACCACATATATACACAACGATATAATAGAACCAATCTAGGCTTCTTTAGAGCTAATTTCATGAAAACTATTTCTTCTCACATATAAACCAGGTGCTATGAGCAGAAACTGAAGCAATCACTAACACACCAGAGTCAGGATATATCACAGGTCTCTACCCACCATGGCACCTTATGGCCACAGACCAATGACATGACCAATAACCAAGTGATGATGGTCAGAGAAGAGTTGAGCCTTAAAGGCTGGGGTATTCCAACCCATAGCCACATGACAGTGGCTGAGCCATCAGCATACCAAAGCAATGCAGATCAACACTTCAGACCCATGGAACAACCATTCTGAGACACAAGTGGGGAAACTGGATCAAGGAAATTGCACTGCTACCTCTTAAAGGATCCACGAGGCCAGCTCATGGCAAGAAAATGTTACCTCACCTCAATTTTATGAAAAGGAAGAGCACCTCCCGCTGGACCTGTCTTCAGCAGTAACTGAATTTTAACAAATTCAGACAAAGGATTCTTGATGGGCTATTAAGGATTAGCAGCTGTAGAAGTCACAGCAGAAACTATGAGATAAGACACGTTTCACCTGTTGGAAAGCAAACACAGGAAGATTCTGCAGCTATCATGAAGATGTGATATTACTCAAGACCTCATGTAGACATTGGAGAATTATCCGTCTTGAAAGCATGTAGAAGGAAGTTCTGCTCAGTAGAAAAGGCTAGAAAATCTACCCTCTCTATGATCACCAAGGGGAGCTTGGTGATTTCAAATATACACAGCTGCAGTAAGCAAAACGCTCTTATATGCACACTCATACACAGATACACACACTCATACACAGATACACACACATACAGATACACATACTCAAACACAGATACACACACACAGATACGCATACACAGATACATACACTCATACACAGATATACACACTCATACACAGATATGCACACACATACAGAGATATACACACTCATACACAGATACGCACACACATACACAGGCTCATTGCCATCCTGGCTCCAGTTTATTTTCATATTATTTTAATTTCTCTCAATTAATACCTTTGTTCTTGATGAACTAAGTTAAAGAGGCCAATTTGGGTATTGTCGAAATAGAAACTCATTAAATCCTGTTAGTCATCTTTCTTTTCTGGTACAGTCTCAGTGTCTAGATTGAGGCAATCAAGAATAAATAGATCCCTCGCCCTTGGACTTGTGTCTCCTTCAAGGCCTGGCTCTCCTTAGCAGAGTTCCCTAGGAATTTACCCTTTACAATTGCTCTTGGTCTGGTCCAGCAATACACAGCAATGCCTGTCTTTGATGTCTCTGAAAATACACACACAGGCCGTTTTCATTTGAGGATCCTGTTTGCTAACAAGGAAAGGGATGGAATGTCTTAACTCTCCAAACAAAGAGAAGTTATTCAGGTTCCAGCTCCATTAGAGAAGGCTCAGGGTAGCTGTCCTTGCTCCATACATGTCCTAATGATTTCTACTGAGATAACACTTCCAGGTTTCTTTGAATGGTGCTTAGTGTTGCCCTGAGCTGCCTGGCTTGGGGCTTTTTCCACTGAGTACCAGATTGTCACTGAGTGCTGAACTAGATCAAAGTTTGAGGCCTGTGTTCTAGGCTACACCTCAAGCAGAACCCAACCAACCCTTTATGTGATTTCCAAGTGTCCTAGGTAAGAACGCTTTTCCTTCGTCATTGAAATTCTTTCTGAAGACTTTTAAGCAACTCTTCATGGACTTTGGAGATGCCTCTTTATCTCCTTGTTGGGCCCTTGAAATCCCACAGGGGTCATGGCCCCTCTTTCTTCCTCAAAGCTTTGACTCTTGATGACCCCACAGTTCCTTCCTTGGTCCTCTCCCAATTTCGTACTAAAATCCACCTATGTGCTCCACTCTTCTTTTATTTCTCAGTGGTTCCAGCCCTAGAGAGTACTAAGCCACTCGATTTGCCCTGCCCCAGGTCCCATGGGATTCACCTTTGAAAAGATGCGCTACCAGTCACCACTGGTGGGAGCTGTATCTCGTGAATGTGTGACTGTTTTAACCACTTGATGTGGAAGACAAGGCATCCCAAAGCCCACAGCCCCATTTGCCATTCACACACACAGAGACAAGGCTCCCTTGTCACCATCTTAGTCCATTGCTGTGTGCTTGGACACCCCCATCTCTGTGATGACTTCCAGTAACATCCTTTATTATGGACCATTGCAAAAGTTATCAACTCCGAGACTAAAACTAGTCTAAATTGCTGCTGTCTGCTGGCTGTACGAGCATGTTCTACCAGGCGCTAGGCTACATGGTTGAGCTCATTTCCTTTTATCCATAGAACAAACTCGTAACATGGGTATCTATAATCATAGGGAAGTCAGGACACCTGGGTAAAATAACTTGGCCACATGGTCAGAACAAAAGACAAAGGCCGTAACTGCAGAGCTGACATGCTTCAGTGTCCTCTACAGACTTGTGCAGGTATCAACCAGCATGGCAGGCTGGGTTATTGTCAACTGTATACACATCTCCTGACCATCTTCTTCTGACCTCACCTGGGACCAGGAAGTCATTTGTTTATACACTCATTTCCCCCCAACCATACTATTTTTTTTTTATTAACTATTTGGGAACTACATACAATGTACCAATCACATTCACTTCTCAACCTTCCCAGGTCCACCTTCCCACTCTCGTGCCCCCCACCAACAAAAACAACAAACAAACAAATAAACAAACCAATCAAGTCCAATTTGTGTTGCTCATATACTCGCTGGAGCATGGTCAAACACCCATTTTTTTTTACAGTACAGAAACAATTTAAATATATACTCTAAGTAAAAGGAATTTGTGGAATTGAAAACAGTGCAGTAAACACGGATGCCTAAGAGTTTCACCTGTGAAAGCAGAGCATCGTTCCTCAGTAAGACTACCTTTGGTAGCATCTGCGGGGCTTCAAGGTACACAGACAACTGCCACGCAGTCCATGCCAGGAAGAGAACTGTCTCCTGCTCATGACTCCCAGCCAGAAAGACAGGGCCTGGAGACTATCCCTGGGAGAGCTAGCAAAGCCAGGACTTCCTTTTCCATAAGCTACCCAGTTTTGCTGCTTTTATTCTTATTCAGAATATTCAACAAGAAAAAGAATGGATGTACTAATTAAAGGCCCTCATATGCCTACCAGAAATACCAATTGTGAGTAGTTGTCTCAGGCTTCCATTATAATATTAAAGAAATCCAGTCAATGATACTTAAAATCTTTATGGAAACAGCTTGATTTATGGCTCAATTATGTATTGGGGAGTGTGTAAAATAAGTCACGTCATAATCATTTTTTCTCTCTCTCTCAAGTTTTGGATTCTGAAAGACGATAATCTTGGAAAGATGTTTGAACCATCTTTCTTCCATTGCCTCCAGTCAAATACAGTCACAACAGATCACTTTAATTGGATTGAAACTGTCTGTTGGACATTCCACTGCTTACATTAACACACCGAGGGCAATCCCATGCTGCCAACTGGTATATATATAAGTGCTCATAATTTACCTGTCAATTCAGTTCCTTCTTTCTACCTATCTATCTCCATTTGTGCCAGCGTTCTATGATGACTGCTCTCTCTCTCTCCCTCTCTCTCTCTCTCTCCCTCTCTCTCTCTCTCTCTCTGTCTCCTCTCTCCTTCCTTCCCTTCCCCCTCCTCTCTCTCTCTCTCTCTCACACACACACTATTGCATGAAAACTCAATATTATACAAAGACTTACTGCAAAGTGCAACTATGACAATTTATGCCTGGCATTTAATGCCTCCTAGCTTCAGTGTTCTTATTTATTACTAGGAAGATATAACTTGCTTTCTTCTTTCAAGTGTTTGTTTGTTTGTTTTAGAAGCACATGGAGTCTTATCGGGTACACTGGGGGATACTGTAAAGTATGGTGCAAGCGTGTAATAAAAAAAAAAACTCACTCGTTTATTAATATTAACCCACTTCGTGGCTATATTCTATATCCATGAAGACCACACAGCTCTCATGACCACGAGCCAATTAGGCACCCCATAAATACAGACATGTTAATTAAAAAGCCACACAATTTAAAGATCCAGAGCATATTTTTGTTATAGTCTAAATCTAGTACTGCCTTTATGTATATATTTCCTTTCTTGTGCTATTTTTCCTTTGCTTGACTCAATTTTGAGGCAAAAATATGTGATTCACTGCAGCAGCTGAGACTAAAGTGGAATGAGATCCTGGCAGGAAGAGAGACATACCACTAAGCTTAGAACTGCAGCCACAGCACTAGGGAGGTTAAGATAGGTGGGTTAAGAGTTCGAGGCCAACCTGGACTTCATAGTGAGTTCCAGGTTGCCATAAGGAAGACTCTCTTTCCATCTCATTTTTCTTTCTTTTTTTTAAATTTTATTTTATTAATTTATTCATATTACATCTCAATGGTTATCCCCTCCCTTGTATCCTCCCATTCCTTCCTCCCTCCCATTTTCCCCTTACTCCCCTCTCCTATGACTGTGACTGAGGTGCTCATAGGGTATCAAGTCTCTTCTTGGTAGCCTGCTATCCTTCCTCTGAGTGCCACCAGGTCTCCTCACCCAGGGGACTTGGTCAAATATGAGGCACCAGAGTACATGTGAAAGTCACACTCCACTCTCCTCTCAACTTCATGCCATCTTCTTGTACAGTTTTTTCCCCTTTACAGTCTTCCTCTCACATTCCCCTGTTCCTTCCCTCTCAGTCCTTTCTGTTACTGGAGAGGTGCTGAGTGAGTGGTGAGACTGGGCAGAGACTCGCTTGCTTGCTGCTGACTGAACAGACCAGCCAGGTGTCACGCAGGAAATGAACACAACACTTGACCCTTTTAAAGAATGGCTGATCCAGACAATCTCTCAGGGCTGGGTGTATGTCACTGAGGGCTAAAACATCGGTGGGCCCCTTAGCTGTGAACTGGCAGATAAAGACACAGTGCATTATTACAGAAACCTATTTCTAGAGCAGACATCAAGCTGTTGGAGGGCCCTCAAATTCTACCCTGAGCTAAAAAAAAAAAAAAAAAAAAAAAAAAAAGCCTTAGTAAAAAATGTAAACTGAAAAGAAAACTCATCATAGTGAGTGATTTAAAAAAAATTGTTATAAGACAAAAGCCTACTGTAGAACAATGAATACTATCTAGAATACTATAAAGTCTCCAGTACTCTGTGTATAAACACAAGTGTCCTCTGCATCTTCACATTAGCCTGGGTTAAGTCAGAACAAACCATCCTACCTCTTGCACCCATGGACACACAGAGGTAGAAACCCCCAACAATGCACTCTCTGAATCTGGCTGCTTGTCTGAACTGTGGCAAGAAAGGAGTTAAGGGGAATTTGCTGATAGCATGCATGGAGACATCCACCCACATTTCTATGAATTTTAGAGCCCTGCATGCCTCAGTAACCATCGTTAAAAACATACTAGATTGGTTATGACAACCTGTGGGTTAGTTTACACCACAGTCTAAAGATTGGGAAATTCAGCTTAGAAATTTGATCAATACCCATGCCATCTCACATCATAATTCACTTGGCAAAAAAAAAAAAAAAAAAAGCAGTAAAAACCTCCCCGGGGTGGCCCTGAAGAGCAACTTATGTTCTGGTGGCTTAAGACAGGTAAAGCTCCCGCTCAGAATCAGGGATGGGGGCTGAAGGAAGCCTTGCACTTTAACAAGGATTTCCAGGCGATTTGATTGAGGGACTAAACATGATAAAAGACAAATGACTGAATTAAAATGAATATGCTGAGGCAAAAACTCAAGTTGTTGTTTTGTGTTGTTTTTTTTTTTTTTTTTTTTAACTCTCCACAAGAACTCTCTCCTAAGCATAAAGAGCTGTCAAAATAGGATCTTGCTTAAAATGCAAGGTATTTTCAACGAGAGGACATTTGCATACAACATGTGCTGGAGACTGATGAACAGCTGAAAATGCCTTACTGGTAGATTGAGGCTTTATGACATCAAATGCCAGGATTTAAAAAAAAAAAAGCACTTAAAATGTTATGTTGGAAAATATTTCCTCTCGCCTTTCCCCAATAAATTCACGAGTCAACCCTTAACATATAAACTGGCAGAAGTCGGTGAAGCCGTGCCTCTGAGAACGGACAGAGTGCGCACTGAAAAGCAGCTCAACAGGTAATTAGTCAATTATCCAACATGACAATGAAAGGACAGAAAGTAGCATAGTTCCACTGGTTAGGCCGTCAGGCTTGTCCTGATTTCAGCTCTGGAATTTTGATTCTTAAAATCTTCTCCCATGTTGCCCATCACTTGAGTGTGGGTTGCTACTGCATAGGAATTCCTAAATTATCTCTTCATTTTGGGACAACAGACACAGTCCAAAAGCCACTTTTTCTAAGGTTCAACTTCAATAAACTTGCTTGTTTTTGTTTTTTTTTGTTTTGTTTTTTTTTTGTTTTTTTAACAGAACAAACGTCACGGGAAACCCTTCAAATGATTAAGCATTCTAATGTTATTCGCCTGATTCTCCAGGCTTAAAGTGGTTGGCTTTAGCAATGGAGCCCCTTAAAAACATAACAACAAAAAACCCCCCAAAACTTGCCCCTGTACCGGGACTCACAACAGCCCAACAACCCTTACTTCCTTTCCTATTTAGATAAAAATCAGTGCAAATGAAACCAAAAACTGCTTAAACACGTTGACATATTTTTTTTTTCCCCTGCAGCAGTGTAACTGAATTTGAGCAAAGGTACTTAAGCACACACGGAACAGGCACGCCTTTCATCTACACAGCCTGACACACATGTGCCTTCATTATTTATGACTGAAGGGGTAAAGCAAGTGAGTCCCTGCTAAAGGCTACGCAGATGGAGTGGCACTCCGCAGGCACTGCCATTCTGTTGGAGGAAACCCACACCTTCCTTTTCTGCAGAGCTTTCTTCATCTTTTTGGGGGGGCAGGGTTGGGCTCAAAACTTATTCTAAGGAACACATTTTGTTATGTAAGAAAAATCCCTCAAGAAAAAACATTCTGTATACAATGACTCCCATGCAGTTATAGATCACTATAGAGCACACTACTCACTACCATGTAGTGGAGGCAAATGAAACAGGCCAAGAATTAAGTCCCCATAAACTCCTCAGCGCACACAGTCCACTTGCTAGCCAGTAAGTGATTGTAACACATCATGCCTACTTTTACCAACCTCTGGATTTGTAAGTAAATATTTCCACCTGTCAAAGGATCGCTGGCTAGCAAGGAGTCGGAGCCTCCTCTGGCGAAGTTCGTGGCTCTGTGAGTGAGGTTCTGCTCAGTTCTTCCCTCTTTTGGACACTGTCCTGCATGGCAGCCTGCTGTGCCATCCCAGAAGAGATTGCGGGAAGGAGAGGAGGGTGAGGAAGTGATCGGGTTGCCAGGCCCTTGAACAGTTCAGTACAAGAATGTTGTGACCAAGTATACAGTCTTCCTCACCAACTAGACTTGCTACACGGCCCCACAACTCAGGACTATAGGCCACATATTTCTGAGCTCTTCTTTGCACTTAATATAGCCAAATTTCAAGTTGGCCTATGCAAAATGTTTTCCAGGCAACTGTAAAGCCCACGGCATACAGAGCATATGAAATATTCAAGTCAGAGTATGAAAAGCCTTCCCTTAATAATAAAAGAACAAATTTTTTTTTCCACAACGGAGGTTGGTTTGCTTGTTTGTTTTCATCCTCAGGAGCATGAGCAGGCTTTACTCTTAGACTGGCTGACAGTGGAACTTGATAAATGTCAATTTGCATGAGTTTGCGATGTAAACTGAAACAATTATTAAAACTGGATTTTGCAGGAGCTGGGTCACATGCTTTGTCAAAGTTAGATTTTTAACTGCTATAATTAAAACTAAGTATTCAGGTATTAATTTTATGTTTTTAAAAAAAGCATTGCTTGTGGATAATAACCAGACCAATAGAAATAGATTTTTTTCCCTTTATTTTCAGTTCATTAGCTCCTTTAAAAATAATGTCAGATGCTAAATACGTATAAACAAAATGAATCACAACCCGAGGTTAGCTGCTTATTAACACAAACTTCTACAAACGGAGACACCAATCTTGTCAAATTTTTGTGACTTTTCTCAGGCATTAATGCTTGCCGATACATCAGTATTCCCTTTGGAAGTATGTAAAGATTGGTAGTGAGAACCAGCTAAATGAATGCTCATTCAACGGGTGGGTTGTATAATGCGAAACTGCCAATCAATATAAGATCATTTCTGACTTCCTAAAACGTCACTCTCATACAGCTTGCCCTGAATTGGTAGGGCATTATATACATACAGGAAAGATGGTGGGCTTTCAGATTACCTACTATATGACTTTAAGCCATTGATCTTGTCTCAATTTCCCCCTTTATAAAGATGTGGATAATAATGCCTATTTATCAGGGTCATCAGGCAGTTTAAATGCACTAACGGATAAAGCTGCACAGTGACTAACCCCCCCCCCCCCAGGAAGCTGTCGGCAAATTATTGCAAAGGAGCAATAATTGTCTATGTAACACGTTCAGTGGAAATCGCAGCTGAGTATCCTTAAAGGGTATGGCATTCACAAGCACAGAAAACACTCATTCTCCATGTTCGAGATCATAGCACAAGGAGGTGCAGTTTTCAGGGTGTCTTCCTGCCTCACTGTATGGAGGCAGAACATATGTACACTGTGAGGTCAAATCAATTTGGACCAGGGGCCCTGCTTGTTATTTAAAACCTGTGTGACTTAGGCCAAGAACTTGGCCATCTACAATGCAGGACTTACTACACCTAAGAAAATGCACTGAAGCCTTTACAGTAGTGGTTCTCAACCTTCCTAATGCTGCCACCCTGTAATACGGTCCCTCGTGTCGTGTGGGAGTGACCTCCAGCCACGCCACCGCATTATTTTCATTGCTACCTTGTATCTAGATTTTTGCCACTGTTATGAGTTGTAAAGTAAATATCTATGTTTTGCAATGGTCTTGGGAGATCCTAGTAAAATGGTCATTTGACACGCCCCCCACCCCCCACCCCGCCCCAACACCAAAGGAGTTGTGACCCATGGGCTGAGAACTGCTGACTTAGAGCATTGCCCTTCATACAAAGAGCATGAAGTGAGTGTTAACTGCCACTCATGTTCTCCTTATGACCACCATGATTGGTGCCTTAGTCAAGTCCTTTAATTGTGGCTGAATTCCAAGGAAACTACTTCATCACTGCTGACATACCTTCCATACCTAAGGTCTCATTCATCTTTCATAGGCAGAATCTCTCTCTCTCTCTCTCTCTGACCATAAAATTATTATTAATTGTCTTAATCAAAAGGGAAATTCTCAATCACATCGCCAAGTAGTAACGCATATAAATTAAAAGAACAAAACTCAGGCCACACTATATAGATACAAGTACCTGTTCTACTGTGTTACTGGCTTTGTGTGTGTGAACTAATTACCTAGTAATTAGTTTAAAATGGTAAATTTCAATTTGGTGCATTTTAAGTATTAAAATGGTAAATGTTGAGCATGGTGGCACACGCCTTTAATCCCAGCACTCGGGAGGCAGAGGCAGGAGGATCGCTGTGAGTTCGAGGCCAGGACAGCCAAGATAACATAGAGATACCAGTCTCGAAAAAACAAAAAAAAACAAACAAAACAACAAAACAAAACCAACCCTCGTTATTTGTTATACAGATGTTAGGAAGAGTTAAGGTATAAATACTCGCAAAGCATCAGCAGCAAAGCAAGCGCTCCGTGCATGTTTGTCACTATTATCACGAGTGCTCGTGAGGCAATTGTGAGTGTAACTTTGTTCTTTACAATTTTGATAGGTCACTATCATACATTCTAAATGATGTAGCCACTTTGATCCCATATGGCCAGTCTCAAACGGGCCATGGTTATTTTTGCAGCAGTGCTTCTCAGATACTAACTACAGAAAAGCTACCTACTGAAACAATGGGGGAAACCTCTCAAAATGCACATCCACACTGATTACGCTGACTCTCACCGCAAATGGGTTGAATCACACTTGTTTTCACTCAGCTACTGCTTTAGTACCAAGATGGTCAGTGGCTTGTTTGATAGAATGTAAACTTAACACTGAGCCGGAAAAGACCTACAATGACAGAAACGACAGGATTAAGGTATATGAGCGCTGTCTGTATCTAGCGGGACCCACTAATAAGTTAGAAGAGGCCGGAAGTGCAATACTGGTCCCTTGGCAGCCCAATTCTATTTCATTGATGGGTGCCAAATGTGAATTAAAAAAAAAAAAAAGAAAAAACCTTGTGTATTCAAAGACCCTGTTTCTATGCCGATACTTTAAGCGTACAGGATTGGTAGGTTCCCGCGATCCACGCTCAGTCCCACAGTGCGCAGATCATTGACTCAGGACTGCTTCTGTAATGGAAAGATTGGGCTTCACATATTTTGATTGGCTCTCGGGAACCAGGCAAGATCTGCCCTTAAAAATCCAGTAGGTTGGAAAATGGTACCTTTTCAATGCAAAATAACACCACACAGAGGCCCCCACAGGACCTCTGTGTGACCCCCTATTGCATCTTTTATAAAAACTAGTCAAGTGAAGTGGTAATTCAGTCAGTGAAAATAGAGTTTGCCACAATTCAACGCTAACCGCCTCATTTTGGAGGTGTCATATTTTCTCTCTTTTTCTTTTTATTAATCATGATTGGCTCAGTCATTTGTGCAACCTTTTCTCTTTAATGACACTTGCTCCGAGGGGGTCAACTAGACTAACTGCTTGTCCTTGCTCACTTTTGAAGCTCTTGAGAAAACCATTTACACGCTCTCAAGCCCGCTGCCCAGGTGACAGCACTGGCTCTTTGCACTTCATTTGCACTCTAGTGCAGGGCCACTTCTTCAAGTGTCTGGGGGGGGTGGGTGGGGTGTTCTTCTTCTACTGGCGAGTTTCGTGCCTGTGACTGTGAGACAAAGGGGTTGCAGACACCTCGCGCGTGACTCCAACTGGCATTTCGTGTGTGAATCATAACTTAGCTAGAGGGAGTAACATCAACTTCGTGTGTTTGCTCCCATCTCAAGACTGCAGATAAATTAGGAGAATCCACAACGCATATATGTAAATGAGTATGTAAATGAGGCCAACAGCCTTAACCGGCATCTAGTGTAACCACAGCAGCACTTCACTTACTACAGAAGACTGCCCCGCCCCCCCCCACTTCACAGGACTATAGCACTAGTGACATGATCAAGGCTGATATTAAGCACTTCATTTACATGACTTCTGATAACACATTTTATACATAGGAGGGAATTTATAGAAAATGGCTCACACCGTGTGAGGCGTGCCTCCCAAATATAGGGCAATTATGGACATTCACAAACACAGGGATGAAGATATGTTTTTGATCATAGATTAGATCAATTCTAAGGCTGTCATATTGACTGAATCTTTCCAATTTTGAAAGACCATTGCTGAACTATACATGAGATGCCAAGCCAACAAAATCTATTTTCTTCTTATGTTACCGTTAAATTTATTCCACTTTGTTGAAGATCACAAAGCAAGCGCGTGTTTCAGAAACACCTCAGGTGGCAAAACCCAGAATTATACCTTATTTCCCAAAAGCAATGTAATACACTGTCTTAAATATCCAGATTTACCTGTAGATTTAAATCCTCATATTCCCCCTCATTTAAGAAAAGCTGTATGTCTTATCTCTAGACAATAGCCATAAAGTGCAGAGTAATTCTTAAATTCTATTCTATTAGTGGGGTCCGTTTGTTGCTGAGAGGTTTTGGAATGCAAACGGAACTGAAAAAGCAGTATCTGCATTACAGAGATGCATTAAATATGCCTTCCAAGAGATCTTGCTGTATCCTCTGGTCCTTCTTCCTAATGAGACACTCGCAGGCAGCTCTCAAACAGCAATACATCACTGCTGTATCCAACTGAACCGTGATCATAATTAAGCACAGCCGAAACAACCATGCTATGAATTATGGAAAGTCTACCTTGATTTCTTTACACCCTTTTTTTGAGGGGGAGCATAATAGCTTTATCCTGAGCGATTAAAAAAAAAAAATAGTTGCCACTAAATCTTTCATAGTAACATTATGGGAAAGGGTGACTAAGTCAATATGCAATGCGTCCGTGGGTGGTATGGTAATTCATATAATGTTGTTTCAATATCGAATTTTATCCCATGCGTTATCACTTACATCTAACATCTGAACTGACTCATAGGTTATGTGATATTCTGAAATATGGCGTGACTGTGAGACGAAATTCACTCTGCCTTATTCAATTACTTAATAAGTTCTTAGGAGTTCTTAGAAGCTTAACAGAGTATCCACTTATAATAGGACTGCCAATTACAGGGAAGATCTGGTTTTCCTGAAGAAATAGTCATCCAACTAAACTTGCAGACAAACGCTTTTAACTGCTAATCAATGTGTAAATCCTCCAGTGGAATGCCAGAGTGCTTAAAGTCCGTAACATCAAGTAAAAACACCAGGGATAATAGAACAGACAGGCTGTTGATGTTCCTCATGTGGTCCCAACATCAGGCTTAATTAATTAATGAATTAATTTCTTCTTTCTTTTTTTCTTTTTCTTTCTTTCTTTCCTTTTTTTTTTTTTTTTTTTTTTTTTCCTCTGTCACCCAAGACAATGGCAGAGAGCACCATCTATTTGTGACTGGGGATCTTCTGCACCCACTCGTTCTATCTTTGGGAAGTCAAAATTGATTTTCTTCCACTTGTCACACTAAAATCTCAACTCTGTCCTTTTCTGTTACACTCTCAAAAGAGTTCAGCGGTATCTGGATCAAAGGATTAGGAAAGCGCAGCTTGAAGGGAGGCCAGCAGCCTGTGAAGACCATGAAGGCAGTTCTGGGTATTTTATGTAAGCAATCTATTTCAGCTTCAAAGGAGGCACCAGCTAAGTGGGTGAACAACATGTAAAGTGCTCACTTGACATAAGTTTTTTTCTAAGTAGTCAGAGGTAAAGAGAGCCTCCAATCGCTGACCTTTTATTATTAGCCACAGTCCTGGGAACAAGAGAGACCCTGGCAGAGGTGGCTCCTGGCCACCTGCAGAGCCTCCAGGGCTCTTGTAGCTGAGGCTCAGTGCCTGCAGCTGCCCTGCTCCTCTTCAAGTTGCTGGTCCCACTCTCTGCCTGGTGCTGCGGGGATCCGATTTCTGTCTCTGGAAACAGTGCAGGAGATAAGTGCCGTGAAGCTGGACACTAAAGCACCAAAGGGCATGTCTCTGCGTGTTCCCGGGAGCCAGGCACAGCCCCGGCTTAGCTGCGGCTTTGCTTGGGGGAAAAAAAAGTGCAAACCTTTTATGAAATTCCATGAAAGAGACAAGGGAATCCCCACCCGTTGGCTTCGTTTTGCTCCTCAATGTCTGAGAGTAGTGATGAGAATAAACAATGAATTCGATTTCTTCCAACTGCTAAGAGAGATGCACGAGATTCAGATAACTGAAGCGTTTTGCTAATTGGCTGAGCACGTATTACAAGGGCCACTAACGTATATTTCACATACACTAGGTTTTATGCGGCACCCTGTACATACTGTCCCTTATTGCCCTAAAGACTTGCCAATTACTGGCCTGTCTAGAGTCACGTGGTCAGCGGACAATCAATTCTCCCCACTAAAAGGCGTAACAACTAAATGGGTTAAATGTAAGACAAAGTTTCTTTGGTAAATGAGAAAGCAATTCTGTCCTATCGATGAAATTCAGTTTTCAGCGTCACCTGCCACTGCCACCCCAAAGTAGCCATGTTTCTGGATGTGAGGATTCTGTGTCTTTCTACAAATTATTAAGCTGAACCGTTTGCTCAGTAGCTCTTATAGGTGGTCATCACTTGGATCCTGAATAATCTACCAAGGTCTCTAATAACTGGCACTGTGAGTCTATTTTCGAAATCACATCATATTTCATTTCAACTTCACTTTCAGATTACAGCCTGATTTTTAATATACCTCCGTATATAATTAAACAATATCAAGTAGAAAAGTGGTTAATATTTAATTGCAACATAATTAATCATAGAAGCATATCTGAATCTAATTTATTAGCATCCCCCCTTCAAAACATTATCTTTGATTCCTACCAGAAAAAAAGAAATAGAAAAAAAAAAAAAAAAGGATATGAAATGGTCCATGTAATGTATTCATTCGTCTTGCTAACAGGAGCCACGTCTTTCCTTTATGGGTCCAAAGAGTTTTATTAATACTCTCCTTGCTCTCAAAAAGAGTCATGGTTCTTGGCCTCATGCCAGAGAAAGAAAGAAACGTGAAGAGTCACAAGGCCACTGGGCCACCTCTGCTTTGGATGAAGTGAAAATTCAGGAGAAAGACTGAGGGATGGTGCCAACAGCAGGGCACAAGTTGACTAGTTTGTCCTGAGTCACTATGCATTACTCCACTGATTAGAGGTCACCCACAGAGGAGAGGGAGGCATAAGGGACAAACAGTGAGTGATTGTGCTCCAGTGGTCAACTACAGTTAAATAAATGAGCAGTTATATATAGAGAGAGCCAGGTGAGATACTCTTGGGGGGCGGGGGAGGGAGGGGAAGAAACCTCACACATTCCTTCTTGCATTGCAAAGTCTTCTTCTGGGTGAAGAGCCACAACTTTCGGCAGGAAGGAAGCTTAGACGGAGAGAAGGGTATAAATAAAGTCTGACATGGGAAGAACACGGGCTGTACGAATAGACCGGGGCAGGTGTGAGAAGACCTCAGTGAGAGAACAGAGTATTCTATTGGATCGGGGGAATGAGGTGCAAACATAAGTCCAGTTAACAAGCAGGCAATTGAGAGCCATAGTTGATATCAGGGCTCCGGGAACAAAGCACCTTGAGGATATTATTAGGACAATGGTACATAAAATGGGATTTGAAAGAAACCGAGGTAGCAAGATGACGTCATCAGCTATGCCCAGAGCCAGCGAGATGGCTAAGTGGGGTAAGGGCACTTGACACCATGCCTGATGACTTGAGTTTTCATTCCTGGGACCAACATGGTGGAACGAGAGAACTGACTCATAGGAGTTGTCTCCGACGCTGCCTGTATGTGTGTCATGACATGTACACCATCTACCTCAAATGAATAAATATGATGCTCAAAAATATTAAAACTCTGCCCCAATTCATATCCTTTCAGAAATTAGCTGAACTCTACTAAATATTACATAAAAATAAATACAATTATAGTAGTGAATGATGTGAAGGGTCTAAAATAAATGGGTTAAGATGTTTGAGGAACTCGAACCCTGGCAGCAAGTGATAACAAGCGATGATTACAAGCTAAGGAGCTTTGAGATGGAAAAAAAAAAAAAAACCAGGAGAAGTGGCTGATTAAAATGAGTTAGGAAGAAGCATATTGTGAGAATTTTTTTTTCTATTTTGATATGGTGAATTAAAGATAAGCACTTAGAATCCATGTAAATGCTTTAGAATTCAGACCATTGTGGAGATTGCCCAGAGACGGAGAAGCAAAGGCTACAGTGTAAGATGTAACCCTCCATCCGAAATGAAGTGGCAACATAGGAAAGTTTGTGGGGGAAAGCGGGGAAGGAGCCATGAAAAAGTGGGATGCAGGAGGAATTGGGGGCTCAGTGGTGATAATGGCTATGGAAAATCTTTGTTGGGTGTGTGTGTGTGTGTGTGTGTGTGTGTGTGTGCGCGCGCGCGCGCGCGCAGAAGTCTCACAATTCTGAAGAGTGTAGAGTGAGAAATGGATTAATTAATTCAGACTGGTTCACCAGTGACATCACTTATCCATCACCCATAGACAGAAAGAGATCAGATCTTGAGTCTCACAGTCTTTTGAGATGCCCATCACCACACCTAGGAGTGGCTGTGTGTGCACAATCCTCATACCCAAAGACCACTAGATTCTTGCACTTGCCCAGTGCAAAGTCCTACTCCCATACTGTCTTCCCAAGTCAGTCCGCACACCCCATGCATGGAAACACTAAGCAACGGAGGAAGAGCAGGCTGGAAGACAAGAACCACCTACGGAGCTGGGTTATCAATCTTTCAAGCATCTTACTCGCGTCCACTATGAGCGAGTCAGCAGAGGGGTTGTGCCGCCTGGGAGTTGTGCCACCACAAATGTCAAGTGACAAGCGGAGGTTTCAGATAACAAAGACTAAAAGTGGGAAGGCAAGAGTGGTGCTGATGCTTCTGTGCAGTCTGATGTAGTGATGACGGCAGAGAGAATGATCTATGGCTGTAAGTACTGGTAGACGGTAGCTGAGCTACAGGAGGGCAAAATCACATGTGCTTTTGAAAAGGGGGGAGAGCTGAGCCATGCGAAGTCAGCAGGTAGAGAGCCCAGGTGAGAATGGATTGTCTACAGACAGCAGCACACTGTGGCTTTGAATCCAAGGTTACATAGAAACAGGAGCTCCATCAAAAGAGCTTGAGAATCCGTGGGGAGCCCCTGGCATCTGCAGGTGTAATAAGCCACCTTGGTGACACGGACTCAGAGACTGCCAGAACCATAAATTAAGAAGAGCCACTTAAGAGAAGGGCACATTACAGTCCTGTGGGTCAGATCCAGCCTGCTCTAACTTCTGCATGGCCTCTTAGTGAAAAATGGTTTTGACTACCTCAAGTTACGATGACTTTCCCGACAGTGAATACTAACTTGGAACTCCAATTAAGAAAAAAATGCCAATCACTCAAACCCATTTTTTCCTCATTAATAGTCTTGCACTTAAAAACAAAACAAAACAAAAATCCTTTAATCTCAGAATTTGGGAGGCAGAGGCAGGCAAATCTCAAAGTTTGTGGCCAGCTTGGTCTACAGAACGAGCAACACAGAGAGGCCCTGTTTTGAAAAAAAACCAACAAACACAAATAAACAAAACCCCCTGTGTTATTTATCTTTCAAGTTTTTATAATATCGTGGAGATGACATTTCTCTTGTTATTCCAGCAATTTCCTTTGGTCGCGTGGCATATAAAGCCCCAAATACTGGCTAGCTGACAGCTGTCTGACATCCGCTTTATGGACTTGATTAGAAGTTGACTGGCTTCCTGAGACCACATGAACACCAACAGATTTGCTGTAAACGGCCCTTGAGCAAAAGCATAGAAAACAGTATGTTGAGAGACATTCAGAGAAGGCCTACAACTTTCTATTAGTAGGGCAAGTTATTTTACTAGTCACCAATATTTAATGACATAAAGCATTTATTAATAACAAAGCCTGGTGGTGGAGGATGACTTTGTGCACTGTGTATTCAAATGCTGATTTCTGTACCTAGAGATCTAGTTGCAGTTAATATTATTATTGTTAGATGATGATGATGATGATGATGATGATCATCATCATCATCATCATCATCAGCAGCAGCAGCAGCAGCATTGTCATTATAATTTGAAGCATCTCCTGTCTCAGTGTTGTGTAGAAACTGTTCTCCATCATCTGTGATCAGCTAGAGTTTGGGAGAGTTAAGACAAGACTTCCAATTCCAGTGAAGGGGCTCAAGGGGGAGAGAGAGAGAGAGAGAGAGAGAGAGAGAGAGAGAGAGAGAGACAGAGACAGACAGAGACAGAGAGAGAGAGAGAGAGACAGAGACAGAGACAGAGACAGAGAGAGAAAGATAAGATAAGATGAGATGGCTATGAGGGAGTCACCATAAGGACACAGATGGAGCAGGAGTAACCAGGGTGACACTAATATGGCAGGTAATGGGTATGTGGCTGGGAAGTAGTGCAAACCAGCATAGACAAGTTACAATAGCTCAATATCTGCCCAGCTATAGTGCTTGAAGGTTATTAATAAATACAATAGGTCTCAGTGTCACTCAGCAGGGCAGCTATTAGAAAAGCCCCTACTGTTAAATTTACAGTCTGGTGCTGGGCAAAGACATATTGGAAACACATTGGACAGTTAGTATTCAAACAGATTGTGTATTTGTATTTTTAAAAAATCACCTGCACTGACAGGTATAGTGCCACAACCCTGTGATCTCACCTTCTTAGGAAGACAAAGCAGGAAGATGGCAAGGTCCAGGCTGGCCAGAACAATATACCAGTAATGGGATCTTTTTTCAAAAGAAAAAATAAAACCAGGCTTGGGGATAAGGTTCAGTGGTTAGAGCAGTTGCTTGGAACGTGGAAGGTTCAATCCTCAGTAACACACTCTCATGCACGCACGCACGCACACATGCTTATTTACTGTGGTGAGGAGGTGTGGGTGGGTGCACACACTCTGTGACTCAAGTGTGGAGGTCAGAATTATCACTGGGGAGTTAACCCTCTCCATCAGTGTGGACCACAGGGGATCGAACTCACACTGTTAGGCTTGGCACCAAGCACTTTCAACTGCTGAGCCGACTCAACGGCCCCGACCCTTGGATTTTTAAGGTATAGCAAACTGACTGTGAGGTTTTGGGAGAGACAGATTCCTTCAAGGATACACCCTGCCAAATCACAGTAGCATCAGCATTTTTTTTTTAAACCAGATGGAAACCTGAGGAAGCTTAAGAGCAACCACTTAAACTGCTGCAGAAGTATTTTAAGCACGGCTATGATGCCTAAAAGGAGGTGCCAAAGTCAAAGCCTTGGATAGGACACAACGCATCACAAAATATGAAATTTTAAAGGGATGTCAGTAATCAATTCCTGGTTTTGGCTTACTTAAAAAAAAAAAAAACAGCCTATTTAGTGTTGATATACATAACATGCTCTTGGATCCAACATGCTCTTGGATTATCTCCTCCCAAGCATTATCAGACTGAGAAATTTATCAGATGCCTCAAAGCTGCTTTTGATTAGAAAGAACAAAGGGCCCTTGTAGTTATATTGATGTGCCCTCGGTGACGTGTCTGTTACATATACAGCAGCTTCAGCTTGTGACGGGTCCTTCCAAGAAAAGCAAGGGCCATCAGCAAGCACTCAGGAGCAGCTGGGGCACTTCACATATCTTCTTGCTTTGGGAGGAAGGCTTACTGTGAGCTGAGAGAGCAAACGTGGGAATGTATTCCCATAAAGCGCTTAACTTCCCCCCCAACCAAAAAAAAAAAAAAAAAAAAAAGTGAAGTAAATAACTTAATTTGTAAGTATAAAAAGCCCCAGCTTAGCTGTAAAATATGACATAGCAAACGAACCCAGAGCTGCTTAAATAAGCACATTGCATTTTCCAGCAGGCTGAACTAGGAGAAGCAACGAGGGCATTCTCCCCCTCAAAGATAATCGCTTTTATTGTTGTCAGGTCAAAGACTCAGATTCCACACAGCAACCTCTGACTAAAGAACAGCAAGTCCTTTCAGGTCAGAAGGTCCAATATGGAGCCCCCTCCGAAACCTGGCATAATAGTCCTAAAATAACAAGCAAACACGGAGTTTTCTTAATTTGCCCTGTTGGGTTCCTGTAATAAGTACTTAACAACTGTGGGCTCTGAGCAGCTCAGCAGACATCAACAAGACCATTTGCCAGATGATTTAGCAAACAAATTTCCGAGTGTCTCACATTTATGTTGAGTGCATAACATAGGAAAACATGCAGGGCCTTTCGAGATAATAACGGCGTTGAGGAGTTGCACACATTTAAAACGCCAGAGAGACAGAGAATTTGAAAGTCAAGAGAACCTCAGGCAGACAGGCTAGAGCCTCCTTCGAGGAAGAAGTTCTCCAGAGGAAATACTTAGCAGTTCCTGCTCATTTTTCCATTCCTCAGGAGAATTGACTTACTGAAAGGGAATGAAGAATCTGGAATGGAACTGAGGAAGCAAGAGACAGGTGAAAGACCATCACATGCGTGAGGAAAAACCTGACATTCAGCAGGGGCAGACAGGAATGGTTCTCACTCAGTATTTGTTGAGTGAGGGAATCCATGTCTAGGATGTGTATGGAGGAGAGACATCTCCCTAAACTGTGCTGGTAGAATCCTCGGGAAATAGCAGGGGTTAGCAACGGGTGTTCACAAAGGAATCAGACGTTCTCCAGTGTCAAGATTTGAAGGCTTGGATGACAACGTAGGAAGGAGGAGGAGACATTTTCTGGCATCAGCAGGAAGTCTTCCTGGCTTATACTCTCCCAGGGCTGGGTGGCAATAGAGTCTTTGCAAGGCTTCCAAATGGACAGAATCATGGTGGTAGCATTTACTATTTAAGAGTCTGACCTCTCCTGGGGCTCTGTGAGAAGAGTAACCATCACTCAAAAGGAAAATGAAACCTACGGTAGAGTTAGGTTCAGTCCCGTCCTCTTCACAGTTCTGGGCGTCAGAGCCCAGGAAACCGTTTGGAAGAGGGAAAGAATGAATCCAAACATTTGATGTTTGTGTGGAATTGTATTCCATTTTCTGAGGCGGTTGTGCCTTTTGAGCATTCATGCAGACATTTAAAAAATACAAGCGACCACTATTTTTATTAGTTCGTGTGTTAGTTTAGCTGCCTTTTTCTCCCCACGTTAGATACCTTTTCGAATGAATCATCCAAATGAGTGAGTTTCTTTTAAGAATTTTTTGGCTAGCTTCACAGAAAAACAAAATGCCCAGTGGTTGGAGAGAGGCAGTCCACATTTCAAATGTGAAGTGTGACCTCTCACTATTAATTATTAGTTCATTTAACTTTTCAATGTTCTGCCAAATGCACTTGGATTTGATTCAAGTGTACAAAGGCAGCTTCCTATTCTGATATGAGCTGAGCATCCATGTCCACACCACAGAGGTTTCCCAAGTGTCTAAGATAAAAATTCACTCCTCACAATGACCGTACTCATGTGTGAGAAGGAAAATTTGCAAATAAATAAATATACACATAAATAAGACTGTTCGCGGTGTTGTCGACTTGAACACGATGTGTCAAGGGCACAATGAACAAAGCAGAAGCTTGAGAGCAAGCTCGGTTGCCAGATGCAGCACGGTGATTTGGGGGAGCCCAGGGGAGTCCCCATGAGGAGAATGGCTGGGTGTAAATCAGTCATAGAAATGCTCTGCTGCACCCAGAAACCCGAAGGAAATATATTCATGGTAAATGAGAACAGGGTGCTAAGGCCTGGGACCAGCCTTGCTGAACAAGAGGCACGTAAGATGCGCAGGGGAGAGGTACGCCAGAAGGAAAGGATGCTAGGAGCCATGCAAAGACTTTCGTAAGTAGTATAGCACACATACAGCTGAGGTTAGCACATTTGATTATCTATTAATTAAAAGTAAGGAAGGCTTTTGCTTACACGAACCATTTCAGTTACAAGAGGCAGACTAACAAAGGAAGAAATGCATGCAAACTTTCTGTGGTGTGGCGGGAAGTGGGAGCAGAGAATGTAGAAGCAGTTTTATTTGTTGCGTTTGTTGCGTTGCTTTTTGTGACAGGGTTTCCTCTAGCCCAGGGTGGCCTCAAAGGCCTTACACCGTCAAGGATAACCTTGACCTTATGTTCCTTCTGCCTACCCTCTGGATGCTGGAATTACAGATGTATGGCATCCTGCCCAGTCTGCAAAGTACCGAGCCGGGGGATCAACCAGGGTCTCAACCAGGGTCTTGTGCATGCTGGGCAAAATAGTCTATCAACTGAGCTGGATCTTCAGCCTTTCTATTTGCTTTGTTTCAAGCCAAGGCCAATGTGTGCTTTTAGAGTTAGAGGCTTAAGTAGGAATTAAATTATCCAATAAGCATTAGAGAATTATTTGCAAGCTACATTTTACCTTAGATGGGTTATTTTAAATTCAGAAAAGCTAAGAAGAAGGAGCCTGCAAGCAAATCTGCTGGGACTATGAATCAGCTGATCTACAGTGGCTGAAAAAGAAAGTCACAATGCTTTCTGGGAGATGGAGAACAGTACAAATTCAGTTGTTGTGAGTATCTTCTGTAGAGTAATTTTTAAAAGCAATCTCCAACTGCAACTCAAGATGCATTCGTATATATTTGCTTACAGAAAGGCTGAAAATATCATAACTATTGTGACTAATTTACCAGTATGACCTAATAATGCTTATTATTAGGCCTATACTTATTATTACGGCAGTATTTTCAACCTGTTAACAATCAATCAAGACACAGACACCTGTTATATTTTAAAATAGCCTAAGTTAACCTGGGGCAGGGCAGATATTAATCCCCTAAACTACTTCCCATAGTGGGGCAGGTATGGGATATCTGTCCCAATTCCATGCCATCTGCTTCTAAGAATTTCTATCAAGCCACCTCCCATCCATAATCCCAAATACTTGCTAATTGTCATCATTTGGGCCAAGTCTCCATCCACGCCAGCCATGTGCTTCTCCTCCAGCTAACCCATGATGCAACCTTCTTCCTTCTCCTCTCCCCTGGTCTCTCTCCCTCTCAAGATTCCCTCTCTCTCCCCAAGCCCTGGAACCTTAGCCATGCCTATCCCATTTGTCCTGCCCAGGTGTGAAGGTGTGATGGCCTTTTATTGGCCAAACAGATTAGGCTCTTAGGCAAGGTCCAGGTGGGGCAGAGACAGCAAGCAGTAATTAGCATCAAAACACATCAGACCAACCTCCAACACATAACTTTAATTGACCATAGAGATTTGCTTTATGCTGCCTTTAATTCATTTAAATTGTGTGGTATTTTTATTGTTGCTCTTACTTTATTTTGCTTTTTTGAGACAGTGTTATTTGTAGCCTAGAACTCATCATGACTCCAAGGCTGTTCTCGAACTCATGATCCCTCTGCCTCAGCCTCCTGAGTGCTTAAATTATAGGCATAAGCTACCACACCCAGCTTATTATTGTTTTCAATGAAACTGAAACAATTAGATTGTGTAAGCATTATAGCTAAAGATTTTTAGGACCATGAAATTGCACTATAATATTCTCTTTTTAATGTGATGGCTATGAGAAATAATGCTGTGACTAGAAAGTCACTGATGTGCTTACTATATTGAGTCACTGTGAAGAACGCCTTTTGTTCCAATAAATAGCCTGAGGTGAAAAGAATGATATGGGAAAGCCACAGGTGAATGTTGACAGGGGGTTTGATAAAATTTACAAGGAAGTGGATCACTTATTTATGGCTACTATATTTTCAAGATGATCTCATTTTGAATTAATTACTCCTCCCAAAGAAAAGCGGTTTAGGACCTATTTGTTTGAAGTAAACACTTTCCCCTTGCTCCCCCAAACACTTTAAATAACGGCTTTATCAATTCTGATTCTGTCCCAGCTCTCTCATGAGCCTTCTGACAACATATCTCTAGTTGCCACAGTAACTATCCATCCAAATCTGACTCGTTACCACCCTCATCCTCCATCCTGAGGTGTATGGTTCCTTCTTCTTCTTCTTCTTCTTCTTCTTCTTCTTCTTCTTCTTCTTCTTCTTCTTCTTCTTCTTCTTCTTCTTCTTCTTCCTCTTCTTCCTCCTCCTCCTATTCCTCTTCTTCTTTTTTTGTGGGGTTCAAAGTTTCATCAGAACCTTTGATCCTTCTTTTCCCATTGTCCACTCCACCTGAGCAATTCCGGAGCCCAGTAGGTCTTCGGCTTGAGTATCTCTCCTTTCTACCCAATACGATCAGTTCCAGAACACCTTGAATGCCTTCCTCTGATGACAACATCTTCAGACCCCTGAAGAATAGGCACTGTAAGAGTGTCCCCGTGGGGGTCTGCTCAAATTACTGTGCCAACCAAGGACAATGCATCCAGGAAACCTAGAACCCCTATCCAGATCAAGCCAATGGACAGCACATTCTCCACAGTTGTGTAGGGAGCGGGGACTGACTCTGACATGAACTCTGGTGCCCCATATTTGACGACTGCTCCTCAGTGGGGAGGCCTGGTGGCACTCAGAGAAAGGATAAGCAGGCTACCAAGATGAGACCTGATAGGCTGTGACCATACAGTGGGGGAGGAGGTCCCCTTCTGTCACAGACCTAAGGGAGGGAAATAGGGTGAAAGAGGGAGGGGGGAACGGGAAGATACACGATACACGTGAAGGGATAACAACTGAGATGTACTCTGAATAAATTACCTAAATAAAAAAATTACTTAAATTAAAGAAAAAAGAGTGTCCCTGTGCTGAGATACATAGCCTCGTGTTTGTTTCTAACCTAGAAGTCTTTTTTTCCACATGCTGTCCTCCGGCTCCCAGAGCCTCTCTTAGGACTGACTTGGTCTGGCGATTCTCTGGAGGCCTCCCATTCCTCCCAGGGGACCCCTCCTTTCCGCTCTAAGGAGCCTGTTTGTGGTCCTTACCCTCACATCCTATTCTGAATAGACTTTGTTTAACCTCGGTTCTCCACAGTCCGCACAGTCCTGGAATGTTTACCCTCCCCTTCCAGATCCTGCGTTGTCAAACAGCATCCATCAAGCCCAGGTCTCAGAAATGTCAGTCTCAACTGAAAGTGGGACCGCTTGGTTCCCCGTTGTGACCAGCACGTCCCTTTTCCTTAGATGCTAAAGATACTTTCTACTCCCCACCAAAAGCAGGGGAAGAAGAAGCTGAAAAAAAATGAAGATCTAAGAACAAGGTGTCAAAATGGCCTGGAACATGGAGCTTTGCCGTTTACCTCCTCACATGTGCTTGTCCACTTACGTCTGTGCTTTGTCTCTTTTGTGACTATAAAAAGAATCCCAGTTTCTAGACTTCTCTGCCTGGTTCTATTTGTATAGACTGTTCATTACATGGCCACCAACAGCACTATGTGAATTCGAGATACTGCGAGAAACAGTTTGCATTTTTAATCACTCTCTATCAGTCTGCCTGTATGCTCCTAATCTTCCATGCCAGGAGTCAATCTTCTGTAATCTGTGTTCTTCCTTATAGGCTAAGCGTAGAGTACAAAAAAAAAGGAGCGTCCTTCTGTGGAGAGTAACTTAGCCAAGGACACATCGCTCCGTCTTTATGATGAAATACATATTTCCCATTAAAAGGCAAATCTGTCATTTTAAAAGGTTGAATTGAATGTACTTTAAAAATAATTCCAGCTGGTTAAATTGAGAGCATTGGGGGAAAAAAAGCTCAGTAAGAATGTTCTCTTGGTCTGTAGTATTTTCATTTTCCTGAAGTGTGAATTGGATATATTTTCTTTTACTTTAAACCTTTTATTCACAGTGTTTGATTCTAAGTTACTCGAATAAGTTTTAAAGATGAATTGGGTTCAATAATGCAACCTCTAATACTTCACATTTCTATTTTAGTGTTATTTTTAGCAAAAAAAAAAAAATGGTCATTTGAACTGATCCTTTTTCTAAAGCTATGCAAGAAATAGTGGCATTTTCCTTAGTCCTCTGTACTTCAGACATCATTCGTAGACTTTTAACAGCTCTGTCTTTAAAACCACTATTTATTTAATGCAATATTTAAAATAAATTAAAAAATAAATTACAGTCTTGTAAAATAAGAGCAAAGTATATTTTAAAATATGAAATGCTATTCTATAAAAGCCATTTTATAGAACATTTTATATATACATTCAATTTAATATACTTATATAAATTCAAGATATATATATATACACAACCATGTCATAAAATACATATATTATAATTGAAATATTTTTGGATACATCTTAAAAATATACATCCAGTGACTTACAATTTTACTTGGGGTTTTACATTCATGACAAACTAGGAGGAGTGGTGTTTTTCCAAGGAGTTAACTAGGAACACACACTCTGCATCATTTGAGTTTTAAGTTCATTTCCCCATTGTCTATGCTAGTTCAATTTCTCTTGGTCCCCACCAATCCTCCCTCCTCTGGGTGCTGAGGAATAGAATATGAGGCTTCTCTATAAAGTCTCCGTCACTGACTCTTGTTCACGACACTGGTGCATCCTAGGTTAGGATGGCATTTCCAGCGGCTGGCCTTTTCAGCTACACCTCAACACTATCTAAACTTTACTACTTTTCTTTTTAGTTCAAAACTTAGGAAGCAAATATTTTCTTCTGGTTTATAACATGAGAGAATGTGGGCTACAGAACTGTTTCATCTTAATTTACAGACTAAGAACTCCATTGTGGGCTCTCTCTCTCTCTCTCTCTCTCTCTCTCTCTCTGTGTGTGTGTGTGTGTGTGTGTGTGTGTGTGTGTGTGTATGTGTGTATGTGTGTGTGTGTGTGTTTGTGTGTGTGCTGGCATATACACCATTGTGCATGTGTGTGCAGACCAAAGGTTATTGGGTGTCCTCTCTACCATTGTTTAATTCTCTTGAGAAAAGGTTTCTGACTGAACCTGGCGCTAAACAGGTAGCCAGCATGCTCCCCCCTCCGCACCCCCCCCCCACATCCTCCTGTGTCCACGCCTCTCCTGCAGCCCCCTGAGGCTAAAGGGATGTGCTGCACTGCACTGTGTCTCCAGCATCTTCGCAGGCTATGGGGATTTATCCTTCCATCTTTGTGAATGTGCGCCAAACGTTCTTATTGGTTGATCCATCTCCTCAGTTTCCCCAAGCCATTTTTTTTTGTGGGTTTGTTCTAATTTTGATTTCTGTCTCCCGAAAGTTTTTCCCTATCAACTTCTTTTCTTAGCTTCCATTGTACTTTCATTACTTATCTCAGAACATAGTTTACATTTCTTGCAAGTTAAAAATTTGCAACTACTTTTCTTCCCTCTGTCTATGCCCATCGGGTCCCGTCTGCAGTCTGTACGCCTGACCCAGAAGCCAATGATAGTCCTACACCCAACAGTATACCAATAGAACAAAAACAACCTACTTCCTGCTTCAATTGCTCCCACCCATCCCCGTTGCCACTGAGCAAGCCCGACAGCCTCATTCTAAGTGCTTAGCATCCCCAATCCGTCTACACGGTGACATTTGTCCCTTCCTTAGCAAAGCAGGAGGCTGCCAGCAAGCATCCACAGTTGCAACCAGCTCCCGAAAGAGCTGTTTGGATCCTCAAGTCGATCCAGAACCCTGCAGCTGGTCTTTCCTGCTCTGATGCACCAGCTATGGGTTTGCCTCTATCTCGCTGTGTTGAGTTCGCGTATTATCGCACCTTCTCTCCTGAAGAGATTTATTTCCCTCGGGGTTATCTGACTGAAGCGATGCTCACTAAAATGTTTGGGGCTGATCGCCTAAACCATCTGTGCATGGCAGAGTGTTTGCTATTGCAGGCGAATCTCCGGTGGATAGGAAGCATAGAGACGGTGTGGGGAAACAGGGAAGCATCCTGGGGCTAGAAGCCTGTTCCAAACCAGCCCACTGATTCTTCATCTTCCTGCAGGATGGGAGAAGGGAGCTCACAAAACACCACTGCACTTCGGTGAGGAGTCGGAGCCCTCCTGAAAGGACACTCTGGATGATGTATGACTGGGTTGCTGCTTTAAATCTGTTAGGCTAAATAATTAAGCTGAAGTTATTGTGGCTATGTAAACCATTTATATGCAAAAGATACTTGCTTTTACACCATGGTACCCATTCTGGGCCCTTCACACAGCCTTTTTGTATTATTGAGTTGCAGCTTCGTATTTCCCTATGCGATACCATGGTGGGATAATTATTTATTGAGTATTTATTAAGTAATTAAAGCACTGGTTTGGAAACTTTTTTTTATCCTCTGAATAATGTCCTCCTGTGGTAAATGAAACTCTTGGGGAGGAAAAAAAAAGCAGAACTGATTTTGTTAAAATGGGAGTACAAATCTCAGAACGAACGAAACAGGAACCCTGTGTGACCAGACTCAATCAAGGCACAGTGTCCAACCCACATCTTAGACAACACACTTATTAGTACAAATACCAATGGTTATTATATACCCAGGTTTGAGCAGTTTATTTAGCAAAATCAAGCTAACCAACAATAAAGAATGAATGTCCACCTTACTCTACTCTTTGTTTTGTTTTGTTTTGTTTTTTGTTTTTGTTTTTCGATACAGGGTTTCTCTGTTTAGCCTTGGCTATCCTGGAGTCGCTTTGTAGACCAGGCTGGTCTTGAACTCACAGCGACCCACCTGCCTCTGCCTCCCGAGTGCTGGAATTAAAGGCATGTGCCACCACTGCCCGGCCTCACTCTACTCAGATTTCTGAAGAAACACAGTAACAACGAAGCTTACCATTAGACTAGGAAGAAGACTCTCAGATAAGGTAGCAGTAGTCAGAACCGCCCAATAGCTAGCATTTTACACTGTAATATACTGGTGCTAAAGGCCATGGTTCTCTGAGAATGAAGAACGCAAGAGTGACCAACGAACATGTGTGGACTCAAGCACAAGGATCCTTGACTCCTGGGAAGATGATCAAAACCGATGTGTGACATTTCATGAGCAGAAAAGAGAGACAGTTACAGCTAAGAATGAGCATATTCAGCCTGAAAGGAATGATGGGTTTTGTTGCATGTACTGGTTAGTGCCATGTCAACTTGACACTGGCTAGAGTCGTTTGGGAAGGAAGAATGTCAGCTGAGAAAATGCGCCCCCCTCCCCACCAGACTCTCTTGTAGGCAGACCTGTGCTGCATTTTCCTAAGTCTTGATTGATGTGGGAAGACTCAACCCATTGTGGGTGGTGCCACCCTGGGCAGGTGGTCCTGGATTGTATAAGAAAGCAGGCTGATCAAGCCATGAAAACCATGTTCCTGCCCCGAGTTCCTTCAGTGATGGATTGTGACTTGAGAGTCTTAAGCGAGAATAAACCTGCTCCTTCCCAAGTTGCTTTTGGTCTCTGTGTTTTATCACAGCAAAAACCAAAAAAAACCAAAAACAACAACAAATAACCGACTAAGACAGTACAGAGATGTCAATCTAACAAGGTATGTATGGTCCTCTCAAAAGTATGAGAAATGATACTGAGAAAGGGAGGTGATAGGATGGGAGAGAGGAAAGGGACGGAAAGGGAAACAAGTATTATTAAATAATCACATGTTTTGTGAAAGTAACGCGACCCATAAGATGGAGTCCTAGAAGTCTCAACAGAACCATGTATAGGTATGTTGCTTTTTCTACAGTCAACCCAAGTCACCTTACTACACCCAATGGAGACTTCCAACCAAATGCTATGATGCCAGTGACCACAGATACAGGAAAAACCCTAAAATCAAAGACTAGCCACAGAGGATACCTGGTGTTTGGGACTGGTAATCCCACACTTACTTTCAGGACGCCCCACTTCTCAGCTCTTTCTGAGCCATCTGATTTTGAAATCTAGTGAGCAGATGATCCTCAGCAACTCAACACATAGTACTGACTGCAGCTCAAAGGGACCCCCTCATCATGTGGGTAACATGGAAACAATAGCATGCTGCTTTTAACAGCATCCTCTCGGGATAATGTTGAGGACCATCCAATCAGAGAGATACCAGGGAAAGAGCTCCGGGATGAGGGTTGTCTCTGCAGGAGCATCCGAGATAAGTTCTCTTTCTAGGGTAGTTAATCTTGGCCCCAAAAAGAAGTTGCCAGAAGGGTTATTGATTTCAAAACTACAAACTGCTCACAGGACTTGAAGCCTAGCCAGGGCCCTGGGGTAGGCTTTCAAGGTTAGAGGGTTTTTTTTTCCCCTTCTGGGAATATAACAGTGAGCCTCAAAAATAGTAACAATTAGAGATTGAAGTTAAGCAAGTTAACATTTATAACAAATGCAAAGCTTGTGGTTTTGGCACTTAAATTTCTTTTAAAATTCTTCTACACGGCATATTGACAAATTAATTAAGGGTTATGATTAGTAATTAACATTCAGAGAATGATGCTGTCTTTATACTCCTGGTTCAAGAATTTGGGGAGAAGATAGAATGCCACGCTTAGAGCGGCAGATAAATGGACGGGACGAGAAAAGAGCATAATGAATGAGTAACCCAGACCTACAAAGACCAATGTCCAATGTTCACTCTCATCTGATGTCCCTAGCTCCAGGTCTCCAGGTGCGAGCGTACAACGTAGAGAAAGGGCAGAAAGCAGAAAAGTGAAGAGGGATCATGGTGGGCAAGGCACAACAGAGAGGAGGGTAGCACTTACAGTATGAGTGATTTGAAGGTGAAAATAAAAAAAAAACTGGCCTGAGAGCTTTTATATTAGAAGAGAAAGTGAGGAAAATACAGAAGAAGGAGGAGGAAGAGGAGAAGGAGGAAGAAGAAGAAGAGGAGGAGGAGGAAGTTACAGTAACAGTAAGGATGTCTGAAAAAGTCATTGGGAATTGTTATCTACTTAACACGCATACAGCTTATGACGTTTTCCTATAATCACTTCAACGGCACAGGTTGACTAGGTCTTTCTCTCCCTCTTCTGTACTACACTAGGGCCACTTCAACAAAAAGGCACTTGCATGGTAGGCAATTGCTCTCCCACAGACCTATATCCCTAGGGCCAGTGACCAGTGGACAGTCACTATAATCTAGAGGTGAGCATCACAGACACGCATGGTGATGAGAGGGATGGGCACTTTCCATAGGTCCTTCTTTACAAAGGAGACCCCTCTGAGATACAGATATATCCTAAGGCAGACCCATTATAGATTGCTCATCCTGGACTCTTGAAAAACAGATAGAAGAAACGTGATCCTCTGTCGTTTAACTAGAAGGGTTATAAGAGGAATTTTGAAGCAAAAAAATAAAATGTGTCTGCGTGAGGTTGTGTTGAGTTCCTGTTTTATTTCACTGCCCACTGACTTGAAATAACAATTAGAGTCTGAAGTGATCCTAACTATCATGTCTGAATACTCTCCTGGTAAAATAAACTCCATCACAATGACAATAACAATGACAAAACTTTTAGGAGAAAAAAAACTATACGTAAATCAGTCTAACCTTTAAAGGTCACTCAGGAACTAAAAAACTTTATTTGAATTCATTATGAAATCAATGAAACCTCTGCTTAAGATTCATGTAATCATAAATAACATAGAAGATCATAAAGAGAAAAAGATAACATTCTCCATAAATCTTTCATAACTTCTGCTACTTGACGATTCACCATCAGGTGGCTAGCTGTGTTTTCCATAGTCAGGTCAGACTATTGTACTTTTGCATACTATTTAGTCTGGCTGCCTGGCATACGGCCCACGCTTTTATGAGTTAAAAAAAGGCTCATATAATCTGTCTTTTGATATTTTGGCTCATGTTTTTTTTTTCCCTAGCATGTTTGTATCTTTGCCAAGGAATGCATATTGAGTCACAACCCTCGTCTTAACAAGCACTGAAGAAGAAGTTATAGGTAAAATAAAAACATTCTGATGAAAGACATTTTTTCCCCTCTCCCTTCAAAGATATACAAAGTTTTGGTTTTCAGAATATGTTCTAGGAATTCTACAAATGTCATCAGTGTACACGGTCAGGGTTTGCCAGTGCCTATGCATCAACGTACACTAGCATGAGCCCCACACTGGTTCTCAGTTGTCAGCAGCATTTGGTTTAGCTACCAATCAGAAGGGCCACTTAACAATTCTGCTCAGAAACAAGGAGGACAAAAAGCTGCTTGGATCAAGGGTACCGTTTGATTTGCCTGCACTAATAAGTGCCATAAATTATTTAAGGGACTTCAAAGTCTTGAAACTGGTGAAGTACACCAGGGCAAAAGTAGAATTTGTTTGTTTATTATCAATTATTTACACAGTATGTTTTACAACATCAGATGTGTAGAAAAGGCATAATCCTGAGGAATGGTGCCCAATAAAAAAGTATATTATGCTAATTCTGGGAAAGCTTAACAGAGGCCATCAGCTTGCGGAGGCCATTTGGTGTAGTAGGTTATAAATGTTTCAATAACAATCTCAATAATACTGAACTCTAAAATGCATTCTGAAACACATGTATCTATTTATAATATCTGTGAAAGCGAGATGCCAGCCACACACAGTCCTTGTGTAACTATGATTAAAAAAAAAAAAAAAAGATTGTAGACTTCCTGATAAAACAGTGACCCTGAAACAAAACACCACACTGACTATACTAATGAAATATTTGTAACACAATAGATGAACCAAATCCACGTTTACCCAAATAGGTCAGCCAAAAGAAACAATCAACATGTCAATCTTCTTAATCAACCCAGCACTTCAAGTCTAATGTAGTAATTATAGATGAAAATGTTCCTCAGATTAAGAGCTACACCCCTGGGATGAGTGGAGGGTAGGCCCAGATGCTATTGTTTTCTGATGTGCCTCAGGTCAAATGTGGTAAACTTCACACTTTTAACCAGTGCTGTTTGTAACAGATTGAATGAAACAGTTCTATAAAAGAATCAATAAATGTAAAGACTGGAAAGAAACGAGAGAGGCTCGTAGACTTGTCCCTATTGTCTGGGGGAATTAGATGTCAGTTTGAGTATTATAACTCTGAAAAAGGTTTCCGAGCTTTAATTTACTAGAACATATAATGGGCAAAGGAGAGGCTGGGAAACACAGTCAGTCTGAATACATTATTTAACAAACACTTTAATGAGCGTTACACACATTTTTATATTCCTGACATAGTCTTTCCATTCATTTTTTTTTTTCTCCAGAACCCTGTTTATCAATGGAACACATTTTTTTTTTCCTAAAGCAGTCTCTTCGTTTTTCTGAAATTCCAAACCCATGATGGAATGTTTCATGCCAAATAAGACACTCATGGGAACATGCAACGCTTCCCCCACAGTCATGATGAAAGAAGGTACTGGAAACCTTCTTGCTAAAATTCAATAAGCAAACGAAACATGATAATGATAGGCGGATTAGGGGAGTAAGTCCTGGTTCAGTGCACGGGCCCAAGCAGAACAGCATTGCACAAGAATTCACACGCAGTCTTTATTTTTCCAGCCACAGAGAGAAGTTTAAGAAAGCTTTGTGGCTGGCATACAAAAGAAAGATCCAGGGCCTTTTTATTTATTTACTTTTTTTTTTTTTTTTAAACTCAAATCCGTAGACTTAACTGTGCTTAACTCACAAAGCAGTTGTTCAGCCTTTATACACACACCAGATGCAATTTAGATAGGCCACATCCCCCACACTTATCTTGGGAGAGGAGAAAACATTCCATTAATAAAATAAAATAAAATAAAATAAAATAAAATAAAACCAAAAAAAAAAAAAAAAAAAAAAAAAAGAAAAGAAAAAAGAAAAAACAAAACAAAACAAAACAAACCTAATGCATAGGTACCCTTGGGAATAAATGGAAACCACGCTGCAAAGTGAGAATTAGTGTTCTCTGTAAAACATGAAAGAATGACATGTCAGAAGACAAGATCAGGTATCCAAAGAACGACGAACGTGTTGCAGGCCAGAATTGTTTGCTTCTTTGCTGACTAACTAGTGCTGCATGCCAGTTAATAATGAAGGGCACAGTCGTAGCGCAGTGAACAGCCCTGCCCTGAAAGGCTACAAAGCTGAGCGCTGACTTCCAGCTCATAGGTCAGTGTACCCACCCAAGTCACAGACGCGCATGCGCACGCAAGTAATCAAGCGCCCACATACATAAACTAGAAAGTGCAGTGGGAGAGTTAAAGATGGGCCTTGTCTTCAAAAGGCTTGCAGTCTAACAAAAATATTTTCAGGTCTTTATGACAGAGGAGGTTTGGGGTTTTTTTTTTGTTTGTTCGTTTGTTTTTGTTGTTGTTGTGTGTGTGTGTTTTGTTTTGTTTTGTTTTGTTTTGAGAGCCTTGTTGTAAAGAAACAGAGAGCGATTCCATTTCACTCAGGTACCTGGGCTCTGTGTTAACTACTCAGCTCTAACACAAACTGGCATGCCAACAGCCACGTTCACGATGTAAACACGTGCGTACGGTGCTGAGGCAATAAAACTATTTACAGATGCAAAGTTGAATATCATATCGTTGTCCTCTGCCATCTAATACCATTCTTGTAATTTCTCCCATCAGCCATTTAAAAGTCTGTAAATCATCCTTTAGCACGCAAGCCATGCGAAAACAGGTGGCGGGGCTGAATTTGACCTGGGTTTGCAGACTCCGCATGTAATGTAATAATGATGTAACAAATACCAGAATGATGTATTGGCTCCTACAATTAAAACAATCAAAGGCACGACTAAGCAGGGCTGCACAAGTGGATCAGTCATAGTTTCTCATCTAAAATGCAGTTGAAATTCAGTTGAAAACAACACAATGAATCCAGCTGCAACACTGAAACGAAATCCCAACATGAAAACAACTCCTGCTTACAGCGGAGTTCCTGGCACAGGGCACTGGACTGTACAGAGTGTACAGGATAAAAATGCAACCCAGGAGGCTGGGTGTCCTTCTTGGCGTCAACAGAACTATGAGGCATTTGTAAACAAATGTGGTGAAATGGTAAACTAGTAAGGTCCGCCTATAAAGCCTATTTTAACCATCCTAAAAGGGCAAGCAATAGTTCCAGATCAAACCAGCAGCGTGTGTTTAGCCAGTGAGAGGTACCACGTGCACTGGAAGGACAGGGAAAGAGCCCTTCTCCTGGGGTGGATGATCCACTGTGACCTCTTCATGGAGGGACACATCTGAGGCATCTACTGATCCCAGATTTGCGCTTAACTTGGAAATGGGGGGGGGGTGGAGAATGGGTCTGAGAAAAAGGCAAAGGAGGGCTGGGGATGTGGCTTAAGAGCATTGGCTGCTCTTCCAGAAGACCAGGGTTCGATTCCCCCACTTCCACATCAAGTGGCTCTCATCTGCTTGCGACTACAATTCCAGGGACTCTGGTTTCTGAGGTTACCTGAACACATGTGGTATATACAAACTCCTGCAAACACACACACACACACACACACACACACACACACACACACACACACACAGAGAGAGAGAGAGAGAGAGAGAGAGAGAGAGAGAGAGAGAGAGAGAGAGAGAGAGAGAGAGATATTACAAAAAGAGAGGAAATGCAGAGTGGGAAGGAAACATTTCCTGAAAGCCAAGGAGATCTTCAAAATCGTTCAAGCAATGAGTAGGTAGCAGACAAGAAATAAGGATGGAATCATATTAAGAGAGGCTTTGAATGCTACCTTGGAAATTTTGGACTCAATCTTTATGCAAATGGATGCCCCAAATTTCAAGCACTTATTATACAAATGAGACATCAGTCAAGCTGAAATATTCCTTATCATCTAAGTTCAACAGTACTCTCATCACAAAATGAATTTTTCCCCATAAAATAACTTATAGCCACACGTTAATTTCTAACATTCCTCTGCCACTGCTGTGTCACACAGGGCTAAAGCGCTTGAGTGAAGGGCTGGGAATCTGTGAGTTTTAGAGTAAGGTTTAGCATAGAGGAAGTATTAAGTAAACAGAGAAGTGATTTTATATTTCACTGAAATGTGTGCCAGCATCAGGCAAATGAAATAAAACGTAATCCTGTAATTCAAGAGACATGCGTTTAAAAAAAAAAAAAATATATATATATATATGAAATTCAAGAGACAATAGTAAAAGCATTTTTTGCTCATTATGACATGAAGATTTGAGACACTTAAATGATTCTACATTCTCTCTCTCTCTCTCTCTCTCTCTCTCTCTCTCTCTCTCTCTCTCTCTCTCTCTCTCTGTGTGTGTGTGTGTGTGTTTGGCATGGGCAAATGTGATTTTTATCAATAATAAATCACTATTAATTTTATTCAGTGAGAACATAGTAAGACCTATATAGTACAGAGAGGGGGTAAATTTGAAAACAATCTTGACAATAAACTTAACCCCTTCAGGTATATTCAGCTCTCAAATACCCAGTGCCTTATTAGTTCTCCTCAGTACAGTTATAAGTGTATTAGTGGCTTCAGTTGCTTGCTCTTGCACTTGCAGCCTTGTGCTATTACAAATCACTTGAAACTGTCTGTGTGCAGGTGCTCTCAGAGACCCAGGGATGAGGTGCACACAAGAACACTGGGTGCTTTTAAATACCATCTGCTCATGTATGGACACTGGCTTCTCTAGTTGGCTATATTACTGACATGCTCAAAGCCATACCAGAAATCCTTCTACAATTCCATCCATCACAGTCAACAAATTCTGGAAGTGTTTGTTGAGCCCTCTCTATTCTACCAGAATTTAATATCCAGGAAAAACAAAACAAAAACAAAAACAAAACAACAACAACAACAACAAAAAAACCCAGAAAAACCTATGTCCCTGAATGAGGTAATGATTTTTAATTTTCTTTAAACTTTTAGAAAACCACTAATCACTGTATATTAAAATGAGGAAAAAAAGCGATGGAAAATAAAATAGGTTAATTTTTCCATTTTGTTTGTCATTTAACTATTTTTTCAAAAAAAAAAAAAAAACCAAAAAACAAAAAACACCCACAAAACAAAAAAAACGACATAAGGGTGAAATCTACAAAACTCTTCATGTAAAGATGCAGGTGCCAGCTGAACACACCCACATGTTTGGCTCTAAGTATTAAGATAATTCTGGATAGACAGGACCTTAGAAGAATTCAGATCCCTGTAGAGCCTCTCCTGTGGGCTAGCCACTAGTATGAGCATACCCATGAGGGCAGGCTGCACACACACACACACACACACACACACACACACACACACACACACACACGCTTTCCAATTTATGGGCATGACAAATTATGCCTCTTCAAACACTGCAGTCTAACACTCCTTTGGAAGTGTTCCAGACCACCAACTTTTGAGATGTGTGGTGGTGAATTGAAACCAGGCTCAGCAGAATGTGCCTGGAAATGCCTCAGAAGCAAACCTAGACTGTGTGCCGCACACAGTCATTCGGCTCATTGCAAGGTCGTGTGCTGGGCTCTGTCCATGTCTGATTTCCCAATAGGGGTTTTCCTTTAACTTTTGACTCTCCTAGGCACACACGTCTGAACGAGTGTTTCTGATTGTGCTACCATTTTCTGAGTGTAGCATAGAAAGTTACACTTTTCTCATCATTACGGAGCCTTTGTTCTATACTGAACACTTCTTTTTATGAAATGACAGTGTAAATCACTGATGTGCTCGTGACACACAAGCTATCCTACCCACTTACTCCAGAAAAAAATCTCCCTGAGCTAGAGTTTCATAGGCTCCCAGCACAAACATAAAGACCACCAGGAACTGCAGCTCGCAGTCACCTGTTACACTCTATCAGTGGAAAACAAGACATAGAAAGAGCATAAATCCTGGTGTCTGTAAAACACAGCAAAATTGTATTAAGTGTAATATCATTCTTTAAATTCTCTCACCCACTTCATGTTAGAGCTTTTACTTAAAAAGCACATTTTACTGTGGGGAGCATTTAATATAACCATTACTTATTTGTAGCAGGCAACTTCTTGCAGGTTGTGAAATAGAAGTTAGAGGGGCGAGGAGGAGTTAGGGAAAGATGGGGAGTTGAGTCTCATCCAAATACATGGGTTAAAACGCTCAAAGAAGTAAAATCGTTCAATGATATGCAATTAAGCCAATGCTTAAAATTAGCCCAGCACATAGAGACAGCTGACAGACAAGACGTGAGTCAATTAGGAAATTGTCATTGCCTATCTAAAGCACTCAGCAGGGTTGGGTGCCTTAGAGGAGACTCCGGTCATCAGAGGATTCCTGTACTGCCCTGTCAGGCCTTCCTGTTTGCAGTGACTTAGTTACCACACCCAGAACGCTTGTAGTTGTCAAATCATTGTCCTTGACATTTTGGGGGGAGGGGAACAACAATATTTTCTGCCATGAAATAACTTACTCATAATTAACGCAATTCAAAGCATTGACTTTGAGCTGGGGAGATGTCACAATGCTTATCTCTGAGTTCAACCCCCAGAAGCACATTTTTAAAAGCCAGGTATAATGGTATGAGTTGGGATTTTGACATTAGGGAGGCAGAAAGAAGAGGTGCCCTAGGTCTCACTGGCTTGTCAGTTTGGCTCCATTGGGGCACTCCAGGACAATGATGGGTTTTTGTCTCTAAGAAGGTAGATGATGTTCCTGAGGATGACATCCAAGGAACACACACTGGGGATGACATCTCTGATCTCTCTATACAGGCGTGCGTGCGCACACACACACACACACACACACACACACACACACACATCATCGACTTCAAGCCACTCTTGGCAATGTATACATGAGGCTCACATCTAGTAGCTTACACACCTCTGGTAAGTGTGCACCATATTTGACTAGGGAAGTAAATTTCTCAAGAGATATGGAACTCTCCAGGTATTTCATGCCGTGATAGAGGAATGTGTGGATAGTAGTAAGAATGCTTAGAAATTTTGAGAATTCAGAAGAGGCTTCTGGTCCTCTTACCCAGACAGGGATGCAGGCCCATTAACCGAAGCTCACGAACCCTGTGAAAGATTTGACAATGAATTACAATTTTCCTGATTGCCAAAAGCACTTCTTTTGGTGATTAAAGTCATAAAGTACTTACTGCAATGTGATGCAGACTAAAAGAGATGCTATGGATAATATGTAGTCTTACATATGATGTGGGCCTACATTTGACTGAAATTTCTTTTATTTCCCTAAAATTATTGAGTTTCAAAATCATATATGAAAATGAACTTTGAGTGAAAAATGGTCTACACACACACACACACACACACACACACACACACACACACACACACACACACACTGAGTCTTGGGAATCTAAGCTTAATCTCTGGTACTGTTTCACATACATTGCTGTTAACATACCACAAGCTGTAGACACTTAAAAATACTGTTTAATTTTCTTTAATCCATTTCGTTTTATGGATCTAAAATGGCCATCAGACAATAATACAGCAGTTTCCATAAGGAATAAATTGTTACAGCTTGACAAAAAACTCTTTTTATGCTAGAAGAGGGAAATATAAAAATGTCTTTCTCATATAATTATATTAAAAAATGTGTTAGTCTGTTCTCTCATATTACAGCTGTTAGAATGTTTTTTAAAGCCACTGACTTAAGAGCTTCTGGTCCCTTCCTCATTTTTTCCTAATTAATTTCTGTTCAACCAAAGAATTCTTTCCTTTTATGACTCCTGTCACCCAAGCAGTGCCTTCATAAAATGAGCGAGCCCACTTCTGAGCTTCACACATCAAAAAGTAAATAAATAAAAGGGCGGGAGAGCAGGAAAGCATTTTTAAGAAGGGGACTTTTGCCTCTGCTGTGTAGTCTTCCTTTGAGAAAATCTGGCAAATACTTATGATTGCCTGTACAACTGTGCTGAGAAGAGACACAGCATTCGGACATGTTAAAAGATTCCCTTCAAAAGACATCAACAACTTCACAAATGTGGTCATCTACAGAAACATTTGCTCCTAAGAAATACACTACCAGCTCTGGCACGAGTCTTGCATTTATTTATAATTATGTGATAAGTATTTTGGAAACAAAGAAACACTATGAATTTTGAATGTGGTTCTTCAGTAGGCCAGCTCTTGAATTTTCTCATATTGAAGATTTTGTTTCTCTTTTCGATATCCAGAATTAATGAGATTGCCTCATGTACTCTGCAGAGTTTCCAGGCCTTTATTTTAATTTCTTTTTATTTATTTGCTTTAGCTAGTTGTTTTTCTTTTCAAAGAACAAGAAAGGAAATTCTGTTTAATTAAATAATGTAACCAAACAACTGCTCTTTTTACACTACAATTGCTTCCCTATTTTTCTTAAAAAAAAAAAAAAAGTAAGGCACAAACTCAACTAATTACATTTATTAAAGATCTGGAACAGAGGCATATCTCTGCCAACACTCCCACCTCCACCCGCACACCAGCTGCCTGAACGCTTTCCAATCTAAAGAAGAGAGAGGTCTAAGCACGAATTGCCAATGAGGTAGAATTCCATAAAAATTGGTCTACTCGCACGAGATAGCCTACTCTATCTAACTCTAGGTGTCCAAGCTGATGAATGGAACTTAAAAATCATAAGAGAAACATAGTGATCCCTGTCAGCAGAGAGCTCAGTAAGCTCTCGCAATTCACTCATCATGCATGCGGACACGGCTCAGCAGCACTGCCCATTAACTAACAGTGATGAAGGTAGACGCTCTGGTGACATCATCTTCTGCAATTAACTCTAAGCAAAGGCTCTGTTATTGAAATCATGAACCAAGTATCCCCCAAGATGAATTCAACAGCATAGATAGATACATATTAGAAGTTACTGTTGAAGTAAGGTAATGTCAAAGAAATAATTTAACTAAGATGAATATACATTTTTAAATTTATTATATATTTTTTATCCGAATAGTTTTAATTACTATTTTCAAACCTGATTAATTTTCCCCACCTACTTTGGCAATAATAAATATTGAAAAGAGTTAAAATAAATGTTTCATCACCCATCGATCAACTTTGTACACACACACACACACACACACACACACACACACACACACACATGCCACTCACTCACTTACACGGGCGTGCACACACATACAGGAAATTAGAGACATGAAACCAGTAGTTTAATACTTGAGGTCAAAACCCTATTTAACAAAAAGGCTTTTTCTTTGTTTTTAATTAATTGTATAATTTTCCCATTTCAGCACACACACACACACACACACACACACACACACACACACACACACACACACATATATATATATGAAGGCCAACTATATGCTTACAATGTAGCCCAAGTAAGAATCCATTACTTTAATTATCTTACAATGAGCAGAAAAAATCTAGTGCATTGGTAAATGCAGCCCTCTTAATAGAAAAGCAGATTTTAAAGCATTTTCCTTTTCACAATAAGCTGGACACACTATTGTCAGGGGCTTGTATTTTCTATATACAACTTGTATTTCATTTTTGAATTACTTGCGCACATTGCAAAGTGTATGCACTGCAACAAGAGGTCAAGTTTCACTCACTGAATCGATTCAATATGAGAAGCAGAGATTTCCACAGAGAAAAAGGAAATTGCCTTAAAGTCAGTGGCCATCATTTTGTTTCAGCCTCTTGCTCTGAGCGGTGGGACCAGACGCATCCGCGGCTCTGGGCTGCTCTGTCCTGCATTGAAGAGCACTAGGCTTAAAGAGCTGTTAGAAAGAGCAATGGTGGAATCATAACTGACTCCTCAGAAAGACTAACAAGATAGCAGCTGCCAAAAGGTCTATGTTGTCTAGATAGGAGAGGATGCTGCTACGTTTTTCTCTTCCTTTCTGGGTTCTCCACTCAAATGCTGAACTTACACTCCAAACAGCCAAAGATCCAAAGAGACTCACGCATTACCTCTGATTACCTTCCCAACACAGGCTAAGTAACAGCTCGCTGTAAAGGATATGGAAAACAGCTCCTGCTCAAACAGCCGTAAGCCCATTTAGACTACAGGGTCATCAACTTCAACCTTCGTTCAACTGCTGACCAGAAGCCAGAGACGGCACTAAAGTTAATGGAACTGAGAAAATCAGTTACATAGCATGGACAACTCCTTAGATGAAGGAAAGAAGACGAGATGACATTGAGGCTGATGGAACAGTCCTCCTTCAGACGGTTTCTGTCTTCCATCCAAAAATCTGAGTAAAATAGATGTTTTTCACATGACTGTGACAAAATAATTTTAGCTCAAGAAAGAAAATGAGACTTGTCTTCCTGTTGGAGACAACCTCATGTTCTCTCTGTGAGCATTAACCAGCTAACTTCAATCTGCAGCTCGCCCGGCACATATATGCTGGGTTTTGTTCAGCAAATAGTAAAACGAGCTTGGCTGTGTTTACCTTGAAAGAGGCCGGTTAGGTTTTGAAGTTCGCTTAATTTCTGAACACTAAGCATCCATAATAAAGCAATGGGAAACCCACTTCATAAAAAGAAATCACTAACCTGTGCAACCCTGTGTACTTATGTTTGCAGCATTCTCAAGTATATTTTCATTGTGTTTACATTTGAAACGTAATAGTTTTTTAGAGATTTGTGGGGCTTCCATATGATTTTTATCTTGTTTCTACATAAAAAGGTAAACTCTTTAAAGAAAGAAACACCCCATGTTAGTCTCCAGAGGCCCAGGAAGTGATTTGCATACTCAATAAAAGGATTTGATTAACTTCTATCCCAGAAATTTCAGTCTTAGGATCTACTGGGAATGAACTTATAATAACCATCTAGTGCAGCCTGTTTAAAAAAAAATCTCTGTTGCACAGAAATATTCTGCTTGTCTAGCCTACAGAACTCTTGCTGTAATTTCAAACCAGTTCTTCTAAAATTGAACTTCATCAAGTTCAGAAGTTCAGACTGCTGGTCAGCATTTTATGCAATCTATAAAACATTTATTTTGGAATAATAAAAGAGACAGAACCACTGCTTCCTATATCAAGATGAAAAGAGAACTATTGAATATATATATATATATATATATGTCAAACACAATTTGAAGTTTTAATATAGACTATATTTATAACTTTACTAAACTTGGGCATTTGAGGATTTGTAAAAGCTTGCTATTTATTCTCCACTAAAAGTGTAAAAGTCCATGTAGAACAATTGAGTAAAGAAATAAATATATAAAAAAATAAATGTATGTGGTATGAATGTATTAATAGGGCCCAAAGAAGACTTGTCGCTTTTTCTGAAAACCTTGCACAATCTTGGCAAATTTCTATGGGGGACAGTTCTGTCAATATGCACATAGTTCAGGACCCTGGAAAAAATGAAAACGCTGATAAAAAACGGACATATGTTATCTTCTCTCTCAGAATGTTGAGCTTCAGCTGGAATAACGAGTAAGGAAGGAAAGGAAATTGTCCTTCCCCAATCCATTCCTTATCATGCTTGGAGACTTCCCTGAGCTCATGGCAGGCAAAATTATTTCTACCGAAGTGGTCCTTGGTTCTACAACTGCATATTAATGAACCACAATCAAGGGTCCCTTCCTCAAGGCAGCAGGGTGGACAAGGTCCTCTATCTCCATCCTTTCGGAGCATGAAATGCTTTCAGTAACAGGTTAAAACACACGTTGTCTCCAGGCTGCATTTTGGTTTACAGCCTTCAAGACTTCCTGGGAACTTCTAGTTTCTTCTAAAATGCACTCCTAGTCTTCAAAAATCTAATCTTATCCTTAATTATCTGCAAATTTATACCTTTTAAAAGTTGTTAATGTGATTTTAACTCTTCAAGTTTCATATAATATTCTTATCAATGTGATGGATATTTCTTCTAGTCAGAACAAAAGGGAGGCCTTTTAACCATATTCTTTTCATACCTTTTGTACCAATTTTACTATATAACACAAAAACAAATCAACCACACACTTAGCCCAAATTCCACATTTTAAGTTGTCACTGTTCTCTCTCTCTGTCTCTCTCTGTCTCTCTCTCTGTCTCTCTGTCTCTCTCTCTCTCTGTCTCTCTGTCTCTCTCTCTCTCTCATTTATTTTTTGAGACAAGGTAGTATTCTTTGTAGCTCTGTCTGTCCTAGAACTCATTCTGTAGACCAGGCTCGACTCAGATCTACCTGCCTCTGCCTTCCAAGTGGATTAAAGGTGTACATCACCACTTTCTGACAAAACAATTTCTTAAAGTAAAATATTAAAAAAAAACATCAAGTCACAGATCATGAGGAAAATTCCTTTTCCTTGGATTTTAGTTAGAAATCTGGCCACACAATTGCTTTTTAAAAAATTACTGATTCGTTAATGTTAATAACAAAATGTATATAGATGAAAACTATTGAAAGGAAATTGTTTTTGATAAATTATGATTTCAGAATATACAGCGCTGTCTTTGTGATGTCTTGATTATGTAGGGAAGCAAAAGAATTGACATGAAGTCAAACCAAGTTATCTGCGCGCAAGGGTGGGAAAGAATTTGTCCTAAGTTTTCTGAGCTGATTGTAATAAATTGGGGGTGAATTTGTTTAAAATACGTCGAATGTTTGTGTGCAGCATTTACACCATTATTAGAAATAAGGAATGTGTGAAACAGCTGACATGTCTTTTTTCACACACACACAAAATCACTCTCTCAACAATCCCAGCAGGCAGGCAATTTACATGAATGAAGACGAGGCTCTCGAGGATCACGTACAAGCACACATAGGTCAAGAGTGGGGCTTCCGCTTGGAGTCAGATTCTCACCAAGTGTGATGGCTCTTGCCTTGAACCCAGCTCTTAGGAGGTGTGAGAGGAGAATCTGAAATTCAAGGACAGTTCTGGGGCATCAGAGACAGGAGGATCTCTGGACCATGCCAGTCAGCCAGCTTTGCATACTTGATGAGTTAGAGGCCAATGAATGTCCTTGTCACTAAATAGGGAGACTGTGTCTGAGGAATGGCACATGATATTTATCTGTGGTCTCCATAGGCACAGGTGCAACTGTGTTCACACACCCACTCGCGTGTCTGCACACACATGAATGTGTGCACACATTCAAACACAGGAGAATTCAAGGCCAGAGGTACCGCCTCAGAAAACAGCAAATAAGCAAACAAACTCATAAATGCCTGAAAAATCCATACCTTAGTTGTCCAGTTCCTACTGCTCTCATTTGCAAATAATACTCTGATAAATTATTCTCCCACAGGGACATATACAGCCCAAGGTTCCAGCACTACCCTCCAGGTCAATATTATTTCCTGTTGCCTCATTGAGTTCCCCGACTTTTACCCTCTGAACCTTTTTAATTCTTCTCTTCACACAGGACACATTTTGATATTTTAAAGTTCAACTTTAGAAGTAAGTGACCAAAGGACGTTGATATCTTAGTGGAGAACGGCTAATTCACTCTAATGAACTGAAATCCTAGCAGCATGATTTATCTTTACATTTTATATATTTTTATGCATGAGGCTCATGCACGTGTGTGCAAGCATGCGTGTGTGTGCTTGCACACGCACAAAAACTTATGCCCGTGTGTAGGTCAGAAGACAATTTAGCGGAGTGGCTTTTCTCCTTCCACCATGTGTGTCTCAGGACTCAAACCCATGCCCATCAGTTTTACTCACAGAGCCACTTGCCAAGCCCTAATATAATTCGGACATCACAAACAGAAGAGATTACTGAAGAGTGAAGTTCCCTATAAGTGATACCACACCCCCAAGCCCTTCTCCTGTTAGACCCTAGTCTTCTCTTATCTTTACTTGTGGCTAACTTAGGAGCATTTGACTATCCAATCAGACAGGACATTAGTTCCCATTAGCATTCTGAGTGATTGAACTACAGCTTCTCGTTTGGAAACATGTGATATGAAGCTAAAGCAATGCTGAAGGAAAACCACCCAACCATGACACGTGTTAGGAACAGTCTTGTCTTCAAGCAGGCCATCTATATATGAAGTAAAGAAGACCCAAAAACCAAGTTGATTAACTGGCTCTGCCAAAATCAGTTAAACCGTGTTTGTTGCTAAATAAACTGTTGGATTTTGTTGGTGTTCTAGAATTTGCTTCTTGACCATCATCTTTTGCTGCTTCATATTATTTTTCCTTAAACAGGTTTGTTTAGCTTTAAGAAAAGGTGGCCAAACTCCAAGCATAGTTCTGATCTCCTCTCTAAGGCTGGCTTTGCTCAGAAGTTGAACCTGATGACTACCACAATAGGGAAAAGAATTAGAGACTCCCAGAAGGAGCCGCCCATCCTTCAGCAGAAGATAAGGAAGGTCCCCTTTCACGTCCAGATACTGTCAAAGGCCTCTTAAGAGTGATGTTTTAATGATGACTGCACGTATTGTCCTTGGTTGGTGCCTTAGATCGAGCAGAACCCCTGAGCCCAGGTCCACCCATTATACTGTTCTTCTTGTAGGTTTCTAGGACCCTCTGGATCCATCTATTTCTCTATCTCCTATGTTTTTCTCACCTAGAGTCCCAAAGGATGTCCTCACCTCTATCCTACTTTCCTGGTAAGTGAAGACTTTCATGAGACCTGCCCCTCTACCCAGATCTAGCCAAGGGACAGAACATTCTCCACAATTAAGTGGAGACTGGAGACTGACTTTCACATGAACTCTGGTGCCCCATATTTGGCCATGTCCTCTTGATGGGGAGGCCCGATGGCACTCAGAGGAAGGATAACAGACTACCAAGAAGAGACTTGATACCGTAGCATCATATTCAGGGGGAGGAGGTCCCCCTCAGTCACAGTCATAGGGAAGGGGAATGGGGTGAAAGCGGGAGGGAGGGAGGAATGGGAGAATGTATGGGATGGGATAACAAATGAGATGTAATATGAATTATTTTATTTTTCAATTAAAAAATGTGTAAAAAAAAATAAAATGAAAAAAAAAAGGTGATGGTTTAGAAGTCACAATAGGATTTGGGGATCTTAAGGTTTCATGTTGTTGTATTCAAGAGTCAAGTGCTTTAAGTTTGCAAGACAATGCATCAATTTTTTTTCTTCTTTAAATTGTTGCATTTGCCCAAAGCCCAAATGTTCTGTTGCTGTGTTTGGCTGCTGGGTTTTGAGTCGTAGCATCCCAAACAGACTCATATGTCTTCTGGGTCAGAGAAAACTCAGATATCATTACAAAAATAAAAATAAAAATTCATCAACAAATCTTTTGGATTCGGGTGATTGGAAGACAGTATCCTTTGGAGTTAGATGACAGGAAAGAAAGGAGCAATGAAAGGCAGTGAGAGAAAAGACAGGCAGGGAGGGAGGGAGGGAGCGAGGGAGGGAGTGAGGACAGTTTGTTAAACTGATGTGATTTGTTAAGGGAAAGAACAACAATGTTTTATTAAGGTAAAAGAAAGTAAAAATAATATTATTTTAGGAAATAGAGATCTTGTTAAAATACCTAGGGAAAGTGACTATTAGGAACCATAAAATAATTTGTATGTCAATATATTTTATAATTTATATTTTTGCATATGTCCTCGTATTGAAATTAGAAGGACTTGGGCATCTGTTTGGATAGCTTGACTTAATGGAACTGATTCAACATGAAGTAGCAACGGTGCTCCGTTCACGGGTAGCATCACGAGATGCTGCAGAGGTAGCCCTGAAGATCTAACCATTGCATACCTTAGAAGGGTGTCAAAGTAGGGCCCGCAACAGATAAGCGTGACAGCTGGTGAACTTCACAGTCACTCAACTCCTGGGAAAACGTGGAGGCTAGTCTGCAGACACAGGCTGCAAGTTATCATCCTCCATTAAAAAAAAAAATCAGCATCTCCAAGTCACCGGGTAGAAACCTGGGAAAAACAAACATTAAGAAACTACACAGGGAAGCAAGCTTTTCAAAGCACAGCTTTCCTGACTCACAGCCCACATCTCTTAGAGGAGAAAATGCTTCGTGAGGTTATTTGTCCACAGAAAGGGCGTTTTCTTCAGATTTCTAGGATGGTGACCATTGAGGACCGACGGTCAGTCTACAAATCAGTGAATACTCCAAGTTGGGATTTAGCCAGTGCATGCTTGCCTGGGTTATCCAACCTCACGTGGAAAGAGCACAGGAGCAGAATTAAAAGTGGAGTCTGAAGGAAGGAAGGACCGAAATTGGGATGGCCTGAGTGAGACAGAAATATATTCAAAACTCGTGAGGAAGTCTGAAATTAAGGCAACACCTTATTTCCAACATCACATTGCGTTAAAAAAATATGACTCATTTAAATGCAATTGACTCATTGCATTAAAAGCAATGGATAACTAGGAAACACGTGGTACATGGAAACTTATTTCATTCGTTCACCCATGAAGGAAGACACTTTTTGAACTGTCAAGTTGAATCAATGGATCACGTGAATGAATACACTTTGTGAGACAGAAATGCAAACTTCAGACCTGAGATAAATTTGAGGTTCGTATCAACATGTTGTTAGATTACAAAAGTTATCATAGTATGTTTTGTGCCCCTGGGGTGACGAATAAAACAGACTGATTGAAACTGTTTCTGTCCTATTGTCTATTCTTACAAATGGCACAACACTGACTCCTAAACTGCCTTTCAGGATGTGGTGGTTGAATGAAGGAGTGCCTCTACAGGGTTCTTTCCCCCTTGTCATTGGAAGGATATTCGGACATCAACTCAACACAGACACAAGGCCATGCACCAAAGACCTACTCGGGTGTGGGCTCATCTTGGCCACACATTCCAGTTCCAAGTGGGTTTAAAGGAGCAGGCATTATGTAAATAGGCACTGTAAAACAAAAGGCAGTGCTCACACATTAATCCAGGACCTAGGGTGCTTTCAGAGGAGGCTGGAGACAATCCCAGACACCTGGTTTTTGAAAGACCCCCATGGGGATAAATGGAAAGTGGGGGGGCGTCCTTGGAAACATTTTGAAATTAAATCTAACTTGCATACATGAATTAGGTGGGGTTTTTTTGTTCAGCAATTTTTTGAAGTTTATTTCAGAGATTTAATACAAAATTCTCACCTTGAGGACACTAATTTTCCCCAGCCAGTAGGGACTTGAGAGTTAAAATCATATAAAGGACTTGGCTGAAAAAGTGTGTTCTGCTCCTTTAAAATACATTCCGTTTGTATCAATATTGACTTTTTGGAATGAAATATATGGAGTTGAAAATTTGCAGGTCTGTGTAGGTGAAGAGGTAAAATTACACCAACATAGCTAACATAGGGAGACTAACTAGAAAAAATATAGAAAGCTTCATTCTTCTCAAGACAAAATACATAATCATACATGTGTGGGGGAAGTTGGAAGCCTAAAGACACTATAAGAAAATGATCATGAAGTTGATTTTTTTAAAAAGAAATTAAGTAAGTTTAATCTTTCTTCAAACTGTTTCAATAAAACATTTTGTAGCTAATAAAATTGTTATAATACTTAGGAAAGAAACATGCACGTGTTATAAAAAATTAGATGTAAAATAAGATTATTTCTGAACACATCACATGGATTGGATTTTGGAAAAGGTTAATATATATTTTTTCGGGTACACATTCCTTTAATTCTACTATAAACTGGTCCATGGGTGTGGCTACTGCCTTGCTGTTTATATCACTATAGAAGACTCAGAGACCAACGGTGTTTTGAAGGCAGTGATTTCTCCCTGGCCTGGATGGAAGTGGTTGTAAAATTTATAAGGAAAGACCTGTTTCTGGCCCACATAATTTTTTGGTGAGGCAGTATAAATTGATGACATCTATCTTGAAGAATAAAACTTGGTTATCTGGTTGTTCTCAGCTGCCACAAATCTTGGAGACATTTGGGATTATTAAAGGCACAGCAGTTTGAGCTACGTCTGTTATGGATGTGAGAATCAGCCTTGTGTTTATTTAGTAGTTGATATGTATTACGTATTAGATGGAGATGAATGCAGCTACATAAGGTAGTTTTGGCCTAGGGGGCGGTTGTAGTTATTAGAAAGATTCACACACTCTGAATTTATAAAACACATGGGTGTTTTGAAGGATCTTACTGCAAAAAAAAAAAAAAAAAAAAAAAAAAAAAAAAAAAAATACATAAATTACCAAACAAAAATTTACATGTCTTGCCCATGGTTTAAATGCTTAAGCACCTCAGAACTGTTATCATTAGCTGTTACACTGCAAAACTCATAACAACCAGAACAAACTCAGGTAGTTTTGAGAGAAGTCTCCCCAATTTGTATGTTAAATAGTACATTTTTAAGCACTATTAGCAATGATTAAAACTTACAGAGTGGTTAATTACTGACATTTCACTACTATTAACAATGATTGAAACTTACAGAGTGGTTAATTACTGATATTTTCACCTTTAAGGGTTAAGGGTAACCCTTATCAACCCCTCCTTCCCTCCATCCCTTCCTGCACCGCGATTTTTTTTAAAAGACATGGTCTCAAGTAGCCCAGGCTTGCCTCAAACTTCTGGTGTAGTTAAAGCTGACCTTGAACTCCTGATCTTGCTGCCTCATCATCACACCTGGGTTTATAAAGTACTGGGGATTAAAGCCAGGGCTTGAGGCATGGTGGACAAGCCCTTCAGAAAGTACTTCCACAAAGAGCTACACCACCAGTCTAATGCAAATAAGCTTTCGGCTACACTGCCCAGCCTGGCATGTAAGTTACAGCATCTCCATTTTGAAAGTGATGACCCAACCACAGAAAGTAGAGAATATGCCCTACAACACAGAAAACAGTAGAGGATAGAGTTGTAATTCAAAACAATATTTTTTAATGCGTTTTCATTGAAGCCCACATTTTACAGTACTCTGCTCTACTATCTCTCAAGGGTGCCTATCTGTTCATTCATTCTCTAAGAGTTACTAATGACATGCCTACCTGAAGCCACACCCTCTACCAAGCTTGTCTTTTTTGTGTAGGGAGAGAGAGAGAGACTATAAGTTTACGAAATTATATTTACCCTCTACATTTCTCAAGTCGTAACTCACCAAATAAAGCATCATTAATTATAACTAAACCACAAAATAAAATATTAATTGACATCGTTCATTATTAATTAATAAATTAATTTTGAGCAAATGAGTCATCCTTGCTGCAGCAAAATGTGGCGGAGGGTACGATGTAGTGATTCCCTGTGAGTGGCAGGAGGTCATTTCACCTGTGTGACCAAGTCCTTCCTCTCAGAGCCACCAAGACCCCTCAATGTCCCAAATGCATGTGGTTGTGCAAAAGCAAAACGTGAGCTGCAAAGTGGTCATCTTCTTTGGAAGATGATTATCAGCTGGGGATGCAGCCCCGAGTTGGCCTATCGCTTGCCTAACATGCAGGATGCCATAGGTTCCAACTCCAGCACTGCATATCTCAGGCATGGGGTGCTCGTTAGCATTCACACCTTCAGAAGGCAGAGGCAGGAGGGTCAGGGACTCAAGGTCACGCTCAGCTAAGTTTGAGTTCGCAATCAGACCAGGAGACCTAAGACTGTCTCCTTTTAAAAAGAAAAAAGATGATGCCGGGAAGTTGAAGATGCTGGTTCCTTCCACAGAGTCAGACCTTGCTCCATAGAAGCCAACATTCTCAATGGGCACAGCCTTTCAGCATCCTCAATCTTGACCCCAGAGGCAAAGCTCCCACTCAAACAGCTGCATGTTTTCCTGTGTTGCCAGGGTCCCAGCAGAAGACAAAGGAGGGGCTCATCTTCTAAGTTATTTTCAGATGTTTAAATAGGCCAACAGCCTATGTGCCCTGCCTCTTTGTTCTGGTGGCCTGTCTGAAGGAACACTCTGGCATATTTGTGTTGAATTTAGAATTATGAAGTGGAGTAATAACAAAAACAAAAACACTATATTAAATGCATTTAAAAATACGTCTGTGCTTACTAGCATACAGTCTTTTTAAAAAATTAGGCTGAGCTGTAAGACCTAAGCTTGCTTCAAGTACATAAACAGGCTTTTAATACAGCGCCAGGACTGACTACCTGCGAATGAAATGCTTTCAAAACACAAACACAAACACAGTGGGTTGTGAGGAACCACTGACAAAATTAATTTCTAATACAAGAAAAAAAAAACATAAAATCTATTATGATCACACCTGCTCTTCTGATTATTAAAGGTTTTATATCTCTCCGTCTACATAGAGAGAGTGTATAATAAATTAAATATCCCAATTGAAATTATGTAAAAAAGCCAGGTGCACTGGAGGCAGAGGCAGGTATATTTCTGTGCGTTTGAGGCCAGCCTGGTCTACAAAGCTAGTAGAGAAACCCTGTCTAGGAAGAAAAAGAAAGTCAATACTTGGAATAATAAAAGTTTTCTGTTAGAAAAAAGGGGGAGGATTAAAAAAAAATGAAAATGAGTAGAAAGAAAATTTCCCCTTCCCTTTAGACATTCTTTCAATTAAAAGAAAATCAAATTTAAATTATAGCTGCCAATTAATTTTTCTGCTCTGGAAAGTGAAATAAGCATGTTTCATTAAATTGGATATCAAAGCTCATTGGTCATACAAGGAACCTGTCGATTAATGGATCAGAGTTCTCCAGTTTCAATTATTTTCCCGATTTCCCAATAACTATTCAAGTACTTTCCTCTCCCTGGTGAGGTCATATATGCCTCCAAATACTTGACTGACTGGTATACTGTGTTTCATGGAGTAATGTGAAAGGAAAGGTACCAGTTCCATATTAAATGTGGGTGGGGCAGATGGTGGTAGGAGGAGGGAGGGGGGATCAAATGAGGGAGGGAAGGAGGGAGGGAGGGAGGGAAAGAAGAGAGGGAAGGAGAAAGGGGGATGGACTGAGGGAGGGAGGGAAGGGAGGGAGGGGGAGACAGAGAAAGAGGGAGAGAAAGAGGGAGGGAGATGGGGGAGAGAGAGAGACAGAGAGACAGACAGACTGAATTCCTACCTAAGGCTCTCTTTACATGAACTCCTGGGTGGTGGGAATAGCAGGAAGGCTGCTGGATTTGAAAAGGAAGCAAACAGTCTCCAGGGCTTTTGTTTCCAAGTCATACCACATACACCTACACCTATCTTTTAAGAATTCTCATACAGAGAAACCCTGTATCAAAAGAGAGAGAGAGAGAGAGAGAGAGAGAGAGAGAGAGAGAGAGAGAGGGAGGGAGGGAGAGAGAGAGAGAAGAAAATTAAGGAATCAGTTTCAAGTTACTACCAATTTTGTGTATTTTATCTTATGTTTTATGAATCTATCAATTAAGGACACAATTCTTCCTTTCATAGAGACTACCCTTGGTGTCCAAACTTACTTAGTAGAATGCCACAAATGTCTGGAACAAATACAGTTTCATCACCAAGGTGAACAGTTCACCATGTATGAATTAATTTTATTTCTGGAAAGACAGTTTTCAGCTACCAGTTTGCATAAGTTCTTGTTTTTGGATGAAGTGCTATAGCTTGCTGAAGAGATAACTATTAAGTTCTTCAATAAAAACAGGGAAATCTACGTGTTTCCTAGTAACGTCAGGAAATGTTACCAACATAACTGCCTAAACATGAGCTGAACAAGGACCACGCCAACAGACGTGCCAACGCAGAGTGGGTGGGGAAAAGCCCATGAGGCCTCACTCCTACAGGAAGAACTACAGGCAGCATAGAGATGCTGAGAGAGGAATAGTCTTTTCTGGGGAAGAGTACTCCAATTGGTTGTCCAATACCAAACAGTCCACTCTGAAAACATTCATAAGAGCAACTTTAAACATACTCAGTAGGTTACACTTAGGAATATATATGTATGTGCATACACATATATGCATAAAGTAACAAATTAATGAAAAAGAGACTGTCAATTTGGAAAAATACAAGGAGAGGTATATGAGAAGATATGGAGGGAGAAAAAGAAAGGGAGGAAAATATAATTATATTACACTCTCAAAAATAAAAGAAAAAATATCTAGTGTACATGGTGCTGAGAGAAACAACCTTAAAGCCAATAGTTACAAATGCGCCACTAGCATGCTCATTAAAACTTTAGCACAGTGAAAGAAAACATGTGACAGGAGGAATTGTTCTAGATCCTTAACCCTGTATTATTCTGGAGCCCTTTTCAGTGTTCTACTTCCTACCACTTTTAGAGTATTATGATTCTCAAAAATTACTTTGCACACTCTGTCCCAGGTTTCAGCCACTGTGTCCTTGGGCCAAAAGGCAGGTGCTCACTTCCTTTTACTCAACACACAAAGGTGTTCATAGAAGCTTCATTCCCCATAGTCTTTGCTAGCCATCCTAGCTAGGACCCTCTGGTCACTCAGGCCAGCCTGTGTGTGTGTGTGTGTGTGTGTGTGTGTGTGTGTGTGTGTGTGCGTGTGTATGTGTATCTGTGTGTCTGTGTGTGTGTGTGTGTCTGTGTGTGTGTGTGTGTCTGTGTGTGTGTATCTGTGTGTGTGTGTGTGTCTGTGTGTCTGTGTGTGTCTGTGTGTGTGTGTGTGTGTCTGTGTGTGTGTATCTGTGTGTGTGTGTGTCTGTGTGTCTGTGTGTGTATGTGTGTGTGTATCTGTGTGTGTGTGTATATGTGTGTCTGTGTGTGTCTCTGTGTGTGTGTGTGTATGTGTGTGTGTGTGTGTCTCTGTGTGTGTGTGTGTATGTATGTGTGTGTGTGTGTGACTGTCCTCCTTTTTTCCCCAGCATCCACACACATGACTCTCTCCCCACGACACGGACTTCTCATGCTGGCACTGCACCCTAATTTAAAGTTCTTACTCCATTTGTGTTTGTTTGTGAGTCCTTTCATTTCTTTTGAACATTCTCTGGGTTTCACCATGACTTCTAATGCATATCACGAAAAACTTCAGATACATTTCACCCACTTTTGGCCATGAACTTCAAATCCTACTGGATTTCATTCTGATATCCCACAGACATCTCATATGCATCACACACACACACACACAGAGAGAGAGACAGAGAGAAAGAGAGAGAGAGAGACAGCGAGAGAGAGAGAGAGAGAGAGACAGAGAGAGAGAGAGAGAGAGAGAGAGAGAGAGAGAGAGAGAGAGAGAGAGAGAGAGAGAGAGAGAGAGAGAGAGAGAGAGAGGGAGAAAGCACGGATCTGTCTTCAGAGAGATCTATGTTCCAGAGAGGGTCTGCAGGTGCTGCATCCTTAGGTGTGTGGCACATAAAAAAAACATTTATTGACTAAATGAATATATGAATATTTTAAAACTTTGTGTCATTCTTCATTTTCATTTGGTAGAAACATGAAAATTTATTAAGAGAGTCACAGTGGGAATATAAAATAGCTTTTTACAAAAACATTTATTCTCAGAAATCAGGGCAAAAGTTTCAGCATTTTTCTGTAGACACCTCCTATTTCTTCTTCGTTTTATTCATACTCACATGGTCACAAAGTTTCCTCAACTGTTCATGTTTATTAATGTTTGCATGCAGGAAAAGATTATTAAATTTACTCCACAGTGGGCATTTCTACTTCATAATATTACAGTAAGGAGTCTCTAGGTTCTAGCATGGACTGGGTAAAAAAAATTCACCAGAATACTATAATTATTGCTTTAAGTCTATATTCTAACTCATGTATTTTATTTATTTTACCACTCTGTTTCTGGGTCATAGACCCCCCCCCCAATATTTGTCATTATTATAGCATAGGTTTTATGTGTCATAGTACTAAATCACTAATGAACATATTTATTAATATTTTTTAAAGATTTATTATTTCTCTGTGGGAGCAGGCACACACACAATGACCACAGAGACCAGAAGAGACCATCAGATGGCCCTAGAGCTGGAGATATGGTGGTTTCAAGCTATCTGACATGGATGCTGGGAACTGAACTCAGGTCCTCTGCAAGAGCAGTATATGCTCCTAACCGCTGAGCCATCTCTCCAGCCCCGGATAAAGATTTCTTTAATTTAGCCAATATCTACTTTTTCTTTCTTTGTTACGTTTGTGTTATATGAATGCGTGTCCCCACGTGTGCCCAGCCGTGCCTGCCCACACCCGTGCCTGTGGAAACCACAGACTGACTTCTAGTGCCTTCATTCTATCATGATTCACCTTTTTTTTTCCCCCTCGGGCTGGAGACATGGCTCAAAGGTTAAGAGCACTTACTGTTCTGGCAGAGGGCCCAGGTTCGGCACCCCACATCATGACTCACAGCCGTCTGTAACTCCAGTGCCAGGGGCTTTGACACCCTCTCCTAGCAGGCACAGCTGTGGCGCATACCCATACACATAGTTAAATAAACACACTGGCATACTGGGAGACTGGCAAGCCAGGGAAGACTTGGGCTTGGTCTGTCTCCTCTCCTCCGCAGCAATGGGTTTACTGATGCGGGTGCTGGAGAACCATAGCCACCTCCTCTTACTTGCGCAAAGAGCATTTTACCCTCAGAACCATCTCTTCAGACCCTTCTCTGCTGTTGTTACACAAAGTTTCTTGTATAACAGTTCGGACTGCCTTTGAATCCTTCATTCTCCTGACACACCCTCCATAGTGGACATATCAACACTATAGACACGTGCCACCACACTGTGTTCACCCAGTAAGTTTTGACTGTAGTCTCTCAGCTTTCTACTTGCCTTGTCAGTAGATAGCTAGTAGAAACACTTTGGGCACATGGATAGTCTGCAATATAATATACTAAATTATATTAATTTATTAAGCAATATTTGGTGCATTTGATTAACAAAATCTTTTTATAGCCAGGGAGCAGATGAAAGTTAAATTTGTGTAAGATTGAGAACCAAACTAGGGACGGATGGTAACTGTCTCAGAGACTGCCTAAAGCAACAAGCCAACCTCATCTTTTATTAAATCTCTCTCATTTGGCAGCTAATTATGTTATTTTGTATTGCTAACTTTAACAGGCATGTCATATGTCACTTTGAAGACTGCCAACATGGCAGTGGATGGAGCATCGGCTCTTCAGTCTTTTCACCCCTCGCTCTCTTATCCCACGCACCCACTAGGTCTGCAATTCATGCCTCTTGAGCAATCCCTGAATAGGAACACCCGATTAACCTGTGTTTGTAAATGTAACCCAAAAGGCTAGTCTCTTGTACAAACAAAACAAGACAAAACAAAGAATACACAACATATGCAGAGCACAAAAGACATTTCACAAAGATCTAAATAAATATTTATAATGGTATACTAGAAAAGCCAATTGAGATGTCTCGGTTAATATTTTTAATTATGTCAGTTCATGAATATTTTATGTCAAATCACTTCTTTCTCCTTGCCAAATGGAAGTGTTCATAATAGAAGACCTCTTTTGAAGTCAAAATAGGTCCTTTGCTAATAAAGAAGAGGAAATATTATCAAAAAGTGTAAAATTCAAATAATTTCTATATGTCGGTTATAAACTTAAGATCAGCTTATAAAATCAGTTATTTAGCTATAAAATTTTATTTTAAACTATTTAACAACCCTGGGATACCAGTGCAGCTGCTGTCAGTGAGACCACATTTCTACAATGCACCTTCTTTTCTGAACTTTTCTTTTTTTTTTTTCTGTAAAAATGTCCCAAAGCCAAAGAACCAAATGATGAGATATATAATCTTCGGTGTAGAAAACACATGTGCTCTGCAGTTTTATTGTGGCCTACTGCCAATCTGTCTAGATCACAAACGTCAAGTTAAAAGTAACAATAAATTGGTGGGGGGGGGGGGCACGGGGGAGGTGACAAAGCTGCTACGCATGTCTTAAATTTACAGATGAGACATGACTTTATGCACAGGAAGAAAGATGTGTTTCCAGTCAGAAAGAGAACTGAAGGAAGGGGAGAGATGTGATGTGTCTGGGTCTTCAGTCGTGTTCTGGACTGTGACAGACCAAGCAGAAATAATTACCTTGGTAACTCACAAAGATATTGCCTCTTAGTTCATAAATGAAGGTATTCAAAATCTGTGGTAGACTGAGGGCTACAAGATATCTGGGTATAAATGCTTCATCGGTGAAAGCTAACTTTTGTTTTATTTTTTAAATAAATGTTAACCTTTATCGTTGTATTTTATGGGTATGGGAGTTCTGCCTGCTCGTGCATCTGTATGTACCGCAGGCATGCAGTGCCTGCAGAGGCCAGAGGAGCATTGGATTCCTCCAGGACTGGAGTTACAGACAGTTGTGAGCCTCCATGTGGGTGCTGAGAAGTGAACCCAGGTCCTCGGGAAGAGCAACCAGCGTTCTTAACCACTGAGCCATCCCTCCATCCCAACTACTATTTATTTTGTCAGAAGCAAGGAAAACATAAGACCTGTGGGGGTAAAGGAGGAGCAGGAGACCCCAGCGCTTACATCTGGGGTCTCCTTAGATCTTGTCAGGACTGAGTGAACTGAATGTGAGTTTTAAATGTACTGCTACAGCTCCACTGATCAGTAAAGTATGTGTCAGCTCCGATCACGCAACAACAGCTTTTACATGAAAAGCAAAATATTCTTGCACCACTATGCTGCATTACAGAGCCTCATTAGAAATTCACTTTAAAATAATTTGTGTACTGTCAACAGGACACAGTACATCATCAATGAGATTTTACTTTGTCCCTTAACATGTTCCACAATTTGCCTAATGAAATTAACTGAAGGGATTTCGGTACTGCTATTTCTGTTGTCTTTTTTTCTTTTTCTTTTTTTCTTTTCCTAAACTTGGAAAAAGATCAAAATGCTTATAGATTTCCGATTGCTATTAGAGGTAATAATTATACACACTAAACTAATTACTACTAAACCCAAACCTGACTTACAACTAATTAAATTTTATTACATCAACATCGAACATAGACTTTCAATTTAACACAGGGCATAGCTATAAACACAACAGCCTGTGCATTTATTTCAAGTAAAACGTCTAGGTCAGATTTATAAAGTTTGAACTTGGCAGGGATCGGAGAACAATTTGTCAGAATCACAAATCTGCTAATTTGCCAACTTCTGACGAGAGGGAAAGGTGCTCCTTGCAAGATGAAAACACTGGATTCTGCCACAAGAGTTCCCCAAAACAGCTAAGAGCATCATATGTTGAGACCACTGTGGTACAGAAAACACATGGAACGTAATATAGACTCCCTTTCTTTTTAGTGCAGGTGTGCATTTTACTCCTGACATTGCTTATCCTGAGATAAGTGACATATAATATTTCTGCTATCTTCAGGGAAGGCAAAGACCATGAAACGGGGACTCTGTGGCTATTAAAGGAATGCAACCAAAGTACTCACTTGCAAATACGGGCAGAATCTCCATTTAGTCTCCACCGAAACTACATGTAAATTTGTCATTCATTCGCAACAATTGGAAAAGTGTAAGTGATTCACTTTATAAACTTTAATTTTATAAAAAATGTTTACTTTCTACCAGATGGTAAGATTAAATTACATAAACACTGTCAGCAAGTTGAATCCTCAGATGTATTCATTCCTGCTACAGAAGCTTCAAAACCTGTCTATAATTTTGTTACTGATGTTTAGAAACAGCTGTAGCTGACATAGCTACACGTTATGTATGTCAGCTTTAAGAGATTAAATGTTCTTAACCCTCAGTTAAGAACAGAGGGTCTTTTGCTCTTAATAAACTCCACTGTGAATTATGCTGGAAGTTCTGTGGCCAGGAGAGATCTCTCACAATAGGTATTTGGTAAACAAAATGGCCAAGAGTCATACATTTTTCATTATTACGGGAAATTCTGTTTCGGTGAAGCCGAAGAAAGATTTGAAATGCACAGCACTTTCTGATAAGAAATAGAAGACAAATTGTCCTCTAAGAAGCCCCTCATATATAGCTTCATTAATTTCTTAGGTGGTAGTAAATTATATATTTTTCTCTTCAGAAGAATTCAATCCATCTCAGGAGACTTTATCTTTTTCCTGGCACAAATTTTTTAAAACTTGAATTTGGGGTAAAATCCTGCTGTCTCTCCCATTAGAGTGGGAAAGTACTTGCACGATAAATGCTCAGAAGCTGATGGTGGGATCAGCGGGCTGCTCTGAAATCCTGTGCTGGTGTGTCGTCCTCAGTTACTGTATCAGAGAGAACAGAAGTAACCAATCTAACTATACCTAACCAGGCCATAGGCTTCAAAGCCGGTTGATTTATGAGTTAATCTCATTAATTTCCAAGCTCCACTGACGAATACTAGTCTGATACACAGCACTCTGAAGATGATTCATTAACACAGTGTGTGTCACTCTGCAGAAACATATACATCTGCATATATACTATATCATCAGGATATATATACATATATACACATACATACACATATATACACACATACATTACATATGTACATACACACATATGTGCGTGTACATACATATATATTTTCCCCCCAAATTATTGGTCCTTTTGTTAGTCACATAGGACCAACTGAAGGATTTTAAAGCTACAACTACAGGTTTAAAGCAATGTTCTAAAACTTGAGCAAATATGATAATTATACATAATGTTTTTTTTTGCAGGAGTTTATAAATGAAAAGCAGCTGTTATCAGCAGAAAAAAAAAAAAAAGGATAACCTGGACGGACTCATTAACAGTGGAGAGATATAGCCACTTAAAGACAGTTCAAGGCAAACTTCCAAAAGTTGACTGATTTCTCAAGCAGATACTCAGTGTGGCAGTGGAAGTTCTGTGGTGTACATCTCCACACGGTGCAGTGAGTCTACAGATGTGACAAGTGTCTTCATTGTGTGAGTCACACACAGTAACACATCCATGAGACATTTGTAGATGCTGAAAGAGCCCTACAAGATGCCATGAGTAATTCTATGTCTGGCTTTTGAGTCTAGTAGTCCTTTTCATTTCCAGTTCTATGTAACTCACTCAGCTTTAACTGAGAGGCATAACAGCAAGAGTGAAAATTCAAGTTTGTTTTTTTTTTTTAATACTAAATATCATTAAAATGGCAACAAAATCAAATGCAAGAACTACCACGGAGCGGGCGGTGCTCTGCAAAAGACATCGTAAGCCAAATCTTTGGAAGACTCAAATCTGTCCCGAAATCCGTTTTGCCTCATGAATCATTGTCATTCTTTATGCTACACCCTACCTACCGTCAAGATAATGTGTCATTAATTAGCAATCTATATCATGAGTCAGCATAGCAGGTGCACTGACGCGGGACACCACAGACAGACAGAGGCAGGCTGACATTTAGTAAAAGGGAAATCTCCACCTCAGTCCTCTGTCACCCTTCCACTCTCTGCCACTGATTAGGTGAAATTTATACTTTGAAACAAGATGGGACGCCGCAAACATTCTGCAGCTTTTAAGGGGCGGGGCGGGGAGGGGTGGAGAACGGCATCCTTTTGATAAATGTCTTCACTTTGTGCGACCAGATGTCTTTGTGCATCCTCTCATGCTTTCCGATTTTATTTTTGTAAGTGTGAGAACAGGGGAAATGCCAGCCATTGTAGTCAGTCAGCCTGAGCCCCAGCAAGCATTGCATAGTGAGATGCTGTCTTACTGGTTTTTAAAATAAAGTATTGAACTTGGAGTACACTTAGCTTCTTATTATCCCTGCAGGCACCGTGCACCCCAAAACCTGTGTTTGGCCAGGTCCATCTTACAGGTAAGGCACTTCAAAAAGCCCTTTTAGTTTCAACAGGTACCATCACCGGCAAAACTAACTTGCTAAGGTTTAAACACTGTTGGCTTTCTCTCTTTTTGCTTCCTGATGCCCCAAGTCTTAGAGAACCTTGGCGTTAGTGATTAAAATAGGATAATTATGCACGGGCAAAACATATGGCTGCTTTCAAGGGCATCGGGAATTTGGTGAGAAACAAAGTTCAAAGGTTTTCATAAGACCACTCAAAGTATTAGTTCCACGCTGTGGACACTTCTGTTACATGTTTTGTGGTTCCGGGACATTGCCGCGAAGAATTTTCTGACAACTGCGATGTAATACCAAAATCTACTCTAGTCGAAGAAGCCGCTATAAAGAAATATTAAGGAAATCTTCTGGGCTCTACAGTTGGGGCTTTGAGGTGTCAAGTTCCTGCCTCATGGCAGAAGCAAGGGAGTCCCCCTCCGCCACCCCATCCTCCACCCCGCCCCCCTCCCACACACAGTGCTTCCTCCCAGGATTATCCCTGACTTTCCTCTTCAGTACCCAAACCCTAAAGAGTAATTTGAGAATGATCCTACCTGCATCTTTTGTTCCCTAAGGAAAGTGTCCAACACATGTAAAGAAATAGATTCAAACCAGCCATATGACTAACCTCAAGGGAAACAGACTTAGAAAATGACCACCCTAAAGCAGTGGTGTTTACCAATAAGACCATGTAGTCAAACTCCCAGCAAGCATTCACACACACATTTCAGAAATTGCTGTTACACTCACACCTGCCCGGTCCCTAAAGAAAGCTCAACAGTAGTTGGTGCTCATTTTAGATTTCCTCTGCCTACAGCACACTGTAAAACCAAAGAACAGTAATCAAAGGGATCCAGAGAAGTTTGGTTGGAAAGATTGCTGAAGATTCTACGGATCCCAGCAAAAGTGGATTCCTGGGTGATGTAAGTAAGACACGCATTTTACCCCTTTGCTGGCTAAAGGCTGTGCATTCAAGGAGAACACGTGCCCCAAGGTAGCTCACCAGTAGATCAGAAATGAAATGTAAAAGAGACGCTCTTAAGCCACCCGGGCAGCCACAAATCAAACGTTTGCTCATAAATACTGATTTTGCTTATCTCCCTAAGTCTCTGCAAAAGTGACAAGTGGGCACTGGTCAGATCGAAGGAAGTCATTATAAAGAAACTTTTTGGTCCTCAACAAGCTCCTAATGGGATGCCCAAGCTAAGCTCTAATGGAGCTAAGAGCACAGCCATCCTAAAATAATGAAATAAGTATTGATCAGATAATCACTTCACTACATGCTACTAAACGCTAAGGGAAAAAATGAAGGATTCCAGCGTTTCCCTGGAGAGCAGGGTGTTTGAGATGGGACTGGAGCAATGATTAGATTTAAAGCGGTGCTCTCTCAACCATGACTGTAGTAGAAACCAGGGAGACCGTCTTAAAAGCCCCCCAGATTGTGACCAGGGTTCATCCCGAGAGATTCGGAAATCATTCTAAATAAAGTTCTCGCACTGACCCTTTTTGAGAGCTCTCTGGGTAACTATAAAGGGTAGGTATGATTGAAAGTACTGAATAAATAAAAGGGTAGACAGGAAAACATTTTCAAAAAAAAACCAACCCACACAATTAAAAAAAATAATAGAAAGCCTCAGTCTATACATTCAAAAAAGCTAAAAATCTTCCAGGTGGGGGAAATAACAGAGACTAGCAGTAGTTCTCACAAGTCCAGTTTGAGAATCTGGAATCTTCCATTCACTAGCTCATTCAATCAATAGCTACTTAGCAATTAAGTATGAGATAGTACTACGTTATGTTATTGGTTAAACAAAGGAGAATAAAATGAACAAGGTCCTGAGCTTAATGGGCACTGCAATCAAGTAGAGAGAAAAGATACAATAAGATTTCCTGTGTTATGTGTTGGTTTACACAAGAAACAATATGATTCCCCTTTGCATCCTTAAAAGGACACTCAGACTGAGACAGAGAGAAGAAGCCAGAGAAGGAAGCTTGTGGACTTCCAATAAGTCAATAAGGAAGCCACGGTGGGCACCCAGTCTAGTCACTGTGTGTGCCTGCCTTAGATTGGCAGAGTAGAGATAAAGGAAATCGATGATTTGGAGAGGCACTAGAAACAGAATATTGAGAGCCGGGTGGTGGTGGCGCATGCCTTTAATCCCAGCACTCAGGAGGCGGAGGCAGGTGGATTGCTGTGAGTTCGAAGCCAGCCTGGCCTACAAAGCAAGTCCAGGACAGCCAAGGCTACACAGAGAGACCCTGTCTCGAAAACCAAAAAAAAAAAAAAAAAAAAAAGGAAAGAAAAAAAGAAAGAAGGAGAATATTGAGACACCATGGGCAGCTAGATACAGGAAGTGAAGCAAAGGAAAAGGCCAGGCTTCCATCCCAATAGCTTGATGGGCAGTGAGGCCTTTCTGGAGTTTAGGGAAAGCAGGAGAAGGTGTTTTCTGAAAGTGTGTATCCACTGAGAAAAGACACTCATTTCTGGAGCCCTTGAGATGCCAAGAATACGGCAAACGGTTTAATGCATGTAAGAAGGCCACCGGCGTCTGTCTGTTGGTGCAGCATTCTTCCAGGTCTTCTTAGTAATCCTGGCAGAGGCTTGCTGCCTATCTTTGAAGTAGCCCTGCTTGGATGATGATCTGTAAGGATTATGGATCTGGAGCCACAGAAGCTTTGAGCTTGAGATATCAGTGAACTGCCTATGGAGAGTCAACTGAGATGCTGGGGAGGCTGACACAGCAAGGTGGAGACTAAAGGGTAGTTTGTTACCAAGTCCTGTATGTTTGGCCAACTGCAACAACACAAGATGGTGGCAAAGGGGCGGGGCTCCTGAGATGGTATTGAAGAGCTGAGTTCTGTCACCCAGAAATGGGAGTGGACTTCTCTTTGGGGATGGTTTCTGAGATCAAATGCGAATATAACTGAAAAGCAGACACTCAAGAGGCCGAGGCAGAGGCCGAGGCTGAGGGAAGTGGATCTCTGTAAGTTCCAGGCCAGCCTGGCTGACATTGAAAGTTCTAGGCCAGCCAGAGCTACACAGTGAAACCCAAAATAAGAGAGAGACAGAGTCAGACAAAAGCACAGACAAAGAGAAGATTAGGACTGCACACAGGTACATTTTAAAAATATATTTTATTAATTTATTCATATTACATCTAAATTGTTATCCCATCCCTTGTATCCTCCCATTCCTCCCTCCCTCCCGTTCTCCCCTGACTCCCCGCTCCTATGACTGTGACTGAGGGGGACCTCCTCCCCCTGTATATGCTCATAGGGTATCAAGGCTACCAAGAAGAGACAGATACATTTTTTAAGCCTCAGTTTTGTCCCCTGTGAAAATAAAGCAGCTAACTTGTATTATTTCTAATTTTTTTGTACTCTTAAAAAGTCTTAAATTCTAATAAGCTGAAAGATAATGGAGAAAATAAAAACTACACAGATTTACAAATGCTACAGTAGCATGGAAGTAGAGAGAGAACTATAAATAACTCAATCAAGATAGTTAAGAGTATTTTGGCAAAGGTTTAACATGGCACAGAGGTGGAGAGACTTGTCCTGTTTGGGAGCAGTAAGTAAATCCACTTGTATGAAGCACACTACACAAGAACACATGGGAAATGATGTGAGAAGGTCCTTAGTCAGGTCATGAGATCTGGACATCTTCTGTCATGCTAAGGAGTTTGGGATTCATCGTGGAAAGGTGGGGTACTGTGAGTTCATTAGGAGAGTGACACAATCAGATCAGGATGTGAGGATGACTATTTTCTGAAGCAATCTACAGCAATGGGCTGGAGAGATGAAAGACAGTGGCAGGCAGCTCAGGTGGAAGATATTCTGCAGCCACGGAGATGAGGGATGATGCTCAGAGCCCAGATGAGGAAACCGGCAGTGAGAGTGAAAGGGAGGGTTGGGTACCAGAAACTCAATGAAGGGAGAATCAGATAGCTTAGTGACTGATAGGAAATGTGTTCTGAGAAATGAAACTGTGTTGAAGATGAGCACTTAGACTTCTAGCACTGGTGACCAAAGTGGGAAGGGGTGTGATCTGATGGCTAATGAGGGGACAGTACACACAAAAGTAGCTGCCTTGCACTTTCAGCCTGAGTACAGTAACCACTATGTTTTAAATATTGGTGATGCCACCAGAATTCCTGAAGCTTAACCCCCTCTAAAAGAGCATCAAGAAGTAGGGTATACAGGTGGTGATTAGGGGTTGTCTATGCTGAAAGGAACTGCCTCGATTCGTTTTGCCCTTCCACACTCTGCTTGCTCTGGAGGGCACAGCTTTCATGGTGTCATCTTGGAGGTAAAGCCTGGCCCTCTCACCAGACACCAAGCCTCCAATCATGATTTTGAACTTCCTGGTCTCCATAACTGTAAGCAATAAATTCCTATCCTCTATAAATTATACAGTCTCGGGTATGTTCTCATAGCAATAGAAATAGGCCTACAGCGTGATCCAGAATACCGCCTTGGAAATGACGAGGTTAGCATAATGTGACACTAACCCTACCCGATCCATTCCTGGTTTTTGAATTTTCACTGACCACATAGCTTTTTGGACACCCTCAAATGTAACTCTAGCTCTACGTGGTCAGGATTCTTCTGCAGTTATCTCTTAGTTAGGGCTTCTTTAATTTTACACAAACTTAAGCCACTGGATGGGCTCCCATGCTTAATAAAGAAAAGCTCATTGAAGACATTGGGGCTGAAAAACACAAGAGACTACCGTGGAGCCAAGTATCATTTCACAGATAACTGTAGTCAAGTTGCCTTTTCAGCAAAACGTTTAGAATACATTGAACTAGCTATTATGTGAAAGGCTATACATGCACCATATATTTTAAAAAGAAACACGCACGTGGGGATGGCACATGCCTGTGACCACAGGCTTGTGACAGAAGAGGCAAGCACGAGCCTAGACACTCTCGACGACAGGGGAAGACTATCTCAAAATGTAAAACAGTGAATAGATAAATAAGATGAAAAGAGGGGAAAGAGCAAAATATCATTAAATGCTGATATTCTTAGTGGAGTAGAAACTATTTTGCTACTTTTCGTTTAGAAGTATTTATACTCGATACACTAATACATTTCACATATATTATTGAATTGAAGCACAAAGTTTTCCTAGCCAATGCATTTAAAATATGCTATATAATTCAAGTACAATGTTTCCATATTTTGTCCTGGAATCTCTAGATATTATAATGTAGATAACGTACCTTTAGGTCATCAGCAGTAATGTAGAAAAAAATAATCATTTCTTTTCTTTTTCTTTTTTTAGAAAAATGAACAAAAATAGACTTAAAATGCTGTCTCCCTCACAACAGACTCTTTTCTGTGTGATATCACTAGTGTGTCTAGATAAATGTTAAAGATAAACTTCATACCCTTTGAAATGTCAAGAATCTTCTCATTGCTTTCTCACACATCGCCAAAATGCACCTCAGACTTGACCCTCTTCCTTACGTGACACAGGACCACTGTTAGGGACCTTTCAGACTCCCCTGCTACTGTGTATGCTGCTGGACTGGATGAGACGTCACAGCCTGCCACTTTCTTGTTCTCTCTAGGCCAAACCAGAACTCTGTATTCAACTCTTCCACACCATTGACTGGGTAACTCGGCAAGTCAAGTGGTGTTGCTAGTGGTCATTCAATAAATTAAAAGCAGGACTCTAGAGGACGCTTGGAGTCAACAACAGAACCCCTAATGCTAGCTGAGTCATTCTTGCCCAAGTCAGACAAAGACTGTAGGAAAGAAAGCGCTTGCCTGTTACCTTCCTGAGGGAAGGCAGCATCCATGCTCCGCCCCATGTGTTGCTCACTCACTGTGCACCCTAAACTGCAGCAGACCCTCTCCAAGCTTTTGTTCATTTCATCCCCACAAACACCCCTACAAGCTGCCATTTCCACAACTGTATTAAGGCTAAACCCACCCTGATTAAGCTCAGTGAGTCACACATAAAAGGAACACGTGGAAGTGGAAGGCAGACTTGTTAAGGCAAAGGGTTGCAGTGGGACAGAGAGGGGAGTGAGAGAAGTTACTAGGGAGACAAAACAACCTAAAATTCACTATACATATATCTGTGAACCTGTCCAAGAACAAAAAAAAAAAAAAAAAAAGAAAAAAGAAAAAAGAAAAAGAAAAAAAGAGAAGACAGAAAACAGAAAAAGCAATCTTCTGGCAAAGCTGGGGAATTCAATTTTGGTCCCAAATTTGATTCCAAACCTACCTAAGAACCATACTGGTGAGTAGAGTATTTGCTACAAGGTACCACTGACAATGACCACGGCAATTACATAGCCATCACCATCACTGTAATGTGCAGGTCCCAGGTCAGGCCCTTACAAAGCAATCCCAAAGAGCCATGAGAGGAAGTAGCTTCACCCAGTCACACAGAGAACAAGTGAGATCAGATGATGACTCTAGTTCCAGAGCCCAGTTCACTAACCACAAACAAAGGAGAAGCAGTGTGTCCAGGGGAATGTATGGACCTCTTTACTTTTCACTGGGATTCAGACAACACCAATGCTAGCAAAAAGCCGACAGTAAGAATGACGCTGGTAAGGATAATATTAATTTACCATCAATTTGATATTGGAGTTCCCTACAACTGATAGGTAGTATTAAGGGTGTGAAGAGGCCAGTATTGGGGGCCGGGTGCACAGGGAGAGAGCTCAATTGATAAAATGTTTGCTTTACAAGCACAAGGGCTTGCACTCAGTCTCCAGAATCCATTTTTTTTTTTTAAGCCAGGTGTGATACAGTTTGCTTGTCCTGGCAAAAAGGAAGTAGAGACAGGTAGATGTCAGTTGTTCATGGTCTAGTCAGCCTAACTACTTGGATGCAATCTGAGGCTAGTGAGAGCCTTTCTTCCCCCCCTAAATGACTGGCTATATTCGAGGAACAACATTTAGGTTGCCTTTGACCTACACACACACACACACGCACGCACGCACGCACGCACGCACGCACGCACACACACACACACACACACTGGAGCCTGGTATTCCAAACATGGAGTCAAAGACAGCAGAATCTATAGTGGCTAGATAAAAGAGCAAAGGAATAGGCCCTAGCTGCTACAGGGGGCTTAACCCTTTCCTCTCTTGGCACAGATAAGGCTTACAGAAGGCTTGCTGGCAGGCTGGGCCTCTGTTTCAAAGCAGGAAAAAGTGTACTGCAAACTGAAAACATTTTCTTCTCCAAAATGGGTAGAAGAGGATGACATTTAAGATAATCCACAATCTGGACCCAAACTCCCTCTCCAAGCTCTTCACAGATTTCTCCCGGGGGATCCTCTGTTTCATCCCTATTGCTCAACCGCAGCCTCTTAGATACATAATGCAGATCTCGGCTTCTCTGTCACAGGTTGCAAACTGGTGGCCCAACTGCCAAGCCCAGCCTGCAGACATGTTTTGTTTAATCTGTGTGTTTTGTGTGTTGTGTTTTTCTTTTTTCTTTTTTTTTTTCTTCCTCCTTTTTTTTTCTTCAATGAGCCAACATTTTAAAAAATCTAGAGATCCACATAATTCATATTGTGGCATTTCTTGAAAAAAAAAAAGCTCACAATCTGGCAACACGAGGCTTCGTTCTCACAAGACAACGCCTATTCCTGGGAGGTGCCTCCTTTTGGATGAAGTGTCCGCCCTTTAGTGTGGAGCCTTCTGGACTCCCGTGTCTCTGGCTCTCAGGCTATGTCAACTTCATTTATCGACCCTGCTGCCCTGCTTTTCTAATTGTAAAGAAGTATTTCTCTTCACCCATGTTTCCTTCAAACACAGACAAAAGTGAGACAAGAGCAGCCGCATGCTGGGAAGGATAATGGAAGAATGCTTACCTCTGTAGAGGCTAAAACGCAATTTGTAAACGACCTTGCCATTTCCTCTCATAGTTAGTTGCTGGCATTATTGTCATTCATGAATTTGGGATGGCTTCACTTGATCCATCCTTGGCCATCTCCCAAACTTACCTATCCTTGTCCCACCCGAGCCTTGTTCCAGAGGTTCAGATGAACTTAGCGACAGCTTTTAGTTCTTACTAGTTCTTATTTCAATGCTTACGCTCTTTGTTGGTAATATATCCTTAGCAAAGTCTGGACACTTTGGTAACCTGAGCAGTCCCAGGTGATGACCTGTGTCTAGAGGTCACAGGTGTTTTCTGAAGAGCTATCCACTGGAGAGTACCCTTGGCATCAACGGAGAATGAGAGAAGCTTTCATTCCTGCATTCCTGCATCCAGTTATTTACTGGTAGAACCATGCAGCACCAGGCAGTGAAGAAGCTGAGGCTGTCCTGAGAACCAGGGGACAGGTCCTTTGCCTTCACAGCATTTGTGAACAAGTATGAAAAACAACAACAACAACAAACAAACAATAGATGCTCATTTAATTCAACAAGGAAAGTAACAACTATTCAGTTTTTGCTTGTTCTGGGTAATTGGCTTCCAATATGCCTCTTTGGTGTGTGTCAATGACTCTGAGTGGTGTAGAAATACCAGGGCACATTGGTTGCTTTGTAGTTGTTACTGATTTAGGGCCACTCTAGTGTACCACAAAGCTTCAGGGCACTGAAACAGCTGTATGCTGCATGAAGGGTGCATGCTGGAGGCATTCGCGTCCGCGTGCCATCAGTTCTTTGGGATTTCAAAAAGCCACAGGCCATTAGAGTAAAGTTTGACAAAGGTGGTGGTTCTCCTATTGGTAATATCAGCTTCTCTGCATGACCCTGATTGCTATTTGTTATCTCATCACCTCAAGATTCAATGGCACATAAAAACTGTCTATGGGTCCAGATTAAAGTCTTCTTTCTGATAATCCTTCCGAGGACACAGTCACTTGGATATATGGAGGGTTGGATTTGAATGGGTTGGTAGGGGAAACATGCCTGAGCAAAGAAAGCTCGCATTAAAGATAAAGACACATCCAAATCAGAACTGTGATGGATGCTCAGGTAGGCATTTATCCTTTGAGTTTTGGTAAGTTCAATGGCATGAGTTCCTTATTAATTTCTAATGTATCATATATGAATGGGAGAATTCTCAAGTCTTCATGGATAAACAAATTGCTCATTTTATAAATTCTCAATTTGGCCTCATGTTGTGAATGCCATTTTCCAAAGCAAGTATGTTATCACGGAAAATGAGGTACCACATACATGTCTGTTTTCTTCAAAACGAGCCCAAAGCATCCCATCCCTCAGCATCTCTATACTCCAAGGAACTTTCACCAGAAAGCAAGTGCTCACTAGAATCTCAAATATGTAGAAAAGAAACAGAACTGTGTCTATATGTACCATCTTTGACAACTAATATTAGCATGGAGATCAATAAATTTCTAATGGAAAATTTTGTCATTTGTTTCTAGGAATAGCAAGTTCTACCATGTATGCAAAGAGTAAAATGTTGACATAAAAACATAAAGAAAATAGAGTAGCATTAAAAGTTGACAACATTTCTTTGTATTATTTCATGGGCATGGGTGTTTTGCTTACATGTGTGTCTATGCACCAGGTGTGTATCTAGAGCCTTCAGGGGACAGATGAGGGTGTTGGATTCCCGGGAACTTGAGTTACAGATGGTTTTGAGTCACCATGAGGGTTCTGGGAATCTAACTTATGTCCTTTGGAAGAACAGCCCCTGCTATTAACCACTGAGTCATCTCTCCAGCCCCAACATGTGAAACATTGCATAAGGTTTCTCTATGTCTAGAGTTTTTCCATTTTGTTATTTTCTCCAACATGTGACATTTAAATTTTTTTTCTGTAGGATTAAATTGCTGCTTATTTATTAAGCACCCGGGTGATGTCAATCATTTTCCAACTTGGCACATCAAATTAAGCACAAGGGTTTAAGAAATTTCCCTGTATAATACCATACTTGGATGATTTTTAAAAGGTGAAGGAAACCCCAAATGTTTCCTCCAGGTTCATCATTTGAGGGGAATGGGATCAGAAAATGGGGGAACAATTGATTCTTCCAAAACATACTTTCTCTGAAGGAACTGCTCAATTTTCTGTTTTTTTCTTTCTTTCTCTTTATATCAGCTGAGCAACACTGCTGCCCAGGACTACATCTAATTCTCTTTCATAAGTACAGACACTATACTTTTCTAATAATAGATTAATCTAGGGATCTATAAACAGCAGAAGTTCTGCTTGCCTTTACCTTCCTTGACTAACATTTATAAGAAGTGAGTGGCATACAACCCATGTAGTTGTAATTACAATTGAAAAACAAATTCTCAAACAGCTGTGGCGACAGAAGAGTCTGATAAGGGCTTAGAATAATGAAGAGAGGGATTGAAGTGAGGCTCCTGCTACACAGTTGATGAGAGCCCGGAAGCAAGTCCGCTCTCCAAAATCCTTAATCCGCATTACTCTGAAACACTAAATTAAAGCACATATACTCTGTGCACTAGAGACATGGAAGTTGATGAGTGATTTTCAAACCAGTGACAGTTTAAAAATACATATCAGATCCTGTGCTTGACCAGCCATAAACTGGGAAGTTGAACATCATTTGTGTAAGATATTTGAAGATTACTATTGAAACTTTCCCTTCAGAATGTGTTATAAATCAAAGCTTGGGTACATACATCTAGTAGTCTGATGGATGTTGGTCAGTTTAAATGTCATATACTATCGTAAATAGGAAGTAGGGAGTTTTCAAATTATCAATGCTTCCAATTTAACATTTAACAACAGAAATGTTTTTTAGACAGGTACAGATGACAACCCAGAATTTGATAACAGTGTGGTCATCTTTTGAAGTTGACAGCATGCGTCAATGAATCAGCATCAAAACAGTAGGATCCTCTAGGCAGCAAGAAAATTCAGTCATTCCTTATTGTGCCATTTTATAAGCTACGTGGCTACTCTTTTAACGTTTTACAAGTGAGCAGCCTCAGAAGGAATGGTGTATTTATTTAAGCAAATTAATTAAACACAATACATTTCGGTTTTATTATGTTGGATTACTTGTGTTTTACGATTGAGATGTGTCAGTTAAACAGTAGTTTTTTTTTTTTTTATTTTAGTTTTTGTCTTCTATTTGATATTGACTGAAGAAAACTGATATAAATATAAGTGCATCTGACCACTTAAATTTGAAGATATTTCTTAGACTGAAATAGAAGCTCTCCATGACACACTTTTTAAAAGACTCTCATGTTCTCAAATGTGCGTTCATGGTTTTAAGCCAAAACCAAAACATATAACATGCTCCCTAGTTTAGAACCAGGGACCAGAAAAAAATAGCACTCTATTATATGTGGTTTCATTTTTGTATGCCACTGGTTTATTCCTCACCAAGTTGCTATGAACACTAACAGAGAGGGAAAGCCTGCAGGGACAGCAGCATTTCAGGGACCCCAGGGGACTTTATCTTGCAGGTAGAACACTTAAGTGACTGAGGACCCTACAGTCTCCAGGGATAAAACTGATCATCTGCCACAAGTAAAAAAGCATCCTCCACAAATTTTTCTTTCTTAGAGTTTATGTTTTGTTTTGTTTTTATCTTGGATTGAACCTATTCATGACCCCAAATGTATATTTAGTGTAAAAATTCCACATACAGTTTTGATCTAGAAAAGGAATCAACTAACTGTTTAAAGGAAACAAAACCATGGCCAGCTAGTCCAGCACTTCTTAATGAAACTATTGTGCAGAAGATTCTGAGATCACTGAGTTGAGGGGAATGTGTAATCCTTCATCAAAGAGTGTCAGCTGAGCCACAAGGCTTCCTCGGCTTATTGGACCATTCTTTTAAAAGTCATAATGAGAACTTAAAAAGTATGTAATAGTATTTCACAGAAAAATTAGTCATTTATACAAACGATTGTTAATCTTAAAGGAATCAAAGCCTCATACACAAAGCCTAAGACACTTCCTTTGGAAAAAAAAACATCATGCTATTAATTTACATTGACTCCTAATGCAAATTATTATGTACTTCCTTTATGTTACATGGTAAAAATATCTTAAAACATGTAGTTTAAGAGAAGATAAAAATAATAATAAAATTCCCCTAAAGGCTGATTATGATAACATTATTTTCAAGATAGGGAAATATTTTTACTTCGCTTTTTCAACATTTAAATTTTCAAAGCCTTTTCACAACTTAAATGCTAGTTACACAATCAATCCACCAATCTATCCTATTTAAATCAAAAGTGATTCATCAATGATTTAAGTAGTAAACATTAACCTTGGTATACAGTTGAAATAACAAGTCCACTAAACTTGGTATGTTAAATGTCCTACCTGAAGCATAATACAGTTTTTCAATGCTGCTTTCATCAGACGATGTAAAGAAAGATAGCCTGATGGCATTCAAGAGAACACGTACCCAGTCCTTTCCTTGGAATTACAATTGCCCCAAGATACCCCTAAGTTATCAAACATCTGCATACTATACTTGAATTATTTTATTTGGAACTACAGATTGTGTTTAAAACTTAAGGGAAAACACATCAGACTTCCACTACGGTCTCACTGACCAGAGGTTGATCCAACTTGCAAGCATCCTATGTTAATGAAGATTAGCATTATTGATATTATCTTAATCTTGAATACCAAGAATTTATATTATTTGAAATTTAACCTTCACTTTGCAAATGCATTCATGGCCTGTGACTTCAAATTAATTATATACACACAGCATTCTTCTTTCATATATGTAGTAACTTCTTGATTTTCCATGTAGGTTGTGTATATGCGTAGCTTAATGATATTTTCCAAATGTCTAAATAATGTGAAATGTGATGTACATTAAATTAAGACATACTCATGATTTTTTAGCCAGCCAGACATTGGATAATTTTTGGGTTTAGGCTAACTTTAAAACAGATGTCAGTTTTGTATGTATATTTTGCTTACTAATAATTCCTAAATTATGGGCCTGAGGACATATTATTCACATAAAGAAAAATCTTGAGTTTCCTAAGTAATGGAAAATGTAAAGGATAAAAACCATATGCATAAATAGTTTAAGTTATTATAGTTTAGTTAAATTTTATAATGATATAATACTTGAGTTTTCAAATGTATAATGTAGATCTTCTTTATTTGAAAATATATTTTAAATAAAAGTATGGTTTTTAATCATTTTAATTATTCACCTTAATTTAATGACTAATTTTTAAAATAAATTTAATTTTTAAAATTATATTTTTACATTACATTATTGTCCTCAAATTAAAACACTGAAAATACTATATGTCTACTACCTTACAAATGAAAAACACTACTGAAAATTAAATCAGGCTAAGAACACAAATAAATCAGTTTATATTTTATGCAGATACAAAGTTCCTGTCACAGTAAAAGTTTTAAAATTAGTAATTATGAAAAGTTGTTGGTAAATCAAATTACATGAGAATAGTATGTAAAAATATTTGTGTCAGGGTCTTGTTGTTGAAAGATTATGCATATTAGGACAAAGGCAATGGCTAAGAAAGAATTTTTATTTCCTTAATTTTTTTAAATCACACAAAAACATGACATGATAATCTATTCATTACCGAGAACAGTACTTTACTTTTGAATAGCAATTTTGATTTTCATCTAAATTAAAACATATTGTAATTGTAAATATGCTCCCTCAGGGGAGAGAAACATGTCGAAGCCTAACTTAAAACAGAAGTGCCAGCTTGCACCACTCTGTGGATGGACACGTCTGTTCTGGTTTGATTGTTGAGAGTACATCTGGGCAGCTCTCTCTGAGCCTCACCCTTTTCTGAACTCCAATTCACTGATAGTTTCACAGGGCGACACACAAATTCTCTTTCCCCTAGGAGGCTATGGTTTTCCCCAAGACTTTAACAATGATTTGGCAATGTTCAGTGTGCAAGCTTAGAAGACGAAGATTAAGTTTTCAGTTATTTTAACTGTGTTGAGTTATTCTCTTGTGTTTATTGATACTGTCATACAACTTGAAAATACCCCTAAGAGAAGCATTAGCTGTTTTTTTGTTTTTTTGTTTTTTTTTTTTTACATAAGACAAAACATGGTTATTTATACAGGAACCCTTAAGCCTTTATATTTGGAGTTATTTATCTATATTTATATCACTAAATTTTTGCTATTTGCAATGTTTTTGCAATTATACAAAATATGAAAAAATCTCCACCTGAAATATCGATTTCATTTTTGTTTGCCTGTATACAAATAACATAATACTATTAGAAGTTTTTGTTCTTATTTCTGTGAGCAAAAAGTTAAACATTTCTTTTTTGGGGGATGGCTTTAGCTAGATATGATTGGAAATTTTAACATTAACAAAATTTATAGCAATGTTTCTTGTAGGGCTTTTTTCTGTATGTGATTATTTTAAATAAAGGAAGGCCCAATACCGCTGCTTTTTAGAGTCTCTTGCCAAATTTTTCCACCTACATGTAGATAAATTCCATATTCCTTAATTAAAAGTATCAGCGGAGAAGTTACACATTAAAAGACCATATGGTAGAACGAAAACGAACAATAGATGTACTTTTCAATAGCTTTACTTTTATAATGACCACTATAAGCAAAGAATTAATATAATGCATGGGTTTCATGCAAACATATTAAAATATTCATTTCTTAACAAATATTCATTTGTTAAGTTAAGAGTGACATATTCAATCACGTCTTTTCACTCTCTGTGTGACATACCTTCCAATGTGCAGTCCACATGCATTAGCTCTCTCAAGACACCATCCCAGGACAGGAGTCAAACGCTGGGCACAAAAGAGATGCTGGAGTCAGTCTTGAATGAAGACCTCTTCTTTGGGATCACGTTGTTGTTCAAAAAGACACCTCCTCGTGCTGATGAGGGGGGCTAACAATTCGAATTGCAAAATATGATTTGAGCTTAGCTGAAGATGAAATAGCTCATTCTATTTTTTTTTTTTTTTTTTTGGACGGCTTTCCTTTCTTTTGCTCGGGGTGGGAAGTAGAGGCAACCGGTTCGTATAATTCTACTGTAAGAGTTGTGGCAGCAGAGTTGCTTCAAAACCTGACTGTGGAGACAGCCGCTAGCAGGCTGCTATTTCTTCCTAAGTTTTAATAACTGAAAGAAGAATTATCAGCATCATCTTAACTATTAATTGAAGAAGTGACAGAATGATGGAAACACATTGATTAAGAACCTTATCATCAAATAAGTGACCTTTGTCAGTTACCTCTTAATGATCTTATTAAATTATTCACATTTTGAGTTTTTACTTAAGTCTCTCTCTGCATGGAAACTAAACTTTGTGCTTGGTCACATATTCATAGAAAGCACGCCTGTAAAATGGCCTGTTGAGACGTTGCCATGCCTCTGGAATATAATGACTCAGTCACAAGGTTTGGAATTCTTGGATCAGTCTCAGAAAGCAGGGTTCTAATTTCCATGCATGCTTCTAAAGTGCAAATATTTCAAAGTTTAAAAAGTCTATTAATTTTCATTTTTACTTACTCAATTTAAGCATCAGATTCTGCACTTTATGCTGCTTGTCTTGTGGATCCAGTGCTGCACACAATAAGCACTCGGACCATAACTCTTTATAAAGGTGTTGAGATTCTCTCTTTCTCCCCCTCTCTCGTTTTCCTCCTCCCTCCCTCCCTCTCTACCTCCCTTCTTTATCTCCCTTTAGGTTTATGGCAGTAACCCCACTTATAAAATAGCTGGTAATTACTAAATAATATGGTCGCATTATGATACCCAAATGACATAATTCTCTCCCCCTCCAAATACTTAATACTCCACAGTGTTTGTGAATATCATGCCAGCCAATAGTATTCCACAATGGCTTCTATGTATGTGTGTGGTTATGTACACTATGACTTATTAAATTGCTTAACTCTCAAAAGGTATTGTCTGCTTTTGCTATACTTCAGTATGAGCTAGAAGATTCCTACTCCTACAAATGTGAGGGAAATGAAAAAAAAAAAAGAAAGAAAGAAAGAAAGGAAGGAAAAAGAAAGAAAAAAGATCTCATCTCTGTGGGCTGTGATCAACTTTCAAATTTACCAAAAGAAAATGTGCAGATATGTTACACACAACTTCACATATTTCTAGACTTACTATAACTATTATCTGAAAGTCTTGGAAGTCAGTTAAGGCTGCCACCTATCACAGGTTTGCTGTCAGTCTCATCTCTAAGAGTTCAAGAACCTATCAAGAAGATACCACCACCATCATCAATCATCAATCATCATCATCATCATCATCATCATCCTCATTACCATCGCCATCATCATCATCCCCACATCACCACATCATTACTGTCACCTATCTACTCATGTGACTTATGAGCATGTTGCTTGATACTGACATTAATTTACAAGTGACTTAAGTAGAGAGTCCCAGGCTTGAGAAGTTCATCATTAACAAACTCTATGTAGCTGACCTGACTATACAGTTACCTCAGTTATTCAATCAAAGTGTTATTTTTTAAAGGTTATTTAAAAGGTCTTCAAATGAATGGACCCTATTATGCTTCTGCATTTTTCATAGTTTATATTAGGATGGCTGTCTAAGATAGCACTTTCAAAATGGTATTTCAAGTGCTTTACTTTAATAGTTTAAACTTTCAACTGGGAGTTTTAAACCAGAGAGACACCACTGCAACACCAATAATCTACTGTTACTCAGAAGCTTAAAATAAAGCAAGAAACGGAGCTCCTACAGGGAGGTAAAGAACAATGTCACTGCGAGAGCATTGTGTGCATCATACGCAGCTGTAGCTTTCTCTTGAAACGTTTCACACCACAGGTGGAGCAGAATACTTTTCTGGATTAACCTTCTAAACTTCCACTGTTTCTCCAGTTCACACTGCAAGGTGGACCAAAGCATATGTAAACCTTAGTTTATGTTTCTGAAGAACCTGACAAAATGGAAGCCGGGCAGATAGAGATAAGCAAACTCACACCTCACAGTGGGGTGATATAATTCACCATGTAAGATAGGAGAGTATTTCTCAGCTTATGAAATAAAATCATAACACATGCACATTTCTAATTCTAAGAGAACTCAGAAATACTCAACTGGGGATGTTGATGTCACCAACAAAAAAGGAGGAATAATCTAAAGAAGTGATGACTGTCATTCATGACTCAGGCCATAAACAACTTTGATGTACACACACTCTGATGCATACTACACTTGGGAGGAAAAGGGAGGCTTATGTTGAAAATGAATCAATGGACTGTTTCCTTGTGTTTTATAGACTTCTTCTTCTTTTTTTTTTTTTTCAATGCTCAAATTAGGTCCCCACAACCAAGATATTTTCATTATGAGAAGTGCTATGTTGAAACTTTTTCACGAAGCATCACACTTGTTTGGAAACAAATGACTTTTCAAGACAGAGAAGTATTACTATCAATCACCGGCAGGTTAATTCTACATAATAAGGCAGGTTTGGATGCAAACTGATCCATTGTGGAATACTGTATCCAAAATTGATTACAACAGCACTCAAAATGAATGCAGCCCTCCAAACCACTTCTTTGCTCCGAAACATTAATCTCAATTAGAAGGAGTGCTTCATAATGGTAATGCTTGGTATAAAAAAAAAGTATAAAATAAATCAGGTTTTATAAGACACAACAATTAATCAGTTTTCAGACGAAGACACTCTTTCTACCTTTCTTTTTTTTTTAGGCACAAAATTTCCATTAGGATTCTTAAAACAGCTGGTATCTCCAAAATTAGGTTTTAAATGTGTTCTAAAAAGAAGCTTCCAAGAAATATTTTTTCAAACTTGGTTGGTAAAACTTTGAAATAGCACTGCATCACTGTAGTACCTCTTCAGGGCAGTGCTTCCTTCTGCATGTGTGAGTTAAGTTCTCCGGACTGTCACACGCCACTTTATAAAGCAAATATGAACACAGGCTTCAATTAAAAACCTAAAGGAGTTATAACCAATGGCAGACTGCAGTAGAAGTATAGTTGCAAGTCACTACATTTTCTACCTATGTAAAGTGTCTCCTCAGAGTTAAAATGGACATCTGACTGTCAAAGGCAACAGTGAGGAGCTACTACGTGTGTGTAAGGCAGCCTGTTTAACAGTTCTCCCCAGCTCAGCTTCAACAAAGGGGAGGCAATCCAAACTGCTTCAGAAACCCCTGCTTCACACACAAAGAGGACCTCGGGACATTCTTTTTTTTTTTTTTTTTTTTTTTTTTTTTTTTTTTTTTTTTCCACCACCCAATAGTCCAAATGCAAAGGGCTGGGGAAAAAAAGTTTAGTGAAGAGGCAGCACACTTAGATTGAAGTAGCCACTCTTTAGAACCTAAGAAAGTTGGCTGGATGGAACCTTTCTTTATACAGGGTATAATCACACTGGGGATGTAGCTCTAGACGGTTCAGGTTAAGACAAACCTCAGTCTTCCCAAACACACTTTCACAGCTGCTGTAAAAGGATCATCTCTTATACACACACAGCCCCCCATTGATTCAAGTTTCTGACAGACAGCTAGACCCGTAGTGGTGGCCACTCCTCACTTTTCTCTAGCTCCTTCTTTGCTTGACTCTTTACAAAGAGAGGCATTACTCTTAGGTCTCAGAAGCAAAGCTAAGAAAGATTAGCTTCAACCAGCTAACTGGATCATTATTGTCCAGCTCGGCCTCCTTTTCTAATAAATGTGAAACTTTTGCCTTATTTAGAAGCTTTGTTTCCATTCAAGGGTAAGCATCCTTATCTTCCTTTGTCGTTAGCCTAATAAAGCAGGTTCCTTTCTCAAGGCAAAGGACTCCTACAAGACCAAAGTAAGAAAAGCCTCCATACTCACACCCTTTCATTTATTTCCACAAAATACAGCTGCACAGAACAATTCCATTTAGAAACCCAACTAGCCACAAGTCGGCTATACTCTGTTGTTTTTTTCATTAAACAGTGGAGCAATGTTAATTAAAGTCAATATTCTTCATTATGGATTGATAATTTTAATGTTATTGACATAGGATTCTCATTATTTCCCAAATACATAAATACTGCCATAGTTCCTGTCAAACTACATATTCCAAAACCTGGTCAGGATATATAACATGTATCACTGTCTTATTCAAAAATATGCTATTTAAATTATATAAAGTATTTCCTGCAATGAAATTAGTACTTTTAAAAGGGAAGAATATTAAAACTCCCCATTTTAAAAGGCAAAGGTGGTAAGGAGAATGCAACAGGAAGAGATGCACACAGTTCTGAAATATACACTAGAATAACTAATGCCATTATAAACCCCCTAGCTTTGAAGAATTTAGGAATAATTTGTGAATGCCATGACATTTTAAAGTGGGATTAGCAAGTCTTATTACCGAACTAACCTCTTACTCTTAACAGGAAGAATTAAATATTTGCTCTGAATTTAGAATCAAAAAATCGAAACTTTCAAGGCTCCTCAAGAACTTCACGTATTAAAAATTATAAGCCAGAAGTTTTGAGTACTAAAAGTATACATCGGAACACACAAGATAAGACTACTGAGTTATGCATAAGATAGGGTTTAACATTACAATTTATAATAAAAATTGTAATTATACAGCTATTCCTAGTTTGACACTCTGTTCCTAATCCTAGACAGGCTACAAGTATTTTTTTCAGGCAGGTATAGGGTTATGCATGTATTTTTAAAGACAGAGAAAATCAAATCAGTTGTCAAGCTATAATAGGGGTCCTTTTTTTTTTTTTTTTTTTTTTTTTTGTTTTTTTTGTTTTTGTTTCCAAAGTGCCAGCTTTGCCTCCTTCCTTCCTTCTTTCTTTTCTTTTCTTTTCTTTTCTTTTCTTGTCTTTTCTTTCCCTTTCTTCCTTTTTTCCATCTTACAACGGAAGGGCAAGGTAATGCCTACACACATTGCTATTTCTAGTGAAAGGACCACCCAGTGGACTCAGCCAGAGTCTACAAATGTTTGACAAATACGTTGCCAGAAGATAAGAAGTAAAGAGTGTTATGAAGAGAGCCCTGGTCTCTGGTAGCCGAGCTACTTGGGGCCCTGGAAAAAGTGCCAGGCTAGATCTTGGGATTTCATTTCCATCACATCTACTCCAAAGTACTGAGAACTTTTCTCTATATAGAATAATAAGGATCTCGGAAAACAAATGCACTCGTTGAATTATTACCCGATAGATTGCTCGCTATCGTTTCTCCGCGATAATAATTAACAAGTTAACCTCTACAACTGTCTTAAAGGAGAGGCAGGACGAATGGAAACTGGACTGCATCCATTAAGAGGCTCAGCAAAGATCAGGCATCGTTTGCCCCAACCTGAATCATCTGAAGCTGCCTTTCATCTATTGTAAAACAAGATTGTGACCTGAAGCGAGCAGCAGGCTCATCCATCTGCATTTTTTTTTTTTTTTAATGCCCGGGTCCAGGTATGTTTTGTTTGCTTTCGGTCCCATCCAGAGTTTTCTAGATCAAGTTTCAGCCGAGATCACCACTCCTCTCAGCACCCTCGGCCCCTAGTTCTTTCACTACTTGGCAACTTGGCTGTCCGGCAGTTGGGGAAGCCTCCACTTCACTTCCCGGGCAAATGCTGACTTCCTAACGTTTCCAGCTCTCCCGGAAGTCCCACTGGAGCCCTCCAGATACCTTCCCAGAGAATCAGAGGTTGTGTCCCCAAACTGGGTAGCGCCCCAAGAGACAGCGAGGTCATCTGCACTCCCTGCTCCCATAGGTTCCTGGGAACCACCTTCCTCGCGGAACCCAGGGAGTCCCGAGTTCCCTGAAACCCTGCCTAGCTGCCAGGTGGGAGGCACCGCCGAAGTTCCCACCTGAGCTGGCAGCCAAGGGTGGCAGACGCGAGGGAGGGGCGGGGACCCGAGGCCGGAACCCGGACGCCAGAGCTCCGAGAGTCTGCAGGCTGGGATGCTCCGCCGCCTGCAGGGCTGGCTAACTCGCAGCTGTCCCTCGGAGCAGCAGCTGGGAGAGGGAAACGCGCTTCCCAGCTCGCTCCTCGCTCGCTCACCCGAGGCCCGGGCGCTAGGACCGAAAGGAAGAAGGGCGCACGGCGCCGCACTTACCGCGCTCTGCTCGCCCGCGCCGCCCGCTCGCACCCCGGCCACCACCGCCGCGTCCTCCCCTGCGCTCGCCCGGCCAAATTCAAAGGCGCCGGGCGCGGGGGAGGGGGCCGATAGAGGGGAGGGGTGGGAGGGGAGAGATGCAAGTGTTACAACTTCCTCCGCTGCCTACAGCCGGGCGGCCCAGGGACGCGGCGAGGGGAGGGAAACGCGCGGGCGCCAATGAGTTCACTTTCTTTTTCTCCCCCGCGCGCTCCCCCTCGCGCTTTCCGCCGGGCTCCTCCAGCCTCCTCCACCGGCCGGAGTCCTCGCTTCTCCGCGCGGGGAGTGGGAGGATGGAGGAGGCAAAGGAGGAGGGAGAGAAGGGAAAGGTGAGCAGGCGAGCAGGGCGCTGTGCCAGGGAGCAGCATCCAGGACCGTAATTGTGGGCAAGGGCGGGGGACGTGCTGAGCGAGTGTGCCCGAGATCAAGCGCGTACGTGTGTGTGTGTGTGTGTGTGTGTGTGTGTGTGTGTGTGTGTGTGTGTGTGTGTGTGTGTGTGTGTGTCTAAGAGAGAGGAGCGGAGCCTACCATGCGCTTCCCTGGTGCGGATCGCGGGAGAGCCCAATCACAGGGCGAGCTGGACCTTGGCTGTGATCATTTATAATCCTTGACTCCTCCGCTCCGCCACTTGTCAAGATGACAGGTACTTTATTTCTTCTTCTTCTTTATTCAAAAAATGAGATTCCCGGTTTTCTGCTTTTTCTCTCTGTCAAATGGGATTTGCCGGACTGAACCACGTCCACACCGCCGCCCCTCCCTCCATCCCTCCTCCCAGCCACGCTGGGTAAGAGGAAAGCACCGAGGCTCCCATGCTGTGACCAATCAGTGTATCTACTACTCTCGCCGTGATTTAGGGGTCATCCATGAATAACACTTCAGGCTGATGAATGGCTCTTGCCGGCTTTCGGCTCTGATGAGGGGTCTGCGGGCCGCTGATTGCAAACACTAATGAACTTACAATGCCATTTGAAATTCACACGCACCAACAAAGTGCGAGGGTACGTGCGTGGGAGTCTGTCCTTTTCTTCTCCGGGTGACCGGGAGGAAGACCTGGGGGAAGGGGCGGGTAATTGCCTTGGACTTAAGTGGAAACACTTCTCAGTGTAATCAAACCTCTAACCTTCTTAGAAAACTACTTTTCTTGATCTTCCATAGGGTGGGCATTTCGGGTCAGCTGAGTCACCCGAGGAGGTGGGGAGTGCAAGACACTGCCTGGGAAGATGGATTCCTCGACAGAAGGGTGTAATTAAGGATTGCCACCCCCGGTAGGCGGCCCGCCCTTCGCAGGGCCTCCGAAAATGACCTGTGTCTTTCCTTCCAGAAGTGTCCTCTTGTCTGAGACCGAAAAGCACAAATGACCTTCGGACTCCAGCAGGGGAGGGTTGCCCTGAACTTAGACTTCTTTACGAACCCCAGCTCTACCCTGTTTAGAACAGGTGTCAGCGCCCAAGTCCAAGTAGGGGGACCGCCATCCACCTTCAGGGGCACACTCAACAAACCTAAAGCCTCCACCACCAGCCCCGTTCCCTCTTCTGTTTCTCCTTTCGTCCCTCAGATTAGCAGCACAACACTGCCCCTGCCACCACTTGCTTTGCAGTGGGAAAGGGAAAAAGTTTACAGCCCTCCAGGACACAACTACTTTGTAAGTTTCCGCCAAAACTCAACTCTGGGAACTCCAGCTACAGGCCCCGCCCCCGAACCCCCACCCCTAGCTGCGGAAAGCCCACCAAGGGAGCCTTTTTAACTGCCCGAAGCTCTTGCGGTTCGAGTTTTGGCACACCGAACCACAGAGGCGCGCTCTGGCTCCCTGCTTGCTTCCACTTCCAGGCACCTTTCTATCCTCGGGAGGTGTAGGTCCTATGCCTTGGAGTAGAGCAGCGCTGGCCCCGCCTAGGGCTGTGGGTGCAGTTTACAGTTCCGGGCCTGTCGAGAGCCACTGCCGACTAGTCTCCCCGCAGCTGGCAAAGGCAACAGACTCCAGCCGAGCCCTTGCGTCCCACCTTCCACTGCAAACTTCAAAGCAGAGGACGCCACCACCAATCGATACCTAGCTTGTCTTGGCCGGAATTAAATACATTTGTTTGCAATCTAGCAATCAGGTAAACAGGGAAAAGCCTGGCCCTTCCTGATATTTTTCCAAAGTTTAGGGTGGAACTGACAAAGACTCTGTGAATTCGAATTAGTGTGTCCATACCTAAGGTTCCCAAAGAACTGGGCTTTGTGAAGTCTTTGGCAGTAAGTGAACCCGACCTGGCAAGACCCATGGGCACATCTTTCTGGAACAATCTAGCGTTGTCCTAGGATGGTACAGCCTCTTTGCTGCCACGTGAATTTCATACTTCAAAAAGATTAAGGCAGCAGACTCGCGTAAATTACACCTTCCTCTCTTCGTTATCTTAAGAAATTCGGTCAATTATGAATGTGCAGCTCCAGATATTACAAGAAAATCAAGTAAACTCCCCCAAATTAGCATCCTTGACATGATCATAAGGAAAATCTGAGGGCGCTTTATAAATCACCTTGCGCTTCAGTTCCCACAAAAGCATCCTGTGAGGGTACCTTCTAATTGTCTAAGAAGCAAAGCCCCTTCCGTGTTCTTTTCTATGCTGTTATCTATAGTCCGCAATAAAGAAACACTACCCCACACCCCCAAAGATGACAAAATAGAATAGCTGCATGCAGGATGAGATGGGGAGAGACACTTGTTTATTTCAGCTCCCCCTTTCCCCCCTAAAACCCTCATTAAGGCTAACACTACTAGTAACTGAAGAAGGAAATTACGGAAGTCATGCAATGTAGAAATGTTAGTAAATTTTGGCACCCATCTAGAGCTACTTGGACCCTGAGGGCCAACACTTGTTCCAACACTTTCTTCTCAAGTGACATTCAAAGTCTTTGTTTGTTTGTTTGTTTGTTTACTACATATTGCTGAACCTTCACATTAAGTGGATTTCACTGCAGTGCCCACTCCCCCAAAATCTCTGGAGCACATCACATCATTATAGCTTTCTTTGCTTAGTGTCAGGCTTTGCTGGTGGGCAAAATCACGCAGGTGTCCTGTCAGCATTTGTCTGCTTCTTAAGCCTGTGAGTAAGGCAGTCAGTGTATATGTGTTCAGTTCTCCTCTCCTCTCCTCTCCTCTCCTCTCCTCTCCTCTCCTTACCTCCCCTCTCTCCTCTCCCTCCCCTCCCCTCCCATCCCCTCCTCTACCTTTCCTTTTTTAATTCCTCTTCTCTACTCTTCTCCCCCTCCCCTCACTCAGAAGTCCCATCATTTGAGCCCCTCCAGAAATGCTGATGGGCAAAATCAAACTGGACCAGGCTTCCTGCTCCAAATGCACGCCTGGAAAACAGTGAAGCCGCTCCTTAGTGAACCATCCCAACTCTGCCTTGTGGCTGAGCTGCCATCAGGGGACAGAGAGACAGCCAATAGCTCACATTGGCAACAACAAAAACTGGACTAGCAGAAGAAAGGCAAGATGTTGCTGCTTGTGTTGGCCCGCCTGCAAACTGCCCAGGGTGGCTGCAGACTATGCCGTCTTCACAGACTTTCTGGTCTATGCTTGGGAGGACAAGGAACTGGCTGTATTGCATCTCCTCTTAGCCTCCCCCTTGTTTCCCAGGTCCTTAAAAACCATGTAAAGGTGAAACTAACCTCTAGATTCCTTTATTCTCTTTGGGGTTAGGAAAAACACATCTGGGTCGTCAGAACTGGACTAAAGCACGAAAAGATAGTCCCTTGGCCTGCTACAGAGTCAGAGCAAAGAGCCTTCTGCTCCGATGCTACAACTCCCCTCATGCCAACATCTGCCACCTATATTTGGCCATGTAAAGTGGTACCTGACCTCCCTGGAGGCTGGTTTTGAACACTGTCTGCTTTCTCTCATCCTCAAATTCAGCCAGTAGCCAAAGGGCTGGGTGGCAGCTCTTCCCACCCCCCCCCCTTTGATGGGGAGCAGACACATACAAAGACCACGTTCCCTTTTGACTTTCTCGCATGCCTAAAGGGAAGCACGGAATCAGGCAGCTGTGTGGTTCTCTCCGGAGAGTGTAGACAGAACTCTACTTTGATGGCGCATCCTCTGGATAGCGTTCTCCTTCTGCTTTAGCCACAGAGACCTACACGAGGACCTGACTGCCAGGCTCTGAGTGAGCTGCTGCAGGTCTGCTACCTCTTCCACTTAAGGGAGTCCAGACACTATAGTACTGGCAGAAACAACATTGGCAGCTAAAGCTCAGATACCAGAGCAACCAACTCACCCCTTGCAAAGCCCAGGAAAGCCAACAATCCATAGGGTGTCCCCCAAGGGGTTATGTGTCACCTAGAATAAGTAACAAGCGGATGGATGGATATCATGGATCCTGGAGAATCAGCTAGAGGATGGTGGCCCCTGAGAAGACTCTGACGTCATCGCTATAATTTATTTTGCAACCAGCAACCCACTTTATCTGCAATAATTCACAGCACTAGAACTTAAACTTGATACACGTGTCTCATCATATCAAGTGATAATCAAGCTAATTTTCACACAAGCGCACGCGCGTGCGTGCGCGCACACATACACACACACACACAACTTCTTTCTTTTGGTTGTTGGCCTGGAGGAAACTAAAACAAATAATTTGATCCAAATTAATTGAAGTCATAAAGCCAGATGACTACTTGTAGTAGAAAATATCCTTCCATTACCTTAACTAAAGCAACACAGTCTCAGCTAGGTGCCCACATTTTGGAACCATGGAGTAGGTTGGTGATAAGACACTGAATATTTTAAATAAGACCTTGCTTTCCCTGTGCACTACTTTGTGTTGCTGAGTTGAGTAAACAGAGCTTCCAGTGGCTTTGACCTTGGGTGTGAAGGGCAGGTGTGGGGCACACCCCTAACTCTTAATACAATTTGCTAAAGCATCATAAAGCACCCCAAGGCCTATGAAGGGTTTTGCATACCAATTATCTTTTAACATGAAGCACTCTCAATTTTCACTGCACTCCATACAAGTGTTAAACACTTACCATATGATTTTACACAGAAAGACAGTTCCTTTTAATGAATAGTTATCAAAGAGTACCTTATCAGCTCATACTCCTTATTAAGTGAACTGAGTTTCAGTAGGTAGTATATATAGTGTATTGGAGGTAAGCAATGCGTTAATGACCTGAAAGAACAATTTTGTTTAGCTATGTCAGGGTCTGGCTTATGAATCATCTTGTAAATATAGATTAAACTATGTGTCAAGTTAGCATAGTTGAGTATGAAATGAGCTGAACATCTTTCCAAGAAAAGCTCAACTCCTTATCCTCCTCTTGGTGCCTCTGTAGTCTGGAGTAACCTTAGCCTTTTACTCAAAGGAAAGCCTTTGATTAAAAAGCCCTGGTTATATACTGTTCTCTCTCTCTCTCTCTCTCTCTCTCTCTCTCTCTCTCTCTCTCTCTCTCTCTCTCTGCGTGTGTGTGTGTGTGTGTGTGTGTGTGTGTGTGTGTCTGTTTCTCTGTCTGTGTCTGTGTCTCTGTCTGTGTCTCTGTCTCTCTCTCTCTGTGCGTGCGTGTGTGTGTGTGTGTGTGTGTGTGTAAGTGACGCTCCTTTCCTGCTTATTGTGTTGTTTGTTTTTTGTATGAATTCTCACCAGTAGCATTCCACAGTATTACAAAAATGAAGTTTTTTTTTTTTTTTAATCTTTTAACCAACAGGTCCTAGCTCCTGGGCTAGCCTGTAGAACACACTTAAATGTTTAAACTAATGGATAGATATAAGATCAAAGTGTTTTTTATTACATTAAGCCATTCTAACTTTACTTTAAAAAATGATATGCTATAAAATAAATTTACACTGAAAACATATGTATGAGGTATATTTTTCTATTTGTCTGACAATGTCTTTTTAGGGGACTTAGTTATTAAATGCTAGTAATTATAGGGACTCACCTCTGAACTAGCATTTCTTTCCTTAGAAACATAATCATAAGCAAAAACAAAATAATAGGGGAAAGCAAAGAGTAACTTTCATTTTCCTCTTTTGCAGAAAAATGCAGTATTTCCTGAAAATTGGGGGCAAAGGTTGTAAGCATCCTAGCAAGTAGATACTCTTAGGTTTTTTTTTTATATTAAAAGTTACATTATTATAACACCTTTATTGCCTTCGGACTTTTAATGGCCAGAAGTATAAAGCTTATGTGGCTACTTAGCATTTCTTCAAGACAAGGGTTCAGCTGGTATTGGGGAAACAATCTCTGTTTGTTCCTGTCTGCTCAGGACGACTGTTTCTAATTGATCTGGCATGGAATTTAGTTGGAGACGAGTGTGTGGCAACCACAGCACAGAGCCTGTGCGCTTTGTAAAGTGATAACCATATGGGCCTTATTTGAAACACTTGAGGATTTTCCAACATTAACTTGGGTTAAATTGAACTATAAATCCAACTCAAATATATACATCCGTTCTGACAAAGTCATCATCACTTTGGATAGACTCAACCTATGCTCCTCTCAGATTAATAAAGATGATGACCGTGGATCACACACGCAAAGGTTGTAAGTGATAAAGTACTGGGATGTTATACGTTGCGCCGTTTAAATGCAAATTGCACACATTAAGCAGATATTTTCTACTGCTATTACTTTTAGTAGAATGGAAATGTTAATAAAAAAAATCATCTCTGCGTAAAGAAGAGGGATCTATAGTAAAATCTCTTCCCTCTTATACTATGTCCAAGTATACTCTGCTATCGTCAAGAAGATTTAATTAAGCCAGCTAAGCTGAGCTGGAAAGCAAAAGTGGATGGAAGTTACTGCCGCTGTGGAAACATATTCAGGACATATGCAAGATAATGTATTTACTAGTCTTCATTTAAGGATTTGAGCCACCAGGAAGGTTAAAGAAAACGCAACATAATTCTGTAGCCTCCCTCTTCCATTTCTGAATATCAAATGTGGAGCTGACACTTTGTTGCGGATAATAGTACTGAGTTCTGGCTGTTGACGGCCCTTCCCTTGCAGCTTTAAATTGCCTTGAAAAAGATACAGTTTCTTTAATTAAAAAAGCTGCACAGAACTAATCCCTCTAGCTGCAAAAAGAAAAGTTTTAAGCAATCTTTTCTGCTCCGAGAGAGAAAGGCAGACAATACCATAACAGATCAGAACCATAAGCTATAGTGTGCAGCCAGGAGCACAGCAGGGAACTGAATACCGCTCCGACTGTGTCATTTTTTAATCCCCCATCCCAGTTTTCCCCGTCTGACCTCATGCTGAGATGAAGTTATCAGAGAAGACAGCTTTACTCTCACCAATGAATCCAACCCTGGATCTGTATTATCCTTAGCAGATCAAAACACCGCTTTCATCAAATAGCATTATCTGCATAAAAGGCATGCAATTGCCCAATAATTTCACCCAAACTACACTATTCATTTAAAGGACAAGAAGAGAAATTAATTCATTCCTTTTGGGAGGTGGCCGAGAAAAGTGAGACTCGGGGAGAGGCCGGCCGAGGCTGGATAAGCTAACTTACCCTCTTCACTCATGGGAACTTTTCTGTTTTGAACACAAAATCCCAAGAAGGGGTCCATTTAACAGTCCTCCCCGCAACTCCTGTGCCTAAAGATTAATTGTTGAAGCAATTTGGTGCAGTTTGAGTGACAAAAGTGTAAGCTGGGTAGAAAACTGGCAGTGGGAAATTACAAAGCTTGCTGATGTCATTAGCCATGCTCCCGTGAACCCCGATAAAAACATCATATCTGGTCAAATGGAAGGACCATAAGAATCAGCTGGACTAGTGCAGGAATGAAATTTAACACAAGGCCACGCTGGATTGGGTGCTCTCTTGCTGGAAGATCTTTCTGGAAGTTCTGAGAAGCTTGGGTTTCCACAGTAGGGAGACAATGACTGAACACCTTTGGGCTGATAACTTAGAAGAACATTTCTAAAACCCTTAGGAGAAAAACTACATTAATTAAAAATAATGCTTGAGCTTTCATCAGCTTTTATTTCCAGGTTTAAACTGTGCAAGCATTGGCACCATGGATCATATAAGTTGTTATCAGGGACCGCCCCTCTCCCCCTTTATAGGGGAGCCCAGCTCTTGCTGAATGACATCGCTTGTTTTGTTCAAGGTGTCACGATAGGTTAGAGCCACCAGACAAAGCCATTGGTGACAAGTAGAGGAAACGACAAAGAAGCACTCAAACAAGGCCTGTGGGTGACCTAGAACGCCTGTGTTAATATCCTGAGAGTATTGCCATAATTTTAACGATTTACCTTGAGAATTAACCCTTTGCTTCAGCCTTCCCAGAATTTACTATATAAACAGATAAAGGCAGGAAATTCAACTCCACCCTTACCCTCCCATCTCTCAGACAACAACTACCACAAAACAAAACAAAACAAAACAAAACAAAACAAAACAAAGCAAAACTGTTTAGGACAAATGATTGGAACTGCTTGAAACAAGAACACCATAAAGGGGCACCACACCGGAGCCTCTGAATAGTCCTGACAAGTCCCAAAACAGGAACGGGAACAAGGATTTTTCTTTTGAAAGAAAGACTCTGGTTCTAGTAATAATTAATCAGAGCACAATATTTGTCAGCAGTGGCATTTTAATTATGCAAGGTATTCAAGAAAACACATAAACGGAATTAATAACTAGGTGATTTCTCCGCAAACCGGCTTCCCGAAGCTACAACTCAATGCTGAATGGCTCTGAGGCTAAATGTCTCTGTAGCTGCATGGTCTGCTGAGTTACAGAGTTCAAATTCGAGTTTCCAAAATGCACCTTCATGACATACTAATTATCTGAAATTTAATGTGATTAAGCATTAAACGATGGTATTTCCTTGAATTTAATGACAGTACTATTTTCATGTCAAATTTGATTATAAGAGCCAGCGTTCAGAGTGAACTGTTTAAAATCCCAAATCATTAACAGATCATTTAGGATTTTGTCTCAGATCAAACTCCTCATCTGTGAAAAATCAACTGAAGACATACACACAGAGAGGTGAGTTTTACATTTTACCTATGGGTGGTTGTGTGTGGCTGATCTTAGAAGTTATGGTTTTGTCTGAAGATGCCTGCAGGGAGGTGTTCTTGCTTTGCTACTTTGAACATACATATTTATGATACGGTCCAGCCCCATGCATAGTCTCCAGCACATCATGGACCATTAGATCCACCTGACGTGGGTGCAAAAAGGCAAACGACTTCCTTAAGGCCTTAGACAACTCAACTATGATGATGACGAAATGATGCATTCCCTCTTCTTTACTTGCAGTCCAAAGTTATGCTTGTTTGGTACATAACTCTTAGAAATCAAACCTGGATTGTCCCAAAACCCCAATTTCAGACACAGGATTTTCCAACCAAGAGGGCAAAGGTCATGATGGTGCTGTCCCTTCATGTAAACAAGATATTAGACAGATGACTTCTGTTTACGTAAAAGGTTTAAAAAAAAAAAAAAGACTTTCAAAAGTTGCATTTATTTGTATGTTGGAGGGGAGCAGACGACAGCTCTCCCGGATGTGTGTCCAGGAGACTGACCTCCTTTTGTCAGTCATATTACCTGCTGAGCCATCTTGCTGGTCCAGTAAAGACATTCTTTTTGCCTAAAACTTTGGTTTACTTCTAATATGCTAAAATAAGCTTGATTTCTGGGTTTTTTTATTAAAAAAAAAAAAAAAAAAAAAAAAAAAAAAAGGAATGGAGTGCATGAAGGCTAGTACATCGTTAAAGGTTCCTGAAGGAAAAAATCAACTGCTGTGGCCGTGCGATTTGATATTAAATTTCTCTAATGCAGGGACAGCTCTGACTTTGTTTGGTTTAGGAGAAAACGTGAGAGGAGCCGGCTGGACCTTCCCAGAGAAGAATGCAATAAAGAAAATCGTAGCCCAGGCATCCAATCCCTTTCTGTGTTTATCGAATACTTTCCTCCTAACCCTAACCTGCCTATACAGCACTTTTCATTCATTTTAAAAACATCTGTGAAAGACCAAGCTTCGCCCTCCCCTCTTTCATCCTTGGATGAGATATCTAGGAGGGGGGACAAAAAGTAGGCCATGAGAAGATTACAAACTAAGAGTCCATAAAAAGGAAGAAATTGGAAGAGAGAGAGAGACAGACAGACAGACAGACAGACAGAGAGACAGACAGACAGAGGAATGAGAAGGAAGAATAAGCTTAAACTGAAGCTTCACTAAGAGCCATAGAAGGAAGACAGAGCATGTGAGATTCCGGATTCGGGCTTAGCATGCTGCTCTAATAATGGATGTGCCCATTTCTGCCTTGAGTCTCTCTCTCTACACACTGGTGAGAGAATGCTGGACCTTGTCTCAAGGATTTTCCCTGTCATTTAGAAACTGGAATTAAATCAGGCTTGATACAGGTAATATTTGTTTCCAGTCTTGTTTGTTGTTGTTGTTTGTGGGAATCAGTGTCATTTTGCATCCCGTGCTTGCCTGGAGTTCACGATGTAGTCCAGGACGACTTGGACTTACAGCGGTCTGCAGGCTTCAGCCTCCAAGTTCTGAGACTTGTAAGCATAAACCATCAAGCCTGGATAGTTCTATAGTTTTGAAGATAATAATTTTACTAAAAATTGAAGATTATCTTGATAACAAATAAGCTGTAAAAATCTGGAATTAAAGTTCTTTTATATTATTTATGAATAGTATATATCTCTGTCTCTCTAGTTTGTGTGTGTGCATGCACGCATCTCTCTCTCTCTCTCTCTCTCTCTCTCTCTCTCTCTCTCTCTCTCTCTCTGTGTGTGTGTGTGTGTGTGTGTGTGTGTGTGTATGATGTGTGTGGACACTTGTGTATTTGGAAGTCAGAGGACAGCTTTACAGAGTCTGTTCTTTCCTCCCAACTTTGTGTGGGTTCCAGGGAGTGACATAAAAATATGAGGCTTGCTTTTTTAACTCATTCAGCCAACTTGTTGACCCCTCCAGCCACCTTTATTGAGATGTATTTTTATTTTTAGCAGATTCCAATATAATTCCATCATTACCCCTTCCCTTTCCTGCCTCCAATTTCTCACTGGTATCCTCTCTTGTTTCTCTCTTAAATCCACGTCCACACTTTTCCCTTAACAAATAAACACAACCTGCTCAGTCAATATAATGCTGCTCGTATGTATGGCTTCAGGCCTGACCATTTGGTACTGGATAACCAATTAGTGTGTTCTTCCCTGGGAAAAACTATGTTGTTTTTTTTTCTGGGGCAATATTTTAAAGTCTAAGCTTTAGACTGTCTTATCAGAGTCACCTGTTAGGAAAGCATATAGCCAGCTCTGGACCCTGCCTGAGGTATACAGAACCAGACTCTCCAAGGGCGGAACCAATACATTAACAATGCTGTAAGCCTTTTAGAACATCTTTATAGACAAACTTTCCTGAGCTAAATCAATGGCTAGTTTAATATTTATCATTCTCCAGAAAAAAAGAAAGTCATTGCAAAGGAATCCACTTTAGTTATTATCATAACTGAGAGATCTCCATTTAAAAAACCAAAACTCATGATGAGAAAGCCCTCTAGAGCAGTGGTTCTCAACCTGTGGGTTACGGCCCCATCAAGGGTCACATATTAGATATCCTACATATCAAGTATTTACATGCCAATTCATAGCAGTTAAACAGTAATGAAAATACTTTTATGGTGAGGGGTCACCACAACATGAGAAACTGTACTAAAGGGTTGCAGCACTGGGAAGGTTGAGAACCACTGTTCTAGAGTCATTCAAGCTGAAAGCTCAGTGATACTTGAAAGTGAGATTTTTAAGCCATTCTAAAGCATAAGAAAGTGAAACTGGGATAGCATTCCCCAGTTTTTCTTTGTCAGAGCGCTCTCTATACATTATGCTGACTAGACAATATCACAGAGTTCTGTGGTCAAGTTCATGTTAGGACACAGGAAGCTTTGGGTTCTGTCTCCAGCATGACAGGTTAGAAACAAAGGGCTGCTGATTTTACTGGTTATACTGGTTTTAAATGAACTTTTAAATAAATACGAATCTTATTATCAGAAACTGAAGAGATTTGTGTGAAATGGAATGGGAGTCAGCTCGACGCGTGTGCCTTTCAAGAAAAGACTATTAAAAATTAGGAAGTGCATCTAGTAAGTAGGTGGCTATGCGCCAGCATCTGCTGCTATTGCACGGGTGATGCTCACGATGAAGGCCCTTGGTTTTTTTTTTTAAACATAAGGCACCATTATAACGCACCACATCCCTTGTTTCCCTTACAATGGCCTGTCCCGAAGTGACGTGCCTTTAACAAGAAGCAGTACATATTTAAGGATCTAATCCCATGTCTCCAGACACTGTGAAATTAAAGGGTTTATTTACGAGTAATGGAGGACGTATTCAAACACACCTTTCTGATTTGTCACTAGCACCATTGCCACGCCCCACCAGGTCCTCATCTCCCTTTTTCTAACTTACATTTCCCGTGTGAGTTTGCTATTGGGTCCAACAGATCAATGATGGACAGAGTTAGTGGATGATAGATAAAGCATACCATACACAGTCTCAAACAACGTCTCACTGCCACGTCCCCACACAGTTAATCCTGTTCTCCCCGTTGTAAAATTCAGAACACAGAAAGGTAAAGAATTTGTCGAGTGTTAGAACCAGGGCAGCTTTGATTTCCAGTCTCCAACACGTAAGCAATAGTGACTCTCTCCAGGAAAACCAGAACTCATTCTGATGACAAGTACATCTAAGGGCGAAGAAATTCATCAGCTGAAGTGCAAGTGAGAACTTAGTGAAAGAGAAATGCTTGCTCTTTCACAGTACTGTCACAGACAGACACCTTGGCCCCATGTGCATCAGGCAAGAGCTCTACCACTGACTGAGCTACATTTTCAGCCAGCCCAGAACCACACAAAGAAGCTGCCTTTTTGTTGTTGTTGTTTTTGTTGTGTGGGTCTGTGTTTGAAGTCTTCACTTCAAATAATTAAATGTGACAAAACTTCAGTCCCCACCGTGCCATAGCACACTTACCCATTTTTATGTGTAGCCCAGATTTATAATGAATTGCCCCAATACAGCATAGTTTTAAATTCCTTTATCTATTGCTCTAAAATTGTTGTCACTCTCAATTAAATTTACACTGGCCTTCAAATTCAACTCCAGAGTGAGGATTCTTTCTTCAGTGATTCATCTATGAAGGTAAAAAACAAAATCATTGTTCTAAAGACTGGCTGGAGTTGGGGGAAAATAAATACTGGTCACTCTGATAAAGAATTCCCAATAGGACTGTAACTGTTTCAAAGGCTTTTTGATTCTAGAATGTGGTCACCTTTTTCAAAGCTTTAGGGAAGTTAAACAGGGTGAATTGCAAGCTTCTTGCTACTTGACATCTCAGATCACTGAAGAACTGTCTATCAGAGAACACCTCGGGGAGTGCATGTGGACAGAGATGGTTTCTATGTGGTAGCAAAACAGCAAGGAATCTGTCGAACCACTTCACGTGAATAACAATGGTCATACTGAAAGGAAAAATTCACTTCTGTGATGGCCTCTGTGCATTCATTCTTGTAACTTTTTAGTGGTTTTTCTCTTACGTTTCATCACATAGTAGCAGAGTAACCCTAAACAGGCAACCCACTGCTCTTAGCACAGGCAGAATTTAACGTAAAGGACTGAAATCAGAGCAGAAATTAAACCTGATCTTTATTTTTGTTTCTTTGCTTGAAATGACATATTAATGGCAAGAATCTTAACATCAAACACGAACACTAAACACACCGTAATTTTAACAGTGACACAATATTTTTAAGTGACAGAATTGGTGTAAGAATAAGGCAGGCTCATATTATATTCATAAACAGGAAGAGAAGTGATTACGGCTTCGCCTCACTTTATCCATTTCGGTTTCTTGTCTTAGCAGATGCATATTAGTGCAGCTCAAAGTATTTTGCTGTGACCTGCAGTGACTGATCAACTGTTAAATGATTGATTATACCGGTCACATTAATTTTACATGTATGGACATGCCATATGTTCAGGGTTAAGTTGTAGAAAGCAATCCTTTTGTCCGCTCTTCATTTCCTTACCCCCTACCACATGTATATTTTATATTTACATCAACATAGTTCACATAATAGAAAGCGATAGAAATAATTAAATTCCATTTGGTTTCGCAGGTGGCCTGGTCATAGCTATTTGGTATTTCATGTCACTCTCTTGTGTAACAAAAGGCACACTTAGTCAAATAACAATTTCATTTCATCTCAGGGTTAAAATCGCCATATAAAAAGGGAATAGAAAGTCCCCTCTACAGTACCTCAGCCTTTGAAAGCATCCAAGGAGATGGCATTATCCAATTCAAAGGGTTTGTATTTATGTGTAGCATTGCCTGGTTTTCTAACCAGAAGTTGTTCTTGCCTTTGAACTCACATAGCAAAGCCCCAAATCTATGTAAAGTATTTTAAGCATGGACATAGTAAAATGACCAGGTAACATGGTCCTACAAGCTTGCAACCTAGTGGTTTCCTAACAACAATCATCCAGGTCTGAAGACAAAGGGGGAAAGGATGCAGGGCTACACGCTACTACTTCTTCCTCTGATATGCAACGCTCAGGCACCACGTTCATCCCACACCGACTGCCTTTAAAAATCTGCAAACCGAATCTCTAACTGAAATTGCAGAATCCTGGAAAAGTAACATAGATGGAACTGATGGGAAGCCAACTTATTCTAGGGTTACTTAAGTGCATGACGTACTATATTGGTGGCTATGGCGATGAACAAATGGTATTAGTTGGCACTAAAGGAGAACTGTGATTTGTACATGTCTAACTTTGGTCCACTTAGTCCTACAAGTGTTGATGTACTATGGAGTATCCTTTTTTTGTTCTCAGATATTTTCAAGATTATCATGATTGGAATTTTTCCATGTTCAGCTGGTGAAATATTTATTTACAAATGACACACTTTTATTTAATTTTTGATGCTTTTTATTTCTTCAAATATAAAATTCTGAATTATACATTGCTCTTGCAAGTTATAATTTCTGAGACCATGCACTCACTACAGCAAGCTTAAGGGGAAAATGTTTTTTTCTCCTAGATTTCGATAAAATATGACACTATGATGTGGATCGGGGCACTCCTCTCCTTAAGTCCAGATTTCTTTTCAATTTCATGATTAGAATAGAACGTTTACAAGAACAGGAAAATAAACTCATATCCTTGGAAAATACACACATATATCTATGTATCTTTAAATACCTATGCCTGCACACATATAGGATACAAGTCTCTCTCTTCTCTCTTCTTCTTCTTCTTCTTCTTCTTCTTCTTCTTCTTCTTCTTCTTCTTCTTCTTCTTCTTCTCCTTCTCCTTCTCCTTCTCCTTCTCCTTCTCCTTCTTCTTCTTCTTCTTCTTCTTCTTCTTCTTCTTCTTCTTCTTCTTCTTCTTCTTCTTCTTCTCCCTCTTCTTCTTCTTCTATATTGCTTTACAGCTCACCTGTATTTTAAATAAACCAAGCTACACCTTTTTGGAAGTACATTCTCTTGAAGGAGATGCTTTTACAGATAGGTCTTGGGGTGAACTTTATCTTCTTCTTAAGTTTAATTTTACCTAATACATATTCACACTTTGTACAACTTAGAAATCTTCTAAGCTGAGTGCATAAGATGCAATAGTAACCTTTGTGGGGAGCCTAGCTTTGATTTTCTTCCTTTCTAATTGCCCATCCTTACTGCATACAGCTTTTAACTTCTTCTTTTTTTTTTATCTTCTTCTTCTTGATGGGTGATCTATTCTGCTTCCCTCTAACTAGATGGTTCTAATAACATGCCTAACAATTTTACTTACTATCTTTCGCAACTTTTTGAGCACATACCTTTTAAGTTTTTTAACTTTCCAGAATTCTGAAGGATACATACTGGCCCATCTATGGCAGGATATAGTCTTGAAAGGGAAGCATTCGTATGTCCACGTTTTCTTTTTTCTCTTTGTATTATACATTATATACTCTAAATAGGTTTTTCTGCTGTAGCATAAAAATTCTAGTCTAAATACACTGTGTGCCGAACTCAAATCTTTTAAACACACAGTTTAGCTGCTGTTCACTGTTTCTTGACTACTCATGCCAGCAGCATTTTTATATAAGGTGTATGAGGTGAATGCAAAATGAGTCACTCGTTACACACTGGGCAGTGCTGGTTCTCTGTTACCTAGGGACACAACCCTTACTCCCTATATTTTCCATTTGCTTTGTTGCCAAAGAGTTTTCTGGGTGGCCTCAAATTAAAGCATTTTTCTCCCTTGCGACCTACTATAATTTTTTTTTGTAATGTGAATAATTGGAATGACAGAATTAATTTGAGTATGAAAATATGAGGGAAAAGGTCTATTACATTTTACTGAAATTAATTGTCAATTTTATGAAACTGGATGGGAAGAGAACGCCAAATTTTATAATGTCAAATCAAAGTTAATTTCTTGAGTTGATTTCTTAAGTTTCCCAAGGATTCAACAGAGTGACAGGGAATGAAAGGAAAGGTAACAGTTACTACTTAATGATATAGAAGGATAAATCTTAAAAAGGAAACATTCTATTCAGGGTACACATTGTAAATAAGGATTTTTCACAATGCTCAGATTCACTAAGTCAACTCTGGGTGTTGATGGGTAGGGTGATGATTTGTTATGGTAATACATAAAAAAGAAGAAAGGATAATGAGTTTTTCACCTCAAAGCAAAGTTGAATCTCAATACGGAAAAGGGAGCAATAAAGAGTAATAGTTAAAGGTGTTGAAAATGGGCCGGGGCATTAAAGCTCAAATCTTATTAATAAGTCTTATATTGACAGCATAATGGCAGAACACCCTATAGAAAACCCCATAGAAATACCCTATAGGAAAATGCATAGACACAACATCTGTTACAACGCAGAGATGATTTACCGTATAAAACAGACTTTCTGACATCATTTTCTCAGATTATATTTAATGATTTTTTTGACCCAAATGAAAAAAGTGAAGCTTTATTAATAATGCCACTGGTTTAATGTGAACTAATGAACTACCTTATAAAATTGTTATACTAAACAAATGTATATTTTATTCATACTATATTCCACTGGTTTTATAGTCAGCTTAACATACATACATACATATAAACTAACTTTCTCATTAAAGTCTCCTAAACCTCCCAAAATCAAATTAATATTTTTCACCCAACAAACATTCATTTAATAACTTACAGTGAATCTGTCAAACATATCTTCCTCAATTCATGTTTGGTTTTCTTAATATCCAAATATGGTCACAGCAAAACATAGTTTAGCAGAAGAAAACTGGCAAAGAAAAGAAACACCACAAAAACCTACCCCAAATACCATGGTGTTTTCATTTACAGTTACTCTCTTTTTCTGAATATCCTATGTGGCATGCTATTTAAACCAGCTCACATTATTTTAAAAAAAATTCCAATCTATTGCTTACAAGGGAATCTCATTTTTGAGAAAGAGTAACTCAGTAAACTTTATTCTGCTCTGGGAGAACAGAGATCCTTTTTTTTTTAAAAAAAAAAAATGTAGTGAGTCGGTTCAGCATGATCTTTTCCTTTATGTTTTATTTAAAATGTTAATGGGGTAAATCCACAATTCACATAATTTATTTTGAAACACTTTTGTTCAGAATAATGCGTTGGAGGAACAGCAATACACACGCAAAGTCCCTTAAAGAACATGCATCAATTCAGATCCCTTTTGAAACATATTGCAAATGCCCTCTAACAGGGCACTGCAACATTACATAAATCATCTTATATGAAAAATTAACATGACATCAAATATTTATAAATATTAATGTGTATGTTAATATAACCAAAGCTGTAACAAACAATCATAACCTTGCCAAGTTTCCTAGGACAGGCGCGGCTGATAATGATATCCATTATCTCTGGAGGAACGCACAATTATGAAAGTTGTGCACAGGATACTATGTTCTTAGCTGCTTTTAAATTTATCCATTAATGCCAACCATACATATAGCATTAACCCTTTGCACATATATTTCTAAGAAACACAAAGGCAGCTCCAGTGGATGAATGCTTTGAATGTTATTTTTATTAATCCCTTACGTGGGAAGCCCCCAATTTTTAAACGTAATTCCATGCGTGATTGAACTACAGGGTTCCTACAAATAAATTCTCCTAGGACTGATCTCATTAGCATGCGTTAAATACCACATGTGCATCTGATTACACATGTGCTACAGAAATATACATTTTGCAATGGTCAATTGATGATTTGTGGTCATGAAGTATAGTATTTATGGTATTTCTTTCTCCCAGGAAAGATCCCTAGTAGAAGCGTCCATGCTGTGGACAAAGTGGAAGTGTAGTGTTCTCGGGTTTATATGGGCTCAGTCAGGACAAGGCTGTAGGGACAGCTGGCCAGAGCACAGGGGACTCTCCGATCATGCATGCTCAGCTACACGAAGTTTTGCTTGAGGTTTTCTTTCTTTCTTCTTTTTTTTTTTTCTAGGTTCAGTTCTTCTGGTAAATGTGGTTACTTTAGTCACTGGTCACTAAAACAATGTGGTTCGCACAGAAGAAGAAAAGGAAGGGCTCCTTAGATTTGGTTGAGACCCCCACGGGCTCCCACGGACAGAACAAGATAAGGTGACATGGGACTAAGGCATTTTTGAGATGAAGACAGTTTGTTTCACACAAAGAAACCTCACTGTGAGTCATTCCCATACTGTCTGACGAAATCTATGCCTCAGCTGGAATGTTCTTCATCACCAAACACCTCACTTGTCTTCAAATTCAGAATCACCAGTGGCACGAATGCACGGTTCCTGGATGTTGTTGTAGCTTTCCCTCCTCTGCTGGAGATGCCGTTCAAGACCCATAGAGGCCACCACAAGCCTGAGAAAGGACCAACTTCTGCTTTCCTTACACATGCACACCTCTAGTTAGTTTAATTTGTAAACTAAGGTAAGAAGTGATAAAGGCTGTGTCGAAAACAACAACCCGCCATTAAGAAAAGTCAAATGAATGTGACCACCTCCTGGCCAGTATCTCCTTGCGCTCGATTTCCTGTGTGAGGCGACACAGCATCTGTATGGTGAAATGAGTGACGGTGACAACATGGCACAGTCTAAGCCTACTACTGACCAGACTACACAGCGGGAGGAGGGTTGTGTGTTCTGAGTTTTCCTGGCTCAGAAGCACATGTTAACGTGGAGGGCCAGGAGCCAAGAGCATCTCCAGTTCACAAGTTCGATGGTAGTTGGCTGCTAGTAACTGAAACCTTGGGAAGGGAATGTGTATGCGAGGGGAGCACTTCAGTGGACTCTGGTAAGAATCTGCGCTTTGTTCCTAATAGGTGGGCATGGCTGTCCTGAGTGTGGCGGAGAATCATGGCTCCGGTCTACTTTGAAGTTTTTTTTCTACATCTCCAGGATGCAGGATTGATTTAGAGACATTTTAACTCGGGATGATAATGCTGATTTAACCTACTTTATTCTACGGAAAACTAAATATGGAATGAGTAATGTCTCAGGCAGTCAAAAATGCCTTCAAATAGCCAATTAGAGACTCGTTTATTGCAAATCTTTAAAACTCTGGTAGACTTTAAATGTGATTTTTAACTTAAGATACATGTTAGAGCTAATTATCCCAATAAGAGGAGAGATCAATACTTAACTGGCATCATTTTAGAATGGACCAGGCTTCTGAATGGGATACAAAGATAAAGAGAGAATTTGCATACTAGATGTTACTTTGTCGTTAGGTCTAGTTCTTGTGTTCAAGTGTTACCCAGTCTCAAAAATAAATATAAGTGTGATCATGTTGTGGCTTTAATTAACACTCCCACAATGTCTCGAGTGTCACTCAGAGCAAAGGCTTTTGGGGCCCCAACAGTCAGGTTCCCCATTAGCTCTCAAACTTCAACTTTTGGAACCTTCTTTCGTTTCCATCCCATCCTAGGCAATCTGATTTCTTTGTGCTCTTCCTCAAACATACTGAGCATGTTTGGTACCAGGCACTGGCTATTCCCTGACCTTTTGAGCTGACTAATTTCCTTTCATCACTTTCTCCAAGTCTGCCTTCACATATCTTTTTTTCAATGAGGCTTTACTTGACCACCCCATTTAAAATGACAAATGACCTGTCTGCCAACCACTGGTACTCCCCCCAATCGCATATATCCAACCATGTTGTATATTTTTCCTTAGCTCTTACTGATTTATAGCATCACAGATAATTTACCTGTTCATATATACATATATATACATATACCTATTATATATACAACCTGTATCTATATTTATTTGTGGTCCTATATGGTTTGTTATCTCATTTTAGGCCACCTCTACAAGCAGGTGATAATCTAAGGGTAGTCTTTGTTATGTTGACTGGTAAATCGCCAACATCCACACTTGCAGCTGGGACACAGACACTATACAATAAATACTTATTGAATGGATCAATTGTGATCACAGGAGCTAAGGAAGGTAGCAATACTAAAGGAAGCAGCAATACACAGGAGCTTGGAAAGGGAGGTAAGAGTGTGATTTAAAACAATATTTATTACTTAATTTTGACCAGATTAAGAATATTGCCACTGTTTGCCAGTGTCACAATGAAAACTAAGGGATTTCTTTGAAAGCTTTAATAGGCTAAACCTCCCCAAGTGAATCCCAGTCATATCAAGAGAATAGGCCTCACAGCCTCTCAGATCCAGGACCGTATCATCTCACTGAGCATCTGGACCTTCTTTTATAAGTGGCCATAGGTAAAGTAGAAAAGTATGTGTGTGTGTGTGTGTGTGTGTGTGTGTGTGTGTGTGTGTGTGTGTCTGTAGGAACAACTCACTGGGCTCACAAACCTGGTGTTGACTCACAGTTCCTAGTATGGAGTGTAATTTGAGTAGGAGTCTTCATTTTTTTCATAACAATAAGTTAAAAAATACTGAGCAGGAACAATTTTTCCTGGACTATTAAAGAGGCAAAGCCACATGAAGAGACTGTCTTCCAGAATTTGGAAAAAAAAGTTGAGCAAATAAAAAGGATCACAATCGAGAGAAACTGAACTCTGAGGGAGCCAGGCAGCTGGGGAACACCTGAGCTATAACTGGTGAACTATGGGGAGCTCAGAGCAGGCACGGATGAGAGATGAGCAGGGCAGGGCATTCAGTCACAGGGAAAGTCGGTGTTTAGTGGGTGTCACCTCCAGAATGATTACCTCATCCTTTATGCTGAGAGGATAAGGAACTGTTCTGAAATATACCAGACCTTTGTGTTCCTCTGAGCAAGTCTGTCCTCAGGAGAAACTCTTTTATGAAAGTCGAATGTCCTAGCATTTCATCAGCGCCTTGTCTACTTGGGAGAGGGGAAATACTTTCCACAGTTCCTGCCCCCGTCCTCCCCCATGGAATGAAGGGGTGCAGTGGGAGGAGGGATGATAGGGAAGGGGTGGGAGTGGGTAGAAGGGATGGGAAACACTGGTGATGTTCACAGGCTGGGACACAGGTTTCCTAAAAGGCTGAGACCTAATCATAGGTCTAGGTCTGTGGAATTCTCCCCTCCTCCTACACTTTGCTAAAAGCCTATTTCCAGCACTTTCTTTGTCCCTAGCATTTCATGTATGCCTTTCAACAAACCTGCATTCCAAATCTGACAGGTATTTTTCACACATCTGAGCACGGAAGCAAACATTCTTGACAAAATATTAGCAAGTCAAATCCAATGATGGATCAGAGAATCATACACCATGACCAAGTGGGACTCATTTGAGTTACACAAGGCTGGTTCAAAGGTGGATCGGTACAATCCATCACAGCAACGAGCTAATGAACAGAGGTCGTGTTATTATAGCAATAGGTGCACAAAAGATGTGTGACAAAGTCCAACCCCCACTCATAATTAAAAGTTGTCAGTTAAAGGCCAGGTGTGATGGCACATACCCTTAATCCTTGTACTTGGGAGGTGGAGGCAAGCAAATCTCTGTGAATCCAAGGCCAGCCTAGTCTACATGGTGAGTTCCAGACTAGCCTCGGCAACACACAGAAATCTTGTCTTTAAAAAAGAAAGAGAGAAAGAAAAAAACAAAGAAATAAAGAAAAGAAATTGTCACTAAGTTAGAGAATAAAGATATGTATGCATGTACACAGACATTTTATATATACATACACATATGCATACACACATACACACACATATATACACACATGACACCACAACACGGATTATACAATGTTGAGAAACTTGAAGCCTGCAACTTAGTACTGCATTCTAACAGGGTTCAATTAGTCCCAGCTTATGTAATCAGGGAGGAAAAACAAATACAGATAAGGAATGAAGGAACAAAACTATCTTTGATTACAGATGACAAGATTATTTATACAAAAACAACTGAGAGAAGCTAGCTGCAAAACACTTTTGGAAGTAATGCCATTATAAGTGATAATAATTTATGTAGGAAATAATGCTAAAACACAAAATTGCTTCTATATTGTATGTTGGTAATAAACAAGTATAGTTTGAAACTAAAAAATGTTATCATTTATATTAATTTTGAAAAGGTACTTAGAAATAATAATTAATATGATGTGAAAATGATAAACATGAATTAATAATATCAAATAAAATTTTTAAAAAGTATTCCATATTTGTGGATATTAGGACTCAGAATTCTCTTACGTAAATATATAATAAATTCATTCATTCTCTCTCTCTCTCTCTCTCTCTCTCTCTCTCTCTCTCTCTCTCTCTCTCTCTCTGTGTGTGTGTGTGTGTGTGTGTGTTTGTCTGTGTGTACCCATGCTAAAGGATAGAATTCAGAAGACAACTTTCAAGAGCCACCTCTCTCTTCACCAGGTAGATCCCGTGGACTCAGGTTCTCAGCTTTGACAGCAAACACCTTTGTCCTCTAAAAGCCATCTTGCTGGCTTAGACTCAGTGATTTGAAAGTACCAATTTTTCTCATCTTGATCTGTAGATCAATGCAACCCCAGCTTAAATCTCAGCAACTTTTGGGGGGCGGGCATCAACAAACTGGTGGAAAAGTTTTTATGGAGAGGAAAAAGATCTAGAATGGTTAACTCAGCACTTAAGAAGAAGTCAGGGGTCTGGCATTATGCTACTGTAAAGTAACAGTAATTGATACAATGTGAAAGAATAGGTCAATGGGTCTTGAGAGCCCTGAATTAGAGCCATGTAACCATGTAGCTAATCTTCAACAAAGAACCTAAGGCACTGGGCTGGGTTGTTTTAATAAATAGGTATTCACATGTAACAAATGAATGTAGATACACCCATCCCCAAAATTAATTCAGAATGGACCTAAGACTTAAGTGTTATGCAAAGTTATAAAACTTCCAGAAGATAGGACAGGGGGGAATATAGATGACTTTGTGTTTGGTAATGCTTTTATGCACAACACGAACAGTATAGTTATCAACAAATATCAGCAACAAAAAATTAATAAACTGGGGTTAATTACAGTTTGAAAAAAATGCCCTACAAAATACAACCTCAAGAGAATGAGAAAATAAGCCACAACCTCAGAAAGAATAGTTGTAAAATACATCTCTAAGATGGATGGTTAGACAAACGTTCAGAGAACATCTAAAACTCATGCCCACTGCACGCCCCCCCCCCACAGTGGACCCAAAGTGCTAAAAGACCACACTGAACAGCTACAAATATGTTAAATAATGATATGTAGAACGTTCAAGAATACATGTTACGAGACAGTTGCAAAGTAAAGGAACAAGGAAGTATCACTACACATCTACTAGAACAGCCACAGTACAAAGCTCTGACGATAATCAATATGGAATATTGAAACCTCTTCTTCGTTCAGTTGGAAATGCAAAATGATGCGGCCCTTTGGAAAGCAGTTTGTAAGTTCCCTATGAAACTAAACATACCCTTTACGCCAGAGCTAACCACCATTCTCTTTGATATTTACCTAAATGTGTTGAAAACTTCACACCCACCCTCAGAGATATTTATAGTAGCATTATTCATAACTGCCCACATGTGGAAGCAACCACATACATACCTGTCAGTAGGTGAGTAGAAAATTGATCGTGGCACATCTAAGCAACCGAATATTACTCAGTGGTAAAAAAGAACCCAAAGAAAAACGTGATTAAGTGCTACTAAGTGAAAGGAGGCAGTCTCTTAGGTGTGAGAAGCCTGGGAGAATGAGGAAATAGAAGGATCCAGAGGGTCCTGGAAAACTACAGGCGGGTCTGGGCCCTGGGGTCCTCCTCAAACTATGGCACCAGCCAAGGAAAATATAGGCAGTAAACTTTGATCCTCTACCCAGACTAGCTGATGGACAGGATATTCTCCACCATCAAGTGGAGAAGGAGAGCTGACTTTCACACAAACTCTGGTGCCCCATATTTGACCATGTCCCTTGGATGGGAATGCCTGGTGGCACTCAGAGGAAGGATAATAGGTCACCAAGAAGAGACTCGATACCCTATGAGCATATACAGGGGGAGGAAGTCCCCCTCAGTCACAGACATAGGGGAGGGGAATGGGGGGGGAAGCGGGAGGGAGGGAGGAATGGGAGGATACAAGGGATGGGCTAACAACTGAGATGTAATATGAATAAATTAATAATAAAGGAAAAAAAAAGAAAGGAGGCAGTCTCAAGACTACATACTGTGTGAGTCCAACTGTGGCCAGTGCAAAGATTGGCAGTTGCCATGGGAATAGAAAAGGAAGAGAGGACGAGGTGGAGCGTGAGGATTTGGGGGCAGAGAAACCACAGCACATGGCACTACAGAGATGGATACATGTCATGTCAGTATACTTTTTTACACAATCTTTGGACAAAAACAAACAAACAACCCACCAAAACAGAGGCTTTGAGCGATGCCCTCTGTCCATGGCCTCTAGATGGGTATGAATGAATTGGTTTGGGGAGGCTTTGTTCATCTGTGGTGCTGGCAGTCTACCAAAATCTCTATGCTTTTTTTTTTTTTTTTTTTTTTTTTTTTTTTGCTTAACTTTACTACGAACTTTAAACTTTTTGTGAAAATAAATTAATGATTTAAGTGGTGGGGGAAGGGCAGTGATCATTGGCATTTCTTTTGCTTTTGGTTGACTCTCAATTTTCTCATCAGTAATGTGAGCTTTGAAAAACAAAACCAGATTGTATTTCAGTCTAGATGCTACTATAAGCTGGAGAAGTGAGACGAAAGAAAAGGGCTCAATATACAACACTGCTACCAAGAAACTGTGTAGAGCAAGGTGTAGGTGATGGGAAATAGAGCCACTTTACCAACCTGTGTGTTTTCACATGGGGAATTGCAAGGCATAACCTCTGAAACTCCACTGAGTGGTTGGTTTAAGTTTACTAAGCATTTTCTTAACACCTTTTTGTCCCCCCCTTTCCCAGGAAATCCTACTTCTCATTGCGTAGGGTACCAAAGTGATCTTACAGCACAGCACTAACATTTCGTTTATTACATATTGAGCCCCATACATAAAGAACATCCAAAGAGTGGTTACAACTGGATTACAGCTGCTTTAAGTATTTAACTTTCCATGAATAGTTTCTGAAGTTTTGAAGGTTAGGCACTCCAAGTCATAACTTTTTCCATTCATGAATGTAGGACGGTCTGTAAAATCACATGCATTCAGTGATTGCTTCTTCAGTGACCAGAATATAAACATGAAAGAAACTGTGATTTTACGGATTTTGTTCATCTGCTCTATATGAAAAAAATAAAACAATAGATTGTATATACAAATATAGGAAATTTTTCACTAAACTGCATATGCATTATTTGTATTTTCAGCACACAACAATTATACAATAGTGCCACATAGGAGGACCTTAACTTTTTGCAATTTTACAACAATGGCCTAAAAATAGTAAGTGGGCAATTCTAGAAACAAGCCATACAGTAAGTGTTTTGTTAAGTTACACGGCATTTCAAGTAGCTGGATAAAATTCTCATCTATGTTGCTTCTTCTTGCCTAAAACATAACTTATATCGTACCTGTCTGTTTCCTTTACTATCCAGATCCACTGTTGGAATAATTCAGGGTCTCTATTCAAATAACCCTGTTATAATTAGCATTGTCTTCAAAACACAAGTCGTGGTACTGAAATTTGGATGTGCTGAAGAGAAACGGTGGGTGCTTTCATTAAGTGAAAGGTTTGTTCTCCACTTTAGGGGGTTTTATAGATCTATGGAGCTGTTAAAACACGTACCGGAACATAATCATAAGCTAATCTACATAATAGCTATATGTGTACAAGAGAAAACATAGCGCTTATAGGGGTTGGTGTTATCTGTGATTTCTGATATCCACTGTATTCTTGGAACACAAACCCTGTGGACAGGGGTTGTATCTAATTGATTTTCCACACAACCATAATGTATGCACAATGGGGATTTTCTCCCATGAATACTCATCGAGGTCTGACTTGTACTAGGAAAGTACATGCTTACATACGCTTCCCTTACTAAGAAAATAGCTATTGTGTGTCCAATCTACTGCACACTATAGATTTCTGTATATATGTGGAAATAAATTTCCTTTCATTTGCATGTGCAGATTCATTAGAATTTACACTTTCACAGGCGGAGCTTAAATGTATGGCTATCTGTGCTGTGGCCAAGAAAGAAAATAAGACAAAAAGAGGTTGGAAGGGGTTCAGGATTCTTATGAGTGGTTGATGTAGACGTCTAAAAATCCCAACTAAAAGAATGCACCTCTGCATGGCACTTGTAGGAACTTCCAAAGTTTGTGTTCAGCAAATGCTTTCACTTTGAAAAGAAAAACTGAAGAGTATTAAAAGCAGACAGAATTACTGAAAAACAGCCAGGTAGTGTGACTTTAGTTAATATAAAGGGCAAACGTCTGGCCATCTTTCATCCTTAGTAAGAGCTCTACTCTTTAATATTTATAATGGTGGCTTTGAATCATTAGGAAAAGGTGAAGTTATGCGTCTATCTTAGCATATTCTGGGCAAAAATTTTAAAACAGTTCGTTTAGATAGAGTTCTATAAAAAATCATTAAAACTAGTAAGAGTGAATCCTCGTATTTTTAAGCCACAAGGACTTTATTTTAATCCACTCTCTTTCCCTCTTTCCCCTTCTCTTTCCCTCTCCTCTCTCATCTCTACTCTATCTGTTCTTCTTTATCATTCCTCCCCACCACATGAATATTTTATTTATGCACAATACTTATATGGTATTTGGCTTTGACTTTCTGCTGAGGTGTACTTATATATTTAAAAAAAAAAAACAGATGTAGGAAGATTTAAGTACTTAAAAATAGTCTTACATTTTCATTTCTTTCATTGAAAAATATGCTGGTATATACTCATTACTCATTTACATTTCCTCAACTCTCAATTATCTTTGGAAATAGAGAGCAGAGGTAAAATGGGCAGTCCCTTAACACCACTGTCCATCTCTTTCCTCCTGAGATCTTCTTAAGAAGCAATGCTCTGTCTCTTTCCCCTTCTTTGTAGACTCATTTCACTTGTGGAGTGACCTTAAGAAAAACAACCCAATGAAGAAAAAGAGCCCAAACACGTCGGTGATCTCAAATCCTTTCTAAAGTTAAGATAGCAAACATAATCTCTAACTCTACTTTTCAAAAAGCTGGGCTGCTTTTGCAAACATTGTCTAGGAAACATGGGTCCTTACCGAAGAAAATTAGAATGTCCTTCATTAAATGGTCTATTTTGTAAGGTATTTGATCCTTTTAGAAGGCAGTTCCTTCTAAGTATCAATGCGTTTTAACATTCAGAATAGCAGTTGGATTTTTAAATATAATAGTTTTATATGTTTTATGGTTTGCAGAGAAGGACAAATAAGTGTTGGCTTAATAAAATTATTAACTAAAGAATTAAGAGCATCTTACAAGCATGACCTCCAGATAGCTAGCATCAGGATAGGTTTCTTAGCTGTTTCTTAACTAGCAATAGTATTGACTTTTTAGAAGTAAGAGTGAACGGCATTTATCCAAGGAAGAATCAATATGAAGCTGAAACTCCAAGGTCTTAACAGCTAATCTTGAAGAACATCATTCAGAGGAGAAACTGGTGTGGCAAGGAACACACATCCAAAAATGAAAAGAATGAAACAACTGCATAAAACATGAATATTCAAATCTGTGTACAGTTTTAATCCCTGGCATTTGATAAACAAGGGAGTGTAGGTGTTCAGGTTACTTCTGCTTGGCCCAGTGGAAGAGATGCAATAAACAAAGGGAAACAAGATTCTCACAGGCACATGGAAAAAGGACGCTATAATTTCACACACATTGTACCGAGGGATGTCAATAACCATTGATTATTTTTCTTTGTGAAGACCCAATGAAATCCTATAAACTGGCCTTATCTTTGATGATACAAAGGGTCAGATTATTTTTAAACATTATCAGGGATGCTGCTTTCTTTCTCTTTTCAAAATTCAGGTGAGGAATCTAATCTGATGAGTATTGAACATGGGAAGTCGCTGTTCCCGTAAGGTAACCAGAGTAGGAAAGAGGGACCAGATGTAAACTGTCGCTCTGAGAACCAGTGTCGCCAGTGAGGACAAGAATCTATAGAGAGGGTGGTGATAAACACTGTGGTCATGTCTGTTGTCTGGCAATCACTATCCTTGAACAAAGGCCTATTTACTCTAGGCAGTATACCCACAACAGACCAAATTAAAGATATCACCAAAGTCCACTCTGATGAACTAGTAAGTTTTATTGTGGTTATGGATGAGGGTTTACTTACAGAAGCAGAAGTGACTCAAAGACATCTGCATTGTTAAAAGCACACCCCAAAGTGGGTGATGGCACATGAAAGTTAGAAATCTGGAACTCACTACACAACCTTCACAAAGTTCAGCAGCTTTAAGAGAGACATTTATAGGTAGCTAAGTTGGTCTGAGCCTCTTCTACGCAGCTTGGCTGGCAAGAGAGTCTTCTAGACATTTATTGTGTCAGCTGAGAGAAATGAGGGTGGAGATCAGACCTGGGGAGAGCAGGAACCAGAGGACAAAGGGTGTGCAGGGAGAAGAGAAACTGTGGAAGGGGGCATCTCTGTGACAAGCTGGAGACCTAGGGCAATGTAGGCTTCTAGGAGGATATGGGGGTGACTTTAGCTAAGACTCCAAATATCAGGTGCCATGGAGATTAAAGAGGCCACCCTCTAACTAGACATGACTTCTAGTGGAGGGAGGGGCACACCAACCCACCCATAGAAGCTTTGGCTCAAAATAAACCCTGCCTACAAGATATGCAGGGATAAAGATGGAACAGAGATTAAGGGAATGTTCAACCAATGCCTGACCCAACGGAGACCCACCCCATGGAAGTGAGCCAACCCTGACACTGTTAATGATACTCTGCTATCCTTGCAGACAGGATCCTAGCATCGCTGAAATAGATGCCTTTTAGAAAGGTGTTCTGCCTTTGGCCATCAAAACCATGGCCATTCTAGAAAAAAAAAAGTACTGAAAAGGTCTTATATTTTATCATGCCTTGATCCATGAATTAGAAGGCCTCAGCGAGTGAGACCATTATGGCTTATAACCTGAAGGAGGAGAATTCTAGAATGTCTGAAGAAAGCCAGCATTAGTGCTTGAACACAAAACATCTTTAAATGCTGATTTACCTGTCAAACTACATTGGTTCCAAAAGCATGCTAATTACAAAAAATGAGAGCGAACTTATAAATACTGATTTAGAGTCACAGCGGTCTGAATGCCTCAGAAGGTTTTCATAGGAGACCTTGAGGAAACTGGATACAGCCAGTATACTGTATTCCCGTCAGTTGACATGCTTTAGTTTGGATTTTTAAAATCTGAGAATGCCTACAAAAGATTAGAGGAAGCCTTCAGTATGATAACAACATCACTTGCATGTCTTAGTTGGTTAAACAGTCTCCAAATTCATAAGTCTAAAAGTTACCTACACTACATGAATTATAATGGTTTTGGGGCTGTAACATATGAGTCATCTATTTGTTTCCTGGATTCAAGCTTGCTGTTTCAGGCAAGCCTGCGCCTAAATTATGCCAAATTTCTGGCTGTCTATCTCATCTTCTCACATCTTTAACAAATTCCACTCTTTCGCTTGAAAGTACATCGGGTATCAAACTAGCATCACATATGGGAAGATTTTTCTTATGATTATCATCAATCCCGCCGTCACAATTGAAAACCCCCGCTCCTTAATTCTGGATTAAGTCTTCAAGATCCCAAACAAGCTGCTCAAGTATCTGTATTCCTGAACAGGATCAGAAAACTTTTTTCTCTGAAGAGCCAGATGGTAAATATTTTCTTGGCTTTGCAGGCCATAGGGCGTCTGCCATGGCGTCTCAACTCTGCCAGAGTAGCTGAAGGCAGTGATGAGTGAACATGGCTGGGTGCCAATAAAGTTGTATTCCCGATAGTGAAGTTGAAGGCCTTGTAGGACCTTTTGGGGGGGGGGGGCAGGGAGATCAAGAAATATTCTTTCCCTCCACTAATAATTATTAGGTGTAAAATCCATTCTCTTTTTTTAAGTTTAATTTTTTTAATTAATTTATTCAGATTACAACTCAATTGTTACTCCATCACTTGTATCCTCCCATTCCTTCCTCTCTCCCACTTTAACCCTATTCCCCTCCCCTAGGTCTATGACTGAGGGGGACCTCCTCCCCCACTATAGGCTATCAAGTCTCATCTTGGAAGCCTGCTTAGTCTTTGAGTGCCACCAGGTCTCCCCACCAAGGGGAGGTGGTCAAATATAGAGCACCAGACTTCATGTCAGAGTCAGTACCTGCTCTCCACTCAACTGTGGAGAATGTCCTGTCCATTGGCTAGATCTGAGTAGGGGTTTGATGGTGAAATCCATTATTATATCATGAGTCATGAGAAAGGCTGGATGAGGAGCACTTAGGCTGGGTTTTCTGCTGGCATCCTAGTTTGACAACTTCTGTCTTAAAAGATATAGTTCCACCATTTCCAAGCCTCATAGAGCCATGCTGTTGTAGGCTAGAGGGACATTAATTTTAATTCACGCTTCATAGACCTAATCCTTTAACAAAATCTAGATGACAAAACTTAGAGGAGTGAGGGAGATCCAGTCCTCAATACACTGATTCAAGTTAAATCACATAACCAAGGCAACTGTGAGTCATGGATGTACTTGTTATTGATGTGTCATTGTAGGTGTATGTGAGATGCTTGCCTGACTTTGCATCAAAATGTACTCATTTTCTGGTTGGTTCCATTTTGCAACATCAAAATAAATGTGTTTGCCTTCATAGTATATGAAGTAAATGTAGTATCTTTCTTTCTATTATAGTGAAAATAAATCAGTATCTGAACCACCCGGCTACATTGCTAGCATCTTTACTTATTCTACATGCATAAATTTATAGAATAATCAGTCCATTCAGTATTGTCTATATATAAAATAGCAAATATAATGCTATAATAATATATGATATATAATACATTTAAAATAGTATATAGTACACATATAAATTATTGGATAGTCATAATACATAATATTTAAATCATAGTATAATCTGTCTATAAATAATAGTTATAAATATATAAAAATTAAGTATGCATAAATAATATGTAAATCATATGTTACTATAGTTATAGCATCTGGATCAACCTAATAAAATATTCTCTACATTAAAATATTAGAACTTCAACTTTTTTTGAGATAATGTTGCACTGTTTGGCCTTGGCTGCCCTAGAATGTACCATGGCAACTGGGCTAGTCCTGAACTTGTGACAATCCTCCTAAGTCTCCCTTCTGAGAGTTCTGAATTCACATGCCACCATGCCTGGCCTCAAATCATAATTTTAGATAAGGAATTCCTAAATTTTAGCTCTAGTATATTGATTATACAAATCAAATTCAGGATTCAGAAGTTAATGAGTTTTCATAGTACATGGATTTAGAAATAATTGTAAAGATTAAAATATTTAGCTATAAGAAACTGGGTTAAATACGGTGATTCATATATCTTTCTTGTTGATGCACTTTCCACTTTGTCACTCTAAATATAAAGACAGACCAAGAGAAGTGGACAGTATAGACTTCACTGTAGTCCTAGTACTCAGGAGGCTAAGACAGGGGTGCCTGAACATAAGATTAGTGAGCCTCCTTCTTCAAAGAAGAATGAAAATAAAAGGAGGTAGATGAGGAATCATTTCTTCCCTCCTTCCCTCCCCTCTTTCTCTCTTCTCTCTCCCCTCCTTTCCTTCCTTCCTTCCCCTTTCCTCCTTCCTCTCCTCCCTCCCCTCTGCTCCCTTCCTGTCTCCCCTCCCTCCCCTTCCCTCCCTCCTTTCCCTCCCCTTCCTCCCCTCCCTTCCTCTCTTCCCCCTTCCTCCCCTTTTCTCCCTCCTTTCCCCTCCCTTCCTGTATCCCCCTCCCCCTTCCCTCCCTTCCTGTGTCCCCTTCTCTCCCCCTTTCCTTTCTCCCTTCCCTCCTCCCTCTCTCCATCCTCCCTCGCCTTTCTTCCTCCCCTCCCTCCCTTCCTTCCCTCCCTTCCTTATTTATATATTTTGTTAGTACTAGGGATTGAACCTAGGTTATCATGCATGCAAGGCAAGACTCTGCCACAAAGCTACATCCACCCCTTGAGTCAACAAAAGGTGAAGTCTTGCAAATTAGTGTAATTAAAGAAACAAGGGGGAAGTGTCTGTTATGATATTTTGAGTTTTAAGAGTTGTTACAAGCCTTCTACACCTTGCTCAATGTTTTACTCATAGCCGTTCAAAATACCAATTGCGTTTGGGAATTACCTTGTGATATCATATACTTCTCTTTATGTTAGCCTGCATGCTCTTGGCGGGAAGAGGACAACTTATTTCCTATTCTCAGGACTGAACAAAATGCATAGATTAGCTTGGCTGCTTAATATAATTTTGTAGAGGGTGATGGAGAGATGGTTAAACAATTAAGAGAGTTTGTTGTGGGCTGGGGTTTCTGCTCTTATATAGGACTAGAGTTTAGTTCCCAGCACACACACAGGTAGTCTCACAACCACCTGTAACGCCAGCTCCAAGGCATCTAACATTATTTTCTGGCCTTTAGAGGCATTCACACCCACGTGCTCATAATACATGCAAACACATATACAGATAACTTTTCAAAGGATGAATTAAATCTTTAAAAATCATTGCTACAGAGGAATAAATTAAATGCTACTAAAATCAATTTGCTTAGATTTATCACAGAAAAAACTATCATATCTTTCTGTCTCTACTTTCGTGAAGAAGGAACAGTGTTCCCGACTCAGTTACCTTTGTCTAAGAGCTTCTGTAAAAGCAAAGGAAATAAAACCACATACCCAAGGTCCTCTTATTGGAGCCTTATTATTTCCAACTGTGAGTATTTTCACAGCAGATAAACACTTGCTACAACTTCCAATATAAACAAAGATAGCTCTATACTTTTGAGTAAAAACAAGACGTGTACAGTAGAGGGCTTGGGACTGAGTGCTAAGTCAGGGTCCTTACATAGTTGGGCACTGACCGATGCTTCACCTCTGCTGCATGTTGGCCCATGGCAACAGAGAGTTTAACCATTGCAGGGTTAATGGAGGGCATCAAAAGTTATGCCACTTGTTTTAGTAGTGTCATAAATGAGCACTTCTCTGATTGTGAGAAAGTATATAAGATGTCAAAACATACTTAAAGTGAGTTTAAGAACCTTGATTTATGCTCCTTGAAAATGCTAATCATTTTATTGCATTGCACTTACCTATCTAAAAAATGGGTAAAGTAACAATTTTTATACTGTAAGGGCTATAAAACTATTTGTAAGTAAGCCCTTTAGTCACACAATGGCTCTGCCTGCACCCTCCTCTTGACGTGAAGCATCATAAGGGAAAATGTCTAAGCTACTCAGTGAATCAGCAAACTTCCTATCGCATTTTCTTCAGCTCACTCAGAAACATGATTAACATAAGGAGAGAGAGGCACTCCATTAAAGTAGTTGCCCTTCTTTCAAAGGCAAGAGTTTGCTAGCTTCCGTGGGCTATGTATGCGCTTCAGAGTCAGGTTCTGGTACTGTAAAGGCACATTACCGTGTGCTAGGCAGTTCTCAGCTGGCCACAGATCCATTAGCCATTAGATCATTGTCAACTAGACAAGATTTAGAATCACCTAGGAGACACAGCTCTGAGTGTTTTGCAGAGAGGTGGCACCACCCCACAGGCTGGGGTACCAGTTTGAATACAAAGGAGAAGGGGAGCCGAGAGTCCTCATTTACCGCTTGGCTTCCTGACAGCAGATACAATATGAACGAACTTCTCCCTCAAAGTCATGCTGCCATGCATTGTCTGCCATGATGGACGGGCTGAACATTTGAACAGGAAACCAAAATGGCAGCAATGTTGCCATAGCAATGACAAAAGTATTAGTATAAGTGTAAGTCCTACTTTCTTCTCTTGTACACTCATTCTAAGAAAAATATGTCCCAAGATCTCTGGTGGATGAAAACATAGATAACATAAAACTCTATGTATTACTAAAGTACGCACAGAATCTATAATAAAGCTTAATTCAGTAAGATGTTAAGGATTTGATTTTGATGTTGAAGGTGGGTTTTTTTTGAAATAATACTTTTTATTAATTTATTCATATTACATCTCGATTGTTAGCCCTTCCCCTGTTTCCTCCCTCCCTCCCACTTCCCCCCTTCTCCCCTCCCCTATGTCTGTGATTGAGGGAGACTTCCTCCCCCTATATATGCTCTTAGAATATCAAGTCTCTTCTTGGTAACTTGCTATCCTTCCTCTGAGTGCCGCCAGGCCTCCCCATCCAGGGGACGTGGTCAGAAAAGGGGCACCAGAGTTCGTGTGAGAGTCAGATCTCACTCTCCTCTCAACGGTGGAGAATATCCTGTTCGTGAAGGTGGTTTAAAAGGCAGAACTTTGACTGGGGTTTCCCTTTCGGGAGCTCTCATTGAAGTGTGGGTGTGCACTAAAAGGTTTAATATTGTTCTAGAAGAAGGGTGACATTTGTACGAAATGCACTCTTTGCACACTTGTGGGCCTTGGGCCAGCAGATAATAACAACATGATTTAGCATGGGGCTGTTCATTCCATAGAAGCGGCACCAGAAATGAAAAGAAAGTCCAGCACTGTGGTTTGGGGAAAGTACTTCGAGTTAAGCACCCTGGAATCTGAGGCCAAGCTTTGGGACAACAGGTCAACCATACTTACAATGGAGCCTCTACTGTGGGTGCTTTCTGTATTTGATAGTGGTGGATACTCTTGACTAACTTCGTAATTTGACACTTTGTCCTGTCTTCTTAGAGAGAGAAAAGATCAACAACATTGTCGCCATGTCCTTGTGCCCTTGGCTACCTTTGGCCTGAGTTAATTCTTTGTAATAATCCATGACTTATGAGTGTACGATCTTTCTGTGAGATTTGGGAATCTGGCAAAATTTTTAAAACCAATGCCTCTGGGAGCCTTCCAAATTTCAAAGTGATGACCAAATAATACACACCATCTTGTATGTATTCTTTCCTTTAAATATTGTAGGCGCTCAGCCACTGTGCTGAGCTTAGATTCAGTTTTCAACAAGAGAACTCCTTGGGGTGACTGATCTCAGAGCACTCAAATCTACTGAATCATAAAGGTGAGAGGAGGTTCAGAAGTGACATTATTAACAATGTGCCCTGGTGACTTCCCTGTACTCCAAAGGTGAGCACCGCTGTCTTAGAGGACGGAAATCAACTTCAGAAGACATTAATCTCATCTGATGCAAAACAATCTGCCAGAGAATCCTAGGCAACTACAAACCCTGTATCTTTATTCTCAGCATCCCAGGTTACAGCAACACTGGAAACTAACCCAATGTAGAATGCAGGAGCCAACAGTGAGGCGTCTGGGTGATTATCTAGCATGACTTGGATCTCTGCTTTTCCAATCTGGTCCTGCTTTCCACTGGAACATATGGTTCAGAGAATTTGAGCTTAAGCCGGCAATGAGCTGGCTCTGCCTTGTGACAAATTCAAGTACTGGTTGTGCGTATATCTTCACAGTTCTATGTCCAGTGAGACCCACACTGGTGGGTTGGAAATGGTCCTTCAGGAGCTAGGGGGATGATGGCTCAGTGGATAAAGCGCCTGATGTACAAGAATGAGGACCCAAGTTTGGATTCCCAGAACACACAATAAAAATCCTGGCATGACTACACGTGGTCTAAACCTTAGCCAGTATAGCCAGTGAGGAATCTTGTCTCAAAAATAAAGATGGGAAGTGATGAAGAAAGACACCTGATATTTAACTCTGCCGCGCGCGCGCACACACACACACACACACACACACACACACACACAAGAATAAAGGAACTGGTCATCAGAGGAAGTGCTTACAGCACAGAAATTGGAACACTGGCTAGTTTACCACACTAGTTTCTATACACCAGTGTTTCACTGGCGCCAACCCAAGATAGTGCCGAGGGGTAGCATTGATTTTTTTTTCTCATCCTTTCACCTGCATTGAAAAAGACAATTGTGCTTTAGTTTTAGGGATCTGGCCTTTAGAAGAATGCAGAGTGCAATAGCCACAAACAAAGGATTGATTGCCTGGTACAAGAAAGGCTATTTGCATCCCTGTATCAACCTGTGTAAGATAGAATAGACTCTAGTTTTACAGTGACATCATAGAAAGCCTGAAAAGGACCATATAAGTATCAGGAATTACTTGTCACTCAAAGTTTTCACACAACTATTATCATAATGGTACAACCATAATGTTTTTTTTTTTTAAGCCTTACCAGTCAAGCTTTGATGTTGGAATGGTGAGCTTTCTTTCTTCTTTTGAAGCTGAATAAATGGATTCTTTTCCTTCAGTTTGCCATCAACAGGAAAGAGGACTGCTAGAGCCAACACAATGAGTGATGGCTCAGGTCTTTTCTACGTGGCTTTATCTAATAGTGAAAATAAAGGCATGCCATGCATTGCATGTGCACTGGTATTCCTTTCTGGCTCATCTTTCATTGTAACTTAAGAGTGTGAGATAAGCAGTTTTACTATGAGGGGCAACTGATTGAACTCAAAATTAGCGCTGTCAAAGGAATATAAAGTTCTTTTTCTGAGGTTAAGATCTTAGAGGCAAAATGAAAGGATGGTTGGCTTCTGCCTTTACTTTCACTGGCTTAGTATTTAAAATATTTATCTAGTGCCTTTGGCCATTTTAAAATTATGTCTTAGTTGGGTTTACATTTTATTTCTCTAGAACGAACTCATTAGGCATATTTAAAAGTCCAGGGAAGTTTGAGGTGATAAACCAACTTATTAACACTGCATGGATTAACGTATGTGTGTGTAGCAGTTTTGTAAATACCACTTGAATGTAGGTCCGTGTGCCTCTTGCTCCTTGTGAACTCATTTTTGAAATGTTACCTTTTAGATCACTTGAAAGAGATGCTCATTTAAGAAGAGTCTTAATTTTAACTGAAAGTACTTTATTAAAATAAAAGAGCCCACATTCATAGTGTTTGCTTAAGTCATCACTTTTTTGGCTCTTTTGGCATAGCCAGGAACACAGTTGAGAGCCTGGGGAACATTTATTGAGTACTTACTCAGTGCCAGAAGCTCTCCTAAGTACTGGCTATACCTTATCTCAGCTAATCCTTTCACTAACTCTAGGAGATAAACACAATCCTGATCCCAGTTTGCAGATAAAGGAGAGGAAAGCTTAAAGGGCTGAGAAGCAGGCCAGGGTCAAACAGCTTCTAAGAGACAGAGGCCCAGGCTAGATGATCTGATACCCAAGACTGTGCTCTTAATCTCCTTCCATTTGGTTCCCAGACTCATGGTTCTACAGAGCCAGGGGAAGTCCCAGAGTCAATCCACCACACGCATGTAACTCCGTGACAATTTAACCCAGTCCGAGAAGAAAGTTCCTGGAAAGAGCTTCTGTACATAACTTGACAGGATTAAATTAAGTTACTAAAAGGGACATTTTAATTCTTGCCATAGTATTAAACAGGGTATCTCAAGCACTTAAACGACAAGCTTTGCCTTCTAATTATTGCTGGTAATTGATTGGTAATTGATCCAACAACTCTAGCGAATCAATCAAATCACCCTCAAAGAGTTTCAATCTCATGTAGAGACATGAAAGAATATCTCCCAATACTAGGCAACCTGATGGCTGCCTCACCACTACCTCTGCCAGTCCCGGCTACCAAATGCCCCTGAAGCTCTCTTGTTTTCTATGAGCATTCCTGATCTTCCATTTTTGTAACCAGTTAGCAGTTCCATGTCTCCCTTAGTGGCCCAACCCCCACTTAACCCCTTATAGATGTGAGCTCCTGTATGCATTTTATTTATGTCCCAGTGGGCTATAGGAATGTCATTCATGTTTAAATGTTCGTGGTCTATGACCCAGAGGCTTTCATTCTCAGCTTCAGGATGAGAGGAATTTTTATCCAAGAAGTGCACGGAGATCCTAGCCAACCCAGTGGGAAGCACTGGATACAGCCAAGACCCCTACATTTCTCTTTTTTTATTTGTTCATTAATTTCTATTCTTCTGTTTTGAGGCAGGTTCTCATGTGGGCCAGCTGGCTTCAAACTTTGCATGTAGCTGAGAATGACCCTTATCTCCTGATCTTCCTTCTCTACCTGCCTTAAACAGCTTTAAAAAAACATTTTTTCAAATATACTATACTATACCATACCTTAGTATTAACTATGGCTACCTTGGTGTGCAGTATAGGTTGAAAACTTACTCCATTTCTCTAACCAGGGCTTAGTTGCACGTGGTCAACTTTCATCAGCTCCCCACCCCTTTTCCTTGTTACAGATGGAGTTACAAGTATCTGTGAAGCACCTGGTTTGTCTGGTGGGATCCGAACTCCGGTCCTCATAAAAGCGCAGAAAGCGTTCTTAACTAGTCTCAGGCCATCCTTACTACACAGGATGAAAGGACTTAGCTATGTCTGCACCTATGGGCTGTATAGAAAGAAGAACCCCAGGGCCAAGCACTAGAACAGTCGTGGAGTAGCTAAGTAGCAAAGCATTCAGTGGGCTGCCTAGCTACTAGTAATCACATAAAGATGAAAATGGAGAGACATAATTTAATGGAACTATAATTAGAAGCAGTGTAGAGCAATTTAGAAAAGTCACAACATCATGATGTGAAGAGCGCACACACACAATAAACATGTCTGGAAGAGCAGCCTAACGCTACTGTGGTAAAGAGATTAGTATGGGCAATCAAGACAATAGAAAACCACCACCACCATTGCACCAATAAAGTCATCTCTAAGGCTTCTTCTCCAAACCACAGGCCCAAAACTTTGAGGACAAGGTTTCAGAGAACTAAGACAGAACCAGTCTGTCTGTACTTGTATCTTGGCGCAGTGCTTTCGGATCACCCAGCTAATGCTTCCAGGGGGCTCAGGTATAGCTTGGGAGTTGGAAGGCTACAAGCAGTGAGTCTGGGCAGTGTCAATGTTGTGCCGATGCTGCAGACATGGCTGAGCTCTCTGGTGGCTTTGTATGTTTCAAAGGGCCTATGGAAGAGATACGCAAAAAACTTGCCATACCCCAGCAAGCCCTTGATAGTGCTGCTCAGTAGCAATGCGGTGTTGTCAGTACAAAACTCCAGTCTGTGTGAGCTACAGGCATAGGATTCTAAATGATGACCATTTCAGGCAAACCTGCTTCAAAAACTAGCCATAAGAGCAGGGCTATCCAAAGACTGCAATCCCAACTCTCACATCAATGGGCTCAGAGAGTGGGCCATATTGTCAAGGGTGATTATTCTAGGGATTTAAGATTCAGTGTTGTGCTCACTATAGAGTTTGGGTATACTTGAGACCAGTTCCCCCTCTTTTCGTTCCTGTTTCTCATTTTCTACTACGTGATTATTGTTGTCTCACCATTTTATTTTGAAAGCCTCTAATAATGTGCTTGGATTTCTGTTGGAGAAGAATTTGTCACAGGGTGAATTATGCCCTAGCTTTCACTCACATCTGACTTCGATCGGACTCTGGATTTTGGACTTATAGGTTCTTGGTGGAATAATTGGGGGAGGAAAGAAATAAATGTATGTTCATGTGCGAAAGGCACGAATTTTGTGGGTCAAGAGCACATTGTGGTGGCTTGAATATATCTTTGCAAAGCGGATGGACAGGAGAATGGAATCTCACCCCGATAGTTTTGAGAAGTGGGAGCTTCAAGGGGTGTTACTAATGAAAAGGTAGGTTTACCCTCAATTTCTAACTCCTCCTTCTGCCTCTTAAGGCCTCCTGCCACACTCTAATAAAGCATAAAGGCCTTTACCTGGTGTAGCCTCGTAGTACTGAGCTTCATCAAACTGTGACCCAATGCTCGTGTGGACGCACCAGTAAGGGGAGCGAGTGGGGGCCTCTGCCGCCTACTTTTCGATCACTTCCCCTTGATGTCACTGCCTTTCTAGGCCACAGGGAAAGAGAACAAACTCAGTCCTGATGTGAATAGATGGGCTGTGGAGGGTGGGTGTGTAGGGGTCCCATTTTCTGAGAAGTAGGGGAGGATGAGACTGGGAGAAGATGAGGAAGGGGGATATGACTTGGATGTAAATTGAATAAATAAATTAATGAATAAAAAATAAATTGCCTAGTCTCTGATATTCTGACATAATTGTATAAAGAGTGTTAGGACAAGAGTTTTAGCTTGAGACCCATGCAAAGACATATAGTGAGGTTAAACACACCCTGTGGACTGTCGTCTGTCCTTGGTTAGAAATTCTTGGTTTGTATTCATATATTCCAACTGAAAGAATATTTATTGGTTTACCAATGATCAAGTTTAAAGTTTTGGGCTCTGGCTTTTGGTTGCTTAGCTCTGAATTCTAGACGTAGTACTTACTAGTTTCATAAACTAAATTATTTGGTTTCTGACATTAATTTTTTTTCTGTAAAATGAATACTGGTTTAATCAGACAAGAGACCATGGTATTCAAGAACTTGGAGCAGTGTTTGACACATCGTGATAAATACCTAAGGATTAGCCATGAAGCTGCTGATGCTGCTGGCAATGACGATGGTGGTGATGATGATGATCCGATGATGATGGTGATTATTATGATGATTATGATGATGATGATGGTGGTGATGATGATGATGTAATCCTTAAAATTTTCACAGCATACCGAGGGCCAAGCTATGTTATGGAGACTCATAAGAAAAAGCTAAGAGACTTGATACCCTATGAGCATATACAGGGGGAGGTAATCCCCCTCAGAAACAGTCATAGGGGAGGGGAATAATGGGAAAATGGGGGGGGGGGAGGAAGAATGGGAGGATACAAGGGATGGGATAAACATTGAGATGTAACAAGAATAAATTAATAAAAAAATTTAAAAAAAAAGAAAAAGCCTTAGCCTTAGTGTCTGTTTTTCACTGCCATAATGTATAACATTAAGTACTTAATACACATACGTCAAATAAATATTTATGTCCTCATTTTTTTCAACTAAAGAATTGGTAGCACTGACCAATACAACAAAGCCTAATAGCTCAGCTATAAAGGTCTCGGGCTATGTTTGCCAGTAACTTGTGGTATGGGAGCTACATGTGCCCCAGCATGCATGTCGAGGTCAGGGAACTACTTTTCTGGAGTTGCTTCCTCCCCTCCACTTTCCACATGTGTTCCAGGCATGGAACTTAGGAAAGCAAGTTACGCACCATGTTCCATTGCCTGCTGAACCATCACAAGTTACTGCTGCTTTCAGATGGGTGTGTGAACAGGGAAAACTTACAGGGCAGCACATTTTAGGATGCATCCTTGTCTGTTATTCATTGCCTACCTCCTATAACAACAAAGGAGGAAGAAGTGCATCAATGTGTGGAGCCCTGGGAGATGCAGTAGGGCTAGAATTGCTGACATTAAGTTAAGGAAGTTGCTTTAAGAAGATGGGAGGTGAGAGAGGGAAGCAAAAAGCCACTCTAGGGCCTTTTCAGTTTCAAAATCTGTCATTGTAAGTTAAAACTGAGACACATAAAACACACAAATCAAACGCACGGCTCAAAAATCTATAAGGCAAATACCACTCGGGTCAAGAAACAGAACAGAATCAGCAGCAGCAACAGCCCCTTCCGTGCACCCTACCCAAATCACACTCCGTCTTGATGGAAGTGTCTATTACTCTACCTTTTTTGGTAGGAACATCTCTTAGTTTTAAATGTTTGTGGTTTTATCATACAACTGTGCATTTCTAAGAATTAGAATTGAGTCTTACCCATTAAAAAGCAGATCTCTTAGAAGTCTCTTTATCCACAGATTTCTCTTCCATACTTTTTTCTTTCCTTGCCTTTCATGAGGTGGGAGGACTTGGCTCGTTGGCCTGTAGAGTTTCAAGGGTCTGTGAGTTCCTGATTGATCCTCTGTGTAGACTTGCTGTGTTTCTTTGTCTTTGGAATTTCCTGTAAACTCGCGTCTGAATCCAGGACTGGGTCAGACACAGGTTACAACCCTTTGGCAAAGCTAAAACTGACCTTGCTACATACTGATGCTTCTTTCTGCCTTATGCATCAGTTTTGCAAGGGTGTTTGGCAAGACTTCATAAAACACACAGCAGCCAGCCTGTTGCTGTGCCAGTACGATGCTGTTTTAATTACTATTGCTTTATAGTACAGTTTGACAATATGATAGGCAGATTTGGGCCCAGGCGTCCCGCTCAAACTAAGGCACCAGCCAAGGACAATACAGGAGGTAAACTTTAAACCCCTTCCCAGATCTAGCCAATGGTCAGAATATTCTCCACAGTTGAGTGGAGAGTGGGATATGACTTTCTCACGTACTCTGGTGCCTCACATTTGACCATGTCCCCTGGAGGGGGGGACCTGGTGGCACTCAGAGGAAGGACAGCAGGTAGCCAAGAAGAGACTTGATACCCTATGAGAATATACAGGGGGAGGAAATCCCCCCTCAGGAACAGTCATAGGGGAGGGGAATAACGGGAAAATGGGGGGGGGGAGGAATGGGAGGATACAAGGGATGGGATAAACATTGAGATGTAACAAGAATAAATTAATTAAAAAAAAAAAAGCACACAGCAGCTAAGTGTCTCCCTTCACACCCTTTGGCACCATACCTCTTAACTAACTCCTACCACACAATATACCATAGTCAGTTTACACATTGCGTGTCCCAGAACCGGAGCCAGCCACTTTTGCATGAAATTGCTGTTTCTTTCAAAGGAGAAACATTCAAATCTCCAGGCAGTGAGGATAAGTGATGCATGCTCACTACAATGAGATGTCATTTTCAATGGGTCGCGTGAAGGCATGTGTTGAAAGATTGGCTACCAGGGCCCAAAATACATGCTGAGTTTCAACAGGAGATGATGAAGTTTCTGTTTAACTTCTTTCTTTCTTTATTTATTTTTATGGTTTTTTGAGACAAGGTTTCTCTGTGTTAGCCTTGACTGTCCCGGACTCACTTTGTAGACTAGGCTGGTCTCGAACTCACAGCGATCCGCCTGCCTCTGCCTCCCGAGTGCTGGGATTAAAGGTTACCGAGAAGAGACTTGATACCCTATGAGCATATACAGGGGTAGGTAATCCCCCTCAGGGGGAGGGGAATAAGGGGAAAATGGGAGAGAGGGAAGAATGGGAGGACACAAGGGATGGGATAACCATTGAGATGTAACAAGAATAAATTAATAATAAAAAATAAAAAATAAAGAGAAAAAAAAAAATAAAGGCGTGCGCCACCACGCCCAGCTTTAACTTCTTTATAACATCAGTGTCTGCTCTTGTCGTCTTCCATGACTACCTGTCTTTCTTTTCCTAGTTACCCTCCTTATCCTTAAAAATGTAGAAAATAATAACATTAGGCAACCTCACATTCCTCATTTATTTATCTCCCATCAAGACAAAAGTCTCGAAACAACAGCATAAATATCACCAACGAAAGGGCTATGGAAAATTTACGATCATGCATATATTTTCTACTTCCTACTTTAATAGTCATATTGAACATAATTCTATATATGTTGTCACAGCATACAGACATTGTATTTTCCGCCTTTTAGCACTGATCTAGCCTTCCTTTGCAGGGCAAATATATCTTTAATGATCACCACCAGCCCTTAACTTAATGTCTCTCTAGGGAATGTGCTGTCTGGAGCGCCTTTTGCCCACTAATTATCCAAGAGAACTTCCTAGGAACAATACACCCTGCATCTGTGCAGCCTGGGAGCAGTTTGCTCATGTCTTTTACACATGAAAGTCAAATTTGCTATATAGTAGATCTCTTGTTCACACCTTCTTCCTTTGTGTATTTTGACCGTATTGCTCTATTTTCTGCTGGCATACAGCACTGCTTTTGTGAAGTCATATGCTTGTCTGATTTTCTTTTCCTTATACATGGTGAGGTGATTCTATTCACTTTCCACCATGATGTCCAGTGGTGTTAATCTGTAGAGTCCATCAATTTTATCAGACAGTGTCTTGATGCTGCTTATCCAGGATTTCCAGGAACCTGATATGTACATTCAATACAGATTTCTAAGTTCCTATTTCTGGTTAGTTTTCTTGAACGACTCAACTAATTTTAGTATTTATTCTGTTTTCTTCTTATCTTGATTTTCCCTTTTTTGAGTATCGATCAGAGTCTCTGGAATATTTTCTATTGTTTTCTTTCTGATATCAAACATTTCCCTCCTTTAAAAAAAAGTCTATCTCTACCATCTATTGTGTTTATAAGTCCCTGTGTTCTGGCTTATTCTTCACTTCTAAAATGGCGTTCACTCTAATTTCTCATTCTTTCCTGAGGCCTGCCACTTCATCGCCGAGCTCTCGTTCTGATCCATGTTCTTTCATGTATTGTATCGTTTTCGTAATGTCTTAGCTTGTTGTGAAGTGGCAGGTTGCTGTTTTGATCTTTTTTCGAGGACACATCTCTCTAGCGTGCTCTCATTGTCTGTGGGGGTGTCATTCTGCCACGTGCGCTCTTCTTTTCTTATCACAGCATTGTATGGGCTCTGACCTCCGTCTCTCTCTGTTGTTCACGTCTATGTGAAATTAGTTTTCTTGAACCCTAAGAACAAGGCTGGATTCAGGATAGTGTTCCCAGTCTCCCAGAGCTCCCTCTTCTGTTACTTCTCTGGATGTTTAAAAGCATGGTGGCTGCTTCCTTAGACCATGGGGCTGAGCAGTTGTTTTGTTTTGTTTTTGCCATTAGTCTGCACTTTCCCTTGACTTTGTCTCGACTGACCCTATCTTGTTCAGTGTTGACGGTACTGCCTGCTATTTCTCCTCTCTGTGGAGTCCACATGTGACTTTTGTGGGCCCTACCTTCCTCTGCTAACAGCTAAAAAAAATCATATGCTGCAACTACACAGACCTAAACATAGTCATATTGCACAGTAAAACATTTCCTTCAAGATAATTTTTTTTTATTTTAAAAGAAATTAGAACAGTTCATGGGTCGCTGGAACCCAGGCCCAAGTCCAAGGCCTTATGCTTATTGGTTGTGATGAATAACTCAGCTCTTTTTTTTTTCTTTTTTCTTTTTTTATTAATTTATTCTTGTTACATCTCAATGTTTGTCCCATCCCTTGTATCCTCCCATTCTTCCCTCCCTCCCATTTTCCCATTATTCTCCTCCCCTATGACTGTTCCTGAGGGGGATTACCTCCCCCTGTATATGCTCATAGGGTATCAAGTCTCTTCTTGGTAACCTGCTGTCCTTCCTCTGAGTGCCACCAGGTCTCCCCCTCCAGGGGACATGGTCAAATGTGAGGCACCAGAGTATGTGAGAAAGTCATATCCAGTTTCCAGAATAACTCAGCTTTAAAAGGAACTTAATTGTTAAAGAGTGGCACTGTGGGCCTTGGTGAGGATTCCTAGTGGCAGGCTGTCTCAAGCCTTTTCAGCCTCTGTGAATCCACTGCACTCACTCGGCACTGCATTGTGCAAATGCCTCCCCATAGTTGCTGTTCCAGTCAAGCTGGTGCACTGTGCTCTTCAGCACACAGAGGTTAACATGCCGGCTATATGGTGCTGATGGGCGTGGTCGCCATGGTCTCTGCTACATTACCACTTCTTTCTGCATTCTTTTACACAAATGTCCCAAGCACACGTTTCTTTGGGATGCTGGTAGCTTGTTCTGTACCTACTTGTGTTTTGTGATGCATCCAGACACATTATCATGTAGCCTTGTTGCTACCATAGTCTACGTATTTCACACATGGCTGTTTTGGTCCCTTTACTTATATGAGACAGTTTAGCGAGACTAGAAAACAAACTACTCTCCCCAACATATTGTCCTTTTCAGAACCTGTAGTAAGCTCTGAGTCTCAGGTCAGCACAGGGAACCACCCTATTTGCCTACATTGCTCCTAAATACGCTCTTCTTTCTAAAGTCTAATCACAAAGGATTGACTTGTAAGTAATTATCATACTTTAAGATACAAGCATCTCCCGAGTGGCTAAGGGGGAGTAATCAGTTATTCACATGTTAGAGTGAGTTCTTTTCAGGAGCTCGGCTTTCCTAATCTAGTGACGAGTGGCATTAAAAGATGAGAGTGAACTAGACACGGCAGATAAAATTTTGGGGTTGAGATAAATGGCAGAGATCCAACTTCTGTCACAAGCAGACAGTGAGGAGGGACTCTTGGGTAGGCATACTGGACCCAGACATACTGAATGTACTTGGAGCTTTGCTTCTCACCAGCCACCCCTCAGAGTGCTTGAAAAGCTTTTCTGTGGGTGAAAAGTCTCTCCTTTAACTGTACTAACAATTATGCTGTCCTGACTAAAGACTACCTTTCCATTCCTCAGGGTTGGAATGGTGGTGGCCTCAAACACCAAGTGGGCAGAGAAAGGCACACAGTGCCCAGACAAATGTCATTTTTAATATTTTTATAATGCCTCAAACATGCAATTATCTGTTTAACTCAACAAACCACTGGGCCAATGATTGATACACAACTATAAACTTGCCATGACCTGCCTTTCAGAGAACAAGATAGCATCCCAGCAAGTTATTTCAGGCATAAATGTGTCCTGGTTATTTTACTTATTATCTCTTGGTTTTAAGTCTACTTTCCTGTATTTTGCTTCATGGTGTTAAGGCTAGCAATTTGCAAAAAATGCATTTCCCATACCCCCCACTCAGTTGATTTCCTGCCAAGTCTGCAAAGGGTGGATGTGGGAAGGTGAAGGAAGAGGGCAAAGGACTCTCAGGCTCCATTTCCTGTTGGCATCACCCTTGCATTAGAAGACAGCCAAAACTTTTGCCTCCAGATGGTGTGACACTAAGTGCCTTGGGACCATGCCCCTTACAGCTCTAACCTTCCTGGTCTTTTGCTTGTCAAGGCTCAGTTGTCTGGGTACCAAGCAGACTGGACTCTGAAGTCTTCATCTTGGAGTCCTTACTGTCTTACCCCAGTTCTCCTGGCCTGGGAGTAGCCTTCCTGTTCTTCCAGTTTTATTGTTATTTAGGAAAACTCAGACCCACCTTGCTTTTTCCCACTTCTAATTAAGATCTGCTCGTAAGCTTCTTGAGTTTAAAATCACAAGTATGAAGCTCACCTGGTGGCATACATCGCATTCCCAGAACTCAGGAGAACGAAGCAGGAGCATCAAGAATTGGAAGTCATCATGGGGTTCATAGAGAGTTCAAGTTGGACTGAAGCACATCGGGAGACTGCCTCAAAAAGCTGAGGGCGGGACTGTAGCTTGGTAGAGTGCTTGTCTAACGTGCATAGGTCCTGGGCTTGGCCTATAGCATCATGCACATGTTTAAATTCTAAGTGTAGTTAGTTGTTGTTTGAACTTGTTTTGCTTTTCTGTTGTTCTTTCTCCCAAAATTGCCACATTTCCGACTGCATACATGTTGGCATGCTAGCTATTGCTGCGGAGCATGTGCTCTTAAGAGGAAATGAACTTTTCTGCTTTCGAAAACTTGGTTGAGAGACATGTGTTTAAAAAGAGCTTTTGCATCCATATATAGAACACTCAATTTGTGATTGTAAAACAAAATGATTTTAAAACTTAGTATTATTAAAACATGCATATATATATATATATATTAATAAACTGGTATATGAAAAACTTAGACTTTGGATAACAATGTTATTTTAGAAGTAGGACAGGGGGATAAGAAGAGAAAACCTAAGACATAAGATTAAGTAAATGATTGTATTATTTTTTTCTCCAAAGATAATCAAAAGGATGTTGACACTAGATTTAGGGATGATTTCATGGAAGATAATCTGCAACTATTTTACATATCAAACTAGTGGCAGGATGAGAAGGCATTCAGGAGACTGAATGACAGAGCCTGGATGACAATAGGCTCCTCATAGTGAAGGCTGTTAGGAAAGTGAGCTATTGAGAAGGAATCCCACTGTCTGAAGACATCACACACACACACACACACACACACACACACACACACACACACACACACACACACTTCCCCTGGGGTGGGATATTGGATATACTGGATTCTTGCCAGCAATATGGTGTAACCTGCTAACCTTGGCATGGTTTTCTTATGTTTTAAGACTATCTTTCTAAGAATTTATGACTTCTTTACCTTTATTCACCCCTAGCTCTTGTTTGGTTGGTGAGAAGCACACTGAGGGATCTTTACTCAGTCGGAGGGGCTGCTAATTGATTTTTTTTAAAAAATGCATTTTGTCCCTGGTCACTAATTGACTGATGGAACAGCTGCTGGCCTGAAAAAACCCATGTTGAAAGCAGTTCCCACTATGGGGCGGTCTGTTGCCAAACATGATCTCTTCTGCTTATCAATTGAAAAAGCACAGCCTCACATTTTCTCAGAGACTGGTTATAAAAGTTCTTCATTGTCTACAGAATAATGTGACTCTGCACAATCATTTAGTTAAAGGTGAAGGAACCTTAGCAAACTGTATAACAGAGTTGGCTACCATCTACAGTTCTTTAGAGGTCAAAAGTGGAAGTTTAATAACCAAATAAATAATTCCTCAGACGCTGAATGAAAAGGGTTATTTTTGTTGTAGCCTAGAAATCAAATAGATTGAATCAATGTTCCTTTTATGCTTAAAATAGACTATGAAGTATTAAAGTTTACCATAAGCTAAGAAACTATGTATTTCTCTCAAAGGATCATATGGCTAACACTTTAATGTGCTGATTTGTATTTGGTGGTTTTGGCTAACATATTTTAATTGGAAGTGGGATACTGATAAAAAAAAATAGCACAGCAAGTAATGAAGATAAAACCTCAAATGTAAATTTTTTCAAATTAAAGAATACAGTAATACATTGAACAAATATTCTGTCCTGATGGAGTGAGATAAAATAGATTTAGCATTCTGAGATAACTAATTACAAATATTTTTTAGTAGCAATAATGATAAAAATAGAAAAACAGCACCTTCTGCCATTTGAGTAGGAGAATCTAAGTTTCCTTTGTTTGGTTCATCAGTACACCTATGATAGGCATGGTCTCCTATAAATTTTTGTGGCTAGCAGGGAGTATAAGTCAATGTTACTGTCTTAATTGATTTGTAGTTGATTTTCAGCTCCCTTTGTGTTCCTGTGGTGGTGGCTATTGAGATTTGGGTTGACATATACTGAGGCTAATCTATGAATGTTTATCTTCTTTCTCTCACTCTTCTTTTTGTGTAAAATTGTTATATTAGTCCATTTAGGCTGATAAAGCTAATGCCATAAATCTTGCAGCTTGTCCACAAATTAAGTTTATTTCTTACTATTTAGAGTGGGGATGTTTGAGATCAGGGCACTGGTGTCTCGTAAGGAACTGTCTCCAGGTTCGGAGATACTGTAACAAAAACATAGGCAAAGGAGCTCTCTGTGGTCACATGTATACAGACACGAGCAATGTTTATGGTGGCTCTTCTCTTGACCTACTCATAGCCAAAAGCAGAACTTGGACAACTTATTGTGAACTTGGAGAATAGTCACATCAACCTACATATGCATATTCAGTCTTATTTGCTAGTTACCTGTTGTTTTAAATGTATAACAGGAGGTAGAGATCAGTGGTGGGCAGTCGTTGCCAGCCTACATTCAACCTGATTCCAACCTCTGGCACCATAAAAAAATTAAATATGTCAAATAAAATAAAAATAAAGATTGCTGGCTTTGACTTTCTTTAAAGTCATTGCTGTTCTGTTTTTCTTTTTAACAAAGCGGTCCAGTCTATCACAGTATGAAGTAAATTGAAATAGGCATCCTCTGTTTAAGGGGTAGGTAAGGAGATTTCCTGAATACTTCCTGCCCCTCAGTCATTGTTCCTCTCATTGTCATCCACAGAAGCCCCTTGTGACAAGGAACACCCACAAGGCCAGAAGAACTCTTCATTCCTATTAATACACAAAGTATTGTTTTAAGCTAAAGGTTTTTTTTTTTATTATCCAACAAAACGTGTAGCTATTCTCATAATAAAAATCATTTGTAAATCATAGAAAAATCCACTCTGTTTTGTGCAGATTTCTGGGTATAAAATTATCTCTAAAAGAGGACACACACACACACACACACACACACACACACACACACACACACACACACGCACACACACACGCGCCTTCAGGTATGTGTCTATAACTGCAGGGTGGAAGTAAGGGATAATAAGATCACATGAAATGGTTCAGAATTTGACGAATGCAATTCAGTTCAGTTCCATTCAGTGAGCATTTATGGAGCACCTACTGTGCAGAAGCCACTGTGAAAAAGATGTTCCCGGGATGAGACTTCCAAGACGGATACAGACTCCATCCTTCTCTTGTTTTTGAAGTGTTCTCTGTCAAAGCCTTTGAACTTTTCTCATACATTTTAAGCAAGAGAAGTGTAAGATACACAGGGAAAAGCTAGTCAAAAGTACAGAGGATAAGTAAATCAATCAATAAATGTCACTAAGTAGGTGACATCTTGTGGCCGTGGATGTTAAGGGTGTATAGTTAAGGGTCAACTCAAACCATTCCTGAATAAGAGCTATTTTGTCCTTCCTGTTTATTAATGTCTATCACCTATACTAATTTAACATGAATGAAAGTAAGGCAGGGGTCGGGAAGTGAGAGTCTCTAAATCTCAGACTTCCATTCTTCATTAATATTAATGCTGTCTTCAACCATTGCAAGTTGGCACAGCATATGCTAAAAGCCTAATACAAGAAAGCTAATTCTGATGTTTCTGTATCTGTTCATTGACACATCATGTGCCTCACTGTTATCCAATGAAGAGGACTTTCTCTTCAGCATCAGTTGCTCGGAATATTGATTCTGAGCGCCCCCAAAGTGTTCTACATTAACTTGAAAACAATTCATCTATCTACCGACTTGTATTAAACTTGAATGAAAACAGATGCCATCCATGTCTTAACTTATTTTTTTTAAATCAACTTAACATTCGCCTTTTTTTTCATTAGAAGAATGTTCAGTTATGCTATTTGAACTCCGTCATAAGAGTTGTATCTTTGAGCTGGGCACCGTGGCGTTCCCCTGTAATCCCAGCACTTGGGGAGACAGAGGCAGGTGGATTTCTGTGAGTTTGAGGCTAGCCTTGTTTAGAAAGTGAGTTCCAGGACAGCCAAGGCTACACAGAGAAACCCTGTCTCTGCGGGTAGGAGGTGGAGAGTTGTATTCTGGTAGTCGTATGTGTATTGGGCAGCTGTTGACTCTTGATAAACTCAGATGAAACAGAACCATATCTGTTCCTGGCTAGCTATGTATTATGAAAATCTTAGTTATTCAAGTTGAAGAAGACACTCCTCCCTCCTCCCCCATAATATTACTTTCTTAGACGCAACACACTTTGGTAGAACTCCAAGCAATCACAACATTCTAATAATCTTCAAGATCAGGCATTAAGGGCCAGGAAAGTTGTGATTTGTTCAAAAATATTTTGTGAAGCTGAGTATGGTGGCACATGTCTCTAACCTGAGTACTTTGAAGGTTGATGTTAGAGGGAATTAGGTTCAAAGACATCCTGGGCTTCAAAAGGGATCTGGCCCCCCAAATCAAACCAAATTGACAAAACAAAAAGCCTACAAATAAACAAAGGAGTGCCCTCTATGAGCATTTGGCAAATTTGGTCCTTCTGTGACTTTCTGGCTGTCAGTGTCATATTGTTTGTACTCAAAAGATGCCATTTATAACTCCCTTGAGATCTCATCTGTGATTTAGAGAGCCATTTTATCTCTCAGAGCTCTTGAACCAGAAACCAAATAAACCATTCGACAGGTTTTCCCAAGTGCAACCTCAGTCTCTCCCCTTTGCCATTGCATCTTGCCTTTTCATTTGCCCTTCAGTCTTCATTAGTCATAAGCAAACTCAAGCTTAGCTTGTGACAGAACTCTAGCAAACGCTAAGAGAAAACACCATCCAATAAAGAGCCTATAAAATAAAACTGGAAGAAAACAGATGCATATATTTCTGTTTGCCCTACTTCTTATCAACATAGCTTGCTTTCCCATTTTCTCATGTAATAAAGGGATCCATTTTTTTAAACATATAAAGGTGGTTAGAATTTGTAAATGCATCATGGTGTCCTCACTACATTCCAGCAATGTGCAGAGTTTTGCATAGTGGTAACCTGTACAGGCCGTGATGAACTGTCATGTCAGAACACATGGCAGACACTATCTAACTTCAGGGTGAAATTCCCTGGGAGGCTTGTCCTAGGGTCAGACCAGAAATTGCAACACAAAATGCAAGCAACAAAGTTATTAACTCTTGCTAGAAAATATCACTCTCTCATCATTTATTGGTTCCATTTGCGTATGTATCCTGGCACTCAACCAGAACCTCTTAACATCTTAATCTAGGGCCAACCTGGTTGGAAGTGGCAGTGTCTATTTCGATTCTATGCACAAAGTGAGAGTTTCTATTATTCAGATTACACAGTTCAACTTCCAGATCATTCTTCAAAGTGAAAGAGGAAAGTGCCTGGGATAGAAGCACCGAGAAAGGGCTGGAAGATGAGTATCAGAAGCCCCATGTCTCTTTACTTTTAGAGGACAAAGCAAAGTAATCCAAAGGAAGAGAAATTGTTTTTAATACCGAGCAGAAACACGCACTACGTACGAACAAACAGAGGCGTCGTTTGAATTAGTATTTACATGTTTTGGAAGCTCCAATAATATATGTTTTTCATTATTTTTGTAAAATTAAAGAATGGGCACTCGGCTGTCTTTAAATTTTCATATCGTTCATGCTACTTTAGGAATGCCAAATCATTTTGCTGTAATAAATTGCGGCACGAGGATTGCACGGATACTAAAAGACGTTGTAATATTTTTCTTTTAGATGTGAGTGGAAAGAAAATATTAATAGATAGTTACATTTTTATGTTAGCCATTATTGGAATTTACTAATGAGAAATCTGACATGCTATTTCCTATTGCTTTAATATGCTATATATTATAAAATGTTTTTCTGTATTATGGGTGTTAATGGCATAATGTTCAAAGAAAATGCTTTGCAATTTCTTGTGATTTATGGAGGTGTCGTGATGAGGGGTGGCGACAATCTGGCTTTTCTGGACTTTTGGGTAAGACAGGCATATGTGAGAAGTTAAAGAAGTGCAATTAGAAAAGGCAGCTGAGGAACACTTAAAATTTCTGAGAGACAATTTTTTTTAGACGACAAATGTCTGAACTTCTTAGTTAAAAAAAAAAAAAAAAAAAAAAAAAACCTCAATTGCTCACCCCTGGCCTCTTCTCCTTTTGTCATGTAGGTAACCTAAGCTGTGGGAGGAGCCTCCATCTGGAAAGTACACTGGCACTTATACTGAGCCCAATTTAATCTCAACCTCTCCTGTCTCCTCTTCCTCTTCCTGTAGGGATGGCAAAGGATCTTCAGATGCCAGAGTCCGGAAAAGCCAGAGTCATAGGAGATGAATCCTCAGGTGGTGACGATGTGTTGGCGTTTTGGATAGTTCTGTGTGTTTTGTCACATGGCTGAGAAGGTGGCCAGACTGTCTATGAAATTCTGGTCTTCAACGAGGCTTTTTATTTTCCACTGGAGCTTAAATCAGGGGTTCATGGGAAGCTGCCCGCCTTATAGGTGAGTTATATATAAATGTCTTGTGATTTATATGTGAACGGTTCCTTGTTGCTCATTGACAAAATCTTATTACATACTACCCTTCTCAGACAGTGCTGTCAACTAAAGAAATTCAATTTTTATTTTATTTTTTTGTAAATCATCACAATTTGTGATGTTATTTATCCATTAAAACTTTGTCGCTTTCTAGTTGAGTTAGAGTTTCCACCGTAAATGGCATCCCTTTGGTTTTCCCAAATGAACAAGTGTGGCCAAATAGAGGGAAATAAACAAAATTTGCAGCTTATTTTATCTTAAAAGAGCTACCACCTTTTAGTGAGCTAATGGGAATGGAAGCCCCCTTTTGAGTCTACAAGTAAAGACTACTGACGTTTAAAAAGGAATTGTCTTGGCGAGAGCCAAATGAACATTATCTCACAAGGTCCCATCTGAAGGCAAAACAGATTTGTTAGTGCGGTTATTAAAACAATTGCCACCTTCTGGTGTGAAGAGATGTGAACAGGGAACAATCAGGCAGTGCCCTTGGCTTTGGTACAGTCAAGCACACAAAGCTACCGTGAAATAGGATTGGACGGGACCTTTCATTTCATATGAGAATTAATTCTGTAAATGCAGTGGAGAGGAGGCAGCTTATTTCTCTACCCCCAGAAAGCAGATAAGAACAAGTCCGCAGGAGGTCCTGGTTTTTTTTTCCCTCATTCATTTCTTAGTGTGTGCAAGTGTATGTTACCAAGGATCACGGCAAATAATTTATTCTTTCAATACAGTTCTGGCACAGAAAGGGGAGGAAGGTGGTCAGGATTTTCCCAAAGGTTTTATGGCTTAAAAAAAATTACACTTTTACAATCTAAATTGTTTTTTAAGGATGGAATTTAAAAGGTCACATTTCTTCAATAGCAGCAAAAGCTTTCCAGATGCTCTGGTATTCTCCGTGAGAGAGTGGGGCTCCATCCTGGGTTTGTCCCTGAGAAGAGCCAATACAAGTGTAGTTTGTGGCAGCTCAGTTCTGTGGTCCAGCCCTTTTGTGAGGTGGAGGGCCACACAAAGGGAGACGATGCCCTGTAGTGAGTGGAATTTATGACTATTGTATATGAATGTGAACAGAAAAAAGAAAATCTAAAGTGTAATTCTTTATCTTAGAATCTTGAATGTAAGAACTCACTAAACCTTAAGTTAATTCGAGGTGGAGAAACAAATATTAATTTTGTGATCAAACACATCAGTTTCTGTTGCTTGCACATCACTAAATTTTGTGTGAGAGATATTAACAAGGCTTTAATCTTAAAAATCCCAGCATCCAGTACTTCTCCATCATCCGCAGTTGACAAAGCGAATACAAGATTGCAAAGAAAAACCATAGACGGGGTGATCAGTAACGTGTTTCTTCTCCACCAGATTATTTTTCCCATGTACAAAAATTCCCGTTTGATTTTGGCAATTATTCACAATGTCAGAATGATAGCCACAAGAGAGTCACCAGCTGACCAGGGAAACCTCTGTTTAATAACATTCAATATAAAGATTTAGAATATGGTGTTTCATGATGGCTTAAACTTTCTTCTGTGCTGCCTCATTAGGGTTCTCCCAATTTGACCCAATCCAAACCTATTACTTAATATATATCTAACAGTAAAATTGCATAAATGTTCACTTGTACAATAGAAGCTAAATGAGCAGTTTCAGATAATTTAATTAAGTTGTAGGTCTTCTAATATAATTCCATAAGTACGTGAACTTTTAACTTGTGTTAACTCAATTTCCTTATGCATTCATTTACCATTTGTTGGGGACATTATAGTGATTAGCCAGAGTCCTTCCAGCTCCTAATGTCCTCTATAAATTTTGATTTAAATTGACTGTCACTTTCACACTATAATAAAGTAGATATTTGACATCTCAAAAAAAAAAAAAAAAAAAAAAAGAGCCTGGCATATTATGTCATCGAGAACTGCAACACCCCCCCCCCAACCCCAATCACACCAAATCCACATTAAATGTCTCTTAGTGAAAACCACAAGGGATACTCAGAACAAAGTGGGCTGGATACTGCATATTCATGAAAGCAACTCAGCTACTGAATGTATGAAAAATATACATGATATCGTGTCCCTGCATAATTGTGTGTATTTGTGGCTGTCAGTGTTTAATTGTTCGGTTTGCCAGTATCCAGGGACCCTATGATGTAGGAAACGGCAGCTGGTTCACTTAAGCTCAGGCCAGAGGCGAGCATCAGTCAGGCAAGTTCAACTTAAAATGTATGGTTTCCTTAGTTTAGATACCTAGAGGGAGGGTCCAGTTATGCAAATGAGTCTTTAATTGTTTTTAGTGAATAAATTTAACTTTGAACTAAGCCCCTAGACATGAAGCCATCTTTCTACCAATATATACTTATTACCTACTTTCTTTATTTCCAACAAAGTGACTCAGTCAATAAGATGATGCTCTTGGCCACCAGCCTCTTTGAAGTCATCTAGAGAGTCCAGATAGAGAGGGCTATCAGTGCCTAGAATGATCTAAATGTTTAGCTATGGTGTCATATATTTCTTCCAGTTCTACTGGTAGCATCTCTGAACTGGTTCGATGAGAATGTGAGACAATCCTGAACTACTTAGTAGCGTAAGGAAGGCAGTAAGATAGTTTCATGTAAGAGAAAAATCAGTCTGCCTGGGTAACAGTTTGCCTATAAAAACACTGCTTGGGAATCATGTAGGCACTGCCTTCACTAAAGTTAGGGAGCTTCTTCTTCTTCTTCTTCTTCTTCTTCTTCTTCTTCTTCTTCTTCTTCTTCTTCTTCTTCTTCTTCTTTTTCTTCTTCTTCTTCTTTTTCCTCCTCCTCCTCTTCTTCCTCCTCCTCTTCCTCTTCCTCCTCCTCCTTTTTTCCTTTTTCCTCTTCCTCCTTCCTCTTCCTGCTCCTTTCCCTTCCTCATCTTCAAACGCTTGTGGGGCTTTTGTGCTGTGTGTAATGTGTTGTCTGTGTGTGTATATGTCATGTATTTGCCGGTGACCATAGATACCTAAAGAAGGCATTGAACTTCATGGGGCTGCTGTCACAGGAAGCTGTGTGCCACCTGATGTGCATGTTGTGAACTGAACTTAAGTTCTTTGGAAGAGAAGAAAGTGCTCTTGACTACTGAGCCATTTCTCCAGTTCCAGAAATGGGTTTCCTTAAAGCACTTTTTATTGCATGCCCATGTGTACGTACACACACACACACACACACACACACACACACACACACGCGCGCACGCGCGGGGCTCAACTCTAGGAACTTAGTATCTATTCAAAAATATTCTTACCTTAAGCACTGCTAACACTGACTACTGTTTATTGGGAGCCTACCATATGCTAAACAATGTGTATGTGTTTCTATAGATATACATGCAATTCTAGGTTACAACCATTATGACCTGTAGTTTACAAACTGGACAGCTATGGGGAAGGTAAAACAATACAGATGATAAAGACACTTACCATCAACTCTCAGGACTTGAGTTCAGACCCTGCGACTCTTATGGCAATAGAAGAGGACTGATTCCTGAAAAAATTTCCCTGACTTCCATACATAGATGTACATATGGACACACATGCGTGCACACTCACACACATGTGTGCACACAGACACACAGACATGTGCACACACACACACACATACACACACACGGGGGGGGGGCAACAAAAAGCAGGACAGCCATAGTATAGTGAAATTAATTAAACTATGGAAAATGGACTTTGGTGCATTTGAACTTTTTATGAAAGACCAAAACTGGCCTCAGCATTCTAAGCCGTCACATTCTGTCGGCTAGGGCAGAGCCTTATTTTCTTTATGGAGTACAGTATAGTGAAGCTTCCACATATATTTGTGAATACAGAAATCACATGTTTTTCTTGAAGACTTTCCACTTCTTTGACATCTGCTACTTTGAGGATTTAAGTTTACGTTCAAGCTGTTTATTTTCCGTTTTAAAAACAAAAGTTTAATTGAACTCATCTACACATTCTAAAATCTATAGCTTAAATGAGTAATTTTGTCATAAACGTCTGATGAGAATATATTTGTATACCATCACGTTTAAAGAGTGTGTTTCGAATGCTTGGATTTAGGGAGAAGTGACTTTACAGCGTCTCCACCTAAATGTCACAAACAGGGTGTTAGTTTCAGATGGATGATATAGAAGCAATGAGCACACTGCAGGGACACAAGATGCACACATCAGCGAGGCTCCTTGCTCAGTCTATTCTTTCTTTAGAATCTCTGCTTTGCTAGCCTGGGCGAACACCTTCCACAGGCAGCCAGCTTGTAATGACTGTTCTTAGATAAGGGAGAACAATCGTCACCAATGAAGTACAGCAAGGTGTTATGATGGACGGGCTAAGAATTGTTGACCTCTGGTCCAGAGCCTTGGTCACTCCACTTTCTCTTGCTCTCCTGACTGACTGTGCCTGAGGGGAAAGAGTAGAAGTGACATCTTTACTGAGGCCTCCCTGGTCAAATGCAATCATGTTGACTGAAAGCTTGCATTCTATTCAGCTCTCTAAACGAAATTCCCCTAGCTAAAGAGTGCACTTTGGCCAGCAGAAGAAGGGGTGAAGAGTCGCCAGGACTCTTCCTTGCTGGACAATTTCAACATCTCATTTAAAACTGCAAGAAATGAGGGTAGGTTCTGAATTATGTATTAGCTCTAGCTTCCAAATATAGCCCTGGCTGAGACTTTCAGTTAAATGTCCACAAAACATCAATCCTACAAATCGTAGCTCTCACTCCCTTATTTGCTGTTCTGGTTGTCACTTCCTATAGCTTCCCATTGTTGACGCTGGCATTCCAGTGCCCAATATTGAACCCTCAATATTAAACCACCTCCCACCCCTTTGCCCTTCATTCCATGTCTTGAGTCACGAGAACCACCAAGATCTCCCATTTAGTGTCCTGAGAGTACGTGAAGTCTGTCTGCAATTTTGACGAGAGCACAAATTGTTACTCATTGTCCAGTGGGGAACACTTAGCTCTACCAGCCTCTCTCCAGGATCGGAAGCCCTGTTGTACTCTCGCTAATAATTGCTAATGGAAGTGGTGGCGCTCACTGCAATGTTCAGATTCATCAAGACCAGAGCTTGAAGGACTCCCTGGGGGCTCCGCGGCTGGTGCCAAGAGGAGGTCTTGGAGTCCAAATCTCTCTATGTTCACTCCATTTTCCTTCTAGCAAAATCCTCCCAGTCTAACCCATTGCCACTCTCCCTTTCTCCCTTTCTCTACAACAAATAAACAGCAGAATACAATTCATGTCAGCCAACAGTGAATATGTGATCTCCTCGCATTGACATAGCTCTGCCTCCGGTCAGCTTTCCGTTCACTTAGTGGGATCATTTCAAAGATTACAAAGGTGGTCGTGTTAGAATTGCCATCTACTTTAAGGGTAGGGAGCATATTCTGCAGGTTTATTGGTCCTTTCTGGGTTTTTGCTTGTTGTACTAATTAGCAATATGACTTTTGCTCTCAACAACATTATGCTTTAAGAGGTGAAGGACAGGGTCATTAGGTCATTTAGGATTGCTTACCATCTAACCCTCCATGTGTACTTTTGGTCCCTGGATTTTTTTTTAAATTTTTTATTTTTTTTATTAATTTATTCTTGTTACATCTCAATGGTTATCCCATCCCTTGCATCCTCCTATTCCTCCCCCCCCCCATTTTCCCATTATTCCCCTCCCCTATGACTGTTCCTGAGGGGGATTACCTCCCCCTGTATATGCTCATAGGGTATCAAGTCTCTTCTTGGCAACCTGCTGTCCTTCCTCTGAGTGCCACCAGGTCTCCCCCTCCAGGGGACATGGTCAAATGTGAGGCACCAGAGTACATGAGAAAGTCATATCCCACTCTCCACTCAACTGTGGAGAATGTTCTGACCGTTGGCTAGATCTGGGTAGGGGTTTAAAGTTTACCGCCTGTATTGTCCTTGGCTGGTGCCTTAGTTTGAGCGGGACCCCTGGGCCCAAATCTGCCTATCATAATGTTCTACTTGTAGGTTTCTAGGACCCTCTGGATCCTTCTACTTTGCTATTCTCTTGTGCTTCTCTCATTTTGATAGAAGCACAGTGCCCTTGCACAGGTACCATGCCCCTGTCTACTTAGAGCCATTGTTACGTTGTTCCTTCTCCTTTATGGAATGTCATTTAAACTCTTCTCCTCCATCTAATAGTTGCCCATTCTACATCTCCCATGAGGAAACAAGTCCGGGAATACAGGAATTTGTATTTGTTTTGATCACTATAGTATACAAGTTCTTAAACTTATGCCCAATAGATAATAGGTACCAAACAAACACTGGGTGGATAGTGAATCTGCTGGAGCCTGATTTCTGCAGCAAAGCCTTCTGTGTGTGTGTCTCTCTCTCTCCTCCAGGATTTGTTTGCTCTCTTTATGAGCTGTTGCTATCACCCATGTACTTTGTACTAGAGCACACATCCGAGGCTACGGCGGGGCAATCATTAGTTCGTCAGACTCTTTGATGACAACAGACCGTTTCCACTTGGTATGCGCCAAGTATCACATTTTCCTAAAGCTATGTACTGAATGAATAGATGAGGAAACACCATGGCAATAACACCATGTTAGGCATCTTAGTGATCTAAGGAAATTGGATTCGCTCGTATTCTCAAGAACCTTATAATTACCTAAGGGGCAAGGGACCAAAACCCTCAAGTAGGTAGCAGCTCAAAATGATAGACAATTAACTCCTAACATTTCAGAGAAGAGGCTCTAGAAATTATGTTCATCAACCTTAACACATCCTAGCAGCATTGAGCGACTGTCACTCAATGATAGTGACGATCATGAGACGTATCTAGACAACATGTACTTGTAGACAGTCAGAAGCTGAAAAATCCTGTTGTGTGCCGAGGAGAGAACTCAATAGGTAAGGTATTCACCTTGAAAGAATGGGGACTTGATTTCAACCCCTAGACCACATGTGACAAATCAGGGTGTGGTGGTCCACGCGTGCCATCACAGCTCAGTGGAGGAAGAGACAGACAGACCCCTGAGGGTCATTGGCCAGCCACACCATAAGCTAGTCTCCAGGGCAGTTAGAGGCCACATCTCACAAATAAAGGGATGTGGGGGTCTGAGGAATGACACCCAAGTTATCCTCTAGCCTAGACAGTCACTACACACATGTGCTTGTACACTCTCATACACGATTACACATATACACACCCAGAAAAGAAAAAAATAATCTGTGTTTTCCTTGAGTTCAGGAAAGTGTGTAGAAGAAGCTGGAATTGAGGTCTGAGGGGTGCATTTTTAAAAAAACATCAATTTTCTGTTATTCATCGCAAGAGTACCTGCCTACCCCTCCATCTTGTTTGTGCAGATTAGGAGTTGGCAAACCTCACCACTCAAACCCAGCTAGGTTTTGTAAATAGAGTTTTACGGGCTCACGGCTATTCCAGTGTTCTTCCATCCTGTCCATGGCTGGCCGCCATCATAGTGGAAGAACAGAGCTGGGTGGTTATCACAGAGATCATAGGGCCCATAAAGTCAAAAATATTTACTGTTTGGTCCCTTTCAGAAAGGATTTGTTAATCTCCGAGTTAAACTTTCAGGGTTGAGTGGGAGAAACTGCTGTAAAGCTCCAAAAAAATTGTATGAGCTATGACTTAGAAGAGACATGCTGGAAGATTCATGGAGGTGTACTTCAAGGTTCAGTCAGCCCTCTGTGATGACGGGCTCCGCATCTGTGGATTCAATCAACCAAGCAAGGAAAATATCAGGGCACGAGGAGGGATGTGTTTTTGTCCCAAAAACATGCACATTTTTTTTTGGTTGTTATTTCCTGAACAAGGTAGTGTCACAATTATTCCAACAGCTTTCAGATTGTGTTGGGTATAATAAGTAACATAGAGACTTTTAAAAAAATATATGGGAGGATTTGTGTAGCTTATGTGCAAAGCATTTGAAGATTGTTCTCTCTGAAAGAAGTCTTGCAACTGATTCCCATGGATATGGATGCACACATCCATGTGTTTATGCATGAAAAGGACCTCCCTCCAAATAAAGTATGTGTGAGTAAATAAAAAAAAATGTATGGGCACATGACTAACAATTGCACAAGGATAATTTTCTAAAAAATATATTGATTTATTATTTGTGTGTTAGGGGTCATGTGTTTGCCATGGCTAATGTGTGGAGATCAGAGGGTGTCCCTAAGGAGTCAGACTCTGCATCCGCCATTGACTCCTGAGGATTAATTCAGGCTAACAGCCTTCGCAGCAAGCGCCCTCGCCAGCTGTGCCATCTCCCCAGCCTGTGAGTGATGTTTCCAAGAACCTGAAGATCAGGAGGAATTTGGTTACAAGGGAAAAAAGAAGGACCATGCTCAGAACGAAGATATGAACACATTTTATTTGTAGAGAAATACATAGGACTTCTAGTCTGGGCTGCAGCTTCTCATTGGAAATTCAGGGTGGGATCTCTATCACGGGAAGCCCGGGAAAGTGTACAGAAGACTTGGAGAGGAGAGATGTACCATCTGAAATTCCCCAGATAGGCAATGCGCATGAGGGATTTGGAAAGTTCTTGCCAAGAGCAATAGTAAGACAGAAGGGAGTAGACTGGGATCTCACTGACTTGGGGTGAAGGGAATTGGGGAACCCTGCAGGTGATCTATTGAAAAAGGGCAAAAGAATTAGTGACAAGAAAACAAATTCAGCTCACAGATAAGCCTCAATTTGCTCATTAAAAAGTCTGAATGTAAAAAATTCAAGTATTGCAGTTATATAAAGGACATTTCATATACAAATCTGTGGTTCTGATGTTTCTTTAAAAATCAGGCTGTGTGACAATATGGGAGCATTCTTGGGGGATAGCAAGCCTAGGCTGAAGCTGAGGCACACTGGGTGGAGTTAGCAGAGCCTGGCCCTCCACTTAGGCCATCTTTAATCATGTAGGACAACCCTGCGGCTGTAATGGCCTGCTGTGTCATCATCTGGACAGGAAGTTTGGAGCAACTGTTAATTTTGAAGAGAGCCAACACATTGACCTCTCCTTCTCTACAAGTCTCTATTCTTATGAAGCTGTCTGAGAAGTCATTTCCTCCAACTATAAACAAGGTATCTCTCTGTGTGTCTGTCTGCCGGCCTCTCTCTCTCTCTCTCTCTCTCTCTCTCTCTCTCTCTCTCTGTCTCCCTCTCCCCCCCCCCCTGTGTCTTTTTCTCTCTCTCTCTCATAGGTGAATACCTGCTTTGAGGTCATGATCTCTGCTTTAATTCCTTTTCAACATACTTTGCACATTTTTCTCTCATCAGTTTGTCACAGACCTTGCAAGGCAAGCAAGCGCTCAGGCTCCGTCCCCTGCCCCATTTCCCAGTACTGTAGTTTGCATCCCTCTTCCCTACGCCTGAAGCCACAACAGCTTTTGTTGCTGCTTTTTGGTTCAGTTTTATTTTTAATTCTTCCTCAAACAAAAACTGTTGCTCTAAAGAAAGGTTTTTTGAGGGTAGCATGAGTTATATTCCCAAAAGAGTTCTTTGGATTTCTTCATACAGTGTTTTTTTTTTTTTTTTTTTTTTCTTTGCCTGGTTGTTAAAAATAGACTGCCACATCCATTCTTCCATATACTCTTGATGGTTTATGATTTAGAGGAGGGGGTAAAGTCTACAGAACAGTCTTTAATGTGTGGCCACTCTGGTTGAGCTGGGGGTGTCTTTCCTACCACCTCTGCCGGGGACCTCCATCCCGCTGCTAATGTCCTGCCCCAAAAAGAGTGCAGATCGTCCCATGGGTTTTGCTGATCTTAATGGTATACATACACCATTGTGGACAGGGCCGGGGTGTAATCTGGTTACACAAATTTTATGTTTTCAAAGAAAAACAAATGGTCTTACTTTTGAAAAGCAGCTCAGACCATAATCTTGTGTCAAGTGCTGGCTGTCGGAGAGCAGGAACTCTGCCAGAAAACTTAATAACTAATTTTGAGTATTTTATTACATTTAAGAAAATGCGTACTGCAGCATTCTGGAACCGGTCAGTAGCAAAAATCGTGTAGAGAATCTTGTCCTGGTTGGAAAAGGTCAGCCAGAAGCTTATCGCCGTCTGTTCACTTCCTCCCTGCCTTGTCCACGGGATGAGGGGGCTAAACTTGATGCTCCCGCAGGGCACCTGCACGGACTCTGCGAATGCGGAGACGGGTGGTGGAGCCGTGCGTGTCCGCAGGGAACCTCGGTTTTCATCCAGTTTCTGCCTGAGCCCAGTTGTCTGGACCAACAAGTCGCTGAGAGCCGTAAGCTTCCCCTCCCCCACCCAGGGCAAGGACTGAGATGTGGGCAAGTCTGAACAAGCAGAGAAAGTGCAGGCTCTGACTTCCAAAGACTGAGGCCCCCTTTTGGATCTCTTCAACTTCACGGTTGTAGTTCTACTTTCTACCTTTTGGGTCCCTCTCCTACTACTTCTTGAGGCCGATGCTTACTGTAATAGTCAATATCGGCCATATGGAATCGACCATAGGAAATATCATAGGCTGAGTGGAATGAGCAGCAGGAAACTACGTTCCCATAGTTCTGACAGCTGGAAGTCTAAAGCCAAGGTAGATGCCAGGCAAGGTTTGTTTCTGGTGAGGCCATTTACTTTCACCCCATTATATTCTCAGTCTTTCTTTCTTCTGTGTTTGCGTAGAGTGCCAGCTTTTCGGTATGTCTTCATTTTCTTACAGTCACTAGCCATATTGGATTAGGGCCACATCCTTATGATCTCCTTTAACTACCAATCTAAGCTCATCGCTATCTCCGAATTACAACGTAGGAATTTTAGAAAAGTGGCTCTGCCCATCCTAACTATCTTAGAGGGCTGATGTGAAATGGGACAGAGTGAAATGAGGTAATGTATGCCAAGTACCTCATCAAACTCCCGAGGAACTGGGGATCCTGTGGAAAACCACAGTCAATGGATGTGAAGAACGGTTTGCCTGAAGAAGGAGTTCAGGGAGCATCAAGTATTCAACACAAGGGGAAAAAAGGGGGTGAAGAAGAACTGGTTGTTCCAGAGCTTAGTCTACAAGCCATCTAATTATGGCTATAGCAGGAGTCCATGTTTTTTTTTTTTTTTTTGCATTAAGTTCTCAATTTCACTGCTGTTATTAAGGAAAAAAAAAACTGAGGATTAGATTTAGTTACTTTCTCTGGTCTAGAAAAACTGGATCTATCCACTCTCATGCCTTTGCTGTAGGCATCACTTACTTTGACAGCTAGAACAATATAACCTGGGATGAGGACTTGGTCTAGCATGTTTCATAAAAAGACAACCAGACAAACCAATACAACAACAACAACAACAACAGCAGCATAATCAAGCTTGGCTCAGACTGCCTCTCAGGGATACAGTACTTACCGAGCATCTATTAGGCTACAGCTTAGCATCCAAGCCCTACAATGCAAACGGGTACTTGGTTGTAGCTCAATGGCTGAGTACCTTTTTGAACACGCACAAGCAAGTTTCATGGCTGATGGATTGTTGTCACTCCACTGAAAACTGTCGCAAGATTATCAACACACCTGAGGCCTAGACCTTGATTTACAGGGAACTCATTCTGTTGTGTCTCGGGAGAAAGAACAGGAAGCCAGTGAACTAATGGTTGAAGAGTTGCAAAGGACTACAAGTGGTACTTGATTATGATTCTTATTGTGGTGTCGGGGAATCAAATGCAGGGCCCTGCCTATTCTAGACAAGCACTGTGCCACTGAGCCACACTCCCTGGTTTCTAAAAAGTACTTGATATTTTCAAAGGACTCTAAAGGCAGTGAAACAATAGAAATATCTTCCTAGAAAGAGAGCATGAAGACAAAAACAACTTTGAGCAATGTGTGATGGCTAACCTTTATTGTTAACCTTGGCTGGATTTATTACCACCTAGGAGACTCTAAGTGTGTTGATGAGTGAATTTCCTTAGATTAATTGAGGGGGGAAGATCCACTGTGACCATGGAAGGAGCCATACCATGTGTTGGGGACCAGAAGAGAAAGGAGAAAAGCATTTGAATGGCAGCCTCCCTTCGCCAACCATGCTGTGAACAGCTCAGTCAGGTCATCCCCTTCCCGCCACAATGGATGGACTGACACCTTCGAAATAATGAGCTGCAATAAATTCCTCTACCGTTAAATGGTTTCTGTCAACTATTTGGCCACAATTGTTCAAGGAGTAACTAACACACTGTGTGTGTGTTTAATCAGACAAACAGAATATCATCTTGAACTTTACCCAAATAAGCTTCTCTGCTGTGTATTGGCACTTCTAAAAGGCAGTTATTTTTCTCCTCTTTGTTTGGCTACTGAACTTCTAGACATCCTTTGAATATGACTTTAGGATTCTGTCACCATAACGAGCCTTAAAAAAATCTCTCGAATGTAGCAGTTGCCAGAAGGAGAAATAATTACAAAGAAATGTGAAGGGTGTGCGTATCAATGATTCAGAAGTACAGTATATATGTCTATATGTCTAAGATACAAACGGAGAGAGGGAAGACCCAGCCTCTGAATCTGAAAGGCGTTTTCGTGATTAGATAGTATCTTGCAGGCAGCCGACTGGGGAGGAATGGTGACAACTGTTTACATTTGAAGACACCGTCCCTGAGATAACCCAGAAAATCTAGCCTTCGGAGGAGGTTCACTTTCCCCAAGCTGTGTCTCAGGGACCGGGAAAAGTTAGGACAGATTTTGAAAATAAAATAGTCACCCACATGGACACATTGATAATGTTTAAACAGAAAGGCCTTCCTGAATTTGTTTTTATAACGGTTCTTTTTTTTCCTTTTTCTTTTCATGGGAAAAGGGACCAGTGTTTTTGTGTACTGACGTTTCAGAAATTAGAGCTGGCTTTGGGAAGGTAGGTCCCAGGTTTTCCGGAGTCACCATCAATGGAGACGCTAGAGGACCAATTGAATACAAATGAGGACAGGTTGGTGAGTCAAGTGGTGGGGAGGCAGAGCATGCGCTGTTCCATCAGGAGTGGCAGATGATGAATCCATCCAGGGAAGAAGCAGGAAGCAGATTCAGGCGATGGTGAGCAGATGAAGTCCTCAAATCACAGAGACGGCGCCATACAACAGCATCGCCTGGGCTGCCAAGATGTGATCCTTTGGACCGTCCTTTCTTCCCTGTCACCGAAGGCAACAAACGCCAGCCCTCAGAAGGCAACTGAAAGGCAGCCTCCTGTGATGAACCTCGCTTCAAATTTCTCTTTCCATTTCTGATGTATGTATGACTGGTTTTGTGTTTTCCTGGTCAACTTTTTCATTCTTTCATTTGTACTCCGTGTGTATATGTATGAACACACACACACACATACACCCTTTACTTAGTGTAAGGTGTTACTGGAGACTGTAACTATGCAAACACAAACAAATGCTTGATCTACCCTTGAAAGAGGAAGATAACCAAGGGGAAATTAACATGAGTATAGTCAATGATGTACTGCGCGGTACCACAGTCGGAGTCTGCTTCCCACTACTGAATCATTGTGAAATTCAATTGTACGGAATTACTTGGGAGACCATTATTTATACACACACACACACACACACACACACACACACACACACACACACACTGTGTCATGCTTCTGCGTGTCCTCCAAGCCTGTGATTCATTCCTGGAAATGCTCTTAGCTTTCTTCCTCCCTTACATACTCATATTCAGCAGGGCAGTGGTGATGCACATCTTTAATCCCAGCATTTGGGAGGCAGAGAAAGGCGATTTATTCAAGTTTGAGGCCAGCCTGGTCTACAAAGCTAGTACCAGAACAGTCAAAGCTACACAGAGAACCCCTGTTTGGAAGAACAAAAGCAAGCAAGCACATATTGTCCTTGGCTGGTGCCATAATTTGAGCAGGACCCCTGCGCCCAGATCTGCCCATCATAATGTTCTTCTTGTAGGTTTCTAGGACCCTCTGGATCCTTCTACTTTACCTACTTTACCATTCTCCCATGCTTCTCTCATCTAGAGTCCCAATAGGATGTCCTCCCCTCTGTCCCAGTTTCCTGGTAAGTGAAGACTTTCATGGAACATGCCCCTTGGGCTAGTATGCAGATATAAGTGAGTATATACCATTTGACTCTTTATGCTTCTGGGTTAACTCACTCATTATGATCATTTCTAGTTCAATCCATTTGTCCACAAATTTTGGGAATTCCTTGTTTTTAATAGCTGAGCAGTATTCCATAGTGTAAATGTACCACAGTTTCTTTATCCATTCTTCTACTGAGGGATAGCAGGCTACCAAGAAGAGACTTGATACCCTATGAGCATATACAGGGGGAGGAAGTCCCCCTCAGTCACAGTCATAGGGGAGGGGAGTAAGGAGAAAATGGGAGGGAGGAAGAATACAAGGGATGGGATAAACCATTAAGATGTAATATGAATAAATTAATTAAAAAAAGCAAGCAAGCAAACAAACAGACGAACACAACCACATGTCTAACACTCATCTCAAGCATGACCATGGGAAGCTTCTGGGGCCATCGCAGTTGGATGCCAATGATCACAAATATCATGCCATGTCATTAAAGTCTGTCTTGTTGGCCACCTTGACTCTGAAGAAGAAGGTTGGAAAAGCTTGTCTGATGGGAATCTGATTCCTTTATCTCTTCTATGTGCAAGTGTATGTGTATGCGCACGTAGGCATGTATGCATTTATGCAACCTTATCTATATGTTCCTGGTGTGTGTTCTTGATTTTAGTAACAAGAAGAAACAATGAACCCATGACAAGTGTGTTACATATCTGGAAGACTCTGAATTTAAAAGGTTTGCCCTCTAGGTTACGTCTAGCAAAGAGCAGGCAAATACAGGGTGTAGGTTGAAGCTGAGGGGCCCACAAAGAAGGCATTAGTGCATATAGCAGACAGGAGCAGTTTGGAATTCTTGCAAACATGGCTCTAATCAGTCTCTTCTAATTTCAGTGAACAAGGTAAGGCCAGAAGGAGGAGGATATTAAAAATGATGATGATGATTTCTTGATATTGGAATATAAAACAATGTGATGGTATATTAAAATACCTTAGAACGGAACTCTGATCATTTTGGGTTGGAAATCTAATAGGAATATTTGGCTCCCTGTGGCAGAAATCATAATACTGCTATCTCATTTGTTATTCTCTTTTTTCAAAGTTCCCTCTACAAATTCATTAAATCCAGCCCCTCCCCCATGCTCTTTTGACATAGGCTTGTTTTCATCAATCCTAACGTCACACACAGTCTCTGTTTCTTCATACAGTGACCTGCAAGGTGATAAGCCTTTCTAAACACACTATACTTTATTTCATCTAGTGACGGTTTTCCCTCATCTTAATTTTTTAAAATCTTCTTTCCATGTGGAAGCTTGTATAATATCTAGTGCCTATTAATTTGTATCAATTTACAACATGAATTTTAGTATAATATGAAATGTTTATTTTTAATGTTCATACTCACAGAGAATGCATAGTGTCAAGTTTTAACCTAAATAATTAATATATTTATTCATCTTCCACTACCTAAATCCTTCATGTTTATAGACTATTACCCAAATATTTTGTAGGATTCATTAAAAGCTATCACCAAAAAAAAGCTATTATTTGTGACATCTTCGTGCATATCTGAGTAAGACATATTACCAAGATATTTTAGGAAAAATGGCAATAAAAAGAAAGGAAGTTTCTTTCTATTACTTAAAAGCCAATTAAACATTCTTTTGAGAGTATAATGTTGGAAGCTTTTTCTATCAAGCAGAGAAAAAAATACATTACTCTCCCTTTCCCATATCTCAGCTTCAGTAGGACACATCAGTTCCTAAGATGAACATTTTCTTAATTATGATCCAGGGAACCAAGACCTGTTTATTGTTTAGTAAAAGCAACCAGGTTTTTAAAATGTGATTCATAATGAAATTTTACACAGAGGTAATTTTTTGTGTGTGTTTTTTTAAAAGTGTATCTATTCATTTACTTTTGTTTTCAGTTTAGTAAGCCAGGTCTCACGCTATATCCCAGGCTGCCCTCCAAACTTGTGATCCCCCTGCCTCAGTCCTAGGTGCAGGGATTATAGATATACACTACAACTCCCATCTTAACTTTAAATAATAGAATTCTTTGTTTCTATTATTCATAAGAATGGGAAACATCTTTTAGTCTTCACAGCCACTGTTAACTCCTGTATTTTCCTGGTGTACTAGTTGTTACTTTCCTGTTGTTTAGATAAAATGACACCAAAAGAAATTTAATGGAACAGGCATTTATGTGGACTTGCAGCTTCAGAGGGACTGTTGAAAATGGTGGGGAAACATGGCAGCAGATCGCTGAGGCAGGAAGGTGAGGCATCATCTCTTCAGCCACAAATTATCAAAGCCTGCCCCATTGATGTACTTCTCCAGCAAAAGTTTCACCCCAGAAGGTTCTAAGACTTCCCCAAACAATGTCTCTAAGCAGGGACCAGCTGTTCAAGTGAGCTGATGTGGGCTAGTTAGCATTCAGACCACACCTGTCTTTGTCTTGCTCCTTCTCCTCCACATCCATTAGGAAGGAGCTTTACTTATTGCCAGAAGAGTTGTTAGACTCCATATTCTGCATGTCTCTGAGGTTTTTGAGCACCTCCTCTGACTACTTTACCTTTATTTTAAAGATTCACTGACAACGAGACAGGTTAACTCCTGGCAACACTCAGCCTACCTCAAAGAGGATGATGAACATCAAAGAACCTCCTTATGGAGATGACTTCAAATGTGGCAAACAAGCCACTGGACAAAATGTCCTCGTTTCTACCGCAGACAGAATTCTGCCTAAAAAGGGCCAGCCAAGCTTGGATGCAGGTAGAGTCAAACGGCCAAACCCTTCCAAGACAGGGTAAGCATGTCCTCAATAGTTCCTACCTCACAAATATGTCTGCCAGATATATTGGGCCAGAAGGCTGAAGATGATGCTTCAGTGTTATAAAGAGGTTTGGGTGACTGTTCAGGCAGCAAACTGTCTCTGTCATCTTCTCATTTGGGAAGCTGCTAACCTGCACTCCTGGTATACTCAGGTAATTAGTTTTATTCTTTTTCAAGTCTCTGATGGAGTTGAAGACCAGATAGTTTAGTTTTACAATTAAGCTTAGTTGTTTAGGGGTTAAGATGTTTTAAAATCTAGATAGATGTTTTAAGTTAATAATGATGAGATATGGTAGATATTGATTTACATTCAGAATTGTAGACTCACCAAGAGAGGAAATATCTTCTATTCAAGGCTGCCAAATACCAGTAGTCAAAACACTAAGAATGTAAGATTTATGTAATTCCTGATTGTGTCATGATTCTTCTTGCTATAGGTAGTTTATTGTATATGTGTGTGTGTCGTGGAATAATATAAATGTATATGTAAAGATAAAAATATTTAATAAAAAAAGAGTTCATAGAAAGAATCTAGGCTTTGGGCTTACACATAGGTATATTCAAATCATGACTCTGTTAGCTAGCTTCCGGAATTCTCTGAGGTTCAGTTTCTATACACGTCATGGAAAATAATCCTGTCTGTCTCAAGAAATTGCCTCATGCACACTACACCCAGCACGATTCATGGTGTGCCAGGTGTTCTAGAAATAGCTGGTTACTTTTGTTGTTATTGGGGCAGACTGTACCATCCACCAGCACAGTGTAAATCACTACAGCTAAGCTCACAATAATGTAAGTACACGGGGGGCGGGGGGGGGGGAACAGAGAAAGAGAGAGAAATGGTCTTTAAAAGAGAACTAGATAGAGAAATCAGACTGCCAGTCAAGGATAACACAAACTTTTAAAACATAATTAAATGGTGTTTCAGAGAAAGGAGATTAAACTCTGCAGAGACCAGGAGTAGGGAATCCCTCACAGAGCAGAGAGTCCCACCACATTGGAAGAAGTTGCCACTGGAGAAATCACTCCTCCTACCGCAGTTGAGTGGTCTCCATCTCAGGAGGCCGAACTCAGCTCCTGCTGGTACCTTAGAGCTCTTCAAAGCCCACCCGGGGTTTTCTTTCTCCTTTGCTTCTCCTGGGATTTGGTACATTCTAAAATACTAGTTTTAATTATTGCTTTGGGTCATATCTCTTAAAGCCTTGGTCAGGCACACCATCAGTTGACAGTGCTGTACTGGCTTTTTATTTGGTTCTCCAACTCAAACTAAACATGCGTCACATCCTTGTAGCCATCCCTGGGATATACTGAAGCCCAAATGATGCCTGGGAAGGAACTCGTTTATGGCATGGATAAGCTGCTGATGTGAGCTACAGGCCAGCACCATCAGGTCCTTTCACGAACACTCCATCCATCTAGGACGTGTCCTGGCCGAGGATGTCATATCTAGCTGCTGCAGCTGCATTTCGGCATCACTCGACATGGGCAGATAAGGTCATATCACAAAGTTCTTGAAAGGCATGCTGCATGTCTCTCAGCCTCACTTCCCTTCAGATCCGAAGGGCTGCGGTGCAAAGGCGGGGCGGGATGGGATGGCGGGCACAGGAAGAAAGACAGAAGACACTTGGGCTGATAATGATAAAGAGGCTCCGAGAACAGATTTCCACTGAAGGTCCCCATATAGTGAAAGGAGATGTCACTCAACAGTGTGGCACGGACTCACATAAATGGGTTCCCTATAATCAAACTTATATGAGAACCCTGTTTTTATGTGCAAATAAATAAAATAGTTGGAAGAACCTAATTTTTAACATTAGCAAATTCACACATAAGTAAATAATAGAAAAGACTCTAGAAAGAGAATCAGGACTTTCCTAATTTCCATTCTTAAGTTAATTTATAGTAAACTTAATTTAAGGCGCAAATGTACAATGAGGTGAATCGTAGACCAGAAACCCAATCTCCACATGATTATTATAATTATTGATGTCGCTATCACTAGTTACTATTTATAAGTAACTTACTGTTTTCTATGCAGTAAAATACCTTGTAAACACAACCACATTTAAGTTGATTCTAATGCACGTTTCTCCAAAGATGACCTGCCAGTGGTCGACATGCATAGGAAAAGGTGCTTAATGTTACCAGGTACTAGAAAGACGCATATGAAAATCATTATAATAAATCACTTTATGCTCACTAGGATGGTGTGGAAAATGATGAACAAAAGGCAGACTTTCAGCTTTGGATGAGTGAACTTCTGAAGACTATAGCAAGCCACCATAAAAGAATGAAAAGGAAGAGAGACACAGATTTGGAGCAAGGAAAGGGTGAAGGAGAAGGATGGGGAAGGGAGGGGATAGGAAGGGAGAAAGGGAAGGGAAAAGGAGATGGAAGGAGGAAAAGAGAAACCAACTGGGGAAGTTGAAGCAGTCAGCTGGCATTCCCACTACTTATCTCTCTATGGCTGAGCATCCAGCTTTTCTTTCCCACTGCAGGTATTTTTACTACTGAGGGGGTAAACAATAGTAATGTTTGCTGGACATAGTTTAATCTTCTAGCTCTTCTCAAGGTCACAATACAGAGTTGGGGGAGCAGCCCACCCCCAGCCAAGAAGCCGTGGAGGACACTTTGCAAAGTGAGGTTCCAGGCAAGCACAGGCTACAGAGTTACACACCCTGTCTCAAAAGCACCTGGTGCATGTGTCTGTGCTTGTGTGTGTGTGTGTGTGTGTGTGTGTGTGTGTGTGTGTTGGTGCGCACGAGCGCGCGTGCATGCGTGCACATGTACATTGCTGGTGAGAGTTTAAAATGCAATGGGTCCCTGGGAAAATACTTTATTCTAAAAGAGCTAAGCACAGTTACCCCGTGAACCAGCAACTTCTTGGTATGGAATCTCAGAACTGAAAGCACATGCTGGAATATTTATATGCAAATGTTTATTCCAGTCCCACTAACAGGAGCCCAAAGTGTTACGGGCCAGATGCCTACTCTCACTTAAGTAAACTGATGCCCGTTCTCCCTATTTCTGTGGACAGTGTAACAAGCCACTAGGAAAAATGTTTTGGTAACAGAATCAGAAGAAAAGGAAGATTTCAGTGTACCTGCTTCATGCTGCTCTCTGCCCTAGAACTTTCCCATCCTGTTGTTTCAGAGGTCGTTGACTGAGTGTTAAAAAAAAAAAAAAAAAAAAGGAAAATCCAGGGAAGGAAAGTCTAGAACAAGCTGGTGTATGGAATGCAGCCGCAGCCTAGCTTTCTTAGCTTACCTCCATTTGCAAACAATCATCTCAGCAAAAGCAAACAAAGAAAAGCAAACAAGAGAAAAGGAAACAAGTACTCGCCAGTGGCCTCTGCTGTGGCTTCCCTACCATGACCAGTGGTCTATGTAGAGGACAGAAAGCCATAAGAGAGCAGGGACGGGTTGTGGGGTTGGTCCTATAACCTCAAATAAGTATACTGTTTCTTTTTCAAAAATGTCCTGTCCTAGTCAGCCGACTCCCTGCCGGTCATAGGCCAGTCAGGATCACCAGGCTTTCTAAGCCCAGCTTCAACAGTATCTTCTTAGCCAAAACATTTTGACTGAGTTCCCTGGTGATTTCTCAGCAAGGCCACCTGGCTTACCTGGCTCAGAGTTGTCTGCGCCTGCTCAGACACACTGTCTATGACCATGTGAGGTTAAACTGGATTTCTTTTTCCTGACTCAAAAATAGTAACAGGTGATAGTGACTACTTTATGTATCTCATTTAAACTTTACAGCATTCAGCAATGGAGATAAGCTAAGTGAAAGAGGTTAGAGGTGGGCCGAGACCGCAGACAAAGTTACAGCTGCTGAAGGCTTGAGGTGGGATTCCGACCCAAGTATGTTTGGTTTTCCAATTTGTGTCTTTAGGTGCAAGTCTTACTTTATAGCGTCAACATCTGCAGACTATCTCTGATTGTGCCTCTAAGAATGGCTCCCTGCACTGGCTTTTGCTTTTTTTTTTTTTTTTTTTTAATATTCTTGACCCTCTGGGTCAGAAGTACATGCTTCTTGTTTGAAGTCTTATGAGAGATCACATGTTTTCTGGCCGAAGTTGGCATTTATCTTTGCACAGTCCTCATTGCCACACATGTGGCTAATAAGATCACTCCATTAAGGAGGGCAGGGACCACATCTAATAGCTGTTGGATCTATGACCTTGTCCAGCCCACTAGCTTGTTCACAATAGTTATTCAATAATTACTTATTCAATATTTCTTATGGATTACCTGCCAGGAAATATAATATTGTTATATGGATTCATTTGTTAGCATTCTTCCTAAGAAAATCCAGTTTTGTCTCTTCAATCTTTGACTAAATGTACTTTCTTGATGTCTTGGGAGCATTTAAGCAAATAGATTGAACATTAGAAAAATATTCTTTGTTTTTAACACATGACTAAAGTGCTTAAAATACTAGGTGCTAAAACTTATTTTTATCCGACTGCTTACTTGAACCAACATTTAGACTAAAGGGAAAAGAAATCACCGTATGTGAATCTGTTACTTTACACCTCGTATTCTCAGGAGTTCCTTGATAGGTCCATATAGAGAAATTAATTTACAGAAGTAGTCAGCATATCTGCTTAAAAAATGCAAGCACAAACCACTATGCACTTATTCCTTTGTGTGACTTCTGCATATTCAATACTCAGTTCATCACCTTTAAAGTTTTCAAATTCACCAGCTGGAGGACTACCTATCAGATTCTCCCCACAGCACTAAAAATAAACAGACGTTATTGAAAATAAATGAATAAGCATATTCTGAGCTAAATTGTTTTCTCATGTGATGCATACTACTTAACTAACTTTTTCTTTAAGATTGTTCATTTATCATATCTGAGTTGCTTTGGACATCTGCATCTTTACAAACAAAAACTGGTGTGTGTGTGTGGGGGGGTGGCTCTTTGTTGGAAAAGGTTCAGTAGAAATAAAATAGCTTCTTCTGATGGTGGAATCCTAGTTACCATGGAGACTGAGGCAGGGGGATGGCAAGTTCAAGGGCAGACTGGGCTACAGTGAGTTCAAGGCCAGCCTGGGAAACTCAGACCCTGTCTCAAGTTAAAAGCATAAGAAAGGGCTGGATAGTCAGCTCGGTGAGAGAGTGCTTATCTGGCATGCACAAGGCCATAGGGTCTATTTTCAGGACTATAAAAGCAAAACAAAAGGGGGGGGGAGAGACCACCCTAGCGACATCCTTCTATGGTGTAGTTTCAAAATCAAGAGAGACTGCTAAGCTGAGACAGTGTGAATTTAGCTAGAAACTTTGCTTTTCTTTCTTTTTCTTTCTTTCTTTCTTTCTTTCTTTCTTTCTTTCTTTCTTCCTTTCCTTTCTTTCTTTCTTCCTTTCTTCCTTTCTTTTTTTTGAAGGAGGGGTGCATAAAGAAGGCCCTATAATTTTCAGTATTACAATGGTCTGGTTTTCCATACGATTTTACTTCCGTAGCACTCATAACCCTGACCTTTCCACAGCCCTTCTGCTTAGTTTGGAGTTGATGATATTCTTAGTCGCTCTCATCTCCAAATCTCTCAGAGTCCAAAGTGTCTATGCAAAACTATCAATCTCAGAATGTGTCTAAACACCAATTCTGAGACAGGCTGCAATTTACTGTTCTCTATGACAGACAAATAGCTAGGAGAGTCCTGTCATTTAACCCCAGTGCTTTCTTTGGTGGTAGTGGGGAGAAAGGTTTTTTTTTCTTCTTCTTCTTATTGTCCTGTCATAAAAAGGCTACAAAATCCATCAACACAGTATAACTATATGTACAAAAAAAATGCTAAGCATAGGTATTTGGCCACCACATAAAAATAAAAATAATTTTTGACCAATATAATTCACAAAGAATCAACATGGAGAGATGCATCTTCTGATTTTATATTTATAATATAAATTATATATATAATATATATAAAATATAAATATAAATATTTATAATATTTATATAAATATTATATTTATAATATTTGGACATGGAGGCTACTGGCTGTACCATAACCTGGAGCAAGCAAAACAGCCTCATTGATAAAGGCTGAGTTTGTCCTCTTCATAGGTGTCCAGACATTCTAAAGTTACTTTGCCCTCTGTTCATTAATTCATAAATTAGGAAAGGCAATCAACAGTTAGCCTGGAAGTCTGGCTTGACTGAGACTTACCAAACACACGCTAATAGTACCAACAAAGAGAAGTGAAGAGACAACCTAAGAAATGTTCACCTAGGGTATGTGTAACGTTTTCAGAGCTTATTATTAACTTTGCTATTTACTTACTGGTGCTCCAACTGTACAACTAATTTTGTTTTTACTTCAAAAGTCACACATGAACATAACAGATAAGACAGTTGCCAGTGACTTGGCCTGTTTGAAGTGGAGATTGTTAAGTAAACACAAGCATGTTGGGCACTTCGTGATCATTCTATTCAATGCTTTCATTTTTGAAAAAAAAAATATCTGTTTACTTTTTTTTCATATGCATGAGTGTTTCACCTGCGTGTGTGTGTGTGTGTGTGTGTGTGCGCGCACACACACACACAACAGATGTGCTTTGTCCATAGAGGTCAGAAGAGGGTGACAGATTCCCCCAGGAACTGGGGACAGGAGGCTGTAAGAGGCAAGGTGGATGCTGGCCACAGAGGCTGGATACTCTGCAAGAGCAGAGGGCGCTCTTGTCGGTTAAGCCATCTCTCCAGCCCCTTATTCAGACAGGGCTTATTTGGGGAATTGAAATCCACACAAAATCCAGGATTCTGATACATCCTGACCTTCCAGTTCATACCAACAGATTTTAAGTGCATGTAGCTGTTCCAGAGAGCCCAAGGTAAGCTCCCAACACCAGACTGGGCAGTTCACAACCACTTGTGATCCGGCTCCAGTAGATTAAATGCCTCTGACTTCCTTGGGCACTGAGACTCGTATATACATACCCACATACAGAAACACATAATTAAAAACAAAACTAAGATGAAATCATAAACCTCAGAAGTTGTAGATAATTCTTAAGAAAATACCACTTGTTTTGGAGCTGTTCTCTTCGAAAAAGAAAGATATGTACTTATACACAGTACCATTGTTTTCATTTGATTGTTTGTTTTTCAAGACAATGTTTCTCTGTGTAACAGCCCCAGCTGTCGGCTGTCCTGAGTGTGAGCTCACAAAGCTCTTCCTGCTTCTGCCCCCTGAGTGCTGCGATGAAAGGTGTGTGTCACTATGCCCAGCCCTATATACAGTATTTAATCATATTAGAGGACCATCCTTACAATAGGGCACAAAAATTGTCCCTGTCTTATTCAAAATGACTATAATGTTTGTTTTAGGAATGTGGAAATGTAATAGTCAGAAGAACAAAAAGAATTTGGGATACAGTTTGAATATACATTTTGGAAAACTGATTAGAACTTTCAATCTTGATATCTTTTAGGTAATAGAATCCCTTTCTGATATAGTAAAACTTAAAATACAGTTTTTTAAAAGGTGAGACAGAGCTCAAGGAAGCTGATAATGAACATTAAAGCCTAGTGTTTTTGAAAACCGAGTGCAGGCGAGGCTAGCTGAAACTGGTGCTTAAGTCGCACGTTTAGATGGCGTCATGTTTGCTTACGAAACAACAGAGTTTGGTTTCATCCTTGCCTCTGTTGCATACTGATGTTGTGTCATTCTCACAGCGTGTACCACCCTGCCTATGTCTTCACACTTTACCTCACTTTCATCTTGTCCCAGACAGACACACACTGGGGCTGACCTTTTTCTTCATCGCTCACTTAGAAAAAAAAGCACGAAGGGCTGTGAGTTCTCCTTCAGAAGTTCTGGCTTTTTTCAAAACTAGTAGAAAAATAAAAAATAAATCACTTCAAAATTCTTTCATCTGCTCTCATTATACGCTAGAGCACCTTGCCAATTATTTCATTTCTTCAAAGATTAAAATGATTTTTTTCCCCTTTATAAGTAGAAGGGAAACATTTTAATAATCATAGATTAGGAACTTCAAATAATTTCTCAGGGAATAAAATGTTAACTAAAAACAGGTTTGATTAAAAAAATTATTTCTTAGAATTTTACACACAATTGAAGAGCCAAATCAGAGAGATGTAAAGGTATTCAAAGTAGGGCATCTATCGTTTTTAGTATAGTTCTCGTCTTTAAGTGAAAAGGTAAGAGTCCACTTGATAGTGAACTTGGCATTTCAGGAAAAGCAGTTTTTTTCCATCTTTGTAACCATTTTTTTTTTACTGTATTAGTCTTCAGTATCTGAAAAATCTAAACTTGAATTTTACTAAATATATTTAACAAGTTATTAAATGTGTGAAATAAAGTAGAAAACACAGGTCCCTTACATATACTCATGTCTTGACCCTTGCTAGGTCTTACATCCCAAAAAACTGTACCTAGTTTACTCATGCTGTGGCTTGATTGCAAAATGCCCTATGTAGGGTAGGTAGTGTGTCTCTGGCTGAGGGCAGGCCTTGAGAACCTGCTGGAAGAAGTGGGCAGCTGGGGCAGGGGACCTTGAGGATTCTTAGCTCAGTTTCACACCCTGCACTCTTCTCCTTCTGGACTTTGGACTCAGTTTGACCAAATCCCTGGCCAGTGTGCCTTCCCCCAAGACCTACGTCTCCTGGACTGTAAGTCGGAACGCGCCCTTCCTCCCTCTAGTGGCTTCTTGTTAGGTGTTTGATAAGAGGCAGGAAGGTGGATAGCAAACCTGCTCCTGGTTCAGAAATGCCATCAACGGGCAGCCACGGAACGATCTATAGCAGTGGTTGTCAACCAGGACGTCAAACGACCATTTTACCATCAGACAATGCAGTGCATAACACGAGTAAAATTACAGTTTTGAAGTAGTATCTGAAGGGACTCTGTCTGGCCCAAGCAAGGCAAACGCAGCTCTGGCAGGCCTTGTCCTTCTCCCCCATTCCCTCTGCCTTGTTCAACCGGCATAGATGACATTGCTAAAGCTAGCCCCCAAGGTCTATTTCCTATTTGGCTGCTTCCTCCTCCTGAGGCTGACTACCAACGTCCAGTTATCAAAGTATTGGGGTCCAGCAATCAAAAGCCAGGCCCCTTTGGTTCACCTAATTAACACGCACAGTTAAAATTAAACACCTCACTAACCCAGGGTTTCCCCTTGTACCTTTATAAACCGCCATTTCCCTCTCTGCCGTGTCTGTCATCTCTCTACCCAAATGCAGTCCTTTGTCTCTGCCCATCCAGGGACAGATACCCTTGCCCCTTCACGATTGTCCCCTTCCTTTTCTCTCTCTCCTTTGCCCCTTAACCCTGGCCTTCCCCCCCCCCCCGGGGGTAAATGAATCTCCTTCATGCTGAGAAGTTGGTCTTGGAGGTCCTGAGTCAATACCAATCCCTTCATCAACAAAAATAATTTTTATGGTTGGGGGTCTGCACAACATGAGGAACTGTATTAAAGGGTCACAGCATTCAGAAGCTTGAGAACCACGGATCTATAGCCCTAAAATAATACAGACAAAGAAAAAAAAGCATATCGCAGCACAACTGTGTTCTTGTTTGAAAAACCCTACACAGTTGAAATGAACAGTTAGAAAGGCTGAGAGAGGAGAGTTTTGAGAAGTATTACTGTAAGGATTTGATAAAAAAAATACAGTGTATGAAAGTCTCAACAAATTAATAAAAATATCTAAATAACACCAGTATTAGCAAGACCTGAAGTTCTGGCCTGCAACTTTATGACACAGGAGATCCCATCCTGTAATTGAGGATTCTTACAGAGAATTAGTATAGCCCATGACAACCATGTCTTAAAAACTGATTTAAAAAAAAAAGCAATTAACCTGATACATCTCTTAAAACTTGAGGTCTTTATCTGGGCTACAAGGGTGCTGGATTTGTTGGCAGAAATTCTCCAAAGGGATTCACAGCTGGTCTTGGAGTCCTTTGTGGTAAAATGGGTCTTCTCATTATGTTAGAAGTTATGTCAGCCTGTCTGATCACTTAATGAGGGTAGTCTGTGTGCAGGTGGGGGAAGAGGCACGTGACCCATGAGAGGTCAAAGGAGAAGTGTGCAACTAGGTATAGGTACCCACCCCCTTTTCCTTCTGAAACTCTCAATTTCATTTTCTGTCTTTTGTCTCTGCCTTTCCACAATCTCTCCGCTCTCCCATTAAAACATCGGATTCCTCCAGCACTCATTGGCACTGTCTGAGGGCCATGCTTTATTCTCCTCCGGGATCCGTTTCTCCTCTAAACACTTATCATCTAGTGTGTTGGATAAAGAGAATCCCCAGCAGTCGATTTTGAAAGGAAAGATAAAGAGTTGAGCATCTGAGCGTTGTCAGGTGCTGGTGTCAGTACCCGGATGCCTCCTGTTGACAATGATGCTATCACTGGGGCATCCGAGATTCCTCTATTCTCAACCCTTCAGAAATCAGCCGTATCTGATTGTTCTTTCAGATCAAACGGAGGAGGAAGACAAAGTAAGCTGGGCATATTCTTTCACTCTGTACTTTGTTGTTAAAAGGGGGAGGAATTCCACTAGGACCCCCTAACTCAGTTTTAGATATTACTAAACTTTTGTAAGAATTCCTGTTCTTTCCCTCCACCCCCACCCCTCCTAGCTCCAGTTGCCCACCCCATCCTCCCACATTCTACTAAGGGTTGCTCAATCATACTGAACAGTGACTGTGGGTAACGCCAAGCAGTCAAAAGATAAAAAAGATTATTGGCTGTGTTCAAAGAGTGCACTTTGCAAGTATCTCCTCCAATGCAAGAATTTAGCTCCAAATAGGGTCGTTTCTCTTTTCTTCTCTCCCTACCTCTTCCCCTTTTCTCGTTTCTCTCTTTTCTGAGGATGGAACACAGACCTTCAAATCCTTGAAGTATGTGCTTTGATACTGAGGCACACTTTTAGCACTTCATTCTTATTAAAAAGTAAAAGAATGTTTGCAAATTTTGCAGTGTTACTCATGGAGAATGCTACTGGAGTCTTTTTAATGATGACTTATTCTGTGCAAAAAAAAAAAAAAAAAGTTCAGTTTGCTCTTGGAAGTAGACAGCTAAAAACATCATTGAAGTCAGATCACTCCCTCCAACCCCCCCACCCCAGGAGTGAATACTACCCCCCACCCCAGGAATGAATACTGTTGCTGGCAACTAAACTTCTGAAGATGGTGGGGTAAAATGCCTGCCATTGAAAACAGCAAGGAAAATAACAGTGCAGCTGGCATGCTTCTTAAAATGTATTTCTTGTTGGACACAGGAAGTCGTTTTCTCACCAAATTGCAACGTGACATAATGTACAACATGTCAAAGTCATTGCTAAAATACAAATTGGAATTGAGCTGCATACAGTTAGGTCTTAGATCTCCCAGTCAGTTTTGCACATCGAGGCGGTTCAACATGCAGAGCTTATAAATTCTCCTCTCAGACAGGGTTTTGGAGAATTTCATAGAACTCAGTGGGGTCTTAGTAGGGATACGGACATGTACCACTGAGTTCTTTAATGACAACTAAACTAGCGAACACGGCTCCTAATTTACTCAAGCCGAATTCAATACCATAACAACACAATTGAAGAACACTGGTTGGCTTGTGTGAAACCAGTTTTTGTGCTCCAATTTTTTTTTTTTTTTTAAACTCTTCTTTTCATCACTGGCTTGAATTTGCTTCCCAAGTCTGGATTCTTATCCTGCATGTGAGAATATTATATAATTGGTCTGTTTCCTTTCAACATTTTCTGCTATCATCATGTATAATAGGCACATATGTATTTAAACAATATACAATATATATTATGCTTCATACAGATCCCCCCATACCCTGCTACTCTCCTGCTTATATCTGCTTGCATCTCCTTTTAGTTTCCTTTGTTCCCATAGACAGAGTCACTTCTACTCTTAACGTTATGTGTACGTATTCAACTTGTGTGTCTATATAAAAATGTAGGACCCACAAATGAGAAAATCTATATAATATTTTTATTTTGAGGTGGACTTGACTTCCTTAGATGATCTCCATTTGCATCCATTTTCCTGCATGTGATATGACTGCAGTCTAATGCTCATGCATGGTGTGTGTGTGTGTGTGTGTGTGTGTGTGTGTGTGTGTGTGATATGTGAGCATTTGTGTTTGTATCTCTGTGTGTGTATTGGTGAGTTTCCATGTCTGTGTATATGGCAGCTTGAGGTCAACACTGCAAGTTCATTTGTGTTGTTTTGCACCTTATAGAGTAAGCCGAACCTGTGAGGTGAACCCAGTGCTCACATCTAGCTAGCTAGTGTTTTCTGGGTATCTCCAGCTTTCCCTCCTCAATGCTGGAATTCTAGGCAGGCTGTCACAGTCGCCCTGCATTAATGTTGGTGCTGGGAACTCTGATCCTCTTACTAACATGGCAAGTGCTTTACCCAGTGAGCTAGCTACACAGCCCCTTACTTTACCTTATAGCTAAAAAAAACCAAAACAAACCAAAACAAAAAAACAAAACAAACCAAAACAAAAAAACCACTGTGTGGTATATGTCTCATTTTCTTTATCCATTCCTCTCTTGATGGACACCTAGGTTGCTTCTGTGGCTCAGCTGCTTTGAACAGTGCTGCAATAAATACTGGAGTGATAGTGCTTCTGTGACATGTTGACAGAGTCCTTTAGGTGAGATGAGATGCATGTTAACTTGAGTCATGCGTATTCGTAGCTGTCACCCATGCATCCATAGAATTGCAATCAATATAGTTGCTACTAGCAAACTACTTTTGAATCCTACAAAGTACCCCAGGGTGAGCTCCTTCTGTAGTGAGCATAGACATTTGCAAAAATGATCAGATAGCACTGTGGAGTGGGGGAAGGGTGAGTAAGGGGCTTGTTCATGGCACTGTCTAGAAAGCTGCCTGCCTCTCTTGAGTGACAAGACTTTACCCTACCAGCTGACCTTTTTAAGGTTGGTAATTTAGAAAGCCAACAGAAAGAGACAAGGGGAGCTGGAAAGGTGGCTCACCAGTTAAGAGCACTTGTTGCTCTTCCACAGGACCTGAGTTCAGTTTCCAGCATCTACACTGGACTAGTCACAGCAACTCCTAACTTCAGCTATAGGGGAATCTGACGCCCTCTTCAGGCTTCTAAGGGGCTCTGTGCACATGTGGCAGAGACACAAATGCACACACACAGATACACACACACACAGAGGCACACACAGACCACACACAAATGAACGAACACACACTAATAAATTTTTATTAAAAAAAAAAAAGAGAGAAAAGAGTGCCATTGTTACATTCTAGGGGACTTCAAAAGTGTCTTTAGCATACATGGCTCCCTCTAGCAAGGAGAGATAAATGACTTTATTCTGAGACAAAGAGTGAGATGTATCACAAAAGAAGAACAGATGGGGTAGACAGGAGCTGAAGGAAGTAGAGGCTATTTCTGGTTTGGGACCGGCATGGCAGGTTGGTGATGAGGGAAGCATCATTGGAACAGGTTTGTAGGTGGGGCTTTCTGCCTCAGAATTGCACTGGCTGCTCCTTATCCTGGGATGCTCTTTCTTCAACTGCCACATGTCTTTAATGCTCAGCTTGAGTGGTACCTCTTTACCTCTTCTCCCATGACCTCCCCTTGTAAGCGCCAGTCTCCTGCTATTTTCTATCCGTAGGCCTGATGAATTTCTCTGCTAGCAATTCATCACAAGTGGTAACCAATCAACATGTTCGTTTCACGTACACCACTGCTTAACCAAGCTCAACAAATGACCCTGTGACCCCTCCCACTCCTGTCCAAGCTCTTAGCATATTGCCCAACGTCTAGTAATTTCTATTAGTACATCATGGGTTTGTTTATCAAAAGAGGGAATGAATCAGACATGCTGGCTGGTAGGAGGAGTGCAGCCATCCAGGGGAGAGAAAGGGGAGGTCTTTGTTATGGGAAAATTAGTATGAATCTTCTGTATAGACTCACCAAAATAGTTTGACCTGGGGGAGCACAGGGAAGAAGAAAATGAGTAACAAGGAATAAGCATGGAAGGGTGAATTAGGAGTGAGTGCTGGCCTCTGAGCTTAGTTCTTTGGGAAAGTGATAGTTGTTGAACTGGGGATGGACATTCTTGCCCCTTTATGCTCTTATAATGTCAACCTACAGACAGAAGGAAGAACATATCATTGTTTCAAACGCATCTACAGTCAAGCCTAATATCCTTTGACCAGACCCATGGACCTTAGAGAGAGTTGGTTAGAACGGTCAGGGGCCCTGCGTTTAAAGTCAAATGAGTTTCAAAGGGCCTGCTGAGTCCTACAAGTGTGAAGGTTCGTATCAGGCCAAGCCTAGCGTCTGAGATCAATTCAAGTCAACAGATTAAACGCCTCTAGGGTGTGCTCAGCCCTGTGGCAAAATACAAAATAAATCAAAAGCAAGATTCCCTGTTCTTAAAGAAGAGAGATCTGTCTCTGATAGAAGTGCGTCAAGTGACCTTCCTTCTTGGAGATGTACAAGGGATTCAGGCAAGACTCAGGGATCCAGAGCCTCCTCACGAAGATGCATGCCCATGAGGCAAGCTGTAGTGCTAAGATCTGAGACTACCCCGATGCTACTCTAGACTCCTTTGGCTGTGTGTCTATCCTCATCTAGACAGACCCAGGAAGGCAGCATGAAGTGGCCCTGGATGACCAGGTCATCCAACATTCTCCTTCGACACTAAGAAACCATGTTTCCCTGGGCAAAGTGTTTTAGCAATCAGAATGGGTGACAGCTGGGGCACAGGTGGACCCCTCAACCATTTATTGTATAATCTATGAAATGCTAAGCATTGTGCTAAAAGAATCCCAACATTTCTTGGCTCGTGGAAGAAACAAATGAGATAAGGATGGGAAATTTGTACTGCAACTGCCAATTTCTGTGTGGATTATTTGAGGTTTGCAGGGGGAGTTTGCAAGAATTGCTGAAGTACCTGGAAGTGTTATATATCATTTGGACATAAAAAAAAAAAAAAAAAAAAAAAAAAAAGGTATTGCTGGGAGTGCAATAAAAATCAAGCATTTCAAATACAAAATGTGATGAAATGCACAAATGTAAAGGGACATCGGAGTTTTAGGATACGCCATAAAACTGGAAACCCAGAGTTTAATTCTTGCATATAAAAATATTTATTTTAGGGAAATAGAGTTTGCATCCCCATATGGAGTTTGTTAAAACACTGCTCCCAATATCCTCCTGTCTATAAAAGCATAGCTTTCGGCTCCCACTGCCTATTGGCTGTGTACATATACTGATGTGGTAGCCCAGCAGAGTACCCAGCGGAGGTAAGACTGAGGAGGGTGGAGAAGCACAAGAGCATCCAAAGGAAACCACTGCAGAGTAAGAAGCAGGCTTAGTGGGTGTGGAAACAGGGAAGATGCCAATAAGCAGGCATCACTAAGTGGCCAGCCTTCAATACAACAACAGACCCTGAGTGAATGATGCCTCCCAGTGTAACTTTCAACGCTGGCTTCTTTCTGGCTGCAGGTTCCTGAAGCCCAGAAGAGTGTACATTCTATTCTTTCTTCACTCTTATCTCCTTCCTGCTGTGCTCTGGCTTCTCAGGACGTGATCAAAACCGAGCAGGGTTTGCTGGTGGCATCATGAGGTGTCTCTTTCTTCCTATGGGATATGTGCACATCAGGTTTTTCCATGCAGAGGCTTTGCTTTGGTGAGTCAGTCTGTGTATTGTAGAGCCTTTACTGGCACTGTTTGCCTCTGCTTCCTGGCTGAGAATGTCACTTCTCTCAGGTACGGCAAGCAAAAAGGAATCTTGCTGTTACCAACTGTCCCCTAAAAAGGCAATAATGTTCCTCTTGATAAGTGTGACCTAAGTCACACTTCAAACTTCCTCTTTAAGCTAAGATTTCATGATTTATGTCTGACACAATTTTCGGATAAGAGAACTATAATGTGACACAATGACTGTAAGGGCTCATCCAGGCATGGTGGCTCACGCCTTTAATCCTAGCGCTAGGAAAGCAGAGGCAGGTAGATCTCTGAGTTTGAGGTCAGCCTAATCTCCAGAGTGACTTCTAGGACAAGCAGTGCTACACAGAGGAAACTGTGTCTTGGAAAATCTAATTAAAAAAAAAAATTAAGCATTTAAAGTGCCAAAGTTTTGAAGCATTAATTATGTGACATAGGGAGATTTTTAAAAAATATATAATCATGATTTATATGCCCAGACAATATCACATTTCCTTCATAGCAATATCAGCTCCGGAAATTTGCTAAGTGAGTAAACTTTACGTTTTACGAAAAGGAAGAATATTTTACTTGCTGTTACATCGGGCATAGTGAGTCTTCTTTCTGCCAGTGAGTTAGTGCACTGAGAGCAGCGAGCCCTGTGCAGTTAACAAAATGTGGGCATTGCACTTGGCTCCAGCAGACAGACTCTGTTCTTGCCTCAAGTTGAGCTCAGGAGACCATTTGAAATCCCTCAGACAGTAGTCTGAGGATGAGAATTTTCCTTAAGCAGTTCTCCGCTAGTCTTCACATCAGAAAGCTGTGGGGACCTCGGCTCTCACAATGCCCTTATTTGACGTGTTTTATAAGCTTTCTATCTCTTACCATATTGAGAACTCTTTGTGAGGTGCACATATGTTTGATTTGGCTTATATCATCTTCAAAGAGCCTCTAACCAGTCCACATATATACTAAATAAATGCCCACGTGAGGAAAGGCTCAAGCCTCTAAGGACTCAAATTCTCCAAGCCAAGTTTTACAAAACCTGTAATTTCCATGTATGTGTTAACATTTTTAAGGCTGAAAGGCCCAATGCCAAGCCCTTGGCCTGTGATCGACACCACGATACCCCTCAAGGATAGGTCTGTATAATCACAGATCTCACATATATTAAAGATAAACACTATTTAAGCCATCTCCAGTGCACAATGATCTATTACTGCTATTCAAATCCTTCTTAGTTTCCCTTTCCTCTTACGTAGTAATCAGATCTCTGTTTGAGTGCCACTTTACCTTGATTTTGAAGCTTGGTATTTAATGTAATTGTGATCTTTAAAAAAAAAAAAAATCTATAAAGAGCAGGAAAACGGCTCATGTCAGTGAGAGGCGTTCTCCCTACCGCTTTGGAGAATGAACTTCCCAGCTGACTCTAACTGGTGGCATTTGAATGGGCGTATAGGACCCAGGAGGTGACAGTAGGTTGCTGGCCACTCTGAAGAGAAGAATAGCTAGAGTGCTTTCCCCGCCCACCTCCCACTGTCCCTTTCCAGGACAGAGGAAAGGAACTCTTCAAACTGGCTAGAAACTGCACTAAGACGGGTCTTGAGGTCAAAATCTGACACAGAAGAGGGAGTACTGAGCCACAGTTTTCTTTGCACACCTCATTCTTTGGATAAAGGCCTAGGGCACTTTGTATAAATCTGCTCTGAGATCACGCTCCCACCAAAGAACTTTTGTTCATGAAGTGTGTCAATGGTAAGTAATTGAACGGAGAGAAAAGATGCCAGGTAGATCTGTAGCCCGACATATAAATAGACGCACACAGAATCCACCGCACCACACAAATTGCCCCTCTCTTCTTGAGCAACTCTGAGAAGTGCCGGCTGTTGCCTGACTCCCCCATGCTATGTAGGTCAGGATGTTATGAGAACCTAAACTATAAAAAATGACAACAAAAACGTACCCTTAGTGGGGCCTAAGGAGTTATATAAAGCACCCCTAATTGACCACATCAGAGGAGATTTTTGAACTTCTTGCATGAAAACAACTTGGCATTCCTGGTGATGGCACCATTTACAACAAGGTTTGCTCTGAGTGCCCAGAATAATGGAGGCAGTATTTTAAAATAAATGTGTTGCAACATGCAGGCAGTGTTCTCAAAGGCCTCCTCTGCTCCCCTTTAGAAAGGTGGGTTGCTGCTCTGCTGGAGAGGGGAGATTGGCTCTCGGGAATATATATATATTTTCCCCACTAAACAGTGTTGGAGAGGGACTTTTTTGGCACTTGAATGGTATATGTGTAAAAAGGAAAAAGTTGCCTTTACAGAAGCACAAAACCATATCTTTTACTCTGAACGTGCTATTCAGTTGAAGTCGCCTTTGTTAATTCAATGGGGCTTTGTTATGTTCACAAATTGAATTTTTTTTTGACACCCGACTCTTCTAAAACTTGCTACAGTGGAACCATTTATCATTATTAGCCTCATCTAGATGCTACAAAGTAGCAAGGGCAGTTCTCAGGGGATAATTCTGGGTTGGGGTGAAGTAAGCATCACAGAATCTGTAACATAGGGAAATAGCTGTCTTAGGGGGATGAGAATGGAGGAAGAAAAAAAATAGAACTGTATTGGAAGCTCTGGGGGCAAGCTTTTCCTTTGACAGTCATTTATATGTGCAACGCTAATTAAAATTCTTTATTACTAAGTAAGCATCGCTTTCTGGCTAATCACAGTCCATTACACCATTTGAATTATGGAATACCCAAAATTGTATAAAAAAGAGAGCTTAGAAAAAGTTTGGGGAAATGTAAGAAAAATTTTTAAAAGTGAGTTTTCCTATGAAAGACTCTCAGTGAATGATAGAGGATGTTGGGGAAGTGTATTTGGGTAATATGCTCATGGTGACCACATTCTTTCATAGGATATTCCTTACAGCCACTTCCAGGAGCAGACTGAGACACACAGGTCATGGAGTTTACTTGCTATGACATTTCTTATGTGTGCCATCTCCCAAACCAACAAGTAAGTCAGCTCTAGAGAACTTTGTTGTACAAATAGCTTCACAGTAAAGGATGTTAAGCAAGAGATCTCAGATCACATGTACATGACCACTCATGACCTAGAGATCCACACAAGCACATGGATGTGGGCAAATGTGAATATGATGTTGAAATCCATCCAATACAGTCAAGTTCACAGAATGCATGTATAATGATAGATAACGTATTATATATATTTAAACTTCTTTCTTCTACCCTTATTCTATCATAAGCTAAGTATCTTACTAAAAATATGTTTATATTCTTCATTGTTTGCTTTTGATTTTGGCAATGGATGCCATATGGCACTGTAGCTAGTCAGAAGACAGAGAGAGAGAGAGAGAGAGAGAGAGAGAGAGAGAGAGAGAGAGAGAGAGAGAGAGAGAGAGAGAGAGAGAGAGAGAGCATATTGGGTGATCTATAGAGTTTGGTGGAGTTTGGTGCAAACATAACTGGTCAAAGTATCTCATCAGCTTGAGGCCAGGTTGGCTCAGCCCCCCCCCACCCCCACAAGACCCTCTGACATTAGCTCAGAAGCTTCTGGCAACTTGAGGCTTTCTCTCCACTGTCTCAGACCCAACAACAGTGAGACACTGGATCACAGTCCTCACAGCAGGCTCTGCAAGGACCCTGTTCATCCTGGCGCGTTCAGCTAAGCAGCCTGGTGAAAAATGACTCCGGCATCTCACAAACTCCCCGAAACTTTTCCTTTGCTCCAAATGCTGTGTCTGCAAAACTCCAAGCCATCCAGATGAAGAGGAAGATCCGCCGTCAGCCATTCTGATCTTTGTTCTAACAACAACAAACACTGAACCACTTATAATCATCAGAATGGCTTACGATGTTTTCTGACATTGTTAATTTATGCTGTTTCTTTCATCTCTCCCAATTCTCTGATTATCCACCAACTAGGGACACAATCAGCTCAGAAACCCAGAGGAGGGAGGGAGGAAGGAAGGGAACGCTCAGTTGGAGCTTTGTGTAGGCATTCTCTATACCCTTTCTCCTTTGGTCAACACAGCAAGAAAAACAAACGACAGGGGTTTGTGCAAGCCAAAGGGTTTGCAGTTCTGTGTTTAATTTTATAAAGACCTGGAAATAGGTAACACACACTGATTGAAATGCATATCCTTGGCTAATCTGTGACTTTCAGTAATGTATGGTGTCCTTTGTACCCATTTTGGAAATTGCCTGCATAATATTTTATATTTTATGTTTTCATTTCCCCACTGACTCCTTTGAACAAGAACAAGGCTCATGCCAGGGAAATCATGTGACTAATCAGTCGCTGGTACCATTTTTGCTTTCGTGCCATTTTTGTTGAATGTTTTTTTCTTTTTCTTTTAAAGATTTATTTATTTACTGCTTATACAGTGTTCTGCCTTCATGTATGCGTGCAGGCCACAAGAGGGCACCAGATCTCATTATAGATGGTTGTGAGCCATCATGTAGTGGCTGGGAATTGAACTCAGGACCTTTGGAAGAGCAGCCAGTGCTCTTAACCTCTGAGCCATCTCTCCAGCCCTCCGGTTTTTCAAATTAGGAAATGTTTCTGAGTCTTTTTGTTGTTGTTGCTTTCTGTTTGTCTGTTTGTTTTACAGTGTCTTGCAGAGTTCAGAGTGGCCCCACCTTCACTATATAAACTATAGCTAACCTCAAACTCTTGATTCTCTTGTATCTTCCTCCAAGGTACTGGGATCATGAGCAAGAGTCATCACACCCAGCTTGCTTATGAATATTTATTAGTCTTAGTTAAGTGTTCTGAGCAGACTTACGAAATACACAGTGCATGATCCTCAAATTGAGATATTTTGTTTAAAGCATGGACCTTAAAGATTTTGTCTCTTGCTGTTCTAAATCAGAATAGTTGAACTTCAGTAAGTCTCCTTAACGAGACAGAGTCTTTTATAGCTTCACTTTTCTGGGTTTTGTTTGTTGCTTCCATTTTTAATATATTTTTGTGTTTTTCCTGACCTGGAAGGTGCATTGTTGTTCTGCCTGATGTGGGGAAAGTTTGGAGGTCTGTGGATGCTACCCTTTGTCTCCTTATCAGAATATATGCTCATGAGTGTTTTTTACAGGCAGCCACCGACCTACGTTACAGAACACGAAGTGTTCCCCTTCAGTGTGTGTCTCGGAGGGACACTAAACCATTCAAGTTTATATATTAGCTATTGCAGACTAAATGCTTGTCCTAGAGATCCTCCCAGTATAGGAAGAGTGGTTTTCATGATTAGACAAGAGAAGGGTTTGAAGAGAGGGTACTTAAAAGACAAGGGGAGGTCGACATGTTTTATTAGAGTGGCATTCAAGGAAAGTGTTTTCTAAGGTGAAATGCTAGAGACTCTAGTCTCACCAACAACAGTCTACAGAGACCCTGATATTGTGCTTGCTATGTCTTTATAGCAGAAAACACACAGGCTATTACATTCCAATCCTAAAATGTCTCACTCCCATCAGTACTAAGAAGAGCCATGTACCTAACTTATGGGATTCTCCAGGAATGATAATTTATTATTTACAACGATAACTTATTCTAAAAATTTGCTTGATGTCTATTGTGAAGCTCTGCAGACATGTCTTCTCCCGATCATGATTCATCCCAAAGTAAAGAAGGTGATTTGAGAATGAAAAAAATCAGCAAAATAACGTATACAAATCGTTTCTTATCCGGCCTACAGGTAAACATTGCATGGCCACTTCCTGGGCTCTTGTTCCATATGTGGTGTGTAAAATGTAATGCTGAACCAATCAAGGATCATGCATGGAATGGACCCAGGCCCCCTACACATATGTACCTGAAGGGCAGGTTGGTCTTCATGTGGGTTATCTAGTAAGGTGGGGTCTCTGACAAGGACTTTGTTGCATGTTTGTTTTTTTTGTTTGTTTGTTTGTTTTTTTTGTTTTTTTTGATCACTTCCTCCTGCCTGGGCTGCCTTGCCTGACCTCAATGGAAGAGGATGCATCCTGTGTGACTTGATGTGCTGGAGTGGGTTGGTGAGTCAAGGAAGGGGGCTCCTCTTTTCTGAGAGGTAGGGGAGGGAGGATGAGGAAGAGGGAAGGGTGGGACCAGGAGGAGAGGAGGGACAGGAGGAGAGGAGGGAGGGGGCTAAGATTGGGATATAAAGTAAATAACTTTAAAAGAAATGTAATGTTGAACTTTTTTGCAAGAATCTTACAAGGACAGTTATTGAGTAAATTTTTTGTGATAGTAATAATCCAAAGTTACCTTCTATTAACTGCTTCTATGTTAATAGAAAAGCACAACAAAACAAAAACCTCCCGTTATGTAAACCGAGGTCAAGAGAAGAAAGATACACTACATGCAGGGGACGATGCCAGCGATGACGCGCAGCACATAGTTTTGATTAATTACCCACCAAGCGTGTAAGTATGTACATGTATGCTCACAAGAGCACTTATTAAAGGGCTCTCTTACCACCTTTTCTGAGATACCTTTAGGGGAAAAGTGAAAAATCAGTGCCTGGGAGGGATATTAAAAAGAAACAGTGATGGGCACTGCTATTTTATGTAACAAACCAGCCACAACTTTATTATTAAAAATGTAAAAAAAAAAAAAAAATCTACCCTGTCCTCTTTTATAGGAGGAAAAGTAAAAGAATTCTTGTTACAAATGCTGAATTTATGTCATATTCACACATTAAGAAAAAGTCTCTTGCTTTGAATACAAAGTTAGTTTAAATCTGATAACTTGAATGCAAAATAATACGACTGTGAAAAAGACACAATTGGTGGTCTACCGCTATAGAGTTTTAAGCTCTGTTCCTGACCTCTCAGCCTCTATAGTGACTTTTACATTAAATGGTATAGCGAATGAATGAATAACCTGTGGAAATAGAAACCTGTGCAAGCAACATACTTTTTTCCCCATGTAGAACTATATTATTCCCATGTACTGATACTTTACACAGATTCCATAATTTTAAAAGCTCTTCGCTTCATGGGAGCATAATGTTGAATCATATTAAAAGAAGAAATTGTCAGTTGGGAAAAAGCAAGGAAACTCGGAAGCTTGACTCATTAAGGCCAAGGAGTCGGGGATTTTTTTTTTTTTTTGAACGATTTGCTCTGAGAATCCAGGTCTCCTGGAAATACCGTTGCGCACACATCCTAAGCAGAACACTTGTCAGCCTTCCTGTTGTAAACTGTTCTAGCATCTTTGTAGAAGACACTTCCCATTTTGTGGAAACCCTTCAGAATGTGATTTTAAATGAACCTGCTCACAAGGTTCAAAGCTTTAAATTACTAGACCGCTGTTACCATTGAGAAAACGCACGGAGCAATATCAAGAAGAGAGGAAAAACACAAGCAGGTACAAGTTGAATTCTCTAAGGGTCACCATGTGAGTGCATCTCAGAAAGGATTAAGACTTCCCAAGAATAAGAAAGCTCCCAAGCAATTCACTTCCGAGAGTGGGAAACACATACACTCGCAGTTCATTGTGCTTGGCCTACTTTATGCTGGTAGATTGATTCGCTCTGATTTAAAAAAAAAAAAAAAAAAGCAGAGATTCTGTATTTTTAAATGTCCTTCCAGGAAAAAAAAAAGTTGTAGAAACATGATGGCTTTTATGGGATCAAAAAACAAACAAACAAACAAACACAACAAAAAACAGTGCAAATTGACCAGTGGTGCTTTTCACAGAACCATTGAAATAAATGATTGTGGGCGGTGAGACCCAGGCTCAGGAGCGGCGAAGTGATGGCAGTTCTGCGAGAGTAACTTGCTCTGAGATCACAAACACATTGGATATGTAGGAAGGCTCCCCTCTGGAGACATTTTCGTCCCCAGGTCCACTTACCTTCTCCCCGGCAGAGAGGTCTTCAGCTCTTTGCTTCCACTGAAATTCCAAGTCTCTTTTTGCTTTAGAGAAGCTGTAGATCTGGAATAGAAGACACAGAGAGATGCAAACTGAACCAAAGGCTTATTGATATTTTATACGGACATTTAGGACTCAAATGTTCCAAGAGTAAAAGCTGAATTATAACAAGGTCAGTTGCTGGCTTCTAAGAAACAAAGGGAAAATCCTGGTTGGTTGGTTGGTTGGCAGTTATTGAAAAGAAACTATGCCAGGCTGCAAAGGCCTATAACCCCGGCTGTTTGGGAGGAAGCTACAGGAAGATAAAGTCAAGGGTAGCCTGAGCTGCAGAGGGAGTCTGTAATTTTATTTTAAAATTAAAGGTTAAAAGGGGACTGAGGAGGCAGCTAAGTGGCAGAGCATTTGCCTAGAATGCTCCAGGGCCAAGGTTAGGCTCCTGGGCCATCCATAAAGGGGAGGAGCGGGGGGGGGGGGGGGGGGGGGGGGGGAGGGAGGAGCTACCTGGGCAGCGTGCAAAGTAAAGCTTGATTTCAGACATTCACGCACGCAGAGTCACTGGGCACTTTTCCTGCAGTTAAAATGGATTTATTTACCTTTACAAAAAATGAAATGAAGTGTCGAGAGATTTACCTAAGACTTGCCACCTTCCTATCTTGTTTAAAGCTACCCAGGATGTAAGTTAAACCAAGAGCTGGAGACACCTCACCTTATGTCTGTGTCCCCAGGAACCACAAAAACATTCACTCTAGCATGAGCTTAAAGTGTTGGGGTTTTTTTTTTGGGGGGGCGGGTAAGGTCAATGAGAAATGAATTGCAGGAGTTGTTCACTTTTCCATGGCATTTAATCATTGTAAACTATAACCACACTTAAAACAAACTAATTACTTGACTTTTTTGTTTTAACATTTAGCCCCTTGGAGTTATTTCTATATGTCAAGTAGTGAGTTGAAATTTCTGTGTTTCTTCCTGACACCATACACTAAGGACCAACTAAGCAAACAACATCCACAAACAAACACAAAACTGTGGAGGATTCAAGAGTCATAAGGGCACCTCAGAGACAATTCTTACTTCTCAAAAGGAAAGCGTTTTTTTTTTTTAATGGAGAGGATTTTTAAAAATTTACATTTATTTTTGAAAAATATCCACTTTACATTCCCCTGTCTCCTCCAAGTCTTACCCACCCACTTCCTTACCCTCTTCCTCTTCCCTAGTCCTCAGAGAGGGGGAGCCCTTTCCCCACTACCAATTGACCCCATCCTACCAAGTCTCATTAAAACTGCTTGCAATCCTCTTCCTCTGTGGCCTGAGAAGGCCGCCCTGGCATGGGGGAAGTGATCAGAGTGCAAGCAACAGAATCTATGGCTGGGACAACCCCTGCTCTCTTTAATAGGAGAACCATATGGAGACTGAACTGACTATTGGCTACATCTGAGTGGGAGGCCTAGGTCCTCTCCATGCATGGTCCTTGTTTGGTACATCAGTCTCTGCTGGCCCCCCTGGGCCCAGATATGTTGGCTCTGTTTGACTTCCTGTGGCGGAGGACAAGAGCTCCACAGGAAGACTAAGAGAGGGAGGTTTTAATACAGAGACTCAAAGTGCAGAGAACTTCTCGGGGCTCAGCCCTAATGGGGACACCTATATTGCAACGTGTTCTCAACGCTCACAAAACATTATGGAGGGAGGATGGAAAGACTGTAAGAAGCATTGGAGATTCTCTAACCAACAAGAAGCATTGTCTATGCAGAGACATTCACGACTCAGCCAGTCACAGAGCTATTCCCATGTAATGGGATTAGCAATATAAGTTACCTGCTTGTTCTGCAGTTTCAATTCTTCACATCCTGATTGTGTCCCCCCTTCCCTCATCCTCTCCCAACACCCTCTCCATCCTTCCCCTTGTCCTCAGAAAGGGGACCCCCTCCTCCCCTAACATCTGACCTTTACCTATCAAGTCTCATCTGTACTACCTGTATCCTCTTCCTCTGTAGCCTGAGAAGGCCGCCCTGCCATGGGGAAGTGAACAAATTGGGGGGCCAGAGACCACGTCAGATGTAGTCTTTACTCCCCATACGTGGGACCCACAAGGAGACTGGGCTGCCTTTCTACTACATCTGAGCAGGAGGGTCAAGGTCCACATCATTTAGGATCCTTTGTTGGTGCATCAGTCTTTGTATTGTAGTGTAGTTATTCTGTATTATGTGCTAATATTTGCTCATGAGAGAGTATATATATCATACATGTCTTTCTGCATCTGGTAACCTCACTCAGGATGATCTTTTCTAGTTCCATCCGTTTACTTGCAAATTTCAAGATTTCCTTAATTTTTAATAGCTGAGTAGCATTCCATTGTGTAAATGTACCATAGTTTCTTTATACATTCTTTAGCTGAGGGATATCTAGGTTGTTTCCAGAATCCCTGTGAATCATTATTAAATGCCATTCTTTGTGTGACATGAATGAAGATTTACAGATATCTTTTTTTCTGCACATACAAAGAGCAGAGGACCAGCCTTAATTGTACTGTGCATCAGCAACACCTTATACATTTATGATTTGGGGACTGTATAATGCTTATGAGAAATTATGTTTTCAGAACAAAAGAAGTAGGCACTGATGCTGGATCTGACCTGACAGTATTCATTCCTCTCAGCATGCTGGACACTGACATCCTGCATCCTTCATGTTCCAGCACCAAGTGCTTCAGTTGCTGTTACTCATCAGAACAGGACAGCTAACCAGGACACCTTTGAAAAAAGCTTCCAATCACAATGGGTCAAGCATTTTAGACTGTCCTACACAGAACTCTAAATAAGCCTGGAATTTCCCAACATTTATAAAACTGGACTACAAATGCTATTCCTAGCTTGTTTAACCATTTTCTCTAATTTTATTTGGGTCCCTACAAAGTTATTATGTGTCCCAAATCAGCTGGAAGAAACCTTAAGAGAACGATGCCCCGATGCCCCATTTCCCTTAAGGGGGGTTGGGTAGGTTTCTGGTTGCTTTCTTGGGTGATATATGTTTATCTTCATTGGGAGTTGATTATAAGTTATTATTGGTCTTATTTAGAGAGAAAACAAGGTTAGACTCAGGGATGTCTCTCCTTCCCTTTATCTTTCATTCTTATGTTTGAAGACAGCGGTTGAAAAGAATGAAGGGGGGATATAGAAATATATAGGGATGATAGGACAAAAGTAGATTAGTGAATCTATTCCTCAACTTATTGGCTTGATAGTTAGAAGGTTATTTTTAATTCATTGATATAGAATTTTGTATATAGATGTAAAATAAGTTTAATTTTAGGTACATTGGCATAGAATTCAAATTTAAGGTTATTCTTCCTACACATTATGTGTATTTCTACTCTAATATGTGATATTCTACCCATACAACTAAATTATAAGATTTACTTCCAATACTTTGAAAGTGCTATTGCAATTTCTTAATATATACAAGTTAATTGTTAGTTGATCAACTCATGGTCATATCAATTACTAGTCTAGGTGTAACAGATAGATATGATTCTATAAAAAGATAAGGTAAAATAGTTAGTTGAGGTTTTCAAAACCTTAGAGGCATACATAATATGGTATTTAAAGATGTTTTTATTATTTTAAAGATACATTTACAATGAGACAGGTTAACTCCAGGCAATACCCAGCCTACCTCAAAGAGGATTATGAACATCAAAGAACCACCTTATGGAGATGGCTTCAAATGTGGCAAACTGGCCACTGGGCAAAATGTCCTTATTTCTACCACAAATAGAATTCTGCCTAAAAATGTGCAAGCTTGGACACAGGCAGAGTTTATGGCCAAACTCTGTCAAGATAGGGTATGCAAATCCTCAACAATTCCTTCCTCAGGAAATATGTCTGTGAGATATATTGGGCCAGAAGGCTGAAGAGGATGCTCCAACATTATAGAGAGTTTTGGGTCACTGTTCAGGCAGCAAACTGTCTTTGTCATATTTTCATTTGGGAAGCTGCTATTCTGCACTTCCTATCTACTCAGATAATTAATTTTATTCCTTCTCAAGTCTCTGATGGGGCTGAAGACCAGATTGTTTAGTTTTACAATTAAGTTTACTTGTTTAGGGATTGAGATGTTTTTAGTTCTAGATAGATGTTTTAATTTGATAATGATGTGATATGATAGATATTGATTTCCATTCAGAATTTTAGAGTCACCAAGATAGGAAAGATGTTTTCTTCAAGGCTGTCAAATACAAATAGCTAAATCACTATGAATGTAACATTCATATAATTCCTGCTTGTTTCATGGTTTTTCTTGCTGTAGGTAGTTTATTGTATATATGTGTAATAATATAAATGTATGTGTAAAATATTTAATAAAAAAGAAATAAAATAAGCATTGGAGAGGCTAATACAAAGTAATGCTTCTGGGCATGATAGGGCCATTGCTTACATGTACTCACAACAGCTATGGTTACCTTCCCAAGATCAAGCCAGTCAACACCTCATCATGGGTAGGTAGGAGGATGGAGTTGAGCTTCTACTCCTGGCTCAGCAGCTTTTGAAAAGTGATGGTTGCTGAGGGAGAATTAGTTTTCAACAGTGGTGTGACACATGGTGGGTTACCTCATGTTTCAGTAGATGGCTTTCTACACACTCACAGATGGGCAACTTTAAGTGGACTCAATGGCTTATAGAAAAAGAAGAGGAGGAAAAGGAGTGAGGAGGGGAAAGAGAAAGGAGATGTCATAAAGTTAGGAGGAAGATGGGGGCCTCTGGGAAAAACTGAAGGGACTTGGGTGGTGCAGATATGATCAATACACATTATATTGATGTATGCCCCTACTAAAGAATACATTTTTTAAAAATTACAAAAAATTGCTTTTAGACCTGTATATCATTGACTTTGTTTCAACAGAAAAAATGTAATAAACCTTAAATAGTTATAAATATTTTAATTACAATTAAAAATTGGAATATTCACTTAAAAATAAGCACAGCTAATTTTAAGAGAATTGAAAATTCTAACATATACTTAGTTGTGTCCTAGTCAGCTCAAGTCTTTAAAAAACTTTTTTTTTTTAAAGACCAGAAACAGAATCTTGATTGGTGTGAGAGAATTTTAAATGAATCTTGGTCAATGAATGCTTGAGATTGATTTGGACTCAAATGAAACCAGTCATAGTATTTAGAGACAACTAGCTTCTCAATTAGCATAGGCTATCATCTTGAGACCACTAGCTTCTCAATTAGCATAGGCTATCTTGAGACAAATGACGCAGGATGGAACAACTGGGCAGAAAAAGTGCAAAACCAGGCAAAGTAAAAAGTGTAACAGTAAGAAGTTATTTTTTTTTCTCATTTTCTCCTAGTCACCCCCTTTTAAAGTGACTAAATTCTTCCCAAATATTTAGCATCTTTCAGTGGTCCATACCAGGGTTCAGTTTTATCATGAAATGAACCCTGGTGAACTCAATAATAAGACCCAGATTGTTTCTATGCAAATTGACTCGCTCAACATTGTAAACAAACACCAAGCACTGTATGCATACAGAATTTAAAGATGCTAATGAAAGCAGGCAAATAGTATCATTTTATTCTTAATGCCATTGCCTTGCTTTTGAGGTGAGGGTTCTGCTCTGATACCAGGTGATCACCTATTATGAATATACTGCTGCTCACCAAGTGTGGTCACGTGGCTCACAGGGGAATGCTGAGCTGTACTTGGAGCTTGTCTTATAGAGGAGATTGCAGGTAGGTACCATATGCAATTTTTACAGTTTAACATTGGGAGCATGCATATACACAGAGGAAGTGGTGTTTCAGAAGATTCAAGCAGTTCCGAACAAATTGTCAACTAAGCCCATGGAATACTTGGAGCTCTGCTGACTGTCACAAGCATTTTAAACCACAGATTGATCTCCCTATATATGACAAACAAAATGGCTCATTGAATTTGTGTAATAAAAGTATTTTAAGACATTTCTCTCAATTGGCAAAGCTCACATTTGCAGGGTTCCCTTGCAGTTTTAATCTGAGCTAATACATGAAGGAAGAACGTGAGTTCTCTTTCCAAAACTTGCTGAAGAGATCTTGCTGCAAAGATGAAAGCGGGGCAGTGGGGTGGCAAAGTCTTTGAAAGCTGTTAGTATTTACTTACTCATTCTTTTTGTTTTGTAAACTGATGGTGTGCCTATTATGTCGGGTACCATCCTGGGTTTATGAGGTATAAAGGTAAGCAAAACCAGGCACAGCATTTGTCTTCAGGTAGCAGAGACAGATCTTAATCATACTTTCACATTAATGCACCCACAGTACACATGGTAAAGACAAAATGGTGTAAGGACCATCAGGTAGAAAAACCCAAGAAAAATCCTGGAAGGCTTCTGGGGAAGATGAAGTCGGTCCAATAGAAACCTGGAAAGGGGGTGGGGCTCACATAGGTGCAGCAGAGCGAGAATAGAACACCGGTCTGAGGAACTTATAAACTAGTAGGCCAAGGGCATATTACTTAATTTTACTTGGCACTGTGACAAAATACCTAATGGAAGCAATGTAACAAGAAATGATATTTTGGGGCTCATAGTTGCAGGGTTTAGGAGAATAGGAAAACACTGTTGTGTTGTTCTATAGCTTCCGCCATGGTGCCGAGAGTTCGCGGTAGCTGGAGCGTGCGAGGCCATTTCTGCACATCTGAGCAGACCGACAGAGCTGGAAGTAGAGAAGATAGGGCTCTGCAAAAGTCCACTTCCAGCGTTCCATGTCTGATATTTTGGCTACATGTGCCAAGAGTTCTACAACCTTCCCAAACAGGACAGCGTCTGGGGATAAATTTTCAAGCGCACAAACCTATGGGGCTATCTGGGAAGATGATGAGTTTGGAGAACTGAAAGGCTTGGGGAGCTCAAAGCCACTGGTTTGGAAATATAGCGGGAGTTTGATGGGTTACGAAAGGCCCATCATAGTGTTGGTGGGGGGAGGGAGGGTAAGGATTTAAATTTTTATCCTCAGACCAATGAAGACCATTGAAAAGCTAGACAAGCCTTGATCGCATTTGTAATTTGAGATCATTGTCTAGAACACAATTTGTAGCAGCAGGCAGCTCGCCGGGAATGGTTGTTCTCACCACAGAGGTGGCAATAGAACCATCAAAACAGAGTGCACACGTGAAGAAGAGAAAAAGGTTGTCCTAGTGACATTTAGGAGGTGAAGTTAGTGGTAATAGTCTTCAGACAATGTCATGTATGTATCTAATGTGTAGAACTTAAAACTTACAGAATCAGTTAATTTTGTTGGTAGTGAGTCCCCGGAATTTTTTTCCTAGACATTCTAAAGTTTCATAAATAAACTAAAGTTTAATGGCCTCTCCAAACATAAACGTCCCAATTAAGGTGGCAAAGGAGACAAAAAATGCTATTAATTTTGCTGATTGAAAAAAAAACATTACTTAAATATTTCTCAGCCACAACTTCACTGAACTAATTTGGTTGCCCTGCTCTCATCTTTTCAATCACGGGTAAAAGCAGCTGCAGTGAAACGGAAAGTTTGGATGCCACGTGCACACAATATAGAGATCAAGCTTTGAATCGTTTATGGTGGAAATGAGTTTTTTAGTGCAGTGTTGGAGGCTGTGCAAACTACGATTACATACTTTCTTAAGAAACAAGAATAAGAAAGTCCCAGGATCTATGTCACTTCTCCTCAGAACCAGGGTTATAAACGCGTGCGTCCTGCCTTTGGGTGGATGCTGGGAGCATCAATTCTGGCCTTTGTGCTTAGAAAGCAAGAACTTGACCCACTCAAGCCTGCTCCCCAGACACCACAGTTCAGTTTCTTATAAGAAACACAAATGCAAAACAAAAACTATGTATGGCTTTTACATTTCTTCGGCAAAGAAGCTAAAGTATTTTAGCTTTTTACAAAGCCTATTTCTTCTGTTAGAGGTATTCACTTAGTATTTTCTTTCTGACCTTTTACATAACTTTTGGCTTTTTGGGGGGGCCCAAACCTGTATTTTATACTCAGTATTTTCTCCATTGTTAATAAAACACTTAAAAGTAAAATATACGCTCATGAGCACATCACTGTAAAATTCTCTCTTACAGTAGAAATAAATAATTTGATAGTACAATAGTGGTAAAAATTAATTTCCTCAATAGAAAGGGTCTGTATTCTAGTCCCATGTAACGCCGTTACCTCTGTTGTTCTAGGAGGCCTCTGAATTCTTTTATTTATAATATCTCCCCCTTGTGAGAGTGGGACAAAGCAATAGATGACAATTACCCAGGACTTTGGACCTATGAATTATACAAATGAAAAAAAAAAAAAAAAAAAGAAAAAAAAGGTTCTTCAATCTTTTAAAAAAAATACACTTTCTTTGTGGTGCATTGTCCACAAACCATCCCCTTGGCATGAAATGCTTAAAACACACGCAGACAAATGAACAGACCTCTTTACCCGATTCCAACTAGAACCTGCTGAGACACAATTTTCCGTGCGCGGGGCGCCAGCGATCAGTCACAGGCACTTAAGCTCACTGGTGTCATAAACCAGAAGGGTCAGTCAGGACTTCCTCCCTGGGATATAATCTATGTCCAAAATTTGCCTGGCAAACAGGGTAGTTCTAATAACTTTTTTGTTGATACCCGAAGTCAGGTACTTCACGGGGGGGGGGGGGGGTGCGGGAGCAAAGCCTATAGGAAATGCTTGAAGGCAACTGCAACAAATGGCGGCTCGAGGTCTCGGGTTCTGCAAGCTTCCTCCAGCATAAAAGATTTCAAAACTTGTACCAGAACCCTGCCCCCCTCCCCAAATCTCAAGTGTCTCACAATAAAGCTGTGAAGTATTTTGTGCACCTTTATGGTGTGTGGAGTTGAGTGCTGGCTGTTAGCAGTAAGTGGAGATTCAGTAGTAAAACAAAACACTGCCCCCCTCAAACAAAACAAAACAAAGCCTTTTAAAAGACAGAACGTTTTCTTACATCAATGGACGCCAGCAATGATTTTTGTAGGATGCTTTAAGTGCCATTTCAAAGCCCCGAATACGCTAGAACAAATAAACTGACCCTCTCATCTTGACCTAAATTATTGCTTAAACAAAGGTGCACATTCCTAATTTACATGAAAGGCAATTAGGCCCTGCTGCTGACAGTGTTTTGAGAGGTGTATCTGCTCAGGGCATGGTTTGATATTTTAAAAAACAAACAAACAAAAAACAAAAGAGTTTTCCTTCATTTTGTGGCTATTTTGCTTTCTTCCGCAACTCAGCCATTATCTGCTGAGGGCAAAGAATACAACTTTAAAAAATTTAACTTATCTGGGTAAAGGGTTGTTCTTACTGCGATACATTTTTAAAGGTCCCTTTTCATTATTAAAACTTTATTGCAAAAAGCCTGGAAATAGAAAATATCAGGCAGCGAGATTCGCCATGCTCTGCATCGGTACGTCTCAACAATGGATATACAGTTAGCACAGCCATTCTGTGGGCATACATTGCATTTCCATATTCACTGTCAATTATGTTTTTATTCATTTATGTTTTAACACCATTTCCATATTTGTACTTTTAGCCCCAAATCCTACAGTTCATGATGTTTGGTATTTAAAAATTGCCTAGAATAGGAATGAATCTTTTATCTTCTCTGGAATGCTTTGTAAGCACACTTGGCTTTGAAAAACAAAACAATAAACTGTAAACCCGTGGTATGGATGTTTACATTAAAACACGAATTTGCTGTTTGTTAGACTAAATGCATTTTCTAATCTGTGTATCCTTCTGTCATGCTAGATGCTTAGTGATATTGAAAGGGGGTCTTTTTTTTTTCACATTAGAAAACTGCTTGAAAGCTTTTACAGTAAGAATTTAAATAAAGAGTGAAAGGTAAGCTACTATTAGCAGTTTGATATTACTTTCTCCTCTTATATTTATTTATGCACTAATCAAATACTCGCTGTCTACCCTCCAAACATTGTTTTTTAAATTCATTTTTAAAGCTCCTTCTTGAGAATGTAATACATGCGTGCTATGTGTTTTCCTCATATCCCCTCTTGCACCCCACAGTTGCTCCCACTCTCTTCCTTTATCTTCCTCTCAAATTCCTCTCCTCTTGCTCATGTCCATGATGGGATATTGATTGGCATGGTTCTATGAAAGCAAACCACACTATTAAGAGTTGGTGGGTACAACATCCTGTAGTGTCAGGAAGACAATACTTTGTAGCGGTGCCACTGGTCCTCTGGGTCTTACAGAGGACTCACACCTTCAGAACACTGTTCCCTGGGCCTTAGTATACAGGTTGTCTTACAGATGTCCCATTTGGTGATGGGGATTCCAGTCAGTTATTGTCCACACTTTCACTTAGCCTCTGTCTGCTGCAAAAAAAGACACTTCGATGATGAGCCGCTCTCATCTCTGGGTGTCAATGTAAGTATTTAGAAAGTAGTTGGATACAGTATCAGTTTAATGAAATGGTAGCAGTAAGTTATCTTCTAGGGTCTATTTCTATTCCTACCAAAGGTCCTTGGTGAGGTTTATAGTACTAAGTGTTGAGTTCCCTTCTCTGGAATGGTCCTTAAACTGTTGGTTACCTCCAAGGCATTACTGCCACCATCACACTATTATACATATCTTGTTTGCCAGTTCTTATTGTAATTCTCAGGATTTATCACTGGGTAGGACTGTTGATAACTTTTCTCCTCTAGCTGCATACACAACCCCTTCCAAATCTATGAGCACTAGCTCTCCTGAACATTGTTATATGATAGGGATAGAATATTAACAAGGGCATCTCCATTCTTGTTTTTATAGTAGAAAATCATCTAGTCAAAGAGAAATGACTTAAATGGAGCTGGAGAAATGCCCTGGTAAATGAGAGTGCTCATTCTGAATCACAAAGACCTGAGTTCAAATCTCTAGCACCCATGTAAAAAGCCAAGTGCTAAGCATGGTGGTGGTGGTGGTGGTATATGTGTGTAATCCCAGCCTTGGAGGGCAGATATAGGTGGATCCCCAAAGCTCAGCACAGCCGAAAATTGGTGAGTTTCTGGTTCCATGAGAGACCCTATCTCAAGGCAATAACTTGAGAGTAAGAGAAATAGAAGACAGTTGATATCCTGATCTGGCTTCCACTGTACCTGTACAGATGTACACACTTCTACACTAGCATACATGTACTGTAGCAACACACACACACACACACACACACACACACACACACACATTACAAACTTTGATAACCACTTTGAAAGAAAATAATGATATTCTTTGGAGGGTATATCAGAATTTGTTGTGAATTTGGGTGTAGTTTTAAGGGTTTTTTTGTGTTTGTGTGATATGATAAATAACTAGAAATACTAGAAGAAGTGGGAAAGTGGATCATAAGCTAAGGTCCCACATGGGGGCTGCTGGTATGGCAAAGAATTCTCAGGACTCATAGGTGAAAAGGATGTAGGATTAGTCAGGGCTACAGAGATGGGTAGATGGGACCTTGAAAATCAGTGTGAAACTGATTTTTAACTCTTGGGAGTGATGAAAAACCACGGGCAAATGTTACGTTCAGAAGTGCCATGATTGGCATCAAATGACAACTTTAGGTGTTTGCCTTTAAAACCTATGTTTGAGTTATGTCCAAGGCTTCACAAGACACATGTTTCATAGAAAGGAGATATAAGGACATTTTGAACAGAGCTGGTCTAGAGATACTGAGCTCTGTGTAGTTGTTAGCACAGCTAATTTTCTGGCTCTCTTTAGGCATCTATAGACATCTTATGCAACCAACCAGAAAAAAACTCAAGTAAATATTTTTTTCTACTATAATTTTTCCAAGGGAAATGAGGTCAAGGCTAGAGGCAAAATGTCTATTTGAATTTTTCAAGTTTATTCTGATCTCATCTTTTCCTAATCGTACTGGTAAATGGAAGTAAGATGTTTCAATGGACAATGCTATGGGAGGGATTGGCTCTCCGTGCCTGTAGTCACGGGATGGACAATGCATTCATGGAACTGAAGATACTGAACAACTAAAGGAGAGATTGTCCATAGCATTTCATCTATATCCCTTTGTGTAGGCTTCAATGAGCACCAGAGGGCAGGAGGCTTGCCCATGGCACAGTTTGCAAAGAACTAGGCCACCAGAAAACAGACATGGTTATCTGACTCAGAGAAACCTTTCTCACTTAGTTTCCCAGGGGCTAGGAGAGAGTAGGAGGGTAGATCTCTGAAAGATATGTATGTGGCTACCAGAAACAGGGTACCAGGCTACTGTTACTACAAACCAATAATTCCAATTTTATATGAGAGCAGGTTCAGAAAATTGATATTATCATTAACCAGATAGTTATGTTCCTTTATCTATCCTATATCAAAATTAAATTGTATAGTCTCACACAGCTTCAGCACAGCTTACTTTTCACAACCCTTGGAGGCAGTAGGTGTTAATACCATGTTTGGGCCCCTTCTCTCACTCACTGGGTTAGTTGGAAAACTGTCTCCATCTCTCACTGCTTCTATTTTTCCCAATGTAGAGAGAATATAATATTTACAGAGATGCCATAGCATTAAATGAGGTATCCCGCAATGTCTGGCATGAGGAAACAGCCAGCAAATACTAGCTATAATTGTATCCCCCAAATATGCAGTAGCGTGCGGCTTCTCCATGCCTTCGGTTTATGCATCTATTCAGAGGACGGCTCAAACTGTTGAGTCGATGTTATTTACAGAGCACATGGAGTCGTAAAGCAGGAACTATTTCATCAACGTGAAGGATTGCTAACAGCACACTGGAAGATTTCATCTACGCTGGATAAATATCATTATCTTCATTATGTAAAGGTCAGAGGGAAAGCACAGAACTAAAGTCACTTGTCAAAGAAAACCAGCGTCTCAGATTAGAATGCTGCCTTTCAGGAGTTCTTAGGTGTATTGTTGGACAGAGGCTCTTTGCAGCAAATAATCCTCATCCATTCAAATCAGTCCAGGCAGGCTAAACGACTGCGACTCCAACAATTCCCTTCTCCCCCATGCAGCTCACATTCCTGAGGTAAGCAAGTAATTAACAAAACAAAATACCACAGATTTCTGAGGCAGTGGTGCTGGCTAATCAGAGGAGATGGCTGCAGAGGACCGATGGGCAAAGAATTCTCTTTGCAGAAATCTACTAAAGGAGAGACAGCTACCAATTCAATATCGGTGCACATAAATTAATTAATATTGAAAAATCCCAAGAAGCATCCCTTACTAGACTAGATATAAACAGCACTTTATCTGGTTATATAAATAAGCACTCGCTCAGAATTAGATATCCCCTAGGTTCGAAGGATCGCAGTAGCATTTTCTGCTCCAGGGAAATAGACAGTGTATTTCCTGGCCTCACCATAGAGTTCTGTGGTTTGCATTATCGTTTTGATATAATAGCATAAGCTCCTTACCTTGCTCAGTAGCTCTAAGACCCCTGTTCTGTTTTCTTTCCCTCTAAAGACATCCCAAATAAATCCTAAAGTGTGATTTAATTTGTGAAGGAGAAAAAAGATATTGTCTTAGTCAGTCTCTTTAAGAATGCGGGTAGCCTCATAAGAAGTCCCAGTTTGGGTGTTCATGGACATTTGTTATGCAAATCAATACTATGACAAATTACAGGATTTAAAAACTCCATTCACATGGGTATTATACAAGGTAAGAACCAGGATAAGAATTCCTTTAAAAGCTGACATTGTTTTATTCCATCCTATTATACTTTTTTCTGTCTTAAGCTACTATGTAAGGCTGTGTGTGTGTGTGTGTGTGTGTGTGTATTTGTGTGTGTGCATGTGTATACATGTTATGCTATGTGTGTGCTTGTGTGTATGTATGTTTGTATGTATGTATGTATATGTGCATGTATCCGTATATGTGTGTATGTACGTTATATCTGTATTTTGTAAGTTTAGCACAATTAAACCAATGAACCAAAAGTTTATTGTGAAGAAATGGTTCATGGAAATCATATTTTCTTCCTAAGCTAACTAAATACTATATACATGTAAAATAAAATGTCACTCTTCTGGCCCAAGAAAAAAAATGCATTTTCATATGTATACCAGCAAACTGATTTCTATTAGATTGAGCAGAATGTTCAACACAAACTCTCAGCCTTCCCTTGCAGAGTTGGGAGCATATTGCTCCCCTCAGTAACAGGACTGGGTGGAGGGTGGCAGGCAGGGGACCTGGGAACAATGGCCTGGCAGGTGGAAAGCTGAGAAGGACTTAAGGAAGAGCAGAGGTAACTAAGTCCAAACTTGCTCTGTGTTCCTAATCCAAACCAGCAAACGACCCACATGGGCACAGCCTGATCTGTGTTAGGAATGTATGCTAATTGTAAAGAAAAATTGGAGAACATTGTAGCTGGGGGGGGGTGGGGCCATGATTTTATGACTTTTAGTAAATGAAATTCAGAAAATCATGAAACAGACCAAACCATGTTTTAGAGGCTTTAAATTATTAGCATTGTGATTTTTACTAGCACACTGACATCAAAAGTAGTTGCTCTTTATTATTATTACATCAAATAGATTAATGTTGGGGAAACAATCTAAAATAAATAAAAGTATCAAATTTGAAGGTCATTTTTTAAAAAGAAAAGAGTGGGCTAGGCTTGTAACTTGGTTGTAGAATGCTTGCCTGGCGTGTCCTGGAGTCAAATACCTGGTATCACAGCAAAACAAAACAAAACAAAACACACAAAACCCAAGCCATTCCGTAGTTGCCTGCAGTTCTTTGTGTAGGGCTGAGGCTTTTGGGCTTTCCCCTGTCCACATGAACATTCCTATTACGCTGTGCTTGTTTATCACATGTTAAGGCAGCCAAGTTGGCGAGATTTTATGGGTGTACCTTCTGAGACAGGGAACTAAGGAATGCTGAGAGCAGAAGAAATAGTCTTCCCGGGGGGGAAAAGTCTCATCAGTTCGTTATCTAGTACCAAATCACCAGCCCTGAAAATACACACAGCAAGTAATATAATGCAGACTGAGCAGGTTGCAGTTATGTATGTTTGTATATGTGCATATGTAAGAACAACTAATGATAAAAGAGGTCATGAATTTGAAATAGACCAAGAAGGGTATATAGGAGGACTAGGGGGTGGGAAAGGAAAGAAAGAAAAATGTAATTATATTATAATTTCAAAAAATAAAACAAATAATTTCTAACTCTTTGGGTTAGCATTGAAAATATCAATTTTAAGAATACAACCATATTAAAAAGCTTAAAAAGACAAAAGTAAAAATGAAAGAAACAAGACAAAAACATACGAAGAAGAAAAACAAAACAACATCCCCAGAAAACAAAGAATTAAATTTACACATGTGAATGGCATATTATTGGTGAAGAAATTACTTGTAGTTCATGATATTGGTATTTAATAGTGTTGTGGCCACTTTGGACTCACACAGGTATTTCTAATGCTGTGCTAAGAAAATCAAGGCTTCCTAAGGAGAACATTGAAGGCAAGAATGTTGGTAGTGGACCTTACCACACTATCTAGATAACAATTTAATCCAGACCTTTTTTCTTTCCAAAAATCCCATAGAAGCCAACTGGCAGAAGCTGTAGTATGTCTTTGACTCATGGTCCTTAGGGAGGGCACCACTGGAGAAGATGCCCTGCATAACGTGGCTTTTAAAAACCACCTCTACGAACACCACCTGAGCACCGGAGCATGCCACGCCACAAATGGCTCAGAAGCAGTGCTGTGCTCCCAGGAGATCATTTGGAGGTAGATATGGTTTTGTAAATGGAGAAAAGCATGACCTGTAAGCCAAGCAATCCCTGGTACCTCACTGTGGGACTGAAAACTCAAGACATCCAGGTTGTGAAGAAAGACCAGAAACACATACATAATAATCCTTTTTGCTGCGCGATTCATCAAATGAGCACTGTAGTATGAATATCTAACAGGAGAAAGCTCAAAATGGACCACATGAAACTGACCGTCAGAGAGGGATCCCCGCCACTCCAGTCTGTTACCTGCTGAGAATGAAATCAGCTTTCTAAAGTGATGGACAATGGCTGACTCATTAAGGTGTTTCTCAATACAAGCCAAGTGACACACAGGATTAGATTTTCTTTTTTTGCTGTGAACATCCATTTTTTTTTAAAAATCTAAGATACTAGAGACAAGACGTGATGAATAAGGCCATCTTTAAAATTTTAAGTTATGAATTAAAGAATGAAAAAAAAAAACCACTGAAATTTCCAAATTTTGCACACCTGCAAAGGAAATGACTGTGTTTGGTGATGGCTGCCATTTTATGAAATCCAGTAGGAAGTCCAAATGGAGAAAAACAAAGATGTTCGTGATGCTATTTTAAAGTGTGACTTTTATTTCTTCCCCCTTGATATTAACATTCTAACAAGACAAAAGGGGATTTGAGGAACTATAAGACCACCTGGCTGCCATTATGCATAGCTAAGTCCTCAGTCATCCTTGACAACTCAACAGCCTTTGTAAGAGGGTGGAGGGCAGCTGGAGGTGGTCTCCAAGGTGGCCTGCGCATGCACACCAGAGTTGGCTCCTGGCATCAGCCAACATGATAAAGATTTCCATGAACGGTCATTCATGAGATGACTAAGTAGAGAGAAAAAGTAGAGTGGAGGGATTCCTCCTTTTACTTCCCTTTTGAAAACTAGGTACATTTTACGAGGGAAACACATAAGCAAATGTACTGTTAGGAGTTTTGTGGTCCTTAATTTAAGCACCCCAAGCCACACGTTGTCCATTTGCACAGAATATTTCCCCTATTTCTGGACTTTGCTTTCATAGCAAATACAGCCAGGATCGGCACGCTTGGTTTGATGAACTCCACCATTAATTAAACATTTCCTTAGTCTCTCTGTACATCAGTTGGAGCGGTTGATCCCTCCTCGCTAGGCCTTTGGTCCCACAGCATGCTCGCTGAGCTTGGAGCCTTCTGCAGACTCTTCTGCCCCTGGTGCACCTCATTAGGACTGGCTTCCTAGAGTTTAGTGAGGCTAAATGCTTCCCCAGTGTCCCATCCATTCCGCTACAACCTATTTGTTTTGTTTCTCATCTCAGGATCAGCTTGCCTGTGCCTTCCAACATGACAATTAGCTAATTTAATAAATCTAATTGAGTCCAATGTGCTGCTGTGAAAGAACTGTAAGAGAGGCCCTGCCACTGCCTCTGGGTCCTTCCTTTCTCTTTTTCTCACAAAATTCACCCTTTAATAATACACTCTTTTGAGGAAACGAGCTCATTCCTATTTCTAAAGTGAAAAATAAATTTCAATTTTTTTCTTGAGCCAGCTTTGACTGACTGCCTAGTGGTGCCTACTTAGACATCTATGATAAATAAAGATTGTCAAATGTAATCTAGAATTCTTTGGAATATCTTAGTGATTAATTAGTGATGTTACTATGGGTCCACTAATGAAGCCCATATATCTGCTATCTGTGCTCCGTTTGACAGGATAGAAGGCAAACAGAAAATAGACACCAGTTTATTAATATATAAAGTGATATTTTCTACTAATTTTAGAGTGCCATAATCTTCAGAATGATATGTATAGAATATACCACACATGGAGAATGGTGAAAGTCTTAATTAAAATAAAACATATTTGCAGAAATAAAATTTGACCTATACTGGTCAGATCATGGCAGCCATGCTGTTTGTCGATGCTGAGCCTACAAGGTTTTCTCTGATCCACATAGATTTTCCTCTTGTCGAAGGTTCTCTTTCTCTTGGTTAGGGCTTGAGTACTAGAAATCCTCAAGCTGTTGATATTAACACTGGGGGGGAGAAAAGAGCCTTGGAATAGAACACAACCAAAGGAAAAAGTGCAAATGATCAGAAAGGAAATATGTACTGGGATTAGGACAAATGTTCAACAAATCCAGAACAACAGAGCTGATGCTATCCCTAAGCCGAAGCTTCTCATGACAGTGCAGTGAGCACTGAACAAAGCTACATGGATGCACAACCAAGAATGCTCCAAGAGAGCTAGCTCAGAGGAGGGTACTTAATTTGTATTTATAAGCTCTAGGGTAAGAAAAAAGTCAGTGTCAGCATTGTAGTCATGAATGGGGTCCTTAAACACTATTTCAGTGAAAACAAACACTCCCTCCAACTCCCACGGACTTTATTTTCATACAACAGCTGTATGATGGAAGGTCAAGACTGGAAGACTTTGGGTGCAGTTAACATCTCTGCTGGCCTCTTGGATTGTCCACTGTTCACTGAAAAGGAAATGTAAAGACTTGACATAACGAGCAGCATGTTGTTGGGGTGCTTATTAGAGAGGCTGGGCATCTCAAATGCTGTGAAATTGCATCATGGTGAGGGCCGATGAGACGGTTCAGCAGGGAAAGGTATGTACTGCGCAAGCCTGGTGAGGCCTGAGTAAGACCCCTGGAATCTGCATAAAGGTGGAAGAAAAGAACTGACTTCTCAAAATGGCCTTCTCACCTTCACATGAGCACAATGCCATGAGTGTCTCCTCTTCCCATCATGCAATGATCAGAAAGGAACTCAATGATCATGTGTGTGCACACTTGGCCACTTTCAAAAACCCAAATACAATCATGACGGACAGGCAGAAGCCAATGGAAATGTAGCTCAAAATGAAGCAGGTGAGGTGAGTAGGGAACAGATGGTGGGGAATGCCATATTTAATGCTGAAATTTTGAGTTTTATAGGAAGCATATGAAAAGTGATCAAGAAGCACGCATACAGAACCATCAAACTACCGTTTGCTACAGCACAGACAATGGTCTGGTTAGGAATCTGGTTCAGGAATGTTGAGTGAAAAACAGGACAAGACTGAATCTAAGAAATCAATAGGAAGAAAACCAAGTGACTCTGGATATGAGAGGTGAGAGGGCGAGGTGCCTAGAATGGCTCTCCCTTCTAGGCAGTGCAACTTCAACTCTGTGTGTGTGTGTGTGTGTGTGTGTGTGTGGTGTCTGCCATCAAGGAAGAGATGACCGGAGGAGCAGCAGGGTTAGAAGAGGAAAGATCATGTGGTCGGCTTTCCTTTTCACTGAGATACAACTAGACATGTTCAAATGTGTAATTGGACTTCCAAGGAGATGTCAAGGTTGTAAGTATGTATTCCAAAGGTAGTACTGGTAGTGATTATAGCCACTGACATAGGTGTGATTTCCTGGGAGCATGAACCTTTAAAATAGCGTGTCGACTATATACAGAAGAATAATTGTGCGAAGTGGTGGTAGAAGTGTCCCTGAGAAGTTGGTGTGATGCTGAAGGCAGTGGTCTTGCAGAACTCATGGCAGGCATGCTAAGGACTGGGAGAGTTCACATGAGCTCAAAATACGGTAACTGGATTGGATAGCTTTAGGTTCAAAGTCTCTACGTCTTTCTAGGACATACAGGAACTTACTGACAAACTGAAAGGTTGTGTTCCTATTTTAATTTTCTGTGTTTTATACTGAAAGTTAAGTGTGATTTAAATAAAGTATAATATAGTATTGTGCCCATGAAACTTGAAATTACTTACTTAACTGAAGCATTAGAAAACAAGAGATAGTATTTAGCGTGCCACTGAATATCAAATCTGAGTTTAGGATAACAATCTATACTATTTTTTGGTTGAAAAAAATCATATTTGAATTAGCTTACTTTAAAGTGCAGCATTTCTAAAAATTATATGAGCTGAATGTTTCTTTTTTGGGACAGGGTTTCTCTGTGTAGCCTTGGCTGTCCTGGACTTGCTTTGTAAACCAGGCTGGCCTCGAACCCACAGCGATCTACCTGCCGCTGCCTCCCAAGTGCTGGGATTAAAGGCGTGTGCCACCACTGCCTGGCTGAATGGTTTATTTTTAAGTTGTTACTTAGTTCCCTATTTATTACAGTATTTATACTTACATGATCTGTATATAAAAATGTCAGGTGTTTTTCACTTATATTTTGATAATTCCTCTAAGGCTCATTTCTACTTTAAATCTTTCATTTTAGTGTTTATGTGTAAATATATGAATACATGTATGTGAATGTGTATTCAGAGGAATTCTTCAGACTAATGTAATTTTTATTTTCAGAATAAAATTTAATTTGATGATACCATGTTTAAAAGAATAAAGTAATGCTTCATTATACTTTCATAAAGAACTCCTTTATCAAGACTTAGGAATTTTTGACTTGAGCCAGCTCCTATAGGATTAATGACGCAGTACTTTTCACATTTATTCACTTACAAAAATGAGTGTCCTTTTCCAGTGACATTAAGATAGCAATAGGAAAGCAGGTTAACACTCAAAACATCAGATAATTAGCTTTCAATATTCTTGGATGAGTTATGTAAAGACATGTGAAATATCTAAGATGTTTATTGGAATGGCAAACTTAGATATGGAAAATGGCTTTCAGATGTTTCAAAGACCCATAAAATGAAAAGCAGGCCCATGAGGAAGAAAGTACCACAGAGGAATAAGAGAATGCAGACCAGAAGTCTATTCGTCCCTTTGCAAAAAGTGATAGGACTTGACATCTGCATCAATTGATAACCATTATTGAGATATAAATGTCCTTGTCAACCACAATAGCACACAATGACTAAATAATAAAACAGTCAGTATAATGTTAATTTTGTGTTTAATAGTAATAGATCTCCTCAAAAATTTTAGAAAAAAATCAAGTTATTGGAGAACCATAACACTGTCTAAAATTTACTTAGTTAAGACCCATAATTACGAGCTATTTGATAAAGTGAAAATATGTATCTAGATTTAATTCATTTTCAGCTAGTGATCCATAATTATCTAACTTCAGGTTACTGGAAGAAATTATTTGGCTGTATGCTTAGACAACAATATTTCAAATTGTACAAAAATGTTGGTAGTCTACTTGCTTATACTAATTTATATACTATTCTTTTCAAGGACCCTCGCAAGATGGACATGAAATATAATTGTAATTAGGAAGATGCTGAACTACAAAAAAGCAAATGCGGTAATTAGTCATCAGGAATACCTGCTGGCTCCCAGTACAGTTGGTACTTAACTCACCTGCATGCTGTGCATATACTATTTGTATTTCCAGAAATAACCATTATTCAAATCACAAGTGGCCATCCAATTAAACAAGTAACCAATGCATCTCATTCAAATAAGTATAATATAGCAGTTGGTTGAGTGGCAATTTATATAAAGGTTCAGGTATACCAATATTGGTGTCAGCCTTAAGAGAATCTTCTACTACACAACAATGACTGGCCAACGGAAGAGTCAAGGGTAACTTGAGATTTTCTACCAAGCTGAGAATTAAAATATGTTATCAAGTGCAGGTTATGTGAATGAGAAATCTACAGCGGAATGTGAGAGACCTCAGAAAGGACAGGTGTCCTTGGTCACAGAAATGAACACCCCAAATCTCTAACTCAATGTTTTATGACTGACTTTATTAAACAAGAGGCCCAAGAGTCAGATTGTTACTTTGTGTATGTTCATCCACAGTATGAAGACTCAAGAGCAAAATCCAGGCTGACTTGGAATCATTAATTGGAACAACAGGTAAGAACTTGGTCACAGAGGAAGAAGACCTCCCACCACTGGAGAAAAGCAATGCTAACACAGAGCAAGTAACTAAGGATGTTGGGTTGATTACCAAGGTGAGCCTCCTAGTCCCTCCAACCCTAGAGCAGGCTTAATGAAGAGTCTGAGGACAGGCAGGACCCAACTCAATGAGAAAGTGAGAGAAATGGGAAGAAACAAAACCATATGGACCACAAATAGCAGACAGCTTGAGGTCTTTACTGAGTAGGGGGAGAAGCGCCTTCTCTCTGCATGTCTACTGACTAGCTAAACCCCCGAGTACCTGTAGCACCTTAATCTAACTTCCTGTGAAACACAAACGAGTGACGTGAAATAGGCGTGCTTTCTGCCTGAGGAAGAGCTCCCGTCTGTCAGTGTTCTATTTCTGGTAGAGATCTAATCCTGTAAGGGCTGCTTTTTGAGGGATTTTTTCCATGTCACTCGTATTCTAAAGAGAACATAAAGAGCATTTCCTTACCACAGATTGAAAACCAACATGGGCAAGAAAGATGATAAGTTCAGTTGGAATCTTAGGAACTTCCCAAAGATGTACAAAGCCTTTTGAAAAAAGTTTTGTTTATGTGCAGTTTCATAGCTGGATAATTTCCCCCCACATTTTTGGGCAGAACCATCAATGTAATCTAAAGTTGCAGCCATTGAGCTGGTTAGCTTGATCTGACATCTCTTTTTCTTCATTTTAGAAATACTTTGTACTTTGCAGGTTGAATAAAAAATTCTTAAGAAGTTTTAGGGAAGGCTGTTTTCGTTTTTGATGTTTCTTTTTTTCTCTGAATTTCTCTCACGGAGAGCCATATTTGTCTACATTCTTTTAAGGAACTCAGTGTGCCTTTGAATCACACAACAAAATTCATTAGGTTGTTCATCAAAGCTTATTACGATGATCACTTTTCTTCCTCTTAAGATAAACAAGCACTAAAATTAGTAGTTAACAGAAGGTATAATTTACTAAGTAGTACTATATTGGGAAAGGAAGAGTCACTCCAGCTCCCATAGAAACAGACTTTATAAGGAAATTTTGGTTCCCCGTCTTGCTTGGGAGCTATGGAACAAGATAGTGGATGGTTTTTTACCACATCTAAACAGGTTCTATTTAGTGTAGGTATATAAACTACTTTTTTTTATTTCTATAACAAAATTTCTGACAGAAATCAACGTATGTACGGGAGGAAAGATTTGTCCTCTCACATCACTTTGAGAGTGCGCGCAGTCTATCACAGAGGAGACAACATGGCACCTCATTAGGCTGCGTGCTGTTTGTCCGATAGAAAGGGAGCTGCCTCGCGAGAGGCATGGTCTTTACCAGTTGAAAAACATTCTATATGGATTTTGAGAGAGTATAAACAGGCCCCTCTCCAAAAAAAAACAAAAACAAAACAAAACAAAAACCCCAAGGATCATTTTTGCATCGCTTCGTGTCTCTTAGTTTCTTCTCTTTGCTTTGAGACGCTTCTAGAGAGAAATGTTCCATAGAACGCTTTCAGTTTCCTGTCACGGGTTTTCTGTTAGCCTCGGCCGCTGTAATCGCAAGGACGAAGAGTGCAATAGCCCTCAAGGAACTAAGTCCAAAGTAGGTTTAGAAAGATCAAAGCCTAGAGCTCAGTTTGCCTTTTACCCTTTTTTTTTCACAGCCTGGCACCTCAGCACATAGTATGAGGATGCTCATATTCAGGGTAGGTCTTCCCTTCTCAGTTGATCCTCTTTGGAAACTCTCTCAAAGACAGCGCCCCCCTAAAAGTCCTCCTCACTAATGCTCTCTATGCTTATTATAACTCCGTGAGGCTGACAGTTGAAACGAACTATGCACAGTGAGAAAGCAAAGCCTAAAGAACTTCACTCACACCAGCATCTATGCATACATAGAAAATAAGAAACAGGAGCCAGTTCTACTTCTGCCAAGACAAATGATAATTTTCATGAGACCACCCATACCTGCTAACTATGTTGTTTTGTTTCTTCAATGGCCTGCCAATTTTGCACATTATTTTTTCTTTTCATATTTTAAAACATCAAGATCCATTAAGCTGGGGAAAATATTTTATAGGAACTACCTAATGCTGAACTGACTGACCACAAGCAGGTTCTGTAACAGGATGAAAGTGAGACATTTTAGAGAGAGGTTGAAACACAAACTACCTTTGTGGGTGGCATTGGTGTTGTTAATTCTGATGCTTAGGAATAAATACGGTTTTCTGGTTTGATCTATATTAAATGATTTATTATTTTTTTAAAAAAGAGGCAAGAAAGAAAACAGCCTTCCTCTGCCTCAGTCAGCCCTTGGCTCACTTTGATTTAATTCTTCAAAAACACTCTCAACATGGAGCTTCTTTTTATATTTCATGTTCAAAATGATGAGTTTGGGTGTTCTTGTTGAATAATAAACATTCTCTTTCTGATCAACTCAAGCTAATGTGCTTTGGACTTGAAAGGTAACTCTAAAGGATTTGAACATCACTGATTTTCTTCTGGTACTTTCATTCCCACACCCCCCACCCCAGGTTAGCAAATGACAACTCTCCCATTCATGCCAAGTTAGCTATAGACTCCTGTCTTCACAGAGGATGTAATGTACACCATAAACTTTTAGAATGCATCATTTATTATTTCTAAGTTGTTCTCATGCCTATATTTGTTTTGGATATTTTAGGAGTAGCCTTGTGCTGGGTGGTGGTGGCGCTCACCTTTACTCCCAGCACTCTGGAGGCAGAGGCATGTGGATCTCAGTGAGTTCAAGGCCAGACTGGTCTACAGAGAGAGTTCCAGGACAGCCAGGGATACACAGAGAAACCCTGTCTCAACAAACAACAAACAAACAATAGTAGCCTTGTACTAGTGCCTGGACATTAACATACAAGGGTATAAAAATATGCCCATTTAATATTTAATCAAATATCTCTGAAAGCAGACCATGTTGCATCAAGGCAAGATGCTTGGTAATGTGAAAGGTGTAAGTGGTCACTACCTTATAAATACCAGGCAGGCAATTGTTTCTAGGCCAGTGCTCCCTTGGATGGTGATTTTACCACTTGAGAATGGTTTTCTTTCAAACTGAGTCTCAGCCAGAGTAGGGTTGTGGTGATAAGGTGATCCTGGAGGTATAATTTTAGCCTTTGCAGAATTTTCCATTGCTTATTTTCAGCACTCCTGCTATTTCATCGTTTCAGTGACTGCTCCACCCCCCCCCCCCCCCCCCCCGGTACTGACTGACTATTTTCCTGGCTGCGGTAGGAGTTGAGTTGGATTATATTTCACTGAACAGCAACCCAGTTTCTTTAAAATTAGGCTATGGAAATGAAATAATCTCATGTAAATGACTAGAGTGAAAGAGAAACAACAAAAACCAGGTGATGGGAGGTAGATAATCCAAAGCTAAAACATGCACTACATTTCACTAAGTTAAAATATCTGGTCTATAGATGATGATTTTAACCACAGATGAAAAGTTTGTAATGTACAGGGTTTCTTATTATTTTATATTTAGCATAAAGGTTAAACTCATTAAATACTTAATAAGCATAAATTTTCTAGGAGTTAATGAACTGCCATTCTTTCCCACAATGAATTTGTACAAAAATTGAAGGGCTGGCTTATTCTGAGATGGAACATGATATTTTTCTTGCATCTTATCTTGAACAAGGCATTACTCTATTAGTATTTCAATAATGATAAATCTACTAACTAGATTTTATTGTGACACATTCTTACCTACAAAAAAGAGATATAGCCTATTTTCAATACTGAAAAATTCTGGACGTTTTCTTTGTACTTTTGATGTTTTGTATGACATTTGTGAGCTCATGCTGCATTTTTCACTCTCAGATGCTAATAATATCAAGTCATATATCGTTTTCTTTTCTTTTCTTTCTTTTTTTGTTTTTGTTTTTGAGACAGGTTTTCTCTGTGTAGTCCTGGCTGTTCTGGACTTGCTTTGTAGACCAGGATGGCCTCAAACTCACAGAGATCCCGCTGCCTCTGCCTCCTAAGTCATATTATTATGGGATTGCTAGGATATTAATATTTAATGGTAACACCATATGCTCATTGCTTCATAAGTTTTATGTGTATGTTGCATTTCTTATTATCCTCACTAAGTCACGGAGAATCAGCGGCAAAGCAGATTCTCCTGTTACATCCAGGAAACATCAGTGGTCAATGCATCAGGCCAGACATTTCCTTTGAGTAATCTCAAACTTAATATGTCTGCTGTGGCTCCTTGGTCCACAAGTACACTGGTTATACCAGGGCAGCCTGCCTTTCTGGGATCACCTCTCTGGTATTTAAGTTCTTGAGTTTTCTTCTCATGCTCAACTCCAAATTCACAGTTTCTTTTTCTCTAAGAGGGAAACAGGAAACAGCTAAGAAAATCAGGCATTTCCTGTAGCAGGATGAGACAATGGCTGGTGACAGGAATGGCTGGCAACTAACTGTCACAGGTCCTCACAATCTAGAGTAGATGAAGAAACAGGAATAGTGACCAGCACTCCCGGGGCCCAGCTACTTTTCATGTACTGTTTCAAATTCTCCCCAAAAAAATAATGTGTTGTTTTTTTTTTTTTTGACCATGGTACATTGGGTCAAACTGAAGTTCTGGGTCCAATTACTATGCTCAAACTCACAGAACTATTTCTAGACATATCCCAAGCCGTATCTAGGACTATTTTAAGCTACCCATAGAGAGCCCAAGACTGTTCCACAGCATGCAGAGCAAATGGGGTTGTTGAGTGCATCCAGCAGTAAAGGATTAGTGATGACTGAGTCTGCCTGGTGAGTTCTGATCTATTCTATTGAAGTCATGTAGGAGAATGGATCCCAACATCCTGGGCAGGATTTTCATTGATGGATGTGGCCTAAGTTCTCTTCTGGAAATTCGACAGTTGAGAGAAATATTTATGAAGGAGTGTGGTAGTGAGTTCCATGTTGCAAAGTGAACAAAAACCATCCAGTAGGGTTATGGTCACGATACATGGCTAAGTTCTGTGTAAAATAATGCTTCTTTCATGGGATGTCTCAGAATCAGAGATGAACTCAAGGAGGGGACCCAGCAAAGTAGAAGGATCTTAAAACTGTGAGCTCCTCATTTGCTACTCTTCATGTGTTTAATACTGGCTTCCATAGACGACGGCCTTGGACATATTTCCTGTGGGTGTGGTCACGCTCAGTTAACACGTGGGTCAGTAGACAACCATCAGGTAATGGGGTGTTCTTCTTTCTGTGTAGGACTTTCAAAGGAGGCATCGATCTGGGGGTGACAATGGCACTCATCAGCTGATTACAAGGACACAACCCTCTCACTATGACTCAATCAGAGTTCTAATGGTCCAAAAGAAGCAAAGCGAGGGACAGTAGTGAGACTTTCAGATCTAAATACTTTTCCATATGGGTGAATCAAACTAGTGTACTCAAGCAAGTTTATAAAGTCTGTTCTTGAAGCAACAAGATATTTGTGTGTGTGTGTGTGTGTGTGTGTGTGTGTACTTGAAAGCAATTTAGCCTTTAAAACTATTCTTAAGAACAACTTTTCATGGAGTAGACGCTGCCATCTTTATTGTTTACTTAATAAACTGAGTAAAACTGAGCCAGGAATGTGGGTTGTGTACTGTAAGCACTGTACTGGGCTTTGTTCTCAGCTTCTCAGCGATGCGTTCTCAGGCTGTGGGATTATCTCTGGGAAACCACGGGCCAGTCACCAACTTTACCTTTCTCATTTTGTTGTTGTTGTTGTTGTTGTTGTTGTTGTTTTAGTGGTGGAAGGGCCAAACATGCATCAGTAGTCCTCCTTTGTGCCTGATGCTTTGACAGAGCCTTTTGAGGAATGGAACAGATCCTTAATGGATAGCCTAAAGCATCTATGTCTTTCCCTTGAAAGAATATGAGGTCAAGAGTGATCTCACCATATTAACCGTAAACCTTACTCTTGACAGCGGTTTAGGACCATCAGACGTGAACATGTGTGTACATGCTCTCTCCCATTGAGGTGGCCCGTGTGCTCCTTCTTTGTTAAAAGGCACCATTTATAGTGCATGGTCTCACACTATACTACCAAGGATCAAATCACAGAAGTGACTCATTAAGTGTAAAGAACTGACTGGGTATGGGGCTATACACCTGCAAGTTCATTACTCAGGAAACAGAGGCAGAAAGGGACACGTGAGACTGTTTCAAAGAATCAGAAGAAGAAGAAGAAGTGGAAGAGAAGAAGAAGGAAGCGGAGGAGGAGCAGGAAAAGAGGGGGGAGGTGTAAGGAGGCAGGAACACTGTTGTTTTTGATTTCCTAGAAACCAATAAAGCTTAGTTATTTAGAAACCAGTTAGAGGTATCAAACAGTTCATTAGGTTTGATGCAAGTAAGTGAAAAGAATCTGAAAAATAAAATAGAAATGACATACATAGTAATTATGATTTACCTTACAGTTTGTCCCAAAAACCTACATACAAGCCTATTATTTGTATTTATTTTTACATCAGAATTATGCACTATTAATTTTGTTTTCCAGTATGATCCATTCTGAAAAAGGACCAATCCAAAGTAGCCTTTTGTAAAAGACAATCTTCTTCCCAGGGAATGCCACCATCCTAAAGCCAGGGTCACAAGCCACAAACTGGGTGGTCATCTTTTGATCTTACAGTCAACGAAGCAAGTCTAATTGCTTTTGGTTCTTTTTGCTTTGAAACAGTCCCAAGCCCGAGTGCCTCTCCTGAGTTCTTCTGCAATAACCTTGAAGTAACTCCCAGTTGTCTCTCAGCTTCGTGTTCCTATCCTATTCTGAGCTGGGCCCCTCTGGTGTACTCTCCATTGGAAGACAGAAGGATGGGGCAAGGAGTTAAAAACCGGTCCTCACCCCACCACGTGCTTAACCATGTTCTTTTGATAACTGTTACAGCTGGAGTCTGAAATGGCCCCTGCAGACTCACGTTTTGAATATCTCCAGCCAGTGACCCTATTCTGGTGAGGCTGTGGAAACTCTAGGAGGTAGATGTCACTGGTAGCAGGCTGCCCATGGTCCCGATGTCATCTCTCCTTCCTGGGCAGCCATAGAGAACTTTGCCACTATGGATGAACTCCTGAACCCTGCCTGCCCCTAGGAGAAGCCGACCCTTTCTAAAAAACCATCAGCCCACACAAACCCCTCCTCTCGTCAACTGTTTCTGGGAGATAGTTCACCAAAATCCCACAGAAGCAACCACGATGACAAGCGAGTGCTGTTCCTTTGGCTTGGTCCTCTCCACCTCCCTCCTTCTATTTTTCTGTTTCTTCAAGCTGGTGGGTTAGATTCTGCCCATTTTTTCTGTCTCTAGTGAAAAGCTATCTGCTCCAGGTAATTTTCCCTGACTCCCCTTGCTAAAGATGAACCATTGTCCCACAGTGTCCCCTCTTCAGACTGCTTAGACCACCACCCTTTTATTTTTTATTTTTTGATAGCTTTGCTCATTTTCTCTTCCTTTGTCTTTCAAATGCGCTTTCTTCCCAGTAAGCTTGAAGAAAAGAACAATAATGGGAGTTTACTGTCATTTCCCTGGGTTTGCTCACGGAGTCTGGAATGGCTTTCTTCTACCTATACAACAGGTTCCTTTTAGCCAGCACTGATCAGCTGCTCCTGACAACTTAGTTTGCTGAAAGACAACGAAGGCCCATCTTAAAGCCACAAACTCTTTGTGGGAGTAGGGGTTTATTTTGTTTTCAATCTGACGCAACCTAGAATCCTTTATGTAGAGAGAAGCTGAGTTGAGAAAACCCTCCTACCAGGCTGGCTTGTGAGCAAAACTGTAGGGCACTTTCTTGATTTATGATTGATGTGGCGGGTCTCACCCACTGAGGGCAGTGCCATCCCTGAACAGGTGGTCCTGAAGTGTATAAGAAAGGGGACTGACAGAGGAGGTCAAGGATACCACAAGGAAACGTATAGAATCAACTAACCTGTGCCTATAGTGGCCCACATAGTGAACCACCTACGCCGGAGCATTCGTGGGACTGACGTAGGCCCTCTGCATTATATAACAGCTGTACAGCTTGGTATTCATGTGGGGCTCCTAACAACAGGAGCACCGGCTGTCTCTGACTCTGTTGCCTGCCTTTAGGACCCTTTCCCCCTAGTGGGCTGCCTGTTTATCCTCAATGGCCGTAGATGCACCTTGTCTTACTGCAACTTGATAGGCCAAGGCTGGTTGATGTGCTGAGAAGGATTCTTCTTTTCTCAAGAGAGAGGGAGGAGTGGGTTTGTGGTAGGGTGGGGTGGGGGAAAGTACTGGAAGAAGAGGAGGTGGGGAAACTGTTTGTGGTAGGGTGTAAAGTAAATAAATAGCTTAACTAATTAAAATAAAATTTAAAAAATAAAACAAGTGGGCTGAGAAAGCCATGGGGAGCAAGCCAGTAAGCAGCATCCCTCCATGGCCTCTACTCAGTTCTTACCTCCTGGCTCCTGCCTTGAGTTCCTGCTTCTCTCAGTGATGCCCTGTGACCTGAGATTTGAAAGCTGAAATAAACCCATTCCTCCACAAGTTGATCTTGGTCATGATGTTTTGGCACAGCCATAGAAACTCTAAGACAGGGGACCTAAACACTGTTTATCTCTACTGAGAGACATATAAGGGACCATGGAAAACAAGAGATGTTGCCTGCTAATTTTTCTTAGTCTGGATATGGGCCACTTCTTAGATTGAAGCAAGTACCTAACTCTGAATCTTGAAATACATTATGATTTTTGTCATCTATGAAAGGGCACCTTGATGCTGTCTGTTTTTATAAGATTTCAAATGTGTTTAAAATACTAAGCACAGAGATGAATCTATAGCAAGAGATCTGTTCAGAGAAGACTCCCCCAAGCCCCACCTTGCAACACACACACACACACACACACACACACACACACACACACACACACACACACACCTACTGTCCACAGAAAGACACAGATGAATGTCTCAGAATTCATTTATATTCATGGTTAATTAAGCTTCGGACAATCATTTAAGGTAACTTCTATGGGAAATTGTATACTTAAACAACCGACTTTTATATAAATGCCTTTCCCAAATACAACCTGGTGGCAATTTCAGAATTATTTGTAATGCAAAATATTTGTGCGAGCATTCTGTTACCAAGCTGTGTTCCCTTATACCTTTTCTCACAGTCTTGTTTTTTCCTGAACCCATCCCATTGTTGCTGAACAATTGACTTAGAGTGTATGTTCACTGTACAAATCGGACAGAGGCAGATGTATAATTCATTCTGTTTTTTTTCTTAGAAACAAGAAACTAAATATAAACAAGGGTAATTCAATCCCAATGAATAGTAATCACTATGCTTTATAATACAACCGAGACAGAAGGAATAGAGAGGAACTTGTTACATTCAAATTGTATTTGAAAGGCTTACGTAATAGGCTGTGAAGGACCATTACATACTAATTTATTTCACTTTCTGGTATTTACTTTCCTTTTTTTTTTTTTTTTTTGTATGAGCGAAACAGTCTTGCTAGTGAAAAGTGCTTCAGTCGTAGAGGCTAATGATTAAAGGGAATGAATTATGCAACTGAGTTTCCATTTCTTTCAATTTTGTTGATTTCTTAATTATTTCAGTTAGTTATACAAAAGTGTTCAATTTATAGATATTATCAATATAAACATTAGCTGCCCGAAGAAAACAATTTAGGCCCCTTTAGGAGAGTACAAGTTAAGTTTAGTTTATCAGAAAACAAAGTAAAACCCAACCAAATACCAAGGAAACAATGCTTATTTGTATTAATATCTAAACAGTATGTCTCTTGTGGACAGATAGATGTAAGAAGAAAGCAAAAATCATGTATGCAAAACATGATTCATGTAAAATAATTATGTATTTTAGTAACATTTTTATTATGTCTCTTACCTATTTAAAGATTTCCAAATGAACTGGGCGTTCGTTTCCTAACAGTCACTTGACCTCACAATTTGAGCTCTTGCAAAATCTGCTAGAAGATACTAATTTGAATTCACGTTATTTCTTTTCGCTTATTGTAGAAGCATTCACTCTAAACATATAATACTTTCACACCTATGTGTGACGCTATGATTTTATTACTTTTACGATGATAAAACTGCATGTTTTATGTACTCATTTCACAATGAGAACACAAACGCAGTGAAACCACGAAAATAAACCAAGACAAGAAAATGATTGTAATAACATCGGCAAAATATTTTATGACATGGATGTATGTACTAACTTCAGAAAAGCAAATCTACTCCTAATATTTCCCTTAAGGCTTCTAAGTGTCACCAAGAGACTCCGCTCAATCTTCTAAATTACTTGCATAAAAATTTGTCCCCAGAGATCTGACAGGCCAGTTTTTAATTATTCGTTTTCTTCTTTGCATATATATATATATATATATATATATATATATATATATATATATATATATATATATTTTTTTTTTTTTTTTTTTTTTCTTCATGGGAGTTCAGCATTAGGAAATTTTACAGATGAGGTGACTAATAATAATTAATAAAATTATTTTAGCATATCTTCTTTAGCAGAATACTTTTAAGGTTTTTGCCAAGGCTCATGATTGGCTTTGAGCTGTGAAAGGGTTTCTTATTTTATGTGCCTTCTGCGTCAACACAAAACAGTGGAATAGACTTGCGGTAATTCTTATGAATGCTTTGAGGAGACACAAATGACTGTGTTTCTGAGATCAGTCCATTGGTTTACCTAATTTATAATGTCCACAACCAAAATGCCTTGCCACAGCAGAAAGAGTGAAACTGTTCTCTCGTAGTTAACTACTAATTAATTAGCTAGAATCCTAGTTGCTCATGATTACCATTACAACAATGTAGTTTTTATGTTCAGGAAGCTGTATCATTTACTATTTCAAGGAATGATGCTATTTAAGTGTGTTGGTCCTGCTTATCACAAAGTATGCTGACCTCTTAATAGGAACATAACGAGAGAAGTTAGCATCTGTACCTCCGAAATAAAATCTTAACATCAACACGCCTATTAACAAAATGAGAAAAAACTAATTAAAGCAAATTAGCCTAATGTGCACATGCTGGATAAGACAGATTACTTCTAAAAATCCGAGAAGATAATGGTGCCCATATGGGATCTGTTTTTGGCATTTTTCATATAAATTGGACAGTTTTAGAGGATAAATATGGTATAAAAGTCCTTACAGGCAATTATGTCTTTACAATGCTGGTGGCTGACATCATAAAAGTATAATTTTAATTGCTATTAATTGCATTAAGTCTACTCTTGTTGAATACTTAATGCCATCTCTGACAGTGGTATTAATTTATATACTTTAATGAAGCTTCGTGGTAGAAGTTTAGAATTATGGAGCCACTTAAACTATGTCTTAAGTAGTATATTTTATCAGACAACAAGTTCAAGATATAAGGACATTTAATTGATTGTATTTTCTTTGAAAGGAGGTTTACATTTCTCCCATTTTTGTATGTGATAAAGTGATAATACCAGGGATTTTGTGGTGTGTGTGTGTGTGTGTGTGAGAGAGAGAGAGAGAGAGGGAGAGAGAGAGAGAGGGAGAGAGAGAGGGAGAGAGAGAGAGAGAGAGAGAGAGAGAGAGAGAGAGAGAGAGAGAGAGAGAGAGAGAGAGAGAGAGAAATTTTGGAAGCTGTTTCTAGCAGTGTTTACTACATTTAAGGATCTGGTGTCTTCCCCAGTGTGTCAGTGATGAAAATATATGTTATTGAAAAATGAAATTATTAGCTTGAAAATTCTGGCTGCCATAATTGTAGGCAGGTTAACTTTTAAGGAAAGGAACATTTGCTTAAGATGTACTAAAGTGAAAGAGACGAAGAGTAAAGAATAGATATCATACCAAAAGCAATAAGATAAATACTTGTCCTGGGCACTCCACCCACCCGTCAGCATTCACAGGCTTTGCTTCAGCCCTTCTGTCTTTACTAGTGGTCTCTGCTGTTTGTGCGAATTGCATTATCACGTTATGAGAAATCCATCCATCTCAATCAGTGCTAATTTCAATATTTGTGAATTAGGAATCTGCCTGGTTGCACTAATGGGAGAACGCATCCATTATTGCCTTTTTAATTTGTTTTCATGTTTGTTTAGTAAAAATCTGCTGTTTGAGATGTTAAAGACACCTTAGATGCGATCAACTGAATGCAAGAGAAATCTCTGCTCTCAGATCCTGCACCTTTTGGTAAATTCTACCCTGTTATTTCTGCTCAGAAAGGCATGCTTAATAAAGTGAACGAGCACAAATGTCAGGCAAAATATGCCATGTTCTTTTCTATGCCCTATCGATTTTTCCTATAATTAAAGTGATGAACACACACTGTTTGGTAATAATGAAGCGAGATCTCCATTTGAGAATTTCTTAAAGGTTTAGAAGAGTCAGTTTCAGCCTGTTGCCTTTGGTAAAATATCTTTGCTCAAATTTCCCCGGGGACATCTTAGTAAAAAGCAGGATTGTGAGGGATGAACCTAAAGAATTTTAGAAGTCCACACGAACTTTTATTTCTTAGGATCAGTCATGACTGTTTATGAACACAGGGATGGTGCTAAGATTCCTGTGACTCCTGTCTTCCCACAATGGCTGGTGACAGAGGTACCCCACAAATGCCATATTGGGCACTGTTATCTGTAGCATACGTTTGAAGACTATTTTAGATTTCAATCTCTTTGTTCCCTTGATCATGCTGAGACTGTCAACCAATTAGTACTATGTTAGGAAATGCTTTTCATGAGACTGACGTTGGCCCACAAGGAATTACACCGAGACCACCAGCCCATTTCACACGGGCCAATGAGTAGCCATTGGACAGTGACGACTTCTGATCACAACCTGTGCTTGGGTTCAAACCAATTACTTAACAGTGACAGGTTCCATGCCACCTGATTAAGTCTGCGTGTCATTCAGGAACCCAGATTAATTAAAACAACAACTAGGCAGAAACCTTTTCCAGAACTTATTTCCACTGCTTTGCCCACCATGACTATTGACACGGAAAAGGCCAGTTAGTGTGGATCCACACTGACGGTGGCTGAGAATGGAGACTGCTTTTGTCATCTTCATTGTTGGTTGCTGCTGTTGCTTCCTGCTGATGGGGAAGGAGAAAGATGAAGTGAAAGGGTAGCAAGTATTTCCTGTCTGTCTGTCTGTCTTTAATAAAAAAAAGAAGTTGAACTTTAGGGCAACTTTTCTTTCTTTCTTTCTTTCTTGGGATTATTTTGTGTCAAAGAGTTGATTTAATGTGTATGCAGCTTGGATTCAAATTTGTTTTCTATTTATAAAAGTAAGTCATGCTCACTATTGTATTTTTAGAAAATGCAGAAAAGTCTACCCCAAACATATAATTCTGCCGCAGAGACTACAAAATGGCTGTGGACAATTTTTTGACCACCTTTATATTTATTCTCTTCCTGTGTGTTTATTTCCTCCACAGAATTATCGACTTTATGCTACTTTGCTATTTACCTGTGCCACTCACAGGTATCTTCTGGAGCCCTTTGCTGTCAGTCCCCCATTTCAGTGACACCAGCATTACGCCCTTTGTTTTTTATTTCTTTAGTTATTGTTCACTTGGCTCTCTGCGGCGAGGAAGCACCAGTTCGATGTTAATGTTTATTTATTATTATTAGTTTGTCATTTGCAGTTTCCTCCAGCTGTAATTGTGAGGGAGGGAGAGGCTGCCAGTGGGCTCCCGTTAGCGGCAGCGATCTATTGATAAAACGCTTTTTGCCCGCTGCTTATTGCTACACAACATTAACCCAAAGGGATAAAAACGGGTAAGTGCAATTCCATACACAAGTCTTCCCCTGTGGCTTCGGAGCTGTTCACGTCACTCCTGTGTTATAGGACCTTGGATTGTGAATAGTAAAATTTGATCCCAGGATCAAAGCCCTATGTCCCTGGTTTCTCTAAGTCTGGGGACTGGAGTGTAGCATTTGTGTCTTTGAGTTGATCGATGTCACTGGATCACTAGCCAAAGAACGTAAGGAAGAGCTGAAGGCAGGGCGACTCAGAGTGAGGCACAGACTTTAGAAACAGCACACTGAGCATGGAGGCATACACACAGCCTGTCCATGGCCGCTCTGAATTTGCTGATATTAGAATAACCATTCGCCAGTGACAATCTTCCCTAGCTTGGTATTTTAATGGCTATATTTACATGGCGACTTAAATTTCTTTGATAGCTATGTGCTTAGGCTGAGTTAAGCTTAAGTATACTTTAAAATATTTTAATAGAACATTTATTTTTATAGGAGAATAGACATAAATCAAAACTCCTTTTTTGTAGTTGTAAGGACTATATGTTTCATATAAATGAGGTTTTATATGTGCGGCCTGCAGAGGCTAGCCTTTATTAGGCTGAAAATATTGATCATTGACTAACACATTACTTATAGATATACAATCGGCCAGCTTTCCTGCTCCCTGAGACTAAGGCTGTGTTTTCTAAGTGCATCACCCCATCTCAAACCAGCAACACTACATTTCTTGTTAAAATATTTACCCATGTACCTAATTGTATCTAATTAAGATCCATCTACTCCTCAATTATTCAAATCACTTATCTGCTGATTTTTCAAATCACAAAATAAGTCCCGTCGGGATATATGTCCCAGCAGAATATTATAGGACATTAATACCAATAGTCGCATGCAAAGAGACTGGGGATCCTTAATGATCAGAGTAGCTAATGTAAGCTGATTGACTAGAGTGTAGACCTTTCATTTTATGCACGCAAACATCTAGTACGGTCTTCCACTAATCTTCTAAGAACAACAGTATCATAAAATTTAAGCATAATAAAACAAAAGGAACGTGAACTAGAATATTGGGCTCATCTTTCTTTTTGAGACAGTAGTTTGCATGACTTTACAGGTATAGTAAAGAATATGTCTAAAGATAGTTTTAGCAGCTGGTGAAGCAGGCTTTATCCAATCTACATTTTACTAATATGTATTTTATTCTTCTTTCTCTGTCAGAGGAATTCTCCATTTCCATATATATATATATATGTGTGTGTGTTTATAACATAAATGCATCATTTCTCTCCTTCCTTTTCTTCTTTCCAATTGCTTCTCATGCTGCCACTAGCAATATTTCGAATTCTTTATCTCCTTTTCTTTAGCTGTTCTCTCTCTCTCTCTCTCTCTCTCTCTCTCTCTCTCTCACATAGGTAAATGTATGCTACTTGTATGTATGTTTTCTGGACTGATCATTTGGTGTTGGACAACCCCTTGGTGTGCTCTTCTCTTGGGAAGGTTACTTTTCTTGCTCGAGCATTCCTTACTTCTCTGTTTAAGGTTGAGAATCCCGGAGCTAGACACTGCCGCACTCTGCCCCCCATTAACATAAGCACCGATGGTGACATTGTATAGGCCTTTTTAAGGTAGCCATGTTGCTGAGTGTTCAGGGGTGAAGCTTCTGACATTCCTAGGAGAGGCAATCTCACAGCAAACTCCCCATTTCTCTGGCTTTTACAGTCTGTCTTTCTTTTATGCCAGCAAGTGGGTCCAGCTCTGCTCCACACACAAGCACAGCTGACTCTACCTTTACTCATGGCACAGAGCCTAAGCTGTTCTCTGCTCCTTTGGGGACTGTCCTGTAGATGTCTGCCTTGCCTTGGCAATCATTCTTCCCCGTGTAGTATCCTACCGCTGATTTACTCCGATTTCTTCGGGAGACACACAGGCATGTCACAGTCAAACCAGCTCAATAGCTGGGCCCCCATGAATGTTCATTATGTCAGTAAACACATACCTGGTATTTAGGAGTATTAAGATTAGGACCAAATGCAGTAAGATTTAGAATCTCATAAAAGAGAGTAAGATGGGCCTGGGTAGATAACTTAGTCGGTGAAGTGTTTGCCTTGCAAGCCAGAAACCTGAGTTTGATCCCTAGAACCTATGTAAAAAAGTTCAGGTGTGCTAGCCTGGTCTTGTGATCTTCTGCTGCAGAGACAGACATAGGGAAGTACTTGGGAACTGCTGGCCAGCCCGTGTATCCTATTTGTGAAAACTCCTGGCCAGTCAGAGATTCTGACTCAAACAACAACAGCAGCAGCAACAACAAAACAGACCAAAATCTGATTTTTAAAAAAACGATGTAACTGAGGAATATGACACCTGAGATTTCCTCTAGTCTACGCACACATGTACACAAGCATGTGCATACACGTGAGCAACACACGGGGGATGAAGAGAGAGAGAGAGAGGGAGAGAATTAGGCAAAGATGCCTTAACCGCCAACGAAGGAACTTCAATCTGTAGGAAAACCTTTGAAATAGAAGATTCTAGTGTTCATAGTTTCAGGGCATGGGTGTATATCTTTGGCAAAAGGAGATGCCTTTGTTCAATTCAAGGCTAATAAATGTCCCACATTATCCAAGAAAGGGTGCTGTAAACCTAAGGCCACCCACCCCCTTGAGTCTCTAACAACAACCAGTCACCTCCCCAGGAAGGAAGTCACAGGCTTTCCCACAGCTCGGCTCCATCTCACCTTTCACACGGAAGCTGGGTATCACTCTTTCCTTCCCTTCTTTCTCCTTTTCCTTCCTCTTCCCTAAGAAAAGAAGTGTCAGAAGTACCCCTGACTTTGACAGTCACCAACCAGTTTTCTTTTTCCTTTCAGAACACATTCAGCAAGGAGAGAAGTAGAAGAAAGTACTGCTGAATTAAAGCCACACTCCCTCCCTCAAAATGGAGAATCACAACTTTGGTAGAAGGCTAGAAGGTAAGGGTTTGCTGAGAGGATCCTGACCCCATGTAGAAGGATTTGAGGTGAGCCATTCCAGTTTGCGGAGAGAACTAGGCTATGATAATGATGGCACAGCAGGAAATTTGATACAGGCAAAAGGAAATAAAGCGAGAGGAATTAGAGAACACCAGGAAGTTCAACAAGTAAGAAGATGATGCCACTGTGAAGGAAGGTGGAGAGGAAATGAGTCAGGGATGCTCCTGAGGACGCATCAGGGGCATGGGGGCAAGAAGCAGGGGACAGAGCCTACTTCTTTTGCAAATTGGGCTGGGAGTTGTGATTTCTTTGGACTGTCATAAAAAAAAAAAACTATTCATTTCGTTGTTTAACCCCCTACCCCATTTAATTACTAAACTACTCTGTTTCTGTTTCTGCTTGCCCCTTTGTCCTCTTCCTAGCTCAGCACTTGACACGTTTCATCACGAAGTCTTTCTGTAACAACTTAGCAGTGGCTGAGCAGTGAGCCGCATTGCATCCTTCTGTCCTTCTTACCTTTATTTCTTCTCTTGGGAGGAGGATTCTCCATCTCCGTGCCTGTCTATATTTCTGTCTGTCTGTCTGTCTGTCTGTCTCCCTGTCTCCCTCTATCTCTCTGTCTCCATCTGTGTGTCTGTGACTGTTTGCCTGCCTGTCTGTCTGTCTCTGTCTTTGTCTGTCTGTCTCTATCTGTCTGTCTCTCTCTGTCTGTCTGTCTCTGTCTCTGTCTCTCTCTCTCTCTCACACACACACACACACATACACACGCATACGCCTAAGCCAAAGGGAATTAGAAATGTGTACTTCAGCTATGACATTTTCCTGGTGATGTTGTCTGACAGAAATTTAGAAAAATAGCCAGACCAAAATGTGATTCTGCAGGAGTTCTCCATTTTAAATGGCAAACTGAAGGGCAGTGCTGTACGCATATTTAGAAAGAAGGTTCTAGCGACTCAGGTTTCAGTTGCAACCTGTGGCAAGGGGATCAAATGAGTAATGGGTAAGGCTGTGAAAAAAGGATAGTCAGCCTAACTAGGAAACACAACTCCTTTCAATCTGTATCAAATGGAGAAAAAGATGGTTGAGTGCTACAGTTGGTGTAGTGTGGGATGAAGGGGGAATGGTCATTTATCCGTCTCCCAGGGGTTCCTGAGGTTGTCAACTTATTGGATTCCCTCTCACAAGTCCAAGGAAACTTTGTTCATGGTTCCTGACTTCCAGAGGTTTGGGGTGCTGGTATAAAGCAGGACACTTGAAATCAGACAGGTTCAATTCAAATCCTGTCATTGCTACTTCCTAACTTTTTGATTTTGGTAACATATAGATGAAAAAATGGCCCCAGGAGTAGTTTGTGACCAAGGGCAAAAAGGAAAATAACAGAAAGATTGATAGAACTGAAAGATGAAACACTAGAAGGAGCCAGTTTCAGGGCAGAATTCCATGAGTTTTGTTTCAGGTGTGTTAGTTTCCACATTCACTCAGGGCTTTCAAAGATAGATATTCGTAGCTATGTATTCAGTGATTCATATGCATTGTAGAAACCAATACACACATGCCCGTTTTCCAACCGGAACATCTTTCAAATTTTGACAAATATGTTCTGCTATTTTTTAGTTCATATTTCCCTATGAACCATTTCACAAACAAATATATATCGCTCTACAGATATGTGTCTATGTCACCACTTAATGGTCACATTATTCGTTACAATGTAATATGTAATCACATGACGTGCATATAATCACGTAACGGTTACATTACTCACGATACCATTCCTGTCTCCTGTCAATTCTGTGAAGGTTTTGTAGCCCTAGGTGTGACCCATAAGAAAGCATACAAGGGAAAGAGAACTAAACACAGAGCAGTAGGAGAAGGTAGGGATGAAAGAAGCTGAGAAGGCATGCTTTGAGCCAGATGGAGAGCACACATTCCACGACCACTCCGGGTCGGGGCAGAGAACTTTGGCAGAGTAGTGAAGAGAAGCCATGGGGATTGAATCAAGGGGGGCTCCTCTCCACTAGATGTGGACACGAAGGCCTTCCGGAGTGTCCTGAGAAACTCCAAGGATAAGGATTAAGAGCAAAGAACCCTCTGAAAACCCTGGGAACAACACAGAGGAGCTGGAGTATTTACGTGACATTAAATATGGCGGAAGGGTGGGACACAGAAAGAGCAAGCAGCGTGCTGGGGTACCGCGCGCCACAGAATGTGGTCTCACAATGCCGTGAGAATGCAGAGAGGAGACAAAAAAAAGAAATGAGATGAAGTGAATACTGTATTGGTTATTTTTGGTCAACTTCACATAAAATATAATTTTCTGGGAAGGGGGAACCTCAGTTGAGAAAATGTCTCCATCATTTAAGTTGACCTGTAGGCAAGTCTTTGGGGTCATTTTCTTGATTAATGATTGATGTGGATGGACCAAGCCCACTGTGGGCGGTGCCACCCCTGGAAAAGCGGTCCTCTGTTCTCTAAGAAAGCAAGGTTAAGCCAGCCACAATGAACAAACCAGGAAGCAGCATTTCGCCATGGCTTCTGCATCAACTCCGGCCTTCAGGTTCCTGCCTTGTGTTTCTGCTTTGACAGACCGAAGTGTGTAAACAAAGCAAATCCTTTCTTCCCCAAGTTGCTTTTGGTGATGGGGTCTTTGTCACAGCAGCAGAAAGCAAAGGAGGAACAATTCTTTTGATTCTCGGGGGAAGAAACATGAGGGAAATCCAATGCTTAATCTTTTTAGCGCACTATAAGGTGGAAATGGGAGGCAGGAAGAAAACAAGGGGCATAGGCAAGTTATGGAGAAGTACTGTGCAAAATGCTCTAGTCAATGACTGAAAATAGAAATCTATGATCATGGGCCCTAGGGGAAAATCTGCTGCAATTATTCAGCTAAATGAACATAGCAATAAAATGACCCAGGATGACACATCACTGTATCTATAGATCAGAATGTGGGGAGCCTAGGATTTCTTGAGTGAATGTGTAAAGCACAGATGAAATCATCAGTGAATATATATTGTTGACATGGGCACAGTCATGTCAAGGACCAATATCTCAGACCCATGGGAGACTGACAAAGTCAATTTCCTTGGGTCAGGCTTGGAAAGGCAACGCTTTTTTTTTTTTCTGGTCCAAGTACAAATGTTTACAAATTAGTGATTAGAGTATGCAAAAGCTAGCAACCACAGTTTCCTCTTCCAGGATGTTTACACCCTGAGACTGCTTATGTACAAAGACCTCCAACCAAGACAAGCTAATCCCCTCTCTCTTTGGTGTATATAATAAACCTGCTAAGGTTACAGGTTACACATCAAGCTGTGTGGGCCGTGGCCTTTGTGCATCATTCAGAGACCACAACTGGACAAGGCGTAGACAGTGAGGGACTTTGGAGTACTTGGCTCTAAATGGCAACTCTTTCTCTTTTAAAAAATTATTTATTAGCCGGGCGTGGTGGCGCATGCCTTTAATCCCAGCACTCGGGAGGCAGAGGCAGGCGGATCGCTGTGAGTTCAAGGCCAGCCTGGTCTACAAAGTGAGTCCAGGATGGCCAAGGCTACACGGAGAAACCCTGTCTTGAAAAACCAAAAAAAAAAAAAAAAACCAAAAAAACCCAAAAAAAATTATTTATTATTATTTATGTGCATTGATGTTTGTCTGTGTGAGGTTGTCAGATGCCCTGGAACACGAGTCACAGACAGTTGTGAGCTTCCATGTGGTTTCTGGGAAATTGAACCTGGGTTCCTATAAAGAGCAGCCAGTGCTCTGAATTGCTGAGCCATCTTTCCAGCTCCTAAATGGGATCTCTTTTTTAAGATCCTCCCCTTAAGACTGAGAGATCTCTGCTGAAGTGGCACACAGTTGTAAGGACAGAGGTGGTGAGTGATTCCAAGGGAATGGTGTTTCCCACACACAACAGGGCATGCACATATGAACTCAGAGAGACTGGCAGCGTGCACAGGATCTGCCCAGTGAAAATGGGAAGTGGACACAATTGATACCTCTTGGGAAAGACGGACTAAGTTTTCTCTAATTGAGTGGTCTCTGGGTGTACTAACAACACTCCTAGGCAGGCTGCACGCCCAGGAGCAGTGAGCCAACACAAGATTTTCTTGTGTGAGTTTTTTGCTTTCGCTTTATTTTTATTTAGTTTTTGTTCTCATTGGTTGTATTTGTTTGCTTGTTTTAATTTTCTCATTTTGCTTTTTTTTCTGTTTGGTTTTCTCTTGAGAGAGAGAGAGAGAGAGAGAAAGAACATGCAGTTGGGTGGGTAGAGAGGAGTTGGAAGAGGAGAAAGAATATGCTTAAAATACATTGTATGAAAAAATTTAAAAAATAATAATGAAAATCTATCTATATCTATGTATCATCAAGAAAAAACTACATTCATTTAGCCAATTAGAGTCCTGATGAGATAGTGTGTGCATCTGTACCTATCCAATCAGTGTGTTTGACTTTGGTTAGTGAGTCATACAAAGCATATAGACAGAAGCAGAACTATTTTTTTTTCTGTTGTGGAGTGAGGCATGTAAAAAGTGTATAAAGGAGCCAAGAGAAGGGTGCACGCCATCAGAAGCCACTGAATAAAGACAAATGGACAGTTCACCTAAAACGAACCACAAGAAAAGCATTATAACACAGGCTGGGCCATTTTACTTGTGTTTACATTTTTTATGAAACACAGAAAAATATTCTGTACATACATTACAAACATGTGCAGTGGCAATTAATGGAAAAGGAGACCATTGCTTTGAAAGAGAACAAGAAGTTGTGTCTGGAATGGCCTGGAGGAAGGAAGGGGAAGGAACAAAATGATGTCACTCTATAGTAGTTTCAAAAAGAAAGGAAATATTTAAATTATCACCTAGGTGAAGGTTGCTTTAAAAGCATCCATTCAACTATTCTCAAGAAGTTGTAAAATAGATGTGATTCTTTTAAATAACACATTATAAAGGAATTATGTTACAAAAAAAAAATCCATATGACGTTTTCTTTGCATTGCTCGTTTATTTAATGCCTGGTGCAAGTTGGGTTTGCCAGCATTTCTCTCAGACACACCTATGTCCCATGTGGGGGCGGCTCCCACTATTTTGCTTGTGCAGAGACTAAAGTGGTTAGTTGGGGTTTAGTAGACGGTCAGCTCCTTTGCACACTGGGAGGATGTGGTTTGGGATGAGAGGCTTTTAAACTCTGCTCTATTCCCTTCATTCATAAAACCAAAGAGAGTTATCTCTCCCCCAGTTCGAAGATGAGGATTATTTTTCCTAATGATGATTAATGACCTGATATCAATAAAGCAGTCTCAGCTTTTTGCAGATAAAAAGTATGCATCGTCAATTCCCCTAGTGGACCATTGTCTCTCTCTCCGTGGGAACCTTAGCGGCCTTGCTGCCAGAAAAGCTTGTGATGTTTCCAGGGAACGTGGGGTATCCCGAGGGCTCTGAAGTTGAAGACACCTTGCATACTTTTCTGAACACAGCAGTGGAAAATTATGCAAATTTCTATCTGGGTATACATATATTTTTTAAACAGCACATACAGACTTTGTGTACAGAGATATCGCCTTCAATCTAAAAGAAGTGAGCTGAATTGCAGCTAAAGATCCAGGGCTCCTTAATGATTGTATTTTAAATCTTCCCGTCAGTAGCAATCATTATTGGCCACTTCTGCAACTGCATAATGATCATTCCTTGCTAGAATAATTCTATGTTTCTGTTCTTTTGCTTTTAAGGCTCCTCTGTCTTGTCTCTATTGAGTTATTTTTTCTTTAATTTGGAAATGTCCATACTTACAGGCAAACTCGTGTTTTTATTTCAAAGGTACCTATGTGTTCACATCTGACTCCTTTTAGGCAAAGAGCAAGCCTTTAAAAAAAAAGCCTGTGAGATTTTGGCTTTTCTTTTAAAATGTATGTCTTACTGTTGTAAGGTCAAAGTAATCCCCAATATGTTTACTCCATAATTTCCTAAAGATTACTTTGCTTTTTAAAGCATTCTAGCTTGACCATTTTGGCCTTAGGTTAAATGGCAAATAGCACATAGTTTATGCTCCTTGGCAAAAAGTTTTTTTTCATACGGAAGTGAAACACACACACACAATATGAGTAAATAACATTGAACGCAAAATTCCACCTATATGAGAACAACTCCCAGGAATTCTGGAGAGGAAAAAAAAAGAAGCTAAGGTTTCATTCTTCTTAAGTTTTTTTTTTTGAATTCATAAAACAGAAAATATCATTTCTTGCCTAATGTATTTTTGCAGGACTGTGATATGCATATGGTCTTTACAAATTGCTTTGGATTTCAAGCCTAAAAGAACATGCATATAGGATCTCTGCTTCAATAATTTTGGCACATATTTACTTGTGTTTGCATCAACTGTAACATGTTAGCAATAGAGAGTGATTGGAGGGAGAGAAGGTGGCCCAAGGGCTGTCAGCAAGGGAAGGATGCTGTTTGTGTCAATGGTCGGAGGTAGAGCAAAATGCAGAACGCCAAGGAGGATTAAAGGGACTGCAGGAAGCTTCAGGGTATCCATAGAACCAAAGGGAGCATGGGGGGGGGGGCAGGCAAGAGAAAAATGGAAGTGGAAAGAAGAAGTGAAGCAATGAAAAGTATTATTTCTTCTCTAAAAAGGCAGAGACAGAACTGTCATTTGTGTAAGATTAGAAAAAAATTAGAAAAATCAGGGAAAAAATTTTCCCTTGAAAGATTAGAGACCAAGGGGAAAAATCTTACCATGTCTTCGGACATTTCTTTTTTTTAACAGCTCAGCTAGCGAGTAGAAAAAGAATTAAGATTTTTGTGAAGCATTCTTTCTATTAAGACCGAATTCATTTGTGTCCTCTGTTTTAGTACAATCTTTTTTTGCAACTAGATGTAATGAATAAACATAATTCTTTTTGAAAAAACAATCAATCCCGGTGCACAGAGAAGTAGAAAATAGAAATAGAGTATGCAGATAACAGAAAACCATTAAAAAAACCAAATCCCCTAGAGTTAGATTTTCTGCTCACATGTGTACCTAGTATGTTTTGAAGAGGTAAGATTAACTCTGACGCCAAAAGGATCCCAGATTTCAAAAGGTACTGTAAGATTTAGCCACGCTAGACTTTCTAAGCAAACGGACACAGTGCCAATAAAAATGATCACACGTTTCTGTTGCTGACACCGAAGATGCCGTTTGTGAATATAAGCAAGCACGGGGAATGTACAAGCAATTACATCCCAGCCTTGGGTTTCAGTCATCCTGGGAAACAGCATCATTATCCTGGCAGTTAAAAGCTGTCTCGAAAGCACATCTCATAATGTCTGGAACTCTACACGCACTTGTCCGTTTATCGGTTTGTGGGTGTCCTTCCCCTTAGGCCATAGGATCTGTCCGCATTGAGTGTTGCCTCCAGTCCTACAGTGTACTACTATCCATGGTGCTGGCTCCATCGCAGGCAGAGGGCTCGAAAAGCGTTGCTACCTACCTAGTGGGTCTGTTGGCATTTGAGTAGTCCTGGACATGCGTACTGATGCAGCCTGTCTCAGAATAACTTGGCGTTGATTCATGTGTGAATGTCTTTCTAGTCCCCTGTTCTTTATTAGACAGCGTTCCTTAAGGTCCTCTGGCATGCTGAGATGTAAAATACAAACATTTGTACAGATTTATAGAACGTCCTCTTCCAGAGAGGAAATCAAGATTGCTCCCTGATCTACTAGTTTTCCTGTATCAGTCACCCCGACAGCACCCCAAGCCATCCCCCCACCCCCACCCCCGTAACAAAGGTGAAATTACAATCAAATCGTTTGCCTTAGCAAATCAAGGAGTGTGAGTTTATTTCTTGCTACATCTTTTCTTTTAGGCTCTATAAAAACAGATTACCAGAGAAGAATGTGGCGGTAGGTGGATATTTCTTAAATGAAAGAAATTGTTCCCCAGAACTTTTCAATAAGAGAAAGCATGTGACCCCCTTTCTGTGAGGCCCACAGTACAGTAAACAATTGAATCCATATTCAGCCAGATGCTTCCAGTGTGTAAATTACTCCCTGGGTAAATGTTAGGCACTTTCTGAGCCGCATTAACTCTTTCAGGCTTCGAGTATGCAATTTAGTAAATTACCGCTGCCTGTACTTAATGGTGCTCCAGGGACTAAGAAGATTAATGCAATCCTGAAGTGCCTGAGTTCCTCTCTGGGAGAGCGCCTGACTCAATGGAAGCTGTTCACATCTAATCATTCTTTGTAAAAGGAGGCATTCTTTAAAATGCTTTAAAGTTACCCCCGTGTTTTAGTACTGCACATCTCCTTCCCTGAAAGCAGGCACCCTAAAATTCTGGTATTTAAGCCCCTCCCCCATTACAGACAAGAGTTATTTTTGGAAAGATTCTCACTGACCTCTTTCTCTGGAGTTTGAAATATCACAGTAGCTATTAGTTCTTCTTCAACATGGTCTTTCTTTCTTTCTTTCTTTCTTTCTTTCTTTCTTTTTATTTTTCTTCCTTTTTTTTGTCATTTTTGCCTCAGTTGATTTCATTCTGCATAATCGCCCCTCTGACATTTCTGACTCTGAAATCATCCCTCACTGCTTTTCCTGTTGTTTCTCCAATGGCCGTTCATCTCTCTCTTGTATTGTTTTCTCCTCGGCTCCCACTGATATTTATTATGGACCCCAGTCTGGCTCCCTCCTGGTTGCTATACCCAGAGGGCTTTATTGATTTCTCCCAGGCTCAAGGTCTTCTGTGGGTATGATCGGACCCTCCAGACAACCAGCCACTTCCATTTTTTTTTTTAAAATAGCACCTGAAATTCAATTCCAGTCTATAGAGTTATCTTAAATTGAGCAAGTCCTCACTAGTTCAGTCCATAATGAAAACATATGGATTCCATCCCAAAGATCAACTCATGAGAGCTCATCTTCTGTGGCCACAAGGCCTCTCAGTGGAAGCAGAGTGGAAAGCACCCTTCTGATCGCCCTAAACTTCTGCTTGTCTAAGACGTGGACTTATAATTTCCTGTGGTGTTTCCTTTTGTTTTTTCCTTTTGGTTATATTCCTTTGGACTACGGTGATGTCCTCCTATTTTAATGCCATATAAACTCTCAGCTTGGTTGTTTCTCTTTCCTATCACATTTAATGCCTTACCTCTACCTATCCAAGCCCCCTCCAATGTCTACTGGATTAAATGGAAGCAATTTAACACTTTCTCTTCCTAGGCACTCTTGGTTAAAAGCTTATTTCTTTATGTAGAATGGATAAAAGCATACACTATTCATTTACCCGTCCACATTCTCTTGCCTTCTATCACTCACTATGCTTTGATGTCCATAAATTTGAACATATAGGCCTGTATTATGTGTTCTTGAAATCCAGAGTTTATACCTGTTATTGTGTTTCTCACTACGTAGACCAGAGTGGTCTCAAACACACTCTCCTCTCCTCCTTCCAAGTGCTGGGAGCTCGTGTACATTTAAGTGAAAATAGAATAGTCACTGGGTAAGTCCTCAATTGCTCCTCTAATCCTGATACCCTTTCAGGTGGCTGAAAGCAAATATAAACAAATAGACCTAGACCATCAGAACTAATAAAATGGATGTGATTTACCCCAATGAATACAGTATTAGTCCTACCATATTTTGAGGAATAGAAACTCTTGTAATATAGAATGTACCCTGAAAAGATCTAAGAATGAAAGAATGAAGCTTCAACATTTAGATACAGGGGAGGTGACATTAGGGGTGATGGGAATTGTGTGAGGAGCAGCAGTAGGACTGTAAAACACAACATGCATTTGTATAGGAGTCATAGACTTCCTTCTTTGTGGTAGCATCCTCTCATTTTCCATTAACTTTTAGTTTCTTGATTTATGTTGCATGCTGAGTCTAGTGGTTTTCTCTCGGGTATATTTAATTCATTAAAGTAAAAACAACTTTGGAAGAAACAAATAGACCTAGATTTTAGCATTTCTCTCTCTCTCTCTCTCTCTCTCTCTCTCTCTCTCTCTCTCTCACACACACACACACACACACACACACACACACACACACACAGGAACCCCAAGGCACATGCTATCACATACAATGGAAATCACTGTATTTGACCCAATGGTTGCCTGCTTCTTTGTATGGTAAACATTTTCACTCACATTGGAAATCTTGCCTTTAAAAATTGGGAATTAGGGCTGGGAACGGTGGCATATGCATGTAAATTCAGCACTCAGAACATTGAGGGAAGGGCTTTGATAGTTTGAGGCCAATCTGGGATATGTAGGGACGTCTAAGACATTCTGGGCTACATACCAAAACCCTGTCTCAAAATGATAAGAATAAACAAATGGAATTAGATGTTACATATATTGAAAAAGAGAGAAATGGATTTTTAGGATCTTAGGGGAATGGTAATAAGTTATTTTGGTCCAACTTTACCATTGAACACGGCTTCTAACGGAAGCAAGGAACACATATTGAATGAACACATACATTAACATAATTCAGCCATTCCTATATTCCTCAAATATTAGTTTTTGTTACAAATTAAATACAATAAGAAGAGTGTTTATCTACCTTCTACATGTGATTCCTTTTTCTGTCCCTGGTGTGAGCTCTCCTACAAGGCCAAGCTTTCTTAGGTGATCTAAAACCTTACAGGAATGTCTGCAAAGCAAGAGAGATAAGCTACATAGGAGACAACCCATTAAAGTCAGAGGACACCTGAGTTCCCAGAGGAGACTGCCATCCACCTGAGAGATGAATTTATTAATATACAAGTTATCCTTGGAGAAAAAAAACTGCCTCTGAATTTGGGGGGATGGATAGTCTACTCTTCTATCATTTTAAAAACATTTATTTACTTTGTGTGTATGATTTGTGTGTTTGTGCACGACTCTCTCTCTCTCTCTCATGTTTGTGTGTGTATGTGTGTGTGTGTGTGTGTGTGCCTACATATGTACTACAGTGGGTATGTGAAGGTCAGAGGACATCTTGTGGGCATCAGTTCTCTCCTTCCACTGTATAGATCCCAGGAATCAAACTCAGATCCCTGCACTTGGCAGCAAACACCTTTTCCTGCTGAGACATCTTGCTAACTCTTCTCTACCATTTATAATATCGGTTATGGACATTTAGCCAGTCAGTTTGTCTCCTTGTGAGCTGATGATAGTAGGATAAGAGAGAGACAGAGACAGAGACAGAGACAGAGACAGAGAGACAGAGAGACAGAGAGAGACAGAGAGAGAAAGGAGAGAGAGAGAGTCATATTGAACTCTGGGTTTGCTATCCAGTTGTATGACACTGAGCAAGTCAGTTCTCATGGACTGAAGACAGAAGGGTAGAGCAGAGTGGGATTCTACACATCTGCTCCTTGGGCTAAGCAGACGCTACTCAACACTATTTGGCCCAAAGCCTGGGAAACAACACTGGCCATACCTCTGTTCCCACCCTGCAAACAATTCTGTTCCCTCTGATTCTCCCACTTGAGTCAAATCTCTTTTCCAGGACCCATGTGCACAGAGAACAGTATAAGGGCATCAGATGTCTGCTCTGATTTTCACTTTGTATATATCTTACTCCCCCTTTCTTTAAAGTGTTTTATTTCGGCCATATTTTTTCTACTTTAGAAAGCCAATAAGTATTAATCAATCAGTAATTGCATTGATGGGGAAAAAACTAATAAAAGTAGAACCATAACAGGACTTGAACTTCATAACTTTGAAATATAAAGAGAAGCTCTATCCATGGGAATTTACAGATATTATTTGGCCTCCAGACGGCTTCCATATTTCTTCATTACTGCAATACAAACAGAAGAAATATGGAGGAAAAACTCTATATAAGCGCTGTAAATTTCAAGCCGAATTCCCTAGTCCACAGCATGGTAGTCATCCAAGAGATTTTTAATGTATAAAATCAGGCTTAATTTAGTGTATATTTTGCTTTTTCAACAAAAATCTGGAATAGTTAAGTTTTTCTAAAAAACAATTTGTTTCTGTTTTTATGGATAGCTTGGTTCTTACTTAATAAACACACAGATTTCAAACTCTTCCCCACTCAACTTCTGTAGCCCCTCACTCACTGTGTCATCTCCCAAGGTCTTTTATTTTGGTCTGAGAAGAAAGACGTGGACTGTGTCTCCTCACTGTTTATTAGGCTTTTATACTTTGCTGCATTCTAGGTAGTGGGCTAGGTTTCCTTGTTTGGTCCTTACTAGAACATTCTATATCAAATTTATACACTTTCCTCTCTTCAAAAGAAGGTCAGACAGTAGCATTCTTTCCTTAAAGAAACCTGTCAAGGTCAGTTCTTCATGGGTAGTCTAAGGCTCTGCCTATCACTGATGGTGTGAATTTGCACCAAAAACTGGAGCAAGATAGTAGAGTCATCAACCCTGTACAGTTCTAAAATTCTGCCCTCATTGGCTTGACTCTCTCCTTATGCTGTTGTAATGAATCATTCCACCCACTTGCGTTTTGCATGATTAACCATATTCTGTCATCCTGGCTTACAGATCTTTCAAAATCCCTTTGTTCCCTATGGTTCAGTGCAACTTCACTTGGGATGGCTTGGCATCTTTGTAATCAGCAGGAACTGCCTCTCTCTTGGAGTCATGAGCCTCCTTGACTTTCCTGTTATCTCTCTGATGCTGATTGTTCTTGCTTTGAACTCTGTGCAACCAGGCCAGGGTGACTGCCTCCGATTGTTTTCCTCCACATGGACTTCAGAGGGATATCCACAGCCAGCCCACGGCTGGTGGTGAACATACAGCAGAAATGGCCACCCCAGTAACTCAGTTTCCCCGAAAAACCTACATCAGGTGCTTAACTTTACTGACAGAAACAAAGAAAACGGGGTGCAGGCTTTCTAAGGGTTCTGTTCTCATTATTTTCACATTTTCACAACGCAGCCTCTCAAAACTTCATTTCTCATTTAGTCAAACATCTTTAATGCAGCCTTTCAGAACTGTCTCTCCATTTTTCCAAACCATCAGTTCCCCTAATTAGATTAATTAATCTATGCTAATGGCAAGGAAAGAGCCACATCCACTGTAATAGGATAGAGACTGGATGGGTTTCGAATAGACTCCTTGGGTTCAGTCTCCACCTCTGGCGTGGAGTCGGGTGAGTTTTGGCTTACATCGCTTCTGTAAAGTTACCTAGTCAGCGGGCTACAATATGGTGTTTGATCTGTGCAAAGAACTTTAAGCATGGGTTTTATTTTTAACCTATATAATGTGATTCATATGAGGTTGATCACTCGTGCACTTGATAGCTGAGGAGTCTGAAGAACAGAGAGGACTGGATATTGCACAAGATTGCAGAGCCCATGAAAGGCAAGGAGAGGGTGTAATGGGGGCTGGAGAGATGGCTTAGCCACTGAAGTCTAGGCTCACAATGAAAAACTTAAGAAGGGGATACAATGCGAAGCAGCTTAGCTTGTGGTTTCCTTTTCAGCACACTGTCATTCGGCCTGCCACTCTTCCCCATCACTTCTCTCCCTCTGCCTCTCAATCACTCTGAGCTTGGGCCCACTCACCTGAACAAATGAAGATACCATTTGCTTATTAGCGTGGTAGGAACTAGAGAGGAAACATTTAAAAAATATATAGCTCACAGCGGTTACTCTACACTCGGCTTCCAGTAAGATGAGTGGCAGAGTCCCAGCCTTTTTTTACTTCTTAAAAAAATATTTTTTATTTCATTTTATTTTTTGAGTCACAGTTTCTCTGTGTAGCCGTGGCTTTCCTGGAATTCACTCTGTAGACCAGGCTGGCCTCGAACACATGGAGATCTGTCTGCCTCTGTCTCTCAAGTGCTGGGATCAAGGGCGTGTGCTAGCCCTGCCCAGCTTATTCCAGCCCTTATCGTTTTGGTCCCTACCGATGACCTTGTAGCCCTTCATTCCTTTGGAGTGAAACTTTGGTATGTCAGAAGACTCAGGGTTCTTTAACTTTATTACTGCACCTCTGTGTACTGACAACTCTCCAGTCTCTGTTCTTTAGCCTGGACATGTCTCCTGGACATTGATTGACGTCTCTATAATTGCGTATTTGATATTCCCACTTAGTTGGTTAAAAAAATAAACTCAATCTGGCTATATACAAACTGTATACACAGACACACACACACACACAAACACACACATCCCCCCATATTTGGGTTAATGCGTTGAATATGTTCACCAAAAGTTCATGTGCTGGCAGGCATATTGGCTCATGCCTGTAATCCCAGTACTTGGGAGGTTGATGCAGTAGGATTGTAAATTCTAGTCCAGCCTGGGATTATAGTGAGTTCACAGCAGTACTATGCCTCAAGAAAATGCACTGGAATCTTAATTCACAGTGCAATGGTTTTGAGTATATAGATTGTGAGAACTTTAGTGTCATGAATGCCTCATGGCCCTCTAGAGCAGTGCTTCTCACCATGTGGTTTATGACCCCTTTGGAGGTCAAAGGACTCTTTCACAGGGGTCATCTAAAACAATCAGAAGATATTCACATTATAATCCATAACAGTAGCATAACTGTAGTTATGAATTAGCGACCAAATAATTGTATGGTTGGGGGTCACCACAACATGAGGAGCTGTGTTAAGGGGTTGCAGCATTAGGAAGCTTGAGAGCCTCTGCTCTGGGGGGAGGAGGCTAGTTTTCCCAGAATGCCTTTGCTATACATGTAAGCTTTTCTGCATGCTTAGAGTCATTGTCCTTTTGTCTTTTCTCAGTGAGAAACACCAACATCCTCACCTCAACACACAGTCAGCCATGCCTTTGTATGTCCTCCAGAGCAGTAGCTAATTAACTTCATAAAAAAAAAATCTTCAGCATTAGAACAACTCCTTTTCACTCTACAAAAAACAGCTGCTCAAATAAACTCCTTTACTTTATACGCGGCTCAGTTTGCGGTATCTTGTTCTGGCGAAGTTGTTCAGTGAAATACTGTTACCTGCACCTTGGTTCTGGGTCAGAATTATGTCTTCCAAAGAGATGCTGAAGTTCCAACCCATAATCCCTGGGGCACTTGACCTTATTTAGAAATAAGATCTTTGTAGGTGTTCATATTAAAATGCAACCGTTAGTGTAAATACTCACGGAACATGACTAGCTTTTCTAAAAAAAATTCTGACACAGATACCTTTAGAAGGAAAATAATGTGAAGATTCTGGGAAAATGGTACCAATAGGCCAAGAAGTGCTTGGGGCTACCTGACACAAGAGAAGTGGAGTAAGGAAACCACGCCCACTTTTACCTTGGTTTCAAATGGTGATTTTTTTTGTTTGTTTGTTTTTTGTTTTTGTTTTTTTGTTTTTTTTTTTTGGTGTGGGAGTTGCATGGAGCCCAGCATCCTTCATTGTATTATCCGAGCCACATTCCATTTACAATTCCATTTACAAAGCCGACTTATATCAAAAAGGCAAGAGCGAGTTTTCAGTTTCAACTACAGTGAAATTCATCTAAGTGGATGAGACTCACATGGCCTCAGCCACATCACCAACTCCTTACCCCTGGGCACTCTGTGTCATCAAGGACGCGAGGGTGGGATCCAGTCACAGGAGAGCATCATCGGTTCTCTTTTGTGACATTAACTCCCTGCCTGATGAGCCTGCTCTGCCATTACAGATCGTGTGTTCCTTGCTCTTTCACACCCTCTCTTTTTCTTCCTTTTCGCTTTGTTCCTAGTGATGCATTATTTTTCTGTGCTGGGGCCTTCAGGGTGCTAGAACATTTCTGTGTCACTGAGGTATAACTCCAAAATGAACTTTTAATTTTGAAACAGGGTTTCCCTAAGTCTTTGGGTTGGTCTTGAAATCATTCTGTAGCCCAGGCTTGATTGCACTAGCTCTCCTCCTGCCTCAGCCTCCTGGATAGCTGGGATGACAGGCCTATTACACGAGGCCTGGATACTTGTAATTTATAGTTATTAATTTTTGAGTCTGTATGCCAGGCACCAAACAAGCAGCAGGGACATGATGCTGTAAGCAGAGTGGACTTGACCTTTGTGTGGGGGGGGGGGGCTTGTTTTTGCCTCTGTAGATCTGCTTTCATTTTGCAGTGATAATTACTATTTCTCTTATATATCATTAAGAATACTTGGCGATGGAGTGATAACATTTAAAAACACCTTAAAAACCCTCAACAGTTTCTTAGCATATTACTGAAGCTACATCGGTTTTTATAGATTACAATGAATATGTTTTTTTTATTTGTTTTAACTTCTCCAAATAGATAGCCAGTGAATGCTGCAGTCTGTGGTTTGAGCTGCCAGAAGGAGACAAGGTCGCAGGACGCTGAGATTAAAATCCGAGTGGGGAGGAGATAAAGGCACGTCCACAGGGCTTCTGTAACCCTGATGAAGTGGGCCCCTGAAATAACTTTAAAATGTAGACTTTAAACGCTATATCATAGGCTCACATAAAGGAAGTGGCTATGAATCCCTGATGGTGGGAAAGTTCTCAAGGAGAGTTCTAACAACTGCTTGATGTTAAGCAGGTGCATTGCCTTTTAGATTGAGCCACAGGAAGTGGAGGCTTTAAGATGATAGACAAAAGAGTATTTTTTTTTCTTTTATCTTGATAGCTGGGATAAAGTTTCTTTCAGAAAAATTCTAAAGTCAGCAACAGTGACTATAATTTTTGGTAGTCTAACAAGCTTAATTATAACTACCCTATAGCTCTTAGTAACATAGCATGTTAGCCTGCCATGGATATTGACAGTAGATGCTCATTAATTATAATTGCTTTATAAATATTGGAAAATTCACATTGAGCATTATTTAATATTCACCATGCTCATTACTATTAAAGTGGCTGCTAGTATTTTAGATTTACTAATCGATACAACTCAGGATTTCTGCCTAGAATGTTACTTAGCTTCAATAAGAAATAATTAAGATGAAGGTGTTATTTGAAAGCTACCAATTATTGTGGAGAAAGATTTGCTTTCTGAAGTCATTCTAAATAGGGCAATGAGGGGAAGCTGTCTTTCATAGTTTTTGCATAATTAAAACCAATCACAAAGAAGCTCTAGTCTATTTATTCCTCTAAAATTTGTTTACTGGAATCTTGCTAATAAGTAAAGAGCATGTCTTAATTTATCTTTAATTTAAATCAGGTAACAAATTAGCAAATTAAACACCGAGTTTCTTATTGTTTCTTGTCAGGTGGTATCCAAACTTGCAAAGTACTTACCCACCTGGGTAAGATTTCTACAAAGTGAGAAATAGACCTTCCACTTTATTATAATTAAAGAAATAATGGTACCTTACTTGGTTTGGTTTTTACTAATTTATTATGCATTTTCATTCTTGCGAAACACTGGTAGGCTTAATTTAGGCAAGTTTATTTGTTTTTGTGCACTCAGTTACCCCACACACATGATGCCTGTTACAGTTAGGAATTTCTGAAGCCATGGGCAGTAGGGTGGCAAAACAAAAATGTTGAGAAATTCTAGTGAATCATAGGCAAGCAAATGTTATTCTCAGTGAATATCAATACTCCATCTTAAAGATGAAGGCTCACATGATATCTACTTTTTTTTTTAAATTGACAACTTGATCAGATTAAGAAATATCTAGATTAGCCATCTCCTTAAGGTATGCCATGAGGAATTTTCCAGAAAGAAGTAACCAAAGGAAGAGGATACTACCTGGACTATGGGCAGCGCTACCTCATGGGCTGGAGGCCTAATAGAACAAAAGGGAACAAAGGATGGTTCAGTTCTTGGCTGCTCAGTTCTAGCTTGTATTTTCCTCTACTTCTGGCTGCCATGACAGGTATTACAGCATCCTTCCTTCCGTGATGGAAAGACTCTTCTAAAACACTGAAGAGAACAAATGTTTTCTTCCCTATATTGTTTCTGTCAGGCATTTTGGCTAGAACAGCAATGAGCCCAGAAACTCACTGACAGATAAGACATGATAGCAAAAGGATTTAAACCAAGGTTTTTCAATTCCCTAACTATAAAATATTGAAGAGATTCAAAATGTTTTCCTGAACCATTATAAATCTTTATATCAATAATTCTAAGTAATCAGTGGGAATTTTCCAAGTGATAGTAAATATCATTAAGTCAATATTTGTAACAAGCTCAACTGAAAAACAATACCCTCAGATTTTCTGTATATTGTAAATTTTTATTCCCTGTTTTAAGTAAATATCATCATAATAAACTAATGCCAGCCTTACATTGAGTGCATGAGATGTGTTTATATATATAAATGTGCAGGTACATAACAACTCTCAGGTTTAAAATTGTGGTGAGAACACTTCATATTACATCTACCTTGCGGCCACCACAATATTGTTAATTCCAGCTATAGTATTATGAAGCAGATATCTAGAATAGTGTCGCTCAAATAAAAATTTATACACTTAGAATTGAAAAGTCTTAAAGTAATAATAATAATCAGTGATCTCATTAAATTATTTCCTCTATTCCCTGGAGTTTTTCTTTTGAGTATTATGGCAAGTAGGGTTTTAGATACTTTCCAGTACTGTGTTTTATGAGTCAAGATACAACTGCTTGGACTAAAGACACACAATAAAGGGAAGTAAATAAATGTTTTTTTTTCTCTCTCTCTCTGCTTTTTGTCCTTCACTCATCTTCTAACCTTGGATTCCAAGCTTTCTGTGCAGAGGTTTCTACCATGCCTCAATGATTTCATTTGGAAAAAGCCAGTGGCACCTAAGACTGCTATGTCTATTTGGAATTTAGATGGTGTGCCTTAAGGCTCAGCTAGGTGTGATAAATGTTACTCTACTAGTTACTAGTTACATTGTGATAAAAGCACCTGATAAAAGTAACTTAAGGAAGGAAGGGAGGGTTTATTTTGTCTCACAATTCCAGGGTGAGATCCACTCTGGTGTAGAAGGCATGGCAGAAGGCAGGGTGAGGCAGCTGGTCACATCAGATTTGCACAGAGGAAGCACAGAGGGACAAAAGCTGATGTTCAACTCACTTCCTCCTTGTTATTCAGTTGAAATGTCAGGCTACACAATGGTGCTACATGCATTAAGGGTGAGTATTCTGTGAGGGCGAATGTCAGTTGTCAACCTTTTTGGATAAAAATCACCGAAGACATTGGGTCTCTGTCATATTATTTTAAGAGTTTGGGGAACCTACCTGCTATGGATAGTAACATTCTCTGGGCTTAGATCCTTGCAGAGAAATTTTAATCCAGAAATGTGGCTGCTGTGGCAAGGGATCACATCCAAGGACCTAGGGCTATGTGATCCAGCTGGAATGTAGCCATGCCACACACTTTTTTTTTTAATCCCTCTAGCTAGAATGCAGGCACACATTTTTAATCTCAAAAAATGAAGGTAAAGTTAGTTTGTAGAAGGAAGCACCAATGTTTGAAAATGATGTGCAATTGAGGGGCAGACACAGTGACAAATCTGAGAAAGATTTAACAGAGTGAGCCAGAGACAGGAGACACCCAACCAAACCAGAAGAGACAGGAAAAAGAGTTTAGGAAAGCATCGCAGAGAGAGAGAGAGAAAGGGAAGACACAATTTTACTGGGACAGTTGTACAGAGACAGGTTGCAGAGATAGAACAAGCTAGACACATGTGAAGACAGAATGAGCCAGAGAGTGAGAAGGGGCCAAAGTTAACATGAGGCCAAGCAGACCAATTCAGTCAGAAGCCGAGAGAATCAAGTCTGATTCAGTCATCTTGGAGAGGAGTTGAGCCAGAACAGCTGACTTGAACAAGGCATCCAGAGTTCAGAAAGAGCTAGAAATTGCGAGCTTATTCAGCAGTAAGTCTCAGAGGCTGGAAACATTCTAGACCTAGATTAGGTTGTATAAAGGCTAGAAGCTTCTGGGACTAGGCTTAGGTTGGCAGCCATAGTTAGGAAGCCTCCAAGACAACAATTAAATCATTAAAAAGGCTTTTGACCTGTAAAAAGTTACTTTTACAGATCCTGGACTGTTATAAAGGGGACGAAGTGAGATAGCCTGTGAGATAGCTCAGTGGCTACAAAAGCCTGGTGGATTCCCTTTTGTTCCTACAACCTACTTCAAGGTAGAAAGAGGACCTACTGTACAAACTAGGCTTCTTATTTCTACAAAAGCAGTGTGGCATGCATGTTCCACCATCATGAGAATGTGAGTGCACACACACACACAGCATATCACATACACACACACCACATACACACACACACACACACACACACACACACATACACACACTACATCATTTACGCACAGATACACACACCACATATCACACACACACACTCACACACACACATACACACACACTATGTCACTTGTCACTTCGTTCACACATACATACATACACCACATATCACACACACACACACACACACACACACACACAGTAAAAATTTAAAAGTGGAGAAAGTGAGGTAAGCACTCAACGTTTCCGCTGTTTGATTAAGGATGTATCCTGACCAGCTGCCTTAAGCTCCCACTGCTGTGACTTCTCTGCCTTCATGAACTTTGAACTTGGCATTAAATTATACCTGTTCTCCCTTAACTTGCTTTTGACTGAGTGTTTTATCTTAGCCACTGGAAAAGTAAACGAAACCTGTTTCTGCCTCACATAACCTGCACTATAAACTTTCTCACAGATGTGCCAAGAGGTTTGTCTGCTAGGTGATTTTTGGATCTAGTCAGCCTAAGGATAAATATAAGTCATCACAGGACCTACTGGTTGGGGGTGTGACAGATCCTACTGACTGGTCCTGACTCACAAGCTCAAATACTGGTACGGATTCCATGTCACTAGCTTCGTCCACTGAGACTTATAAAAAGACTCAACCTAGGAGAGGGTTTCATATACTGTAACAACTATAGGCCCCAGATTGGTTATGCACTGAGAAACAGGGCAGCCAAATCAGGACCATAAAGAAGTCAGCCATACTGTAGCCCTGTAGCAATGCTTATACCAGTGAATTAGAATTTGGGAGCCTAGATTGTAGGCTCCTTCACCCATCCTAGTGAAGGGAATGACAGTGCCTCTCTATGAGGAGATGAGTTTGGGTCTCACAAAAGAGCCAAAGGTGGGTCAAATCAGCGAAGGACCCATTTAGGGCAGGCCAACAGCTCAGGTGATTAAGATAGTTGTGGCCGCTGTTTAGAGCTGAGCCTCGAAAAGTGAAGAGCCTCAGCTATCACAGCATCTACAGAGCAGGAACTTTCCTGTCTCTACTGCACAGAGCTTCTGCCTCAGAGTCATTACAAACTCAGAGGGTGGAGTTGGTGCTACATGACAGGGGAGTGTTTGGGAAGTTTCATACGGGCTCTGTGGTCCCCAACCAGAGGGACATCACCAGGATGTTGCACAGTCCCAGGTAGTAATGCAGAGATGGTTAGAACAAACAGGCACATGCCCTCTAACCCATGGACAGCACGTATGGGAAAGGCAGACCTTATTCAAAGGGTGTATTTGCTTTGTGCAAAACTTTCAGCTTTACAGTGTTTATAATGTTTAACGGGGTGCTTTGTGAAACAAACAATAGTAGCTACCGTTATAGAATCATTTGTTTTCTATACCATAGGCACTGGTTCAAGTATGTTCTGCACATCAACTAATAACCCGAAAGGTAAATATAAACTTAATTTTAATAAAGAGAAACTTGTCATTAGGAGAGAGAGACAAAGGCAGACTGGACAGCTGGCTGTGCTTATATTTCAAATCTCCTCCTCCATGAAGCCAAAGATAGCACCCTCTCTTTCAAATAAAGATGATGGTAAATGCAAGTTGACAGGTATCCAAAACTCTTGTGCAACTTTTAGCATCTAAGGAAAAAAAAAAATACACGGAAAAGATGGGTGGAGAGAGAAGCTTTACAGTAAAGCACATTTTAAAAATAACTGCAATTAAAAGCTTCAGGCATTCCTTATTATTCGTTTAAAAAAGGTTTATATGGGGAAGGAGAAGATGGAGAGAGGGAGAGAAAAAAAGAAGGGGAGTGAGAAGGAAGATTAAGTCTCTATCATATCATCTGCTGTGGAGGAACCAGAGATATACTCGGTTGCCTTCCGCAGACATTCTCAGGGTGGCAGAGGTGGGTCCAAGAGGGGCCTCCATCAGTCAAGTAAAGACAGTGTTTGCTACTTCTGTGTCTGGTGGGACAGCTTGGTTAGGAACCAATTTACTAGCTGTTGTAGAAAGAGTCCTGTGTATTTGGAAGATGAGCTTGCTTTTGTTCTCTCTAAGATTATGTTGGGGCTGGTCCACAATGCTCCCAAATTATATTTGAAACAAGTATTTATTTCATTCTCGGAGCCTTTACTAATTCTTGATGGAACCTTACATTTGCCCTTGGGCCTTCTGGGAGATAAGCTTATTTCAGCTCACATTTAATTCTCCCGGATCAGCTTTATTTGGGGGGAAGACAGAAGACACCAGGTCTTGAAAGAAATTTTCAGCTTTCTGCCGGCTTGACTTTTATATAAAGTGAGAAATTGGCTCAACATTAGCTGTGTGGCCCTGTGATATAATCTAATAGAGAAAATCTGTGGAGAGCTTGGAGGACAATTCCATAATATTAAGTGAGGAAAAACAGTGCACCACACGGGCGAGTACCAAATATCTCAGGACAGACTCATGACCAGGGATGATCCCTTTCTTCATCCACAGCAGGCCAAAACTAACGGCACAGGCATCTTTTTGACAGCTGTTAGGGGAGTCTCCATAACTCGCCCTGCTCAATATCTTGCCGTAAGCCTTTTGTGGATTTTGTGATGCCTATGTGGTCTGTGATAATCATTTGGTGCCTGAGATAATTGTAGCCCTTCTTGTTGTCCATGAGAAGAGTGTCATGGTTGTGGTTTACAGCCAAATGGATATGCAGGCATCTAAACGAATCCATGAAGAATGGTTCCCTATATAAAATCACTACTTTGTCAACCCTTATGGAATGCTGGAACGAGACAGTAATCAACTAACGATATTCGGATTTTGAGGTGAAGGAACAAGGACCTTGATTATGGATAGATTGGCAGATATTGCCAGAACTTACCAACCAACCTTCACACTACTCTCTGTCAAACAGCCAATGGGACGCTGAGATGTAAAACAAAGCACCAATGAATGAAATGTCTTGCCTTGATTTATGTTTTTGAATCTCATCAATAAATAACTAGCATTTAAAAGGGTAGATTATTAAAGCTTAGAGGAGACATGAAGAAAAAATTGATGGTGAGACACTTATTTGATCCCTAACATAACACATTCGCCACACAATCCCATTTTATTTTATTTTTATTTTTATTTTTTTGAGCTAGCCAGGGAAATGTAAATGTAGACAATAGGTATGCTAGCTGTTCTTAGCTACTTAATATGAGCAAGGTGGCATGATGGCATGCTATCATTATACAGAAAAGTCATAAATACGTCTCTGAATTTGTGACCTGCTTAGCTACATATGTACGTTTATTTTTAAAGGCTTGCAATTAAATTTCACAACTCACTTAGTTACTAAGAACGATGAATAGAAAAGAAAAATTTTAAATCTGAAAATTTTATTTTAGTTCGTTTTTATGTGTGTTTATGGGCTGTGTGTGCTCATTCATGTACACCCAGGTGCACATATGTGTGCAGGCAGTGCATGGCGGTCAGAGGACAATTTTGGTTATCACCCTTCGGAAGACCATATATGTCCTTGGAAACAGAATCTCTCATTGGCCTGGAGCTTACCAATTAGGCTAGACCTGCTGTCCAGGGAAAGTCCAGCTTTTGTCTCCTTCTTGCTAGGACTATAATCACTTGGCCCCCTGTCAGAACGTGGTCAAAAGATTGATCTGGGAACTAGGAGAGAGGCTCCGAGGGGAAAAAAGCAGAGGGCCTTTTTTACCTCAGGTGCATTTTGTTCCCTGGATTGTTCTTGGATGTGATTTCATGCCTCCTGTGTTAAATTTACATTCAGTTTATAAGACATGTTTATTTTTGTTGGATGTCAGAACATAGCTATAGAACCTAATCTGGTCAGTGCGCCCTGAACCTGGATGTAGCCTTGATTCATGCCAGACAATGGTGTCTAAATTGTTCTGGGAAACGGCTGCTTTGTTAATATTTAGTATGTGCCTAGGAACATTTATTTAAACGCCTTTTTTTCCTGAACTTAAACAGCCTTCCTTGGATCATTGCTTTCTTTGTTGTATTTGTGTATAAAAGCACACTGAAACTGAAGTAAGATTGTCTAAGGCATCAGACTGTAGTACACTCCATTCTTTCAGGTCCTCAGATCCCAGAGCCAGCAGACAACATCTGCACAGGGTGGCTGAAAAGTCTACACCCCACGTCTAGCATTTTGGTGTGGGTCCTGGGGGTTGAACTTTGATCATCACGGCTATAGGACAAGCACTTTACCAGCTGGGCTGTTTCCCCACCCTGCTAGTTTTATATTTACGCTTTTTAGAGTCTGTCAGCTTTCTATCAGCCACTATTCTTATGTTTCTTCAATTCAGAGACCTTAGATAGTCATGCAGAAAGGCTGAAGGACATCTATACAGTTACTATACGGAGGCTTTTCTGTCTAGAATCTGGCAGTCCAAATAAAAGACGCATGATACCCAAACCAATCAATGCCTTACTCTATACTCTCTTTCTCTTCCCATCTTTTTTTTTTCCTTTTTTTTTTTTTTTTGAGAGGCTGCGTCTTCTCTTCCCATCTTAATTTTCATGTTTGTTTTGTTAATGTTTGTCCCTGCGTCTATGTTTATGCTCTCACCTGTGGCAAATGCAGGTTTTACAGCCGACTTCCTGCTGGTGCTTGTCATATGTTGGCAATATTTAGCAGAATGTGTACAGTAAACAAGTAACACCATACAGATGAGAAGAAGAAAACACCATCCACACATCATGGGATGATGTCAGAATGATCACTTTTCTCCTAGCCTAATTAAGGGATTCAATGTGGTGGTGGTGGGGGGCGGGAAGAGGAAGAACAGGATTTGGCGTGGCAGGGTTGCAAGGATGTGATGTACCTGTACTATACAGGAAGAGAGAACATGGTGAGACTTGCCTTCAAACAGAATGTATATAAAAACACAAGAAGAAGAAGAAGAAGAAGAAGAAGAAGAGGAAGAGGAAGAAGAAGAAGAAGAGGAAGAGGAAGAGGAAGAAGAAGAAGAAGAGGAAGAGGAAGAGGAAGAGGAAGAAGAGGAAGAGGAAGAGGAAGAGGAAGAAGAAGAAGAAGAAGAAGAAGAAGAAGAAGAAGAAGAAGAAGAAGAAGAAGAAGAAGAATAATGACCAACAACAGTTCAAGCTCAAATCACCTGACACACACAAACAAGAGCATCTCCCAGTAACAAGGTGTAGTTGCTTACTGGACACTGGAGCCCTGAAAGGCTTGGTAGAATTACCACCCACCGATCTGATATGCTATGCCTACACATTGCTTTGTTGATGGGCCAGCCATTTGCTGAGTCCCTGTGTGTGGGTGTAGTTAGAGCAAAAGCTTCTGTGGCTACTGCCTAAGGTGAGGTGTGCTTGTAATCTCTGAAACTATTCAGTCAAATGTCTTAATCAGTCCATTGTCCCCTCCCCCCAAGAACATACCCTGCCCTTTTTTCCATGGGGGCCTTTTAGGAGAGACCTAAAAGAAAAGAAAAGAAAAGAAAACAAAACAAAACAAAAAACCAAAACACCAAAAGGTCATGGCATTAGTCTGAACCAAATCATAGAACATTTCTGGAGAGGTAAGCTCTTCTCTAGTTTCCTTGGATTTAGTGACTTTTTCTTCTATAGACTATAAAATGGTCATAAACCATAACACGAGAGATCTGGGCACTTAGCTTTGACTCATGGTCTTTTAGGGGTCACCTATGAGTGTTAACCACCCCAAATTAATTACCTATAAGACACAAAAGTCTTCAGAAATTCTTTGTGAATACCTAAAATGATCATTTTTTTCCTTTGCACCTACTTATACAACAAGCATCCATTAAGTTTTAATTACCTCCCTTCATCAGGCCTTTCATCTTGGCATTCTATCCTCTGCTAGAGGTCTTTGAAGATGGAGGCTTGGATTTAATATATACAGTTCATTGGAGGACTTAACTTTGGGCCATACAGGTTCATAGCTTATTATTTGAAACTGAGGCCTCGTTACCTCTCATACACACCAAAAAAAAAAAAAAAAAAAAAAAAAAAAAAAAAATCTCTATTCCTCTGGAATTCAAATGACTACATTTTCTTAGAGATGGCCGAAGTTGGCCTGCAGTATGTGTATGCCTTCTAGAGTGGAAACTTGATGATATGATCAAAGTTTCGAAACAGGTTTCTTTGTCTGTTGGGTAAACTCAGGGTTTGAAACATAATAAAAACAAAATATTGCTGCAGGCAGGCACCGGTTCTGAAGCATTATACAGGAGATCAAAAGAAAGAGACAAGATGGCAGAGAAAGAAGGTGGAAGTTAGAACCCAGATCTCTGCAACCAGAATCATCTTCATGTGAATGAGTTATTATTTTATTTTAGCGGATCACTTGTTTTTCTGAAATATGTTATTATTCTCAACCTTACTTGGTTATAGCCACTGAAAAATTGGGTTCTCTCCTATATAAGTCCTATGTTCAAATCTAATTATTTCCTGTGCTGTGGTGGCAACACACTGTATCTTCAGGAGAAATCAATTCTAAAATGTATTCAAACCAGCTCACAGGACACATGAAGACATTCAACAGCATAAAGACTTTTGTCTGGGAACTCTTAATATACATTAACCATCTATGGTTGGAGTAAAATAGCCATAGCTGATGTCTGCCCCGTTCAACCTCCTCACTGATGTTCACTTGGTGGGATTCACATAGATCCAGCTTAAGTTTTCTTTAACTGTCTCCTAGATTTAATTTTATTTCATTCCCTTCAGTCATGTGCTGATAAGGAGTTTGGTATTTGAGTACTGGCATTTGAATGCTAAAATCCTGACAAGAACAAAGTGTGTCTCGTTTTAAGTATTGCCTGAGCATCTTATATGCAGTCAGCTGTGCCTGTAAGCTTTGCTTTGGGAAGCAGGAAACAAGGCACTGACTTGTGGTTTTTACAAAGGGGGTCATCAAGCCGGTGCAACTTACGAGGGGTTTGCTTTATCACTTACAAGATAATACAAAGAACTTCTCAACTGCCTGGCTAGCTTGTGTTCGGCATCAGCACAACCTGCTTTATTCGAAACAAATCCCTTCCCTTAATCCAGTCAGCTGGGAAGCATTTTCCTGGCACATGCCCCACTGCAGGTAAGAGAAACAATACCCCAATAGGCGCCGCCCACAGGTGAGCACCGGTTGTACTCAGCTGAATGAGGGAACCCCGAGAGGCAAAGACCCTGGGGACCACGCAGAGATACCCATTCTCCTTAACAGCCTCACAACCACTTTACTCAACTATTTGCTGTTAATAAAATTCTGGAATTTGAATTCTGGCTGACATTTTCAAATTTCACTTATATGATAAAGATGATTTGGATGCATTAAAATTAGAGTGGGAGAGGCAATTAGAATAACTTAAAATACGGTATGAGTATTTTAAGTCCTTTGCTTGTGTCTAAGTCGTATTAGAGGTATCCGAGGCGATCAGTGTAGCACCTCAATGTAGTTTGATGCTGCTCAGTGGCTTTTCCCAGTAAATGGTTATTCTAATGATCAGTCAAACCTGTCTACAGACCAGTAACTAGTTTCCCTTCCTCCCATGTTTTCTTTTTTTCTTTCTCTAACTCTGAGTAGTTATATGTTATCCTCCTTTACTTCTACTGAAGATGGTAGCACAAGGTTTAACATTTATCTCCATGAAACCAATGTTAGCCGGTTGCCATGATAAAATAAGAAGTCACCCTGAGCAGCAGTAGGCCTAACGGGCTAGCTTTTACTCATCTAAGGTAACTGAAAGCTTCAGAATGAACATTTTTAAATGTCTCAAACAAAAGATTTTATGAAAAAAAAAAAAAACCCATAGAAACAATGTGCTTTTTCTCTTCAGATGTCTTGGTGCGAAAGACTACGGGGACTGATGAAGTTGAACCAAATGAATTTTTTTTTTTCATTCTGATATGGCCACAGGACTACAGCTACCAGGGAGTGGAGGTTTGTATGAACGAGACCTCCCCCAATAGTCTCAGGCATTTAACCTTGGTACACACGTTGTGACACTGTTTGCGGAGGTTCAGAAGTTGTGGCTTTGTTGGAGGAATTCTGTCGCTGGAGGTGGGCTTTGAAAGGTTGAAGACCCAAGCTGTTTTGAGTTCACTTTCCCTGCATCCTTGTTGTCCTGTTGGTGGTTTGCAATGTGAGCGCTCGCATTCCAGTTCCGGTCAACGTGCCTGCCTGCTGCCACCCTCATACACGGTGACAGAAATGGATGCCTATCTGTCTGGCACCACAAGCCCAAATACACCCTTTCCTTCGATAAGTTGCCTTGGTCAGAGTGTTTTATCACAGTAATAAAAATGTAACTAAAGGGGCTGGAGAGATGGCTCAGTGGTTAAGAGCACTGACTGCTCTTTCAGGGACCCTGAGTTCAATTCCCAGCAACCACATGGTGGCTCACAACCATCTATAATGTGATCCGATGCATACTGTATACATAATAAATAAATCTTTAAAAAAAATGTAACTAAAACACTGGGAAAACATTTAAAGTATATAGGGGATTGAGGGGTGGGGAGATGAGTGGTAAAATGCGTGTAGGGCATGCAGGAGACCCTGGCAATGTCCCCAAATCTTTCCCCAAATACATCTTATGTATGTATATCCACATTCATACACTTCCTAATGTATACACATGCTATATATGCATGTGGACTTATGTATTCATGTGTTTTATAAAATATCATTATAGTTTCTTCTCTACAGGTAAATTTCCAAACGATCTGCTCTAGGATCGCTTCTAAATCACACAATAATGAAAGGCACTCATAAAATAGCAGCCTTACCTGTAGAGTACTTTCCTTTTCTCCTATATTTTGTACAGGGCCAGCATAGAAGTAAAGATACAAGTTGATAGCAGGCATCAGGGAGTTTTAAGCAATGCGCACAGTGGTTCCAATTATTTTTGGGTAGTATGTGCCCATGGATAATTGCTTACCCATCTACTTATTCCTAATTTGGGTCTCACTATTCTTAAATAGCTTTATCATGCCTTCTCTGAGCCGGCCCTTTGCACCCTTGGGCTAGATCAGACATCCAGAGTCATCTGTTTACCAGTGCCCTGTTACCATTAGCAATCTGCAGTGGCTGTCACAGGGCTGTGTGATCAGCAGGTGGTATTCTGCATGACCAGGGTTGCAGGAGAGATAACAGAAAAACAATCTTCTGGGAGAAATAAAAGAAAATATGCAATGAAATCAGTCCTCTAAAAATATGTGTTCAAGTAAGCTTAAAAGCACATTTATTATACTCCTGTTCCTAAATATATATATGTATATATATATATATTATCATTTTAGGAGGACCTGATGACTTGAAACCAAGATTGTCTGTTACAGTTTTAGCATACATAAATTTATAGATATTGGGAAATTCCTGCCTTGTTCTACCGGAGACTCTTGGCCTCCTTTATTTAAAGGCCAGTATATCCCCAGGCAAGTTGAGTTTCTATGCTCAGTTGATTCTGAGCCTATTTCAAACAGTGGCTGCCAACTATGTCAAAATGTATACTGATTTTGTGATATACATAGTTTTCCAAAGGATGACGTGAGATCACCAGTCTCAATCCATTTGTGACTTGACTTAGATTTAAAGCTGGCCTGAAGAAATGGCTGCTTGGTACAGAAGTGTACTGGCATTTTTTTTCTTTCAATATATTTCTCCTTATCATACAGTTTTCTGATCATGAGTCACTAAAATTAGCTTGAAAAATTGTAAAAAAAATATGTCCTAATATTTAGAGAATTCATTACATCCATATAAAGCAAAACAGCCTACTTAGAACCAACAGTACCATTTTGAGTAATTTGTTCTTTTTGACATTTACTGGAAAAAAATAGCTCTCCCTACAATGTTAGCGCTAAGTAAATGGAAAGAGTATGAAGTACAAGAATACAGTATACATAAATTGCATTTTAATTCCTATTTTTCTTTAGAAAGATGTCAAGGATAAATCTAAATGTGGTTTAAACACACACTTTGCTTCAAATGCTTAGGAAATGATGCCTAACAGAGAAAAATAAAGCCATTAATTTTCCATTTGCATAACTTGCCCTTGAACTTTCTTTGACATTTCTCTTCTGTTTTAGCAACATAAAGTCCCAAATTCCAGTTTAAATGATGGGATCCCTAGTTATTGCTACCCCTAACTATTAGAGTGCAAGCATTTATTTGTCTGGATGTCTACTTTATGGAGAGAATTTAAATGCCTACTGAAGCAGCATGTGCCTTGTTATCTGTTTCCTAGCCACAGCCTATCCATTTGTACTTCTGAGACTTTAAAAAATTCTATTTGGTATATTGTATATGAAAATATATTAACAATGTAAAATTTATAATCTGATTTTTTTTTTCCTTTCAGCATCTGTTGGCATGCTAGGGTTTGACTGGGAATGTGTTTACATGGTCATATATTTGAGCACTTGGTCCCTGGCTGGTCGAATTTCTTTGAGAGGTTGGAGGACCTTGAGGAGGAGGGGCTTCTCTGGAGGAAGTGAGTTATTGGGCGACAAGCCTTGAGTGTCATTGTGGTGTCTGGTTATGGCCCAGGTGCTCTCTGTCTCCTGACTGCCTCAGAGATATAAAGAGAGCAAAGAAATAGGATGGGTGGGGATAAAAGGTACAGAGACGGTGCTGTACGCCAGCAAGTGACGACTCACGTATTAATAACTTTTCATATGCTATGACAAATACTTGACCAAAGCAAGAACAGAAAGATTTATTTTGGTTCAGAATCTTAGAAGTGATGTCTTCCCTGCCATGATGGACCCTGTATTTCCTGAGCCACGAAGTGAAATAAATCTCTCTTCCTTTATGTTGTTTCTATCAAGTATTGAGTTGGAGCAAGAAAATAATGACGAATACATCCCCTCTCAAGTGAACAAGGGGTGAGGGTAGGAGAGAAAAGCTACAGAGAGGTGATGACGGTGTGCTAACAGATGCTCATGCACTGATGGTTTTTCATATGCTATGACAAAACCAAACCGAACTCAACCCAAAACCCAATACAAAACAAAAAACTGACATAAGCAAACTAAGGACAGCTCTAGTTATGGCCACAAGGCATGAGGCAACTGGTCCTGTGGACTAAATAGGCAATTTGGTTACTGAATATTATTGATTTTTGTTGTTCTTTCTTTTTCTTTTTCTTTTTAGACATGGTTTCTCTGTGTAGCCCTGGCTGTCTTGGAAGTTGCTCAGTATGCCAGGCTGGCCATGAATTCACAGAGACACACCTGCCTCTGCCTCTCAAGTGCTAGAATTAAAAGTGTGAACTACCACCCCTGGGCTAATATTGATGTTTAAACTAGATTGTAAAACATGGTTTCTGTGAGGCTTCCAGGAATATGATATTTAAGGGAAGTTGTTACTTGTCTCTGATGTGTATAATTTAGCAGACGTATAGGGAATAGATACAGTGAATAGTCAGTTTTGTGTGGGGGTCAGTTTCAGGGTCGGGTGGAGGTCATGGGAGAGCCATGCCTTTCTGGCCTGAGGTCAACAAAGATGCCTGTACAGACAGCTACCAGCGTTGTCATCCCACACAGGCAGGAACTGAAGCTCAGAAATATTAAATGATTTGCTCAAGTTTGTTCCAAACATCTCTAGAAATTTACAAAATTAATTAAAAGTCACATGGGAAGTGGAATAAAAAAACCCATCATTTGTTCAGATTATAGTTATGTTTACATTCCTCTTAATTCATAATTATGTTTACCTTTAGACAATTCAGGCTTACAAACTACCACTAACTGTAGTGTCTAGGTGTTTCCTGACAAGAGTTCTACAAAGCAAACCATTGAGATGAAAGGAATGGTCATTGCACCTACTTGTCATTGTCTTTAACCTTATTTGTACTCCCACTTCTCTGCAAAGGCACATAGTCATCCCTATAATGCCCATGTTGGAAAATATGGGACCAGAATAGCCAATACTATGTGTCTATGTTTGTCAAGTTGACTTTATCTCAGAGATGCAGAGATGGTTCAAAATATACAAGTTAATAAATGTAATCCAGTATGTAAACAAACTGAAAGGCAAGAAGCAAATGACCATCTCATTAGATACAGAAAAGGCCTTGGGCAAAATTCAACACCCCTGCATGACAAAAGTCCTGGAGAGATCAGGGATGCAGGGTGACATACCTCAACATAATAAAGGCAGTTTATTGTCCTTGGCTGGTGCCTTAGTTTGAGCGGGACCTCTGGGCCCAAATCTGCCTATCATAATGTTCTACTTCTAGGTTTCTAGGACGCTCTGGATCCTTCTACCAACGGTCAGAACATTCTCCACAGTTAAGTGGAGAGTGGGATAAGACTTTCTCACGTACTCTGGTGCCTCACATTTGACCATGACCCCTGGAGGGGGAGACCTGGTGGCACTCAGAGGAAGGACAGCAGGTAGCCAAGAAGAGACTTGATACCCTATGAGAATATATAGGGGGAGGTAATCCCCCTCAGGAACAGTCATAGGGGAGGGGAATAATGGGAAAATGGGGGGGGGGGAGGAATGGGAGGATACAAGGGATGGGATAAAAATTGAGATGTAACAAGAATAAATTAATAAAAAAAAAGGAAAAAAAATAAAAATAGAACAAGAGTGTAGATCAAAAAATAAAAAATAAAAATAAAGGCAGTTTATAGCAAACCAATGGCCAACCTCAACTGAAATGGAGAGAAACTCAAAGCAATTCTAATGAAATCAGGAACAAGAAAAGGTTGTCCTCTCTCCCCATACTTTTTCAATGAAGTATTTGAAGTCTTGGCTAGAGCAGTAAGACCAACTGCAGGAGGTTCGTTTACCTTTCTTCTAAAACTATATATGATAAGAAAAATTAACATGGGACTATTAGGGAATAAATGACCTGATCCTTCTCCCTCCCTGCTCCCCAAACAACATATTTTATAAGAGACTTAGAAACTCAGCAGGATACTTTCATTGTTTATAATTCCATTATTTGTGAAGGTTATTTTTACAAGGCATTTGAATTAAGAGTAATGAGTTAATTGAGCCATAGGATGACTTTTTAGATGATTTTTCATCAGAACTCTCATGGTTGAAGAACAGTACACGACTGGACCCAAACTCAACAGTTTGCCAGAGACTGATTTTTATTATTTGATGCTAAGAAACTTGTGTCAGCATAGTTGGATGATTTAGATGTGCCTGGATTGTTAGGATGTTCCGGGTAGCTCATCACCAATGCAGATCGCAGTAGTTCACAGAAATGACGAATGTTTCCTGTCTGGTGATATACTGGCACATTTAAATTACGTTACATCTGTCTCTTTAAATGAAGGAAATTAACTTCTGAGTTTAATTAAACATTTTAAGAATTGGGTTTTAGTTTATAAAATCCACCCTGTGATTCTTCCAACTTCTTTCCTTGAGAAAAAAATGGATTACACGTTTCATTGGGATTTGACCTTAATTAATCCTGTGCTTTCTGATCCACCCTTTGCTGGAGGAGTCTTATCAAAAGGAATGCAAGTGAGATGGGCTAAGATAACAATCGGCCATTAACTTCTGTGTGTGATGCTGGCTGTGGTCCATGGGCCTGGAATTCAAAGCCCATTGTGCACAGTAATGTCCAAGGCTTAGCGCTCCATGGCCAAGAGACAAAATAAACTATGCAGAGCAGCATCTTTACACAGTCTACATGAATCTACACCAGAGCAAACGACCTGAAACTCTCATAGCGCAGCATGTGCATTGGCATCGGGTCCTGCCGTGTCAGATTACACAGGAGATAGCTCATGCCATCCGAAGTAAACAATCTGAAAGATCGCTTTCCAAACACCATTACTTTGGTGAGAGTGATTTATGGTGTTAGACTATCGCTTAACATTAGGGGAGGGGGGAAGAGATCATGTCTTTTCTACTGTTTAATATACCATCCTTACGCAGTAGCCCTCTTACTGACATAATGTGACTGCCTTCTAAATAAAGGGAGCGTTTGAATAAATATTTGTTGCCTGATGATCTGAATCAGATGTAGTCCAGAGAAATATAACACGTCTGTGGGAGTGCTCACAAAGCAAATGTCTACAGCATCTGTACTCCATTGTGAAGTGTAGCTTTTCCTTTTGGACTAGACACTCAGTCTCTCCGGTACCTTTTTGGTTTTGAGATTTTGAACTATGGGAATTGATGACATCTTTGCATTTGTGCAAGCAACCAAGGGAATAGCTCAGGAAATCTCAATTTCCTAGTACCCTTTCTCAGATTCAAGATAACTTTCCAGATCTTTAGCTATTTTTACACAGGTGGCATTTACTGCTTGCCACAGACATGCTGGGGATTCCTCTAGATTGTTCAAAAATAGAAGCAGAGCACTTAGCTAAGTAACATGTATAACTCAAAACAAAGATTTAGAAAGAATTTTTTAACAGGCCCATCATAAACAAAGGGTGGATATATCAGTTAATCTGATGTGGCTGTTACACATTGGGGAAATGGACTGAGATTTTATAGCTATTATATGTCAATTAGAAATGTTAGTAGCTGGTAAGCACACTTGGAGGTCATTGATGATAAGAGCCTTCCTCGGAATAGGCACCTTGTAAAACTAGGAGTTGAAACCTCAGGACTTGGATCACTTGTCTAATGAGCTCTGAGTCCTATTTCTGACCATTTTAAGCTGTCAGAAAGATCCTACAACCACTTTTTAGCCCAGAGGCTTTCTGGTAAAGAACAAGCACACACAATCACCCCTTCCTCTGGACAGAGCATAAATTCTTAATCCAAATGTGCCCGTGAGTCACTTGTAAGGAAAAAAAAAAAAAAAAAAAACACCTTTTAGAAAAAGTTGTCTGTTTCTAAAACTTCCAGAAATGGGATAAAGCCCACCTAATACATAGGCTGGCACAATGGTCTCTTTGGCTATTATCTACAGCAGGAAGAGTGTTTCCTTCCCTCACTAACAGTCTCTTTGGGCACCGCTCACCGTCATCCTGCGAGAGTGTTTTCACCTGAAATGCTCACTTTGACCATTGTTCATGTCTCTCATTACTCTGTTACAAACTCTGCCTGCTGCGCTGTGCCCTGGGTAGCTCATTTGAATTCATTCAGGGGCGATCTGAAGATCTAAAGGAATAAGGAGCTGCACAGAGCGACACACCGATAACAAAACTTCATCAACAACAACAAAAATCTAAAACAAAACACATGGTTGATTGGGTAAGAGCACTTGTTCGTTTTGTAGAAGACCCAAGCCGACACATTCATCTATAGCCCTAGTTCTAGATTCTTCCACCATAGCCAGGCACACGTATGCTGCACAGAAATGCATGCTGGCAAAGGGCTCATAAGCAGAAGAACAAATAATTATTTAAAAAGCTATTTTTCTTTATGGTACATGCATCGTAAAAGTATATAGACATCCATACCATGAGAGATGGGCATACAACTTTGTCATGGCTGGTGGTTAAAAACTGAAGGTATTTAAAGGCTGTTAAGAAAATATGAATTTAAAGAATACATTTTCATATTTTTCGGTTATGAAGCACACAGTGTCCTCAGGTCCTCAGTGCTCCTGTCCTCCCAAATTCAAATGGTAAGATTCTAACCCCCACAACGATAGTGCGGTGACACAGCCTGTGGGAGGTGATTAGGTAATGGGTCCAGAAATAATAATAATAATAATAATAATAATAATAATAATAATAATAATAATAATAACAACAACAACAATAACAAACTAAATTATTATTGTTATTATTTCCTCAAGCTAGAGTTTCTCTGTGTAGCTCTGGCTGTCCTGAAACTCGCTCTGTAGACTAGGCAGGCCTAGAAATCATAGAAATCTGCCTTTTTCTACCTCCTTGGGTCAAAAGGAATGTGCTATCACCACCTGACAAGAATTAGTATTATTACTGAGGAGACCTTGGGGCCTCCGGCATCCCTTGCTCCCCGTAAAGGCACAGAGAGAAGCTGTATGGAGACAATGTATTTGCATTAATCGTCGAGTTCCCTGAACCCAGAGCTCTAAGAAGCGGATTCCTTACGTGTATAAATAGCCAACTGATAATATTCTATTAGAATTGCCAAGTGGATGGAAAACACCAAGGACAATTGTTTTTCCTGTGCAGAGAGAACTTAGTTTAATTTATATCATTCTAATTTCCATTAGAGTTACTTCCATCTACACTACCACACTAGCTTACACGCTGACTTTTGTTTTTACATGTATCTTATTAAATAGTTCATGACAGTGCTCTCTCTGCTGTCATAGTCTGAGTTCGTCTTACAACTTTTTTTTATATCAAGACATCTCCTTGGTTAGGTGGCTCCTTTTGTCTAAGCCTAGGACTGTGGTCCCTCCATTATTTGTAACCAAGTGGGCTTGCCAGCACTTATTTTTAACTGTTCCAGAAGTTTGGTTCTACTGCAGCCAGACACCCCCTCCCATCTCACAAGCCCCTTCCTGTCATGCTTTGTCCTACCTTTATTAACTCTCCTACAGAAGCCTCTCAGGCCAACAGGGAAACTGCACACTTCTGTGCTTTCTAGTCTTTGGCCCAGGTGACCTTCCAGATGTTTTCTTGGTGCAATGTCCCTTTCCAGGCGTTAGGCAAAAGGTCACTTTTTCCAGGTGTGAGTGACACTTCCTATCCGTTAGCTAGTCCGTCAGGGATAAGGAAGGGCAGGGTAACACTAGGAATGTCTGGCAATGCTGCTGTCTTACCCTATTCCTGTCTGAAAAAGTAATGTTAACCTCTTCGATATTAAAACTATCAATGTTTTAGGATTAGAAATCTGGCTTTGCAAGTTCCACCTACCTTGACATTGTGAGATAAAATTTTCATTTAAAGGTTAAGAGGGTCAAAAAAATAAAAAAGAAGTTGTGCCCAATATTTATTCCAATGTCCAAACTAAAAATGTCCTCCCAAGAAATAGGACCCTATGTGTATGGTCAATTGATTTCCATTGAGTATTCAAAAATGATTTAATGGGGAGAGTATATTCTTCTCAATAAGATGCAGAAAAAAAAATAGAAATGTATCTAGTAATTGACTTTGATTTATAAACAAAAGTTAACTCAAAATATAGAAGAATACTAGCTATGTAATGAATAAGTTACTTTTCCTCATCCTGGCATAAAAAATACCTGACAAAAGCAATTCAACGGAGAAAGGGCTTATTTTGCTCACAGTTCAACAGTACAGTTTACCATGGCAAGGCACTCCTGGCTGAGGGGGCTTGAGGTAGTCAGGAGAAAGCGATGGCTGCTGCTGTACCTGAGCTGTACCACAGTGTCATTCACATTTAGGGTGGGTTTTCTTATGTCTACTGACCTACTTTACAAAAATCTCTCACACATATGCCAAGAGGCTATTTTCCTTGGAGATCTCCAGACCCTATCAAGCTGATGATATTAACCATCATATAGAGATAAACATAAAAATTTAAATTACAGAACTTAAAAATTTAAAAATGTCTTAATCTTTAAAGCATGCAAAGCCATAAAAGATTAAAAATCTCCATAAATTAGACTTCTCAAAATTGACCTTCATCAATTTAAATATTAAAGATTATGAAGTCAAGCTTCCAATTAGCAGCCTCTAGAATATGTAATAAATCTTTATACCTCACTTATGAAAAATAAATATTGAAAAGGGAGAGAAAAGATGAGTGTATATTTGCAAATGGAGATTAACAAATAGCTAATAAGCACAGACAACTCCTTTACTTCAACAGTCATCACAAAAATGCAAACAAATGCCACATGAAGTATAATAGCACACTCACTAGAAGAGGCAAATATTCAAAAGGTCGATCATAGCAAGTGTTGGAGAAGTATGGAACACTGTAGCTCTAATCTCTCACACTCTCACAGATTGCTGCTAGGACTGGAATGTGGTTCAGTCAATTAGTCACTTTGAAAAATACTTATCGTTTTATTTCTGCTCTTGTTCCTTTTTGTATCTTGCTAGAGACTCAGCCCAGGGCTTTGCACATAGCTGACAACTGTTCTGTTATTGAGCTAATACCAGCAGCCCTTCATTTCTTTTCATTTGAGGCCATGTCTTTACTGTACTGCTCAGGCTGACCTTGAACTTGTGATCCTCTTGCCTCAACCTCCTGGGAACACAGGTCTGCATCATGATGGCCATTTCACTTTGTTTCTTTTATAAGACTAAGATTCTTTTGCTCTTGGACTCAGTAATTGTATCTGAGAAATTTATCCAAGAGAAAAAGAAACATGTCTTTAGTGGAGATTTTACACAAATGACCTCAGCAACTCTATTTACAGTAGTTAAGACTGAAAACAACTAAAAATGTCCATCAATGAACAGAATGATAACTAAATATGTTTGTAAATATTCAATGAAATAGTACTCACATATGAAAGGGGGTGGGATAGCGATTTGTGCATTACTAGCACACACACATAACTATAAGTCTAGTTTAACTATGGATGTAGTTCAGTGTACAGTGCTTGCCCACAGGTGAAAACTCCTGAGTTAAATCCCCACACCGACAATAGTTTTAAATAAATTCATAAAATATATAGTGAAAAAAGACATTTCTTAGGAGGTGTGAATGGTGTTAACTGGGGGGAAATGACAAATGATTTTTCTAGAGCCACAAAAAGCATTCTAAACCTCAATTGCGTTGCCAGTTCCATTGTGAAGTATGTGAAAACTCACTCAGATATGCACACTTAAATAAGTGCATTTTTTATGTACGTAAATGATCCCCATTGACCTTAGATGAAAGAAGGGGTAATGAGAAATGATGGTGAGCAAAGAAGATGCATAAACATATCTTCCATCTGTGTTCAGGTCTTTAAGCATCATCCCATGAGCGCCACAAAGTTCATCATTGGAATCAGCACTATCACATAACAGCAACATTGGATTCATAAAATTCTATTGATGTCTACATTGAGGAAGATACATAAAGTGCTCAGACCCGTGCCTAACCACTGGTAAACATACAGAAGTGGAAACTGCTATCAACATGCCATGTCCTCTGTTATACACCGGCACCTTTTAATGAAGAGTAACATTGAGACTTGAGTTTCAGGGTCACTGAGTGCGTGAGTCAAACATGGCTGATTGAGATCATGCGTATAAAGTCAACAGCATTATATGTTGTCATTGGGCTGGTCACTGCTGCCCTGGTCAGTGACTGAGATTCCAGGCCCTGGTGACGCCTCTTTAGTTGAGATGTATACTAAGAGCTCTTGCCAAGGAACCCTTTGAAGTTTACTTCTGGGGGCACACTTAGTCAACTCCCAAATGTGACATCCTATAGTCATGAAAACCAGGCAGAACCATCTCCGTGCTTGTACCTGGGTCTTACATGTCCTTTGCCTAATCTAATCATGTCTAATCTTTGGCTCATTTGGAAGTAACCCAAAAGGGAAAAGAGTGAGATGTTAAGCCAAGCCTGAGTTGTTCTTTCCTTTTCGTTCTAACAGACGAGCCTACCGTAAGAATTCATGGATTATCTTTTCTTCTCTTCCCTATATCAGTGCCCATCACTTGGCAACATTTGGTCTTCTTTTCTGTGAAGAGCCTTCTTGCTGGAACATGAAAACGTAATTTAATTGATGCTACTCTACATTTTTTCTTCCTTAACGTGTTGTACAGTAATTCAATTACCAATGTCAGACAGGTAGAAGATTTCCTCCGTCTATTCATTCACTCAGAAGGAAAAGACCAACCTGAATTTCCAAGTCCGTTTAAAAAAGAGTGTGGCTATGGAACAATTTTCCAGATAAGGCTCTCATTCATTACACAAACAAAGAAAGCACAATCTCATAGTTTAGGAGAAGAAAACCCTCCCGATTCAGAAGCTAAAATAAAAGGCAACACAAGCAGCACGATAACAATATAAGCACAATCCACAGATCACATCCCTCGCTACTTCTATGACTTTAAAAGCTTGCTTTGCTCGTGATAGGCGTTATGCCAAGGGATAGAACTTAGACACCCTCATTCCATGATCAGCTGCTACCCAAGGTGATATGGTGATAATGCAGCCTTTCAAATGGGTAGGATTTTTCTTTTTAGTAATTTCTAAGCTGGCATATGAAGCAATGAGTTTTATTATGACATTTTCTTATCAAATGAACATATCCAAACATTTCTAATATACCTCTCTGGAAAAGCAGCAAGGCAGCAGGGTGTGATCGCACACATCTTTGATCCCAGCACTGGGAAGGCAGAGGTAGGAGGATCTCTGTGAGTTCAAGGCCAACCTGGTCTATAAAGTGATTTCCAGGACAGCAAGAGCTACACACAGAGAAGCCTTGTCTCAAAAAATAAAATAAAATAAAATAAATAAATAAACAAATAAATGAAAAATAAGAAAAGAAAAGAAAGAAAAAAATAGCAGTAGGGATTACAAAACACCTACACACTACTAACAAGTACTAATGAAACATCCCATATCTTGAATTTCTTCATGGCAGGTTCAAACCTTCTGTTCTCTTTCACAGAACTACTGGGATGATTGTAAGCATTCCCTCTTATGTTAGACATGCTTCCTCTCTGATTTCCCCCTGCTTACTTTCCTATAATATATAATTGTAATTATCTTAAGAAAAATAAATACAAGGTTGATGAGAAGAATGTGTTTTGTTTTGTTTTGTTTTATGGCCACTGTGAACAGAGTTCAATGAAGTGTGAAAAGGCAATGGACCCTTGTTTAAGCAAAAGGGAGCCCATCTCTCAGGTTAGCAAAGCAGAGTGGGTGCTGGTTCCTGCCTAGCAAATAGAAGGAAACGCTTTAGGCTGCCACAGTGCTACAATGTAGGTTTCAAATATGTGCTTTGTCATCCTTCCTTTATTTTGACTGCAGAATGGACTGCAAGTCTTAATGCTGGCTGACAACTACATGGTACTAACCCACTAAGTGTCAACCTCTGTCAGCATGTCACACAAAAAAACTAGTAGGTTGCATAATTCAGGGCAGTAGACTGTTGCTCAGGCTGTTGTTTCTAGCAGTTCCAATTACGATATGGAGGACATAGGCTCTCTTTTCTCATTGCAAGTTTGATTTTTGAGAAAGGTCCAAGGATAAAGCAGAAAACAGCAAAAAAAAAAAAAAAAAAAAAAGGGATCATATAGTCCACTGAAGGTTTTATTATATTAAATTAAGATGGATGAGGAAATACGTATGTTTTAAGGGTAGTATTTAAAAGATATCAAACACTTTGTGCACAAGAAATTTTGTTTCTCAGTGATGAGGCGTAAACCCAGCACTTCTTGCATGTTAGGCAACTAACTGCTTTATCCAGACTACGCTTGAAGTATTCCAGTTTGAGAGAGTAATAAAGAAATCTGAGGTGTTGCTATTTGATTTAGGATTTTTAAAGCGGACATATGACTGTATATATTTTTAATTTTTATTTAATTAATTTATTCAGATTACAACTAAATCATTATCCTATCACTTGTATCTTCCCGTTCCTCCCTCCCTCCCACTTTCACCCTATTTCGCTCCTCTAGGTCTATTACTGAGGGGGACCTCCTCCCCCAGTATATCATTATAGCCTATCAAGTCTCACCCTGGTAGCCTGCTTATTCTTTCTTTGAGTGACCTCAGGCCTCCCCACCAAGGGAAGATGGTCAAATATGGAGCACCAGAGTTCATGCCAAAGTCAGTCTCTGCTCTCCACAAAACTGAGGAGAATGTCCTGTCCATTGAGTAGATCAGAGTATGGGTTTGATGTTTACTACTTGTATTGTCCTTGGTTAGTGCAATAGTTTGAGCACAGCCCCCTCAGCCCCGATCCACCCATCACAATGCTCTTCTTGTAGGTTTCTAGTACCCTCTGGGTCCTTCTATTTCCCCATCTCCTATATTTCTCTTACCTAGAGTCCCAGTAGGATGTCCTCACATCTGTCCCAATCTCCTGGTAAGTGAAGACTTTCATGGGACATGCCTTTTGGGCTAGTGCCCATTTATAAGTGAGTATATACCATGTGAGTCTTTCTGCTTCTGGGTTAACTCACTCAGTATGATCGTTTCAAGTTCCATCCATTTTTAAATTGTAGTACAGAGATGCTATAGTTTCTGGGTTCATTGATTCTTGATGACTTAGAACAAATATAGTGTATCTCCAATGAAGAAAAGAATATTTTGCTTCATTTGTTGAAGATGTACTGTATTTGGGCCTCTGTCTGTGGTGTTAGTCCAACAGCAGAGACCCAGATAAAGTACCCCAGGGAATTTACCTTCCTTTAGGGTAGATAGCTGCAGACAGATACCTTTACATGTGTCTATTTACAATAATGTTATAGGTTGTAAAGTGACATATGGCCTAGAAATACAAGGGGAATACAAGAAGTGTGTGTGGGTGGGGGCTGGTATGTCAATGACAGTGGCTAGGAGAAGAATCTCTGGGAAGGTGACTTTCATATAGAGGCTTGAAGAAAGTAATATTTGAGGGAGTGGCCAGTGTATGGGAATGCCTGGAGTCAGAGATCACTTAGTAAGACTGGATATAAAGTTTCTCCCTCAAGGCTCTCATGTTAAAGGTTTGGTTGCCATGTGATGGGCTGTGGCTTAATCATTGATCTAAACAATTACAAGTCCACTGATTCATTTGTAATTTGGTGGCATTGGAGGGAGGTGGTAGAAGTCCACTGGTAGGTCCTATTTGGGGAAAACAGTACCCAGGGGTTTTAATGCTGAATGAAGGCCAAACCTTATCCTTGGTGCTTTCTTCTTTGTCATTCAGCTTCCTGAGTCCTACTGGATGAGTGGCCTCTTTTAGTGCATGGTCCCAGTGCCACAGTGTGCCCCTTCTTAGGTCTAAGAACAATGGATCTAGTAGATTGTGGACTGAAAACTTGAGAGCTGAGTCACAATAAATACGGCTTCCTTTGGAGTTGCTTATACCAGGTTTCTTATCATAGCAACAAAAGGCTGACGAACACAGTCAGCATGTGGGAAGCCCTGAGGCTTGGCATGTTGAGAGATACACAGGTGTGAGGTCAGAAAACACCAGTGAGAATGGCTTCATCTTGAGGGCAGGGTCCAGCATTCACTCGGAGGGGGGGGGGTACAATAATAGAGAACAGCAAGTGTCAACTGTCATAGCCACAGTGGCCCTGTTGTTTCCATGTAGAGGCATAGGGTCCCAGCTATGGCTGTCACAACAAGCAAGGTGAGGTATATGCTGTGTTGGCTATAGACACAGATGAAACAAAGTTTTCTTTACATTTATTGAAAGAGAATACAAAAGGACATTTTTGGTGCATAGGGACGTGGGACAGGTGAGGAGGACACAGAGAAGGATGACCTAAACGGTCTAGTTTTATTCAAGGGCCACAGTTCTGGGATAGCAGTTCTTTCTTTTAACCCCCTCTCTTCTATCTCAAAGACAAGGCTGAATTAAGGGCCTCTTAAGCTAAGTCATTCTCTGCTGTTCTGTTAGAAAAAGATGAGTACGGACCGAGCGCATCTACTGCCTCGAAAGAAATCCAGTTTGCACTTAGTTCATTTGAGAAATTGTTCTTGAGTCGTTACCCTTATATACATTCTGCGTGTGATGCTGACAAGTTCAATTTCCGCTCGGGTTAATGGTCACATAAATGTCTTTACACAAGTTAAGGTTGCTTGGAGGCAAGAATAATTTCTAATTTTCCCCCTCATGTTTTGCATTGCTGGATAGGTTTTTTTTCCAACTTGCTGTTTGAGGTCTAGCCTCCCTTTATACTTGGGGTAAACCTAATTAACATTAATGAGAGTTCTGTGTGCGTATTGACAGGATAATAGACCTTCTAGGATGGTTCTTCCTCTTCCTGCACTGCACACTGGCTGATTACTACTGCATTAGGCACTGATACAAGCCCATGGCAGGAGGACACGCACTCTGTGGAAATTAAACAGAAAAACCTGCCTTTATATATATACTTTCCCGTCATGTTAGAGAGAGGAGAATCGGTCCATGGGACAACATGGCCAACAGAACCTGATTCTCTTGAAGGGAACGTTTTGAAAAAAGATAACTCCCCAGACCACTGAGGATTATGTTTCTTAAAACTTTGTCAGTGCTCACTACATATAATCCTGATTTTCACTGTAAACAAATTGATCAAGAGTCCAGAAGATTGTCACTGAAAATTGGATCACTTCTTGGACTTTTTAGTTAAATGATAGGAAAGGTAAGCTGTGTTCCAAGTCTCTGAAGAAACGACTGGAGTTAGATTTGCATGAAATTTGGTTTCCTGCATTGACTCATCAGCTTGTCTAAACATTTCCCTGTTCTTAAGGCTTCAAGAAATTAATTTTATTTTCTATTGGTGTATCCCATTAAAGTGCCCTATATATGTGAGTAGACTCATTCTAGTCCATTTTACCATCTTTTAAAGTAATATCTGCCAAGTGAAGAACTTTGTATCCCACTTAAAGGCAAAGTTTATTCTGTAGACATCATAGGAGTTGGGATGGATTCTTGGATAGTTCAATGTGGATGGTTGGTAACAGTTCTGCTTTCCCAGCTCCAGCTCCCAAATACAGCTATGCCTTCCTGGGCCAGAGCCTTGGACAACAAGGGAGCGCTCACCCTTTAATGAGGCTGGCTCAGAAAAGCAGTTGGAGGTGTGAATTTTTATTTCTATTTCCCTTCTAAAACTTGAGAGGTTGAGAGTCTTGTGTGTGTGTGTGGGGGTGGGGTGGGGAATGTGATATAGTAGAAATACTGAAAGCTGGCAGGTTTGTTCAGCTGTAAACTTTTCCTCTTTTGGGCGGCATGGCATGGGTTTTAATCCATCAGTTAAGAGAGCTTGACCCATTTAGTCATGCAACAGCTAAACCCTTAATCCCAACAGATTCATTTTACAGTTGAGATTTGGCCACTGATACTGTCTTAATTCAGACTCAGGGGTCAACACAGTAGAGCAAAGAGGGCTTATTTCTCTGCTCTCCTGAGAACGTCAGAGGCAAAAAAAAAAAAAAAAAAAAAGACTTCTCCATCAAAATGGGTGCAAAATCTCTAAGATGTTACTATTTACTATTCTGTTTCCTGATGCAATTTGCTATGTCTTGATTGATAACAGTTTCTAAATATCCAATTAGATGTTTAATATGCCAAGAAGGAAATGTTAATACTATCTAGCATTTTCTTTTATTGTTTAATTATGCATCTTATTTTATTTATTTATTTGACACATGGTATCACTGGTGATCCTCCTAGTGATGAGATTATAGCTGTGAACCACCACAGCAAGCATTGTTATTCCTGTTTTTTTAAAAAGAAAATCAACAATTTTAAAAATATGAAAAAGTTAATAAAAATACTAGTGGGGATAATGAAAATGAATTGTAGAACTATCCATACCTGAACATATTTTAAAACCCAAAGTATTCATAAATCTATTAAAATTGATATTATAGATGAAAAACTTGTTAAGCAGGAAGCTTGCATTTTTAATGGAATGAAACTTTTCAATAGCATACATGCACTCACATCTGTATTTATGTAAATAGCAGAACAGAGTGCCATAAGCATGGGGCTGTACTCATCAGTGTGTGAACATCAACTTATTATTCTAACTTCGTGCTCACACACAGGGTCTCAAGTGATTCCTGTGATGAGGGCACGTCCACAGCCTCCGTGCCTCAGTCACAGGAGGTGCCTAGTAAACATCTCTAGTAAAAATAAAGAATCACCCTGTAGGGTAAGACCGTCAGCATTACATCTGTCTTATAGAAGAGGAAATGGAGAACCAGAGAATGTTAATGAATTTCCCCAAGTCTGCAGCCATGAGGTAATTCTCATTCAATGTCTCTGATGCTGTACTGAGCACGGAACAGAATGATCACACTAGAGTAAAAATACCTTCCTCCCAAAGTTTGACACATGAAATACAGAGCCGTCACTATGGAATTTTCCTCTGATTGAATGAGGCCGTTAAATACTCACTGTTTTCTCAGAGTGTACTCAGAATGCATCAAACATGTGCATCGTTTTCTTACTGAAGTATTATTCATTTACAATGGAATTCCATCCAGTTCTCTTTTTTTCTCCTTTTCGTATTTGTATATTTTACAAGTCACCACCTTCAAACTATGTAAAAGTCACTCTAGGAAGGGCCTGGGAATGGCATTAACTGGACAGTCTTTGGCTGGGCTCTCTGCTCACGATCGGAATTAGAGATACACATTAATAATAACTGTAGTACACAATAGCACACGGTATAACTAATGAGAGGACAAATGGCCTCCATGAGTCAGGGACATGCAGGGCGAGGCATGGAGGTCTTTAGGCTGGGTCTTGAAAAGTTTCTTAGTGTTGAGCCAGGGTCTCACATAGGGCAGGATGGCCTTGAACTCATGGCCCTCCCGCTTCCTTTCACTTGAGCCTCGTTAGTGCTAGGGTGATCATGATAAGTGGAAATATGGTTAATATACTTTCGCCATAATGCAAAATGTAAAAACAAATGTAACACCCATTTTGCCTGAGAGCATACTTTTATACAGATAAGATATATAGGTTGGTATAAGTGATATTAGTCTTTTAAAGAAAACTGTAGTGAAATGTTTTGTGTGTGTGTGCGTGCATGTGTGTGTGTGTGTGTGTGTGTGTGTGTGTGTGTGTGTATGAAGGTGTTTACTGAATTAGTGCTTAATGGAGAATAGGAAAAACAATGCTCTCAACTGGTAGCATTAAAGTAATCAGAATTATAACAAAGAATTAGTGGGCGCAGTATGGAATTACCTTTACTATAAATAGAAAAAAAAAAAGTCAAGCTGTATACCAAGAGAGCTATTTATAGGAATAAAACAAAAGCTTTCCTGTGTATATGTATAAAGACAGTCATAAAATTTGAATTTGAATTTCAAGCTTTGTGGGTGGGCATATGATTGCATGCATGTGTGCTTACCTATGAAGCCGATATGGTGGTTACCTTTGGAAAACTTCTATCAGAACTTATGGCCTATTTCATTTGGAATGAAACCCGAGGTAATGTATATTTTAGGAACAATTAAATACATAAAATAACAAGTCAGGTCTGTGTTAGCATGAGAAGAGACACTACCATCTTGTCTACCCTCCTGACCTCTCCTTGCTTCTCTTAATCAATCCAGTGGTGGTGGTTTTACCCAGTTACCTGACTATAAAATTGTTTCGAAAAAGTCTCTGTTAGGCCATTTGAACTAAAATAGAAAAAGAAGGAACAAGACCACGGAGATAGGACGACTCTGCATTCATAGTTTACAGTTTTAACCATTTCAATATCCTTATGCCAACTTGCATTTCAGATACAGGGAGGTGGACCATTCTGACCTGTCGCCAGATACTCCAATTGTCATTTTGTTGTTTGATGGGTAGTGGAACCCTTCCTTCTCACTCACTATCCCCCAATGCAGAATCATTTCTGTTGTCTGATTAAGAGCCTCAGGTAAGTTGGACCATTTCCTGAGGAATGATTTACTGCCAAATGGTTGCATTTACAAACTCTAATTTTAAGGTAAGTCACCTTCTGTACTCAATATAACTTACAAAGTACCTCTCTGTTTCTATATTCACACCCAAACCAAACAATCCATGCTTCTTCCTCAGAATGATTTTCCCCACTCTGGAAATGAAAGATAATTTTCCTTAATTTTTATCACATTTCACAAATTGTCTGTGAGCGAATAGACATGGAAAACTCTGATAGTAATACTGGCTGTTAGCAAGTTGTATTACAACAAGCTGCAGTAAGGGCTTCTGTGAGATGCAAACTGGTTTCAATAACCTTACAAGCGAACAGGCAATTTAAATAGAGGAAGAGGAAAGATGTAAGCAGGAACCAGAAAGGATGGTGGCTGTCTTAATTTGGGGAACCACATTCTAACTGCTAACCCTTAGGAGAGTGGATTTTGGGACTTTCGATCACATTGCTGTTCACCTGATGGTTACAGTAGATGTGGCCATGTGTTAAATACTGTGTGCCCCAGAGAAGGGAGTCAGGCACTGGCCCCACCTCAGAGAGTGGCAGGCAAGGTTGGCTATATCGTTACCGGGAGACTAGACACTCGGGTGTTAATGAACACGTTTGTATCCTTTCAGCAATAGCTAACTTTGTCCTGCTAACTTGACTCACTTAGGAACATCCAGGAGAATGGTTCTGTGTGTGTTTGTAGAATGCCTTAGCATGTGGAACCACTGGACCCAACCAAGGCCATTATACAGTCTGTGGAGGGGCAGAGCTGGCCAGAGTGAGGAGGAACGGTGAATTTTTTGTTTGTTTTGTTTTGTTTTTTTCATTTCTGGAACATGGGCATGTGCATTTTCCCGGCCCCAAACATCAAGGCTCCAGATGATTAGACATTTGGATTCTAGGATTTACCCCAACTTAGAGTACCTTTCAGATCTTTGACCTTTGACCAAGAACTATCTCTGAAGATTTCCAGGCCTTTGAGTTCAGACTAAGTTTTATATCAGCTCTCTTTAGCTGATAGATGACATATGATCACTACACGCTCTCAGCCTACATAACAACCGAGCTAATGCCCTAATGGTGCCCATCATAACTATTACAGGAGAGCCCCACCTATTGCACTCCTTGCACCTAGACACAAAATGGCTCGCTCAGTGAAGGGCATTTATCAAAGTAGTATAGAGCTAAAGAAAGGCAAAGATTACACCTCTGTGAAGGTCGCGGGACACTTTATAGAGGGTTGAGGTGGAGAAAAGAGCCGACTGTGAATTAGTATGACTGCTGTCCTCCTTTCCACAATGCAGGCTAAGGGGCCTGCAGAAACTTGCTACCCTAAATAAGTGGGGTGATGGAACTTGCAAAGTGCCCATCCACAAGGACGCCAAAGCACAGCTGTGTAACAATGATAAAGTCTTTAAGTTGTCGTTCAACTATTTCTGTAGTCTACGAAGTACCATAGGCTTCAGTTGCAGGCACGCTATGTGTGTTTGAGTATGTGCATGCAGGTGGAGGTCAGGGGCCATGGGCAAGTGTCTTCCTTGATTCTTCTTTTTATTTTGTGAGATAGGGAGTCTCAATTAATCTTGGGTTTTCAGGGAGGCTAGTTTTTAATGAGTTTCAAGGATCTGTCTTTGCTTCTCACAACCAGTGCTCAGGTTATAGACACCTGGTGTCATACTCAACTTTTATGTGGGTGCTGAGATCTGAACTCAAGTTTTACATATACGTAATAATAAATATATACAAATGCAACTTTTATATATGCATATAGCACGATTAATAATATATGGAATGTACAAGGCAAAGAGTTTATTGTGAGTTTTCCACACGTACATAAACAAAACAAAGTTTGATAAAAGTCATCCTCCCCACTGTTTCATTTTTAACTAAATTAGAATGATAATCTGCAGTATCAGAGGCAGCTTTTGAGAAAGTTTGGAAATCTCCGAATGGACTCAGTGCCTTGGTCTAGTCAACTTGAATGGCTAAAAATCATTAGCAGCTGCAGTTCCAAAATGAGACAAACAGAATGCCCTCCAACACATGACTGACACTTCAGATACAGCCTTTTATATCTTCTATGCTCAAATATGCTGGGTTTGTACAATGCACCCAGGATTCCCAGATGCTCCTGTTCTGCAGCATGTAGAAAATCCTGTGCATCAAAGCTTCCCTTGGCTTTACAAACTATATCCTCAGACATCAAACTGGTCTGTCCAGAAAATACTTTATTCCCTCAAATATTTCAGTGATTGTTCTTACAGATGGAATCTACGTGACTCTGAGATTATTTTAATAAGTCCTAGAATATAAGCCCTGGTGTCAACATTATTAACCTATTTTCAAGAGCATGAACTAAATGATTCTTTAATTATGATTAAATTTTGGAGTGCTTGCAACTAATTAAAACATAAGCACGTGTAATCCTAAATACCTTTACAGCATGCATTTCACTTGGCATCAGCATGAGGATACAAAATTGACTTTCAGATTTAACAGTATTTCCCTCTCTTTCTGCCTATTTTAAGAAACACAACAATCTGAAGATTCTTTAAGATACTTCCTTGTTGCTTTGAATAATTTATGACCAAATATTTTTCCAAGTCTTTCATTCCTTGTGATAGTATTTTGCCTATGAGTTCCTTATCTAATTGCTATAAATGACAATGTGAATTACGTGGAAAGAGTGACAAGAAGGGAAAATCCGCTCTGGGCAGCTTAGCATCTATCTACACAGCAATGGCGGTGGCTGGGATACTGAAAGTTTTGAGTAGCAGTGGGTAAGCAGTCAGCTGACTTGTCCCTCCCATAGGACACTAGACATTGTGCTGGTCTGCACAAAATGGCCTGAAAAGCCATCCGCACCACACAGATGAATAAGTATCGCTGCTTACTGTGTGAATATTGCTTAGTGTTTTCTATCTCCGAATCAATAATTTTTGAATAGAAGCCAGACGGTTATACAAAAGCTCACCCCCCGCCCCCGACCCCAAAATTGACAAGAACAACAGCCTCACAACAACACGTCAGAGCTCAAAGGAAAGAAAGGGATATTTTTTAGGAGAAAGAAACAAAAGGTCCTCTGGGGAAGAATATTGAACACAGATTGACACTTAGAGACTGAGGCATGTCTGTCCACTGAAGAATAAGGAATTGTTCCGTGTATCCACTCAGGAAGTGGGAGGCTGTGCCGAGGGTGGTAGACTTTCGTGACAGTCTTGGATTCTTTTATTTTTATCATCAGGAGGAGAGAGGCAAGGTTGTCTACTGTATTTCAGGTGAAAAAGTTTTTTGGTTTCTCCTTGCAGTGCCATGTATTGAACCCAGGCCCTTCCTTGTTCATCCCATGCAAGACTTCTGCCAGGCACCAAGCCTGCGACCCAGCTCTGGAAAAGTCTATTGAGAAAAAAAAGTTAACAGCAAGACTTCTCACTGTGCAGAGAAAAGGGTCAGATTGCCAAAGTCTGCACCATTCCTAATTTTATGGGATACAGATTCAGCATTCCATCTCAGACCTACGCAGCCACAGGAGCCCTAAGGGAAGCAGTGGCAAGCTAAGCACTCAGCATCATTTCCACACCCTGGGCTTGATGGACCGACATGGGCTTTGGAAGCCCATCACCATGATGACAGTAACACCCTACGGGACTGGACAGATCCCCAAGTAACCAGAGTGACCAGATGTAATAAAAACCAGACTATACACTGAGCCAGTCAAGGAAAGGAGGCGGGGGGGCTGAGTAGAAATTGAAAAAAAAAAAAAAAGATTTTGGTTGAAACAACTGAAATGATAAAACAAAGGGTAGAGGAAAGACACTAATCTAGGGGAATAATGAGTGGATCTAAAAAAACACAACACAAAACCTTATCACTGAAAATTACAGTCATTGACATAAAGGCAAATGAGCTTAATAGCAGATTAGGAAACAGGTAGCGAGAACTATAATTTTAGAGATGTATTTAAGGAAAACAGCCAGAACGCAGCAGAGAGGAAAAAAATGATTAGCACTTAATAGATATAATAAAAGCCCATCAAAGGGACGTAGCGCAGAGAGAATAGGCACGATGTGATAGATGTGCAACACGGTTTAGAAATATTCCGGACTTTAGAGATACCCGATCCTCAGATGAGGCACGTTAACATAGAGCATGAGGTTTCAAACCTGTACACAGCCAGCATCAGGCCTGGAGACTGCAGGGAGAGTGATTTGTAATGTCCAAACTTCTTCTGTCTCAGCCCTCTTCCCATTCCCAAGCTTTTCCATTTGTAAGGCATCTTCTTCTCTTCTTCCTCCCACTACCCTCCTGCTCCTCCCACTTTTCTTCCTCTCCTTCTCCTTCCTCTGCCCCTCCTCCTCTGCTTTCTCCTTCTTCCTACCCCTCCTCTGTTAAAATTTGCCTGATGGTATCTCTGTCTTTCCATTTCTTCTGGAGACTAATCACAGACTAGTTTTATTTTCCCTTTCTCACACTCCATATCCAATCCATCTGAAAACTTGTGTCATTCTGTCTTTAAACTACAATGCCTACACCAGCACTGCCATGTCCATTTCTAGACTCCAAGGGCTCTCATTTGGGGGACTGCATTGCCTTTCTTCTATGTCTTGAATTTCACTCTATCTTCAACATGGCAGCCTAATGAATTAAAAAAGAAAAAGAAGAAGAAGAAGAAAAAAAAAGAGTTACACCAAATCACCCTTTTCCTGCAGTAGGGGGATCTTGAAGGGTCTTTGACCTTTTTCTCCCGATATCCATATAGTTCCTTTTCATTGTTACCAAGTCTTTGCCCAAATGTCACCTTGTTGATGACGCCTCCCTGCATCAACTTACAGCCTTGTCTCATGTTCTGTCTCGTATTTCCAGTTCCTTATACCTTGCTCCACTTTATTTTGTAACATGTCCTGCTTTCCTATGTACTATATAAGGCAGCATGAGCACTTACTCTTTAAATTTCCATGTATGCCCTAGACTGGATATAGAGATTTTTGTTCCATAGGGAGGTTTTCAGCATTTAGGATGTAGCTGATAGATAACCAATTGAGCCAATTGAGAGAAGCTAAGTATATGCTCTGTGACCTGGGTTAGAACACTCTCTCTGTGTGCTTAGGACACTGCACTAGGAAAGCAAGCCTGTTTAATTTAATACATAAATAGTAATGTGGAGATCATAAGCAAAAATAACTGGGATTATTTGTTTTATATTCCTAAAGGAACAAATCAATTTCACATTCTATAAAAAGACAGTTTGTATATTCAGGCCATTAGTTTTAAATTGAGTGTATTTTTAAATGACGACGACGACGACGACGACAATCATCATCATCATCATCATCATCATCACCACCATCATCATCATCATCACCACCATCATCATCATCATCTTTCTATTGATGGATTCCGCACAGAATCACATAACAGCATCTTTAAGAATGCTCAGGTACAACAGAGAATATGCACACAAGGAAGATACTCTGCCGAATCCCCACAGCTTTGTGCCTGTCCCTTTACTTAGGCAAGCACCTGCTGTTATATTTTGAAAGTATTATAGAGACCAGGGCAAAAGAAATGGATACTGAGACAATGTCTCAAGCCACTGACACGAAGAACACTAGCTTCAATTAAATTAATAAAATTAAACGATGGCCCCAAAAGGTTTACTCTGGGTGAGTTGATTGGTAGTTGTTAGCTTTGGGGGTCTTGTAGCTAATCATGCTTGCCTCACACCTAGACGACACTATGTTTCTTTTCTCCTTTTGCATATGTCTAGAGTAAAAAACAGACACATTGTCCTTAGCTCAATTGACACATGTAGGGTTCTGAAAGCTAATATAAAAAAAAACCACCTAGAAATTAATAGATCATGGGGGAAGTACAAGATCAATTTTGCTGTTGGATTGTAAGTTTCTTCTTTGACTATTTAGTTTGCCCTCCTTAGCTGCAGGTGCCCCTGGCTATACTGCAGTACTGAATGGTTAACCCCTGGTCACTGCTCTTTCTCGGGGCTTTGCATTTACACTTTGCTGGTCTATTCTATTTAGAAGCCACAACTTCAAGCCTTCAGCAATATTCCCTAGGCAAACAGCCATCTTTAGAATGAACTGACAGGCTCCAGCGATCTCTGGAGCGCCCTCAAGTGGCTCTTACCAGAAATAAACTCTCTGGAGCCCTTCCTTTACAGACCCCTCTCCAGATGTGTGCTTTTCCAGGACTGAAACCACAGCTATACTTTAATGCAAGGAGTCCGCATAGGACAATAACCCCAAAGGGCTTCTTTTGTGGGCAGAAACAGATTATTTTTTCGGTGTTTTTACTGTGGAGATGTGCCCAAGATTATGAATTGTTATAATTATTAAAATTAACTTTATTTATGCCATGTCCCCTCATTTCCTAACGGCACTTATTAACCCATAGAAAATAAAGTTGTCTGCACGGCATATATTAAAAATGCCAGCTGAAGCAAACGGAATTCCTTTCTTTAGTGGAGGCATACAATTTCCACCCCTCAGAACTAGGACAATGTAGCACTTATGTTTTATATTGCAGTGCGACTTCCAGCCTTTTCCAAGAGCCCTTTCACAAAATTGATAGATTATTTTCCCTATTAAAGAGTCTTTTATTCTGGGTGCCAGACCTGGTTCTCCCAGTTGAAATATTGCTTTAGTTTTTTTTTTTTTTTCCTCTCGTGCGCTCTCTCTCTCCCTACCATGGTGGCATTTCACTGCTGAATAAAATTACAAATTGTATACCTGGTTCTCCAGGGCACAGAAAAGTCTCAAAGGGCTTGAAGTGGGCACAGGAAGAGATATGTTTGTTTGTTATTCTTAAATAGACCTGGTGGGAACCCTTGGACCCATGCAAATTTCTACCAGGCTGGATGCTGCATAGAGAAAAGAGCACGATGTGGGAAACAGGACTTGTAGGCTTGTGTTGGCTATGAAACAGCCCAACACTTTAGTGGTACACAGAGAATGGAATGTGAACACGTAGCAATCGCTGTCATTTATTGTTTCGTTTGTTTTGTTTGTTTTGTTGTGAGTTTGATGCATATTACTTTTAGCCATCCTGCCTAGTTGGCAAAGTGGGCGTGTCCTCATTTTAAAACTGGGAAACAGAAGGAAAGCAGCTTCCCATTTGCCCAGCTAATAAGCGGTGTGGTTAGGATTTGAACATAGATCCTCCTGCCTTCCCCCACTCTTCCACCCTTCAGCCTTCCTGTTTTGTCATCCCAGGTGGATTATAGTCACACACCATCACTACACTTGACCAGGCCCAGGTGAAATATTATACTTTGCATGGAGTAAAATGGATGTCTCAGTTACTTTTCTCACTGCTGTGTTGAGGTTCTTGACAAAACCAAATTGAAGAGGCAAACATTTATTTTGGCTCATAGCTCAAGGGCACAGTTCACCGCGGCAGGTGCATGAGACAGTTAATTATTCTGTATCCCCAGTCAGGAAGCAGATAGATGAATCCTTATGCCCGGATGTTCATCCTTTTTTTTTTTTTCCAGCTCAGTTCTCCAATGCATAGAATAGTATCATTCAGTTATATTGGTCCTCATGACTTCAATTAATAATCTAAAAATTCCTTTAAAGATATGCCAGTGGTTTGTTTCTTACATGATTATAAATGCTGAAAAGCTGACAGTTAATATTAATCACCACACACAATGTGCCCCTAGGCTATTTTATGATCTTCATCCTATATTTCCTACCTATACAATGAAGGCTTCTACATGCATGTGCATCCAGGTGTACACACACATGACCATGCACACAAACATACGTACCGCAAATCCATGTTAAAAAAAGAAAAAGAAAGAAAAAAGAAACACTTTTGGACTATGTATATAAGTGGTGTATAAAACATAAATAATTTGTTTAGACTTGGGCCTCATCTCTAATAAGACTCATTATGTGTGGGAAAATATTAAAATGCTAACACTCTTAGTCTCGAGCATCTTTTTTTTTTTAAATTTTTTATTATTAATTCATTCTTGTTACATCTCAATGGTTATCCCATCCCTTGTGTCCTCCCATTCTTCCCTCCCTCCCCTTTTCCCCTTATTCCCCACCCCTATGACTGTTCCTGAGGGGAATTACCTCCCCCTGTATATGCTCAAGTCTCTTCTTGGTAACCTGCTGTCCTTCCTCTGAGTGCCAGCAGGTCTCCCCCTCCAGGGGACATGGTCAAATGTGAGGCACCAGAGTATGTGAGAAAATCATATCCCACTCTCCACTCAAGTGTGGAGACTGTTATGACCATTGGCTAGATCTGGGTAGGAGTTTAAAGTCTACCGCCTGTATTGTCCTTGGCTGGTGCCTTAGTTTGAGCGGGACCCCTGGGCCCAAATCTGCCCATCATAATGTTCTACTTGTAGGTTTCTAGGACCCTCTGGATCCTTCTAGTTTGCCATTCTCCCATGCTTCCCTTCATTGCTGGTGGGAATGCAAACTAGTACAGCCACTTTGGAAATCTATCTGGTGCTATCTCAGAAAACTGGGAATAGGACTTCCTCAAGACCCAGCTATTCCACTCCTTGGAATATACCCAGAAGATGCTCCAGCACACAAGAAAATTTGCTCAACCATGTTCATAGCAGCCTTATTCATAATAGCCAGATCATGGAAACAGCCTAAGTGTCCCTCAGTAGAAGAATGGATAAAGAAACTGTGGTACATATACACTATGGAATACTACTCAGCTATTAAAAACAAGGAATTCCCGAAATTTGTGGATAAATAGGTTGAGCTAGAAATTATCATAATGAGTGAGTTAACCCAGAAGCAGAAAGACTTAAATGGTATATACTCACTTATATCTGCATACTAGCCCAAGGGGCATGTCCCACGAAAGCCTTCACTTACCAGGAAACTGGGATAGAGGGGAGGACATCCTATTGGGACTCTAGATGAGAGTCTCGAGCATCTTGGAGAGGTAATCTCCAACTCATACTGAGGCCAGAGTGTGAAAGCCACAGCCCCAGCATCTTCGGCAGGGCAAGAAAGAAGAACAAAGGACTCCATGGTCTTTCTTCCGCCTGTGTTCAGTCCCCATCTTTACTCTCCCTAGTCTCCTCCTGCTCTTTGACTTCTGTCTCTATTGTCACCATTCTAAGCTACCGTCATCCTGGATGCCCAGTTTCCCTTAGGAAGGATGGTTTTGTAGACAGCAAGGCAAGGCTGTAATACAAGGCATGGGTCATCCTAACCCCCTGCCCACATCCTGTTCATGGTTTACCAGTGACTGAGAATAGAACAGCTCCTTGTGTTGGGCCATGAGGTCCTGTGGGGTCAGGACTTCCACTGGCTCATCTCCGCCTCTAGCTTCCTCTATTGACAGCTGTGGTGGCAGCCTGGCCTTTTTCTCTCTTCTGGGCAGTGTAATGGTCTTCACCACCAGGGAGGGATCTGCCCAGCCCAGCCCTTCACTGGGGTGGGTGCCCTTGTGTACTCTCCTCACTGAGATTTCCTTCTTACTTTGGAGAGCTTTGATTAAATGGCATCTGTTTCCAAAGGATTGTTTTTACATCCTTATTAGGTTAACCTCTTTCCAACAGCAAACTGATTGTTTCATTCATATTGCTTATTGCAAATTTTCTTATATTATGTTCATATAATTAAAATGTATCATGTGCATTTATGAAATATAACTTACATAAGAATAATATATATGTGTGCGTGTTATGTGCCCACATATTCATGAGGCTGTGTGTCTGTGGAGGTCAGAGAAGGGCATCAGTAAGTAGTATTCCTTTTTTTACACTTTGTCCTCTTTGTGAGATAAGGTCTCCCACTGAGCCTGAAGCTTGGTGCTTTGTTTTGACTGCTCTGGCTGGCCAGTGAGTTCACAACATCTGCCTCTCTTTGTTCCTTAGTGCTGAGGTTAGAGGCATGTGTGGCCATGCCTGGCTTTTATGTGGCTGATGGGGATTTGAACTCAGGTCCTCATGCTTTCACAATACTTATACCTTCTGAAAAAAATTCTCTCCAGGTCCTATAATAAAGTGATGATGATGGTGGTGATGATGATGATGGTGGTGGTGGTGGTCATAATGATGATAATGATGTTAAAGACAGAGTCTTGTGTATCTTCAGATTTGCTACCCAGATAAGGATGACCTTGAACCTCTTATCATCCTGTATCCACTTCCAGAGTGCTGAGAAAGCAGGCATGTACAATCGTGCTTTGTTTCCAGGGAGCTGAGGACTGAATCGAGGCTCTTACACGTGTTCAGCAGAACTGTATTATCTGAGCTGGACTTTCTTTGTCTTTTTCTCTTGGGACCCAGACCCTAACATGGACACTGCTCCCCATTTGTTTGGACATTCTTACGTATGCCTTGGTGTTGTTTCGCAAGTCATATATTTGTTGAGGTCTTTTCTGGCTCCTAGCCTATGCCACAGATATTTGTTTCTACAATCTGGACAACCCCTGAGTCAGCATTCACCACAGCTCAGTCAGTATTGTGCATATGTCCCTTTACTGCCATATTCTAGGACTGTTATTAGTGGTGACAAAGACCTAAACCTACGGCTCCAACGCTGTCCACAACAGTATGAAGTCAGGACATGAGCTTGGAGCGGTGGCCTATGCCTGAAGTTTTGGTACTCAAAAGAACAAGGCAGAGGGATCAGGAGCCCAACCAGGACTACAGAGTGAGCTCCATGTCAGCCTGGGCTAGACAGTAAAACTATTTCAAAAGGGAAAAAGAAAAGAACCAGAAAATGAAATCGGAAAATAATTCATCGGAAGGTTTGGTAATTGAGCGAGGCTATCAGGACAGGAAAACAGGTCAGACAGTCACAATTTTTTACAATGGATTAACTAATTAATTAATTAGACTTTTACTAATTAATGGCCACCAACACATCCTTCATTCTCAGTTCTGCAAGATAGAACATAGCATAGAATAACATGTATTTTTAATAAGTATATACTTATAGATATTTATTGAGAATATACTATGTGATAGAATTACAAGTTGGAGATATGAACAAGGAAATATCCCAGGGAAGAAATGCTTATGAATATTTATACTGAACCACAAAGAATAAAAGGCCCACAAACAGCATAAAACAGATGCATTTGCAAGGGAGAAGAGGGTAGGCCTGTAAAGGACAGAGTGTAAAGGAAATGATGTTTATCTCAGAGGAAGAGATGGAGAAAATCTTGACAAAGTCTGATATAGCAAAGTGCTTTGCAAAAATGTTGAAAGGCCCCAGTGCAGCCCAAGACAGATCTAAAATGATGAGTGATGTTGGCCTGGATGTGCCACAAAAGCTTGGCATCGTAGGTGGTGACTCTAGGTGACAGGGACGTGAGCATGGCGCTGCTGCAGTCCATAGAGAGTGGCAGGCTTTGGGCAGGTTTTGGGGGTGAAGGAGAGGAGCTGCTTCTGGAGATGTACACAGCAACCGATCAGAGATGGGAGTAGTACACTGGATCTAGGAAGCTTGGTATTAAGGGATGCTGTCAAAAAGAGCACACATGATCAAGAAGCCTGGCAAGGATGAACTACTACGATGAGGTGGTGGTGGAGAGAGAGAGCTCAGAGCTGGAGGCAGAGATGAACTTAGCGTATGCCTTCCTTATGCCCATGAGGGAATCATCGTTGTGTGTGCTTTCATGTGTCACCGCCTTGAGCCCGCTCTGTGAAGCAGGCACCGTGATTACCCTCATATGTACTGATAAGGAAACGGAAATGCAAAAGGTTTAGCGACTCTCTGACTCTCTAAATGAAACTTCTTAGGAGAAAGCGTGAAATGAAACAATATTCCTCTTTTTTACTCATTCATTGTACAGAGAATTTGTAATACTATCTTATCATTGCTTTGTTATTTATAAAATGCCACTAATAACTGGGGAAACTTCTTTCCTAGAGGTGCTTCTGCACTGTACCAACAGTCGTGAATGTTAGTAGTTCCACGGAGATACGGCTTCTGCTGCTAATGAACTGCCTTTTGATTTGTGTTGCTTTTTGCATAACTTGAAAATCCCAGTAAAAGCCATCAGCAAATGAGCCCTGCCCATGAAGTAACTGAGTTTCTTACATCCTGGTGTGGACATGTGATTCATGCGTGTGATTCCAGAATTTTCCCCAACAACAAGGAAGTCCTTTTAAACGTTTTTCAGGGAGAAATATGAACCCAAAAGGTCTCTTCTCTTTTACCAAAACAGAATTCAAGCAAACTAAATTAATTTAATCTGGAGTTACACAAATGCAAAACATGTGTTTTCAACAAGTACTTTTTAAAAATCAACCCCTTAATATTATTTCTGATATTTATTTTTCCTCAGATCTACCAAAATGACATTAAATTGTAAATCATGGTTCCTCATCTTCTGATGACTTAACATGAAGATTGTAACATTCTTTAAAGTGATAAAAATGTCCCTAATCTAGTATGATTGGGATCACGTGATTCTATCTTTAGAACAAAGACGAATTTAAAAAATTGAAAGGAACTGATCTTATGTAACTTCTTCCTGATAAAATTAGTTTAGAACTTAAAGTTACACTAAAAATCTTTTTTTCATAAACTTTGGCCCATCTTTTATTTACTGTGTTTTGTAGCGGACAAATCATTTATTTTCCCATTCAGCTGCCATCCATAACAATAATTTAAAACCAGCTAATAAACATTATGGTTTGTTAGAACTGCTACCGATTAAATCTTAAGTGTCTAATACACACAAATATAAACAGAATGTAATTAGAGCTATTTAAAGAACCCATTTTTAACTTAGATTAACCATACTTTCCATTTGCTGAGGATAAACACTCATAAATGAAACCCATTGCTGAGCAAGAAGCAATTACTTCAGTTTAAAATATTAATATGCACCGCCTTTTAAAAAGCCATAGAAAATCATTTATGTAGTGCATTGTACAGATTCGAGTCATACCCAAAAGGAAGAATGGGGTAGCGTTCTGCGTCCTAATTGAGAAGCAATCAAGTGAAGGATGGCACATCCTTCCCCTTTATGAGGCCCATTAAACTCGGCTTCGACGGCTGCCGTTTCCAACATAATATCCCCATGTATGTTTAAGTGTGATTTAAAATTGCAAGCACACATGAACACGCGGAGAAGGCAAGGGAAATTATACTTTTGACAAAAACGCTTCATAAACCTGTTTTTAGGCCCAATCGCGGGGCATATTTATAATCTAAACTGACTGCTCATTTGAATATTTTGATAAAGACAGTCTGGTAGGAGAAGAAGGGAAGGCTCCGCACTGCGTGTTGTAGCTGAGCAAGAAATATATGGAGTCCGATCGAGTCACTGTTCAGTTCCACGGTACTTCTTGTGATCTCCTGGGCTGACAATACAGCTTCTTCAGGCCAGCATTATATTGAGTGTAGTTAAATGCACATGCTTTGGGTTGCTGGTATGAGTTAACTGCAGGTCAAGTCCACTTAACAATGGACGCCATTATCACAAACCCTTCCAAGCCTCTTGCGGAAATCCTCAGAATAGGGCTTTGTCCACAGCGACACCCACTCCACCCACTCACCGAAGAGGCTTGGCAGATCCATTAACCCTTGGTTTGCTTGAAATGGTCACATTCTTTAGGAGCTTCTTGGATTATGTCCCTGTATGTAATGTGGTACTGACTGAGTGTGTAGGAATAATGTATAGTAAGACAGAACTTAACAGAACAGACAGGTCCTCTTAACAGCCCAAGTCTGCCCATAGGTGAGAGGAGACGCAGATTCTACTGTTTATTCATCACAATCCAGTTTCCATGCAGATGAGCTCAGTAGACAACGCTCAGCTATGAGCACACCTGCTTTGAAGTGCGTGTAAAGTTCAAGATTTTAGGACTGTATCTCTTGATTCCATTTACAAAGTTATAATCAATTATTTTCATTCTGAATTGTAGAAGGTTTCACTTTCATCGAAGGTTATAGAAATGTAACACCTTCAAGGGCTAGGATTAAAAATAAAAAAAAAAACCTTAGCAGGGTGATTTGATGGCTGGCCTTAGGCAAAATTATTGAGCAAGGGACGTAGTCTTTGAAGCTAGTCTCGATTCTCCTCTGCGTCTTCTACTCTGTCCTGGTACCCAGAAGCATTATGGGATAGACCCCTCGCATTTCTGGAACGACAGAGCTCCACCCACCACATTTTTTTGGGGGGGGGAGGTAACTTTTCTGAAGATTTCTCAACAGAGCCCTCAATTGTTACGCCTTTCTTTCTTAGTCCTTTAGTATTTCTTCTGTTCTTTGGAACTCCAGCTAGAACCTCATCTACAAATAAATTCCCTGATAAGGAAGTATTGGTATTTCATTCCCAGCAAACAGCAACAACAAGCCAAAGCTGGCATTTACATTTATATAAGTGTTCTGGGTTAATGCCTGGCCAAGAATATTGTGGTAGGAATTTTTGGTTGATTTAAAGAGATCCTGAATTTTTGAAGGCCTTTTGAGAGAGCCCGTATAGGTGAATGCGTATTCTCTAAAACATACACACCCAATAGCATGTCTTTTGCAGTTAACTAAAAGGAGCAGGTCATGTGACTTTTGCTTATTGCTGCATTGTGCCCAAACAGCCCTCTAAAAACTTACAAAAAAACCCCAAAACAAGAAGTTATGAATCATATTGTTTAACTAATTTTATAAACTAATCAGTATTATTTTCTTTCTTTCTTTCTAAAATTATTTTTCTTTTTTCTTTTAATTTTTTCTTTTGTCATTTAACCTGCTGAGTTGAGCAACTTGAGAATCGCAAGACTAGGAGAGTTCATTAGGGAATGATCCAGTGATGTCTATACCACCATCTTTGGCACTAGCCACCCAGGAAGGTAAGGAATTGTAAATGTTTCCTTTTGCTAAATACAATGTGGACCAGAGTTTTACCAAGATTAGTTTGAAATGGACCTAACATTTTTGGCACCTCAGGGACCATGTTGTAGTTCATATATTTACAAAACTTTATAACCCATTGACTAAAGAGCCTGAATTAGTTGACTGCGTTGTTTGGCAAATGCTTGCTAGCCAATAGATTTAATACATTGTTAATTATCCTAGTCTCCTTAAAATAGTATTTTCATTTTATAACCAAGAATATTTAGAGGCTAATTAGAAATCCGGTAATGTGAATTGTAAATTATGTGTAATTACAATAAAACTAGTGAAGAATAACACACATTACTTATAAATTGTAACACCGTGATAAATTAAGGCAATTACAGGTAAACCAATAATGTTCTTTAATTAAGTAGTTATGAATGAGAATTTGTGCTTTGCATTCACAATAACCTATAAGGTTGAGGATTGCACTTCTGGCTTCTGCAGCAATCGATTGCACTCTGCTGTGACACTCGGCTAAGAATAACTCCTACGTTCATTACTGTCGTTATGCCATTATCATGTAAAAACACCCAGGATTGTTAAATGTAAAGTGTGCTGACAAGCAATCAACCATGCTTCTTAATATGATTATAATTATGTCACTATCACTTCGTATGCTTTTTATGAATCTGAGAGAAAGTTCATATTTCCACAAGTCTTCAGTATGCCTTGCAAAGGAACAGAAGATAGTCTGTCATAAGCTTACTGAAAATGCTATTGTATTTGACATTAATAAGGCTATTCATCCTCATAATTATCTGACTGCAGCCTGCCCGTCTATAAGGTTATGGCAATATTTACATGTTGCCAATCTGTTTATTATATTGCGTATTGTTATATTTTGTCATCACTCTTGACACATCCAAGTTGCAATTGGTGCTACTGTGAATGGAGAAGTGACCGTTGGCATGCACTCTTAGTTGATTACACGTGGATTTTGCGTGGGTGTGCCCGCACAAGTCTCTGGAGATGAAAGGGAAGTCAATCCTGTAAATTGGTGAAGACAGGAGAGGGAAGCAAAGGTGTGTGTGTGATAAGGATTCATTGAGCCAGGTTTCGCTGTCAGCAAGCTTACTTCAGTGACGATATTTAAAACATGAGCACGGAAAAATTAAGGCAATTCTGACTCATCCAGTTATGCACTTGCTGTTAACCCACGTTAGTGAATTAATAATTGGAATTTTCCTAAAGGACGGGATGCTGAGGTTAGTGACAGTATTGAAAATTTCATAGCTCGAATGGTGTAGAATGACACACCCAATCAGTAATGAATATGTAAAGACTACACGTATCACTAATGACTGTAGTGTCTGAGAGTTTCTAAGCATATTTAATTACTATGTTTATGCACTGTGTGTGTACCTGCTGCCTGTGGAGTCAACTGCAGTTACAGATGGTTGTGAACTAAAGAAGTGAGTGTTCTTAACCACTGCTCCAAACATTGGTCTGAGATTTTTTTTTTTTATTGTATATGCAATCTATTTATGGATCTGGGCAAAAGACAGAAGTCCATAGGTCAAAGACAAATGATGTTATCATTCGAATCCTCTACATGAGCAAGCACGTTATCATGTTTATTCCTTCTCATGAATATCGTATGGATGGTCCTAGATTGATGTAATTCACAGTGAGTGTGCATGTGGCTGAGAAACAGTGAGTGTGAGTCCATCACTTTTATAACAAGTGGTGAGAACGTCTGATCTTTGTCCCAGAGGGAGACATCACTTCAAGTTGCTCTTTGTAAACATGGACCCTGAGAAGTGATTTCAGTAAAGAGCAGTCAGGGATTTACATTCTTAACAAAACTAAGACATACACTATCCCTGAAGAGCCATGGAGGATAAGCTCTCTCAGCTACCACTACAGATGGATTTAGGAGTTATATCCACAGCCAGACAGAGAGCGTTCATCTTCTGTCTTAAAGTTCAAAACTCAATTTTAAGCAACATGGTTATCTCCGTATATTTAAGTAGTCGCAAAGTGAACAAACACATTCTGGAGAGAGCTATCCCTCTATAGACCTTTTTTTCTGTATTGTTCCATCTATGAATGATTTCAACACACACACACACACACACACACACACACACGCACGCACACATATAAACACACATGCACACACACACTCATTCCCTGTCTTAAGTTGGAAAATTCAGACACGGGAGAAGAATGTCAACTTCTGGTTTAGATGCTGTCAAGTGGGACTCCTCTGATTGTGGGTCAGTTGCTTAGATATTTCAGTGGGCTCCTCTGAGTAACTAAAACTAAAAATTGGCTTTGGGCTATGAGTATAAAGCACTATTATAATTTCGTGTGTTTTCTCTTATCAGGGAGGTTAACGTAACCAGAAGAAACAGATGATGCATCTTATTAAAATTGTATTTCTATGTCATTATATATTTTCATTATCTCACTACATGGCAAGCTTTTTGAAAAATGATAGCCACTCTGCATAATTTGATTCTTTGGTTCTTTGGTTCTTTGATTATTGGGTTGAGGTTGATAACTTGTATATGCTCAGGACAGAGGCTTAATGTCAATAAGTGAATAAGAGTGCTAGACAGGATAGTAGAACCTGAAAAACACAGAGGAAGGTCTATAAAATATTCCCTACCTGGCACACTAGGAGCCCAGAATATTTGGTACTGGTGACTTTACTAATTAAAAATTTACAAACATTTTAAAAGTATGTTTACATGAAGACAAACTACTAAGTTTGTTTCTTCTTGTCATTTTGTAATTTTAAATTTCTAATTATATATTTTTATTTTTTGAATATATGTCTTTTTTGCATGTGTATGCACCATATACATGCAATGTCCATGGATGCCACAAAAGGACATTTAAGCCCCTGTAACAGGAGTCACAGAGGGCTGTGAATCATGATATGGGTGCTGGGAACTGAACCCAGGTCCTCTGGAAGAGCAGCCAGTGCCCTCAGCCTGTTGTTGTCTTGGATCTTAGCAAGGGCCCTGACTGTTTAGGCTGGCCTCGAACTCATGACTAATCTTCCTGACTTAGCATTAATTAGGGCATTACAGGCATATATGGGAATGTCTATCTAGTACACTTAGTTCAATATGAAATATAACCTTAATAATAGAAGTAATGAAAAATAATAATTGGATACTTGATTTTTTAATAAATAACTGAAGTATGTTTGACAAATGCTGATTTCAGTTAAGAATGAGTCTTCCTGAAGACTGTGATCCTGAAGTAGTTAATTAGTTCCTCTCCTCCTGCATGAATTCGGAACAATTTTTACAACAATATGTTTACCTTCTGTTTTGCAAAAGTCAGTTTTTAAGTAAACAGTGTCTTAACAGTTTGAATTGTTCCAACTGTTCTTTGAAAGTTGAGGAGAAGCTATTAAATATTTATTGTTTTATATTGTGTTATTTACTGTTATGATGAATATGCAAATTTTATTAGTGTTATTCAGAAAGCCACAGAAATTACAATTCATGACTGAAAAATTAAATGTAACAAATTTGTTATTGGAAAATATACTTCAATCTGTGAATAAAATGCATCGTCCAGTACTTTCATCTATGTGAAGGATTTTAGAGAAAAATGTATAAAAGTGAGCAATGAAAAAGCATGTCCAAGATTAAAAAAAACCAAATCGGTTAGAAGTCTGAGAAAAAATGATGAGCCAGGAGTGATGCAGAGAATGTTTTCTTGCTGGTGACGGAGGCCTTGGTCCAGGCTCTTCCTTTTTTTAACAAGGAGACTCCAAAAGGATAATGTAATTTTCAACATCTATTCACCTAACACAAGGGCACCCAAGTTCATAAATAAAACACTACTACAGCTTAAGTCCCATACTAACCCACATACACTGACAGTGGGAGACTTTAGTACCCAACTGTCGTCAATGGAGAGGTCATCCAGACAAAACTAAACAGAAATGCTGGAGCTAACTAGTGTTATAAACTCAATGGGCCCTGGAGCCGCAGATGTTCTTTTTTACTAATAGACATTTACAGAAACTTCACCCAAACACAAGAGAGTATACCTTCTCTGCATCTCATGGAACTTTCTCCAAAATTGATCACATCCCTGGGCACAAGAAAATCTCAACAGACACAAGAAAATTGAAATAACACCCCTGCAACCCATCTGACCAGCATGGATTAAAATTGGATAGCAACAACATTATGGAGTCTATGGACTCATACAAACTTAACAACTCACTAATAAATAAAATATGAGTCAGGACAAAAATTAAGAAATAAGTTAAAGACTACTTAGAATTGAATGAAAACGGCTCATACTCAAACATATGGGAAACAATGAAGGTAGTTCTACAAGGCAAGTTCATAGCAATAAATGACTACTATTGATTACTATTTAAAAAAAGGAGTGATATCATACTTGTAACTTAACAGTAAATTTAAAATTTCTAAAACAAAAGGAAGACATCACACTCTTCGTCTTTCTCTGTCTCTGTCTCCCTCCTCCTCCTTCCTCTCTCTCTCTCTCTCTCTCTCTCTCTCTCTCTCTCTCTCTCTCTCTCTCCCTCTTCCCTGTCTCTCTGTCTCTGTCTCTGTCTCTCTCACACACACATGCACACACACACACACACGCACACACAGTCTCTCTCTCTCTCTCTCTCTCTCTCTCTCTCTCTCTCTCTCTCTCTCTCTCTTTCCCTCTCAGAGGCCAGCAGAGGGTGTTGAATCTGTTGGAGTTGCAGAGAGAAGTTCACAAATCACTGAGCCACCTCTGCAGCGTCACTTCCTTGTATTTTTAACTTTAGTTCTTGCATCAAATAAGTTATCCCCAGGACCACAGTCATAATATGATTTGCATACCACCTTTCGGTGTTAGAGGTAAATGCAATCTGGTGCTACATGACCCCCTGCTTCCATGAAATTTACAGTGTAATGTGGGAGACAGATATCTACAGAACAATACGTACAATTTGGTTGGAAGGAATGGTTTGCCATAGGGGTATGGATGGGGGAACTAACGTAACCTGGAGTATCAAAGAAGTGTGTTCTGGAGAAGGGATACACAGCATGAGCTTTGGCATGAAGAGAGAGAGATACCCTTTCAGGGAAGAAGTGAGGAGCGTTCAGTACAGAAGCAGGGAGGCATCTGAGGAGGGAGAGGTGAGAGCCTCATCCAAGGCAGAAAGCTCAACAGCAGATGGTGTGTCCTGATGGATTTCAACTTCATTCTGACAGCAACAGGAAACCGCAGAAGGATTTTAATCAAAGAACAGAGTTAATGACACAACCTGTAATGTCACACGGGCAGTCTCGGAGCCCCCAGTGGTTCCTCTTTACTAACTAGGTTCTGATTTTAATAATATTGTAACCTGTAACTCAAAATTGTGTGCCTTAGTCATTGTTTTCTTTGTTTTTAAATTTAAATAACTTATTCAGATTACATCTCATTTGTTATCCTCTCACTTGTATCCTCCTGTTCCCCCTCCTTCCCTTTTTCATTCTATTCCCCTCTCCTAGGTCTGTGAGAGAAGGGGACCTTGTCCCCCATTATAAGATCATAGCCTATCAGGTCTATTCCTGGCAGCCTGCTTACTCTTCCTGAGTGCCACCAGGTCTCCACACCAAGGGGAAGTGGTCTAATAGGGGGCACCAGAGCTCATGTCGGAGTCAGTCCCTGCTCTCCACACAACTGTGGAGAATGTGCTGTCCATTGGCTAGATCTGGATAGGAGTTCTAAAGATGCTCCACCACACCAGAAGAACACATGCTCAAGCATGTTCCTAGCAGCCTTATCCATAATAGCCAGAACCCGGAAATAACCTAGATGTCCCTCAGTGGAAGAATGGATGAAGAAACTGTGGTGCATTCACACTGTGGTCACCCTTTTGTTCACTGTCTCCATCCACAGCTTTTCTGCATCCGGTGAAAACTAGACTCTTTCTAAGGATTCGTGTCAACATCTTTTTTAAAAATTAATTTATTCATATTACATCTCGATTGTTAGCCCTTCCCCTGTTTCCTCCCATTCTTCCCTCCCTCCCATTTCTCCCCTTCTCCCCTTCCCTATGTCTGTGACTGAGGGAGACCTCCTCCCCCTATATATGCTCTCAGAATATCAAGTCTCTTCTTGGTAACTTACTATCCTTCCTCCGAGTGCCACCAGGTCTCCCCATCCAGGGGACATGGTCAGAAAAGGGGCACCAGAGTTCGTGTGAGAGTCAGATCTCACTCTCTACTCAATGGTGGAGAGTGTCATGTTCGTCGGCTAGGTCTTGGTAGGGGTTCGAAGCTTACTGCCTATATTCTCCTTGGCTGGTGCCTTAGTTTGAGGAGGACCCCAGGATCCATATCTGCCTGTCATAAAGTTCTTCTTGTAGGTTTCCAGGACCCTGTGGGTTCTACTATTTCCCCTTTCTTCCATGCTACTCTTGCCTAAAGTCTCAATCGGATATCCTCTCCTCTGACCCACTTGTCACTGAGACCATTAGCGCATGCTCAGGAAACAGCTTCACTATTTATCTCTCTTCTCCTTTCTTCCTATCATTCGCTTTCTTTTTCTCTGGGTCCTGTTTTCTGTCATGTTCAGTCCTCTGCAGTATAAAAGACTCGTATCTCAGCATTCATCCATTTATTCATCCATCCATTCATTTTATTCACTCATCCATCCAATCAAAAGCATTGCAAAACAACAAACATAAACCATGTTTGGTGCTGAGGCTCTAAAGATAAACACAAACCTTTGAACTCTTTTGAATTACAGTGGGAGAAATAAAGTGAACTAGTGCGCTCCTATTTAGTAAGTATAATCCAGTAATATAACTGTGATGCTAGAAAAGGTTTTATGAAAAATTTGAAATGTGAGAAGTGTGACGCTGTGGAGAGAAGCACGTCAAGTAACTGGTGTTGATGCCACCCAACACTGCCAAGTGAGTATGGCCTCAGTGGAGAGACCTGTGCCATCCTTAGGAATGGGGGCTGTTGACTATTTACAAACAAGTAAGGTTGGACTTGAGAAAGATAATTTTGAGGAGAAAGAAGGATGCTTGACACAGGGATGGATGAACACTTGAAGCCCAACAGAATGTTTAAGATGCCATTTGGCGTCTGCTTCCACCATTGTTTTAAGCTGCTCCTTTTGGGACAGAGGGAGACGGGCTTCTTAGTTTATAGACCCAAGTCAGTGGGTAGTAGCTGAGAATTCATGGTAGTACTTAAAATCACCATGGCCAAGAAGAGACTTGATACCCTATGAGAATATATAGGGGGAGTTGATCCCCCTCAGGAACAGTCATAGGGGAGGGGAATAATGGGAAAATGGGGGGAGGGAGGAATGGGAGGATACAAGGGATGGGATAAACATTGAGATGTAACAAGAATAAATTAATAAAAAAAAATTAAAAAAAAATCACCATGGCTTGAAAAGGTTGTAATGATCACCTCGCTATATGCCACCACTCCCCCCCCCCCGCCCCGATTCCTTCACCGTTGTAGATTCCTTCAGCTTTGAGGCAACATCCATAGTGTAAGATCCTGAAATGCAGGGAGATTCAAAGATTCTGTGAGGGCTCAGTTCTTAGCGAGGGGCCCTGTTTGACGCAAATTGAACATATTTGCAGCATGTCTAATATTTTATCTAATCTAATTGATTTCTGTGCCACTGATATTTGTATGTTATCTGTGTATTTTAATATACATAATTATTGAGACATTAGAAAGTCTTTTCTGCCCATTTTAATGGTTCATTACCTGCTGTAGCACGTTATATCCTGGTTTATATAAGAACAGCTGTGACTAATATATTCCTGTAAATCATCCCGGTTCATTTTCATAAGGATATTAGACTCAGCAAATATGTGTCGTGTGGATTTTTATGCACTGGCTTCTGAACATCACAAAAAAACTTCCCAGAGCCGGAGATAACTGCTCTGAATCAGCTGTTCCCAAGTTCACTTTTAACCAGCGCTCAAATTAGATATCTATGAGTTCCCCTTAGAGTCCAATCCCATGCTGCCAGCTGCTCCAGATGTGAGGAGCTTTTATAGCCTTCAAACACATTTTATCTGTCATCATTTTCATCAACAGGAATATCTTTCCTTTTATTCTCTCTCATAGAACCTGGTAAACAAGAAAAGAGAAAAGCTTCGCTTTATTGTAACTCCAAAGAGGGCAGGCTGTGGAGGAAAAAAAATACACAGCATGTCTCCCTTTCTATGTCATCCTTCAAAGGGTTATCAGCACCCACCTTAATCCATTCACCGAAGATCCTGACTTCCCAAATGATTTTTCCTTTGCAATTCTTTGGAAATGTAGCTTGAGGTGATGTAAAAGATTAGAAGGTGTAAGCTCTAATTTGTCTGCACACTCAACATATTTTTTTAAGTCTGTATAATGGACAATGATTTTGAGAGGTTTAAATATTAAAATGGTTAAAAAGAAACATTAAAAATTATTAAAGAATCACTTATGTACCTTCAGAGACTCACCTTAGAGCCATAATATACTCAATTCATTTTTAGCAAGACATAAATAGAGAGATTCATTGCAGCTGAGTTCATAGCAGCAAATAAGTAGTAACAACTAAGTGTTCTCTTAAAAGGACACTAATGTGTAAGTTATGGAAAGCCACATGAAGCAACAATTTGTAATAACTTCTTAATCGGCATACTGTGTGCACAGTTTATACAGAAATATTTCAAGAATGAGTGAAACAAATACAATGGAATAAGGTTAGGGAGATGGCTCAGTCAATAAAGCCCTTGCCATGTAAGCGTGAGGACCTGAGTTCAGGTCCTCAGTTCCCTTGACAAAGCTGCCCATAGGTGCTGGCTGCACATGTACATGCATATAGCTGTGCACACACATGCAAACGTGCATATATGATTGCGCGCGCACACATCCACTGCATGCAAATACAAATAATTAATAGTATAGAATTTATCTGAGGTGTGAATCTATTTTCCTGAATTCACTGAGTGAAGGAATTACAGTGGCTTGCAGGGAAAACAGAAAATAACACATGTGTACCTATGCACATCAATATAAAACACCTCTGTCCGTAGATCAAATCTGTCCTCCATTTGATGGTTACAAGCTCAGCCTCTAAAGAATATTTAGCAAACTCATCTTCTATGGGGCCACACATATAACAATGATAACCTAATCCATCCCCTATGCCATGTTATGCCATATTTTACTTTAAACTAAAAAATTAAACTTTCCACAAACCCCATAAATCGCATATTAAAATATCATGGACAGGATGAATAAACATATTTGCATAACGACAGGCTTAATTTTGTTTGCCCTGTTAGTATCTATTCTTGAAAACTAGGCCCTGGATTTTTCTATTTACACTCCTAAATTCAGAATAGTCTAAAATGTCATTTTTATTATTCCTTATATTGGAGTGCTGAAAATTAAAAACATTCATCAGAAAATTGCTGTCTTCAAAATGTATCGCCCAATGTGGAATGTAAATATTAAATTTAAATATTTTAAAATTAAATTATTATTTAATTTATAATTGTAGGAGTGCAGTGTAGTGGGGTTATGTGGGTGGACAGCTCTGCTGCCTGGCAGAGATATGCTTGCTAATACCACTTTAAGAGCTACAGACCAAAAGTCTTCAGGACAAGGGAACAGAAAGGTGGCTAGAAGGGAACGGCCATTGCTAGACACTCTAGGTCATTGCATAATTACTGGAAGCAACATAAAAATGTGGCCATACTGCATTTTTATAAACTTTTCATGTGTCCTCAATAAAATGAAAGGAACTGAGGTTTTAGAATAATGTCTATAAATAAATACAAAGGAGGAATAATGTGAATCCAATCACCTGTACTCCCAGGTATGAAATATAAATACACAACAGATTTTCTTAAAAATAGACTCTGCAAGGCATACTGGCTTAGTCCTAAACTTTAGTTAAAATCAAGAACATGAAAACACATGGAGAGCCTTAATACTATTGCTAAAAATCTCTCTGTGCAGAATTTAGTTTCATATAGATTTTGCATTGATACAAGTTTTTAATTTGTAATCAAAGACTTGTTTTCATTTTTAATGTTTTTGGCTTACTGAGATAGGGTCTCCAGTATCCCATGCTGCCTTGAACTCTGCATGTAGCTGAAAATGACTGTAAACCCTCTACTCTCTCACCTCTACCTCCCAAGTGCGCTGATGACAGGCATGCATGGCTCTGTCTAGTGCATGAATATGTCTTTAAACATGCAGCATGTCACACGTGGGGTACATGATGTCATATGACATGGGTACTGCCTTGTTTTAGCTTTGTCTTTTTTTTCTTAAGCGGTTCCTCTGAGCTATATATTGCTTTATTACCTCCACTTTTTCACTTTCTAGTCCCTAGGTCTAATATCAGGCACAGGACTTTGGCCAGCATTTGTAATCAGAGCCCTTTGGGCTGATACAAACTACTTCAAGGATGACAGACCTCCTATGGTTCCCAGTGCTGACCAGCAGCCAGCATATGCAAAACCTTAGAGAAGTGCTACCTAAAAAAAAAAAAAATCTGTATTTCTAGATGCAAACAAGAATGTAGCTCTGGTAACCTTCCTGGAGACAACAGGCTAAGGACAAATAGTGACCTCCCCACCTTTAAGACTTGCATTGTGATAATTTGGTTTGGTACTGTTTAGCGTTTACAGCAGTACTTCACTCTGAAGCACCACCATGGTTGAAAGACTACCTTTTTAAATGGTAGAGGCAATGTATATGCAGATTTTTATAAAATGTGAGCAAATTTCATCGCTGACTGTGAAAGCAAGAGAGGTGCCCTGGATGTTTTCTAGGCTATATCCCCCATCCCTTTCAGTATGGCTTTGCATTAACATGTGCAACTGAAGGATAAAGGGTCTGCATAGTTTTGATGATCCTTGATTCATCATTTCCCATTTGTGAAGTGCATGCTTCTGGTTTCTAGTTTCAACGGCACAAGTGACCCCAGCAAATTTGCCTTTACATAGGAAGCAAGGGAAAGAAAGGGCAAACATCCCTGTCAGATTTGAAGTGAGATGATCTCTCACACAGGATCTCCCCAGCAGCATGTTTACATTTGCCGAGTCACGTGGAACCTATGAATGAATACTGCGTGTCACTGGCTCAATAAATGTGTACCGTGTATGTGGCACTGCTGTGGGTACTTCCTATCCACACAATAAGCAAAGCATCTCTATTCCTGCTCTAAGGATGTCTTTATATTGATATAGAGAATAAAAATGGAAGATACTGTGCGCCATGGAATATTTTGACACATGATGGATCGCATACACAGCTGAGCCATCAGTATGTCGCAGCTATTTAATTGGTCTAAGTACACGCTATGCTGCCTTCACAATGAAGAAACAACATAATGACACAGTCCATAGAGCCTACCCACGGCTGTACATAACATCAGGGGCAAGAATAGTATGTGCTATAAAGTAAAGAGAGATAAAGGGAGAGACACAAAATGGAAAGAGAGTATTTTCTATTGGCCAGACTGAAGACAAGGAGTTTGAGTCGGGACCCAAGTGAAAGGAAGAAAAGACCCATGACCTCCCTTGAAGGTAGCAGGACCAGGAAGTGAGTTGTGAACTGCTACAGAGAGGCTAGAGGCTGAACTTTCCTAGGAGCCACATTGCATTGACCCTTGTAGGCAATATATAAACCCTTAGGTTTTGAGCGCCATCATAAATCCTGGGAATATTTAATTTTCCAGAGTGACATGACCACTTTGGTCTAAAAGACTGTGGAGAAGTGTGTGCTGAGATGCAAGGAGCAGAGAGAGGAGGGCAGGAAACACCAATGGGTCCCTAGGCCAGGCAAGCGAGGTGGTGATGAGGACTAAATGTAGCATCTGCGGATGGCATGAGGTGGTTGGATTACAGACATCTCAAAGACTGCAAGCTTTGATGGTTGAAATGCAATCCAAGGAAAAGAAACGAATCAATGTTTACTCTCAGCTATTCGATTGTGAAATTGTTCAGATCATGGTAAGACTGACAGAGAGCTTGAACCTGGGAAGAGTCCCAACATTTTAGAATGAGGGTAGGACAGTAAGAGTTAACTTTTAGGCTTAATAAGTTTTAAATGCCCAAAGAACACATACACATCGTTGAAGTGGCAGTTTATGTATAAAAAGTTTAGCAGAGAGGTTTAGGAGCAATAATTACCATATAAATATGGAATGTAAGGCAATACAATTGGATGAGATCATCACCACTTCAGCGTATTGGTCACACAATATCAAATGATCACACCCATAATAAGAATCTTCCAAAGGAAATAGGGAGTGTCCAGAACAATAGGAGAAAACACAGCTTCATCTCTCTCTCTCTCTGCTTTAAAATATTTATTTATTTTATGTACATGAGTGCCCTGTCTTCATGAATAGTGGAGGAGGGCATCAGATTCCATTACAGATGGTTGTGAGCCACCATGTGGTTGCTGAGAATTGAACTCGGGACCTCTGGAATAGAAGAGCAGCTGAGCCATCCCTTCAGCCCCTCGGGCTCATCTCTTGATATGATGGGGAAGGAAGCTCATTTAGCAAAGGTTGTGAGAATTTTAGAGCAACAGAGTTTTGGGCATTGAAGTACCTTGGCAATAATATTTTTGAAAGCCTTTCATTTTATAAAAATAAAGAATGAGCCACAGGGAGCTTAATGACCCAGTGTCATCATAATTGGTTTTAGTTCATGATGGATGATGTATCCTGTTGGAAAGAATGACAGGCTGGGTTGGAGTGAGCATGCCATCATGCAGTTGGAACTGTTACTTGTCATTCCTATCTCTGAGCAGGGAAGGAAGGCACTAGAAACACGCACAGGCATTACTTTTGGATCTGCATCTCATAAATGGCCCTGCCACTGATGTGCTTGGTGTATGCAGATGCAGTTCCACACAGGAGCCAGCTGCTATCTGGGAGGGATGTGTTCTGTTCATTATTCACATCTTCTAATTGGTGGATGAGTTGAACAATCTTTGATGAATATGTATGTTTTTAAAACACTGTGAAGATGGATTTTTTTAAAAAAGCAGAAAATAACATATCCTAAAGTAATGTGGTTAGCTGCTCCCCACTCCCTTTTCTTTTTCTTTTTTTGGTATAATTGGATGGAACTGAGGGCTTCATAAATGATAGGCAAATGCTCTATCTGCCTGCCATACCCTCAAACCCAACATGTGTCCTCACAGAGCTCAGGGTTAGATTTTACCATTAGCATAAGGCTTGGCATTCAATTAATATTTGTTGAGCAAGCAAGTCAAAGTCAATCGGCTGTTCCTCAGTAAAAAAAACACTGCCAGGATCAAGCAACCACACTGCAAGGATATAAGGACTTGCTCCCAAATGTCAGATAAAGAATATAATTCATACAGAAGATGCAAAGTTGAATACCTTTTATAAAACCAAATATTCTATGAGGAATTCTGCTTTAAGGTAATATCCATCCCATCATATAATGTCATGTGGAAATCCCTTTCTGCTCTCTCATAGCACACACTGAAAGTATCCAAATATCTGTGTATGCCTGGATAACAGGGTTGTTGGACTCAGAAACCAATGGTAGTGATGGAATTTGTGTGAGTACATTTGTGGAACATTAATAGATTTTTTTCCCACTGCTGCACCAAAAGCTCATTTTCCTTCCTTCCTTCCTTCCTTTCTTCCTTCTTTCTTCTTCTTCTTCTTCTTCTTGTTCTTCTTGTTCTTGCTCCCCTCCTCCTCCTCCCCCTCCTCCTCCTCCTCCTTCTCCTCCTCCTCTTCTTCTTCTTCTTCTTCTTCTTCTTCTTCTTTCTTCTTCTTCTTCTTCTTTCTTCCTTCTTTCTTTCTTCTTCTTCTTCTTTCTTCTCTTCTTCTTCTCCTCCCTCCTCTTCCTCTTCTTCTTCTTCTTCTTTTCTCCTTCTTCTTCTTCTTCTTCTTCTTCTTCTTCTTCTTCTTCTTCTTCTTCTTCTTCTTCTTCTTCTTCTTCTTCTTCAGCTTTGATTGCTAAACCCATCTCTTTTCTATAGGGACAATGACTTTAAAAACATAGCTATAAAAGCTATGTTCCTCCTAGTCTGGACAACAATACAAATTTAAAAAATGGAAACGTCTGGGATGCTAAAAAAGCAGAATATAGATTATATGTATATGTATAGTAACCCATATTTACCTCTTTATTGAAAACACATGGGCTTACAGCTTTTATGCCAGACCATATGTTTTACCTGTCATTTTATGGCATAAGTTTGATTAAAACTAGCCAGTCCTGATATATATATATATATCAGAATATATATATTACATATCCTAAACCTGAAGTGATATGATTCTTGTGTAGCATAGAGGGGATGTGAAGGATATAAAAATTTAATAAAAACCCAAAAAGTCACTATATAATAGTAATAAGCAGATGGTTGATATAATTGGTATTTGGGCATGGTATTTTATATTTTAATTCAAAACTTTACACCAAACAAGATTCAAGAGTGGGAAAATATTGTGACAAAATACTTTGATTTTAAATATAGCGGGCAGCTGGAAGGAGTGTGAATGTGTGTGCTGATGTGAGGGGTGTATGTAGAGGGGCTTCAGCTGTGAGTGTTTTGGGTAAATATCTGCAAATATTACAGAGCACATGCCACAGGGGAAATATTGTACGCTGCTAGACTCCTACCATGGGATGCGTGAATCCCACAGGCAATCTCTAACGTAATTCTCTAGGACAGAGTCAGAAGATCACCTAAAGAAAAGATTTTTGCTAACACTGATTTCTTTTCCTTTAATTTGGGACATCGAAAAATTAATTTAGTCTCAATGTTGGATTAAATTCTCAGTGGTCACACGGAAAAAGTGGAAATAGTTTTACTCTTGTTTTTCTTGGTGACGAAGGAGTTTTCAAGCTTCCTGCATGATCCTTACTAGAGTACAGCAGATACTTACAGAGCATGAACAAACACTCCATGACACTTTAGCCCAGCAATTACATTCAATAATTTTGATCATTGTTGAAAACAGAGTATTATAATTTTGTCACAGAGATAAAATGTATATACCTGCATATCTGCTTCTATCTCTAGTTACATATCCTCACATGACCACACATTTCTTTAGAGAAGTACTGGGGTTTTAAAGGGAAAGTGGTTGTCAGATAGTCCTATGTCTTGTTATCATTGGGTAGATGAACTACAAGTCAGCATCCTTAGTCTCCAAACTCAATTACATGTCCAGAGAAGAGTCGCTGGCTCCGTATCCTTGTTAGGTAGTATTTTTGAGTCATTACCCATGCACACCAGATAAACTGTTATTCATAAGCCAACTGTCAGCCATTTTGAAGTATTCTGAAATTCAAAAGACTATATTTTGAATGGACTGAGCTTCACAGATTGGCCTCTGACTAAATGGAATGGCACTTTACAGTTATGTATGCTATACAGAGAAGTAGGCACGTGGAACAGTGCCATCTTACATTTCCCCCAGGGATCCAACTTTACTAAGCAACGGTTTAGAGAACATTATCTACTCCTTAGGTGGTGAAAATGCCAACCTTGGTGTTGCGTTGAGGGGCTCAGATACATTTAATTTTCTGTTTTGTTTTATTTCTTGAGACAGGGTTTCTCTGTGTAGCGCTGGTTGTCTTGCAATCACTTTGAAAAGCAGGCTGGCCTCAGACTCACAGAGATCTGCTCACCTTTGCCTCCCCAAGTTCCGGGATTATAGGCATGTGCCACTGTGCCCATCTTACTCTTAACTTTTTATTCTCTTCTTGTTATTCAATACAAAGCTCTACTGAAAAGGTTTTGTAGTTATTTTTCAACATTAGGAAAAGGAAACTTTACCACCTTCTGAAATGTGAGCAAAGTATTTGGAACAAAGCTCTTTGACTAGAGAAATGTGAAATCACTGTTGCCTAAAAGGAAGGGAAGTACTTGGAACACAATAAAATTGTTAAAGTTTAGTTGTTTTGGGTAAAGAGATAGGGATGGGTTGTGTGTACATACATGCACGCACACAAAAAACACAGGCGGAAACTAGATGCACATTCAGTGAAGTGAGTTAATATTTGAGGGAGAATAAAGAATCTTGCGCTATCCAGATGTGATACTTCCCTCCCGAGGGACAACTCTCTCTCTCTCTCTCTCTCTCTCTCTCTCTCTCTCTCTCTCTCTCTCTCTCTCTCTCTATCTCTCTCTCTCTCCAGGGGAAAGAAAGTGAGCACTTCTCTCCTGTGGTAAAATTACAGCCAAGGACTGAAGCTTATCCTTTGTTCTACTTCAGTCTGAGTGCTTTACACAGGGAAGATGCCCAATTAATGCTCATGGAATTGAATTTATTGAATTGCACCAAAAGAGAAAGAGGACTCGTGGGACTGAGGGCCGTCGAGAGTATATTGCAAGAAGGTCTGGTACAAGTGGAGAATGGAGTTTTAAATCTTTGGATTTGTCTGTTGGGAACTGGAGATGTATGTATCTTGAATGGGAAACAAACAATAAACAAACATATTGGAACTGCTGAGCATGTAGTATCATCAATGGCACTCCTTGGAGCATTTATATACAGTTTGTGAAAGAATATATGAATTTGTAACTATCATCATGCTAAACCTTGAGCTGAATTTTATTTATTTTTCTTTGGATTTTTATAAACTTCTGAATGATTCAAGTCAGGTAGACTAATAGAAAACAACACCCTATGCTCCACTCACATTGGTTATGGCTCCTACTAAAAAAAAATCATCCATGAAACTTGAAATTTAAGTTATTTGCTTTCAAATTTGAATTAATATAAAAATCCACTTTCTGCCATTGGGAAAATATTTCTTTACATGCTCTTATGACTCAGTTAAGCTTTATGGTCTTCTTCAAGATTTAAGGAAAACCTCAAAGTTGGATTGTGAAGATGTGTGACAATTTTCAACACAGAAGTGGGTATGTTCATAAATTTATCAGTGCATGAAAACATCTAAGTGTTAAACTAATCATAACAATAAATGTTACAACCAACACACAACGAGTTGCTGAGAAATTGTCCTAAAATGCAAGAATAACTACATAGGAAAAAGGAATGATGTTCATCCTTAAATAATAAAATAGTCACGATAGTTGATAGGCTTTTGTTAGGAATCCATATAAAAAATTAAATAAAAATGTGTTGAAAAACATTTACTTTCATCTCATGTGAACATTTAACCAAATATCTTTATTTCTGTGGCTCTTCAAAGTTCTAGTTGTTGATATATATACTACTGCTCTTTCACAGACTGTATTTAAACACAAGTCAGGAAGTGCCATTAAGCTATCTTTTATTAGAGATTAACTCTTTCTCATTTTCCCTTCTTGATGAAGTTGATTTTCATGAAGTGAATAATGCTGCTTTATTAGACCTCCTCAGCCGAATGCAGACCTTGAACATCTTTTACCCTCACACCATTGATTGCATTAGTTAGAAAAACAGAATTGTTGGAGAATCATAGAGCTCCTAGGCTTCTGTAATACAGCATCAAGTTTGGAGATTATTTTGATAATGATGAAGTATTCTTTTCATCCCCTTTCTGGTGAGAACAGACTGATTGACTTGAGACATGGAGCTCAAAACAGAGGGAAAGAAGGAGAATGGATAAATGTCATGATCAAGATGAAGCCCAAAGCCTCATAAGTAGGTCATAGGGGAGGTATTTGAAGGTTACACCTGATTTCTATTTTATGCAGTGCTCTCTGCTCCCTGGGCCACCATGATGTGAGCAGCCTCTACCACATGTTCCTACCATCAGAAACCAAGCTGCTCCAACAGCCTCCCCTGTCACAGTTTGAAAGTGTGTTCAAACAGATCCTTCCTTCATTAAGCTGTTTCTCTCAGGTGTGGTGGTCACAACAGCACCCAGGTGACTAACGTAGGGGCTATGAAGAGTCTGAAAAGCTGCCCAGGGTGGGTGGCAGGGATAGGAATTCCCAAAGATGTTCAGGTAATGTGTTTCTTCCGGTAAGAAGACTTACTGTGTTTCTCTGATAGGGGAGACTAAAATTTGGAACCTGAATCCATCCTACAACGTGCCCATGACCCAGTTATTATCAGATAGGCCGAGTCCTCTGGGGCTCATTAGTATATAGCCATGCAGAGGAGCAAGGGGTCCGGCTCTAGCGCTGAGGAAGAGCTGGGAAGCTACGGCTTGGAGAGAACTGTATTGCAGAAAACCCAACCTTTACCCTGTGGCACAACATCAACAACAAAAGGGAGCCAGAAGCCAAGAGCTCTTGTCTTCTTGTCTCTCAAAATATATCCTCGCATCTTATGAAGAGCTATGCTTTAAAGAAAGAGCCCCATCTTTACACTTTGGTCCAACTCTTCATCCTTTGTATGTGTACATGGGGAATGTGGTTGTTGCTCCCACAGCTCTTTCATGTTCTCCCATTTGGCTTTGAAATGCGTCTTGGAAAAGTTTGAACTGGAATATTGCAAGATGAAAAGCTGTAGCTAACTTTTAAGTATTAGGAATAGTGGAGTGTTTTTTTTTTGAGAACGTTGTTCTCAACTTCAGTAAAACTTTTCACTTCTTCAACATCTTTGTGTGACATATCAGAATGATGAATTTTAATTTTAAAAGGGATCATGATGGGCTTATTCAACACTTTCATTTTATAGGCAATGAAATAGAGGTCTAGAGGGATTAAGTGACTTGCCTAAGGTCATTTTCATAAAAATGAAAAAAAAAAGTTGAACTAATTCTTTAGCTTTTAGATTGGAGGGAATAAAAACTCTATTTCTTTCCTCACATCTTAACACATCACTCCCTCCCTCCCTCCTTTCCTCCCTCCCTCTCTCCCTCCCTTCCACCAAGCTCAAGGCTAGATCTCTTCTGTGGATACTCATGGTCCCTTAATTCAGAACATGACAGTAGAGAAAGTGGCTATAAAAAGTACACTCTTTCAACCTAACCCAGTAGGAAGGCTAGTAGAGAAAACAGTGCATGTGCTGTTAGAAGCCAGAAACTGAGTTTATAAATTAAAACAATTGTTCAGTAAAAAAGGGGAAAAAAGCTCAGGTGTGTGTGAGAGAGACTTCTTTCCAATGGATCCTTGATTAAATGGTAGAATGTTTACCTGCCGTGTGTAAGTCTAAGCACCTTGAAGAAAAAGAGAAAGTGAGAGAGAACGTTGCTGAGTGGAATGGGGAGTGGGTGGCCTGGAAGCTTTATAGCCAACGAGGTATAGAGCTGTGTGCTAAAAACAAAACAAAACAAAAAGAAAAATCGTTTAATGGAGGGTTAAGAGGAACTTAGATAATTTAGATCCATGAATATTTTGTTTATAGGATGACCTAAGCCTTAACAGATGCTTTAACTTATGCAAATAGAATATTTTGAACGAAATAGAGATTCTGAGTCGACAATTGATGCATTCTTGTAAAATGAAACCACACTGTCTCCGCTGACAGGAATGAAATCTAACACACTTAATAAGCACTTATTAATATAGCGTGTTCACGTTTTATGCCTTGTGCCCTGCTTATTAGAAGGGAATGAATGTATTTTCAGGAATTACATTACAGGTGAGGCAGAAGAGAGTCCCATACAACGTTCTTGATGAATTAAAAAAAAAAAAACAACAACAACAAAACTTCTGTGGGTTGACTGGCTAAAGGAGACATCAATTGAAACGACTGTGATTAAAGTTGACAGTGGAATTGTTCAAATGACCCTAATTAATGAATTTTCTAATCCCTTCCATGTTTACGGTCATTAGTCCCCCTTTACACACTGTGTCCATGAATATGCACTCCTTGCCACTAGTGACATCCTTAACTGAATGCAAATGATGTCCAAGGACCCGTTCTGTGACTTCTGTGAGTCTGACATCATTCTAACTTAAGATGGCGAAGTTATAATTCTCCCCCAACTCCCTAACCACCACCCCCCCCCCCACTTCCGTGCTTAACTTCCACTGACTTGGAGATCGTTCACCTAGAAAAATCTCCAGTCAGATGCCAGATAAAACTAACCATTTTACAAGGCATCAAATCTTCTGCAGCTTTGGATTAAGGGTTCTGACCTTAAAAAAAAAAAAAACCCTTCTACTCCCAAACACCCCTCCTCTTTGTGAGAACAGTAAACCGATGGCTATTTTGCTCCTGCTCCCTGACGGGAGCAAGATAAAGTCACTCTTCAAATAAGTTCTTATTGGTTGCTTTTTGATGGATTTATCAGCTGCCAGCAAATACTGGATTACTATTTTGGTGAAGCCAGCCATGGCAGGCCGAGAGATAGGAACACCTCCGTGTGGAGTCTGAGCATTGCAGGTAGGTCTCTGTGGCACACGAACCTGAAGGAATTAGAACTACCCCAGATGCCTTTATCTGTGCCAGCTCTTAGAGATTTAGGACACGCAGTGTTATTTTCTAACGTGATGACCAATGCACGCATGGGTTTGGATTAAAAGGTGGCATTACTATCGCATTACTAAACTGATAATGGCGTTACTGACTCTTAGTCCACTAATTGATAACAAGTCATTATTACGAAGCTTTAAAGTTCAGCATCGGTGCCATTTCTTATTTATTTCTTCACAATAAATAAATTATCCTTTCTTGTGACCTGGATGATGACTCCCGTTTTCTTAGTAAATTCTCAGGAACGTGGACTACATAAATTCAACATCTTTACGCATGGTGATTGCTTGTTGGCATTTGTGTGAGTGCTCAAACTGTTTTCCTGACACGATGGCTTCAGTTGGTAAAGATACTAGCTGCCAAACATGACAATATGAGTTCAATCCTCAAAAAGCAAATGCTGGAGAAACAAGACCTACTCCTGCTAGCTGTCCTCTGACCTTCACATGCATTGTTCATGACAGAATGACACACACACACACACACACACACACACACACACACTCATGCACATGTATGTACCACATACACATATATATGCATACATGCATACACACATGTGCATCACCCACAGTAAGTAAATACATGTAAAATATGTTCTGCCCCAGTTTTAGTACTCTGCAAGTTGTATTATTTAAAGTTGTGGGGAGAACTATAAATTATAAAGTACTTCAAAAGTTCTAGAGATAAAGGTTTGGAACTCTGTGGGATTATTCTGTGTTGCTAAAACTTTCAAATAATATCTCTATTATCTTATTCTGATCAGGATTTATAAAAGATATGAAACATGGAAACAAACTCTAATACTAACAAAACCCTTTCTTTCCATAGTCACAAAAGCACATAATTTAGGATAAGTAGTTGCATCGAAGCATAATATAAAAATGGATTTTATATTATAAGAATGCTGCAGAGGAAACAATCTTTACCTTTCTTGATACCTATTTATAACCCACAGAATCTTAATAAGTCCTAGAGGAAGGGAGGGTGGAGTGAGGTGGAGGTAGACAATGCCTACCTTCATATTTTACCAAAAGTGTCTCAGTGTCTCAGCAGTCTTGAAAAAAAAAAAAAAAATATATATATATATATATATATATATATATATATATATATATATATATATCTCATTGTGAGCATATTACTATCAGATCAGATCATTGCATATTACTACATATAATATGTGCTATATTCAGGCCTGTTTCACAGGTGTGCACGTTTTGTGAGGAAAATGATATGAGGTGTGTCCAGAGTATGGTTTAATGAGAAGGATCACACCTGTTCTACGCATGTACTTAGAGTTACATAGAAGGTAGACATTAATTCTTACATCCATAGAACATCTTATTTTATCATTCAAATTCCTTTTTATTCAGTCTCTTTCATTTAATCATGCTTCAATGTATTTATAATAAATGAGAATACATATACACCTTCCAGAACATCTCTGGGAATACTGAATTATATTAATGACACTCTTAATGTCATTTATTTGACATGGGATCTGATTATGCCATTAAAGATCTAGTTCCTCTGATACTCACACAGGGATCAGAAATAACTGAATTGGGGAAACATCCCAGAAACTAGGAATAGTTATTTTTAAATTCAATGGTAGAATTCACACATTTAAAATGGTACAATTCACAGTTTCTTCTCTTTAGGAATGTTAAATCTTGTTTAAAAGGAAACTCATGCATCCTTGATGAATGAGAAAACAATTTGGAAGCGGTCTATAACATTTGAAGTTTTTCATAGCCTGTACGTGTCATTCAGAGTCAATTCAAAACAGGAGAAAAATCACCGTGGGTATTGGTTAAGGCATATCTCAGTGTAGGGGTAAACGCTGGGGTTGGGCTGAATATTAAAGATGTGCAGGATAGTTAACACAAGGTTAACAGAAGAGAACAGAAAAGTGAGGAAGGAAAGGAGCAAAGGTGAACCCGAACATGTCAGGGTGCAAAACTGCCTGAAAGAGCTGATGAGAGGCAAATATCTTGTAAGAGGAGAGTCTGGCACAGCAAAGTGGCAGTAGGGGACTCTTTCTAAAGGCCCATGACCACACTAGCTCCTGGAAGCTGGCTAGTTTTCCAACACCAGCCCTAAATTCCCTCCTATTGAGAGTGGACTTTAAGATCAATTAGACAGCTGTTGGCTCCCACGGACATGTGAGTGCCACTTATTGCACTTTTATGTATATCTTACCATGCTGGCAATTGTGCTTCAGAGGTGCTGCAGCTGCACTGGGTTGCTTGATTGCCTCTCTCTGTTGGCAGCCTGCAGAGTGTTTTCTGAATCCTGGAAGCTACACTGCAGCCAAGAGGCTTTGAGGAGAGATCCAGCTCAAATCACTCAAGTCCTTAGTCCCAAATATGAGGTGTCTTCAGTAATAAAAACCCATTCTTAACCCCTGAGAAGTTACCAAGGGCTAGGTACACTGATAATCTGTATTGTTTTGGAAATCACTTGGACTATCCTGACCAATCATTTGAAAGGAAGTTTCTAGTGCCTGTCCTGGTTTTTTTTTTTTTTTTTTTTTTTTTTTTGTTAGCACATGGTTTTGGTATGGAGCAGTGTCAGCCAAAGTGACTTAATATCCTTTAAAATATACATATTAAATATATACATGTACAAATGTAAGATAATATAATTTATTGCCAATCCAGGATAATTACTTAGCATATTCTAAATCTTCTTCTATACCCACAGATCAGTGTAGTTACCACCCCTCTGCCATCACAGGAAACCGAGACAGGAAACCATCACGGGAAATCAAGACACATGTAGACATCATATCATGGGGGAGCCCAGCCCCATCAGATACATCTACATTGCAGATCCTGCATCTATGGCTCAGGAAGCACTGTGGAAGAGGGGCAGAAAGACTGTAAAGGCCAGAATACCCAGATATCAACTGTGGAAGTCTTTCTTAGAACTGATTGTGTAAACAAGACCAAAACAGTACTGATATCAATGAATATGTTAATGCAGAAAGGGGAAGACTCAAGGAATCCACTCTTAGACAAAGAATGACAGGCAGCTAATGACTTTTGGGAGGATAAAAATTAGCTTCGACAGGGATGAGCTATCTCATTGGTTGTTCAGTGCAAGGTGGGCAGCCATGAAACCATATACAAACCACCAAAAAAATGGATTCATTAAGTTGTGAGTATACACACACATGTACAAATATGAATGTATATATAATATATTTTATATATAATTATAAATAAATATATGTATATTTGTGTGTGTGTGTGTATAAAATGTTTAAAAAATAAGAGGCTATCAACTTGAGATTGGGAGAAATGGGTGATTCCTGGGAGGGGCTGGAGGTAGGAAAGAATGAGGAACAGTGATTTAATATTTTAATTAAAAACATTTATTAAAAGAGCCTCTTTTTAAAACATAATCAGGGACCCAGCGAGAAAAAAAAAAACAGGCAGAAAGCTCTAGGCATAATAATAATGGAAAGGTGATAAAATGAGTTCTATTAACAGAGACCTTAGTGCTGCCTTAGAATTTTAAAATCCATCCTAATGTGCGAAAGGTAGCTCATGTAGATCCTTAACAAAGGGAAGGAGTGGCAAAGTTACAAAAGACCACAGAAATAGAGAGGTGACTCATAAGAAGTAGGTAGTCAATTATCAAAAATACCAACTTAGTGTAGCATGGCGGAAGGGGAAGAGACTAGCAATGAAAGGAAGCACAAGTTGTAGTGCTTAGTGGCTAGGGAGGGAGAGAGAGAGGAAGACAGGGAAGGAGGAAGGGAGAGAGGAAGAGGGAAAAAAGGGAGGGAGAAAGAGAAGGAGAAAGAACAATACGCAAGGTAATCTGGGGTATACTTCAGTGGTAGAACATTCGCATAGCATCCTTAAGGCTCTGGGTCAGATCCATTCTCAGCTTCTCAAGAGCCAATATAGAGTCTATTCAAAATAGGAGAAAAAGTCATCACAGGCTGGTTATTTAGAGGAGAAAGGTAAACTATTAATGGAACCGGAAAGGGTCTTAGCCTATTTGGTGTTGGTATAACAATTGCAAAGATTGGGTGACATACAACAAATGGAAACTCATGTGAGTGTTCTGGTGGCTGGTGAGTCCACTATCAGGCTGTGGTACCTACTGAGAGCTGCTCCATGCTCCCAAGACGGCACATTGAGTGCACAGAGGGTCAGCAAGTCAGAATTCACCATAGCAAGCTTTCTTCTTTTTTTTTTTCCCATTAATTTATTCTTGTTACATCTCAATGTTTATCCCATCCCTTGTATCCTCCCATTCCTCCCCCTCCCCATTTTCCCATTATTCCCCTCCCCTATGACTATTCCTGAGGGGGATTACCTCCCCCTGTATATGCTCATAGGGTATTAAGTCTCTTCTTGGCAACCTGCTGTCCTTCCTCTGAGTGCCACCAGGTCTCCCCCTCCAGGGGACATGGTCAAATGTGAGGCACCAGAGTACGTGAGAAAGTCATATCACACTCTCCACTTGGCTTTTTTCTTTTTAATAAGAAAGCCATCATGGCTTTCATCTCTTCAGCCATCACATTGGCAATCCCTGAGCTTAGGGGATGGTTACAGTCACAGGATAGGAGGAAGTTAGACAAGGAAGTGATCTCGCATCATCAAATACAATTCAAGTCAGCTTCATAAGCTTGACTACATGATTGAACATAAATGGCTGCAAATAAATTCAGGCTCAAGGTTTGAAAAGGAAGGGCTGCACTAATACTGGTAGATAAAAACACCAGTGGCAAGGATCAGGTGCGCAGTCTGAGAAATGCACAGAGAAATACAGAGGCAGAGCAGTAACTCCAGAGATTCTCTGTAAAAAAGAACTGGGAGGAAGAATAACAAAAATGAAACAAAGCAGAAATAAGAACGGCGACAGAGAGGTTAGGGGGATACTGGAAACTAGTCAGGAGATGGGAACGTGACTGTAAAAACTGCAAAGAGGGAGGGTGGTCAATATTAGGAAAACCTAAATTTAGGGTCCTATATTTGTTCTACAGGGACTGTAAACAGATTCGATTGAAAGTATTTATTGGAGAGGAAGTTATTTTGGGCAAAATTTCTTTACCTAAGGTGGCAAGATTTCCATTTCTTTAAAGGCATTATCCTCCTATGAGGAAATGAGCAGCCAGCTCGCTTCCGTTTGTTTCTTACTGGAGTTTCGCTGTTGGGCTGAACGAATTTAAGTTTTTGAGGCTGTGAACAGCTGCAACTTCGTATTTAAATTTCATCTGCTGTCTGTCCTACTTAATGTTCCAGTAACAATCCATCTTGCTTTCAAGCCTGACAGTTTCACGAGGGCATTGACCACCCACAGAGAGTATGCCTTCAAAGGGGGAAAGCCCTTTAAGGGCTCTGTTGAGTGAAGAAAAATGCTGAGATTGTAGTCAATACTGTTAGCATGGAAACTGGGATGAGAGTGCGGTGACTCAGAAGAATTAGTTCCATTATTTTTACAGATGCTTCAGGAAAGCAATAGCATCCAGGAAAACAATAGAATTCAGGGCAGGATGATGCTCATTCGGAGAATGGGGATGGGAGGCTCTGTAGCTAAGCACCCGCCCCTCCCCCAGTAACAGAGTTAAACACTTGGTAATGGAAACTGCACCAGCCTTGACGGACTGAATATTTTCCAGGTAAGTACCAGTCCCTTTGTGTGAGGATAAGTGACGGGGCTGGATTATACCTGCATTATAAATATTCTAATAATCGAGTGGGGCACATTTTAGTCTGACACATTAGAAGAAGCCTCACGATTTTAATAGTCTGATATGCAAAAAATTCTCCAATGCATATTGGCATTTAGAAACCTTTCAACAGTAGTAAAAATTCTGGACATTGGACCACAATTCTAATAGCTCTGTTTTCTTAAACTGTTGACACTTAGTGGCTTTGTATAAAAATAGTCTTTGGACAAATCTTACTGATATTTACATGTATTTCAGACTTGGGACGGTGCTCCTTCACGGTGTCTGTGAAGTGACCCATATCTGGCCATCAAGTAACCTGAATCATGTAGTACCTCATGCTCACATCCAACCCCAGGGTGCACCCTTTGGGCTGATAACAATCATGTGACAATTCTGATAATTAAACTACCTAAAGCCAGTGGCTGGTATCTTGCATTAATTCAAAACAGCTTAAGGTGAAACAGTTCAGTATTTAATTACCACAGACATGGCTATAATATGCTCTCAACCATGTTGCTGGAAAATTTTCCAGGTACATTAAATGCGATACCTCTCAATATTGTAATTTAAATAAATATTGGGGGCAGTAGATGGGTTTTAATCTATCCATGAGTTCCTCCCAAGAAGCTTCTTGATTAGCAAGACTGAGCAGGTCAAAATGACATTTTCACATGCACAGAAAATTATATTTTGCTATATCATTCATTAAGAGTAAGTGAAACTCAGATTGCTGAGCTTATAAAAAAAATCCCAATTAATTAAAGTAACGAAGAATAAAAATAAAAGCAGATTACCTTTATTCTGGGGCACAATTTTAACATTTAGACACATAGATTTCATTAGCAGTAAAAAGATGTTGGCAATTTCTCCTCACCATTCACCCCTGGGTTTCTAGTCTGCAGCTGACAGGTTGTGGGATCCTATATCTCCGTAATCAGACAAGGCAGCTCCTATGATAGCCCCAACCTAATACACACACATTCTGGAGAATCTAGAATACTACAGAGAATGCTCTAAGTTGGACTTAAATTTATAGTCTTTCTATGGACTATCTAAAAATTTGTGGATAAGCCTTTATCAGAGTAACACTGGATAAAGCCAAACTCAAGTTGTATAATCTTTTTTTGAGTGAAGATCTCACTATGTAGCCTGACTGGTCTGGAACTCCCTGTGTAGGCTGGACTGACCTTCAACTCACAGATATCCACTTGCTTCTGCCTCTCAGGCACTGAAATTAAAGGCATGGGCCACCATGTCCAGCAGTGGTATGATTTTTAATAGCGTGTTGATTCTTATGACATTTGTTCTCTCTCTCTCTCTCTCTCTCTCTCTCTCTCTCTCTCTCTCTCCCATAAGCTACGGTCTTGAGTAAGATGCACTGGGTGTGGGGTTCTGTAATAGAGAGTGGTGGTAAAGCACACTTGCCAATAGGAACTCCCTACACACTTGGCAATTGCAGGTGTTATTTTGGCCTGGATTATGGAGTATTCACCTCAGTGGAGACTGCCCAGGACACAGAGCAGATAGAGAAGGAAGAGAAGACTGATGAGAAGAGAAGACACATATAGAAAGGACAGTTCTGTATCCATGTAGATCGAAAGGTGACATGAATTCTCAGTGAAGGAAAATTGAAAACGGTCAGTGGTCAGATAACACATTTGATCATATGCATTGATGGCACAGTAAAGCAGTCACATGATTGAGCCCATCTGGAAGGTTTTAAATTTTACCTGGCTATGAAGTATCTTTTGTGTCTATAAATCTCGCAGATGCATGTGGTGATTGCCATCCCTGTTAGGTTGTCGTTTCATTTCCTTTACTAATACTTTTATATACTAATACAACTTTATGGGATTTCCTTATGACACCCTTCCTTCCTTCCTTCCTTCCTTCCTTCCTTCCTTCCTTCCTTCCTTCTTTCCTCCTCTTTCTCTCTCTCTCTCTCCTTCCTTTCTTTCTCTCTTTCTGTGGTGCTACAGCTAGAACACAGAGCCTTTTACAAGCTAGGCAAGTATTTTCCCACTGTACTATGTTTCAGCCCCTATTATCGCAGTTTTATAAAAAATATACATTGTGTCAAGGCTACCCAGTTTGCAACGGACTCTCAGTCTGGTGTCCCAAATGGCAGGTTCTTTTTGTGGGACCCATTGTGTCTGAGACCACTGCATTGGTCTGTAGGGTAAACAAGGTGAACACGGAGGAAAACTTTTAAGAGTGTGCTGTGTGAGTATTCATGAAATAAAATAGAAAAGTATTTCAAGTATTTGCTGGGCTTTTATGAGCCAAATTCAGGCAGTTCTTTTCTGTAGCTTCCAGATTTTATTTATGTTGGCTCAATGGAGAACTTTCCTCATGGTAAAGGACATTCAAGCAGGTGTCAGGTACTAGGAATAATGTCAGATATTAATTACCCAATTTAGAAATATCACTGAATTAAACTGAATTAAAACTGATCATTAAAACTAAAGTTTATTAGAAAGGTATAATATCAGAATTAAGCTGGTAACAATGCAAGATTTTTGAATCATATTTTTGATTATTTCAAGTTTTAATTTGAATATGAAATGAAGGCATGCAATTAAAAAGAAAAATACAAGAGACTTTCCTAACAATGAGGTAATAGATCCTTGAATGTTTTGTTTATGTCCATAATGTACTTCTTTGTTACTTAATTTACATTAAATTTATAGAGTACACATACATTGTTACCAGTCAACACTGTATAAAATGGAGAATAATTAAAAAATCAATCCTTGTTTGTATGTCTGTGTGTCATGCATGTGTGTATACATGTTTAGGTGAATGCATCATATGTGTATGTATGCAAATGTATGTAAAGTTATTGTTACTATTGTATAAAACAGACAATTTAGAGAATAATTCAAAAGTCAGTGTGTGTGCATCTATGTGTGTGCATATTCACAATTCATATATATATGTGTGTGTGTGTGTGTGTGTGTGTATTTACCATCTATATGAAGTGAAACATTGTTCTAACCTTACAATTCTGTTCATATGCTATGATATAAAATAATGACCCTCTGTTACACAGTTGTTTTTATTTTAGAGAGAGCTAGAAGGCTCAGAAATTCTGCTACCCAAATCACCAATCTCCTGTTAGGAAACCACTTTCGATGTTCCCATAAGTAATTTTAGTAAACTTAGTACACCAATATGAACTTAGGTAATGAATATGTTCCTGGGGTCTGATACTATCCTCGCCATCTGGGATGAATAGAAATAAATTCCCAGACAAATTCACACAATACCCTTATAACATTATGTCAGGTGAAATAAGCCAATGCCAAAGGATAAACATGATTTGAGAAGAGTAAAGGGATCAAGAAAAGGGAGGGGCAGAGAATCATGGAGGAAGAAAAGATCAAATTGTGGCTCATTATTCTGTATAATTAATGTGTATAAAGAACAAATACATAATATTTGATTTACTTTTATGTGATACACACACACACACACACACACACACACACACACACACACACACACACACACACACACACATGTTCCTGGAATAGTAGATGTAGTTTATTAGACAAAGAGTGAGTGAGAATAGCACATATTGTTTAATGAGAACAATTTCTGCTTGGAATGATGAAGTTCTGAAAAATGGTGATATACAATATTATGAATATGCATAATACCAGGAAACTAGATTAAAGATAAATCTTATGCTATATCCAATTATGTCGCAGATAGTAAAACATTAAAAAAAGACCCCTACATCGTTCAAATGAAGTTATTTCTATATTTCAAAGGAGAAGCCTACGCGAGTCACAGTAAAGAACTGGCTAGCTTCTAAGCAAAGTTCCACACAGCAAGCAATTGCTAGACAACCTATCAGGACGCCATGAAAAAAAAAATGTTGAATTCAAGTAGAATTGTAAATAATGAGATTGGCTCCACATGGTTTTGTCGGGAGAACACAACTATTTAGCTTGTTTATCAAAAATGTGTTATTTCCCCTGAGGGACCCCTACGCTTTCTCCTAGCTTCTAATGAGAACCTCTACACTGAATATGTTTCCACATCTTTCCCCTGGCTGCCAGAGAGCACCAGTGAAATGTGATGCTCAGCCCAAGACTCATCCTATGATTGGCACATTTATACTCTCTCTCTCTCTCTCTCTCTCTCTTTTTTTTTTTGTTCCTGGTATTAATATTCTATTTCCATTTGTAGTTTACAGCACTGTAGGTTTTTTTTTTTTTTATTGTATACTGTCTTCAATTCTTGGTGAAGAGTTGAGCTGTAAATAAATAAACAACAGTGTAAAACAAGTTTTATCAGTGAACGTGGCATTGGCCACAATGAGTGTGCTCATTAGGGTTGCTGGGCACATCTGGCAAATACGATCTAGATGAATCAATGAACTTGAACTCAACTAAATATGCATAAATAGAAGAATGTGTATATGTATGCACACACAAAATACATTTTGTATTTGTTCTTAGGTTTTAGTCTTTTGCCAGCCTACAATTTGGGAAGACATACAGACTCCTTTTAACCCACCACAAAATATTACACAAACTAGATTATTTATGTTATTTTAAATAGATAAATTATTTAAGCAAATGAAGTTATTTGCAAAAAACCATAACATTCAGTAAGTACAAAAATTTACAGTTTTAGAACAAAGACAAAAAAAATCCCAAGCCATTATATGAGTAAGGATGGACTTCCCAGGGCAACAGATTTTTTGAAATAACCCCATACCTTATTGGCCTGTTTCTTTTAATGAGAGCATGTTCTGATGGTTTTAAGTAATTACCTCTGTACTTAGGACTACAGCTATATCTCTCATTTTCAGTTCTCAGTGTTGGAGTAGGGGAATGGATTGGGGAAATATCACCAAAGCCCTTTCTAGAACCAGAAGCATATAATTATATGGAAATATGAAATTTTAGAATTGCAAACCTTAGAAATAATTGGTTTTAGTGTGCTGTTTCTACAAATGAGGTCTTTGATGCGAAATGTCTAAGGTAATAGAGCCAGTGAGGGCAGGGTTAGGGTTTTAACTCAGGTCTTTGGCCTTGGTTTGCTTTCCCTGAAGGGCTATGAAGTAATTGAGAATAGGCACATTCTTTATAAATTTTTACTGTCCAACTCAAGAAGTAGCCTGTCTGGCAGACTGTACTCTGTTCTGGAATGCTTCAATAGAAATTTCCAGAATGGGAAAAAAGCTCCCTCCTTTCATTTCTCATATAGTGTATCTTTTCTGTAGACATCTTAGACTACACAAAGTGATGAGGAACAAATATAATGAATGAATCCCTGCTCACATATAGAAGGATAATTAACCCATTTGCCTCTCATTTTAACTCTGCCCCTCCCTTAAAATTTATTATTAGAATTGAACAGATGCCCTCTACAAAGGGTTTTCTTGTAATGATTTCAGAGAATAGAGAGCCAGGGTACGGGAGCAGAATTCTACAGGCAAACAGGGAGGGCTGTAGAAGTCCTCAAAAACATATGTTCTTTTATCTAAAACATTGCATTTCCAGAATTAAGTTGAAAATTACACCAGGGTGTTAGCCGCACACAATTTCTGACTCTGAGCTATGTGCATATTTTCCTGTCATTCAAAAGTGTATGGGAAAAAAATCCCAGAAGTTACATGAATGTGAGGGATAATCATTCTAATTGGGAAGGATGCATGTCAAAAGCCTGAAAATAAAAATTAGGTTAATTATATGGTAGAGCTGCTCAGTAAAGGATGAGTACATTAATCACTTAGCTGAAGTGTTAGACTTCACATAATCACTTCTTTTAACTGCCAAGGTTAGAAACCCAGGGAACACAAGGGTTAACATCTGGCCAGGCAGAGCTTAGAGCTTGTCTCTGCCATAGCTCTTTAAGTCTCCAAGAAACACACTCATGCCACTCACATGTCTTTGGCTTGTCATAGTTTTAACATGTACAAACTCTGCTACCAGAAGTAACACAATGGAAACCAGTGGGACAAAAAAATTAAGGACTGACTCCAAGATGTACAATGTTTCAAGACCATGATAGTGCTTCCTAGTCAAGAGATACTGTCCCTTTCTTCCTGGCTCCAGACACCACCCCGTGACCTGGCACAATGTATTTCCTTACATTCATCTTAGATTTATTCTATTTAAACCTGGTCTGCTAAAGTTCCTTTATTTTGCCCTTTACCTTCTCTTTATGAATCATTTCAATAGGTTTAGCAGTTACTTGTTGATTTCAGGTTTGAAAACCAAAAAGAAATAACCATACACTAAGCATTCTATATATACATAGTTTTACCTCCATATCTTATATAATACCCAGAATAGGGCTACTTTTTTTTACTCAGATTCCAAGAGAGCATTTCTCCCTGGGCTCATGGAGGAGAATTAGTGTGGAGCTGTTCTTAAACAAGAAGATGGGGGAAGGACTTTTATGTACAAGCTGCTAATCCAAACTTATTTGATGATATACCAGTTAGTGAGTCCCGCTGAATATTCAAATGAGCTCAAGTAAAATAATAGAATGCAGACTACATAATAAATAAACAAACATGACATGTTTCAGGACTAGAACTGATCTCATTTCGACCTCTCATAGATCCACTGGGGAACCAGCTAAGGAAGTTGGTCCTTTGAGGAGCTTTGGTCAAACGCTTCAAGGATTTTACTGCCTTTGTCAAAGATGAGGGCTTGTCACTAACCAGGGAACGTGGAGCTCTTTTGGTTACAGGAATAGTTTACTCAAGCAAGAGAGCATATTTTGTATTTTGCTGCAAACCAGTTTCCAAAGATAGAATGTAGGCTTAATATATATATATAGTGTATTAACACGCACTAATTGTACCCTCTAAGCTTCAATCTGTCATCTTCGTCCATGGCTATAATGTAGTTTCATCTTATTTACCCTCACTCTCTTCTATTGTTTTCCTACTAGTGTCACTGATCGATCCCTTTTGTCTTCTCAACTAGCTCCTATGAAAACAGCTTTTAGTTTTTTAACCTATTCGTTAGTTTAATTAGGGTTTCTTGTAGGAGAACAGGAGAGGAGTCATGTATGTGTGCAATTTACCAGAAAGTTTATTTTCCATTCCCCAGAACCATTAACAGTCTATAGGTCCTTAAGAAAGGATGGGCAGCAATAGCCTTTACCTCTCCATGACAAAACATTGCCAAACTCAATTGTGTCTACTTATAATTTAACTCACCAAATATAATTTTATTTAGTACATATTAAATATCAAGCATTATTCTGGACTGGTGTTGTAGTGGTTTTTCCTCCCAACCCCAAGCTCATAGAATAATGACTCATGAGACTCAAAATATAGCTAGCCATATAGCTAGGTTTATCTCCAACTAGCTCATAATTTAAAATAACCCATTTATACTAATCTATATTCTGGCACATGGCTGGTTACCTTTGCTCAGGTCCATCTGTCTGTTCTTCTCACATCTTGCCAGATGAATCTCCCTCACTGTGTTCTATCCCAGAATCCTTTCTCCTGTAGGGTGTCCCACCTTCTACTCTACCTGTCCCATAGGCCATAGGTTTTTTTTTAATTGACAGGCAATGCATTCATACAATACATTAGATATCCTCTTAACAGACTGGTAATAATTTTCTTTGTACTCTTTTAACTTATATCACAATGATAATATTGCCCCTTTCAATTTTAATAATATTTTTATTGCATAAAATAAACCAACTGTTGCTGATGAAAAATAACCATATTTTAATGTTATAATGCCTTTTATTATTTTTGAGCTTCAACCATTTGCAGTGTTTGCATTTTTGAAGGTTCAAGCTACTCTTCCATTAGCCAATTCACCCTACCCTCCTAAACGTCTTTACAGAACTCCCTCTTCAGTATTGAGATTCAGTGCGATGAGAATTACACATGCAGGCGATCACTGGACATTGAACTTGCTAACTTTTGTACTTGGAAAGAAGAGACCTAGAGGAAGGTGCCTTTGGCTGGTATAGGTCAGCAATCAACAGGAGGCAGAGTTTAACAACGTTTCAATTATGAAGTGAATGAATAATATTATGAAGTCTCATGAAAATTATAATAAATTATTTCAGAGAACAGGAAGGGCAATGCAAAGGTAAACCTCGGCCTATTTATCCCTTCCCCATTGGCTTGCAAGGGCTGAAGTTTGAAAAATTAACTTAGAAAAACTAAAAAAAAAAATCACTGATTTTATTTTTAAAACCCAAAATGAACATGGAAAATAAAGTAATGATGATTTAAAAAAAAAAACCCAACACAATCGTACTTTCCCCCTTACACGTGAGTGTGTGCACGAAGCTCGCAGGTGTGGATACATGACAGATCATTCTGGAATGCACAATCTCTCGAGTGCCACAAGTTTGCCTGCTAATTTCATCAGAGGGGATAAGAGTATGAAGCCTTCGCTAAACAGCAGTATCACATCTGGGTCTTTTACACAGTGATCTCTAATGTTTAATGAGTAAAGATACACACAGGAAAATTTCAAGAACACCTCAAAATTTTTCCTGTTGTGATTTCTGCACACCAAAACTTAAAAATAATGCCCTTGCAGTTTTTAATGAGGCTGTAGACAATAAATCAACTCTCATGAGTACACTAGGAGTAGAACCTGTAACTTGGCACCTTCTTCTCAAAGTTGGCAGCCATTTCTCCTCCTGTTGTTCTACCTTTTCTTGGTTCCACCTAGTTTCTGCCAGACTGCAACTATTGCTAAGCAGGAACAGGAACTTTGCACTTCTCAACACTGGCTAAGAGGATTTCTGAAAATATAAGGCTCTGAAAAGTCTCAGAGAAATCCTTGGGGTATTTCCCTTCCCTGTCCTTTTCCTCCTTTTCGTTCTGTCATTCGCTTCCTACATATTTTTTCAAGGCAGTCATTCATGTACAAACGGTGTCCCCAGTGTTGATCACTTGATGGTGCTGATTCCTGTCACCTGACCCATACAAGTCCTGCTCTTCCTGGTTAGAGATCTATAGAGTAAAAGGACACACAGGTTACCCTGGAGCATCTTGAGGCGGGGCTCTGCTTTAATCTAAGACTCACTTGGAAGCTGATTTCTAACTGAAGAAAAGATAGAATACAGTTCTACCCTTCCACAGTGAAAGGGTAATATGGGAAATACAGCTGGAAGAGAACAGGACAGTAATGACTGAGAGAAAGGCCCATTACCAAAAGGGAGGGAGGAGGAGGGGGCAAGGGCTAGGGAGGGGAAAGGGGAGGGGGAGGGGAGAGGGGGGAAGATATATCTATATATCACATTTCCATAGACCGATATATCTATATCTGTAGATATATATAATCTATCTATCTCTATATCTCTATCTCTATATCTATCTATCTATCTATCTATCTATCTATCTATCTATCTATCTATCTATATCTATATATATATATATAGAGAGAGAGAGGGAGAGGAGAAGAGAGGAGAGAGAGAGGGGTGGGGGAAATGGGGGCAAGGGAGACAAATCAGGAGAATGTCAGAGCCATCTGTTTGTTAGAGAAGCCATCGTATTATAAATTGTTAGAACAAAAAGCTCCCTCAGGACAGTGTATAAGGCAAATCCCTGGAATTTACAAATGTGAAAAAAAATCACCTGCAAAGATAATAGTTGATTAACAAAACTGCACAGAGAACAGAATCATGAGCTATACTATGACAAATTACAGCCAATATGGAGAGGTGTAACTTTTCATCAGGGTAGATACCAATACTTTGCTAAGGATTCCACCATGTCCTCTATTTAGTTTTATTTTTCTGCTCTCTCCCCCTCCCACATCATAATCTTTTCCTCGCTGTTTTTCTATCATCCTAACCATACAAACTATTACCTATAGTTTTAACTGTTTATTATTTGACCAACGGTGTCACTGTCTCTGTCTCCCTGTCTCTTTGTCTCTATGTCTCTTTCTCTCACACACACATACACGCACATGCACACATGCACACACACAATGTGTAAGTTAGCCGTGCAACTAGATTCATACTCTAATTAATAGTCATTCATGATTTTGTATAATGTTATCATACACACATAGTAGGAATGGATGGACCCTACCTAATGACCAAATAACATGCTTGGTCTTTAGGACACAAAAGCCTAATAAACAATATACATTATATTTAATACCACATGCAAATCCCAGCTCATCTTGAGTTAGTAAGGCCATAATGTGCATCATAAACATTATAAATACTTAGTGGGAATGGCAGACACATGTATGTTTCTTCTACTCTCCAATAGCATTGTCTCCATAACAAGTTCAAATCACAGCATTTGCAACCTCCATGCTGGAAAATGTGTGTGTGGGCATGTGTGCGTGCATATGAGTGAGTATGTTCATGAGTGCATGTGTGCATATGTGCGTGTGTGCATGCGTGCATGTGTGTGTATATGTGTGTGTGCGCGTGCGTGTGTGTGTGTGTGTGTGTGTGTGTTGTTTGACAGTATTAGGCCATCAATAGAGAAACCAAGTACATTTAATGATACTTTCTCCAAGGCTTCTGGTAGGAAGGGCTGGCATATGTTTTATCCTTTCCTCTTCCTATAAACTTAAAGAAAGATGGAAAGATGTGTGGTCTAGAATGATAGTTACTCTATCATGGACCTGATCTAATGTCATGGAAGTATACTGAAGTGCTACAAAAGTCATAAATCAGGAGACTTCCAGTCTTTACTTGAGGCTTGCCCTCTGAGAGAAAATAAGCTTCTGTGTGCTTCAGTCATGACTCTTTCCCTTGGCAATCTTTTATTTAGGGATGAACATAAATACTGATAGAACAGGAATGACTAAATATAAATAACTAAACAGAGTATTCATTAACAGGTTTGTCCTTCTGTTTTTCAATTAATGTGAAACCAAATATAGCTGTAAAACAGAAAGTCATCTGCTGTGCTGGCTTGGTTTATGATTGCTACTACTAGTTTTTCACATCAAATGTAGGTTGCTTAGGTTTAATGAAAATGTACTTAAATTTGTTATAACTCAATATTATTTCCACCGTGAGCTGTTATGAAGCACCACCTCCGTTCTTTAGTTGAATCCCACTTCAGTCATGAAGCATAGAAATGATTTTCTTTAATCTCTTCACTCCAGTAGCATTTAAGAAAGTGCCTCCTTTGGTAGCTTTTATTTAACTAGTTCACAAACTCAAGACTGCAAGATTTTGTATTTACATAGCTCACAGGCAACTGATCTATCTATAGTCGATTTTAAAATGTTTATTGATATTTATGATTACATATACATGCTATGATAAATACAGCTTCCCAATAACTCTTAGAGGGCATTGATTTAGTATTGATAATATAATCTTTCCCCCCTTTTTACAAGTCCCCTGTATAATCACCTCCCCCAAGAGAAATATATATATAAAGCATTTGACCTTGTAAGTCAAGGAGAACAAAAATCTATGAATATCTGAAATTCTAAAACTTTTAAAATGCTATTAATAAAGACATCAGAATTCTGTTTAAGACACTCTGCATATCTAATGTTCTTAACAAAACATGCATTTCAAGCAGAAGTTTTAAGGGTTTTAAATCACAGATTTTCACAGCATTTCCTTCCGGCAGCTGATGAAAATTGGATAATATACAATCAGAACACTTTTTCTACACATTTTAAATTGATTGAAAAATAGAAACAGATTTAACATTCAAACACACACACACACACACACACACACACACACACACACACACACACACACACACATTTGCAAACCGTTATATAAAAACGGCCTGATCTGATTTAGTAGCTGTTAGGTATAGAAATTTTGAGCTGACAGCATCCTTCAGGGATGTTTTAAAACAGAGAGAATGCAGCTCGGCACCCAAGCTGCCACTCTCAAAACACATGCCTCCGACTAACAGTTGACTCTTCTATGAAGACTGTCATCAAAGAAAACCTTCTACTTAATGAAAGGTGTTCTCTATATTTTTCTTTAGGCACAAGCTTGGTATTAAACAGGTTATGAATAGGTTCAATGCGAAACATAAAAGTAATAAATTGCTGGAGAGGAGCTATATGGAAATACAAGATATTTGCATAAGATTTGAAAGTTCGGCATGTATTACAGTCTTCAGTGAGATACATAACTTGGTGATTGAAAAATAACTGGGTAACCATTCATGTTGTAAGTTTGCATTAACTAAGTGTACATTCAAAGAGAAGTAAATAATGAACAAGACATCACAGTCACTAAGCTGCCAAAGCATGGACAGCATCGGCTAGGAATGTAATGCGGGGGGACTCACATTTACGGCCGACAACAACACATTTGCTCCCAAATGCTGTCTTACTGAAGCCGCTCAGTCTTTTGCAAGAAGAAGGAAATTCAGAGTGCTTTTATTTGGATATTCCTTTCCTGAAGGTACTTGGGTGTATTTAGGCTCTTGAGTGTATTTTTTTTTAATGATTTATTTTGATTTTACTTTTTAAAATTTGTTCACTTTACACCCCTATTGTACCCCAGTCCCTCATCACTTCCCAGTCCTACCCTCTCCCCCTCATCCCCCTCCACCCCTTCCCTAGTCTTCAGAAAATGGGAGTCCTCCTCCCCTAACATCTGACCTCAGCCTCTCAAGTCTCATGTGTATATATATATATGTGTGTGTGTGTGTGTGTATACATACATACATATATAAATATTATAGTCTGTATCCTTTTCCTCTGTCAAGGGCACCCCACCGGGGGAAGTGACCCATTGGTGGGCACCAGAGTCTATGTCAGAAGTAGTCCTTACTCCAGCATACTGTAGGACCAACAAGGAGACTGTTCTGCTTAACTACTACATCTGAGCAGAGGGTCTAGGTCCTTGGTTGGTGCATCAGTCTCTGCAGCACTCCCCACCTCTGCCCAGATTTGTTGGCTTCATTAGTCTCTTTGTGGAGCTTCTGGCCCCTCCTGGTCCTTCTCTCCCCTCAACTCTTCCATAAGACTCCCTATGCTCCACCCCAAAATTTGGCTGTGAGTCTCAGTGTCTGCTTTGACCCCCTACAGGGTGGAGTCTTTCAGAGGACCTCTATAGTAGGCTTCTGTCCTGTTCTTTCTCTTCAACTGCTTCTGGTATCTGTTCTATTTGCCTTTCTGGATGAGAATTAAGGATTCTCCCTAGGGTCCTCCTGGTTATTTAGTTTCTTTAGGTCTGTGTATTGTAGTGTGGTTATCCTGTATTATATGGCCAATATCCACTTACAAGGAAGTATATACCATGTGTGTCTTCCTGAGTCTGGGTTACCTCACTCAGCATGATCATTTCTAGTTCCATCCATTTGCCTGCAAATTTCTTGAGTGCATTTTAGAAGGCCAGGTCAATCATATATGATGTGTAAGTGAATAAGACTTTTAAAAACTTAAAGAAAGAGGATCCAGAAGTAATAACAAGTCTTAATTGCTCCTCCCAATAGCACTTAGATACCTTTATCCAGTGTCTTATTGTTCCAAGCCAGGATTCTAGCAGAAAGCTTACAGAACTAATTAAGTGGAACATAAAATGTGAATTGATCATCCTTCTAAAAAGAAATACATTTTTGAGCAAATAAGATAGATGTGTCCTACTTATAACACATTTTCTAATGAAAACATTGCTTCTGTTGCATAACATATTTGTTTAAAATATGTATTTTGACCACATATGAAACTTATTTCAAATAGGATAAACAGTAAGTTGTATGCAAATTATTAAAGATAGCTATTTATCACTTAGAAGGAATAAACTAAATATTTGAAGCTCTCCTATAATGAAGGTAAATTTGAACTATAGTATGTTAATTCTAAAATTATCTGTATAACACTTAGTGTTATAATTAGAAAAGGTGGGCAAATTATTACAGAAGTTTGGATACTTTTGAAAGTGAAGTGAGGAGGCATTTACAACAGGCATTTAAGTGGGACTACCTCAATAAATTGGGCTATATATTCTCCTTATTTGTTTCCTTAATTGTCTAGAGCTGAAGATGATGAGATATCTTTTAACTTTTCCAAAATGAAAACAGGGACTCATCATATGTATCTGACCTAATAAAATAATGACAAAAGAACTTCTGTTTTGCCTGATACAGTAATTGCACTGGACATACTCTTTCACTGTAAAGAACAATAAGACTGGACAAAAAACATCTCTTTTGAGGCAATGATATCATGCAATCAGAACTATGACTCTCCATAGAAGGGAAATCCATGAGAAAGAATGCAGTATTTGTTCTGGCTTCCTGTTTAGTTGCAGTTTCCAGATGGCATGAAAAGAAGTACAGCCAAAGTAGAGAGCTGTGTCATCATCACACAGAGGCATCTGATAAAAGATACCAGGTTGCTGGATTGTCTGGAATTTGCAAGGCGGCATACCAGAGAGGAATATGAATAGGGTGGTGTTATGATTTGAATATGAAATGTCTTCTCCATGCTCATGTGTTGAGTGCTTGTTCCCCCATCTGGTGGTACCCTTTTGAGAATCTATTGACCTGATAATAGTGGGCGCTGACAATGGGCCTTTGAAAGAATCTTTGAGCAGATTTGATGCCTGTTTTTTTTTTTTTTTTTAGGAATCTGTGATGTGTAGAACCTCTTCTATACACCCACTCTCATTGCCATGACTTGAGCATTGAAACTCCCTAAAACAATGCGTCAATGTGAATCTGCCTTCTCCTTTCTGTCACGTAGTATGGCCATGCAGATGCAAAAGTAATGACCACAGGTATGAATGGGGCGAAGAATCCACCTGGCACAGAAATCCTCTGTGAGTTATACATATAATTAGGCAAAGAGTGGCTGTTCACTGCCGAGTTGAGAACCTGTAGCTCTTTAACTTTTTTAAGTCTATGGCTATACAAGATGGACACAGGTTGATGATGAACCAAACTGGTTTGAGCAGAGAGATGAATGGAATACTCCATTGTACTAGAGGGTTAGTTATGAAAACTAACATAAACTTCAAACGTATCCAATAAGGAAAACACTAATGACTCATGACAAGAAGGACAGAATGCGGTAAAGAGTTCATTCCTACAGGTGTTTTTAAGATGAGGAAGGATGATTATGGATATTGATGGTGATATGTTTGACAGCTCAGGTAGAAGAAACACACTGAAAAATAAAATGAACAAAATTGGCATAAGAAAAAAAATTGGAAACATTGACTACTCTGTATCTTAAATAACTGAATTTACAATTAAAAAGAGCCTTACCAAGAAACCTCAAGGTTGATGAATTTTCTTTTGATCGTCTATATGAGTTTTATGGGTTAGATAAATCTATACAGATTATTTAAGTAAAGATAATATGAAATACTTCAAATACTTTCCAACTCAGCTAATGAGGCTATCATTATCTTGCTAATAAGCCAAAAGCTTATTTCAAGAAAAGATAGACTCATATCTCTCTTGAATAAGTAAATAAATTATTTTAAAATATCATAAAATCAAACATAGAGCACATGTGATAGCCACAAATGATTACTAAGAAAGGAATATAAAAAGAATGAAAGGTATGGCTAGATATAAAAATATCTATTTAATTCACCAATTTATCACAAAAGAACCACCTTATATGAAAAAAGAAAGAACTTCTGACAAAATTCAATATTTGTTCAATGTTTAGAATGCTTTTAAAAACTAGGAATATAAATAAAATTTCTTTGTTTGAGAAGACACTCACACAAAGTCTAAAATCAATATCATAATGATAAAATATTGAATATTTTCCTCCAAAGATCAGGAACAAGACAAATATATCTGTTCTCTGCACTCCTGTTCAACTTTGTTTGATCAGACTAAGACTGTACAAAAAAGTATAGAAGGAAATAAAAGAGACATAAATGCTGTAGTAAAATTCTTTATTATATTAAAACATCTAATTATATAACACAGCACTGCTAACTCTAACTGTACATTAATTTGTATAGATTTCCAGTTTGGTTAATTTTGGTGTGTGATGTTTTTATATATTTGCAAATTTTTATAATAAAGCTTATTTACAATATAAAATAAGCCAAAGGAGAAATAGCTACTGAAAATAATAAGGAGTTGTGAATGTTTGTAGGACATGGGTCAATACATTAAAAATCAATTACGCATCCGTGTGTTGTCAGCAGACAATAAAGAGGAAATAAAATTCTTTTGATTTATAATACAATACAAGGATTAAACACTTAAGAATAAACTTGAAAGATAAGTTAAGTGCAAGTGGAAAAGTATGAACTATGAGGAAAGATTTAATGAGAGGAGCTTGTGGGTTAGAAGACTAAACATGGTCACCATGGCCATTTCTTTTTGTAAAGTTGGTAGGCTTATCTTAAAACAGCTAAGGGAAACCATAAGAAAGTATATAGTTTTTGGTCTATGTCACTAAGTTAAAGGCTCATGGCATTCCAGGCAGTGTGATTAATTCACGTAGTAGGGATAGACCCATGAAATAAATTACCCAGTTTTGAAGTACATATAGATGATCCACTGACTTTTAAGGAGGTGCAAAAGCTATTTAATTTGGAAGGGAGTGCTTTATTAATAAGTTATACTAGAAAAAGTTCATAAGTATATAAAGAAGTGTATTAAGCCTTTCCTCACACCACACATTCAAGGTAATCATGGATCTGAACGTAAGAGCTAGCACTACATGAAGATGTTTAACTTGGTTTTGATGTATGTTTCCCAGAGAGAACATGAGAAGCGCAAAGTACAAAATAAAACCGGATGCAATTAGACCTCCTCAAATTATATTCACTGAAGGTTGAAAATTAGAAAATCTTAGACAGGATAGAAATGTTAATAATGGACAATATTTAGCAGAGTCTCAAATATATTTGAAAACAAGTCAAATATATTTAACGGGAAAACGCCTTAAGAAATATTCCAAAATTTAAAAATATATACATATATATGGCTCATAAGTGATAAAATGGGTTCTACCTCACTAGTCATAGAGCAGTGCACATTAAAACTATGGGGAGATAACCAGGTAGGTCCAAACCGAGAATATTAATGACATCAAACATAGAGAAAGATTTGGGAGAACTGTATCTGTAAGACATTCTTGTGGGAGTATAGGACGGAGTAAGTAATCTGTTAAGAGGACACATTCTTGAATAGTTTCTCATAGAATGAAACACACTCATTCCATGACCCAGAAATTCTCTGAACAAAAATGAACACACACACACAGGCATATGTTACAAGAAAAGGAATTCTTCAAAATTGCTTATGGCAGCTTTCTTCATCATATCTCAAACTTGGAAACAAACCCTATGTCTTGTAAAATGATAATTAATTGTGCCACATTTGCCAACTGCAGCACTACCACAGAGTAAAATAACCAGCACATGACTACCGCTACGCTCAAGAGCACAGATGAAACTAAGGAAAGTCACAGCAAATGATGAATTTCCGAGTGAATAAAGCAGACATTGTGTCATTGCATGGAGCTGCAGTTCAAGGACAGACCAAATGAATCCCACCATAGAAATGAGACAGTGTCTGCCTATAGTGGGTGGGTGAGTGGGACTGACCTTGTCTTTATTACAGAAAGATCTCTTTGTTTTTCACACATATGCATATTAATAGCAGAATGGAATATAGTCCAACTTTCCATTTTTGTAAACATTACCAGTTTTTAAAAAGTTGGAACATTGTCAAGTTGTCTTTTAATACCAATTTTTCAACTCATTAACTATTTTGTGGCATGCATATTCTTTAAGTATATAGAAGCACATTAGATTTACATAAAAAGTAATCAGGAATTATTTTAAATATTTTTCTTAATGTACAAATTCCACACCTAAAGGCATATTAAGTAGACATTTAAGAACATATTTAGGTGACATACAAGAAGGCGCTAACGGAGTCTTTTAAATTGAAGAATATCCCACAGTTTAGGGCATAGGTCACACAGCCCCTCTGTGGAGCATCTTTTTAAGCAATTAATGTACCAGATTGTATCAAATGCTGCACATAATTAACGGCAATAAATGTAAAGGGACCCAATAGGTGTGACATTGTTTTAAGAAATGCACTAAAGTAAAAATTTTTAATGACATGGGAGGAAGTATCAGTAACATTTAGTGATACTGAACACTTTAATGATTTACTTCTTAGCATTTTGAATATGGAGAAATTCTAATATCTTTTTCTCCAAGTATTCAACCAGTATGATACTGTTGGAGTCAGTGAGACACCCACGTGTCAGAATGCAGCCACTATTTAGAAGAAGTGTAAAAATTACTAAGGATTAGGAGGCTAGAAGTAATCTCTTCATAGGACATGATCAGAGATACAGTTATCTTCCTTGACATAAAAATTGTGATCTTATTTCTCACTTATTGTGATAAATACAATGGAGTATTCAACAGACACATTCCTAAGTCTTTGGTTGATCTAAGTCTATTTCTGTTTTCTTGGCTCCTTTCGAGGGGTCCATACAAAATCTTCATCCCATGTTGATTGCCCATTTAATTAGTCATTGAGAAAAGAGAATCTTTTGCTCTCATCATAAAGGACATTTGTTGAGAAGATTTAATGTGGCAAATACCTTCCCTGATCTTGGGCAGGCTATAATTTATTAAACACAAATATCAAAGGGGATGAATATAGTGCTCAGTCAGCAGTGACCCTCAATTAAACAGGTGATACTTGCTGGATTTAGGGAAGACAGCAACACCAGCCCCGCTAGGTGTCAGATTATCTGGCTAACGGCCATTACATTAATGAAAAAATCACATCACCCTCCTCCTCCTCCTATTTTCCCTTTTTGTTTTTAATTGTAAGTCATTTAATATGACAGTTACTCCAAGAACGGTCAAGCAATTTTTAGTGTTCGAAGTCTGGGTTTGGTTAATCCTAATGGGAGTGGAGAGAAGTTGGCTAGATGGGGTGCAGGGGAGCAAGGGGTGGGGCCCTGCTGGGGTGCTGGTGCAGCTAACGCCATTTAACCACATCTTGTTGCTGGTACATACATGCTCACTTTGTGAAAGTACATGGGGCTGTGCAGAAACTTGCACATTTTGCAGGATACATGTTGTATTTCAAAACATTTCACCTTAACTATAGCATTCTTCTAGAAAGATATGGAATTTACACAGTATTGTATAAAACTGAAAGATTTTATGCTAATGCATAAAATACCCTGTAAGTTTTCTTAAAATTTTTTTGCCTGATAAATCTATCTTCTCTCCAAATATACCAAGGCTTTCAGCTTTAAAAATATTTATTTATTTATTTGTGCTTGGTGTGTATGTGTGTGTCTGTGTGTAAAATAGGGTTTAAAACAAAACAAAGCAAGAAGACATGAGCTCTGTAATTGCAGTATAATTTAGAAATGTTTATAGTACTTACCCAAAAAGTATATCCTTCCACAAGTTTTGTGGCGTGTCACTCGTGTCACCAAAGCAAAGATATCAATGTGGTTCAAGCCTGAAAAAGGAGAACAAAGAGAAATGTACTATGTCATAAAACATTATTTTAAATGTCTAATCTTTATTGTAGCACATTGATCTATGTAAGACATAAAACATAAGCTATTCATCCACTCAAACACTCAGGCAAAAACAAGCCATCTCGTTACTTGACTTGGCTAGATCCAAGAAGAGTATAATAGCTGTGGAGTGACTGGGCTGCCCTGATGCTGTTTTTCTCACACACACACACACACACACACACACACACACACACACACACACACACACACACACACATCTGTAATACTGGTTTTTACAGCCAGTATTTGTGTAAGTGGTACCAAGCTGTAGCAAGACACGGAAAAATCCTTCCTTAAGAAAAGTAGATAAGCAAAGCCAATTGCTGATCTCCTAAAGGAAACACAGAGGTTATGAGATCAGAAGGCAGAGAAGCCTACTTCCAACAAAGGTAATGGAACACACTTTAAGGATGAGGGTGCGGATAGTGGTTCAGGTACACGGGAAAATTAGGTACATGATAGCCTTCGAGCCTATGGACATGAAAGGAAGGGGAGACCTAATACGTTTTACTTTGATAGACGTTTTAATAGGTATTGGAAACCCAGAAGAAACTTTTCATGCAAGAGCCTGAAGCCTTTACTGTCTTGCAGACACATAGGTAGCAATGTCACTGAGGCTCAGCTGAGCCACGCTTCTGTCTTCATTGGGACTGACTGACACAACTGGGTTATAATGACAAGGAGTAGTGGTCCCTGGAGTCCGTAGCAGAGGAACTGATTTGATCCAGCGGACAGAGTTGCAGGGAAGGGATTATTAAGGCAGTGACATCTGATGAAATTAGGACTTAAGACAAGACAGTAGGGGGTATGGAAGAGGAACTGGGGTAGACTCATTTGTGCCCAGGGAGAGGACATCATGGGGAGGGGAAGTGATCTTCAGGAGAGCCAGGTATCGGAAAATTCAAGCAATGACTCTTTTGTTTTGGTTTGTTTGTTGGTTTGTTTTTTGGTTCAAACTACCCTCAAGTCATTTATTACAGGTACATTTAAGCACACAATCTGGTAACGGCTCAATCCCATGTGCACAACAAGCACATAAGCCAGGGGTTCGCTCTCTCCCATGGTGTGGGTCCCAAGTTGGGCTCCTGATTGGTTGGCATCCCCTCAATCTCCCATCCATCTCGACCCCTATACTTCTTGTAGGCAGGGCACCATTTGGGTAGAAGGTTTTATGGGTGAGTTTGTATCCCCTCCCTGCACTGGAAGTCCCACCTGGCTACAGGACAGAGACCCCTAAGTTAGGAGTCTCACCTATGGTCACCCCGATAGACTCCAGGAGCTTTCTCTGTCTCAGAGATGCTGCACCATCAATTACCATTCTCTCTCTCTCTCTCAGCCCTCCCCTCCCCACTCTCCCCACACCTGATCCCTATCCCAATACCCAGCCCCACCCCTGCCCCAATGCCCTCTCCTAAGCAATGAGTTTTACAAAGGAAGACACGTTTGGAAAGTGGAACTCTTTGAAATTCAAGCAGGGGTCACTCTGGAAAGTGACTATTTCTCGTTTTTCTTGACATGGTTAGATCCTCCTAGGTCATCACAAAAGCTATGGGGCTACGGAGCTTGAGTGATACTCAGTTTTTGCACATGAATATTAGCAACAAAAATCTGCCCCAAATCTGTGTATTTTTTTCCTGTGCCAAGCTGCTTGTTAAGAGTTTTGAAGTTACCCTAGATGGAGCTATATTACACATGGTGGGTAGTTTTTCCTGTGAATGGCTCTTTTAGATGTTCTTAGCATGCCAGTGACACCAGGAGTACCTCCCAGTGATTAAACTTAGTATAGCAGGGTTCTTTTCCACAGGTAATTACATTTAGTGCACTACAAGTCTCTACAGGTGTTTAAATCTAGTGCCCTAGAGGTTCCTGTACTTGATTCAATTGTGTTCTTCCTTTAAGCAACCTAGAGATTTGTCGACATGAACCGGCCCAGGGCTCTGAATCACGCAGTATGCCGCTTCGGGCTGTCACGTCTAGGAAAAAGCATGAAGGACCGTTTAATTGTCCGTGTGCCGAGTTCTAAACTAGAGGTCAGTGCACTTCAAAATTTTAGGATTCACTTAAGGCTTGGGTGTGACTGTGCAACTAGAAGACTCAGTTTGATGCTGGGAGCAAAGGACCAACCCGCAGCCAGAACGAACACTGACTCCACAGTACGTTCAGGAGTTGACAGAAATGGTTGCGAGTGGATGTGTATGGGGAAAGACGATGTGTCTTTCTCACAGACTCATTGAGTATTAACTAATCTAACCTTCTCATCTACCACAAAAAGCAGATGTTGATTGGTTCCAAATAAAACGGATCAGGTAACAGAAATTCAGAAGATTGCTGAAGACAGCATGTTATTGTGTACAGAATAACTACGCATGTGTGCTATTGAGTTTAGCCATACCATCGATACTATGGTTCCCAAATATCAAGTGACTTAAAATAATCACTTGCAATTACCTTCTGTCTTGAAAAAACTAACCCCTCTTGATCTCTCTTGCAGATGTAGAGAAAGTAACTGTGATCTAGAACAGTGGTTCTCAATCTGTAGGTCATGACCGCTTTCTGGAGTCACGTGCCAGATGTCCTGCCTATCAGATGTTTACAATGCAGTTCATAACAGTAGCAAACTTACAGTTACAAAGTAGCAGCAAAATAATTTTCTGGGTGTTGGGCGTGTCACTGCAACATGAGGAGCCGTATTATTAAATGGTTGCAGTCTTAGGAAAGTTGAGAACCACTGTTCTTGAGATTAAAAAAATCTTGTTGGGACAACTTATAACCTATGCAGTTTTGTAAACAGTCACAACCAAATGGGTTATGGCCTCACATTGCCCATTTACAATGCTCCTAGATTTTTTCCCTATATTTTGAGGTTTCTCCAATGAGTCTGCTTGCATATACATTTGGGGTGCATTGGGAGGAGGACAGTTGTACAGACAGAGGCATTCTGACCAGATTTCTGAAACACTACAGACCTTGGGACATATATCTAAAGATCAGAGGGGAAAAGTCTATGATGAAAATAGACAGAGTGGAAAAAAATGGTTATTTCTGTCAGCACTAAAAAGCTGAGAGAGTCTCTGATTAAGGTCACTGTCAATTTCATCAATGAAGGAAGTGTTTTAGCAAGCAGCCAACCCCTCATTTTCCCCATTCTCGGTGCAGGCCTGTGATGATGACACTGTCAGCATGCCTGTGAGCAAGCACAAAGAGGACCCAAGGGTCAACCAGAAAAGAATCTTTTAGCAGAGCACCAAAAAGCTATCTGAAACCAACTCTACATAGTTCACGTATGTCTTCTGTCCCCTATCGCCTTCAGGGCCATCACCCTCAACAAACTGACAAGAAAAAGAAGAGGATGGGGGAAAAAAACCTAACCAAAAGCCAAATCAACATATTTCCCCCATGGCTCCTCTGGAAATAAGACCTCAAATCTGTAGGCTGAGTCTTTCCATTAAAGGTTTATTCGAAAGCAACAACCATTGATAGACGATATTAAGAGGTAAATTCTTCACCCCAGTGAGCTGATTCTCAGAGCCATATTGCTAGTTATCAATCTGCGTGGCCTAGTTTGCAACTCCAGTGAAATATGTTCAATGCTTTTCATAATCGTGAGTCCCACATAGGGACAAAGACACTTGTAAATTGACTTTAGTAGCACTCGGATAATGTAATAGAAATTGTTAACAGGACGGAAACGTAGCGATTTCACATTAGAATGCAATTCTCTTCATATAGACAGGGCACATGTTTGGGCACGTAGATGTCACAGACCTCAATGTGACACAGTGAATCACCTCACTGGTGAGCAAATGGAGAATAATAAACAGAAAATGTGGCCTGCTAATTTGGTGTTGTTAATCCGAGGACCTTGGAAAGGGAGGTGGTCCTCTAGGAGTGGAGCTGCTTAAGTAAGCAAGAGCAATATAATACTGTGAAGGCTAGTCAAGACTTCACTGCACGCTGGGTCTTCACCAGAGACAGATGGATGCTAAGATACAAGTCAAAACCTGTGGGGATTGCTCGCCTACCACATCGAATTGCCTCTCATGCATCCCCACCTCACCAGGCCTCTTGGAACTCTTGGTAATTGAACCAAGTAAAAGGAATCATTACAGAGCCACACACACACACACAATAAATATTATTTGCTCCCATTTTTATGCCCTCTTCCCTCTCTGCTCCCTTATCCAAACCCCTAGCTTCTCCCCTTTTACATTCACGTCATGCCACCCCAATTTTACATCTAGTCTCAAGCAGGTGGTACTTTGTCTTTTGGGACTGACTTACTCGATTCTACTCCATGTGTGGGTTGAAACAAGGACTGACTGCAGGGATCGACTTAGTTTCTCACTCTGGCTTTCTAGATGTGGCCTTATAAAGTCTTGACTATAAGATGTATTTTGAAAGTGGAGACAGGCCTCTGTTTCTTTCTTAGATACAAATTGTTCTCTCTCTCTCTCTCCTCTCTCTCTCTCCCTCTCTCTCTCTCTCCTCTCTCTCTCTCTCTCTCTCTCTCTCTCTCTCTCTCTCTCTCTCTCTCTCTCTCTCCTCTCTCTCTCTCTCTCCTCCTTTCTCACCCACCTCCCCTTTCCTTTCCTCTTTTGTAGCTTGGTTTTACAGCCATTAGCACCTGAGAGCACAAAGGTGAACAAAGTCTCTCCATCTTGGAAGAGCTCTCCAGCCCTTTACCAGTGAACCCACACTCAAGTCCCTCAAACTCAACGGTGCCAGGCAGACTCTGGTGGCACTGCCAGGTTCTGCTTGACGGTTGGAAAATTCTTCTTGCCTTCTGACTTTGAATCATGTACACTTTCATCAATGATGAGTAGCTGCTTGTATCTGCTGAGGTAGTAGAAGGTGTTGTCCATTAACTAGCACTAGCACGCTGCCAGAATGAACTGTGCTAGACTGTTATTCTGCCAGGACATCTGCCTGCAACCTGGCGTTTCAGAGCTTGGCTGTGTTCCTGCTACATAGGTTCACAGGAAAATCATCAGAATTCCTGAAATCTAAGGAGGGACAAAAGCTAGGAATACTGCTTTCAATTTGTCTTGGTTACAGACAAACTTACATGAATTAACATTATATATGTATATATGTATATATATATATATGTTATATAAAGTGTTTTTCCTGCTAAGATATTTTTTATTATTTTTCTTCTGAATAGAAATAGATCGAGGTATGTCTATTCTTAAAAGAGACACAGCCCAAAGATTTGAGATCCATTGCCTTAAAAGAATGGAGGTCAGGCACAAAGGGTTTCATGAGAGACACATGAGAGACATGTTGCCAGGTACTTTTTGATCTTGTATCCAAGAGAAAGCTTTAGGAGAGTTAGATGCCACAGAAAAAGATGTCAACAGCATCCAAACTCTTGACAGTCTTGCCAAGAGTCAACTTCATTTGTACATCAGAGAGGCCAAATATGTTTCAGTTTTGACTCTTTACCCAGATATCATGAGAACCGTTATCATCTTTGCTTCTAATTCATTTTTGGGTCCATTTCCTGACATCCATTTTGTGCTGAGAATGTAAATTATATTTCCTATTTGTCCTCAAACCAATGCAGCATTTCTTTATGCTTTTTAGGCATGATATTTACTGTGTCTGTGACATTTTTATTCAGTAGTCAGTACTAATAAATCTTCCCGAAAGTAACAACATCATTGTGATTTTGTTGACAATGCATTGCTTATGGTTCTTTGAAGAAGCCTGAATGTTCAGTGACAAAGAAAAACAATCAAAAGGGAGAAATGTGGTTATTGAAACCATCTAATTCATCTTGCAACTGGTGAAATTAATATAGTTAACAGACTGATTATTTTTTCCAAATTCATTCTTTTCAGAGTATGATTAAAGTGGTATTTTAAAAAATCATCTAGACGAGAGTCTGTAAAAATCACCCCCACCCTGACTCTAATACAGTTATGTTGCTTCTTACAAAACACACACAATTTACTGTCATTTGCCTCTGCCAGATTTTGGACACTCCTCTGTGCTTTTGTTCTGAATGTCTGAACTGAGCTTCTTTCTTTTTAAACACTTACTATTGTTATTTTTCTTTTTTAAAATTTACATTTAATTTATTACAAATATATACAATAAACTACCTACAGCAAGAAAAATCCTGAAATAACCAAGGATTATATGAATGTTACATTCATAGTATTATTTTGTCTATTTGTATTTGGCAACCTTGAAGAAAGCATCTTTCCTATCTTGCTGCATTTAAAATTCAGAATGTAAATCCATATCTATCACGTCTCATCTTTATCAACTTAAAACATCTATCTAGACCTAAAAAACATCTTAACCCCCAAACAAACCATCTCCATAAGGAGGTTCTTTGATGCTCACCATCTTCTTTGAGGTAGGGTGGGTGTCCCAAGGAGTTAACCTGTCGTACTAAAGTTCTCCTGTTTGTGCCTGCACTCCTGTCCACATCAATAAGAACTGCTATATTGACTTCTTATGGAATATACTATCTTGCCATTGAAATGCATTGTTGCTACACTTTGTGTGTCACAGATTTTATTCTATGAAAGTTAACCTGAATGTGTACTTTTAATCATCAAAATAAAAAAGTAATAGTAGTAAAAGTAATGTAATTTATTTCCATTCACAATGGAATGAGACAGCAATTCTAACGTAATTTCATTTTAACTAAGAAAACACATATGAAAAGCCATCTCCAACAATGTCTGGCAAATCGTGAGACCTGAAAATATGTTCATTCTTTTTTTCTCTCATTTTCACAGCAGATTGGTTTGTGACAAAGCTTGTTATCTATTCCCCACCCCCAGGATATAGTTCAACTCATAAAGTTTAGCAAATTAGATAGGATTGAGGGGGGAAAAAAAAGAAAGGTAAGATACTGAAAAAAATATAAAAAAAGAATGAAAATATTTTTAGTGTGTCAGCTAAATGTATTTAATAAAATTTTTAATTTTTATTATATTTCATAGAAGTATAGGAATGTATGGAAATTATGGTTTACTATGCCCTTCAGTTATTTAATACAGTTCTTCCTAGCCTAGTGTGATACTTTCTCCTGGTGCACATATGTGTGTTTGTATGAACACATTTGTCTAATCAAAAGTCATTGTCTTGTTTTTTATTACCGAATTTAAATATCTACTTTGTCATTAATAAAACATTTAAAATGACTTGGATTCGTAACATCTGACCAACTAACACTATGCTTTTCAAAACATCTTAAACAACACAACAAAATATAATAGTTTCCATCCCAACCAGACAAATTGATATCGAAGAAGTCCTCTCATAGGCAACTAAATTTGTCAGTAGTATCACCATAAAGCTATTAATCAAATGGCTAGGAAACATGCTACCAATACTGTCTTCCTGTAAGCCATCAGTGAGCTGACTAAATAAAAGATCATGGTGCTATTAAATATTGTGAATCAGTTGCAAAAAATTGGAAAAAAATAGAACAAAGACATTTTGACCCTTCATGGGCTTTGGAAGTATTAGGAACTTTGATGGAAAAAAGAAAGTGAAGGAAAAGAAAAAGACTAAACAAAGAAAGAACTGGGATACTACTGACCGACACCCTCTGCTCTCCCAGCCTTGCTTGCCTGTTGCCCATGTAATGAATATTTTAGTTGCATCTCAAGTTTCTTATATTTTCAAAGGCAGTAAAGAAGATGCGTTTTACATCTGCTAAAGACTTCTGATTGGCACACACACTGAAAGATTGCCTCACATTTGAAAGGAGAATGTTCCTCAGGAGCCATAGCCATGAAATATTTATTACACCTTCTTTCATAGAAAAGAGCGAGCTGACTTTGTGACATAAAACTCACTATTAACACCGACGAAATTACACACCGTGTGTTAAACATCATTCTTAGGAGATAAATGAGGTCTTGTTTGTTGTAGATGATCAGAGAGAATAATGCAAGTTACAGTTTGTAGTATTCTTGTACTATACTGTATAGCACAGTTCCTGTAAATATAATATATGCTTGGGCTTTGCAGTGCAGGGGACATAGGTCTTGACAAAGATTTCTTAAGAATGACAGTGTAAAATGATTTTCTTTCTGGACTTATATGTTTTTTTTTAATTTCAAAATTACATTTTTATCAATACATGCTCCTCTTTGTGGGAACCCTTTGGATATAAAAACGCTGTAGCTATACCTCTGAGTATACTTTTATTAAGCAAAGCAAAGACTCATGTGCTTCCAAATATTGTTCAAATCTCCAAAGCCAGCTGAATAAATAAACATTATGTGATCTGTAGCCCAAAAGTCTGCAAATGACTCCTTGGGATGTAAAAAATAACTATGATTCCTTCTAAGTATTTCTTGGAGCCAATGATCAGCAGTTTTGTTTTAAGTTCTGGGACCCCTGAGTCTCCATAAAAATAACTTTGAAATATTATATTATGTGTGAAAATTTTACACACATGCACATTTATAATCAGCAGACAGGGCCTCTGCCCTTCTTCAACCTGATAATCAACCGTAGGACCTACTCAAACATGAAAAAAAATTGAAAGATTCAGAACTGCGAAGCACATAATCTCAGTGCCATTTAGAGCCATGTGTCTTTCTGAAATCGTCTATTACTGCAAATCTCTTGGTTATATTTCTATGGAAGTGTCTGTTTCTCATTATCAAAGTCTAAAGAAATTTGATACAGTTGTGTAACACTTGGCAAAGGAGTCTAAGAAAAATGCATCCCACGGTTTTCAGCTTATCTTTTCTTTCCAAAGCAGTAACTACTGTCTGACTTTCCTGCTTGGGAGACGCCACCTGGGATGGTGACGGGTGGGGGAAAAAAAGTCAAACCAAAGCAAATGAAGCAACAACCCTTTGCCTGAATCAATCATAGATGTCAGCTTTTAAACAACGATCATGGTTAACAGACACTAGGATAACATGAACAGGGAGAATGGTTACTTATGAAAGTCACCCTTCCCTTGGATTCTCTGAGTATTTTTGAAACAAGCTTGCCAAGTACAATGATCTAGGGGCTGGGAGTTGGATCAACTGGAAAAATGCTCATGGTGTATGCCTGAGTGCCACAGTTCCTATCCCTAGCACCCACAAGGTTCTATCGGTAACTCCAGTGTTGAAAGACAGAGACAGATGGATCCTGGGAACTTACAGGCTGGCCAGCCTGCCTAATCAATGGGCAACCAGCACAAGTGAGCTCCAAAGTTAAGGTAGAGGGTCATCAAGGAAGATACCTAATGTTCATCTCTGGCATCCACAGGCACCCATATGGACACACCCACACAAACGTGTACACACACACACACACACACACACACACACACACACACACACACCACATACATGTGTGCACACATGCAATCACGAGGATGGTGGTATCGTCAATAGCTGAGATTTCCAGTGTTCACAACTATAATCACAGTCATTAGCAACTGCTTTCTGTAAATCAGATTAAGGACTCATGGGGAAGGCCTACGCTGTGCTTTTCATTCGTAGTTCAATTCAGAACCCAGGGCTACTCATGATTCTTTCTCAAAAGCAAAGACGAGAGTCTGGAGAAAGTTGGTGAAGAAGTTCAGTGCGTCTCATTCCAACAGGTCTGCTTCGCCCTCCCCAGTTCATGTAAGTCTAAGTCGGTTAATTTATAATTTATCCAGATATTACACAGACTGAATTCAGACAACTCTAGATGCACATCTGATCAATTAAGACAGGACTCTGTTTTTGCAATTCAAGCTTTTAAAAAGCATTATAGTTAAAATATACTGTGAAGCCATGCTGGGATAATTGGTTGTCAAAGTACACTGGTACCACTGAGTAGCCTTAAAATAGCAGGAAATACAACTGAACACTAGAAAAGAAATCACTATTTCACTTTTTCAAATAAAACATATTGCACCTCTGAGTTCACAATGGGGTATTTGCTGAGAGCCTGTAATTAACTCATAATGATGAGAACCGCAGTGATAAACGTTTCCTTCACCAAACACTCACTTGTTTTCATAATTTCCTACGCTTTCCCTACATCCTTGTCAGTTTTCTTAGTTAGCTTGTCACCATGAATCAAGAAAATAATGGAAAAGAGGGCAAATAGTTTTTGTAGACGGGGACTATTTGTTTTAATTTTTACACAAAGGACTTGATAGAAGCAATTACTTTATTAGATAGCTCATAAGCCAGTAGCAGAATGAGCGAGGGGGGCAAGGGAGGGAGCTTTGACACAGTTGTAGGATGATTTTACTTTGGAAACTCAGAACCAACCAAATCCAAATGACTCTCAAGTCTAGCCACCTATTGCAGCTGTTTTCTGAGTCATCTCCTGGCCTGCACACAGCTGTTGGATTAATCTCCCCAAATACCTCTCCATCATGTCTCTCCTCCAAACTCTGCAAGAGCTGCCCAATACCAAGAGAACAAATTCCACATTCCTCACCAGGCATTAAGCCCTCTGCAATCTGCTTCCAATTTTCTTCTCTTGCCTCATTTCCCACTGTTCCATTATAACATAGAAGCCCAGGTGAATTCCCTGCTCCGGTCTGCTCCATCTCCTTTGAAAGGCTTTAGGCTTGCTTTCTTCTTTGCCTGTAACTTTCCTCCCCCCCGCCACCCCCTCCAAATCTCTCTTCCCTCACAAGCCCTTAGGTGCTAGTTTGGATCAGAGAATGTTGTCTGGCCTGATTATCTGATCTGGAACATGTCCTGGCTCTGCATGAAGCTATAAGCTGCACGTGAGCAGGACTTGACCTCCTCCTTGCTTGCATGCCCTGCCATTTGTGTTCTATGGTACTTTCTGAAGAGCCATGAGTAGGACAGTCATTACTGTAACAGTCAGAGGGATAGCCCAGAATTTACTTTGCTCATCTGTATCATTTAGAAATAACTATTTATGATGCAAGCCCCAGATTATTACTCCCTGGTTTCTCTATAACCTTCTGAAAGTGAGAGTATGGGAGAAGGTAAAGTAAATAAATCACAAAGTATTTGCACTGAATCTGTAGAATCTATAAATATAAACACAATGTACTTAATGACCGAGATTAAAAGTGTATGCAAGTGATAATAATAAATGTAAAAAAACACTTCAGAGAGGATGTGCCAGCCCATGACACCATGTTACCAATCCTTTTGGCTGTTCTAGCACTTGGTACAGTGTCCTCCCGCCTTGGTCTCTCTACCTGTAACTGCCCTAAGAGCAGCTTTTACTTTTGCGACAGTCATGCTTTTCTACCGAAAGTGCAGTCATGGTGCTTTCTTTTTCAGCATTGCCAATGGCTGCCCTGTTACACAGGAGGAAAGTCTGTGTCCTTTCTATGACTTCTCCAACCCTATCCCCTCCCAGCCGCACTGGCCTTCCTTCTTCCTGCAGCCCTGTCTTTACATTTACTATTTCCCCAACCTAAAAGCTTTCTCTCGGCTGGTCCCTAACTTCTCTTTAGAACATTTCTCTTCAATAATGTCTTCTTTTTCTAAACTACCAAATCTAATTCAATGACTCTTTTCTCTCCTCTAATTCTTTGCTATACCATTCAATTTTCTAACGGGCACTAGCGATATTTGAAATATTTAGTCTATTCCTTGCCCGTATTTATGTCTCTCCACTAGAAAGCAGAGGGTCTTTAAATGCTCATGGAATGAATATTTTAGCTTGAAATACTCAGCCAATAAAGGACAAATTTACCCCCGAAGCTCAAGATTTTCTATAGTTAATTTGGTGTTGCTTCCTACTCTATCAAGGCACTGATGGTCTAATTGACAACAAATGTGCCATTCACTGTTGAGCACCCATGCTCTCTAGCACGTCTATAGAGGAGGGCCTAGACTCAAGATGAATTTAACAGACAATAAGATACCTGCCAGTTCAGGAAGAGTAGCTGTCTGCAAGCTATAAAAAAGAATATGACCACACTGGTAAGTCACTATAGAAGGGTCAGCTGTGGGATCATAACGCTTTGTTGATGGGCCACTTATACATTTATTATTAATTCAGTATTCATCACCAAGGAATCTCAAATGGGGGAATTGATAGAATGGTGGGTCTACTTTTATTGGCCAATGTTTCAATATGTTTTTTTGAAAAATCCATCAAAATTATTACACAAGATAGAAAAGAACTAGATGCTCCTGTATTTATTTTCTGTCATATTTTTCTTTATCAGCTTGTTTATCCCAATAGAAGTGGATAAGCAACAAATTATTTCAGCTTCCTACAGAAAGAAACAAAAGTGGAAGGATGACTTCTTTCCCTTGCCATCCCATCTCTCTCTCCGTCCCCTTTTTTCTCATGTCTTTCTCACATTCCACACAACAAATCCTCCATGAATGCCAGTTATAGGAACAACCCAAGAGGAAAACTCATCTTAAAGAATCTTGGTTTTGGACTTTCACCTATCATGAAGAATCTTGAGTTCAAACAGATCTGCCTTTCTGCCAGTTTCTGATCGCAGGTGGCTCTCATTCATTTTCTCCAGTTTAATTAAGGGGCTCAACATTTCTGTGTAAGGTTTAAATGAAAGTAAAATTAAAAAAAAAATGCCCCGTGGGGAAAATGCCCCATGACACTTTACAGGACACTCGATTCATAGCTGATATTTTAACTTTTTATTAATATTCAAGGACTATTATTTGATTTTACCTAAGATTTGGAAGATTTGCCATGTAGACAATATCTAGAGAAGCATCAGCCAACTTTAAACTTTACTGCTGTTCATGCTTTATTGTTATTCAGAAAACATCTGTTAAGTGTCTTATTACATGTGAAACTGAAAGTAATACTATATAATTCAGAACTAATAGTAAAACACATTGTACAAAATTTCAAAGAATCAATACAATTATTAAACCATTAAGACTAGTATTGTTATTGTCAAACGTAACAAAGAAAGCTTGTCATGTTTTAAAATGCCATGAAAGGGAGACCTGGTGGCACTCAGAGGAAGGACAGCAGGTTATGGAGAAGAGACTTGATACCCTTTGAGCATATACAGGGGGAGGAAATCCTCCTCAGGAACAGTCATAGGGGAGGGGAATAAGGGGAAAAGGGGAGGGAGGGAAGAATGGGAGGACACAAGGGATGGGATAACCATTGAGATGTAACAAGAATAAATTAATAATAAAAAATATTAAAAAATTAAAAAAAACATGCCATGAAAGGCTATAAAACACATTTCACTTTAACAGACTTTCATTAACTGATTGTAATTTTTTAAAATATAACTTTAAAAAATTTTAATCACTTTACAGCCTGATACCAGCTCCCTCTAACCACTCAGTCCCACCCTCACACCCCTATCTCCCCACTCCCCTCACTTCTTTTCAGATAAGGGGGCTTCTATAGGTTCCAACTTACCCTGGTACCCCAGGTCATTTTTTTTTAACTGAATTTAAGAGCACAGTCTGCTCTTTCAGGGGATTTCAGTTTGTTTTTGTTTATTTGGTTTTAGGTTTTTAAGACAGGGTTTCTCTGTGTAGCCTAAGCTGTTCTAGACTCACTTTGTAGACCAGGCTAGTCTCGAACTCACAGTGATCCCCCTGCCTCTGCTTCCCAAGTGCTAGTTTTGAAGGCGTGTGCCACCACTGACCGGCTCAGTTTGCTTTCTTATACCCATATCAAATAGCTTACAATCACTTATAACTATAGTTCCAGAGGGTCCAATGTCTCTGGGCTCCTCAGGCACATGTGCACACCCCCATACATATACATAGACACATTTTTCCAAAAATCTACCAGTATTATACCACAAAATATAACAGATTACAGTGCTCACATGTTTGTTTCCTCTTATGTCTTTCTGCATCAGTTTATCTATCATAACAAAAGTGGATAAGCAACCGATTATTTCAGTTCTCATGAAAAGTAGAAGCTGAAAATGCAGCTTAACAAACGTGTTATCTCTATATTTAAACAAAATCCCTGGACCTGTTGAAATGTGCTATACTAGGGTGCTGGCTTGGGGGATGGAGTTTTCCTTATGTACATTCACCATTAGCTGGCATTGACATAGGTTACCTTGTGACCTTATTATGTTATGACTAACTTAAAAACTAGACAAACAGTACATAAATATACCACAGAGATTGATTGCTTAGGTCCCGCTGACCCCAAATGACTTGAGGGGTTAAATGTGTTGAAAAAACAAATAATGAAACACCAGCAAGTGTTAGACAAAAGGAGGCAAGCCATGCTTCCTGTTTGAAGACATAAACACCTATCATGGCATGATTTTGCACCAACTTACTTGCAATTTAATAGCATGATAAAGTCAGGCATCATCACTTACTGCCAGTTGGAAAAGGGGGAAGAGGAAACTGTGTCTAGGGAGGGGTTCTGTAGGTGGCATATTCACTGGTTCTTAAACGAAACTTCTTTCCCCCCCCCCCCCCTCAATACTTTGCTGAGAAATGTGCAGCAGCCCAGTGTTCTTCTCACTGGTTTGGCTTGCTGGAGGCCATGGAATCATTGAATGGCTCCATTCATGAACAGCAGATGATGCATGAAAATGCCAGGATGCTCTTCTGAGGACGTAGGCTCAAAAGAGCTGTGCTCTACCAGAGAGGGACCTTTGATAACACTTCCATCTAGTCTACAAATTGTAGACATTGATTTGAAATAAATTGTGACTGATGATCAGTCGATGACGATTTCCATAATCATTATGCCATCAGTAATTTATCAAGGTAATGATATTTGTGTCCCTGATGTCACATTTATCCTTCACTGAGGGACCGAAGAACATGCTGTGATTTTTAAAGGCCCTTATTAAGAACAGACTGGTTGTGCTATACTTCCAGCCGCACAGTAATCAGTAGGGTAGCTAAAAGTGGATAATTTTTTTTAAATCCTGCTGTTTGTAATAAAATTCTTTTGGAAAATAATCTTCTCTTGCATGAAGGCAGAGACCTATGCTTACAGCATTTTAATTAAATGAGCCTAATTGAGATTGCTCAGTATAGTTTGCCAGTACACTTTGGAAAGAGATATTATAGCATGCTGGTCAAAATAATCTGCCCAAACATCCCCTCTTAACCCTCTGGACCACTCCTTGCCAGTGCACTTCCCTTCTCCTTTAGATCCCTGCTGTTCCCTAGCAACCATGATTGTTTAGCATGCATAGAGTCAACAGATGCACCTATATCCTGCATTTACTCACATTAGGTTTCAGAATCCCTGAACAATATTCCCTCCCATCTCAGAAAGAAAGCTAATGACATTAAACACTAAATGTCACAAGTGTCTCTTCACCAAAAGTGAAAAGTGAGCTGAGAAAGTCAACGAGAGTGATATAATTAACAAAATTAGCAAATGTGTTTTGAGATTGCCATTATAAGATGAATTCCGATTAGATTGCAAATGTTATAGGATCATTTCTATTTTCATAGAGCATGGCTTAAGCACATAGCATCCAATGTCACTGTAAGAGTTTTGTGAGTAATTCTAGTTTGACAACCTGTAAGCTCTATAAGAGTTAATATAAAGCAAAGAACGTTGAAGTTAGAAACTAGAGTGGTGGCTGTCTTCTTTACAGCTTTTACTCTGTGTAAACACCATCCTATTGGGAGATAATGCATATATCACATGTCCAGGAAGTGTCATGCTAACGATCAATCAATTGTTACACATTCAGGAAGTCTCTAGCGAATGATCGACCAATCAAAAACATTGCCTTACACTGGGTTTGTAAGCTTCTGTTTCTAGTCACTAAAAGTGTGTAGGCAACACTTGTTCTAGAAATGGTTCTTCCTTTTATTAGTCTGAAATAATTACCATAACTCTGTGACTTAAATCATCAAGATGTCTCATATAGTCTGTTGCTTTTCCTGGAGTTATTTATTAATTTATCATATTGATTGTTTATATCATGGTAAAATGAATATAACATGACGTTTGCCATCTCTACCATTTTGTATATTTATTTATTTATTTGTTTTGCATGTGTCTGGGGGGTATACACATACCATGGAACATGCTCAGAGGCCAGTGAACAATTTAGAGGAGTTAGTTTTCTCCCACCCACAGGTGGGAGCCAGAGATAAAACTCAGGGTGTCAAGTTTGAAGGTAGATATCCTTAACTATCTTGCCTACCCTTAACTATTTTTAAGCATACAGTTTTATGACATTAAGAGCACCCATACTACTCTGCAACCGTTGTTACTATCTCTGAACTCTTGACCTTTAAAACCATTTTCTTTGTTAGCTCTAAACCAGGGGAAAAATTATAACCGTTACTTCATATTATTTTGGGATAATTAAATGAGATGATATGTCTGGTATATGGTGAAACATATAGCCCAGTTTTTTTATTGGTATATGTCAAATGTATATATTGTTTAACTTCTTTTAAAAAAAGAAAATATTGTTTGTGTACAAGTATACACAGTGAGGACATCAGAGGATGACTTCAGGGAGTCAGTTCTCTTGCTCCACTATGGGATCCAGGAGTTGAAATCAAACAGTCAGGGTTTCTGCAGCAAACATTTTTAATATACCCATTGATTCATAATGTCAGTGCATTAACTCAACTGGAAAAATCACAACAGAATACTCTTCATTTTAATAGAATATGGATAGACCTTTCAAGCCCATTCACTGATGGCTGTATAACTCAGTGTTATCTATAGATTCAGCCTGATTCCCACTAACGTTCTAATTACGTTCTTCATTAAAATAGAAAAAAAACATAATTCTAAAAATTCACATGCAAGCACAAAAGATTCCAGGCAGCCAACGTGATCTGAACAAAAAGACTGATTTTGGCGGTAACACAACACCATGCTTGGAGTTACCCCAGGCATGTATAGTAACAAAACCAGCATGGCACTCTGCAGACCGGAGGACCTAGACATAAGCCCACACACCTATGGTGACCTTAATTTTGAAAATGATGCTCAAAGCATGCATTGGCAAAAAGATGGTGTTGGGATAACTGGGTATCCACGTTGCAAATGAATGAAACTAGATATCTATCTGTCACACTGTACAGAAACCAACTAAAAATGGGTCAAAGCCCTTAATGTCATATCTGAACTTTTGAAACTGTGGGAGGAAAATACTTTGAGATAGTTACCAAAAAAAGGCTTTCCATAAAAGGTATCACTGGCTCCAAAAATTAAACAGAGACTTAATGCATGTGGTTCCATGAACTTGTCTAGGTGGCAAGGGAAATAATATGAAGTGAAGAAACAACTTGAAAATGGGACTTTTTTCCAACCATGTATCTGACAGAAGATTAATATCTAGAACATATAAAGAACTCAAGAACAAAATAACAAATAAATGACCAGATCAGTAAAAGGACTAATTAAATAAATAGACTTTGAAAATAGATAAATCCAGTTAAATACATGAAAAATGTTCACCATGCTTAGGTATTAGAGCAAATCAAATCAAACTACAAGGTGCTTCTATCTCTTCCCAGTTAGAATGGCCGCCATTAAGAAACAAAAGAAAATAAATAACAAATGCTGGTGGAGATGTTGGGGAAAGGAGATGCCTCTTGCTGTTATAGGAGATGTAAATTGGTCCAACCATTACAGAAGCCAGTAAAGAGTTCTTTAAAAGATAAAAATGAACAACAACAAAATCCCAACAACAACCTCAGAACAATTAAGCTATAGTATTCTTTGGTATTTGCCAGAGGATTCTAAGTCAGCACACCACAGAGGTCTTGTACACTTATATTTATTATAGGACTATTTGCCACTTTATAGGTTCAACTTAGCTGTACACCCACAACTGAATGGGCAGAGAAAATATGGTATCCATAATGATGGGGTTTTATTCAGACATAATGAGGAATGAAATTATTCCATTTCCTGGATAATGGATGCAACAGCAGAGTTGGGTAAAATAAACCAGTCTCAGAAAGACAACATGACCTGTTTTCGCTCAGTATGTGTGCCATTTGTGTGACACAAAAATAGAAGTAAGACTATCTAGTGGCTGTCGAGATGGCTGAGCAAGAGCACTGGGCACTCTTCCAGAAGCCTTGGGTTTGATTTCCAGTGCCCACAGGGTACATCACAACTATTTGTGACTATAGTCTCATAGAATCTGATACTGTTTTCTGGCCTCCTCAGCACCCAGACATGCACGTGGTACACACAGACATATGTTTAGGCAAAATAACCAGGAGCATTAAAAATGAAACCTTAAATAATAAAGAACCCAACAGAGTCCAACAGAGTCAACTAAACTAGGCCCATGGGTCCTCATAAAGCCTAAAACACCAACCAAAGAACATACATGGACTGGACCTAGGCCCCTGACACATATGGCAACTGATAGGCAGCTTGGTCTTCATGTGGGCTCCCTAGCAAGTGGAGTGAAGGCTGTCTCTAGAACGGACTCTGTTGCCTGCTTTTGAATCACTTTCCTCTAGCTGGACTGCCTTGTCTGGCCTCAGTGAAAGAGGATGCGCTTAGTCCTGATCTGACTTGATGTGCCGGGGTGGGTTAGTATGGGAGGCAGCAAGGAGAAAGAGGGTGGGAGAGTGGGAGTGGGGGTACAGAGGGTAAGGGGCTGCGATCAGGAAGTAAAGTGAATAAATAAAATCAATTTTAAAAAAGAAATGAAGTAAAGTGGAGAGTTCTAGAGAAAGATAACTTATATTAAATTACTCTATGGGCATGCCTACCTGTACGTGCACATGGTCATGCATACATGTGCACACATAGTAACGAAGCAGTGAGAATATCTAAAGGAAGGAAGATGGCTGGCAGGAGAGGAGGCTGGGAATGCAGGGTGTATAGGAATGGGTATGGTCAAAGCATGCGTCATGCTTGATAGAAAATCTCTTCACAAGCCCCTGCACTCTTTACAGTGACTACACAGTCTTCTAGTTTGCTTCCTCTTAAAGGGTTAAAACACGGACCCAGAGCAATGTGGCATGAAAGGATTTATTTGGCTTACAGGGCCATCCTCAAGGGAAGACATGGCAGGAAGTTAAGCAGACACTGGAGGGATCGTGCTTATTGGCTTGCTTCCTCTGGCTTGCTCAGCTGCCTTTCAGTCACAGCCCTGGCCCACCTGCCCAGCATCCCAGTGAGGTGGGCTCTTCTGTGTTAATCACTAATCAAGAAAATACCCCACAAACACGCATTCAAAACACCATCAAGCCAGTCTTATTGAGTCGATTCCTCAGTTGAGATTCCCTCTTCTCACGTAAGTCTCTGTTTTGATCAAGGTGACTATAATTGAGCAGCATGTATATCAATGGAAAGTTTTCAAAGGATATATGACAGTCCACAGGGTGATCACTGAAACAACCACCATGCACACACACGCACGCACGCACGCAAGTGCATGCTCCCTAACACACTCACTTATCGCCTCTGAGGTGGGGGAGCCATTTTGCTGTTGCAGGAGTGTCAGTCCTTGTTAGGCATTCTGATTTACACTTTAACTATCATGGTCTCAGTTACTGGAATTAAAACAAAACAAAACTCTTGGCTCTAAAAAAATGTCTTTCATACAAAATTTTGTGCATCACTACAGCTTCAATAACTATCTCATTAGAACCTCACCCTAGGTAACAAAAACGTTCAGGTTTTAGCTTTTGGCTGTAAAAACAAAAAGAGTGAATCCCTGAAAGTCATTTTAAATCTATTGGTCAGACATTCATTATGCATGAGGAAGAAGTGTCCTGAGATGCACAGCTTCAGAGACTCTCAAATATATCTTAATGGACATTGTATTTGATGTGCACAGTGGGCCTCTGAATATGGGCTAGAATTCATGATAGATGACAAGGGCTCCAAATTTGCATTCCATTTGTGCTCCCCTAAGCATAACTTTAGTTAGGCAAATATTTATTTTCCCTAAGTTGGATCTCTTACTTCTTTTGAATATTATTATTGTCTCTGAGTCACGTGTTTGCCCACATGCTACCTGTATGCTTGGCTCAGTTCTCAGTTGTAATGCCAGGCCAAACAAGATGTATTTATCCTATGTGTGTGTGTGTATATATATATATATATATATATATATATAGTGTGTGTGTGTGTGTGTGTGAGAGAGAGAGAGAGAGAGAGAGAGAGAGAGAGAGAGAGAGAGAGAGAGAGAGAGAGAGAGAGAGACTTAGAGACTTAACAGGATCATACTTGAAAGGATTACTCTCTTTAATACCTTTTATTTGTGGAGCCCCAAACTCAAATTGGGTTCATCAAGTGGCACATATATTCCAACTCCTGATGAAGGATTTTCAGTTGGGATAATTGAGGGTGGGTACATACAGAGGCCACTACAGCTGTGTCCCATGCCTGAAGCATGGAGCTTTGTGGAAGGTATGGAGCGTGAATGCTAATGTGAGTTGGACCCAGTGGAAAGTTGCATGGATTTTTCCCTAAAGAAAGTGAGGTGGCTAGGAACACATGAATGAGAAGGCAGCCTTCTCAGCAGATGGGGTAGGAAATTAGATACCATACACAGAGCAGACCAGCCCCTATCACTCAGGACCTACATATAGAAACTGAAATTTTAAGATGCTAGATGCTGGGATGGGTAGAGATGTGTGTGTGTGTGTGTGTGTGTGTGTGTGTGTGTGTGTGTGTGACAAAAACAGTGGTCAACAATGAATAGGAACAATAGCAATTGGAGCTAGATGACAGCACAAGAAACAACCAGGAAGGCTGAAGAGACAACCCATTGAACACAAGAAAGCATCTCCAAAGGACTCATCTGACACAAGGTTGATGTGCAGAATGTGTATGGGACTCAGGGTTAGTAGCAAACTTTAAATGATAAAAGTGATAAATATGGGCTGAATAGCCCTTCGCTAGCATGTGCAAGACCCTGGAGTATATCCCCCAAACTAGTCCCCATCTTCAACGCAATAATAGATCTAAAGAAAACTTTAGAAAATACACTTTTCCAACATGCATAAAACATTATTAACATCGTTAACTAGGAAATTCCAAGTCAAGGTCACAGTAAGATATCACCATATACCAGCAAGAATGAACAATATTAAAAAGATAAAGATAAGAATCAGTCCTACTCAGCATGTGGATACAAGGATGTAAAATAATATAGCCATTATGGAAATCAATATCAACGTCCCTCAAAAAAATGTAGAAATAGAACTATCATTGGATCCAGTAATTTCATTCCTGAGAATATATGCAAGGGAAATGAAATTATTATGTGGGTGAGATAGATATCTGTACTTATGTATTTACTGAAACAGGATTCATAACAGCCCTACATTTGAAACAAATTTAATGCCTATCAACTGATGTGTAAAGAAAGTGTTATATATATATATATATATATATATATATATATATATATATATTATTTAGTAATAAGAGAATGGAAACATTTCTCTTTCAGCAACATAGAACTGGAGATTATGTCAAGTGAAATAAGCTAGATCCAGAAAGAGACATGCTATCTGATCTCACTCATACATAGAACATACAAAAGCAAACTACATGTGACTCATTACTAGGAAGATGGCTATTAGAGGCCAAGGAGACCGGGGAGGGGAGCAGATAGGACAGAAAGGAAGGCAATGGCCAGGGAAGATACATGTATTTATGCAAACAACAGAGAGTCAAGTAAGGAATCTGTGCCCTTTAGTGTCAAGGAGAATTTTTAACAATTACAGTTAAGAGGATTAGAGAGTTAGGTGGCTTGTCTAGAGGACCTGGGTTTGATTCCCAACACTCACATGGAGGCTCACATAAGCTAAAAATCTAAAAGCCTTTCAGTAAAAATCATATAATACTGCACTTTAGAAATATGGATTTTTGTTACACTTTGAAAGTTATGAGAAATACAAACTTCCGATGTAGCTTTTTCAAACAAATGTCACTTAAAAAAACTTTAAATGTCATTTGAAAGAAGTAAATACCAAAACTTATTTCAAGCCATATTTGATAGAAAATGTATCAAATTTCTATTAACAGCATATAAGATGATTTATTCTGTGTTATTAAAATTTTATCTCTTGTTAATCAAACCATATTGACTAACAAAGTAGAGTTAAAGCTCTTGGAAACATATTTGCAGTTTTCATAGATGGTGGAAGGAGTTAAGAGAAGAAAAAGAAAATGAGAAGTAGAAATAAGGAGAACTAAGAATAAATATAAAAATTAAAATGGCAGTAAGGAAAAAATATAACAAACTGAAGACTTATGGGAGGAAACTGAAGGGGGAGAGAGGGAAAGGAGAAGAAAAAGGAGAGAGAGAGAGGGAGGAAGAGAGGGAGAGAAAGAGAGGAGACAGGTAGATAGAGAGAGAGAAAGAGAGACAGAGAGAGAGAGAGAGAGAGAGAGAGAGAGAGAGAGAGAGAGAGAGAGAGAGAGAGAGAAAGGGGGGGGGTAGGGGGGGGGGAAGAAACTGAGACTCAGTCCTGTGCATAAGACAGAAACTCAGCCTTGTCAAGACTTCTTTTAAAGTTGTGGCAGAGACACAGGGATTATTCGTGTATCTGTCAAGAGAGCCTAATGAGAATTTCAGAATTTTCAAAGATAATTCATAAAAATACCAACAATGTCTGCATAATGTCATACATAAGGACCTGGGGAAACAGCATACATCAACTTGAAGGATGACACCATATTCCATTAGCTTGCTTTGGCTTTGACTTTTAAAGTGGCTTTTAAAAACATTTTTGAATTTTTAAACACATTAAAGAAACACTATAATGCTTTTTAGTGTGAGTATGTAAAGCACTTTTTTTTTTCCTGCAGCATAATTGAAATCTAATTAATCATTTTCTCTAGAGATTTTTTCTTTTTTTTTCTTTTGCATGAGACAACTTACTGTGACAACAATAGGGAAAAGACTTTGTTCATCAGCACTGGAGATGTTTTAGTTAGGGTAACAATATAATTTGTAAAAAGCTTGTACACATTTTTATTATTATATTCACATAACTTCTAGACGCAATTAACAGTCCAACTATGATGTTGGTGAGTGCTCACATCTCTCTCAGAACTTTGCTTCATCTTTTACAATAAGAGGTCAGACTGTGGGGGAGGAGGCCTCCCCTCCTCCTGTCAGAGGCCTGGGGGAGGGGAATAGGGCAGAAGGGGGAGGGAGAGTGGGAATGGGATAACAATCGGGATGTAATATGAATAAATTATAATAAATAAATAAAAAGTAAACAAATGAAAGACACTATAAAAAAGAAAACAGGGATTCTGGCAGCACACCCCCCCCTTTCCGTTTGTCGGTTAGGAGGGCGGTGTTTGCGCTTTGTTGTAGACTCGAATATTAAGGTTTTTTTTTTCTTATAACTGCTTGGGAGTTGGTCTAATTATCCAGACGACCCCCCTGACTGTAGTCGAGATGTGATTCCTCACTGTTAGTCTTTATGAGTATACTGTAAATTTTATGCCAAACTGCTATTCCCTTCTTATCCATCTGGGGCTCACAAAACAAATGGATGTGTGGGATGTTCTGTATGCTCCATCCAGTTGGCTCATAGAGGAATCTGAAGTTTTTTTTTCAGCTGTGGATTATCTTGCATACTCTCTATCTCATAATTCTGCATGATCTAAGACTTTCCAGACTCGAGCAAGCTTTGAGAGGCCAGCTTTGGAGACTTGGGGCCTGACCTTCACTCATCAGCTCACTCTATTTCCTAGAAATTCCCCCCATCTGACCCTTGGTGTTACTTTCTCCCTAAGTAGATTCATTCTTTTGCATACTGGTATTTCCACTTTTTATTATCTTGTTACTCACTTGGAAAAAGAATGTCGACAAATCTAAGAGCCATTGGTATTTATTTTGAATTGGATTGGTTCTGTTATATTTGACACAGGTCATGGTAGAAACCCTCATATTTCCATTGGTGTCTAAGGTTACAGGCACAGATGGAATCCAGCTTGGGATGAGTCATTACTGAGTTGCATAGTGAGTTGCACACCCACTGTTCTCTGCCTCACACTGAAGGAAGGCCACTCACGAGAACTTAAGATGTCTTCCAAGGGAATTTAACTCATTGCTATCTTAGAAAGGACTCTATTCCTGAATTCATCGTCAATCAACAATCTTGTACAATCTCCCCTCAACGTTGCTATTTTATCCATTTAAAAAAAAAAGTGAAGTAAGAGCCACTAAACCAGCCACAAATTTTCTGGCTTACATTCTACTTCTAATTATATGGTCCTGTGTACTTAGTGAATTTAGAGCCCCAGAGGGGGTTCTGCAGACATTCGCAAACCTCGTGCTTTCTCACTTCACACACGTTTTTAGATGAGAGTCTTCTAAAGCCCATGATTTCTAAGAGCAGTGAAGTATTGATGTGCCTGTTGGCAAAGGAGGGATAAATCACACATTTTAAAAGCACTCATACATTCCATTTATGCTGTGCACCCAATTAATGTTTTAAAAAATAACTAAGACAATTTTCCAGTTTTAAAATCCAGTTGCAAATAATATCCATTGTGTAAGGACTGACATTGTGGATTTTGTTTTCAGTTTTAAAAAGTCTTTGTAATTATACATAGAACAGTTTCTGACAAAAAATTATAGCCTTATAGAGGATATTTTTCAAGAGTATTTTTGAACAGTCTTTGAAAGAAAAATTGTAATAAGTTCTAAGTTGTAAGCTTGGAAAGTTAATAGCCCTGGAAATATTACATACTAATAAAATATTTATATAATATACTGTATAGAGAAAATATTACTTGAATATACTGTTGATATCAGTGTATCTGTGAAAATATATGTCATTCAGATGAAGGTACATAATATATAGTCAGGATGTCTATAGTTAAATATTCATCTATATGTATGGTCTATATAAGAAATACTGTTGTCAGCAGTAAAGATTAATTTCCCCATGAAAAAGGAGAAATATAAGAAGCAAGTGCAATGATTTTGCTTACAAAAGGGATTTAGTTGTTTTTTTCTGGAAAAAAGAATGTGTCCAATGCAGGCCATAAATAGGAAAGGGGCAAGGACAGACTAAATGGTAAGTTGTGCGGAAGAAACCTACTTAGTAGCACCCTTCAGTCTTTAGCGACATCAGACTTCAGTGTTTCCCTTTACTGAGAAGAATTGATGTTAATCTTAAGAACAAAGGGAATAAAAGGCTCTTTTATTTTCTAAATTTAACTAGTGAAAATTATTGCTAAAGGTTGAGGGGTACTAAGAGTGAAAATACTAATTCACTTGTATTCCCTGCTATAATGCTTTCCATGTGGACAGGATATTCAAACCTAACATATTCATATGGAAACTGTGGAGTCACAAATTTCCTTCTTATGTAGAACCTAAGCTTCCAGATGCTGGTGCTCTCGAACCAGCAATGTCTTGTCACAGGACAACATGGATACTGCAACGCATTCTGTTAGTCTTTGGATGCAGGATGTGGTGGATGAGAGCATCTCTTAAAATGGATACAGTGGATACAGTTTAATTTTGGTTTCATGTGCCATTTGGCTTATACAGTGATTTCCTCTTTAAACATATAATTTTGTAGTCAGTGTTTCATTAGTTCTGTATTTAAAGGCAGTCTCACATGCAATTATTCTTCTTAAATACGGGCCAGAGGCTACCACACACCTATATACCTACATCATTGTGGCAGTCGTTCAAAGAGCTTTCCAGGTTCAAAAGCAAGATGCAACACAGAGTTTGTGTTTGTATCTTCTCATTTACCTTCCTAGCCGTTAATATAAAATGGTTGGCCAAAAGTTTATATCAACACAGAATGAATTATTGAACACTAAAAACAATGAGGATAGCTACTTTATAATAAAGAGACACTCTAAGATGAGAAAACACAGGATAAGGCAAAAATAGTTTTATTACTCTGCATAGTCCATCAAAAACTGGACCAAAATAATCTGATGGAAATTATTGCTGAATCTTTAAGTTGAGTCAACAGGAAATTAGATTTATTTCATAATAATCTTCCAAGGACACTGAGTGTTCTGTGAGGAATATATAACTCTCCATAGAATTATTTTCTACATCATGAGAGAAGCTCAAATATTAAGCAATATTGTATACTTCCTCAAATACAGATTTCTAAAAACTTAGATAGCATTTTAAAATGTCAAAAAAATTCACATATTGTTTATTCTAAAAAACTCAAGTTTTGGACAATACACAGCTCCAATACTATAACATTATTCATAGAAAGCCACATAGGTGGGGAAAGAGTAGAAATTCAGGAAAGAGAAATTGAAACAGAGTTGAGAAAAAAGGGTGGGGCTCAGTGGTACAGCACCTACTCAGAAGAAGAAATTGCAACACAGTGGAGGAAGAGAGGTGGGGCATATACAGCAGCCGCTCAGCATGCACAAGACATTTGTTTAGATCCCCCCCCCCCCATATTGCAAAACAAGTAGGAAAAAAGCATGTAAGAAAATACCTTTGAATGCCTAGCGATGAATAGCACAGTGCAGAAAAGAGAGAATTCATATGAGACAGTGCGCAGCAGAGTTTTTCATAAGTAGAGAAAACCTGCATTAACAGAAATAACCACTATCCAAAATCCTGTAAGAAATTGAAGGATGCCATAAGTTTCCAGTAGCATAGGATAAAAGGCTCCATCCTCAGAGAGCCTTTTCTCTAGGGAAGCACATTTGCTCCCCTGTGGTCTGAACAGGAACAGGGAGCATAAGATGCAATCTGTAATGATCATGAGCATGTCTTTACAGTAAATATAGGAAAGGTTTGTCTCTTCTATGAATCTAATCTTCCTTCTTGCTGGAATAAATCTTATTCCCAAGGATGGTGCATTAAGAGATGTGCGAACCCAGGTAGAGCATTTGTAACTTGATCTCTGTGCTCACCCTTGCACTTGGTGGCAAACAATAAAAAAATTTAAGGTAAGTGTGCTAGACAGGGAGGTTTCGTTAAAACACTGAATATGTGCACACACCAAATACATCCTACACATCCTTACCAAGTCATAACATCTTAGATTAAAATTTAAAGGCATATCTAACAGGGTTTCTGTTGAAGGACCACAGATAGGACTGTCGGTGCATATGCATGGCAAAGTAAATGTACATATGAACAGGTTTCTTAGATAGCTAGCAAAATTTATGGAAACTATCTCAACTGATCCTCTTATTATTTCATAATTTCAAGGCACAGTATTCTTTATTAGTATATAGATTTATATAAAAAAAACTGGTACAAAGTTTAAAAAATATAGATGATGCATTTCATAGAGAATAATTCCCAGAACAAAGTCAATGTAGGAAATTCAACCACATTAGTCTTTAATCATACAAAATGTGTAAACACTAGATTTATTGATCCCCAATACTTAAATATCACATTGCCTGAATGGCAAATGGTATAAAATATGCAAAATAATAGTACATTAGCATAAATAACACTAATAAATTGCAAAGCTTAGCATGAAATTGAAAATCACTAATGGAACACTATGTAGTTTGTGCAACAAGCAAAGACTCATACATAATGGAAGAGTTCCACTGTTAGCAGCAGGCTTGGGGAGGAAATTTTAAGTGTGTTTTTATGGATAGACTGGATTGATCTGGGAAGTGGTTCCTGAGGAGATTCCACTCACCCCGATGAGCATCTTGGGAAATTGCCACTACATCCTACTGGTGTTTGAAATTCATATTATTTAGATCACTTGACTTCTTAATACCAGGTCCTGTGCATTGCGGAAAAAAACCCAAAGTTAATCTGAATAACTTATATGAAATAATAAGCAATAATAATTATGTGACATGGGGCTTTTTTTGATGGCCAATTTACATTTGATGTTTAAGTTAGATGTTCTGTAAGTTTACAAAGGTGGGGGATGTCTTCATTTTGATGAGAAAGGCCAATATGTTGAAAGCTAAAAGACTCAAAAAATATAAGATTCAAGCCCTTGATATATTGGAGCCTCAGAAGAGTCAAGATCCAATATCATACAGAAGTTAGTAATACCAGAAGTATCTTGGAACTCATTCAAGGAAAATGAGTTATTGAACATATTAGAAGGAGCTTGTTAAGAGTGTGTCTCAACTTTAAGTTGGTCCCGAGGCATGGAGATTGATGATAACATTATTAAGTAAAGCTCTAGTGTTTTCTACTTTCATTTTACCTTAATATCACCTCTAAATCTAATTGGTATTTCAAAAAGGAATATAGTTTGAATTTGAGAATTCTGTATCTAAAGGTGAGTGTAAGGATGAGTTTGAAGGTGATGTGGAGTTGTCAAAAGTCACAAAGCTTCTACTAATTTTGAGATAAAAATAAATTGTGTTACTGAAGGAAAAGCTTAGCTAATGCAACAGGGACTACAGTAACGAGTTCATTTAATATGGTCCCTGAAAGTGAAGAGAGGATTGTAGTCAAAGGGAACTTCGCGAAGATGAAATCTGTTTGTAACAGAGCACTCTGGGGAGGAAGAATAAGTAAAAATAGTGTTGTCCTTCACCCAGTTCTGTCTTCAGTGGTTCATTTATGAACTTCTCCCTCCTCACGGCTCACTTAGGAATTAGGAATGATGCAAATATATGCCACATCTATCTGTCATATTGTCTATAATACATTTATGATCAAGAAAATTAATACATACAATCTCACTGTTAATATTTCATTTAAAAAATACTTGGAATATACTGAATACTGTGATTTGTTTCATACCCCAGTGTCTGATCTTAGTCAACCAAAAATGATGGTAATCATACTATGCTGACCTCCTAACAGATTAAACTACTTGATCACCTATGTAATGCCCAGTCTGAGAACACCTGCTTTTTGCATAACATTTGCTAGCACTGAGATTTAAATAATAAATGCATTAACTCCAAAGGGAGTTACACAGAAATCTTACTATGCGTCACAAATATTATATTTAAGAGACTGTTTTAAAACTCATGTATGGGGAATGAATTAATTCTGCTCTTCAAGCTGTTTCTAAGGCTTCTTTTAACATAAAACATGAGAATGAATTAAACAGAGGTGTAGAATTAGAGCCTCAACATACAATGTAACCACAGAAAAAACAGATCAACACAATAAAATGTAAGATGACCATTTGAGGTGTGGGGGAAGGAGCTTTATTTTCTCTTTGATTTTCAAGTATAATAAATACAAAATTTTATATTCTATTATTTTCATCTTGGAAGATTTCACAGATAATTCTGTAAAGAATCTTAGCTGGTATTTTAAATACTTTGGGAAAAAAAAGACTATTTGAAGAATCAAAAAATAAGATCATTGAAATATCATAAAGTACTACAGAAAAGAAATGAATGCAATTACTAAATTATCTAACACTAGATGTATATGTGTGCGATATCTTTAGAATGTGGTTCTCAACCTTGATGCCAGGGAGGGGAAAAGAGAGATACTTATTTCAAATGGAGTTTGTGAGCACTACTGAAAGAGATTCTGATTCATTAAGGAAGACAAGAGGGCTTGAAACATATACTGTTAACTCCTTCAATACACCATCAGAGAGTGTGCATCTGATCTTTAACCATGATTTTGATAAATGTGTAATTAAAGTAAAAGTACTGTATTCTGAATTTTAATTTGTGTTAAGAAAAACATCCTTAAGAACAAAGGGGGACTGTTGTGTTATACTGCATAGAGTTATGGAGACAAAGATAACAGAAATGCATGGACTTTCATCCCTAGACACACATACCTGCATCTAACAAGAAGAGTTTGATCCAAAACTAATTTCCTTTAGAGGTTCTACCAATTTAGAATAGAAATTGATCAACCTAACATGACTATATAACTAAAGTTCAGCGGTGTTGTCAAGACTACAGATATTCTTAAGATTGTTTATGAAGGAAAACAAAACAAAACAACATCAATCTCACTCCTGGTACAGTGAGAGATCCCATGCCAAGGGAAGAAATTGGGACTCATAGGGCAGGATACCTGGCATCCTCCTTTGACCTCTCATGTGAAAATGAGTACATGCACTTGCACTCATACATGCGCCCTCCCCCATTACACACACATACAAAGGAAGAAAGGAAGGAAGAAAGATGGACAGATATGTTTATAATGGCATAACCACAAGTGGATAATAATATTGTGAAAAGCAGGAGCTAGGTATAGACATACAATTGATAGAAACTAACATGATGCGGAAAACCAAAGGGCAATGGTTGAACTCTTCAGGTAATGCTCTGATGTTATTCCTATGGATTTGAATTCGTTCAACATACCCGTCACACAAAATTCACGCTCAGATTGATGAAAGAGGCAAATGATGTATGTCATATGTTATCTAAATCTATTACTTGACTATGATATATCACAGTAGGCTTTGAAATAAAGAGTAGGAGTAGAGGTGCTGTAATCTCTCTCTCTCTCTCTCTCTCTCTCTCTCTCTCTCTCTCTCTCTCTCTCTCTCTGTGTGTGTGTGTGTGTGTGTGTGTGTGTGTGTGAATAAGCCTGTGTGTGAAGAATAATGAATTCCTACATTTGTTTAATATGATAATAATCCAACAAGACACTAATATTATGACTAGTTTCTTGTTGTGTTATCCATAGAGTTGTAAAAAGGGAGGCACTCTGTATCTGCACACATGCTTGTGTTTGCGTGTATTAACAAAGACACATCAGAATGCTATTGGGAAAAGAAAGGAGGATGTACAGGAATGTTTTGTCTTCAAAGAACTCACAGTTTATCACGTGGTTCTCATAGACCTTGACTATTTGCCTCTACCAATGCCAGTGTGTCACGTCCCCTAACTGCTTAAAGCTGGAGACACATACAGCTATGAAGGATAAGGTATTCAGGAATTCGAGGTCAATTAGAATAGGTACTCATGAGCCAAGCCTCACATGGAATCACGTTTGGGAAGAAAAAATTTCATTTTTGAACTTTTAAAAATTTTATTTATTTATTATTTTTATGTATACAGTGCTCTGCTTGCATGTATACCTGCAGGCCAGAGGAGGGCATCAGATCACAATATAGATGGTTGGGAGCCATGATGTGTGAAACTGAACTCATGACCTCTGGAAGAGCAGTCAGTGCTCTTAACTTCTGAGCCATCTCTCCAGTTCCCTGTTGTTGAATTCTTAATGAGACAATTAACCAAGTGAAATTACTGACTACTGAATAAGATAACTTGTAGATTTTATATCAATTAAACTTACATCCTTTCTCTGTAATCCTTTTAATTATGTACCTTGATGGTCTTAGTATTGATAGCTAGAAAACAAGGTTTAATAAACATGCAAGCCTCATCACGTTCTTCACTAAGTAACTAGGGCATTAGGTCAGTCAAATGATAGCTGAAGGGTCAATACAGTCTCCTAAATCATAGGACAACATTGTTAAAGCCGCTGTGAGCAACCTGGAGCTGATTACATTGGTCAGCAAGAGGTGTTGACGCTGTCCATCCCTTACAGTAAGTTGTCTTTCTATGATCACCTGAGCCTCATTATTCATATAATTACCATAATTATTATGACACCAATCACAGCTGAAGTCTAAATGTGTGAAACTAATTCAGTAAGTGTAAATATGTGTCCATGAAAGGGAAGAATACAAACAAAAATGAAACTTGGACATTCTAGTATAAATGAGAAACTAATGTCTAGATCTGAATCTCAGCAGGGCATATGCAAGACTTTGAGACCGAAACCATAGGACGAGCATGGCTGCAAACACTTAGTTATAATTAATAAAAGTGGGAGTGAATTCTCAGATAGCATATGTGTCTTCTCGAATGCACTACATTTGAAAGCCTAGTTTAGTTTCTTGAGCCCAAAATACATTAATTTACCAAGGTGACCTAACAGCTGACACATTTTAGAATTTGAGGGTGACCTGGCTGTGACAAGCCACCCACTGATCACCAGTGTTTTTTTTTTTTTTTTTTTCAAGTGATCACATTGGCTTGCTGGGTGTCCCCTTTATCCTCCACAGGTCTATGTCTGTCCTTCCTAAAACAGTATGTCCAGGCAAAAAGGACACTTTGTGTGTGTGTGTTTCTTAACATTATGAAATGTCCCACAATGATGTTTGTTTGGGTGAGTATTAAATGTTTAGTTTATCTGAATATCCTAGAGCTGAAAAACTGCACATAAAATTTATAATGGCAATAAGATGTACTCTTCTTTAGAACATATGTTCCTTTAAAAAGTCTGTTTCTAGATCCACCTAAAATATTCTGCCCTCTGAACACTGAGAAACATGTGGCCTCTGTTCTCTGATTAAAAGGACATCCAACCATCTGGCTTTCTCAAGCGCATCTCACAGAGCTACTGGTGTTTGAAAGTATGACAGAATTTCTTACAGGTTGGCCTGGACTCCCCCTTCCCACCTTGTGCCAAGGCAGAGGGCAGGAGCTTGAGCTTGTCCTGGTGAGGTGGGATCCCAAGTGCAGGTGCACACCAGCTGGAGGCAGCGCGCGCGCCAGTTGGCGCCTAGGAACCCACATCCACACTTGCTGTGATTTCAGACTCTTCCATATCCCAGCTCCCGCATGTAGCAAGCCCCCTGGAATACTGGTGATTAGGCCCATATTTTAAAATGCTTTGTGACTGACAGGGTAGGAAAAACAATGCATTTTCAATAGCAGCACAACCCTTCTTCTTCCCAGATTTAGTCAAGTAAGTTGGGCATCTCGCTTTTCTAAAAGCAAACAAACATGACACGGGAATATGCTATTGAAAATGCCATATGCCGGAGCTGAGGAATGTTAAGTTTTGATTCATGGCTTTGCTTTAGCATCTATGGAGGATGAGGCAGAAGGCTAACGGAGAAAGGAGCCTGGTTTATTTAAAAGACAAACAAATAAGCAAACAAACAAGACTCAAAAGCTCTCATTCTTCTTTTATCTATCTTAGATAATTTATCTCTTTTTCAAAGCTCCATTTTCTCCCCCAACAGGACCCACAATACACACACATCAGTAGCTAGTTCATTTTTTAAAACATAAAACGCCTAAACCAGAATTCTATAGTACTTCTGTATTAAACATTTCAAAGTTTGAGTTACTTTAGTTAGTCAGCTGAATTTTGAACCTAAGATTTAATAAGGTTTATTCATAAACCACTTAGACAAGATAGTGGGACTCATCGGGCCCTTGAGAGGCCAACTGGCCATAGAGGAAAGAGATGTATGACCAAGCAAATCCAATCAGATTCAAGCACTGGTCATTGTGTGTTATTAAGAGTGTGCCTGATTATGCCTGGAGAAGGAAGAATAATTCTTGACGAAGGAAACATGCTCAGAAGCACAGCAGTAAAACACAGTAAACTCACTGGGGGATATAAAAACAGAGGTCGGAGGTGTGAAGGAGTCCTACTTGGTTGTGAAAGACATGGGCTGAGTAGGTTGAGAAAGCCAGGGCCTGGTGAGACCTTTGCATACCTTTGAGTTTCATCCTTATGTGTTTTAAGGAAGGGAGGGTGGCATGATCACTAGTTTCCCTCTCTATTAGGTAATACTGTATCTTTCAGGTTAACATGGAGAATGGGGAGGCAGTGTACAATTCAGAGGTTGTTGAAATATAGCTGAACAGGAAGTGATGTCTAAGTTAAAGAAGTGGTTGTAGGGATGAAGAGGACGAGATGGAAGAAAATCCAGACAGCAGTAGGAATGGACAGTCCTTGGCTGGAGGCTGAGGAATGGGAAAAATTGACTTTAAAGATCAGGGCTTGCCTCCTGAGCAGCTCCCATCTTTGTTTTTGGGATATCTATTCACATAGCACATTGCATTGTCTTCTGATACTCAGTCTCTTTTGGTTCCACAGAGAAGTGGAAACCGTTACTGAACATTCCCACAATGACCTGTTGAGTAATTAGAGACACTCGCTGCATCTTTTTTTAGTTTTTCCCTTTTTGAGAGGACACAATGGCAATTATGATAAATCTCAGCTGTTTTATTGAGGATTTGTGCTTTGCCTCTCTGGTTCTTTTTGTTGTTGTTTCCACTTTGTAATTTCTATGTTTCAAATGTTCATCCGAAACTCAGAGGGGCTATTGCCCCAGTTGTTTGAAAAAAAAAAAAAAAACACTTTCATTTTCTGCTGTAACCATTCTTGCCCAGGCTTTGTGTTGGAATGCCACTGTGACTGCCCCAGGTTGTTCACTCTTTTTTCACACATTGCCTCACTTTCTACAATGTGTGTGCCTCGGCATAGACCAGCTCCCACTCTCTAGCCCTTACCTCTAGGCAGACTTTCTCATTGACCTAAGGCACCCAAGCCATCACTCAATGGCCAGGAATGTAAGACGACAAAGTTATTACTTGTTCTTCAAAAAGACACCACTACAGACCAGTGTCTTAGTGTATTACTAAGTGATACCCCATAGTTGTAATAAAAGATAGACACTAGATCTGAGCTGAGCCTGGATTTAGCCAGCTGAACTCTGACCTGAAGGAGAAGGCGGTGTATATAGATGCAAAAAAGCTATTAGGGTTGCAGAAAAACGAACCCAGAGCTAAGAGACTAGGAACATATTTAAAATTCCACATGACTTCTGTGTTTCCACGTTGTTGAGGAATTCAACTATATGTGTTCACTTATTTCTTAGAGGTAGGTTCCCTGGGAGGAAGCTTAAAGAAACTCAGTTCTTGAACGTTGTGGACTTGATAACAGATGCTGTTTGAATGAGAATGCTCTCATCAAACATTTTAAAAAATGTTTCCTTTCTATCTTTTCTTTTTCCCTCCAGAGACCACCTTGTAAGCCTCTGGCTTTATTGTACAGAATCTTTTTGAGATCCCTGATAACTTGCTGTTGCCCTCTACACTCTAGTACCCACGGTGATGAACATAAATGAAGTGGGGAAATCACAGTCTAGTCTGAGTTTATGATGTGCCTTGGAAGACAACACACATTTTATAGAGGTCACACATGGCCACTCAGAGAAGAAAGCAGCAGTGAGGTTGGTTGGCCCTGAACTGAAGGGGATTGTTTGTTTGTTTGTTTGTTTGTTTGTTTGTTTTTCAAGACAAGGCTTCTCTGTGTGGCTCTGGATGTCCCGGAACTTTATGTATAAACAGGTTGGACTTGAACTCATAGAGATCCGCCTGCTGCCTGCTTCTGTCTCCTGAGTGCTGGGCTTATAGGCATGCTCCACTGCTGCCCAGTACTTGAAGAAGATTTTAGGAGGCAGGAGTTTGGGAAGACATTTCTGGCAATGGGAGGGAGAAACAGGAACGAAGTGTGTTATATTCCTGAAATATTACAAGGTAGAATTGCCTGTGTCAGCATCTTCCTTCTGAGGACCATTAGAAGTAAGCTTGAAGGCTCTCAAAGTTAGCCAGAACTTAGAAATCCTCATCCACAGTGCGCACACAAATCTTCCTTCCAATTATTTTCCATCCTCTCTTCAAGTCCTTCCATATCTTTAATGACTTGAAGACAAAAGGACATCCTTGAAAAACATACACACCCTGATATGTTATGCAGAGTTGAGATCAAGAATGCTGAATTGTCTCCAGAAACTGAACTCTCAGCTGATTGCTCCTACTAAGTACTAATTCATTTGACTACAATAGCTCCTTCATAGCTTCTCCTTTTATCCATTGCCTAATTGACTCAGCGTTAGCTGGTGTTAGGACGAGCCATTTGGCTTGGAAGGTTCAACCAGCCTTGCAGAATCTGTTCCCTGAAAAGCTTTGTTCTTTGCTGCCCAATGTCCTATGATTGATGAGTCTGAGAACATATTTTTATGACATTTCCCAGTGTGTTTCAAAATATGGAAATTAAGATCAGTGGTCTCTGAAAAGGGCTAGAATATCTTATTTTATTTTTACTTTTTTTTTTTTTTTTTTTTTTTTTTTTTTACAGTACATACAATATTCCTTTATGTCTGGGCTTTTATGACTCTCCAAAGTCAATTTTGCTGGCACATTAGGCACATGTTAATTAAAATGATGGGTTAATGTGTTAAGGGTCAAGGAACTGATGGCTACAATATTAGCTAATAAACCATTTGGCTTTTTAAACGTCTTCAGTAGAAAATAAAACTGGAGAAATAAAAGTCCCACGTCTATTGCTGATGGACTTGTCTTGGAATGACAGGTGAAGATGACAAATTGTGTCACCGAAGACACGTCAGAAACAAAATGTTTGCAGTCTTTAAATATGATATGGATCTAAGATGAGAATCTGATTGTAAAAGCTTTTTCTTGAGAGGAGTGAGGGATAAGGATACAGGGATTTCCTCTAAGTCACAATAAATATATTTTTTAAAATCTGCAAAAGGAAGAAAGTTGATTATTTCCTGTTTATCTGTGTTATGAGTATTTAATATTGTCATAAGTTTTGACAAACCATTTGTGACCAGAAAGCTTCATAATGTGCATTGATAGTTGTTTTTCAATGAATCTAGTACCCCCATTGAAATAGTGAAGATAAGAGGAGTTAAGAGAGAAAATAATCTTTTAAGACATAGTAAGCACAGAGTTAAGGAAGTGTCTTTCTGCCACTGTAAATAGTGAAAACGGTAACCAAGGTGGAAGGGCTATACTGCAGGGGCGGTAGATTCTGAAAAATTCTTAGGTCATGAGACCCAAGCTACCAGGGAGTCTCCTTGGTTGAAAAGAACCCACTGTGCACCTGTAGCGCTTGTGGGTGCTGTGTATCTACACATGTTAGAGAGGTTTGTTCTTGTCTAGACTCTCACAGGAGGACCCTCCACACTGGATGAGGGACTTGCTGCTTGTGCCTGAACTGTTCATGTCACTTCCTCTGTCTTCCTAGCTTTGAAGACAAGCACCAGAAGCATCTCCATTCTCATGAGCCCAGAAACACACCTCAGCAATTTATCAAGGGCAGACAATTTATATGGGAGATGACAGAACCAGTTGTGGCTAAATTGGACATATATGAATGTGGGGAAACTGAGAGTTAATGCAGAATATACACATCATTTCTAGTCCCGTTCCCAGAGGTGTTACTTGAGGGTTACTCCTGTGTGGCCAGCAATGGATATGTCAGCTTTTGAAGGCAGGAGCCGGGAAGAGCCACAGTACACTGAGATAGTAAGGGGTGAGGATAGGATGAACCAAAAAATATGTTCTATAAAATATGTCATGGCTTGCAGTGAACCTGTTGTAGGGTAGGCACCCAACAAACATTTCTTAAATAAAATCACTGTGACCCCACACAGTATCTTGCATAACTGCTTAGAAGCAGTTAATGTTTCCAACTCTGTTTAATAGGAAAAACTGAGTTTCTACACATCTAAAGTTTATGACCTGGCCTCACTCCAAAAAATTGTAGACAATTTTATCAGAGTTTAAAAGAAAAACCCCAGGGCAGGTAAGTCATAAATCCTGGCAGCTGCCTGGGAGAGACAGACAGGAGAGAAGAAGAAAAGAAAAATCCATGTAATTTGAGTTAAGCTGGCATTGTATTTCAGCCATGTGGCAGACACACAGCCACCTAGCAGACAAGTGGCCACATGGCAGGTAGGGGAGCTTTAGGGAAAGAGTGAAAAAGCCCAAAGTACTAGAAAAAGCATATTTAGACTCCAGCAATGGCTGAAAGGAAAAGAAGAGAAGAAAAAGAAAACTTAAGTCTTTCTGAGTCAGGGCCAGAGAGACAGTTAGACATGACTGCTTCGATTTTAATCAAGGAATTATCTGAAAGCAAGGGTTGATGACCCTCTTGAAAACACATGTAGCCATAGCAGTCAGTCTTGTTATTTCTTGCCATGTATCTGTTCTCATAAAATACACCATTTATAACAAACTGGTAGTAGTACAGTGGGTTTTATCTCTTTAAACGCTGTAAAATGTTGTTGATGTGGAGAACCGGACCAATTCAGAATTTCTGCAAGAAGGAATTAATATGGCTGTTTGTGATGGCGACGCATTTAGATTTGAAAGTAAAAATGATCCCCCCCCCCTTTTTTTTTTTCAAGTGGACACCACAAGGATAAACACAAATTCTCTGTGTGGTTTCCAAAAATCCTAGGTGAGGTATTTGTATGTTGATGTACATGTGTAATTTAAGGCCTTGTTTCCACTAACATCTATAAGATGACTTAGTAGATGAAATGGGTCCACATCACCATGGCAAGGGGCAGAATGCTCACCGATGTATACATGGGTGGAAGGGATGGTTCTCTTAAAAGATACCTGTGTTCTGCAGCCTCCCTTAGAGGCTCCTTTCACCCCAGTTCATCTCAAAGAGCACCAAGCAATCTGTTAGAACACAGTACCATTGGGTTCCCCATTTCTCCCCCTGGCCCCATCAGAATCCATGACTCAGGGTTAGAATAACAGGAGAATTCCTAGAATCTTATTTTGCTCAGCCTCAAGCCAGCTCCTGGGCAAATCTACACTTCAGGCATTAATTTCTCATACGGTCTCATCCTTGAGACCTGACGTTTAGTTTTGAAGTAGGATCTTTTCAATGTTAGATACCATACTCTCGGTCCCTCCTTTAAACAATTGGGCAGGAATCCTGGCAAATGGATGTCCTGGCTCTATTGTATCTTAATTCCTGCCCCCTTACCTGGCATTTCCTGGCCTGCCATTCTTTGATTAAACCTGTATATGCTCCTCTTTGAGTTTCCTTTGTCCCAGTCTTATGTTTGCTTTTGTTTCTGTCCCACCAGTTGTGCATTAGGTACCTTGGGCCTTTCCTATTTATGTTTTGTCGCTACGGTGTAGACAGAGCTAAGGGAAACAAAGCATTGCGGTGCCATCTCATTCTGAGCTCAAGCCTCTGCTTTTGTTTTCTGTGTTCACGTTCTCTAGGTGATAGACACTTGAGCCCAAAATTACAGGTGACAAATTACAAAGATATTCTTCTAGTCTAGGCTGGAGAATAGAGCTTCCATTCTTCCAGTATTAAAGTCTCTCTCCGTTAGATCTAGTTGATGTTTCATAGAATCTTGAGATGGTATTTCATGTAAATTGGATTTGGGACTTTCATGTGGTTTGGCGAGTGAGATTGTTAGAATTTTGCTCCAGTCTGCCTATCTGTGATGTCATTGCTTACTTGCCACGGAGGTGTGGCCCTGCCCTGGGCCATATAAAAGAACAGACCCTGAACATGGCTCTCTCTCTCTCTACCTCTCTACCCCTTTACTTCTTTATCTCTCTATGTCTTTCTACTTCTCTCTCTACCTCTCTAGCTCTCTCTACTTCCCTTTCTTCTCTACCTCTCCTCTCTCTCTGGGGAATCCCTTTTCTCCTTTCCTTCTCCGCCCATGCTCATCTAATAAACTCTGTATAACATAACATAATATCTGCCTGGTACCTTGTATTCTATCATCTGCTTTAATCTTTAATTTTTATATATAACATAACAGAGATCAGTAGAGTCATGGGATTGATGTGTCAAAATTTTATTCTATCTATTTAATAGTCATGGGTAACATAAAATAATGATTTCCTTCAAAAATATAGTTGATGTAAAATAGTTAATTATATATTTCTCTCCATGTCCTCCAAATGAAAGTTTTATTTTACTTTACTTATATTAAGAATAATTTCATAAAACAATACATATTTAAAGTCATTGACCAATACTAAACAGTTAATCAAGTCAATAGTCTGAACTCAAACTGACAAATGGCAAATTTCAATAAAAACATCAGGTCAGCAAATGTTTAAGGGACATGCCAAAGGCTCAACCCACAAGGAAGTTGAGACGCTCCCTGCAACAGATGATCTTTAATGCTGTTTGACTTCCCTGACACGTGAGACTCAGTGCTTACTTCTAAGCCTTTTCAATTTCAAAGTTTCTAAGGTCAGCAGGAGCAGGGACATTTGGGTTATCATAGTGACACACAGTCCACTAGATGGGGTAAACAGTGAGCAACATAGAAGTTCCTGTTCCCAACTTATGCAGAATATCAGGAGCATTTTGCAGCCTATGCTTGAAGAAAGCCTCCAGAGTGCAGGAGTACCCACCAGGAAGAATGAAAAATTTCATCTTGAGTACCTGAATACCCAGCATGCCTGCTTGGTGAGAGGAAACACAAAAGACTGGGAAGACAACTGTCCCATGTGGATCTTTTTTGCTTTCCTGTTCCTGCCATCTCTCTCTCTCTCTCTCTCTCTCTCTCTCTCTCTCTCTCTCTCTCTCTCTCTTGTCTATTTCTTTTCTTTCTCTCTTTTTTCAATTATTTTTCTTTTTTACAAATACATTCACGTTATTACACATATGTATAATAAACTACATACAGCAAGAAGAACCATGAAACAATCAAGAATTATATAAATTTTACATTCTTAGTGTTTTGGCTATTTGTATTTGGCAGCCTTGAAGCAAACATCTTTCCTATCTTAATGAGTCTAAAATTCTGAATGTAAAGCCATATCTACCATATCTTATCTTTATCTACTTAAAACATCTATCTAGAGCTAAAAACATATTAACCGCAAAACAACTAAGCTTAATTGCAAAACTAAACTATCTGGTCTTTAACCCTATCAGAGACTTGAAAAGGAATAAAATTAAATACCCGACTAAACAGAAAGTGCAAGGTAGAAGCTTCCAGTGTGAAAATATGACAGAGACAGTTTGCTGCCTGAACAGTCACCCAAAACTCTCTATAACATTTGAGCATTATCTTGAGCCTTCTGGCCCAATATATTTGACAGACATATTTGTGAGGCAGGAACTATTGAGGACTAGCTTACCCTGTCATGGCGAAGTTTGGCCATCAGCTCTGCCTGCATCCAAGCTTGCTCAATTTTAGGCAGAGTTCTGTTTGTGGTAGAAATGGTGACATTTTTTCCCAGTGTCTTGTTGTCACATTTTAAGCCACCTCCAGAGAGAGGTTCACATCTTACGTGCTAATGTTGACAGTGTGCTCAGAAAATGTCAATCGTAAGCCTGGCGCAATGGCACACACCTGTAATCCCAGCACCGAGGAGGCAGAGTCAGGTGGATCTCTGTGATTTTGAGGCCAGCCTGATCTACAAAGTGAGTATAGGACATCCAGGCTACACAGAGAAACCATGTCTCAAAAATCCAAAAAAAAAAAAAAAAAAAAGAAAGAAAGAATTGACGTGAGCCACCATGCCCGCTCGATGCCTTTTCTGACCTTTGCCATAGGGAATGTTCTGACTCCCAAGTGCCCATCTTTTCAGCATCGCTCCCTCTACTTCCCACTCAGCTCTTGGAGACCAAGGACACTAGTCCCAGCTAGTATATTTCTACCCTCAGATATTTAACACCCAAACACCCAAAGACAGCTCCTACTCAGATTAGCAAAGCTTGCGCTCTCGATTCGGCTGCGTACATACCTCATCCCTTGTTTATCTGCCTGTGGTGACCCCACCGCCTTACTTGGGTGTACGCAATATCAACCACTCCCTGTTACACCGTATAAAGCAAACACACTGAGTTTCCAGGGTGTTTCGCTAATTCAGCAGTCCCTCCTATTCCAGTTTTTCTGTGTGTCCACGTGTTTGTCTTGCCTTCATTCTTGCTGTTCCTGGGACCCAAGCCATACGGGGTATTAACTGTATTGTCTCTTTGTCAAGCCCCATTCTCAGTGCCTGACCTAACACTATAGTGACTGTCTAACCAAATTCACGTACGCTTCACAAAGGACAGCTTCTTTAATTGTAGTCCATTCTCACTAGATTCAACAACAATTCTTCTGTACCCCAGATCTCTCCTCCTCTCCTCTCCTCTCCTCTCCTCTCCTCTCCTCTCCTCTCCTCTCCTCTCCTCTCTTCTCCTCTCCCTTTTCACTTTCTCTTCTCTGATCCTTTAAGAAAAGTACCCGTTTGCCATGTTTAACTTATAAGGAAATAAAGACATTCTCAGGTGCTATTTGAGCTCACCGAGATGCTCCTCCGTAGCTGCGGATTTGACTCCCTCTATTTCAGAGCCGAGAATGTTTGTTTCAAAATGTCCTCCAAAAATCTCCAAACCTCAGTTAGTCTGGTCCTCTGACTGCGATTTGGAGGAAGTAGAACAACATAGCTCAAGAGTAAGAGCACTGTCCCCTTAAGCCTCAGCTGTTCTTGAAGCCTGTTAAGGGTTTTCCAGCTGGTTCTACAAGGTTGCAACCTTAGGTTTGATGATGTTAAACTTTTCGTTATCTGTTTACCTACATTCATTCAAAACCCGTAACAGCTGCGGCAGATCATTCTCTGGAATGTACAAGAAAGAAAACTGTTGGCTGTGTTCTGTCTTCCACTGAGTTTACCTCACAACTTACAAAGCCTCATGGCTTTACAGTGTATACATGGTGATTGTAATTGTATGATTTAGTCTGGCTCTCCTTTGATAAGATGGTAAATTTCTTTGGCAGTGTTACTTTGTCTTGTGATAACAACAGGCAGTAAATAAGAGGAGAAAATATTAAAAGAATATAAGAATTGAGATATTTCTGGCAAGGAAAAATATATATTTTTTTCTTTTTTTAAATTTAAATAATTAATTCAGATTACATCTCAATTGTTATCCCCTCATTTGTATCTTCCTGTTCTCCCCTCCCTCCCTCTTTCACCCTATTCCCCTCCCCTAGGCCTGTGACAGAACGGGACCTCCTCCCCCATCATATGATCACAGCCTATCAGGTCTCATCAGGATAGCCTGCTTACCCTTCCTCTGAGTGCCACTGGGCCTTCCCACCAAGGGGAAGTGGTCACACAGGGGGGACCAGAGTTCATGTCAGAGTCAGTCTCTGCTCTCTACACTACTGTGAAGAATGCATAAGACTTATTTTTAATGATAAACCTTTGTTCTAAGTTGAGAAGTTTGGTTTTTTCCATAATATAAAAGAAATCTGGAAAGACTGCGTGAGTCAAAAAAGATTTGAGAAAGTAATATATTAAAAGATAAAACATTCATGATGAAAAGACGTTGGATTGTGTCAAAGGCCTTTTCTGCATCTGAGATGAACAGTGGTTTCTGTCCTTGAGTTGTTTATGTGGTGGACTGCAGGTATTGATTTACCTGTATTGAACTATACCTGGGATGAAGCTGATTTGACTGTAGTGAATAATCATTTTTGTACATTTAAAAATTGCAAATATTTTACTGTGAGTTTTTTTTTTTTAAAAATTATGTTCATAAACGAGGTTGACTAATTTTTTTGTTGGATCTTTGTCTGCTTTGCTATCAGGTTAATATTGGCATTGTAAAAAGAGTTTAGGAGTTTCCCTTTCTTTTCTACTTTGTGGACTAATTTGAAGAGTATCAGCATTAGTTCTTCAAAAGTCTGGTAGAATTCATCGATGTATCCCATTGAACTTTTTGTTTTGTTGGGAGATTTTTAGTTACTGCTTCTATCTCATTGGTTGTTATGAGTTTGTTTAAATTGTTTACTACAGCTTGATTTAATTTTTGTAGGTCAATATATGGAGAAATTCATCTATTTCTTTTTAGATTTTCCATCTTAGTGGAGTACTGGATCGTAGAGTACGTTTTATGATTTTTCTGAATTTTCTCACTATCTATTGTAATACTTCCATTTTTATCTATGATTTTATTGGTTTAGGTCTTCTTTTAGATAATTTGGCTTTTAGATAATTAGATAATTTGCTAATCTTTTTAATGGACCAACTCTGTTTCGTTAAATATTTGTTTTTTTTTTTTCTTTTCTATTTTATTAATTTCAGCCCCGACTTTTGTTATCTCTCCCTGTCTATTCCCACAGGGCTCCTCTACCAACTATAGACTCTAGTGAGATCGTGGTCACCCATGTGTCCTTGGACAAAAGCTGAGGAATGAGTCAATACTCTGTACTTAGTGGATTTTGACCAAGAGGTCCAGAAACTGTTGGTTGAACTGCTTGTTCATCAGAGAGGAGGCACTTCCACATAGGCTATCCTATGCTAACTAGCTGTGTGTTTAATGCCTCCTGATGACTATTGTGATACCCATGAATGAGCATATCACCTAAGACTCCTAAAAGAAGCTTCTCCTTGAAGGAAATGACAATCAGCACAGAAACACCAAACCAGTCAATATGGGAGAGTGAAATACAATGAATAGTTAGGGCCCCTATGGAATAAGCACAAAGCACCCCCTCTCATGAGGTTCAGGGATCTTCACATAGGAAAAAAAAAAGGAGTAGAAAGGATGCAGTGCAAGAGATGATCAATAATACCAAGGAAACAGTGCTTTCTACACACATCAGGGAAGATGGACATATGAAACCCTTGAGGACAAGATCTTTAACTGACCTTGACAAAAACAAAATCCAGTGGAAACAAATGGTGAACTTACATCTCCCAAATAGTTTTGAACACCCCATAGGAAAGAAGAGACAAAGGTAAAGGGCATCTGAAGAGATACCTACGAAGGTTGATATTGATGACCACTCCTCATGGATATGACTCTTGTCTCTTGCTGTAGCCTGCCTCAAAAGCACCCAGAAAATGCAGTTACTCCTTTTGAGACTATATGGGCAGCTATTTCTAACAAAAGAACTTGTCTAGCCTGATTCCTATGTACAATTTGTTGTGCTATTCTTGAAGAAGCCTGCTAAAGCTGCTTTGGTACTTGTACTAGTGCCTTGGATCTGTCTTTCAAGTCCATGTTGCAGAGCTGGACCAAAGATGTTAAGCTTATTGAACATGCTGGAGTCCTGAGATCTCTGAGAAAGGCACCAGAGAGAAGCTACTGGACACTGAGGGCTCTTGCACGCCAATCAGGATCTAAAACTATTATTCAGCGAATGGCCTTTTTAAGATAAGTAGCTTTAGGCCTGCCTCTCACCCACTGCAGTGTGAGTGAGCACTGTGTTTACCCTTTCTGATCCTCATTCTCACCACTCTACCTGAAGCTACCTGATGGTGACCTATCATCTGGTTTCTACTTTTTTGGACATCTTCACTAGCTGTTAAAATTTCCACAGATATTTAGCCACAATTCCTTATACTTCTCATGAGATTTGTATCCAAAAGAATGAAAAAAAAAAAGTCAATATAGAAATGGTCCTGCACATGGAACTCTCCATGGACTTGGGACCCATGGATCTTCCTCCTTCAAACTGGACTTCTAGCTGTGGGCCCAATATCAATGTCACTTGCGTTAAACGGTAGCAGTCAAAGAGAGACCACAATGTCCCACCTCCATCAATAGCTGAGGGATCACTCAGAGGTGGTAATGAGGTCATAGATCCCTAGGGTGGAAAAACAGAGGAAATAGCAATCCTAAATTATGGTTGGTGGTGCTCCTTCCACCTTTGAGTAGGAAATAAACATTTTGGCTTTTGTTCTCAGCTTTAAGCTTCTAGTTACTCTAAATACAGGTTAGTCCCTCAACACTTATTAGGTCTTTCTGTACCTGTTACATCACAAAGAGCATAGGAGTTGGGCTATTGTTTTCCTGTCTTGTACTCTTTAGCTGACAGTAAAAAGGAACAAGCCTGCTATCTGATATTGTAAGGTTGGGGTACTCTGAGGATTCCCATAAAGACTGGGTTTTATGAGCAATAAACTTTCAAGCACTAAACAGGCACCTTTTGTACTGAGAGAAATCAGAAGCTGTGAATGCTGCTGAATGGGTCTCCCACAGAATAGGGAAAGCATTATTGTGATAGAAGCCTCTGGACTGGGTAGGCAGAGAGTCCCTTCTTTAGAATGGAAGGACATTCAATTGGGGCTGTGCTAACTGCATCCCAGAAACTGTCCATCACACAAATAGACCATAGATGGTTTGTGTGAGCAACTCCCATTTGCTCTGCTGTACAGACATTATTGTCTTGTTAAGCACTGTCCTTTATCTGACTATTGTGTTGGGGATGCGGTTCCTGCCTGATTCATGTAGACCCTTTCTTTAGAGTGAGGTTGTCATGACTCTTCCCACTCTCAGGACTCCTCTACTGACTATAGACCCTAGTAGGATAGTGGTCACCCATGTGTCCTTGGACAAAGGCTGAGGAATGAGTTGATATTCTGTACTTAGTGGATTTCGAACAAGAGGTCCAGAAACTCTTGCGTGAACTGGTTGCTCATCAGAGAGGAGGCACTTCCACATAGGCTATCCTGTGCTAACTAGCTGCTTCAGAAGGACAACTGATGGGCCAGCACACCAGAATCTTCCATGTGAGCTATGTTTAGACACATCTGGCCTATTAGGGAGCCTTGTTTGCTTTGTCTCCATGGAGTCCTTCTAACTACTTAGAGACAACAGCACAGCTCAACTCAAACTCCACACAGTTTACTTCTCGTTTGCAAATGTGTTTCCTCTGACTTAACAGGAAAAGGGTGGGGACAATCTGACAAGTTACTGTATTTGAGGAGTCACTAGGACTGATATTAAAGACTTATCCTTGTCTCTCAGGGTCCTAATTACACCTGTCAATTAGTGCTAGGAGATAAGGTGTGGGAGACTAATATCATGACAGTGTTGCCTTGTCCACGTGGGCCTTCCTACACATTACCTGTTTGTCTTATTTAATGCTGCCCCACATTTTGTAAAGTAGCGAAGAAAGCATTGTTACTCTTGTTCTACAAGCCCCTTCTGACTGATATTACCCAGGTAGAATAGAAAGAAATGGAAGGGAACAACGGAATGTGGCTGCCTGCTTCCAGACTTCATGCTATCTCCAAAATACCCCAATTGCATTCTGGGAGAAAAGAGTGTCTAAGGTGGCTGAAATCTTCCCCTTCCTGCAGAGATGAGCTGTGGAATTTGTGGATCTTTATCTCCTTTTAGAGCAGTGATTCTTAACCCTGGGTGCACATTAAAACCATCTGGGGAGTTTTTAAAGGCTACCTTAGCTAGGATTTCACCCCAAAGCAATTAAATCCAATTCTCTAGGGGCTGGCCTTGGCATCTGGATTTTTCAAAAGCTCCCTAGGTGATAGTAATGAGTAGCTAGGGTTAAGATTCACTGCTTTAGAGTAATAATCAACAAAACACTGATTACATTTCCCCATTTTTAAGTCACAATGGGAGCATAGTAATGAAAAAATCCTAATAGTGACTTTGGTGAGAGCCTTAGAGGACGAGCCCTGGCCTTGGTCCTTAGTAGGGATTCTCATTTATCTGGCGACAAATGAGAGGATATGGAAATATTGTATTTTCATCATCTGACTCTGTGGCAGTAGAGTTGGCAAATCAGAAATTCTGTGAGTTAAATAAATTATATTCTGATCCCTTCACACCTTTTAATTATGCTACCTTTATAATTTCACTACCAGTGACCAGAAAATTAATATCTACCACGGATGGTACTGCCATCACTCAACCTTCATTTCTTTATTAGATAACTACAGGTTAGTTTTCTCCCCTTAATTTTTCTAAATAATTATGGATAACTTAGTTTGTTTCAAGGTTAATTTCGTAATTAGCTCTTGAATGCATACCCTGCTTTTAGAGAAGTGCTATGCAGGTAAAAGCTTCACAGGAAAAAGCATATGTAACTGGGATGTTGCCACATTAAAAAAAAAAAAGTATCTCACACATTTGTGCTAGGTATTTATGGAGAAAATTATCTTTCAATTATTTTTGTTCTTTACTTTACATAGAACTCTTTTACATAGTATAATTAGCAATTTCTGAAAAAGTCCTGGAGTCACAAACAGACATTTACTATGGATTATGCCTTATAAGAAATTTGATGATACTAGTAGCAAAAATTAAGCAAGAACGAAACAGAGAAGCTCAGGAAAAACTAATTTTCACCCTCAGTTTTGTCAGGTTATTTCCCAAAACAACAACAATTAACCTAAATTTGATCCTGAATTTTTCAGTTAGAATATCACTGTATTGTAAGGTATGTATGTATTTTCTACATTTTTTTTAAAAAAGAGAATGTTTACAAACTGTCTCTTTTTACTTTTTTGAGAGGACATGTAATGGTAATTGTGTCTTCTGTAGTTGAGAATATTTTGCTGAGAATAAAATATGGCATTTAATTCATTGAATTTTATAGTGATGTTTACAAAATATCCAAGTAAGAAACCAGTAATGGCTTTATCAGCTCTTTCTCACACCTTACTTTTTTAAAACTCTCCATTTCAATTTCTATATGAAAAAAATAGTAGAAAAAGCCTGTTTTAATTTTTCCATATTTCTGTGGAAGACAACTATTCTGAACCATTTTCAAACACAAGCTTTCCAGGAAAGGTAGGAATATTGCAGATCATGGACCAGAGGTACTCATTGTAGTAAGGCCCCTGGAGTCAGTGCTGGGAATTAAATAAATAAATGTGACAGGTAGCCCATAACTTTACATAACTATCAATTAAATGGACTCTTTGTGACCACTTACTGAGTCTGTCCTCAAATGTCAGTTACTACCCAGTGGCCTTAATGCATTTGTAACCCAGTGGCCTGAAATAATTAATGTCCCTCTCTAGGCAATATACTTTCCAGGAGAGCTTAGCTGGGTTATTGAAGAGAATGGAGCACACTGAGTTAGAGGATCATTTTTCATTAATTTTGATTTCCCTCCCATTGTTGCAGGTGCTTTGGATAGGAAGGCTTAGCCTACTCAGCAACTTAAGGTGGTATGAGTCAGTCATTCTTCATCTTCCTTCCTCATGATATGTAAAAATGGAAAAATGTGGTATATACACAAGTACACACACACACACACACACACACACACACACACACACACACACACACACACACACATGCAAAGATTAAAATGCCATGGGACAGAGATAGGAAAAGCAGCCCTGAACATTAGGAACTGGTGACAGGGATCTGTCAGCTGGCCATGGGTCCTTCCTGTGCTTTCCAGTGTCTTGACTAGGGCTTATTTTCTCCTGTTGAACACAGAAGATTTTATGGAATATCAACAACAGGCGAGGCCACTCTGTGAGCATGGCAGAAGACAAAAGCAAGGCCACTTTGTAATCAGGTTTAAACACAAACAAAACGTGAACATTTTTCAAGCTCCAAAATTGACCAAACAATCTCCACCCAAAGACTAACATAATTGACTGATGTCTTAACAAAACGTGTGTGTGTGTGTGTGTGTGTGTGTGTGTGTGTGTATACATATATACATACATACACACATATGCTCCCCCATATACTTTTCTGGCACTATGTTCAGGCAATTTAGATTGCTATTTTATTCTCTCCTATGTCATATATTTTAAATGCTTGCTGGAGAACAGTCTTAGCGATGTGCCCAATGGGCTAATGTACTTCCAGCACAATTAGGAGCTGCTGTTATTAGAAAACTACGAAAAAGCCCGGTCTTTCCTGAGACCAAGCAACGCAGCGGGGGCTCTTCTTTCACATCTCTTCATATCTCTGCATCTTTTTTTTTTTTTGTAAGATGCAACAACACTCTTCAAAATGGTGCTTCTTCCCCCTGTACACAAAAGCCATCACTTCAAAAGCCTTTGATTAATTTGAGCACAATCAAGGGCATATGAGATAGCTGCCATTTAGCGAGCCAAAGCAATCCAATGCCAGCTGCAATAAACCTATCAAGCTGTCATCGAGTCATGCTGTGAAAGAGACGGCAGTGATTACAAGCAAAAGTTTCCTTCAGTGGCTTCATAATTTCAAAAATTTTTTGTTACGTTTCCAGACCTCCAATAGTTCTAGTAAGGATGTCTTGGTAGAGAAACATTTCCCTCAGGGGTTGCTAGCAACAACTTAGTGTATTGGTTTTTTTCCCCATCATTGATTCTGGTATAGAAGCTCATCAGGCAAGAAATATTGTGATTACAGTCGTCTATAAATTATTTAAAAGGGCTCAGCCAATCAAAACAGAGATCTAAGTGACTATTTTCCTCTTGATGCCTTTATAACTCCTACTCAAAAAGCAAATTTCTGATTGATAGGATAGTTTTGAAGTTACTTCAAAAAGGCCATTTTTTTTAAAATATGGGGAGGAGGGTGTCAATGTGAACGGCGCATGTACTTCAGTGGGAGCTCTCTTCTGATGACTTTCAGAGGAGACAGAAGGACCAAAATAACAACAAACAGGGAGAAGAAAGCAGAGGGAGACAGAGATAGAAGGCAAGGCGGGTAGGTAATTAAGGTCTATCCTTGGAAAATTGATTCTTGCATCCAGTATATCCTATCTATCTGAGCTCTGGCTATAAAAAGTAGTCACCGGTGTAAAACGTTAGACAAACAAAGCATTCAGTTGCCAGCTTTGCTCATGGCTTCCAATGGAAGTGCTTGGCACTCTGCAGACAGCCAGGCTCATGCTCCATTTCATACCCTGGATATTACCTGCAAGCAACAAAATGCTCATCACTTCTCCCTCTGGTAAACCATCCCTCGCATTTCCAGGATGCTTTCTTTAAAGACGATATACTCACTGCCTTGTGATTTATATTTAATTGTATGCCAGACACTTTAATCAAATCTAAGAATGCTGGGATAGCAAATTTCCCATTGATCCTGGAGAAATATCTTTCCTTCAATTGTATAAAATCAGTACTGCTCCTTTATGCCTCTTCATGTGGAAAATGGAAAAACTAGGCCCTCCTCAGTCCTGACAAATGTAGCTTCCACAGTTGCCAAAAGCAGATGATTTACACTGAGAAAGTGCATTTAAAACATGAGCATTTTCACTTCATAGAACATTCATACATGCTTTTTATGTAGTTCATAGTCATCAAGGACAAGGACATTCTAATCTCCTGGTTTATAGAATTAGTGCGGAAACTATGTGATTCACACACACACACACACACACACACACACACACACACACACGAACATAATCATGTTCCACGAACACACACGTATATAATTTATTCTGAATAATAAGGAGATTGGCTAGGCAAGTTTGGTAGATAAAGCATTCATTTATTTTTTCTAAAGGGCATATTTACCAACTATATTCAATTTTGAATTTTTAACATGAATATTATTAAAAATAATAATACTAATTTCTTCCCTTAAAGAAATCTTTTCTTTACAAACCTACCATGAAATATAACATTTACACCTTCTTTTTATAACCCACATGCCAAGTAAAGAGAGAGAGTTAGATTTCTGTCTTTTGGTTTGAGAACTTTAACATATAAAAAGAAAGAAATGGGTATAAACTCATTATTAAAACATTTAGGTAAGCAAGTGATTTTTCTCTTTCCTTTATCTGCCTTGGGTTTTTATCTCACTGTGTAAGCAAGCGTCTACTATCAAGTAAATTTGGAGATGAGCCGGAAGTGGAGGAGGGTGTGGGAAAGATCCAAATCATCCAACACTTGGGCTGGGTGGAACAGCCCCATAAAATTACATTTGAACTATAAAAATAAAAGTTTGTTTTTTTCTGGTCACCTGTTCGCTTACCAGATCAAAACCTTCCTGTTATTTTGGGTAATGAGATGCATAAAATGTTTCTGGTGCCCTTGAAATGTTATCAGGAATATCTGTCATGACCCCATTCTTTCAAAGACTCTCTTGGTAAGGAAGGTAGGAACATGTAATATGTGAGGGACTGGGAACAGAACCAGAGAGGCTGAGCCTATTAGAGTAGCCTTTAAGGAAACTCAAATACAAGGTGTGTAAGAGTTACTACCAGTGTTAATAGATCCTTGAACCAAATTATTTGAATAATTTAAATGGGGGAGGCTCTTATAGATGGGTTTCATTATACGCACCTCTTACTGAAGCTTTCCTTAAGTTATGGCTCTTTCATTACACATAACCATGGTAGCTATTTAAGGTCTTAGAGAAGCTGGTTAGATCTCTCTCATGCAGAAACCACTTACAGACAAATATGCTAGGGCTATATTTGCAAGCAGGTGGACTGTGCTACAAATTCATTCATTCCCTTAATTTGTAAATATTTCTCAGTGCTCCCTAGATTTAAGTAAGCACTTTTCTGGGTATTGGGAAGTTTTAATGATGAATTAAGACTGAGCTGAGCCTTCAGAGTCTACATACAGACTGAGATGTACAGAGAGAATTGTGAGAGAAAAGAAAGGGGGTTCAAAAGAAGGAAAGAGGGTTTTTTGCCCCCTAGAAAAGTGGTTCTCAACCTTCCTAACACTGTGCCATTTAATACAGTTCTTCATGTTGTGGTGACCCCTTAATCACATGTTTTTTTATACTTTTATTACATGTGTATAAGACAAACTACATACAGCAGAAGAACCATGTGACAATCATGAGAATAATGAGTTCTATATATGTTACATTCATAGTGACTTGGCCATCTGCATTCACCCCATTTGAAGTAAGTGTCTTTCCTGTCTTGTTGGGTCTAAATTTCTGAATGAGATTCAATATCTATCCTATTTCAATTCTAATGGCTTAACTTCTTTATCTTGATCTAAAATGATCTTGTCCCCTACCCAACTAAACTTGGTTGTAAAATTATACTATCTTGTCTTTAATGCACCTCAGAGATTTGAGAAGGAATAAAACTTAAATTCCTGAATGAACCAGCAGTGTGGGTTAGCAGCTTCCAAAATGTACAAATTGACTTAAGACAGTTTACTGCCTGACCAGTCACCCAATACACTTTATAACGTTGGAGCCTCATCTTCAGCTTTTTGGCCTAATATTTTTGCCAGACTTGTTTGCAGGGCAGGAACTATTGAGGACTTGCTTACCCTGACTTGGCAGAGTGAGGCCATCTATTCTGCCTGCAGAATTATTTTCATTGCTACTTCTTAATTGTGATTTTTGCTACTGTTATAAATTGTAATCTGTTATAATGGATAACCTTAGGTGACCCCTGTGAAAAGGTTATTCAACCCTCCCTAAAGGGGTCATGACCCACAGGTTGAGAAACAATGTTCTAGCGCCATCTTGCAAGGTTTTGTAGAGCACAAAACCTCCTTGGTTGGTTAAGTCTGGAGGAGTGTACCAGAGGAAAAGGAATCATTGTCAATGGGCTTATTGAACGGAGTGGCAAACACAATCAAGGCAGGAGAACAGAGGATGCGATCAGAGAACAGTGGGAGGCCCAGCCTGTCCACCACTGGTGACTGCAAAGGAGAACTGTATAAAACGTATCTGGAGTCAGAGTAAGGAGCAGTGCTGTCCACAGCTGGACAGAGTCATGCACTTGACATTCCTCAGGGACAATTCTACCTGAATAAGAAGCAGAGCCAACCAGCTCTGGAAAGCTGAAACAAAGGAAGACAGTACTGGGATGACATATTCTATTTGTATTTAAAATATACACCGACATACACACTTTAAATTTTTACTTTTAAACTATACACTTACACATGGTTATTTTTGCAAGTGAGATTGTGTCTAAGAAGTTTTAAATAGCCTATAAGTTGGAATGATGAAGAAGGCAATGATATAAAATACATAAGGGAACATCTGATCTACAGAGCCTCATGTGCTGACACCAACATTCAAGGAAAACATAAGTGAACAATAAAAGGCTCCAACATCCACTTTCTGTGTGTAGTACATGAGAAAGGGATATTGTTTCTTGGAACAACCCCCCAAGGTCCCCATTAGGACATGGAAACATTTATAGTGGTGTGCTTTCACTATGGGAGTGCATGCCCTCCCTGCAAATATTTAGCTTTCGTGAGCAATGGCACATGGGTAAAGAAAACGATTCTGCTGAAACTGGTGTTGATGGGGAGAGTGCAGTTTTGTCTTGAATTACTATTGCTGTGAAGTTCAACATACTTATTATCCCTAATCATTAAGACCTACCACATAATGACAGTTTCAGTACTTAATCTATTGTCAAACTATGTGCTGAAATGAGAACAGCCCAAATTCTGAGGAAAAAAAATGTTTCCTATTTTAAAAGGAAGAAAACTTTTTTTTAATTGTTTGATCCTCCTGCCAAAACAAGGCCCAATCATCCTTTAGGTAAGCCACTAGAATGATGCTGGAGACCATTTTACCTGTATGTCTGGAAGGCAACTGACATAGCTATCTCAGAGTTAGGACATATTTTGAGCCACCTTCTTACGATACTGTACACCCAAGTCAGACAATATCCAAGCATCACAGCTCAGCAGCATGAAGGTTGACTTATGGATTTTCAACTTTATAATTGCGTAAAAATAGTAGACCTTTCATATGCTGGGCTTTTGACCTTTTCTTTGACTGGCAGTAAGTAGTGACATACTCTCTTGAGACGCTGGCAGCAACCAAGACAAAAGCTTAATAATATAGCCAGGAATTGAGATATGACATCTACAAAACTGACCCAGTTTATGTGGAAGAGAATGGATTCCATCTGAGGCATGCAATTGCTTAAGTGCCATTAGGATAAAACCAGTGTGGTGATTTGAATGAGAATAAATCCCGTGGGCTCATTTATTTGAATGGTTTGTCCCCATTGGTGGAATTGTTTAGGAAGGATTAAGAGGTGTGGCTTTGTTAGAGGAAGTGTGACACAGGTGGGGGGTGGTTCAGCTCTGAAGCTCTCTCTGTCGAAGTCTCTATCTTTTTCTCTCTATCTTTCTCCTCCCCTTTTTGCTGTCTTTGCCATGTGGTTGTTGTCTCAAGATATAAGCTCTTAGCTATTGCTTCAGAGCCATGCCTGTTGTCATGTTCCCACCATGGTGGTAATGGCTTTCCTTCTGAAACTTTAAGCCTCCAGTAAACCCTTTCTTCTATAAGGTGCCTTGGTTATGGTGTTTCTTCACAGCATTGGAAAAGTAACTAAGACAGGTAGCTAGACATACAGTGGGTAGGTCAGGGTTTCTACGCTACTTCAACATATATTGTTCATTTAAGCTTTAGTTATCAGATGAACCTAATGAAGGTTAGACTTCATTATCTGTCTTCCTTAGATGAAGAAGCTGAAGATCCAAGAAGCTAAATGAAATTATCTAAGACCAGAAAGACAGGATCAGACTCAGTTTGACTTGAAAACAGCTCAACAGTACTTTAGAAGAAAAACAAGCCAATGAATGGTAGCTCATTTCATAATCTTGACATTTGGTGTCAGCCTGGTCTACAGAGGCTCTTTAAGAAACAAACACAAAATTAAACAAAAATTCCAGGGGTGAGGAATGGTGAATAAGCAGGACAGTGTAGGTTGATTTCTCTTGGTCCGTATGTGACTTGCTATTTGAAGACTGTAGAAGGGGGTCGGGGGTGGGTGAGATATGGAACTCTGAGGTGGGAGAAGCCAGCTGTGTGAGGTCAGTAAATATTGCATATGTGTGCAAGGGCACTAGAGAAATTTGGAACAGAAACACTAGCAGGCATCATCACTCTGAGGAAAACAAAAATGCACTGAAAACAAGTCATCGGAGAAATGATGATGGTGCAAATCAAGGGAACGACATGAATGAACGGATTCTGATTGAGCCCTAAGTTTATAGGAACACATTTATGGAGACACATTTTAATCTCTGCACACTGATGCTCTTTCACTCCAGTAGCTGTGTCAAGCATGCTGCTCTGAGGAAGAGCTTGCAAAAGACTGGTTTTCGCAGGTTTGTTTTTCACAGTTGTAATGTTTCTGAAGGCTTACTTTTGGCTCAGAGACACATATTCAAAAGCATACAAATGAGACCAATTTGGTTCCTAACTTAGATTTTCTGAATCTGAGTTTCTGAACATTCTGACTCAGCAACCTCTATCTTCCGTGGAGCTCTTCATGGAGTTCCTAGCGAACGGAGGTTCTCTGTCCCACGTAATGCTAGGCAAGAATGCCCATGGTTAGAACAGTACAAGCGAATTGGTTCACAAAACAAAGAAGGCTGGACTTTTCTAATGTCCTCAATAAAGAAGTTTCCTGCATTGCAGGGGGAGTCGGGTGAGGTGGGGATGGGGTGGGGTGGGTCAACGATGTCATGTCATTTCATTTGTGTGTATTTCATTCCCTTCTTTGGCACCTTCAGATGAGTGCCAGTGACAGTGTGTGGTGTACTTTAGCATGTTTGTAACCCAGCCTCTGCTCTCCTTTTGCTTATTTTTTTATTTCTAACCTTCACCAGACATTTCTGTCTTCCTTTGTCCTGTTTTCTTAAACATGATCTTGAAAGGATTTATCTTATGTGGCATATCTTCCCAACACTCATTTTTACTTTCTACTCTTTCTACTTTTCACTTGACTCACACCAGTTTGTAATTTTTACCAAATCTTCTTTTTTTTTCAACCTTTCTAAATTTGTTAAAATTTTAGTTTCACTTATTATTCATCCTTCCATTGTTTTATTTTCTGCTTCTCTTCTCATTCTGGATGTTGCAGGGTCTTAATTGCTTAGTTTGAAAATGAAGACATTGCTTTGTTTATTTTTATTTTTTTGTTTGTATATTGTATACAAGAGTCTCATTTTATAAACAATATCATAGTTGTATTTGCATGTAATTTATGAATAGGAAAAATTATCTATAAAATATCTACTTAAAATATGTTTTTGTCTGTTTCCAAATACTCCCCAGTCCTCTTTTTGGTAAATTTCTTGATTTGGGAGACCAGGAAATATATTTCTGGGTAACATGAACATCACAACACTGATCATTGTGAACTAAGTTCTGCTCCATGCTTATGCACGTCTTTAATCCCAGTACTCAGGAGGAGAGGCAGGTGGATTACTGTGAGTTCAAGACCAGCCTGGTCTACAAAAGCAAGTTCAGGATAGCCAAAGCTAACACAGAGAAAAACCTAAAAATATAGTGTTCTTTTATTTCCTTAGCCAGCTTTATTCTCAGGCTTTTTTTTTTAATTGTTTGCAGGTACTGTGAAAGAATGTGAGCCTATGATTTCTTTTTAGTGCATTTGTTATTGATACATAAGTAGGCTACTGAATTTTGTATGTTAGTTTTGTATCTTTCCACTTAAGATTGATATTTATTAGTAGTAAGTGTTTTTCAGTATCATCTTTAGAGTTTCATTTGAATAAAATCATATTCTCTTCAATCAGGAATATTTTGACTTCTATTTGTTCCCCTTGTATTTCTTTCTCTTATCTAATTGCTCTGGCTAGGACTTCAAACACCAAGTTGAATAAGAATGAAGAGAGCAGACACCCATGATTTGTTCCTGATTTAAATGGGAACAGTTGAGGTCCTACATTTATCACTATGTTGGCTCTGGTTTTGATACATATAGCCTTTACTGTGTTAGGTATGTTCCTTTGTCAAAACCTTGTCATGCTTTTTAGAATGAATGGATGTTGGATTTTCTCAAAAGTTTAGTTCTATTCACTGAAGAATTTAAGACAATAAATAAATTGAGGAAACACCAACATATGGAAAGATGTCTTGTGCTCAGGACTGGCAGGATTAATATTGTGAAAATGGCCACCTTACCAAAAAAAAAAAAAAATCTACAGATTTGTTTTAAGCCTAAATGGTATACCAGGACTACAAAGATTCTATACAGCAAAGGAAATGGCCAAAGTGAAGAGGCATCTCATAGAATGGGAGAAATTCTGCTCTAGCTATACATCAGATTAGTGTATAAAGTATATAAAGAGCTTGAACAACTGAGCACTAGGGAAGCAAACAGCGTGATTTAAAAATGAGCTTTTGAACTGAACACAAAGCTCTCTAAAGGAATGCAACTATCCAGTAAACACTAAGAAGAAACCCCAATTGTTCTACATGATAAAACGTATTTTAACATTCTATCTCACTCCAGGTAGACTGACCATATTCAGGAATGACCATGACAACAAAAAGGGACAGCCTTATGCATTGTTGGAGAAGTATAAATTAGTGCAGTCACTCTGGAAACTGTTCAAGAAGGTCTCTCCCCTGAAACTAGAAAGAGATCTCTCTAGACCACTCCTGGGTAATGTACCTAAAGAATTTCATATCTTACTGTATCCATATTGAGTGCTACTCTATTCACAATAACTACAGAGAGTATTATCATAGATCATCACCAACTGATGAATAAATAATAAAATGTGATAAATATATATATATTTATACACACACACACACACACACAATGAGACATTATTCATCTGTAAATTTGCAGGTATGTTGATGGAACTTTAAAAGAATATATAGTCAGGCCCCAAAGACAAAGATCACATGTTGTCTTTTGTAGGAGGGTCCCAGATTCAAATCTTTTGCCATGTGAGTTTAATGTGAAGTACATATGACATCTAGGAAACTAAATTTTGGGCATTGCTGTAGGTTTAAGAGGAAACATCTAATACAGAAGTAGAAAGCAGAAATACTAGGGTCAGGAACAGGTAGTACAGAGATAAGAATGGGGAGATGAGAGGCCAGGGGAAGGCTTAACCAAAATGAAGTGTGCAGAAGGAAGCCAGTTGGGAATCTATGATCTTGCAATCCAAGCAAACAATACCTTAAAAAGAAGATAGTAAATCTTCTGTGAAATGAAAGCACAGAGGGAACATGGAGAGGTAAAGTGTGGGTTGGGGCAGGAGGTACAGGAAAGAGAACCAGGAGTGGTTTAATACTAAGACATCTTTGGGGTACTACTAGTTTACAAGCTAATTAAAATCTGTTCTTTATACAGTTTGATCAGAAGTGTTTCACATTAGTGAACAATGCTGCTCCCAGAAGATATGGGTTTCTAAATGAAAATTTCATTGTCAGGCATGGGCGTCCTCTCTACAATATATTAGTCAGACAGGTCCCAGAGGCACTCAAAACAATACAGGCTGCTATCACTGCTCTTGGTTATCTGCTGTGATTGCCGTGATTGGATGTTAAGACCTTTTTGATGATGATAACATACACTTTGATTGCAGGGTATAGAAAATTCAGTCTTGAACTGACCAGGAAACTTTCCATGATGGATAGCTTTCATAGTGTTAGCAGGAACAATATAGGAGACACTATATCAATGGTCTTATCCAGATCCTATCAATCTAGTAAGCAAGGTGTTCCCATTGGTGCAATAGTGGCAAGACTGTTTATGGGTATAATTACCATCTCTTTTGATTGGACTTGAGGCTTGTCATAGGAGGCAATTCATTCCTGGGACTGTAAACATGGTCACAAAACATGACTAGGGAACTATTAGGTCTGAAAGTAGAACCTATTTTGGTATTATTTTTCTAAATAGCAATGATGTCAAATTGTATTCTATTTATAGTTTGATCCATAAATTTGTGATGCTCTCAACCTTGGTCAGAGAAGCTTCTTTTTGCAGTGGGTAGTGGTTGATGCAGAGATGTATTGAGGTTCAAAGTGCTGGGAGTAAGTGACTACATGTGCTCAGCTATAGATTAGAATTTATATTAACCCCCTATCCCATAGGCTCAGGAAACATCTTGAAGAGGGAAGAGAAAAAAATTTAAGTGACAGAGGATGGTGAGGAGTGCTGCAAAATGCTGTCCTCTGTACAGGACATGGCTGTGGTGATGACTGTGTTAGCTGTCAATGTGACTACATCTGGAATTGACTGAAATCCAAAAACAGAGGGGCACACCTCTGAGAATTTTTTGGTTAATTTGTAGTGGGAAGATCTACTTCTAATCTAGATCCTCGAGGATGGAAGACACACCTTTCATCTGGGTCTTTTCAACCACACCTTCTGCTGAAAACCTGTATAAGGATATGGAAAAGGAAGTTTTGCTCTTTGCCTGATTGTTCTCACCTTGTTAGCAAGTCCATTCCTTCACTGGCATTAAAGCCTACTAATTCAAGATTCCAGTGCATACTGAAGTCTAGCTGAGACATCTAGCCTTGTGGCCTTGAGCAACTAGATCCTTAGACTTTTCATTCACGGACAGCCATTGTTGAATTAGCTGGCCTACAGTCTATAATTCATTCTAATCTCTCTCTCTCTCTCTCTCTCTCTCTCTCTCTCTCTCTCTCTCTCACACACACACACACACACACACACACACACACACACACACACACAGAGACACACACACACTCATTCTATATATTCTGTGACTCTAGAGAACCCTAACTAGTGCAGCTGTTACTCATGTGAACTCACTGTAGCTCTGCTTGCCTGCACAATACCTGCATAAGAACAAGCCAGCCTGGAAAGAAGAGTGGCTTCTGACATCCTGCTCCTAGGTGAGGACCCACTGGCAGTTGTTGGCTACTAGGTGAGGAAGAGTTGCTTTGTTTTCTATTTTTAGGAATTATGAACTATGGAAGGTTGCCTATACCCCAGTGGATGACAAGATTCAACTCATGCACATATGGGCAACATTAATTGTACTCAGTAGGTTAAAAGAACATAAAAAACAACAATAACAAAAACAACTAAAACAACAACAACAACAAAAACAAAAACAAACAAACAAACCAAAAAAACCCTGTACAACCACTCTAGAAATCAATCTGGTGCTGTCTCAGGAAATTGGGAATAGATCTACCTCAAGACCCAGCCATACCACTCCTGGGAATATACCCAAAAGATGCTCCACCATACAACAAGGACATTTGCACAACTATATTCAAGCAGCTTTATTTGTAATAGTCAGAATTTGGAAACAACCTAGATGTCCTCAACCAAAGAATGGATAAAGAAACTGTGGTTAATTTACACAATGCAATACTATTCAACTATTAAAAACAAGGAAATCTTGAAATTTGCAGACAAATGGATGTAATGAGAAAAGATTATTCTGAGTGAGGTAACCCAGACCTAGAATGCATGGTTTGTACTAGCTTGCAAGTGGAGATTAGCCCTACATAGATGTCTTCTGAGAATCTCTGCCAAGCAGAGGATCGGGACATATGCTGGAACTCATTGCTGACTCTGGTGGGGCTCAGAATGGTAAGGAAGAATGGGGGGCATATAGAAGGACCCAGAGGGTTCAGGATCCCCACAAGGAGACCATAAACACCAGTGGATCTGGACCCAGGGGCAGATGCAAAATTGTTGAGTCAAACAAGGACAATGCATGCAATAAACCTAGACCCTCTGTTCAGATCTAGCCAATGCACAGCTCACTCTCCATGCTGGTGGGGAGAGTGAGGACTGCCTCTGACATGAACTCTGGTGCCTGTGATTTGATCTCTTTCCCTTGGTGGGGAGGCCTTGTGGGCACACAGAGGAAGGAGAAGCCGGCTATCCACATAAGTCTAGATAGGCTGTGGTCATATGGTGGGGGAGGAGGTCCTCTTCTGTCACAGACTGAGAGGAGGGGAATAGGGTGAAAGAGGGAGGGAGGGTGGGAACAGGAAGATACAAGACAAGGGATAACAATTGGGATGTAATCTGAATAAATTATGATAAATTTAAAAAAACTAAAAAAGTATAAAAGGGGTACATAAAGTTTGGAGGTAAATGTGCTTGGGAGAGTTGGAAATAGGGAGGTAGACATGATCAAGACACATTGTATACATGTATGAAATTTTCAGAGAATAAATATATATTAAAATAAAAAAGAGGTGATTTAAGAAAATGGAACATAGAAAATAGTTGGGGGGAAAAGAGATGATTTTTGCCCACGTTCAAGGAATTGTTCTGAGTACAAGTGAGGAAGGCCTACAATCATGAAAGCACTGTGGCAGGGGCTCTAGGCTCTGTTCTCTGCCAGAGTTCCAAGCCTCAGTCACAACCATGTTTCCAGAGCCATTGAGATTTAGAGTGGAGCAAATGTTAATGATAGTTGCTATCCTCGGAACTGCCTCTGTGCTAAGTTCTTCAAGATGTACACAAAATAGGGCTTCAAAAAGACCCATTCTTTGGGCCTACGTATGCGGTCTAACTAACCTTATAGATATCCATCTGTGACTATGTAAGTGCTCGGGTAGTTGACAAAATCCCGAGGTTTGAGTTAAAGTTTTGCTAAAATTGAAAGATTGAGTAGGAAACCAAGTAAGATTTGTTTCACGTTACCTTTCTTATCTTTAGAACCTGAGATTATATACTAGCCATACTAAGTTTCCTATGATACATTTAATTATTCTAACTCTCAGGTCTTATCTGTGTCATTTTGGTTAAGGCTTTCCAGTCAATAGTAAGGTGACTCACAAAGCTAAGGCAAACCCAAAATGCTCTAGCCAGATATTTTTTTTTAAAAAAAAGAAAGAAGAAAATCAATCAAAAGCAAGTGTTTTCCTTATGCATTAAATATTCATGTTTGTGTGCTCCATCTGGTTTCCTGAAGTTTTGCAAAACCATAGTATGGATGGTCTGAACTATAAAACCAGGGGTATCAACAATCCTGTTAATATAGAACACACTTTCTTGATGAAAAGTCCTTTCAAAACTCTTCAAACTTTAGGGGGAAGAGTTTCCACAGTTTTGGAAGCAGTATATCTAGAAAGATAAAGCTTTAATTATCACTTCTGTGGTGGCTTAATTGACAAGAGCTACATGGTACATTTCTAATGCTCTCCAAAACAGGTAGCTATAACGAGAGTAGCTGAGAGATTGTGCAATGTGCTCACAGGATGTATAAGTAACAATGGTTAGAAAGTAAGGTAGTCAACACTTAGGATAGAAAAATAGCCTTTCAAGGGATTATTTCAATTTTCAAGGTTGTTATCTCTAAAATATCCTGTGGTACATATTCATGTCGTTATAGGAAGGACATTTGGTTTGGCAGACATATCCCTTGAGTCGAAATAATTCAATCTTCTCCAAATTCCTAGCGGCTTGCTGCATGTCCCATATGGCACTTCTGCCAGGCTCCCAAAAACCAACTCATCCAAATTTGGACACATTTTCCTCCATCCCCTCTTTTCTCATAACTCATCTTGCCTCTAGCAGTCTCTCTACATATTGTTGTTTCTATTTGGTCAACCAAGCTGTAAAAATCTGGCTGTCTCCCTGCAACCATTTGAGACCCTTTGCTCATTCCTGGGCAGCCTCGGCTCCTGATCATCTATATTTGGGGTAAATTTTACTGATCAGTAGCATAAGTAACCTGAACTCCAAAATACTCCTGTGTCTGAATCTTTCTGAGCGTTCAGATTTCACAGCATGTTGGCTTTTCCGATTAAGGACAGTCAACAGATACTATCCTTTCAGCTCCACTCTCCCTCAAGCAAAATTTGCATGGGAAAGTGAATGCTGCTACTCCAAGGCCCGCTTAAATTGTCACCGTCTCTGAGTGACAATTAGAGACTATGATTAGAATCATGATTCTGTTCTCTGTGACCTCAGAAGGCCTTGATTTTACATCTGATCATTTCCATTCATCATTTATTAGTGTACAGGCATGGTTCTTTTACCATGCAGTGCCTAGAGGTTGGGTAGCAAAACGCTTTTGTTGTTAATTGCCAAAGTGTGGTGGCAGATGTAGATATTAATCTAGGAAAGCATTTGTTGATTGGTGACCTATTACTATACAAAGAGACACTGACTTCCTTGAAATACAGAAGCTATGAAGGAGAAGCCTAATAATCTTGACTTTTTAAAGCAAGAGGAAAATGTGTCAGGTTCAGTCATTTGTCACTAGGCACTAGAGGCTGGTGTTAGAAGACCGCCTTGTCCAACAGGCTTACGTAGAAGGTATTGTCGGTCCCATTTCACAGTTTCAGATACTGTGAATCAGAAGTTAAGAGGAGAGGCTGTGGAAGGGATGCATCTTATGAGAGAAGAGCACATCAACCGAAAGAAGAAGACAGAAAAAAAAAAGAAGAGGAAAAAAAGTGCCTGAAGTCAAATAACTAGTAAGTAGGTGCCGCGCAATGTGGATTACTCCAGGTGGTCTCTGCTCCAGCCTCCCCAACAAAGGACAAAATTAAGGAGGAGACAGCAGCTATCCCATGGGATTGTTTGAGGCTGGGTATCAGGGTACAGTGGGAATGTTGCAGAGATTGGAAACACACAATGGCCTTGTAAAGAAGGGTGCTGAACGCAAAGTAGCCAACTGTTTCATCACTTGAGATAGACCATGAGCCCATGGGAATCTCACTGGGAGGGGAAACAATAAGCGGTCTACAACTTAAAGGCCAGTCAGGAGCATAGTGAGTACCATTCTCTGCCACTCTTCAGCACACTTCTTTCTACATCTTGTTAATGGCTTCTTGTAGATAGATGTGAAGCAGTTTGGTCAACTTTTGCTATTGTTAACTGTGATTTGTGTGGTCTTATATTTAAATCTTTCACACAGTAATATCCCTAACCACTTCCCTTGAACTGTCTTTTAACAATTTTGTGATTTACACTTAGGTCTTTGCTTCTTCTTGAGTTTAATTTTGAATGTGGTTGAAGGATAGTGGACTGTCTTCCTTCCTTCCTTCCTTCCTTCCTTCCTTCCTTCCTTCTACACATGGCTACTATCTTTCCTCATTACCATGTATCAAAGAATCTTTCCTTTCTCAAATGCCTCTCCTTGAAGACTCTGCTGGGATTCTGGAATAAAATACACTTTTAATTTACATGTTCTCTATTCCATCTCATTGGTTGATTTGCCCATTTTGCACCAGAACCACGCTGCTATATCTGTTGTTTTGTACAATATTTTAAAATTTGGTATTGTAATACTGCTAATTTGGTCTTTTTCATCAATATTACTTTGGCTTGCAAAAATTTTAGACTTTTGTCCTGTGAGGAATGCCAGTAATATTTTGCTGGGGATTGCTTTAAATCTGCAGATCACATTGCCTGAAAATCAATCAATCAATCAATAGAAATCAATGGTATACAATTTTTAATTCTCCCAATAAATAGCACAGAATCTACATGCAAGTTTTCTACATGTTCTTCATTTCTATTCATCATTATTTTATAATTCCTATTATGGTAATCACTGGCTTCCTTGTTCACATTCTATATATGTCTATTATGAATGGGGTCGTTACATTCATTTCTTTTGCAAGGCTTTATTACTATGTTGTAACCTACTTAACCTGCTTAAACTCTATAGCCCTTCTGTTGAGAACTACTTTAGTTCCTAGCATGGCTGTAGCTCCTCTGCTAATACCGGCTTTCAGCATATCAGAAACCATTTTGACTCCAAGTCTCCATTTTGATTATAAGGTGAAATTAAGTTCAAGTTCTCAGGCCCTATGTGCCTGAAAACAGGAAGGCTCAATGCCTGATGTGTAAAATAAAACAATAGATGATAAATGCATGTTCTACTTGGTTTAAAGATAAATGATGTTCTATTAGAGTTAAGGCCACAACATCCTGCTATGATACTTATTCTCAGAGATCTGGAAAACCCCGAAGAGCTCTCCTACCCTACATCCCAGCTGATCAGCTTAAAATGCTTTGTCTAACCACCTGGACACATTGTGCTCAGAACAAATCGAATCTTCTTGTGATTAACTGGTCAAAATGATGTAATGCTCCCCTCCTCCTTGCTTCCCACCTGGTTACATTTTCTTCTTTTTCTTCTCTTTTCCTATTATTCTTTTTTATTTTTTTACATGTACATTTATATTATTACACACATATACAATAGAAACCACAAAATATGCAAAAAAAAAAACCCATGAAACATTCAGGAATTATATAAATGTTACATTTATAGTGTTTTGGCTATTTGTATTTGGCAACCTTGAAGAAAGCATCTTTCCTATCTTGGTGAGTCTAAAATTCTGAATGTAAATCAATATCTATCATATCTCATCTCTTCAAATTAAAACATCTATCTAGATCAAAAAAATCTTAACCTCTAAACAATTAAGTTAATTGTAAAACTAAACTATCTGGTCTTCAACCCCATCAGAAACTTGAGAAGGAAAAAAAGTAATTACCTGATTTTTCTTATAAAATGCCTACCTTAGAAAAAGATCAACTTGTTAGCCCCCTACCTTTGCCTCCTTCAGCAAATTCTACCAACTTGGCCTCCACAACTGTTCCTATGGGGCCTGCACAAAACAGGAGCAACAACCAAGGACAATGCTTGCAAAGAACCTACATCCCCTGTTCAGATATAGTCAATGGACAGCTTCATGGTGTGTGTGTCTCTGTGCATGTGTGTGTGTGTGTGTGTGTGTGTGTGTGTGTGTGTGTGTGTGTGTCTGTGTCTGTGTCTGTGTTTTTGGCAGGGACTGCCTCTGACACAAACTCTGATGAGGCCAGGCGGGCACACAGAAAAAGAGGATACAGGCTATCAGGATGAGTCCTGAAATGCTATGGTCAGCCGGTGGGGGCTGAGTCACGTCACCCTCTGTCTGTGGCCTATGGAGAGGGAAGGAAGACGAGAAAGGGAAGATACAAGCAAGTGGATAACAACCAGGGGTTGTAATGGGAATAAATTATAATAAAAGAGTAAAACAACAACAACAACGAGACCAACATCAAGGTCTGATTCCTGAGTTCCAACCATGGCCCTGACAGGCCAGTACTTGCTCAGCATTCAAATAAACTCCCATCAATCTGAGTCTAGTGTTCAAGTGGTCAGTAGGCGGCTATTCCTGAACCCTAACCACTGATGTACAGAAATGCTGTGGGGTTTTCTGATGTTATGTCTTGCAACCACGTTAAATCCATTTATCAGTTTGACAGCTTTTGGGTGGAATCTCCAGGATTCTAACATAAAGGCATGCCATTTGTTAACATGTACACTGACGTGTTTGGAGGGCTCCTCTTTGTTTTTCTAGTCATACTCTTCCTGCCAAGTCTTGCAACACTACATTGAATAGAGTTTTAAAAGTGACCACACTTGTCTCGATCCACTCGGAACACTATAGGCTGTGGCGTTTTCATCTAGTCCTTATTTTGTCCAGGTACATTACTTTTCTACAAAATCTTTCAGGAATGTTTACTATTAGGAAGGGATGTTGAGTTCTATCAAATGGTCCACGGCTTCTATTAACATGATTGCATGGCTTTTTAAATCCTTCATTCTGCTGAAATGATTTGTTATGTTTACCAGCATGGATATACTGAATTACTTTGGTACTCCTGGGATAGATCGCTCTTGGTTAAGGTGTATATTCTTCATACTTCAATGTAGGCTTTGACTTTCTAATATTTCTGTTGAAAGTGCTTGTACCAATTGCCATTAAATGTAATTGTTTTCTTATTGTGCGCTTCTTTTGTATTGGTATGATGCTGGACTTAGAATGACTTAGGGAGGAATCTTTCCATGTAAACTTTTGAGTAGTTTGAGAGGAGATTGCATTACCTAGTCTTTAAAAGGTTGATAAAATTTAGCAACAAACCATCTTGTGTTGGGCTTTTCCTTGTTAGGGGGCACTGATCTGCTCATCAGCTCATCAGCAGCTGGAAGTGTTCACAAGTGTGTTCGTTCTTCTAGGTTTTCCTATTTGCTGGTGCACAGTTGTTTACAGCCTTCACTAAGGATCTTCAGTGTCTCTGTAGTTTCAACTGTGGTGTCTCCTTTTCTACTATGACTATATAAATAAAGTCACTCTTTTGCCTTCAGTAATGTATATAACGCTTTTTCAATTTTGGGGAACATTTCAAAAAGCCAGCTTTCATGTTGTTGATATATTATATTTTAAAGTTACATCAATTTATTTGGTCATTTTGTGTGTGTGTGTGTGTGTGTGTGTGTGTGTGTGTGTGTGCGCACGCTTGTGAACATACACACATTTAGAAGTCTGAGAATAGCTTGCAGGGGGAAGTTCTTTCCTTTCACCAGGTGGGTTCCTGAGGTAAAACTCAGACCACCAAGCTTTGTAGCAAGAGCCTTATCCTGCTGAATTATTTCATTGCGTCTTGAATTAGACATTTTAAAAAAATATGCTTTTATTTTTTGAGGTTAAAATGTAACTAAATCATTTCCCTTCTCTTTCTTCCTGCCACCACCTCCTATGTTCTATATACCCCTCCTTGTTCTATGTCAAATTCGTGATCCTTTTGATTTGATGTGTGTGTGTGTGTGTGTGTGTGTGTGTGTGTGTGTGTGTGTGTGTTATACACATCTGTTCAATTCCTTCTCCTTTTTAGGTTATTTGAAAAATTTTATTTTTCATAAAGAAACTTATGGCATTACTATTAATCTCCCCCAGGACTGGCTTTTGCTAGATTGCATAGCTTTAGGTACATTGAGTTTGTGTTTTCATTTCTTTCAAGGAAAATATTCATTTCCTTTTCAATTTCCCCATTGACCTATTGGTTATTTAAGAGAATGTTGACTAATCTCCACCTGTCTCCCCAGTTGCTGAAGTTCTTGCTGCTGATTTATAATTTCCGTGTTTTTTTTCCCATTGTGGCCAGAAAAAATAATGTGTGCTATGAATCCAGTTGTGTTTAGTTTGCTGAGATGTATTTGTTCAGTTCATTTTGTGTCATATTATATGGTTTATCAGGGACTGATGAGAAGGAAGCATTCACTATAGTGCTGAGTGAGATATCTTCTAAATGCCAATTAGGTCCAATTGGCTTGCAGGATAGTTTGCTCTGAGGCTCCTTGTTGATGCTTTGGTTGGGAAGATCTGTCTATGTCTGAAAGGTGGTGCTGATACTGTCCACTGTAGTTATATTAGATTCCATGCCTCCTTTTAGATCCAGGGCTTACATTATAAAATTGATTGTTCCTATATGAATACCTATATATGTCAGCATTATTATTATCCCTTCTTTCATTGATTCATTATCATTATCATCATCATCATCATTATTACATATTAACCCTTTTCTGAATTTTTTATAGTTTTGGTTTTAAGGTATTTTTGCCTAATTGGACTTTTTTTTTTTTTTTTTTTTTTTTTTTTTTTTTTTTTTTACCAGAGTGTAGCTCTTGTACATAGTATGGGTTTGGGGTCTAATTTATCATCCTTTACATCTTTGTATGTTTTAAATTTTTTATTTTTAAATCTATTTACGTTTAAGATTATTATTGATAAGTGAATGTATACTCCTGTTATTTTGTGCAGTTAGTCAAACATCAGAAGTGCTCAATTGCTTCCAAGGTCCACAGGACAATTGATAAGGTCTTCTATTTTGTTCCTGGAAGCTCCAGTAGGGTGTTTCTCATCGTTTTTGGTGAGTGGGCAGAACTGCTAATTGTTTTCCCTGAGACTCTGTGTCACTTGGGATATGGAAAGGTGGGAAAGATCATAACTATTAGGGCCAATGAAGAATTGCTTCATAGGACCTGAGTGAATCTGGTTTTAGTATGGTTCCATGTAGTGAGACCTTGCATGGAAGAGGGTACGACATGGCTGGGTTCTTTCTCCAGGGCAGAGCTACCATCTGCCAGCATCAAATTCACCCAACAGAGAGTAAAGCTCATAGTTCTCTAAAACTAAATGTTTCAATTACCTGTGGCATTTGCAAGGTTAACAGCAACCATGACTAAAACTGGTTGAATGAGTTGAGACATTTTAACAAAAGAAGAGAGACAAAAGGCCAACAACTCTAAGGCAACACTCCGAACATTATTAATTATCAAGGAAATGCAAATAAAATCCACAGTGAGATGCTTTATCACCTCAATCAGAACTATTGAGAATGCACAGGAAGAAACTGAAACCAACATGTTAAAGAAATATCTACAGTCCCGTCATTATTTCAACCCTATTTTTAGTACCAAAGACATGAAATCAATCTGAGCGTCCATCACTTGATGAGCAAACAAAGAAAATGTGGTTTATGTATAAAAACAGATTATTGTTCAACCATTGCTCCTACACCAACATGGGTAGCTCTAGAGGACCTTCTGCTATAAGACAGCTACTGCATTTCTAACTCACAGGTGAAAGCTTAGCAAGTTGAGCTCATGCCTGGAGTGATGGCACAGTAAGTGGATTGCCTGCCACACAAGCATAAGGACTTGAGTTATTTTCAGCCAGGAGTGGCAGAGATACCCATGTTCAGGAGGTGGAGACCGTAGATTTTTCTAGGGCTTGTGGGGTCTGACTTTGCAAGCTCCAGTTTCAGCGAGAGATCTGGTCTTAGAGAGAAAGTAGAGAGATCACTGAGGAAGATAGCCTGTGTCACCCTCAGGACCCTACATGAACAGGTACGCATGCATCTCCCCATACAGGTGCCTGTACATAAACTCAGCAAAACACAAAGTTGAAATTTAAAATGTAGTAACTAATAGTTACCAGATGGTACAGCATTACAGATGGAGAGAAAACCATTACTTGGCATAGAGGCTACTGCTGGATTGGGAAGGATAGCTTTTAACATCCTATATCTCAGTAGGAAAATCAGGCCAGGAAACAATTAATAGACTGTTTCAAAATAGGTACACGTAGAGGATTTGAACGTCCCTAACACAAAGGAATAGTGTCTGTCTGAGATTGTAGATATAATAGTTGCACTTACACCATCAGATAGTTTATATGTATGGAAGTTTCACACCATACCCCATATGTATCCTACATTGCCTGAAAATACAAATATGCAAGAAATACCTGGTAAACTAAACAGCTAGTTAGTGAAATTATCACTTTGACTTTAGAATACAGAACTTCTCTAGCATACTAATGGCCATTGGGATTACAGTTTCCTGTTAACATAGATTATTTTCCTTTTTCTTTCTTCTTTCCTGAGAAAGGGGATGTTGTCCCTGTAGGTGGTCTCTTCTTTTTTTTTAATTTTTTATTATTAATTTATTCTTGTTACATCTCAATGGTTATCCCATCCCTTGTGTCCTCCCATTCTTCCCTCCCTCCCCTTTTCCCCTTATTCCCCTCCCCTATGCCTGTTCCTGAGGGTATTACTCTTCTATTTGCGCCATGACTACACCACCCCTGATGCAATAATTCGAGGAGGAGGAAACGGTTATATTCAGAAGGCTCAGGAGGTCAGATGTCCAAAATGAATTTTAAGGTACCAAAATGTAGGTGTTAGTAAGCCTGGTTTTTTCTGGAAGCTCCAAGGGGGGTAAAGTCTGTTTCTTTTGCCTTCTTCCTTCTGGAAGCTTCCTGTTTCCCATGGATCAGGGCCACAGTAGCACCTCCAATTGCAGCCATGTAGTCTTTGGGTATTGTTCACGTCCCCTCTTCTCTCTCATAGGACCCTGGTGGTTACACTGGGCTCATTGGGATAGTCAAAAATGATCTTCCAGTTTTGGGGTCATTAACTTAGTCATACTTACACAGTCCTTTGTCACAGGAGGCCACAGATTCTTGAGGTTAGGAACTGCAGACATCCTGATAACCTGAGCGTGTTGGTAAAAGCAAATTTCTCTTTGGTGTCATAGTACAAGTGGGCCCCTGATCAGTTACGAGGTTGAATCAGAGAGTTCCAGTCATTGTAAGCACAAATAGACACTTATTTAAGCTGATATTTGAACCCAGTGTAACTGTGGAAGGTATCCATTTGTATTTATTGATTTTAAAAATTTACTTAACGTTACTCAAAGCATAGAAGTAGTAAAAAAAAATCCCCATAGACGTTGTAATTTTATTGGAAATGTAATTTGTGTCATTTAACTTACTTTCCTGCTTTATAGTCCTTTAAAGATTCAAATAAATGTGTTATGTGTAAAACGCTCACCTATCTTTGAAATGCGGGTGTTATATTGCTGTCTCCTACCCGTATGAAGGCAAAATGGCTCTCTGTAACTTTTTCCTTTGTTAGCTTCTTCAGGCGGACTCATCATTGGAGGCACTCATGTGACAGACTGGCAGTGAAAAGACTCAAACGTCAAGATGTTTTTATCAGTCCCATCAGCAGCAACGTTCAGACCGAGCGGTTCTCTGTTTATGTCAAATCTTCGGTGTAGATTTTTTTTCCCTCCATAAACTAAGAAATTGCTCACATGCTAATGCAGACTTCTTTGTCCAATCATTCACACATCTCATTTCAAATATCCTTCACCTGCTCGTGCAGATGATGGGACATATCCTGTGGCTGATGAACACCCATTAGCCTTGAGAAGCAAATATACCCCCCGGTGGGCATCCAGCGTGTGATCATAACAGTATTCCATTTTGTGGTTTGTGGGAAAAGACATGTTTTAGAACCAGCCCACGTGTTTTCAGATTTCATACCAGTATACATTCAGCCGCTGAGCTGCTCAGTTGCTTGCTGGCATGTAGCCCATTTTCACACACAATTGAAGAGAATATGTAGGCAGCATCTAGCTAGTCAGGGGAAAATGAATTTATATATTTGGAGCATGTGCCTTGCTGTGGATGGAGTGCAAAATATACAGGTAGACATCTCAAATCATCATGAAGCTTCATTTTTAAAGAGAGGCTGGAGAGTTCAATATCATTCTCTGTGCCGTCCAGCTTTCTTTTATGAAAATATTCTTTTCCATTTAAATATGTATTCTGTTTCATAGTCACTGATATAATGACCAGTATTTAAATGCCATGTTTTCTTGGTCTTTTGATTTCTTTTTCTGATTTTCCTTTTTGTGGGAATTTGTGTGTGTGTTGCCTGTTTTTGTTTCTGATTTAATGTTTCAGTTTTTGAAATACAGGAAGAACATTAGACTGGGTGGGTTGACAGGAAGGGTGAATCTAACAGGAACTGGGCAAGTGGAAACATGATCAAAATACACTGTATAAAATACAGTTCCAGTTAAAAAATAAAATAAAACAAATGGCAAGCCTTTAAACTATTCAGCAACAAAAACCCATTTGTGACCTTTTTTTGTGATATCAATATATACTTGAATAAATCAACTTAACTACCTATATGCTCAAACCCATGAACATCTGTGAATAAATGTGATAAAGCACATTGATTTTAGTAAGGTCCTTCGCTGAAATGTAGGTGGCATTACATCAGTTTACAGTTTCAATGGCTTGCTGCAGTTTAAAAACACAAATAAATAAATAAGAAAACAGTCGTTACCTGGAAGCCTCTCAAACTTATAGAAATGTAATTAATTTTTTATCTGTGGCTAGGCACAGAGAGCCAGTGGTGGATTTTCTGTCCTCGGCGCTCTCATCTTGTTAAAATATTTAGGGAGCTCCCATGGGAAATACTATACCTAGATTGAACCTGTTTACATTAGGGAGTGAAGAATTTGCTCTTTGCATCTTGCAACCCTAAACACATCCCTGTCTCCGATATTCCCTTCCCCTAGAGGAATACAGGATGGGGTATAACTCTCCTCTGGTGTGTGAACACCTTTCTCCCAACTCACTGAAGACATAGGGTGTACTGCTTTAAGTCCTAGTCAAACATAAAATACAGTTTTGCATCATGTAACATTCATTTCTGTTCAGGTGGGAATACGCCATTTTGACACCTAGCAATATTTTTAATCATGTTTTATTTTTTTTTTCTGACTGAAAAGAAATTCTCAACAGAAAGAAATGTAGAAGTACTCTGATGATTGATAACATGTCTTACCTAATATTGCATTAAACTATTTTAAAGCTTTAAAAAAAAAAACTAAGTCACCCATGTCAAGGAAAAAATAGACTATTGTTTAAACGTAGTCTAAACGAAGGGAAGGTTAAAAAGTCACGGCTTCTTCTGTAGCTGAGATTATCATTTACAAACTAAGAAGAGGCATAATGTCAAACAAATAAATATAATTCAGGACAAAAATAGAGATAGGAAGAAAGAATAGTAAATAACGAAATATCAGCCACAATATGGGAGCTTCTGAGAAGGGAAATGAGCAAAATCATGCTTCGTGAAGGGGAAGGGAGGTAAGTGGTGAACATAGGTTAACACCGAGTGACTGCTGTCTGGACCCACACACCGAGGGCAGGCAGCGCTGTGCAAGACACATTTCCCAGCACGCAAGAGAGACCGAGAGACCTTCGAAACATTGTATAAAAATGAACGGATTACAAATGTAGTGTGTCTATGCATGGGGTCTGGCGAATCTGCAGACCCGGATCTCCTAATTCAAAGGTTTTCCGGCCATGGGAGTGTTATGTTGGCTGTGGGAAAGCCAGAAGTAACAGTGATTGAGTGTGGAGTTGGGGAGAAAGGACGGACGTACAACCCCGTTTCTCTCATGGCACTTGTGCGGTGGGGGCGGGGGGGGGTGGTGGAGGGCAGGGGAGTGAATGATGTGACAATGGTCACAGTTGCTTTCTGGAGCCTCATTGAGAGGTGAGATTCAAGGCCGGACATGAGAATCCACGAGGCTTGGGCTGTTGTTGTGTGTAGAGGTACGTGCCTAGCATGGAGTAGACACTGGAGTTGACTTTCAACAAAAGAAAACAACAACCGCTGCAAGAAAAAAAAAAAATGACAGTTCTGAGAGGTTTGAACAGCGGGACAGAGAACTTCCAATTATTGATGATCAACTACAGAGCAGGCACAAATATGAGTAGTTTCTATGTATTAACCAGTGCATTTTATTTCCAAACGGAAGGTATAAGGATTTAGAGGGTCAACAGTTTTTCTTCCGTCAGAAAACTCTGAGTGTATTTAGTACTTTAGGCACGGTGTAAACGGAAATCTGAATGCGGCTGGAATCACTTTTATTTCACTGGGAGAGAGATGAGAGGAGATTAAGCTGTCTTTGCAAAGATGGGCGTTAGATAGGCAGAGTGTCAGGATTAGAAACTTTATTGGGATAATTTCATGTCAACATAAATGTCACCAATGAAGATTGGAGAAAGGAAGCCAGATGTGAGAGAGTTTAAAAATGGAAACTTCTGACTCCATATTGCTTCAGAATTCAGTCCCAATTCATCGCCACAGTGGAACTTCCTCCTTAAGAGTCTGCTAGAAAGGCCTCACATGTGCATAGTGAGAAAGTCATCTCTTAGCCTCAAGCGGAGAGAAAGCTAAGCTATCAGGAAACACAACATATGTCCACACATACACACAAGCATACACACTCATACACTCTCATGCACACACACACACACACACGCATCTCACTCATACACAAGTTTGTTAGTAAAGTTTAGTTGAATATTAAGCATGGAGAAAACAGACATTCTGAACAGAATCTGCAGTCTGTGGATCAGGAAAATTTCCCCTGAAGTCACGAGGTTTAACTTTTAGCTTTTGAATGAAGGCATAAGAATGGCGCTTTTTGGAGTGGGGGTAGGGTGGGGTGGGGTGGGGCTACAACAGAACCTTCTAGTCTGGCTCCACAAGCATAGTGTGTGGAGGAGGATAACACAGGCCATGTGGTCTACACTTCAAGACCACATTGTCTAGTATGTTAACAGACAGAAGTAGAAAATTAGCAGGTAGGCTCCGGACAAAAGGGAAAAAAAACCATATGAAGGTTTAAAGAATCTGAGTAGGTTATTTTCCTTCTAATTTAGGATCACAGTAGCGTAGGCTGGTCTCTAACTCACAGGGAGCCAGGAAGCTCTGGAGTGGGGGAACAGGCTTGTGCTGCCACTAGTCCTCACAGGATATGGATATTTATCCAAGTCACAATGAAAACCTTTAGGCAACAAAGGTATATAGGGCAGTGATTTTTTTTTTTTATTTGTAGTGGACATTGATATGATCCGAAAATTTTGGCAGATATTGGAAGACAGGAAGACATTTAGGAGGCTACTGCAGGTTGGTCTTTTACACTTCGTGATGGAGGCAGGATTAGGGTACATCACACCATTTGGAAGATGCATGCGTAGGTAGTCTGGAGGCCTGGGTACAACATCACAGGACTGGTAGGGTACTCTCACTGGATGGAGAAAGCTGGGAGAGAAGCTTTCCATAGATTTTGTCACATACACCCCCATTTCTACCCTCTCTTAGTTCACAGTAAAGTTCACTTATCCTAGGGTGCCAGGACCAAGCCTGCCTCTCACCACGTCTCTTCCTTTCCTTCCTTTCTTTTCACCTGTGTGGGTTTGCCTTTCCCTTTGTGTCTGCCTCTCAATCCAGAATAAATGGCAGTTCCTCACAAATTCTAATTGGTAGTGCTGTATAGCTCCGCTTGTTGTGTGAACCTCAATTTGAATGTATATACATCTTTTCTTTTTGCTCAGTTATCACATGGTCCTTAAGGGCTACCCCCTTATTTTGTCTGTCTATCTCATTTGTATATGCAGAGAAAGCAGTTTTCTCTTCTTCACTCATGCAAAGCTTGCAAACCAGGCGGTGTTGGGTTTTGCTCAAAATTCTGTATTATTTGTCAATTAATTTTAGATAGGAATGCAGAAATCCAGGGTCTACTCTTTGCCTCCCCCCACCGCCCCGCTCTACTCCTTTTCCTCTACTAACTCAAATTGTTAGCCTAGTTCCTGTAGACATTGAGTTTGAAGTATGAGGTTAGAACATTTCCACTAAAATAACCAAAATGTAATAAAAAATTGTGTGTTGAATTATTTAATCAAAGCAGTGATTGGTTAGGTCTTCCGAAATAAAATACATCCTATCACTATAATATGATTGTCTCAGGGAGTAGAGAAAGGGAGGGAGGGTAGAGTGGAAAGAGGGAGGGAGAGAGAGTGTTCGTAGAAGGAAGAAGGGATGCTCCAAAAAAAAAAAATCTAATCTTTACAATTATTCTAAGCTTCAACTTGCAGCATAAATGGGTGAAAAATGCGGAGGAAGATCCAAACAGGTGGCTACACTCTTTAATTAATCACCATAGCTTGAACATAATTCTTGGAGCTTTACAGTTAGCTCCTGGAGGAGAGTTTGGCTTGGACTGAAGGATACTGAATTGTGGACAAGTAGTTGTAACAGAATTCCAGGCCCTACACATCTGATATTGTAGACTGGCCCACATCTGGTACCAATACAAGCAGCATGTAATGTTAGGACAGGAAACCTGACAGTTCAGAATTGGAATTCTTCCGAACATGCATCTACAAAGATAAAAATTTGTGTTATATTATTCCTCCAAGGTACAAAAGAATGTCTATTCTAATCCAGTGCCCATTCTAATGATAGATTGTGTACTGGCCCCTTTGTGGGTGAGAGAAAAAAAAGAACCCCAACACCTCTAATATGGAACAAAATGCCAGAAAGAATAAAAGTAACTTTAAAAAAATGTTACCCTGTAGTAATTTTGTTTTCTTTCCTGCATAGAATGGATTTAAGGGCTCTTTTTAAGCTTTGGGAACAAGTTTTGAAAATGCATCCTAAGGAGTTCACGTGGTAGGTGGCCGAAGCACTTAGCTACTTAGAAAGGCATATATAGGTAATTACATTAGGAAGACAAAAGTACCCTCGAAACGCAGAGGGCCCACTGACAGTGGGAGTCCGATACACCAAGATAGGGTCCCAGAAAACTTCAAGTTGTGGTTATTAACTGGCCTCACTTTGTAGCTCAGCTTAGCTTTTATTTTTAAAGAATTACTCATTTTATTTATTGTATATGAAGGATTTATTTGCCGAAGAAGAAGGTACCAGATAACATTATAGATGGTTGCGAGCCACCATGTGGTTGCTGGGAATTGAACTCAGGACGTCTGGAAGAGCAGGTGGTGCTCTTAACCCCTAAGCCATCTCTCTAGTCCTGCTCAGGTTAGCTTTAATTCTCCCACCTCAGTCTCTCCATGCTGGGATTCCAGGTGTGTACCACCACTCCTGGTAGTTAAAATACTTTGGAATTGACACACAAAGCCCCTACTCATAACTACAAGAGAAGCCATTTCAATTTGTACACAAAAGATCTAAACTCGTAATCTCTTTCCAGTCTCAGTTTCTGGGCAGTGTAAATGAAAGCATAAGGAAAAGTCTTGTTGTGGAATCTTCTATGGACACAACAGGTTTTATGGGCAAATGGGGAATTCCAGTGAGGTCAGTTATAGAAAAATCTTTAAATCCTGTGAGGTTACATTATTCTTTCCATAATGTCCTTAGCCACAGACATTTATATTACTTGGTCAGCTTCAGTACCATTTCCACATTCATCTCAGAGGAACACAATAGCTATAATGGTCCCCATTATAACCACTATTCTTCTCAATTGTAAAGATGCAGTGAAATTGTGAAGATGAAGCTGTGCCTTGATTGGCTGTTCAATTGTGATCAATGAAAAGTATTTGTGTCGTAATTTTACACCCAAGCAAGGACCAGGAATCCTGGTGATAAATCAACATGTGCATAACCATTGAAAGTAAAGTATCTCACTTGGATAACTAAACTGAATTTCCTTTATGTCAACAGGGAACAACATATATTATACTTAAGAAATAGAAAGAAGAAAAAATTCTAGGCATTTTTTTTTGTCTTTGTGTTAAGGAGACTAACTAGATTATGAAGCACATAGTCCAAAAGACAATGGCGACTCATCTCTACGTCACCTGAGGGAGCCTATGTTGCCCTTCCTCTTTATCTTAATCATACAAAAAAAAAAAAATGACAGAGAACTACTTTCAGGTTCAGCAACATTTTCTTGAAAGGGCCAAAGGGTAAATATTGTTGGCTTTCAATCCCTTGTGGAGGTCACTATTGCCTATTCTCCTTCTTCCTTGTGGACAGCTCTCTAGAGAGTAAAAACCAAGGCTTGACAAAACACCCTGTAGGTCAGCCTCTGAGCTTTGGTTTGCAGGCTTCGGGTTTATATGGATGTGCAAGTTGTGAGACTTAATAAAAGTATTGCACACACCTCTTTGATCTCCTGTGCACCACATACTTTCATCGACCTGGGAAAGTGACCTGGAAGGTCTCCCCAGGTTTAAGAGCAATGCTTGAGAACAGTAGCCAGGGGCTATCTCTCTGAAGCATGGCTGGGGAATAAATGCGGCCAGATCTTGGGGGAGCCTGCTACGATTTGTCACTCTGAGATTTTGAAGGCTCTCAAAAAAAAAAAAAAAAAAAAAAAAACCAGAACACAGCTCAGAGATCTCTTTCCAACAATTCAAAGAAAGCAGAGATGCCTCCTTTCCAGACCGCTACACACTCATTACCAGACCACACCCAATGACTGCATGCCAAGCCAGCCTGCCTACTATGATAATTACCTTGTTGTCCAAAGGGGTACTGATTTGAAACCCTCTTTGTTTCAGTCCAACTCTAAAACACTTTCTTGCCTTTAGAGTGCTGTTAGTTTTCTTCTCAGCAGCCTTATTTCAACAGCTGCTTTCTCAGTGTTATTATAGTGAGCATCCATGCTCTGGAAAGATAACTTTCCATTAATATCGGAGGAATAGACATTGGATTCATCATAAGGTTAACAACAGATAAGAGTCATTTAGTACCTCCTGTAAAGCACATCCTCATTTAATTTTAATAATGATCCATGAAGTAGATAGTACTTTTATCCTATGTGTGTACAGTGCATGTATGTGTGGAGTCGAGAAGTTAAAATCAGGCATCCTCTTTTATCTCCCCGGTCCCAGTTCTTTTTGAGACAAGCTCTCTCACTGAACTCAGACATCATCAGCACGCTAGATGGGCTGGACAATGAATGAGCTCTTGAGATTTACATATTATTGTGGCAGGGCTTACAGTTGTGTGTGGCTTTTTATGTAAGTGCCCAGGATCTGAATTCAGGCCCTCCTGTTTACACAGCAGCCACTTTACTGATGAAGGGAGAACCAGAGAGCAGACAGAAAACCATGAGTTGTTCCCACTACCCCAAATGCATTTGCTCTCTTCTAGAAGCCTCAAGTGGACTCTGGCAAACTTGAGGCTTTTAGAATTTATTTCCCCAATAATTTGGCTATAATTTGCTCAACTCTATTGTGGTAAAGTCTACATAGGATGTATATAGAGGGCCTGGTCTTGCCATTATTTGAGGTAGACATGTGGCGGCCCTCTGAATCAGGTCTGCAGCACCATGATTGTTGTTGTTTTTTAATCATTTAGTTGCAATCACTGAAGACTCTACTCTCTGTTACCTCTTGAGATGAGAGAACCTCTGGCAGTCTTGGCCTTGAGTTCTGTCACCGTGGTAATTGCCTCCATCAGCAGCCGATCCCAGCAAATGCGTTCCTACTTGCCTGTCTCCACTGACCACCCCACTCACTGGAATTATCTACTTAGCTCCTGAGGGTTCATGAGTTTGTGACTCCTAATAGACAGTCTATTTCCGACATGCTCATCCATGTAGAGCACACTGGGTTGGGATTATTCTGGAAAACGTATAGACCTAGACAAAGCATGCCATGTAAGAGATTTATATCCTGGTAGTATAATTTAATAACCTCTGTAGACTTTGCTTTGTACTCATCTATTATTATCTCAGCTATTTTCCAGCTAAGGAAACATCTTAAGTTGCCATATTCTCTCTCTTGCTTTACCACTTTGCTTGGCTATGTCAGCTCCTTCCTCTGTACTTGAATTAGGCAATACACATCTGCAAATATTTCCTGGTATATTCCATAAAAGTTGATAAAAGTAATTGTCAGAAACGATCATGCTTTGACTAAATAAATCTACTATTGAGGAATTAGGTGCAAAACTTAAATATGGCATAAATGATTTGTTAGCATATCTGCCAACCTATTGTAGGAGCTTTTAACGTAGAGGCATTTGTAGAAGTACCATTTTGTTTTTGTAAATTTGACAGCAATAGCTTTTCTTCCCCCTTGAATGTATTTGACATTATTTTCAACATTGTTTATGCCAATCACATTTACTGCAAACTGCTTATTACTTTATTGCTGAAAGTGGCAACACATACTTACTTAGCTTTTTATTTTAGAATCAGCAGGCTATCCTTCGCTTTATTAATCAGATCCAACCTTGAGGATTATAGCCATCAGATTCGAGTTATCTAATTGCTGCTGCTCAGAAACTGAGAAATCAGTAATGCAGTTATCCCATCTCCCTTGAGGAATTACTGCTCCTAAGGACATTATATTTGCTTTGGGGGAAAGAGAGCTTTTCAACTTACATATTTTTCTATTGGTAACCAAGCATAAGCGGCGTTCTGTTATCATGAAGAGAACCTGGCTGACCTTTCTTTATGCAGCACATATTCTTCGAATTTTCACATTTTAAAATGCTTTTATTACCTTGTATTTGCAGGGATCTCCTTGGTAGACACTGTCATATGTGTTATAAAATTAAAACTACATTTGTTAACTCACATGCTATCATTTTATTAGCCCAGTAGAAAAGTCAATATTTACAATTTGATGCCTTTAGATCTATGCCAGTGTTGATGGATAATAAAGACCCAACAAGGCAACATAATATACACTAACCCAAGTCTGCAAAGAGGAATGGAAGTCAAGATAATAAGAAAAAAGTTACTTGGGAAACAAAATATATAATGAGATCTGGAATGCCAGAGTTGTATTAGAATGAATCGTATTTTACTTTTGAAGGAGGATAATTTTAAACACAAAGACTACAGAAGAGACAGCTGGATGCTGTGGTTTCCAGTGGGGAGTTTTCTTTCTCAAGTCTCTGATGGTGTTGAAGACCAGATAGTTTAGTTTTACAACTAAGCTTAGTTGTTTAGGTGTTAAGATGTTTTTAGGTCTAGATAAATGTTTATAGTTGAAAGAGATGAGATATGCTAGGTATTGATTTACATTCAGAATTTTAGACTCACCAAGATAGGAAAGATGTTTTCTTCAAGGCTGCCAAATACAAATAGCCAAAACACTATGAATATAAAATTTATATAATTCCTGATTGTTTCATGGTTCTTCTTGCCATAAGTGGTTTATTATATTTATGTGTAATAATATAAGTGTATATGTCATCTTTGAGTCCCCATGGTATTTGTATTTAGGCATAAACAAGAAAAATTAGCAGATTACTCTAGGACCAACAAAAAACACAACACCCACAATACACCTCAAATATCTGGGTATATATTTTCAGAATCACATTAGACTTTGCAATTCTCTTTCATTTTAGATGAATGAACACTACTATGAATACATTTGTAAATGTATTCTTCACATGACATTAATTACTTTATGATATGGGCCTTCTATTTGGATAACCACCAGGTAGCCTGACTAACAAGGTGAAGAAAATGGATGATGGTAAGACAGTAATCCTACCTGTGCTTTGTAACTATGGAGATAAATTTTTAAACCAGTGTTCTCCATGTATTTTCTCTGATGATGGGGGAAAGATGAGGCATTGAGTGTTTGAACATACATTCATATCAGCTTGTACTTCGCTGAAACTGAATCAGTTCTGCCAGGATAGTCTAAAATACTGAATCAACAACCAAAACGCTAGAGCAAGGCAAAGGAAAAGGAGAAGGTGGGAATGCTTGCGTCTTGGACCCTTTTCTGTTCTCAAAACATTGAAAACAATATTGGTCAATTGGGCAGTAGGGTCACATTTTCAGTGTCAAGGTAAGCTTCATATTTTTTCCTAGGATTAAAAAAAAAGGCACAAAAAAGAGGGGGAGATAACCTTTACCTTTACAGAGAAAAACCTCTGTGCAATGGAAAGAAGCCTATTGTGAGATGGTAAAGCCGCGTCCACTTGGACAGAGGAAGGGTTAGGGTTAGGATTGGGGTGGAGCTCCTTGTACTCCTTTTGATGTTGTGGAACAGTAAACTACCCTCCCCCAAATACCAAAGGGGCATAGGTTCTCACAATTAGTCAGTGAGAAGACGAAGGGGCATTGCCTGACTGGCTTTTACGTGGCATTAAACTCTTCTGAGATTTAAATGTAGGTTCGTGTCTCCAGGTGACGATAAATGTAAGTGGTTGAGCAACAGTCACCAGTCTGCGTGAAGGAGAGATGTCTTAGCTACAGTCCCCACTGCATACCCACCGCCATTGGTCTCCAGGGATTCCAAAATGCCTTCTAGTTCTTCTTTTAATAAACTTCACCGTGTGTCCAGAATTGGAGGTTCTATCTTTCACCTCCTGGCCAGGCCATCAAGCAACCCTAGTGATGTAATTTGGCTCAGTCCCTCACTGTGTCCCATTCTCTCTCTTCCTTGGGCCAAACTGTAATGGAAGAGATCATTTCCTTTCCTAGAGCCCATGACAACAGCCATCTGTGCTTTTCTTTCTGCCCAGAAGTTCTGCAGGCCAATCTCTGCATGTCTGGATACAGTATAAGTTTCAAGGGCTTGCTCCAATGTCATACTACCCTTCATTCTTCCTTAGCCCTCAGATGAAAGGATCTCCTCCATTGGACAACACACATTTTCATAAAGATTTATTTTCATATTTATATACACATATATGTATATATATGGGTGGTGGTGTGTGTGTGTGTGTGTGTGTGTGTGTGTGTGTGTGTGTGTGTGTTTGTGTTTATGTGTGTGTGTGTGCGCGTGTGTGAGTGTGTGTGTACATGTGCATACATGCTTATAGAAGCCAGTAGAGGATGTCAGATGCCCTTGGGACTGGAGTTACAGGTGGTTAACAGCAACCTGAAGTAGGTTCTGGGAACCAAATGTAGGTCCTCTGGAGAAGTAGCAAGTATTCTTCCCTGCTGAGGCATTGCTCCAGCTCTGACATCATGCATTGTCATCATTGCTTTTCCTACAGTAGCAGCCCTTTGCACCTGGCATATGGTGGTTTTGGATCCATTTCTCTGATTCTTCTGTAGGATCTGCCTCATTCAGGTCCCATACAAGTGATTTTCACTGTACTTTTAATGAATGAAGGAAGAGAGAGACTAAGTGGAACATGTGGCCATGAAAGAGAGAGAGAGAGAGAGAGAGAGAGAGAGAGAGAGAGAGAGAGAGAGAGAGAGAGAGATGCCTCAGTGGTTAAGAACACTTGCTGCTCTTGTAGAGGAACTGGGCTCAGTCCTCAATATGTACATGGTAGCTCCCACACATTTGTACCTCCAATTGTGGTGCTCAGACACTGACTTTTGGACTGTGTCCGCACCAGGCCTACATGGGATGCACAGACACATATGCAGGCAAACAACTCATACACATAATATAAAATTGAATAAATCTAAAAACAAAACAAGGCCCCATTTTTGCACCCAATACTGACACACTCCAACCTGCTTTGACAATCATAAACTATTTCTGACCCCATTTATTTTCTTGCCTATATCTATTCTTGTGCCAAATACCTCTATTCACAGACTGCCCATTTCCCTTTCTATCTCCCCAGCTCTTCCTCTCTCCTGAGTTACTTAACCTCCCTTCTGGGTCTCTCAGCTTTCACACTTTTTCCAATGAATTTATCCATCCTCTGCATTGGTACCAAAGTGATTCATAGCACAAATCAGATCATGTAATACCCGTGATATTCACTTCCATGGATTTCTGTCATCTAAGGTTATTTGCATATAGCATCTAATGATCTGCTACAGGGTCACCACCAACTTCTTCCTTGTCTGCCATATTGTACACTGATGCTCATGTGGCTCACGTGGCATCTATGCTGTGATTCCCTGACAACGCGCAGTGTTCTTATGGCTTTCATTGACTCTTTATATTATTTTTTCTCTTATTTTTCATTTTTAAAATTTATCCTTTAGGACTCATACTTTGCCTAAAACCCTTTCGGCCTTTCTTCTTCATGATTCTGTTAATCAAGATGTTTAAGTTCCATAATGTATTCTATCATAACAAATTATCTTTGGATGTCTCTGTCACTGTTTTAATATTGCTCGTTATAATCACAGGCCTAGGATTGTGTATTTGAATTATTTGAGGGTATGCTTATGTATTTGAGTAATTAAGAGAAAGTGGAGTTCTCAATTCACTCAGGAAAAGCCAAATGTGTCTATCAGCTAGGATCTTCATTGTTGGGAACCAGCAAAAGAAATAAAAGTGACCCAAATAAATGAAAGATCAGGGATGATAGAGATGCCTTGGTGGCTACAAGCTATTGCCACATATGTAGGAACACCTGAGTTACAATCTCCTGAACCCACTGCAAAGCTGGATGAGCATGTGTAATCCAAGCACCCCTAGGAGAAGGGCCACAGAGACAGATGAATCCCCAGAGGCTCACTGCTCAGATAGGCTGGGATATGTAGTGGAAAACAACAAAGAGACTCCTTCTGTAGAAGGGTGGAGTGTGAGAACCAACATTCAAGGTTGTCCTCTGACCTTCACACACATGCTGTCACATGTGCTCCTACACACACACACACACACACACACACACACACACACACACACACACACAAAAAAAAAAAAATTTAAAGAGCCGATGAAGCTAATTGTGGTCACAGGAGCATCACTCAGGTTGTTAGATTATTCAGTGTGAGTGGTAGAGACTAAGCTGAGAGAAAGAATTGAAACTGATCAGAAAGACAGGGCCAGAGAACAACCGCTGGAGGATTTAAGTGGGGAGGGACATTGAAAGGTTCTTTTAAATTCAGATCACTCTGGTAAGTATTTGGATATGAGCCTACTGGATAGTGGGATGGTGCACTGACTGACGCCAATAATGATATGACAGAACAGATGAAAGCCTTACTTAGAGTAAAGAAATCATTAAGGAAGGGGAACTGGGCATGGGAAACACGTTTAAGATAAAATTGACATGGGTTGCAGATTTTGAAATGAAGAAAGGTTGTCTATTTGCCTATCAGTCAACTTTTGGATAATTGGCTGAAGCAAATGTTTATTGACTCTTGAACCTCCTGAATACTGAGCACATGATTTACCGATGAGCCATATCCAAGTCCCTGGGGCAGCCATGAGTTTTAAGAGTGACTTGACCAATTGCCATCAACCACTTTCTTTGTGAGTCCACAGAGCAGGCATTGATGTCAGTCATCCCACAAGAGGGTTGACCAGATTCTGCATTTGCAATACTCTTCATTTAGCCCAAGGTTGCTATGGGTGGCATGATTGTATCTCTATATTCATGTGTCAGAGCTTGATGTCCAACATGAGTTCTCATTTGAAGGCCAGGCCTTTGACAGCTGAGCAGGAATGGATGAGCTTGTTACTGAGATGTGTAACCTTGTAAAAAGGGACATTTGAGAGATATTCTGTGTCCCTCTCTTTCCTTTGAAACACTATACCAAAATGCATCTCCTTATAAATGAAAAAGAAGTGTCCCAACAGGAACTTAAATGCCTTCTTCTTGGTCTGCTCCTACCCCAGAACTCTGAGGAAAACATTTCTGCTATTTAAACTAGCAGCTCTACGGTATTTTTAAAAACAGAAGCCTGAATTAAGACAAAAAGTAAATATTAGAAGACGAAGCAATAAATAACAACAAACAGAAAAAAAAATGCAGCAACAACTCTTTAAAGCAAGAGAACATAATATAAAACAATTGTTGGTTTTTATTGTTGTCAGTTTAGGTGTTAAACAGGGAACCATTTGCCAGTCTAAATTACTTTGCACACCAGACAGTGAATTTCTTTATAACCCCGTGATGTGGTTGTTGGAGATATGGCTTTAGATGAGGAGCACAGCGAGTGTAAACTTTTACTAAAGTTCTTGAGAAATATTCTCACATCAACAAAATTTCCTTTATACAATTTTACCTAAAAGTGGAGGAGAGACTGTCTGTCTATCTGTCTGCTTGTCTATTTATCTCTGTGTATAAATCATCTATAGATACACAGATAGATACATAGGTAGATAAATATAAAGATAGATAGAGATGATTTACCCAGCCTCATAAGAGAAAAAAAACAAATCTTGGTATTCAAGATAACATAAGGGAACCTTATTGTGTAAAGGTAAATAAGAAAGGCATGGAAAGTCAGTCACATCCCGCAGGATTTCCTTCTATGGGTTCAATGTGAGGCTAAGGGGAAAGCATCAGGCAAAAAGTAGTGAACTTCAGTTATGTGGAATGGTGAACTGTTCCCGAGAGGTGGTGCACATCATGCGGACTATAGTCACGAATACGGTGTCACCTCTCTGAAATTTACTCAGACAGTAAATTCTAAATGTTCCACGAACACACAAAGATAACGATGTGAAGTGATTGACATGTTAATTAGCTTTATGGTGGCAATCATTTTATAATCTATATTGATATCAAGATGTACTATATACACTGTATATATTCTCTCAATTATAAACCAGTAAAGACGTAAGAAAATAAAAATAGTGATGCAAGACCCACACGGCACGTGATGAGCAGGACAAGGCACTAAGCATGCTGCTAGGTTCATTTTCCACACTTCTTTTGTATTTACCTCAAAATAAATCAAAATGTTTTTGCATGTTGCCAGGTGTTATTAGTGTGGAAACACTAAAACAATAGGAGGTATACAAAGTAATAAAAAAAGACTATGGGACCAGCCCTAATCATAATCTAAATAATGGGAAATACAATAAAACAAATGAAGTGAGAAACACTGAAGACACTCCGCAGCATTCCAATTGCGAGAGGCGAGCGTTGCATTTTCTCAAATGATGTGAGCTTCTCCTGATTCCAATACTAATGCGAGCACAGCGTTTTCTTCTTTGTATGTATGGGAAAGCTAGCCCTTTTGAGAGTTAGAATAGCTTTCAAGACCCCTGATTTAAATTTCAAACTCTTGATCATAGCTGGGGAGCAAAGGTTTTTTTTTTTTTTTTTTTTTTTTTTTTTTTTTTTTTTTTTTTTTTTTATCTTAGAATTGGAAATTGAGTCCTTTAGCTCTATACCAAGTGATAATATTAAGCATTTTGTTGTATCCACCATGCAAGCCTAGTTCCCCACTGTGCCTTCAAAGCCACAGTGAATGAACCATATTTGGATTTGCTTATCAGAAAGAGACATTTAGAAAGACAATGCACTTGTCCTGCAAGCCCCAGACTCCTGATGCTTTTAGATAGGCCTCTGAGGAGCTCCAAAATGGGCCCTAAAATCAGCCTGACATGGTCGCTTAACAAGCTTCAGTGTGCTCTGTGGGCCCGGGGAGTTTGTGGTGTCACCCTACGGGGGCTGCTGATGGCAGCCATCATAATTAGAACACACGAATCCAAAACACCAGGTGAAGATTTTTGCCTTGGAAGAAAGAAAAGGCAGATGGAGGGAATTAACACGCCCTTTGACGATTAAGCCCTTTCATGCTGCTGGATCGCCTGGACCGTATGCATGAGCGAGAGTGTGGAGCATGTTTCTTCAGAGGCCTGGTCCTTTCTACCACCAGGCCTCATTGTGGCAAAGAAGGGCTGAAAAGCTCTTCCTTGTCAATTCCCTGGAAGGAGTAAATTCCCAATCTCCTCCCTTAACATAGGTTAAAAAATAAAATAAAAAATAAAACACACACACACACCACACACACACACACACACACACACACACACACACACACACACACCAAAACCCAAGTAACCTTTGACTTGTCTTGTTTGTGATTTTGAATATGAAAAACGATGGAACCATGTTTCAATAGAGAGAAAACTCATATGCATTAGGATATGACCTTGAAAGGGATTTGCCAAATCTCAACTTTTATGACTTTTGGTTTAAAAAAAAAAAACTCTAACAAAAGCTCTGCCAGAAGAGCTGTTATTACAAAGATGCCTCTCATAGGGAGAAGTGGGTTAATTGCAAGCTCTCACTAGTAAGATAAAGCAGAGTTCTGAAAAACAAGTGTGAAACTGACAAAATGCATTGCATTGCTCTTGTGGAAGGGGGAAAAAAAAAACAACACAAAAACTATGAGGGAGCCACATTAAAAATAGCAAATGTCACACATAGATGTTATAAAACTCTAGGAAGAAGCTATAGGAGATTTCAGATGACTCATAAACAATTGTCCATCTGACCTTGATATGAATGCAGAAATCCATTAGCAATCAAATATTCAAACATAATTGTACACTAGAAAATATGTATTTTTCCAGTATAAATGTATGCTGCCAAAACCTACTTCAATACTGTGATGTAGACTTATTTAAGATTTTCTTTATTTTATGTCCCATTATGTGGCGTTTGAGATTTGGTAAACAGAACTCACTATGAAGAGCTAAACAGAAAACTGGAAGCAGGTTGAGAAGATTCTCACAGCAGTGGATGACTTTTAGGGAAACTGAGTTTCTACTTTGAGCTATAAATAAAAGCTTTGGAACAGGCAAGATTATTTATGTTCCTCTAGTTACAATGTTCTTGTTCCAATAAGGGTTTTACCTTAAGGATAGTCTCCTAACCTTAGTAATTTAAAGAAAAAAAAATCACACTAGATGGTTTTTTATGATTTGAGTGATAACGATGACATCAGAAATATTAACACCATGTTAATGATTAAGGGTGATATTGTTAAATGGAAGATTTGCTACAACAATCTGAATATGATTAATATGTGTTCACCAAAATGCTACATAGGGAGAACATTGACCAAGCATGTTCATGTCGACCAGGAGTAATCTTTACTGAATCCATCAAAGAAATTAGAGAAAATTGCATTTATGTCCACGTGTCCAAAGACCGGCCATCACTGGAGGCCACATGGCTTAATTTTGCCTATTAAGTAAATGAATATTCTTGAGAATCCACAGAGTCAAGAAAAAAAAAAAAAACAGTGCCATTGTCTACTTTTATTCCAGTACAAGTCAGAATAGACATTTCTCCGTCTGATTTGAGCTTCATTTGGAAGCAATTAACTATTTTATATTAGATATAATAAGGGTCTCTCGTGCATGGACCACATTTGCCTGCTTCAGTTGTTTAAGGCTTAATTGAGTAAAATTGCATTCACACTCAACCCAGCTCTAAATGGTAACCCATTCTTGTCCGCTGAATTCTGTTTCTGCTTTCATGTCTTAAAATGTGCAGGGCAGGTGAAATGAATTAGCATTGAAGGCTAGGACAAAATTAGTAACTCCTTTTCTTTTCATTCTTCTCTCCCATGCTTTGTATTTGAACACTCAAATGTGCAAGAATCAATAAGTGCAGTAGGCTACATACTACTTACAAATATCCTCCAAACCATTAAACTTTGTTCATAAAATTCATTTAAAATTTGATTACTGTTTGCTGTTTAGTATTTCATTTTTGCTCTTTCAGGAGGGAGAGCTCCAAAAATACTAAACTTTAGGTGTGAAAAATAAGGAGTGTTTACATAATTTACAAACCAATAAAAACTTTGGAGTAAAGAGGCCAAGTGAAGCTCATGTTTATACAAATATGTAGGCTGAAAACTGTTTATTCAAGGTGACTTGTCCACTGCTACAGTGTGTTTTGTGTTGCTTATAATACAATAAATGCTGCATAAAGTTTATTTGGCCCCTGGTTTGGCTGGGGAGAGAGTACAAACAGCTTAGTGCTTGCCGCTTAATACACCCTCCCTGGATGTATCAAAACATGGAGAAGAAAGTCAAGGGAACTAGCCAATATGCCTTGCGTATAGAAGCCAATGTATAAAGTGGCCTCAATTTAAAAAGTCCTTCTCTCCTAAGAGTTAGTCCACTCACATGAAACCTAATGTGCTCCTGAGATTTAGCATGAATCCATTGCTGAATCTAGAATCTTTATCATCCAATTACCTTTCATGAGGTCCTACCTTTTCAAAATACCACTCCTGCAAGGTCCTATCTCTTTCCTGTTGCCCCACTGATGATCCAATGTCAGCATATGACCTCTCAGGGGCACACCATACTCAAACCATGGCACCTGCCATGCAGGTTATGTAGTTCTTTCTCAGGATAATTGCCTTTCTATCCTAAGGAAGGCAACTCCCTTTCTGAAGGATCTCAGTACATCCCACACTAGCCGTAGTGAAAGCATTGGCTATTCAGCTACATTTTCATAGATATTCCAACAAATAGACTCTCCCGGACACTGCGGTGCAGATGTTATGGTTCTTCATATTTGAATCCAGGGTCAAATAGAGGTTCTGGATAGAGTGAGTGGGAAATGGAAACTTGTGGTTAATCCCTAGAAACAACTGGGATGCTACCTCATGAGGCCTCTGTTTCCCCCTCTGAATGCTTAATACAAATTTTCAAATATATTGATAGTATATTAATAAAATCTTATCCTCGTGTATTTACTGAAAATGTCTATGAAGGCAGGGGCAGTCCTTTCTTCTATCTTCACTTCCTTGATCAGGTATTTAATACTGGCTTCTGTCTAGTTGGCTAGTTGGCTAATTTCTCTGTGCATATCCTTTCCTATCTTAATAATAAGAGCTCTATTTTGAGGCTTTCCTTGTCTTGACTCTAACCCTAGAAGGTGTTTAATGACAACTGATAATCTACACTGGGAAATTAATTGCTATCATTTGTTTTGAAAAAGTATCAATAACACGTAAGGCACAATCTTGAAAAAAATTGTTTTATAAACAACTTTCCATTTAAAGTTGAACAAAACAAACTGTCTTCCTTGAGTGGAGAAAAGGAAGCATCACCTTATATGATACTTGAGAAAGAAAATAAAATAAAACAAAACAAAACAAAAAACCCCACAGCCTCTTATACACTATTCACAGAGCACTTCTCTTACTAGGGGTGTGTAATATTTCCCAAATATAAATCAATACTCCAGGAGGCACCAGCTGGGGGTCCTGCAATTCAGTGCTGACATCATTGACTGGTGATGGTGTTGAGGCCACAGGTAGCTTCTTCTTCTTTTTTTAAATCATAATTTATTCAGAGTATCCCCTCACTTGTATCTTCCCATTTTCCCCTCCCTCTCTCTTTTGCCCTATTCCTCTCCCCTAGACCTCTGGCAGAAGGGGAGTTCCTCTCCCACCATATGACCACAGCCTATCAGGTTTCTTCTGGATAGCCTGCTTCCCCTTCCTCTGTGTGCCCATCAGGCTTCCCCACCAAGGGAAAGTGATCAAATCAGGGCCACAAGAGTTCATAGCAGAGGCAGTCCTCACTCTCCCCACAACCATGGAGAATGAGCTGCCCAGGTTTCTCTGCATGCATTGTCCTTGGTTGGTACAGCAGGCAAGGAGGTGTAGAAAAGGGAACACTTCCATTGCTGGTGGGAGTGTACACTTGTACAACCACTTTCGAAATCAATCTGGCATCTCTGAGAAAACAGGGAACAGTGCTACGATACCACTCCTGGGCATATATACCTGAAAGATGCTCCACCATACAACATGATCATTTACTCAACTATGTTCACAGGTTGCTTCTTATGTTCCGCAAAGATTTCCCCCTTGCTCTCATGCCAATCTTCAGAAGTATTTCCTCATACTGACTTTGAAGGACCAGGTATGATTTGGGATTTCTACCCCGTCTCCTTGTATTTTATCGTTCTCTTGGAATGATCGGTCAAAGACTCAGGGAAACACTCCTCTTTGCTAGTTTATATGAAAGGATGTTCTTCTGCCCACAGACAGCTGGGAGAAATGAACAGGGCAAGATCCTGGGATGAGGGATGGAACACGGAGGTCCTATGCCACCCTCCATGACCCTCACGAGTTCAACCTCCTGAAAGTTCATCTAATGTTCTCACCTGGGAGTCTGCATGGAGCTTAGTTTCCAGGCTCTCACACCTGCCTTTCCTGGAGGTCAGTTGGTGTGGCTAAATGCTTTAGCCCACTGACCACTCAGGCTTGTAGGAAACCAGTTTCATCCCAAGGTTCTCCAGGGATCTCCCCTTAAGTTCTACCTTTAACATACGCCCAGGCGTTATCAGATGAACTCATTCTGAGTAAGAAAAGACCATTGGATCATTCAGTAGTTTCCAAAACCTTAAGGGGCAAGACCAAATGGAGTATTTACTGTCAAAGTACAACATCTGGCAACATTGCAAGAGAGACCAGGCTGCACCTGGATATCTCAGTGTTCGCATTGGGGGGTTAGCATTCACTAGATTTAGGTATGGTATAGCTTAATGCTGCTTCATGTCAGCATTAAGATATGGTGATTTTTTTTCATTTTAAATGTGTGTGTGTGTGTGTGTGTGTGTGTATGTGTGTGTGTGCGTGTGCACACACTGCACCTAGAAAACAGTGCTGGATGTAGATAATGTAGCAATTCATCCAGATGTTTCTCCCAGTCATCTGTGCTTCTCTGGACAATTTTCCTATTCTTAAATTGTGGTATTAATAGTAACATGCTTCACATCCAGTTGTTAGGAGTAAAAGGGGGGAGGAAACCTTGTAAAGTGCTGGGATCAGTGCAGGGGAATCTACCACGTATTCCTTAAGTGTTTGCCTTGGTGAGGAGAAAGAATATAGAAGAACGGCCATTCATTAAGACCTCCGTTTCCAAGGCAGTTCTAAGTAGTTAGCATGCATTATTAATAATAGTCATCAAAGATCAGAAGCAAATAAGGAGATAATAAGGACTCAGATTTAGACCCACGTAGCTCCCTAGTTAGGGTTTGCTTTAGTGAAAAGAGGACAAAAGAGCACACCACGCAGCAGAGATATTCCTTAATTATTATGGCATTCCCCAATAACTAGAAAAAAGATTTTGCTCAATGGAGGGCCCAAAGCCAATTTCTCTCTGAGAACTTTTCTATACTATTACACACCATTGCCACAAGCGGCAATGATTCTTTGATGACGTGCGGCTACTCAAAGCCGACTTTATTAATGTAGATAATTGGTTAAGGTTTTTAAACACAAAGTTTATAATTATCGGTTTTTGTTTTCTCTGTTGCAGAAGATTCTCTTTAAGTGGAAGAGGCGTGACACCTTTCTTCTGCATGTGGTTGTTTGTCCCTTGTGAAACCCAGGTTAATATCACCTTAATACTTGGTTGACAATGCCTATTGGGTGGTGGGGGCCTTTAGAATTCATAGCTGTTTCTGGAGACTAGGTTAGGAATGCTGTTTGGCCTTTTGTGTCTGTTACTAAAAGAGTGTTGTCCTAGGGTTTCTATTGCTGTTATGAAATGCTATGACCAAAAAGCATGTTTGGGAGAAAAGGGTCTATTTGACTTATACATCCATATCTCTACTCATCCTTGAAGGAAGTCAAGACAGGGACTCAAGTAGGCTGGGGACCTGGAGAGAGAAGCGGATGGAGAGGCTATGGAGGGTGCTGATTACTATCTTTCTCCTCATAGTTTGCTCAGCCTGTCTTCTTATAGAACCCAGGACCACCAGCCCAGAAATGGCACCACCCACAGTGGGCTGGGCCCTCCCTTGTCAATCATTAATTAAGAAATTGCCTTACAGCTGGATCTTATGAAGGCGTTTTTCTCAACTATGGTTCCCTCCATTTTGGATTCTTCTAGTTTGTGTCAAGTTGGCATAAGGCTATCCAGGGCAAGTGTGGAGTGAGAGCGGAGAGTTATTAAATGTAAGACCTCCCCACCTCTTTACCTCCTTCTCTAAGTGCCCACATATCATTCTGACTTCGGCCATGCTATGAAGAAACAAGAAGCCCTCATCAGATGTGGCTGCCAGTTTTGTACTTTCTACCCTCTAAACTGAGACAAGATAAATCCTTTTTCTTTATGCCTACCCAGTCTCAGTATTCTGTTAAAGCAGCAGCAGCAGCAGCAACAACAACAAACGCAATACTAAGCCATCCCTCATACTTTTTATGGTATGGCTTAAATATGGTATCCTGAAAATGACATGATAAAATCATATGCAGCTTTCCTTTTTTTTTCTTTTTCTTTTTTTTAATCATTTCTTAATGTTTAAGAACAGTTTGAATTAAAGGACAATAAAATAATTCCATGTTTTCTTTCCCTTATAATGTTTTATAATATTACCTATATGTAGACTATATTTTATTTGCATATGAAAATACTTCCGTCATACTTATTAAAGCAAATTATTTTCTCACTTCTACAGGAAGGCACTGTAAGTTTATTCCACCACATTCAAAAGAATTGTGTCTGCCTGTGTGTTTGGTGCATAAATATTCATTAGGATGATGTATATGAATTCAAGGCCAAACTGTAACTGGGTATTGTAGGCCTGGTATAGTAATCTTACTTTTTCTTTGGCTCTGAACCTATGAGAATCAAGGCCAAAGAACCCTTGGAGACATAAAGTACTTGTGGCTCTCTGGTGCCTACACAGTCTGACCTTGACTACTGGTTTTGTACAGGGTTAACATACTACCCTTTCTGATTTCATTTATTAATCTGTCACCTCAGATAAACTGATTGAGACATTGTGCTCCACCTATCGATTTATGTATTACTGTTTTTCCATCTTTTCAAGATCACTGAAAATAATATCTCAAAGCCTCCACTTCACATGGACCCCCTTATTCAATATTCAGCTCAGCGCTCACCCCCTCCTTAAGCCTTTCTGCCTAATTCCTCTTAACTTGTGCTGCTTGGTACTTGGGCACATCTTCTCTGAATTTCCATGCTCATTATATGCTTTATCATGAAGTAGCATGAATACATTTATTTGAACTTCCATCAAATTACTTCAGGAGTCCATGTTATTTCTCCAGTCACATTTTAAGTTCCTAAACTCCAGTTGCTATCTCTGAAGTTCATCAGAAAGCAGCCTGTTGCCCACATCTAAGATCCTAGCATGGGATTCCTCATAGATTCAACAGTGGTAGTTGGGTAAGCTGAAATGGTGGCAGACAGTGGCATGCTGTCTTCATCTGTTTGTATCATCACAGATGACTAGTCTCATGATCTGAAAGGATTCAGCCTTCATGAGAAACCAGAGTGTCTGCCTAGAAACAAGAAAAAGACCCCCACTTATGCCAAATTTCTGAGATACTGAACATTTAAATGAATTTTAGACTGAGGAATTCTTAGGACATGAGAAAGAAGAAAATGCCAGTCAATGAATGTTTTCCAGTTCATGAGATGAGGCTACAGCATCCACAAACAAAAGCAGGCCCAAACCAACAGCGAAAACTCATAGTAGTTACCAATCTCATATGTGACAGTGAGACAAAGATGCTATAAAATATTAGCAAATTGAATAAAAATATATTGGATAATTATGATTCCATACATTTCCACATAGGAATTTAAGGAACATGTCAATTTGGATATTTTATTTATGTGACATATTGAAGGGGACAAGAGTAAGAACAGTACAGTTATTTTTAAAAAAATAATATGTGTATGTATGCATATGTCTGTGGGTAAGTAGGTGCATGAGAGTAAAGGTGCTTCAGAGACATAAAGACAGAATTAATTTCGCAGGAACTAGAGATACAGGGGTTGTGAGTTGCCAGATGTGGACACTTAGTAACTAATTCTGGTCCTCCTTGGGAATAGTATGTGCTCCTAACTGCTGAGCCACTTCTCTATGCCCACGTTATCTTTTAAATTGACACTGAAGAGATCTTTCATGAAATGTACTACTAACTTCTGACTAAAACCATAATTCACTAGGTGATAAATAAAACCGCCCCCATTTTGAGTAAAGACTCGAGAAGAATGGCTAGTATTGTGGCCTTTCTTCTTTCATTGTCTGGGTCACCTAGCCAGAATAAGAAACATAAGAAAACTACAAAAATATTAAAATATAACATTGTAAATAAGACTTTTGAAAATTTTATAATTTTATACTTGAGCATCATCTGAAAATATTACATTTAAACAATGGAATATTATTCAGCCAGAAAGAAGAATGAGAGCCTGTAATTTACCAGGTAAAGGGACTTTGGTGGAGAGCATCATGTTAAGTGAAGTAAGCCTGACACAGAGAGAGACACCCATTATGTGCTTTTGGAAATGGGAGCTTGCTAAATAAAAAAGACCAATGAGTTAAAGAGAAACTATTGAGGGTGACAGAAGGGAAGAGAGAAGAGAGAACATGAGAGTAGAAGGGGATAGGCATGTTTAGTGCACAATCCATGCATCGAGAAAAATATCACGCTGGAATGCACTAGCTTGCTACCCACTAAGAGAAATGTTACTATGAGAAGTGCCGTTTAGAGAAATGCTCTTTTTATTTCTACTGCAGCAGGAGATATTCACAACACCTGAAGAGTGTTATGAATGTTTTTTTCTTGTTTGTAAAATGTGTTCACTGGACTTACTCTCCATTTTCACAGATACTAAGCTGATACTAAATACTGACGTTTCCCACTTATGAAAAATGGTATGGTACATCATGTAACCTGGAGGGAGCAGTTGGGGGGATAAGTAGCATGAAAGGCGTTGTTAAATGACATGGAGTTCTACTGCTATAGTCCCATTGAATGCATGCATGCGCACACATGCACACACAACACACAAACACACACACACACACACACACACACAGAGAGAGAGAGACAGAGACAGAGACAGAGACAGAGAGAGATGGAGAGAGAGAGACAGAGACAGAGACAGAGAGATAGAGACAGAGATGGAGCTACCTTGTAACAAGGTGACAATGCCCCTAACTAGAAGTTAACAAATAAAAACTCCAATGCATGCATTGAACCTGGTACCAAGGAGAGTCCATAGACTCCCAGACATTACAGGAGGTTGACATGCTCCGGGCTACCCTCTAGAACTTGATAAAACCATACTGCTGAAGAAGCTACATGCTTAGTTACAGACCATGGAAAAATTAAACTGGTATGAACTCAGGAGCTTTACTGCTAATGGGTGGCTTTCATAGTGGTGGAAGGCACTATGGAAGTTGCTGGAAAACTAAGTAAACTACTCTATTATTGTGTCTAAGTTCAACTCCACAGAGTAAAACTCATACCTCTCAACATTATATATCTAAGAATCTATGGTTGGACAGGTCCTAGGTCCTGGGGGAGAAGCTGATTTTATTATGGTGCTCAATGGACATAATATTATTTTAAACTGACTGCTAATCACATGCCTTTATACCCATAGATCAACGACTCTCTCATTGCTCAGCAGAGAAGCTTATAATTGCAGTAGATTGTGATTAACACAGTGACCCATATCTGGCCAAGTTACAGAGAAAAAGACACTGCAGAAAGCTTAGCCCTAAGGGTAACATTACACCACAACCCCTCTTTTTCAAGTCTCATGGATCATTTCAGAAGAGGGGGCGGAAAGACTGTAAACACCTGAGGTGTTACATCATAAAGTATTTCTGGACACAGCAGGGAGCTGCATATATGAACTCACAGTGATTGCAACAGCATTTATAAAACCTGGCAACTGTAAAGCCAGACGATATCCTAGCATGGAGAGGAAAGCTGGACACGATGTGCTGCTCTACGTTATTGAGCTATTGGCCATTGTTAGCTCTTTGGGGGGAGTGGGGGAGAGAGAGAGAGAGAGAGAGAGAGAGAGAGAGAGAGAGAGAGAGAGAGAGAGAGAGAGAGAGAGAATGAGTTTTCTTTAAGAGTGTAGCCCTTGGTTAAGCTGACCATACTCCAGTGGAAGACCACATATCCAAGAATATTTGAGCAGAATAAATTGGTCTTGAAACATCAAAAATAAACGATACAAACATAGGTTGGTAGGGAAGGGAGGGTGAACTGTGGAAGAGCTTGGAAAACAGTGAATTGGGGGAAGCCTTAGGAAGTGAACTGGGAAGCCTTGGGGGTTCAAATTAGGGAAGAGCTAGGTGTGAATTGACTGAAGAGTTGGGGAGGGGAATTGAAGAATTGGTGGTGTGAATACAGTTGTATGAAACTTTTAAGGAAACAGTAAAAAAAGGTGGAGGGGGCAAAATCCTTCTTTAGTAGGTTTTGTTACAGCAATATGAAACAAGCTAATACAGATACAGAAACTTGCATGTGAAAGTTTTTTACCACTGTAAGTTTGCAAAGTTTCTACTACATTTCCCCAAATTCCTTCCCTCTGTGGTTCTTACATTGAAATGACTAGGAGAGATGATGCTAATATTTGTAAGGTGCCTCTAAGATAAAAAACGCAAGTGACAGCACATGCTGGTGGGGACGGGGAGAAAGGGGAACACTCCTCCATTGCTGGTGGGAGAGCAAACTTGTCCACTTTGGAAATCAATTTGGCACTTTCTCAGAAAATTGGGAATAGTTCTACCTCAAGACCCACCTATACCACTCCTGGGCATATACCTGAAAGATGCTCCACCATACAACAAGGACATTTGCTCAATTATATTCATAGCAGTTTTATTCATAATAAACAAATCTGAAAACAACCTAGATGTCTCTCAACCGAAGAATGGATAAAGAAATTGTGGTACATTTACACAGTGGAACACTACTCAGCTATTAAAAACAATGAAATCATGAATTTTGCAGGCGACTGGATGGAACTAGAAAAAAAAAATCACCCAGACCCAGAAAGACACACATGGTATATACTCACATATAAGTGGATTTTAGCCATATAGTACAGGATAAACACACTACAATTCACAGACCCAAAGAAGATAAGTAACAAGGAGTACCCAAGGGAAGATGCTTAAATCTCATTCAGAAGGAGAAATATAGTAGACAGTGGAAGCAGTTGAAGAGAAGGAAGAAGGAAAGAAAGGGAGCACAGAGAGAAGTGAGAGTGGAGATCGGACCTGCAGATAGTGGGAGCAGAATGACAGAGGGACTGAAGAGAGAAGAGAAACTGTGGGCAGGGGCATCTCTGTGACAAGCTGGAGACCTATCCTCCTGGGAGGATATGGGGGTGACTCTATCTGAGAATTCCAGTAGCAGGGGTTATGGAGACTGAAAAGGACACCCTCTAACTAGACAGGACTCTTAGTGGAGGGAGGGGAACACTAGAACATTCACAAAAAATTGACCCAAAATTTACCCTACCTATAAGATATTTAGGGATAAAGATAGAACAGAGATTGAGGGAATGAGCGAACTGAGAGTCACCCCATGGGAAAAAGGCAAATTCTGACACTATTAACAATACTCTGTTGTGCTTGGAGATGGAAGCCTAGCATAGCTATTCTCTGAGAGGCTCCTCCTAACAGCAGAACAGATGCTGAGATTCACAGCCAAACATTGGATGGAGCATAGGGACCCTTGTGGGAAAGTGGGGCAAAGAATAGATGGATCTGGAGGAGACAGAGCTCCATAAGAAGAACAGCAGAGCCAAATAACCAAGGCTGGTGGAGAAGCACCAATCAAGGACCATGCACACACTGTACCTAGGCCCCATACACAGATATAGCTGATGGGCAGCTCCTGCTTCATGTGGGACCCCTAGTAAGCTGAGCAGGGGAGCAGAGACTTTCTGTGATATGAACTCTGTTATTCTTTTTTTTTTTTTTTCTTTTTTTTAATCATTTCCCCCTGGAAGAACTGCCTTTCTAGGCCACAGGGGAAGACAACATACTCACTCCTGATGAGATTTTATGTGCTGGGGTAGGTTGGGAGGGGACTCCCCTTTTTCTGAGGAGAAAGGGAGGAGGGAAGAGAAGAGAGGGAGGGAGGGTGAGATTGGAGGGGAGAAGGGGGCCTACAATCAGGATGTAAAATTAATACATAAATAAATTAATTTTAAAAAGGGTTTTTAAGCTGCCAGTGAAGAGACAGCCTATACTCTAAAGACTTTTATGCCAAGACAACAGATAAAGATGTGCAGGGGTGCCTGTGGCTTCTGGGCTGTTTTTTTTTTTTTTTTTTTCTCTCCATTGCTGCTCATCCCCTTTCTTCAGGGTGTATAAGTAGAGGAAGAAAAAACATTTATGCACTAATTTCTTATATATACAAGGCAAGCATGAATATTGACATGGAAGCAACAAAGCAGGAGAAGAAAGATACCACCTTCTCTTGAACACAATTGCTCATGCCAGAGAAACAGGGCGGGGTCCGACTTGTGACCTGAACATGTTTAAAACAACTTTTAGATGAAGGGGTCGCAAGCACATCCCTGTTCATAATCTCTGAAGGGGCAGAGGGAGCAAAGAGGACACATTCAAATATAGAATTCTTGCAGAAAACTTACAAGACTATCTAGCCATTTCTTACAATAAAGCTACATATACTAATATAAGTGCTTTAATTTACACTGTTGAGAAAAGCTTGTTAGATATGTGGCCTTGGGTGTGAAGAACACTCTAGACTTGATGCTATTATGTTTCTCCTGTTGAAAGTTTACTAAATTTTAAGGAAACTCAGTCCCTAGATGTAAATAGTTTGTATCAAAAATTGCATCAGTATTGAATTAGGTGATTCATATGAAAATCCTTATAAACTGCTATGAGCTGTATAATTGAGTGCCATAAAAGAATGTAGGTTTACTGAGTAGAAGATGTAGGTTGTGGGGACAGATACATTCTTACTGGGTTACTGTCAATCTAAGAAAAAAAAAAAAAGGAAGAAGGAAAGAAAATTCCATCCTAGGTGATGAGAAAGTAAAATAGTGTTTAGCTGTGTTTAATTGCATGTCAAATGTATTATTCCAAGGGGGTTGTGTTTTGGGGCTATAAAAGTGTTTTCTGAACAAGGCAAAGCTGCCCACTCTCTCCATATCTCTTCAATATAGTACTCGAAGTTCTCGCCAGAGCAGTAAGACAACAAAAGGAGATCAAGGGTATCCAAATAGGAAAGGAGGAAGTCAAATTATCCCTATTTGCAGATGATATGATAGTGTACATAAGTGACCCTCAAAATTCCACCAGAGAAACTCCTAAAGCTGATAAACACCTTCAGCAAATTGGCTGGATACAAAATTAACTCAAAAAAGTCTGTAGCCTTCCTATACACAAATGACAAGCTTGCAGAGGAAGAAATTAGGAAAACCACACCCTTCACATTAGCCACAAGCAATATAAATATCTAGGAGTTACCCTAACTAAGCAAGTGAAAGGACTTGTATGAAAAAAATTTCAAAACTCTGAAGAAAGAGATTGAAGATGACCTGAGAGATGGCATGATCTTCCTTGCTCATGGATCGGGAGAATTAACATAGTAAAAATGGCCATCCTACCAAAAGCAATCTACAGATTCAATGCAATCCCTATCAAAATACCTACACAATTTTTTTAAAAGACATTGAAAGTTCAATTCTGAACTTCATATGGAAAAAACAAAAAACCCAGAATAGCTAAAAACATCTTGTACAATAAAAGGTGCTCCGGAGGAATCTCCATACCTGATCTCAAACTGTACTATAAAGCAATAGTAATTAAAACAGCATGGTACTGGCACAGCAACAGGCTGGTTGATCAGTGGAATCGAATCGAAGACCCAGATATGAATCCACACAAATATGGTCACTTGATTTTTGACAAAGAAGCCAAATCCATTCAATGGAAAAAGGATAGCATCTTCAACAAATGGTGCTGGTCTAACTGGAGGTCTATGTGTAAAAAAATGAAACTGGACCCATATTTGTCACCTTGCACAAAACTCAAATCCAAGTGGATATTAAAGGCCTCAACATAAACCAGAGACACTAAGCCACTTAGAGGAAAAAGTGGGAAAGAGCCTGGAACATATTGGCACAGAGGACAACTTCCTGAAACAGAACACCAACGGCCCAGGCCTTAATGTCAACCATTAATAAATGGGACCTCATGAGGCTGAGAAGCTTCTGTAAGGCAGGAGGAGACACTGTCAAGAGAACAAAGCGACAGCCTACAGACTGGGAAAAAATCTTCACCAACCCTACATCTGACAAAGGTCTAATATCCAAAATATTATAAAGAACTCAAGAAATTAAAACCACCACCAAACCGAATAACCCAATAGAGAAATGGGGCTTGGAACTAAACAGGAGAATTCTCAACAGAGGAATATCAAAATGGCTGAGAAAACACTTAAAGAAATGCTCAACCTCCTTAGTCATCAGGGAAATGCAAATCAAAACAATTCTGAGATTCCAACTTACACACATCAGAATGGCTAAGATCAAAAACTCAAGCGACACCACATGCTGGCGAGGATGTAGGGAGAGAGGAACACTCCTTCATTGCTGGTGGGAATGCAAAATAGTACAACCACTTTTGGAAATCTATCTGGTGCTATCTCAAAAAAATGGGAATAGGGCTTCCTCAAGACCCAGCTATCCACTCCCTGGAATATACCCAGAAGATGCTCCAGCACACAACAAGAAACTGCTCAACCATGTTCATAGCAGCCTTATTCATAATAGTCAGAACTATGGAAACAGCCTAAGTGTCCCTCAGTAGAAGAGTGGATAAAGAAACTGTGGTACATATACACTATGGAACACTACTCAGCTATTAAAAACAAGGAATTCCCGAAATTTGTGGATAAATGGATTGAGCTAGGAATGATCATAATGAGTGAGTTAACCCAGAAGCAGAAAGAATCAAATGGTATATACTCACTTATATCTGCATACTAGCCCAAGGGCATGTCCCACGAAAGCCTTCACTTACCAGGAAACTGGGACAGAGGGGAGGGCATCCTATTGGGACTCTAAATGAGAGACGCATGGGAGAATAGCAAAATAAAAGGATACAGAGGGTCCTAGAAATCTACAAGTAGAACAATATGATAGGCAGAATTTGGCCCAGGGGTCCCGCTCAACTAAGGCACCAGCCAAGGACAATACAGGAGGTAAACTTTAAACCCCTTCCCAGATCTAGCCAATGGTCAGAATATTCTCCACAGTTGAGTGGAGAGTGTGATACGACTTTCTCATGTACTCTGGTGCCTCACATTTGACCATGTCCCCTGGAGGGGGAGACCTGGTGGCACTCAGAGGAAGGACAGCAGGTAGCCAAGAAGAGACTTGATACCCTATGAGAATATACAGGGGGAGGTAATCCCCCTCAGGAACAGTCATAGGGGAGGGGAATAATGAGAAAATGGGGGGGGGGAGGAATGGGAGGATACAAGGGATGGGATAACCATTGAGATGTAACAAGAATAAATTAATAAAAAAAATTAAAAAAAAAAAAAGAACCAATCAGTAAATAAAAATGTTTTCAAATCTAAAAAAAAAAAAAAAAAAGTGTTTTCTATCGTTTTTCAAGGACCGGGTATGGGTCATGGACCATATTCAAAGAACTGTGGGTTTTGATACGTGATTGGTTTAGTAGATTGATTGAATTGTCACAATCATCAAGATTTGGAGGAAGGCCTGTACACTCTATTATGGACTTGCAACACAGATATCAACACTCTGTGTGGGGCTTTATTAAGTATTGTAAGCGGTACCTGATTAGCAACAGTTGTCAGCACCTTTCAGCCAAATATTCACAGAGATGCTAAGGACACAAAATCAAGTTGGCTCACAAAGCCCTTGCATGCGTGCAGAAAAGGTAGGTTGGAGAATAAAATGGTAGATGTGACTGCATGATTGCCCTATGGGAAGTCCTCTATGCCAGGATTTATCAATGATCACTGAGAGACACCTGTGAGAGAAATCCAACATCTATATTTAGACTGAGTCTTTTTACTTTGTTTGATGCTTTTCTAAGTTGCTAGAAAATAGTTGGTAGGCTTATCATAGCTCCCAATATCATTAAATCAAATGAGGCAATTAATCTATTCTGCTGACAAATCCAGGACCCAAAATGATACAAACCAGCTAAGATTTTGGCATATAACCAGGAAGATGAAATCTAATTGATATGCATGTGTAACTTTCTACTTGGAAAGAGTGAAAACTAGAACTTCCGCTAAGATGGAACAAAGAAAAACAAAACAAAACAAAAATGCAAAAATAACATGGTGACTATAAAGGTGAGATGCATTTTGACTCAAAAGGATTTAATGATAGAGTTTCTGTTGAGAAAGATCAGAGGTATAAACTGATATGACACCCAGAATAATCACCTGATTATTCTGGACAAGCTCAATGCCCACGGTGTGAGGAGTTCTCACTCTTGTATGTAGCACTTGGTACTGAAATTTGTTGAGTAACCATTGGAATTCTGACCTCTGCCAAGAGACTTTCCCATTCTCAAATTGGGTGGGGTGGTTGTGGTCAGTCACGCTTTTAATCTCAGAGCTCAAAGACAGAGGCAGGCAGTATCTGCATATTTGAAGATAGCTTACTCTACATAGTGAGTTCTAGGCTACCTACGGCTACATAGTGAGACACTTCTTCAGCAAACAAACAAACATACGGACAGACAGGCAGACAAGACAACCCCCCACCACTACATCATCAGCAATAAAAAATAAACTTTCTCATTTTTAGCATATGGTTGATATCCACAAATAACAGTCAAAAAATTAACAGGTAATAGGTATGTGCAGACAGACTTTGGGTTAATGTAAAGAGAGCCTTTATGTACATGTATTATTTGGATATAATACAGAATATATTCAAGCTAGGATTTGGGTAAGTTACGTACTAACTGAGCCTTAAAAGTGAACCCAGATCCCAAAACACACACATGGTGTATACTCATTTATAAGAGGATATTAACCCAACATAGATGATCTCTGAAAGGCTCCACCCAGAGGGGCATCGGGAAAGATGCTGGGACTTGCTGCTGGACTCTGGGTATAGTGCTGAGTGCTGAGAGTGGCATGGAAGAACTGAGGGATGGAATGACGCAAAGGGTTCAGGAGCCCCAAAGAAAACCATCAAGGCCTGTGGATCTGGACTCAGGGAGGCCTGCACAAACGGATGCACCCGCCTAGGACAATGCATGCAGTAACCTAGACCCTTTTTCAGATCTAGCCAATGGACAGCTCATTCTCCATGGTTGTGGGAAGAACAAGGACTGCCTCTGACAGGAACTCTGGTGCCTATGATTTGATCACTTCCCCTTGGTGGGGGGGGGGTGGGCAATGGCACACAGAGGAAGGGGAAGCAGGCTATCTAGATGAGATACGATATGCTGTGGCCATGTGGTAGGAGAGGAGGTCCCCTTCTGTCAGAGGTCTAGTGGAGAGGAACAGGACAGAAGAGAGAGGGATGATGGGAACAGGAAAAGACAAGCAAGGGGATAACATTCGGGATGTAATCTGAATAAATTATAATACATTTTAAAAACTGAATACTGCATATATCAGTGTCATGGTTAGTGGAAGTACTTTGAAAGTTTGAGTGGGGAGTCAGCGTTGAGCAAGATCATCTATGACAAACACGAAATCTGCTAGAAAACATACAGATCTTAACGATAACAAGCCTGGTGGGATGTCGCCCACTGGCAGGTCACACCTAAGTGTAAATGACTATTTCTGTCATGATGGACTTGAGGGCTCTGAACTAAGAAGCATGAATTTCTTTCTCTTGAAACTTGGCACCGAAGCCAGGAGCCAATTTAAACCTGGAGGTTTTGTGTGCATCATTTACAGTCTGAGAAGGGCGAAGATAGATTTCAAGTCTCAGTTTTGTACATCCATAAGTAGCTTACCCTAAGTGATAGCCAGCCTTTGGTATCAGTTGTAGCCGGAACCAGAAGGCTCCTGAGATGTAGAAATAGAAGCAAGCTCTACAAAGCTGAGATTCTCACTGTCCTGCTATTGGTCATGTCTCAAAGGTTCGAAGACCAATTTAGGTCTCCGCAAAATAAAGGGCAGTGGACAATTTTGAGTCAGCCTGAAGTTGAGGCAGGGGGAAAAAAAAAGTAAAAAGAAACGCTTCTTGAGGTAAGGAGTCTTTGAGGGCTGTGGAGTGAAATTTAACCTCAAGGAGCAAACTCGGGGTGGGAAAGTCTGTGAGAGTTGGGAAGCAGCTGTGGCCTGTGTCGGATGAGAGTAGGAGAGAGATGGACTTCGAGACGTGAAGTGGGAAACTTTCTTCAAGGCCTTCTGTGTTTAAGTGTCTTTGAGATAATGAAATATGTTACCAGGGAGGTTGGACTAATCTACTTGCCTGAAGGTTTTAGGAAATATCCCAGATGTTCTCTGCCTGGTGACCCGATGTAATCTTGTACAGCATTGCAACATAATCAGGTGAGAATTCAGACAGCATATGGAACGCAAAGTAGGTCCATTTTGGAAAACCAATCCTGGCTTGTGGTGCACTGGCTGGTGAGGGGTGTGATTCCATTTGGTTTCTCAAAAATAGACTCTCCAGGGCCCTATTTGTCTAATTTTAGTATTTTAAAAAAAAAATAGTATGTCCTTCTCAAAGTCAAAGCTGAATATTTTTATAATCATTGCCAAACCCAGGAAGTCTGTTATGCAAGTGTTAGATTCTTCTGTGGTGCTGAAGTACACGTAGTTGCTTCTGCATTTAAAATTTTATGGCAGATTAAGAATTTTTAAGAGTTGAAGCATCATTTCATAATTTAGCAAAGAGGCATCAGTAAGAGCACCCGGTTCTTCCTAACAGGTAAGTTGTGTGGTTTAAAAAGCACTTTCCTAGTTTAAAGATTTTATTTGGTACAATAAAAATCACAAATTTATCTTCTTTGCATAATATCTTTAACACAGTAGTTGTGCCAATATTTACACCCAAATTAATATGATTTTTCAAAATATATTCTAAGGGCATGTGAAAAACTTTCCACTACATTTTGATGCCTGGATGTGTTTTCTTGCCTAAAGAACATGGAGAAATGGAATGAGAACGTTATCCTAGATGATTTGGACACTGGTGGACATTGACGAAGGTGTATGAGGCATCAGCATACTTGGAGAGAACAGCTTGGGAGATGCTTCTTCCAGCTCTATATCAAAGCTCCGCTTTCCAAACTGTAGTCTGACACCATTGGGAGCTTGTTGGAAATGCAGACTCTGAGACTTACTGGGCCAGAATCTGCACTGTGAAAAAGGCAGTCCATGGATTGGTCCCCACACTCATATTTTAGATGCATTATACACAGTGACTTGTGCAAGGGAGTAGGAATTGAGAACTGGTTCCTAGTCAAAAAAGAGTCAAGATACAGAGTATGCCTTCTGGGCCCATCTGAAAGGAAGAAGAAGCTGTGTTTTTACACAATGGAGTATTTTCATCACTGTCACTGAACATTATGATAACACATGTCACACAAAAACTTCTCAGATACTGAAGAATCATTTTCACTGAATATTTTTCTCTACCTTTGGGAATTATTGGCCTAGATATATGTTCTAAAGCACACAAAACAAAACATATAACATATATACTAAACACTGCATTTCTTCTTCTTTAAAATTGCAAATAGATCTTTTTCATACAATATATTCTGATTATGCCTTCTCTCCCAGCTTGCTCCACATCTTACCCACCTCTCCACTCATCCAAATCTACACTCTTTCCCTCTATCTCTCTTTCCCCTTTGACTCTCCTTCTCCCTCTCCCCTCCCGCCTCTCTCTCATTAGGATACCAGCAGACAACTAAAATAATCATAATAATGAAATAAAACAAGATAAAATAAAACCAGTGATAGCTCTGCTGTTAAAGGCTAGGCTCACAACCAAAAATATTGCTTCTTGACTGACACAACGTTTCACCATTGACATACCCTCCATTCCACAAGACCACCAAACATTTTCAAACATTTTCAATGTGTGACTGTTCTTATATTTTTGCCCATGTGGAATTCCTATTTTCTTCTCTATACCCGTGGAAGTATTAACATTTTACAGAAAACACCAGCGCTGTTGCTATAATATGCTGGTCATTACACATACGAGCCTTGAAATTTTGGGGGCTGCACTGAATACCTACACTTTACTAGTGCTGTGGTCATGGCTGAGCTTCTCAATCAGGTGGAGTCTTGTTTTATCTACATTGAATATGGACAGCAGTGGTCTCCCTGCCAAACCGTCAGCCCTGAAATCATACATATAAGTAACATACAGAAGAAGCATATTATATTTAAGAATATGGTGTGTGTGTGTGTGTGTGTGTGTGTGTGTGTGTGTGTGTGTGTGTGTGTAGATATAGGCATGTAATAACAATTAGTGAAAAAGGAGGCCATGGGTTTGAAGGAGATAGGGGAGAGGTTTGTGGGAAAGTCTGGAGGGAGGAAAGTGAATGGCGAAATATAATTAAATTACAATTTCAAAATTAGAAAAATGGATTGGGGGGTGTCGATGAATTGGTGATTAAAGATTGTATCATAGAAGAGGCTTGAATTTGTCTAAATGTGAATGCATCTGGTAGGCTTATTAGATGTTTGATATTTTGATCCATTCACGAATCATCATATTTTAGAATCAGATTTCAATAATAGTCATAAATAACTTTTACTAGGCTCTATATACAGCCAGTATTTGTGAAGATATTGTTGAATTCTGTAAGGGCCGAGCCATTATTCTGGTTTTGTTGCTGATCATAGGAAATATACAGAGAGAAAGAAACCCAAATCACATGCTAGCAAGTAATTTAGATAGAAGTAGGTCCAGGTTTCATAATTCCAGGGTTTTAGTTTTAAATGCAGCAACTCCTTTGCCAAGGTCCAAGGTTGAAGAGTTGTTAGCTATTAGCATAGGCAAAGTCATGTGACTAGTACTTCAGGCTTTTTCTATGAGATTCTCCACAAAAGTTCAATTAGATTGCATGTACAAATCTTTCAAAGACAATGAGCGAGGCTAACTTAAATGAGCTTAAAATGGAGGTTACTCTATAAATTTCTCAATTTCAAAATGAAACTCATACACCAAAAGTATAGATAAACACTCTTTGGTAGAAGAGGGAAAGTCTTTGAAAACACAGACTGAGTTTCAATGAAGGTCATTATCTTGAAAGCTTTCAAATGTTCACAAGAGAAAAAGATTTCTAAGTCATGCTTAAGAAGGAAAGGAAATGAAAATCAAGCAAATGAGAGACGGCAAGATGTTTCTTGTTCATTAGACATTTTATGTTTTGTAGTTGTTGAATTTAATTGCTTATAAGATTATGAAAACATTCAAGCCCATGAATATTTGATATCTTCTCCTATCACATTATAATAAATCAAATGGTATTTGTATCTTTGATAGGAATATAGCCAACTTGGTAATAAAGGCATACTTGTGAATAATTTTTGGTTTGGTAGAAAAAAGATGCAACATTTCATAATATAAATTGAAAATAGGCTCGCACCATTAATATCACATGAATGAAGGATAAAACAAAAATTCTATAGTAAATTGGCATTCGATTTCTCTAGATTTTCTTTGCTGCTTTTACTTATTTGATTGTTAAGCATTTCATACATAAATTTGGTCTTTTGATCAAGTAAATAAAGGCTTCCTGATTGCTGAGTAATTGTTACGTTAGAACATCAGTCATTCTCAACACTCACTAAGTAAATAACCTGAGTGTTCTAGACAGGAATGTTTTCTGTACATGATCATCAAGAGCCAATAAATCAGACTTAAAATTGTGGACTGAGGATGAAGACTGTAAGATGCTTAGTGTCAGCTTTGGATTCCATATCCTATAGAGAGACACAGCCACAAGCATCTCCAATTCCTGACAAACCAATATATAGAATATGTTTCTAAGGGGTATGGGGAGGACATGCAAACTGCCTCTTGTGGAAAACTATTGTTTAAGGCAATGATTTAAATGGGTGAGTAATTGTGTTTTATACCAACTGTCTAAAACTTCCTTAAGTTATCCTTAAATTGGTTTGTTTTTTAAATAGTCACATCTGCATATCCTCAAAAGTTGAAATTACCTCCCCATGTTTTTCAATTGAATAGGCATTTGTTTTTGGTTTTGTTTTGCACAGGAGTTGAAATTGTTGTTTGCATTAACTTAAATAGACAATCAAGTGGACACTTTCTTCTACCTGAAGATTCCTGATCACTTTCTCAGCTGTAGTCTCTTGTCTTATGCAATCTTCCTAATTAAAACAATGTGAGTCTCTCTTTCCTTTGAGTCAATAAACTATCGCCTATAAGAATGCCATTTCTAATTATTGAAAGAAATCTGAGACACCTGCTGCTCATGCAGAGGACCTCTTCTCCAGGTATTTACATGGCCACTACCAACTATCTGTAACTCCAGTTCTATGAGATCCAACATTCTCTCTTGGTTCTGTGGCCAAATCCACTCATAGTACACATAAAACCACTTATACATATAATAATATTTTAAAAGTATAAGTAGGACTAATTGGAAATGTTTCTTTGAGGAACCAATCCCCAGGCCAGTGTTCATTAAAACTGTCATACATGAACCCACCCATCCCTCACCACTGAATTTTCTGATACACTTGTCATTATTATTGCTGATCCTCTTCTTGATTTATTATGTGAGACTCTAGAAGAGGAACCAGCACTCCACTATTTAATAAGCCACCACCAGGTTGTCAGTGTCTTTATTCAACATCAAGTGATGAAACCATAGAGACAAGATAGAAAATATGTGATGGAAACTACTTGTTTAGTGAAATTGAGTTTTGATCATTTCTCTACCCAAAGGTACAATAGTGGCACTTATATTTTGGCAGTAAACCATAGTTGTCTAGTTGGACCTAATTCCCATGCAACAGGAGGAAAATCAATCCTGATACTATAAAATTAGCCAAGTACCAGTGGCTAGTGAGGTCGTGGAGATTAGAGGAAATTTTACTGCAGTTATTTTTTAAACCTATATAATTGCTAACTGTGCTCTAAATTCTTAGTGACATTCAAATACACCCACAGATAAATGTAGCTTTCCCCATCAAAGAGGCTTATTTTTAAAGGAGGCAGATAGCATTACAGAAATCTGCAATTAATCACATGCCCAGGCTGAGGTAATACATCTACAATACAACACCCACAACTAAGTGTCAGGTAACATCGTAGAAGAGGGGGAAAAGAATATAAAGCTAGAGGGGCCAGGATGTTTGCTGGGACATTTTTTCTTTTAGATATAACAGAGAAGTTACATATGGAGTCTCGACAATATTGTTGCCAAAACAAGACCTGAGAAATGGCACCACCAGTTGGATGCCAATATCCCACGATGCCCCATTCCTAGTTGGAGAGCTATACGTAATGAACAACTGCCAAGAGAGAGGAATCCAGTTTCTAGGGACGAGCCCCTTAATTGATTAGTCTATAACAAATGGTCGCCCCTAAAGAACATACACACATAAGCAACACCGAAAGGACTCCATACGTTGTGTTTATATATCTAGTCATATATATATATATATATATATAATTTATAATTAAAGAAGAGACTATGAATTTGAGAAGGGAGTAAGTAGAACATGAGGGCAGTTGATGAGGAAAGAAGGAATGTAAGAGTTACATAATTATATTTTAATAAAAAACAATATAAATTAAAAAAATCAGATTTACGGAAAGACTTATGTGGAAGACACTGCTCTTATCCCCCAAGTGGTTGGAGCTTCACAGTGAGGACGCAAAACACTCCTTATGTACCTCAGATATGACTATAGCGCTGGAGTCTAAATGAAGCTCTCAAATCTGGGGAGAAACATTCTGGCACCAATATAAAAGTTGGGTTCTTCCCATTAGGATCATAAAACTACGTTTCTTTCAGATATAAGCTCAGTAGATCATCTCTCTCTCTCTCTCTCTCTCTCTCTCTCTCTCTCTCTCTCTCTCTCTCTCTCTCTCTCTCTCTCTCTCTCTGTCTGGAATGGAAGCTACTTTATTACAAAGTATTCTTGAAAAACACCTCCCTCCACTGCCTGCTCCTCCACTTTATTTTGGTATCTACAAAACCCGACACTTCATAAGAGCATGTATGTATGCATGTATGTATGTATGCTAAGTGCATCCATCCCTCTTCTGTACTGTACTACGTCAAATCACAGAATATAATAGAATTGATAGCATATATTTTCCTTTCTGTGTCTCCTCTCCGAGATTGCAGCTGTACTTCATGTTGGCAGTGATGCTTGGGAATTTAAACTGAACATAATTTCACATCCTCTGTGAAATGAGTACGTATCTGTTGTGCCTCGTTATTTATGCATTTTTCAACTCTCACTGATGGCTGAAGGTGGCTTAACAGTATATTAAGATGATTTGACTTGAAAGTAGCTGGCTGCTTTTCCCCAAAGTCATTGCTTCTTCTTGAATCACCATTTGTTTAGTCACTTAAATAATATTATTCTACATGTAGCAACCTATTGAGATTTTTCACTTTGGTTCTTCATTCATGGAATCAGAGATTCACGAGAAGTTGGGGTAATCAGTCATAGCAATGTGGTAATCTTATGAATGCTTCATTTATTTTCAAATGAACAAGAAAGAAGTGATTCTTTATGAAGTAAGGAATAACCCCACTTTCCCATTATCACACCCGGAGGACCTCACAGCCCATACCCTCCTTTCTGTGCTCCCTCATATATCAAGTTCACACACAATACATAACATTTTCCAAGCGATCAGACCACAAGCTCAAACAGAAATGTTCTCTCCCAGGAGTATGGTACACTGAGGCAGAGCAATCACTATTTTGAGGCCAGGTTAGGCTATATAGAAAGATCTTGTCTCAAATTAAACAAAAAGACCTGAATGTTTGTTGCTAAACAACAAAAGCAGACAATTGAGAGAAGAAAATAATCACTAACTTTGGGCATTTAACTCTGAATCCTATAGTATTAGAGGAAATTAAGAATTACTATTTTTTTTTATTTTTTAAAAGACTGTCTCAGATAGATTTAAATAAGTAATTATTTATTCATCTTTTGGCAGGGTCTCTCTAGGTAATATAGTTATCCTAGAACTCATTATGTAGACCAAAATGGCCTTGAACTGAATCATATAGAGATCTGACTTCCTCTGCCTTCAGAGCTCCGGGATGAAAGGCATGTACCACCACCCTGGCCCTGTGAAAATCCACTTTTAAGCAGAATACTGTTTCTGTATTATAGCCAAAGTCACACATTCATGATAATTATGTAATGACTTGTACATTTTATATAAACATGTACATATGAAATGGTCTCTCAAAAACAATTCTTACCATTATGTTTGTAAATCAAATATTGATTTACAAACACAACAGATCTGCGATGACCAGACAAAAGACTAACTCTAAAGTTCAAAGGTGGCTATTTAAAGCATAGACATCCTAAAATTAATAGTTTGATTGTTGTTATTATTGACAGCTATAAGAAGTCCTGTCACTATTGCCTGAAATCTCAATGTAGGATAATCTGTGTCATGAAGTCAAAAGTATGTAAAAGCCTTTCAGAGATGCAGCTGATTGTTCTTGATGCCTGTCCACTATCAGCAATATCTCTCTGTCTGTTTCACTTTGACAGTGTCTTTAAAAAAATAATTATTAAGTTAGTTTAAATGTGCTAAAGTGACATTTTTATTTTGATAAAGAAATGCACAATAAATGAAATCTTAATTTGAATTTTCCACTTGAAGAATATTCCTTTTAGAAGAGTGGGATGTTAGAGTACAGCCTCAAGTCAATTCAGGATCGTTGACTATATGTACTCAGTTCTGTAACCAAAGAAACAGCATAATAACAATTATTCGTTTATATTCTTCATTGTGGGCAAATCACCCCCAGGCACCAAACACTGGTTCTACAGAAAGCAATATTCAAAATGATCTATAACAGTTCCGCCGATATGTTTGTCAACGTGTCCCTAGTGTTCATGTAAGTTGCAACAATTTAATGAAAAGTCAACATTCTGCTCTTTCTGAAGACACCCACGTTCAGTTCCGAGCACTCACATTTGGTGGCTCAAAAATCACCCATAATCCCCAAACTTAATGCTCCGAAACTAAATATCCTAAGAATAAACAATTACTTTATTTTTCCATATAAGCTTTATTCTGGTTTTGAATGAATTTGAGCCTGTGCTAAAAGGGCTATTAATCATGTAAGACAGGATTGACAAACTTTTTTTTAATGGATTACAAATATTTTAGGATTTGTGGGGCAAACGGTGTCTGTTGTGGCTTTTCTACTCTGAAAATGTAACAAAAAGCACATGCACGCACTTTAGTGATAAATGTGGCTCTGTTCCATTAAGACATGATTTGCATTTATGGAAATTTGAACATCATCTAATTTTCATATATTACAAAGCCTTATTTTCCTTTTGATTTTTTTTTCCAATCTTATAAAAACCACTTTGAAAATTCTTAGCTCATGAGCCACAGAAGAGCAGACAGTCGGGCCATATGGCCTGAGTCATAGTTTGGTGACTCTTTATTAGAATAGTACACAAATGGCTTTATAGTCATTTGATTAATATAGTGTTGAAAATTACAGTGATAAAGAGGATAATCACTGTCATGGCAAAGAATTTATAATACTGACTTTAAAATGTTTCAATTGCCTATGGTAATGTCTTTAATAAAACCTTCCTGTGTTTTGGAATGGCATCTAATTTTCTATAGGAGCCTACCAATTCTCTAAGTGTAAAAGCAAAATTCATAGTCCCACACCAATTATGAATATTCATCATCTTTTATAGTCATCATTAATTGCTGAGTTGTAAGCAAAAAATAATATTGTAGTGATTTCTAAAGGTTGTAGCCATTCTTTCAAGGTGATATTCTCTCTGATAGTTGAACACAATAAGTTTGGGATTTATTTTTCCTCACTTCCCTTCATATGTCTATGTTTTTATGTGTATGTGTGTGCAGGTGCAGGTGGAGGCTAGAACTGGCCATCAGATCCACTAGAACTGGTATTATGGTTGGTTTTTACCCAAATTGAGTGCTCAAAACTGAATTTGGGCGTGTCCTCTGAAGGAACAGTATCTCTCGTACCCAATGTTCCATCTCTCCAGCCACACAAAAACATGCATACACACGTGTGTGTATGTATGTGTATTTCATTTATTATTTATGTAGTTATTTATTCGTTATTTATTGTTTTCATTTTAATTATGTGCCAATATGTGGATGTGTGTGAGTACGTGCACATGAGTATATGGGCCATGGAGGCCAAGGGCATTGTGTCACCTTGGAGCTGGAGTTATAGTGGGTTTTGACCTGTCCAGCATGACTGGTGGGAGCTGAACTCAGGTCTTTCGGAAGGGCTTTAATTGTTGTTTACCTCTGAGCCGTTTCTCCAGCTGGCAATTTTCTAATGAAGATACACATGTATAATGAACATATATAATGAATATATTTGTGTGTGTTTGTGTCTTCATATATATTGCCATAGATACCGTCAAATATATATTTCAAAGTATACCGAAAACTTTACTCCTTTTTCATGAGTACCATTCTCCCTTTGCGGTAGTCACGTGGTGATTGACTGGAAATGTTACTGCTGTGGAAATGATTTAATGATGAGGTGAATATCCAGGTAATTTTGGAGTAGTATCCTGACCACTTCTGATGCTGTAGGAAAAGACAAGGCTTCTTGTCAGTTCCCGCTTCTCACCTAAGAATTGGGGGTCTGGAATTCAGCTCGAGTTAAACTCTCAGTGCTGTCATTAGTTTGGTCTAAAATAAAGCTGACTTGCTTGCCTAAGGCAAAGCAGTCATCCCAAATCAGCTGCCTTTTTAATGGAGTCTTCAAACCATGGCATAGTCCATTCACACTGACCTTTTCTACCTGAGTGGGTGATGCATTATACATCAATGCTCCCAGAAGCAGCTTGGACTACGGAGGTGAGAAGTCAGGGAAAACCCAAGTGACATAGAAATGAATACATGTATCGCCCAAATACATGTATGCATCACGAGATCATGTAAGTCTATGTTATAGTGCTGCTCCATGTTAAGCATGAGGTATAGATTGTCCAGGCTGTGAAGTCCTGCATTCTAGCCACCTGGCTTCAGTGCAGATGGCCTTTTAGCTCTCCTGTGACATTTCAGGACACATTTGCAGTCCTGTGCTCCCCTAATCTTTGAGTATGAGAGCTAGGCTTCACTGTGAAGGGAGCTAAAGGTGTGTATTCTTCCAGTGTGCTAGTAACAAAGCTTGCTTATGGGAATCCATCACCGTCTGAAGCTTGTATTCTGCGACACAATGGAACTGAGACTCCACAATGGAAAGAAAAGATGCTATTCTGAAGAATCATTTTTATCCTTCATACTGAAAATATTTTTTTTTCTAATGTACCTGGATTATGTTTTCCCCTCTTTCTAAACCTCCCGGTTCTTCCCTACCTCCCCTCCCTTCCTGCCTCTCAGTAGAGAACAAGCTGGCCTCTAATGGATAATAATAAAAATATGATGAGGCAAAACAAAATCTAATGCGTTGAAACTGGACAAAACAAACAGAAGAAAAGAGCTCAAGAGAACGCACAAGAAACAGAGAACCATGCACACACACACACACACACACACACACACAAGCACCACACACACACACACACACACACAGGAATCCTATTAAGACTTTAACTGGAAGCTACAATATATGAGAAAGACCTGGTACAGACCCATGTGGGGTCTTGTGCATGCTGCCTCAGTCTCTTTGAGGTTATAAATGCTTTGATCATATTGACTTAGAGCTTGTTCTCTTGGTGTCCTTAGTCCCTGCTGGCTCTTACATTCTTTCTACCTCCTTTTCCTGGTGGATCCCTGATCCCTGAGTGGAGGGATTTGGTGGAGGCATCCTATTTAGGGCTGAGCATCTCAAGTCTTTTGCTTTCTGCATAATGTCTCTCTGTGGATCTCTATATTTATTCCCATCTGCTGCAAGGATTAAGCTGGAGAATCATGTTGTTGAATTAGTATTTAAGATGGCGGATGATTTTTTTCACAAATGTTACATATATGTTGGACAGTTAGACACATGCTCTAACTTTAAAGTCTTGTGTGCCAGGGAATGTGCTAGACGTTTTAAAATAGATACTCTCTAATCTCCCTTAAAACCTGGATACACAGGGTATATAGATCCAGTGCTTAGGGATTCTTGACAGGAAGCAGCAAGTAGCAGAAAACATTTACTAAATTCTATGTAGATGTTCTCAAATGCAACCATGAGGCATAAGATTCAATGATTACAATATGCATTCATATTAGATGCAGCCTTAGAACTATGTATACATGTTCATATGAATACATTTTTGTACAACGTGGTTGCCGGAAGAAGAATAAGCTTTCTTCTAAAATCAGGCTTCCAAATGACCATTTTTCTAGTACATCTATTATTGATGATATGGGTCAGAAAACACAAGTTATTTCCCCACCTTATTTAATAGCAAACTGTGGCCCACAAGGGACTTGTGCTTATTTTGTGTATAGACAGGAAGTGACGAAACTAATCTTTCCACTGCGGTTCATTTGTTTGTTGGATTTCACTCCTAAATGTCACTACTCAACATTGCTATTTACTTTATTTGGCAGTTGTGAGAGATGCTTCGTCTCCCCTGTATGAACACATATTTTTTATGTTTCCCATCAATATCCATGACAATGATAATAAATCCTATGGCTTTAATGATGATGCGTTTTTTTTTTCCAGTTTAGTATAGTTGATAACAAAAACAAGGAGATCAATAAAACAATGAGCTATTGTCTCATCTAAACAAATGATAATTTAGTGATGTTCAAAGTAATTTGATTAAAGTGTGAACAACTAAATTAACTGTGAATGATAACTTACAAAGCAGTCTAGCCAAAAATATTTTCAGTGTATATGTGTGGGCAAGATAGATAATAGATAGGTTTAGGTCCCTTTATATACATACATGGTAGGAAAAAGACGTGTAGGAATCCACACTGGTTAAAACCTAGGGAGGCAGCAAACCACCAGAAGAGAGACCTCTCACCCACTTGCTTCTCAAAGGGGAAGGGCAGGCAGGAAACCCTAGCATGCACATCACAATCCATAATGTGACTTGTCTAGGAGACCGATGGCAGTTTTTAGGTCATGCATTTAACCACCATAATCATAATGGATCCAACTTAGGAGAAATTAAGGTACAAGTAATACATACTTACAAAGGTATGAAATTGATTCTGTGTTAAGAGTGTGGAATTATCCAATTGTGGTCTATTACACTCAACATAGATGTACCTAAGTGACTAGATTTTAATAAAATAAAGGGAATTAGGGAGAATATTTAGAAATTTTATTAGCTATTTAAAAACAATAGAAGAGTGTCTCAAAAGCTCCATGTATTAGGAAAAAATAATCATGGCAGAGTTAACTGCTAAATTATATGTGGTCTTAATTTGTGGATCCTCCTCTTTTGACCCAGCAATTAATTACAATGGGTTTTTATATCTATAGATTCAAGCTTCTTCTTAGTTTTTTTTTTTTTCCCCTTGAGGTGGTGAGGTTATTTTTCTTGCCATTTGGTTTTACTTAATTATGCACAGAGACCGTAGTTCACAAATCACTATGCTCCAGAACTTGTTCAAAATTGTTTTGTCAAAATCATGAATAGCTCTATTTTTTTTTTTCCTTAGAATAGTTTTCTACTGGCCAGTGGAGCTCAGATGTTTTTGAGACCATCAGCCTCAGAGCTAGTCTAGCTTATACCATCCTAGTGAAGGAATCCTAACCCATCACCTAGCCACCCAAGCTTGCATTTCCTTATGAGTTAGAGGGGTATCTCATCAAGTCACGTTCTCAAAGGGTACCAACACAGTAAAAACCACGCATTTATTAAAGATCTAACAATGTCTCCATATACAATCTTTCCCAACCAACACATACATACAGCCACCCACACATACAACCACACACACACACACACAAGTCTATTGATTGTATTGTTCAGATACATGCTTTATTCGTTTTCTTTTTTTAAAAAAAAATGTATCTGTTTTATGTGTATGATTGCTTTGCTTGCATATATATTTGTTCACATGTGCATGTTTGATACCCAAGGAGATCAGAAAAGGGCATCAGATTCCCTCGACCTAGTGGGTCATTGATGATTGTGAGCCTCCGTGGGGTGCTGCGCGTCGAATGTGGGCCCTTTGCAAGAGCATCAAGTGCTCTTCTACCCCTGAGTCATCTCTCAGCCCCTTTACTCATTTCCTGTAGCTTAGAGTTTCATAGTCCTCATCCCCCCCCGCATCAGTTGGCTTTATCCAATTGCATTTCTGTGCATTTTTAAATTATAACAGTCCACAAGTTTGTTATTTAGTGCAAAAGCCTCCTAATTATTCATCTCTGTCAACAGAAGTTTTCCGTTTCTAAATGATATTTTTGTTTTGTATGAAAGGAGATAATTCCTACTTTAGATGCTATTGATAACACACTACAATTGCCTTTTGCTTTTACCTTTACCAGCCATTTCTGGTTTACCTTAATATTTTCAACATATTAAATGTAGTCTTCTTAGGCAACTGGATATCATCTTCTTCCTCAGTTTGGAAGTCTTTGCATCCCAATCCCTAAAATTCTTTTACATTATTGGGGCTTGCTTGGTTTGATACAATTCCTACACTGAATAGAATATTTAATATTATACATTACCTAATTTTTCATTTTAAATTCTTATTATAAATGGGTTCCCCAACCTGTTTCAGTTCTTTCCGTCCTTTGTAGTCCACCTCCACTCCCACTGTACTTTAAATGTCAAACTGTATTTTGAAGTTTCAAGTATAAGAATTTCTGTCAGACAAGGAAGATAAATCATTTAAATAATTTTTTTTGGAAGTTAGAAAAGATTTGTTAAACAACACAGAGAGTTGGTATTGATTTTTTAAATGTGTTTCCTAAAATGGAAAGTTGGAGATAATAAGCAGCCAGTTTGGAAAAAAAAAAAAAAAACTTCTATGAGAGAGAAATTCCAGAGGAGGATATAAAAAGAGAAAGAAAGAAAGAAAAGAAAAGAGAACATCATTTCACTGAAAACCACCCTCTTTGTAGAGCCAGACTTAAGTCATAGCTTTTCTGCCACCAGGACCTCTCTGCCCTTCCGACTGCACAAAAAGAAGGTAGTGAAATATTTAACAACCTGCTCTTAGTTCAAAGTTGAGTCCATAAAAACCGTAATGACTCTTGTACTTAGTAATCTATTCTGTTCCATAAGGTGCAGCGAGCCAGTATACACATCTCCCTCGCCCAGATTAGAGCGTGCGTCAGCGCAGGCTGGTCGGGAAAACTCGCAAACTTACATCTTTCCCACATTCAGCTTCTGTGCTGCTTTATGTCTTTGGACCAGGGAACAAAAATATTTCCCAACAAATGACTTTCATATGCACTGCCTCTCCTTATTACTGGAGACTGTGCAATTTTCAAATCATATACATTAAAAATGTTAACACCTACGTGGCTAAAGTTTTTGTTTTAATAAGAAAAAAAAAGGCAAAAAAAAATAGCCTTGTTTATTTCTACTTCAAAGTTGCACAGAAACTTTAAAACAGCCACCTACTGGTGGGCCACCCATCCCTCATCCAATACTGGTCCTTGAAGGCGCTCACTGGGAGGCAAATGAAAGCAACAGACTCTCACTAAGCATTTTTATTCAATTCCATCTATTGTCGTATTCCCGAGAACATTTGAGAAGTGAGTGTGTCAGCTGGGGTCGGGGGCGGGGAGGGGGGCTGGGGGGAGCAGTCGTAAAAACTGGTAGCGAGCCATCAAGGGTGTAGTTTGTCACTGTTCCATAGACAAAAGGCAGGCTGTTATAATAAACAGCATTTATTCCCTTCACATTTGTGGCTTAGGGCTGGAGAAGGGGAGGTGTCACTGGCTGTAATTGTAGAACACATAAATAATAATAGTAGCTTGCAAATCATTGATCAAAGTAAACAGAAGGAGTTGGCAGTGATGCAGGCCAGAAAATAGATGCTTCTAGCACAAGCTAATTTACTACCCCTTTTAAAAATATGTTCTTTACCCTAGCAGTGAACGTTGAATGATTTTATTTGCCTCTTCAGCTGCAGGTAAAGAAGATGAAACTTCTAAATCATGGGGCATGTGAATTATTTGGGCTTCTGCAACTATATCTGGCTTATTTTTCATGTAAGAAGTAGTGTATGAACTGATAGCCATTGTTTTTACTAACTGGATATAAGTGGGAACGTTTTTGAAGACTGGAAACGATGTTGTGCTAAGGTCCTCAGCTTGTTGAAGCTCACAGTTATGCATGTATGGGGTCTTTTAGATTAGCTTTCTTAGAGAGCAAAATTGGTTTTAGGATCTGAGAGGAATCTTCTGGTGTATATCACACCTGTATACTGTGACCTCAGGAAAGCTATAGCACCTTGTACCCCCAGAGAATGCAGACTTGAATCCCACCCTCTCTCCTGGACTCCCTCAAACATGGAAAACATGACACTATGTTCAAATTCAGTGCACTGTTTTCTGCAACACCGTAGGCACGCTCCTCCAGCTTGTTGCCCACAGAAGCTCCATGGCAGAATTCCCACAGGATGACAGAGCCCGAGACACTCTCCCTGTGTTATTACGGTGTGGAGAGACTTCTCATTTACTGCTGGTGAAAAGTGTCTATTGTGGCTTCTAATAAAAATGTGTGAAGCCACATGGGTGCAAAGTAATTTTTTTTCAGCTCTTCAGGAAACTGGTGACAATGCTAAGTTCACTGTTTGAGTCCTGGGTGTGAAGTATTTCACCCTATCCCGTGATGGCAGGTTTTCATCCGTGCTGTAACCTATTCTTACAAGCCACATAATTGGAATTGGATTTCACACGAGGCCAACATTTCTTTTTGTGGTTTGCGCATGATTGTTCTAAACACAAAACAGAGTAAATTACACGTGCACCACAGGAGAGTGTTAACAATCTCTCGGTGTTCAAGCATGTGTGCTTTGCTGTGTTGCGCAACACTGACAGGATACAGGGTTTGGGAAGGCCTAGGCCGCCCCGCGCCTGATCACAGAAGGGAGAGCACTTCAGGTTTTCCTGTAAACACGTTTTAGCCGTCAGTAGAGTTTGCTGGTTGCTGTTCCTAACACTGGCTTTTGTGCAGCAGTTTTGACAGTTGCACTGCTCGCAGCAAACTGCCACCACCGGAGTTTGTTCTGCTTCAGTGCTGCTTGACTGTCACAGCCTGTCACCAGGCAGAAAGGCTCTAAAACCTCAACCCCGTCCGACAGGGTTTAACCGTTCCCATTACTCCTGTTGCCTTCACGGGCCACCTTGAAGCACGCAGGGTACAATTTCACGCTGCCAACAATACCTGCTTCATAAGCTCTGCTTCTTCCGTTTTCTAAAAAGCGCCGTGATAAGCTCGGCTGTTTTGAGGAGAGGTAAAAAAAAATTCAGAAGACAGATTCATCTATTTATTAAATGATAGATTATTGAAATCCATCTGGCGTGGATGGGGTCAGGACGGCGCAGCTTTCCTTTCCTCTCTAAGCTGCAGTGGCCTTTCTTCGTATCCGTACCACTTTGACAGTAGGGAGGGAGGTGGCATTTCCTTTGTTTCACAGGAGCCGTGCAAAAGAACTAGCTACTTCTTGATCATGAAAAACATGGAGGAGGTGATGCCTGTAGCTGCTTTCTCCAATCACCCAATGTCTGAGAGCTCTCTGTCCGTTTACCTGCGCGCCTTGTCTCGTCCACTTGCCTGATATGTGGCCAACTCCCCGGGCATAGAGGTGCTCTCTGAAGATATTGAGAGGTTTGTTTTTTTAATGTCATCCCAAATCTTCAAGAAAGAGATTTAGTTTCCATGCGATGAGGTTTTAGGGCACCAGAGATCATGTAATTGGATTTTGTTTTATTTTTAAAAATAAGAGCAGCAATACAGGCCATAAACTTCAAACCCCTACCCAGATCTAGCCAATGGACAGGACATTTTCCACACTTGAGTGGAGAGTGGGGACTGACTTTCACACGTATTCTGGTGCCTCATATTTGACCATGTCCCCTGGAGGGGGAGACCTGGTGGCACTCAGAGGAAGGATAGCAGGCTACCAAGAAGAGACTTGATACCCTATGAGCATATACAGGGGGAGGAAGTCCCACTCAGTCACAGTCATAGGGGAGGGGAGTAAGGGGAAAATGGGATGGAGGGAGGAATGGGCAGGGATAACCATTGAGATGTAATATGAATAAATTAATAAAAAAAAAAAGAGCAGCAACCAGCGGTGATATTCCCCAAGACCAGGACAGACACACAGGAAGTGTGGTAAACAGTGCTAGTATTGAGCCCAGGAAGATCCGCCAAGCTATGATTGTGCTGTTGTTTTTTGGTGGTAATTTTTCTGTCCTCATTTCAGTACATCAGGCACTGGGAAGGTGGGAGCAAAACATGGCTGAGGATAAAGCACAGAGCTCTCTGTGCTAAAGCCAAGGACATGTGGTATCTCCTGGAATTCATGTTAGAGTTCAAAATTGTTTTAGGCCAAAGGAGGCACATTATCATTTAATGTAATGAATCGATTTCTGAACAGTTGCTTCAACTTCCCAGAAAACAAAACAAAACAAAACAAAACAAGAAAGGCTGTAAGAGAAGAAAATCTTCCTAACACCTTGGAAAGTTCACAGAATTCACAATGGACTTAACAACTTGTAAACTTGGAATTTTAAGGTACATGATAGGAAACATTTTCTTCACCCTTTAATTATTCTTAGAATATAAGGCAGTACACACAACCTTGTGTATTGTATATGTGGACATAGCTACTAATTTATGGTCCCTTTAGCTATAGAACTTCCCAAGCAACTGGAGTTGGCCTAAGCCTAGGATCTTAAGAGAAGCTAGGAAGAGTTCATCGGCAGGCAGAGGCAGCAGACAGCTTTGCACTTGAGAGCTGATTTTCAAAAAACAAGCAAAGCATGCAAAGGTAGGGACCGGTGAGAAGAGGGGACCCTGGACCCACACAGTGGCACTAGTACACTCGTCTCAGGTTGCAGATTATATTAGTCAAAGGTAGTTATGAAACATGGAATAGAAATGTCATGCGTAGATTGCTCTTGGACAGTTAGAGACAATTTACAATGTCCAAGTCTTCAGTGAGAGTTGTGGGCGTGGCCATGTGAACTTGGCATCACAATCCTCAACAATATAGTCCTACTGAGGTCCACTCACCTTGCAGTCACGACGACTAGGGGCCATCCGCACTGGATTAATAATCATATTTATTTAAATGAGATAACATCCCTATCACCATTTCTATGTTAATGTCCTTCCTATTGAAATGCCCTTCCTTTGTCTTTTGAAATGTCATCTATTTTTGGAAGACACATTCCACCATGTTTCTTATTCAGGAAACGTCTTCATCTTCAAACCTACTATTTTCTCTTTTGGAACATCGAAATCATTCTCTCTCCGTGTGTGTATGTGTGTGTGTGTGTGTGTGTGTGTGTGTGTGTGTGTGTGTGTGTGTGTTATACTTTACACTTGTTCCCACTCTATTATAAATATGTTGATTATCTTATTTTTATCTAGGACCTAGAACACAGAGCCAGCAAGTAGAAAGCCTTATTAACTGTGATATACCTTATTCATTATTATTTCTTTTTGTTGGTAAAACTATTACGGATAATTTCACCTCTGTTTTTGTTACAAACACCAGTATGATGGCTGCTTTTTTTATTTGATTGAATCATTGTGATCAGTAAGCTGATTTAGACCCTAAACAATAGTTTAACAGTTTAAATATCTACCAGCAATATAACCATAATTATTGTAAACAGGATTTCTACGTTGTGCTTAGTCTCCTGTGATCCTAAGTACTTAAGATGCCAAGGCTGGAAAATGTATCACCAGTTTAAGGCTTTCCTGCTCTGCAAAGTGAGTTCAAGGCTGATTTGGACATTTTAGTGAGACTTAATGTCAAAATAAAAAGTAAAATAAAGACAAATGGATATATAGCTCAGTGTGGGCCACTTGCTTATCATATGTGAGGTCATAGTTTAAATCTCCAGTACCATAAAATAAGTAAATTAATGAAGGTAAGGTTTTTTTCCCCAAGAAGCATACTTTTCAAATGTATGCAGTTGATTCCTCATATTGTTTTACTACCTAAATGAACATCCAACTCCTATTAGCTAGAGATCAATCTCCAGTGTTGCCTGCTGGCTGAGAAATCCCAGGCCAGCATTTTGATGCACTCACAGTCACTCAGAACCTCCTTTTGTACCTAGTGTCCTGTGTTGGTATGACAAGCAGGGAAGTCTCTAAGCCACCCTGCCATCTGCTTGTTCAAAGCAGGAAAACAAACAAGATACCCACAAGCAATAACCAGTGCCTACGGCATTTCTTTGGGGAACTGAAATGGTGCGACCTGTTACCAACGTGGTATTCTTCCAATGCATTTTCCACGCTGCAGTGGATCGCAATGGAAGTCCATTGGAGGCATCAGCAGTCTTCGTAACAGCGCAAGTCCTATGCCCACCTGTACAAATGTTTTTATATGCTGAACTCATGATGAATGCATGCTATTTTTCTCCCCCTTTCAGTTTTGCAACACAACTGTGGGTATTATCCCAAAATAGCTGACTGTTAACTAGACAGCTAGCCAGATCTATAATGCTCCACGCGGACCCTGGCTGGTACGTCTCCATCTGCACAGCCTGCTGCCTGCTTGTTTTGAATTATGGAGAATGGGGAGAGGGGAATCCAATAGACAGGGGTGCCGAGGTGTAGGTTGAGCAGCCCTCACCCCAGTGTGGGAGACGTTTTTCTCTTTTATGCTTTGAGAGTAGCTGATTA